>NC_080577.1:95694254-96921630 GCF_029962835.1 Magnolia sinica
AGTCGGATGCAAGTTATTGACTTGTTATTTTTCGAGACTGGCATTCTCTAAGGGATTTTCATATCATATCCACAGGAGGGGCTCCTTTTCTCAGAGTCCAGCTAAGGATAAAGCAGAAATCCAATCTTGACAAAAAATTAACTTTACCAGGCCCATGAGATGCCTGTAAATCCATTTCTCTGTCAGCAATTCATGTAACTTCATTTGCCCTTCTTGTTCTAAAAACAAAAGAAAAGAAAAGGACCCATCACAGAACTTGGCTGAATCATTAAAAGATGAATTAATCAGCCCAACATTGTTCATTCCTATTAGTGGCCACCATGGCATTTACAGATGTTATTTAGTGAGATTGAGAAAGAAAAAGATAGGGAATATAAGAAGTGTGAGAGAGAGAGAGAGGGGGGGGCTCAATGGGAGGTGATGATCCTGGCCTCTCCTCATCTTATTATTAAGGCTTTCACAATAGATGTGAAAGTACAAATTTCCTGACAACTCTCTTATGAAGTGACAATCAACTTTGATGTGTTTGGTTCTCTCATGATAAACCATATTATTGGCAATATGAGTTGCAGCTTTATTATCACAATATAGCTTCATAGGAACATTAACCATAAACCCCAACTTGCACATTAATGTCTTCAACCAAACAAGCTCACATATAACATGAGTCATTGCCTTATATTCTACCTCTGCACTTGAACAACCACCACACTTTGCTTCTTACTTCTCCACATAACCAGGTTACCTCCCACAAAGAAACAGTAGCCTTGAGTAATGGAGAATCAACTCAGTCGGCATCTAAACACCCTTCTACTTGAAGATGGTTCTTGCACTTATACAAAATATCACGACCACGAACTCCCTTCAAGATGCGAAGTATACAAAACATAGCTTCCATATAAGAAATACGAGGAGCCTGCATAAGCTGACTAACCACACCTATAGGAAAAGTGATATCAAGTAGAGTGACGCAGGACAACTAACCACTTGCTCTAAAAGCTCGAACTGATAGAGCGTGGCGAATCAAACCCTTTATCTCATAACCCAAGTCAGGCCATCGGCCAAACCCGCTCATGGGCCCCACTTCACATGGGTCCCGCCTCACACAGGCCACCTACCCTGAGTTTGCCCCTGTTTCACACAAGTCACTCTACTCGAGCGCGGTGTAAAAATGCCCCCTGCGTTAATCACCCCTGATGAGAAGTCTCGAACACAAGACCTCCCGCTCTGATACCACTTTTGACGTAGGACAACTAACCACCTGCTCTAAAAGCTCGAACTGATAGAGGGTGGTGAATCGGTCCCTTTATCTGATAGCCCAGGTTAGGCCCTCAGCCAAACCACCCTCGTGGGGCCTACTTTAGATGGGTCCCACCTCATACGGGCCGCCCACCCCGAGTGTGCCCCTACTTCACACGGGCCACCCCACTCGAGCCCGGTGTGAAAATGCCCCTACATTATGAAGTGATTGTTAAGTAAATTATTTTTTCTAGGATCGTCAATCAATTATCCCTGGTCCATGCTAAGCTTCTGATTTGGGTCCATAGGAGTTTCAACTAGCTTGGCTCCCAAAAGACCTATCTCAGCCAATAAATCCATCGAATATTTTCGCTGCGACAAATTAATGCTAACCTTAGATCTTGCTACCTCTATACCTAAGAAGTATCGAAGACGGCCCAAGTCCTTCGTATAGAAGTGTCACTGTAAAAATGTCTCCAACTTGTTAATACATACATTGTCGCTGATCATCCACATACACTACCAACACTTAACACTTGCCTCACTTCGGCTCATAAAAACAAAGTGTTCAGCCTTACTACATTGCATCCCATATTCAAACATCACTTTACTGAATTTGTCAAACCAAGCTCTTGAAGATTATTTTAGGCTATTCCTAAGATGATACACTTTGTCCAACTCCCCTTGAGCAACAAAGCCAAGCAGTTGATCTCGATATAGATTTCTTCAGTAAGATCCCTAGAAAGAAACGCATTCTTCACAAAAGTTGATATATGGCCAATCCAAATTTGCAGCAACAGAAATAACCACCCACACAAAGTTAAGCTTTGCCACAGGAGAAAATGTCCCTGATTAGTCGACTCCTGGGGCCTGAGAATATCCTTTACCAACCGACCGAGCCTTTAAATGTTCAACTAAACTATCAAGACTGTACTCACTGTTTCAAATATCGACGATATCGGCCGATATATCCCACGATATATCTTGTATCCCACCAATGCGATACGAAATGCACAAGTAGTGCGATATATCCCACATGTTTGATCTAGTGAGCATTTTCGAATTTCGATGCTCTTATTTTCTGTAAATCATGTTAAATTAGTGTCAAATTGTTACAAATTCATGAACATGAAAAAATCATGAATTTGGAGCTTCGATTTCAAGATTTGGAGGAGATAGGTTGAGTTGTGAAAAATTGAAGAAAAAAAAATCAAAATTTCCCAATTCTCCAAATCATTTGCAATCTCTGTGTTCAAACATCACATCAAACATGTCTGTAACCTAATTTAGTGATTCTTCTTTTGCTTTTGAATGTATTGTTTGTGTTTCCACTCGTCTTCTTACATTTATAAATTATATGAATATACATTGAATATACTTGCATTAATTCAGTTAGACAACGCATAGATTAGGATCCCATACAAAGAAAACCTATTATGTGTACTTGTGTTTTGTAATGTTTTGATTTATAAGTGTGTATTGATGTCTTTTTTAATAATCAACGAAGTTTCATCGAAAAATTCAACCAATTTCCCAATGTTTCCCCATGTTTCCAACAACAACGATACATTACACGATACAACCGTTATATCTCATGCGATAACCGATATGTATCCGTATCCCACGAATGCGACGCATAACGCGATACTGATATTTCGAACACTGACTGTACTTACTATATTCAACCATTAACATCCAACCGCATATTTTCAAGTAGGTAAGTTAGTTGAGTCCAAGTTTGATTATGATGAAGAGCAGCCATCTCATCTTCCATTACTCATTTCCATCCATCGTGACTGAGAGCTTCCTAAAAAGAATGAAGTATAGACAAAAAGAGAAGGACAAAGCAAATTTGCGAAATGAAGGAGATAAACTAGCAAAGAAAACAAAATGAGAAATAGGATGTCAAATGCAACTGTGCAAGAATGTATATTCTTGTGAAGAACGATGTGTAAGCCGCCTTCATTAGAAACTAAAGAAGGAGATTTGAGAGGACGATGGTCTTCGGACGAAACAGGAAGATTAGTGGGAGCCATGATTGTATGAATTTCATTACCATGCTTGGGACATCTAGAGTAAACTTGCACCAACAAAACTAAACATTGTACATGCATTTCACCTAACGAAAGTTCTATGTTAGGCACAGTGGGAATAGTGATCTCTCCAAATTACATGGGCTTGCCAGCTTCAGCAAAATAAAGAGCACATTTAGAGAATGTTACATCAGCTGCTACATGCATTCACGAGAGACAGAATTATAGCATTTGTATCCCCATTGGATATGAGAGTATCCAAGAAAGGTACACTTAATGGCCCTTGGTTCAAACTTATCAAGAACATGACCTAACCGATGTACGAAGCGCACACCCGAACACCTTTGGAGGAAAGGAAAACGGAGGAATACCAGGACATATAATAGAAAAAGAGGATTTACTATCTAAAACAAATGCAGGTATTCGAATTATTAAATAGTATGCAGTTAAAACTTAACCACTCCAAAACATTTTCAAAACCTTTATATTAAATAATTTTTTTAAAATCCCTAACAACCTTAAGTGTCGCTTCTTACATTTAGCCACACCACTTTGTTGTGGCGTGTGTGGACACTAGGTTTAATGAATAATGTCATGAGATGAG
Source organism: Magnolia sinica (assembly GCF_029962835.1). Taxonomy (NCBI): domain Eukaryota; kingdom Viridiplantae; phylum Streptophyta; class Magnoliopsida; order Magnoliales; family Magnoliaceae; genus Magnolia; species Magnolia sinica. The sequence continues at coordinate 95,698,131 of NC_080577.1, forward strand.
AGATATGAATTACTTTCTTAACTTATCCGAACGTAGAATACAAACCCTAGCACTGAACTAGGTTTGCACTTCCATATAAAATTCCTTGTCGCAAGAAAACATTTTCAAAGCAATCTTTCATTAAATATAACCAATTCATGTGAGAACAATTGTCCACAAATAATAAAATGCTTTAAATCAAATAAATTAGTAGTACGAACTGAACCTCACACATCAAAATGTGCTAAAGAGAAAGGACTATCACTCCATTTATCCACACAGGATGAAAGCAAGACTAATGCTTGCTTAACTTGCAAGCTCCACACTCTAACTCAAACACATAAGATTATGACAAAACAAAACTCTTTAAGCTACTCAATGATGGGCGACCAAGAATATAATGCCACTGATGTGGTGAGATATCCATCTGCAGTGCAGTTCTAATTATTTATCCGTCGAGATAATAAAGACCATTCGCTTCATGTCCTTCCCAACCATCCTCCTCATCTTTAGATCTTGAAATTCACTAAAGGATAAAATATAACACAACAGTTCAAGGATCTAGTTAGCTTACTAACAACAAACTCAAAGGAAATTTAGGAATATATAACACCAATAACGATGGAAGAGATGGAGTAGGATAAGCAGTACCCAATTGAGACACAGGGGTTGTAGTCATCAGCAAATGTTACAGGAGTAGACTTACATAATTGAGATAAACTATGTTTATCAGTAATATGGTCCGAAGCTCGAGAATCAATTAACCCAAGAAGCACATTTAGAGGAAGTAAGACATCATACATAATTGAGCAAGAGTAACAATGGAAGAGGACACATGGGTGGAACAATCTTTTTGTAATTTGACATACTCATCCTTGGCCAACATAACTATACCATCTGTCGTACTTAATTTGAAATGATGGGGCTTGTTAAAAAGATTGAACCTAATTTGCCCAAGCTGGCCTACTAATGAAGTCCCAACACACTACTAGTGAGGTCACAATGCAAAACAACAATGTGGTTAGAAAGACCACGATGAGAGCACTATCTATTACCACAATCATGACTACGGTTGCCACCAAAATCTGTACCACAACCTCCCTAAGTAATTCCTACCTCCAAACGATCTCACCTAAATCTTTACCACCAACCCGTCCACCACAACTACGGCCACCACAGCTTTCTCCAACTCCCCTACCAGATGAACAAATAAATGCTGAGCAAGCAGAGATGTAGATGAACTCTGTGTATTTACACTAACTAAAAGTTGAACACGGGGCGAAAGCCTCCATCGTAAATGATAGTTCACAACCTTCAAGAAAATGAGCTCGCACAGGTTCAAACTTAGGATGAAGACCATAGAGGAATTTGGAGACAATTCCTTTCTCCATCGTCACATGGTCTCATGATCAGTCGACATGGGCTGATATACGTTCAGTTCTTTCCACATGCCTCGCAACATGGCATAATACTTCCCTAGACTCTTATCCCCTTGTTAAGGCATACGGATGTTTTGAAGTAACTAGTGTTTTCTAGTTAAATTCTTTCCACCTAAATACATCTCTTTCATATTTTTCCAAACTTCTTTTGTTCTTAAAAAAATATGCTTGCATTGATATGTGGTTCCATGTTATTCCATAACAGGGCTCTAATATGAGCATCTTCTACTATATTGAACTTTCTGCAAGCTAAAGGGGTGTCAGATACTTTAATTTTCTTGTTCCTTCAACAAACACTTCTATTGATATGGACCATTATAAATAATTCAACAGTTAAGTTTGGCAGACATAATTTGAAGATTCAACGACTTAGATGGAGGCAACTCTTCGCGTCATTCTTTATATCCATATTTAAGGAAGAAAAAAAAATCAGACACACAAGAAATAACTTGAACTTACCCAAAACTTGATTCAACAAAGCATAGATCAACGATCACCACCATACATGCAAGAACCCATTGATGACGAATACAAAAAATAGTTCACATTCATTCACGACCTCTACACCCGCACTTGATCTTCAAATCTGACCATACATGCAATACGGCCCACTTTGAACCATCATGATTGGTTGTATGTGGAAATGGGCCAGAAGTACACTCACAAAGCATAGCTACACAACCCACCATATGGTGTTTGAAAAACAATAAAGGTGATTTGCATAAATCAACCCACAAAAGATTTAGGCTTTCTCTTTATAGAAAAGGGGGGAAGGAAGAGGAGAAAGAAAGTGAAAGAAAGGAGGAAGAAACAAGGTACCGAATCTATTACCGCTTTGATAAACACGAGTCCCAGGATCAAAACCTAGCTCTAATACCATCCTTTAGTGGGATTGAGAAAGTGAGAAAATATGAGAAGTAAAAGAAAAGGAAAGAAGAGCTCAATGGGAGATGATGCCCCTAGCCTCTCCTCATCTTATTATTAAGGCTTTCACAATAGATGTGCAAGTACAAAAATACCCCCATACTTAAGTTACTACATAAAACAAGCCCATGTACTTAAACCCTATCCTAACACATCATCCTAAGGACTTAAAACGAAAAATAAGAATGTCAAACAATAGAAACCATAATCTCCATGTAAAGTGGGACACACATGGCCACATTTGAGATGGTCCATAAACAACAGTATTTACCAGTTTGATGTGTTATGGAAAGGTATTTTCTTAAGAAGTGCAACTATTGTTTGAGATTGCCTTTGAGAATAAATGCTGATTCACACCTCAAACACATGGATTCTGCATATCAAGAACAATCATATGCACCTCCATCAAAATTATGAACTAAAAGAAAATTGAAAGGCTCATGCTAAATATCTAAAACTGCCAATTCCTAGAAAAGATAGTCAATATGCTCGTCACAATGTCGATTTCACATTAACACAGAGTGATTGATTTACTACAGGAATTGAAATTCCATACCTTTGACGATGACTGTCCCAAGAATACCAAGAAAATTGAATATAGCACCATAGCCATATAGAAATAAATTCTGCAAACAATATCTAAACTCCCTTGTCAGAAATGTTAATTAAGAAATTACAACTTTGAAGCATGGAAAAATGACTGCACAAAAGCATCCAGGAAGATTATAACTAGAATGAGAGGTTTCCCTATAATAAAGATCTCGCATAAGGTAGTAAAATTTTCATAGAACACATGAACCCTTGAACATGCTACAAAAAAAAAAAAAAAAAAAAGATCTTACATTCTTTCTGATCAAAAAATAAAAGAAACTGCTAATTAATCTTCCTTACGACTTCTGTGATGAAAGAATACAAGACAACTGCTAACTAATCTTCCTTACGACTTCTGTGCTGAAAGAATACAAGACAACAATTCATCAGCATCATAAGGGCAAGGAGAAAAATCCATCACAATTTCTGGGTTACAGAGGTTTATGTTCATTACTATAGTATTCTCCTAGGACTTAAAGGTGTCTTCTTAGCTGATGTCTTTGCATTTCCCACTTTTCCCTCACAACAAGTATTTTCCATGAGTTTGAGGTGACAGTTAATTTAGTCTCTCAACAGATCGGATCTGTGAGGGGCAAATAGAATTTGTTTGGTAATGCAACACTGTCAAAGGCACAGCATTACGATCCATTTTGCAGATCCAGTGGCAAGGTGGGACATTTTGTGATAAATGGATAAGACTCAATCAAGGCTCCTTAGAAGACTGAGCTGAGCAGGGTTGAGGTGGAAGGAGATCAAGACAGCACATTTTATCCTAATTGATATGGCACTAAAAGGGGTTTTTTCCCGTGCCCAATCTTCCTTAAGAGAAAATCCATTTCTGACTCATGTTTTTGCTCACACTGTCAAGTGCATCAGCTTTCTACTTCAGAAGCCACTTCAAAATGGTTTATTAGAGAAGAGGGCCAACAAACAGAAGGCAATCCGCCCCCACCTTCATCCCGTCTTTTTCTTTCTTTCTTTTTCTTTTTTCTTTTTTATTCAGCACCTTAATGTCCTGCTGACTTTGAGTTCTTCCTTATTTTATTTTCCAACTCAGATAAGATTGTTAGAATCTGACTGAACCTCATATTTACTATTATTTCGGCTAGGGATTTGCTTCACCTCTCTAATGGTTATTGTGAGACCATAGACCAGCAGCCCTATTCAAGCTGCTTGCTAAAGGCGTCAAACAAAACTCAGCAGTAATATAACTTTAGCAATATTTAGTGTTACCTTTTGCAACAGAGATTAAAAGTAACCATACAAACATATTACAACCAATGCGAGTAAATTTTCCAAAGCCACTCAACAAAGACAAGCAGCAAAAAGAATCGACCATTGCAGACCTACAATAATCAATATCTATACCACAATATGGGCAGTCACAACAAGCGTCAAAGCTATTAGTGATTATCTTCTTAAAGAAAAGAGTGTCCATCCTCACCGACCATGAACTTTCAAGTCATAATAGGAATGCAACCAATAGCAGAGTTAAAGAATCACCTGAAGATAGATGCTTGTATCGAATTGGCTCTTCAAAGCATATTCATTGTAAACTGATGCCATAGAGGGAACAGTTACCTGAAATTTAATCTCTCGAAGTTGTCATCATCATCCAAGCCTTATCCAAGTAAGTTTAATCTCTCAAAGTAACTATTATACAACATGCAAACAACGGAAGATAAATGAAAGATAACTGTTGAGTTTTATTTCAAACTGGTCAGATTTTGCAATAAATCTAGCAGTTTAACAAGCATCTTCTGCATTTCAATGCGTACACATCACATACATATTTGAAGTTCAATTGGAAATATTTTAGTAACATTAAATTGTTTAGGACCATGCAGTGAATGAATAAAAAAATAGTGTGTTTATTTGAACTAAAAACATGACCTAGAAGTAACAGGTACTTGTCATTCGGTTCTTAGAATTAGAGGACAACAATCGACTTCAGGATGAACCATAATGAGTTCTCTCTTCGGCAATGGGCACCCTCACCAAAAAGCGTGCCAAGAACAGGGCATCAATGGACCAGAGTTTTTGGAATTAATCTAGCAATTCAACAGGCATCTCGTGTTTCAATACACACACATCACATACATATTAGAAGTTCAATAGGAAAATTTAGTAATATTAAATTGTTTAGGACCACACAGTGAATGAATAAAAAATTAGTGCTTATTTTAACTAAAAATATGACCTACAAGTAACAGCTACTTGTCATTCGGTTCTTAGAATTAGAGGACAACAATCCACTTCAGGATGAACCATAATGAGGTTTCTCTTCGTCAATGAGCACCCTTGCCAAAGAGTGTGTTGGGAACTAGGGCATCAATGGATCGGACCTGGGTATCCCAAGCCAGCCTGACTACAGTTCAAGCCCATGGCCCTTGACCAAGCAAAAGGTAGATTCCTGTCTTCTTACTTTGACCTTCTTCTTGCGAAAGAAATGATGAGAGACGAGTAGCACCCTAGACTCAGCAAGAGGCAAGGAGTGAAATCATCTACAATTTGAGGGTGAAGGATATTTTATTTATAAAAATAAAAAAACAGAAATAACTCCCTCAACTCTGATAACCATGTCACATGGACACAGATACAAGTGTCGGAATCCAATGCCGGTAAGGAGTGTAGGATTCACCAAAACCCAGAAAGTAGGATAATAGATTCAGCAGTATATTTTATTTAATTTAAAAAGAAACATTTTATAAGTTTAAAAAAATGTCCCTTCCACGGAAGCATGGTATAATTCCTCATTAACAAATTTGATTTCTTTAATGAGTGCATGATACTCAAGGACTATGGTCTATGGTATATATGCAACATGAACCATTGCTGGGTGCATGCATATTGTCCTTTCAAACCTGCATGAATATTAAATAATTCATCTTCTTTTTATGTTCTGTGAGAAAGAGAAGACAACACTAGAAAAGGATTTTTTATTTTTATTTTTTCAGAAGTAACGATATTTGTATTAAAAGGGGAAAAAACATAGACAGAAAGAAGAATCTGCTGAGAGAGCAGACTCAACTAAGGCCCAAGAAAGAGAAGGTTATAATCCTTCATAAAAGAAACATTTGCTAGCCATTCTATAAGAAGAGATTTAGCTCTAAAAGCCACCAAGAGTGCTGAGTTGGACGAGTTGTTGAAACATCTACCATTCCTTTCTTCCCAGACAGCCCACCACACCGCTAGAACGGATAATCTCCAAATGCATGTCTTGTGCTTGCCCAAGCCTAACCCCTAGCCATGCTGATAGAAGGGAGGAAGTCGAAAGGGGCATGCACCAGCTAATCTTGAAGCGCTTGCAAAATTCAGACCAAATATAGACAATGGACGGACAATGAATAAGAAGATGGTCCACCGTTTCTTCTTCCTTCATGCAACACAGGCAAATATTGACGAGCTGCATCCCCCTCTTCCTGAAATTATCGACTATAAGGATACGCCTCTTTCCCACCAGCCATCCAAAGCACATGAATTTAGGGGGAGCCGGCAGCTTCCAAATAAGGGGAGAGTCGGTCCTAGAGAGGTCAGCTACCGGTGAGAGCTGCGCATAGAGAGAACTGACCGTGAATTTGCTTGATTTTTCCCACTTCCATAACAAAGAGTCAGGGGATAGGTTGGGCATCGAGTAGATGCTGGTGATGAGGTCCACATATTCTCCGATCTCCTTATCCTAGAGATTTCTTCTACATATCACGTTCCACACCACCTAACCAGCATTCATCGAGAAGCAGTCGGAAATGAATACTGACTTGTTTGGAGCAAGTTGGAAGATGTTAGAAAAACAATCTTTAAGCACCCTGTCGCCCACCCATAGGTCTTCCCAGAATCTGATACGAGCACCGTACCCAACTCAAAAGCAATGCTTTTATGTACTGGCTCTTTCAGCAGAAGAACACCCTTCCATAAGAAAGAAGCCCTCGAGAGAGAAGAGTCACTTGTCCACCACCCTCCTAGAGAGGAACCATACTTGCCCTTAATGAAAATGTTCCAGAGCGAACCTCCTTCAGATCTGAGCCTCCATATCCACTTACCCAAGAGGTGATTCATTTTTTTCAGGTCTTTGACACGAGCACCTCCATCCCGAAAGTGCTTGCAAACCTCTTTCCATTCAAGGAGGTGGATCTTTTTCTGATTTTCCTTGCCAAACCACAGAAAGTCTCGTCTCAATTTATCGATGTACGCCGAAACAGCAGACAGGCATCTAAACAGGGATATGTAGTACAATGGGAGATTGGATAGTGCCACTTTAATGAGGGTGAGACCGGCCCCCAGAGAGTGGTATCGACATTTCCACCTGGCTAAGTAATTTTCGAATCTGTTGACTATCTTTTCCCAAAGGTGTTTAGGAGGACGGCCCAAGGAAAGAGGGAGGCCCACAAATGTGGTAGGGAAGGAAACTGAGGAGCAGCCGAGAATGCCAGCATAGGAGGAGAGCTCTTCCTCTAACGTGTTGATCCCGAACATCTTGGACTTAGCTAAGTTAACTCTCAACCCCGAAACAGCCTCGAAACATCGGATCAATGTGTGAAGGTTTTCCATCAACTCGGAGGAAGCTTCCGAAAAAATCAGCATGTCATCGGCAAACTGGATGTGAGAGAGGGGAGAAGATAAACTTAGCATAGAGATACCCCGCAGAATTCCTTCTTCTTAACCTTTGTGCAACATTTTGGATAACGCTTCCCCCACTATAAGGAATAGAAATGGAGATAAGGGGTCCCCTTGGCGCAGCCCTCTCGAAGACTTGAAGAAACCCTTGGGAGATCCATTGAGAAGGATTGAGAAATGGGCCGATCCCATGCATTCTCCCATCCAGCTTCTCCACTTAGCTCCAAAGCCCATACGACGAAGCATATATTGCAACAAGCCCCAATCAACATGGTCGTATGCTTTTTCCATGTCCAGTTTGCAAAATATACTCTTCGACCCCGATCTGTGGCTCGAGTGGAGGCATTCGTTGGCTATGAGAGCGCAATCGATAATTTGTCTGCCCTGGATGAAAGCGCTTTGATTGGCCGAGATGATCTTGCCCATGATTGTCCTTAACCGGAAAGTAAGGACCTTAGCTAGGATTTTGTGAGGGTCCCCTATTAAACTGATTGGTCTGAAATCAGAAAAAGAATCTGCTCCTACCACTTTTGGAATGAGAGCAATGAAGGAAGCACCAAGACCTTTGAAGAGCTAACCCCTTTGATGAAATTCAATCATGAATTCCATCACATCTTGGCGGACGAGATCCCAAAATTTTTAGAAGAAGATAATTGGGAAGCTATTCGAGCCAAGAGATTTATCACTACCTAGAGAATCAATCGCCAGCTTAACTTCTTCCTCTGTGAAGGGAGATTCGAGAGCCACCGATTCAGCCTCATTGATTGAGTTAAAATCCAAACGCTCTAACTGCGGTCTAGCTGATCCTTCAGCCGAGAGAAGGGATTGGAAGTGTTGGATGGCCTGCGCTATTATGAGCTCTTTATCTTCTACCCGAACATCATCTACTGTGATGTTAACGATTTGTTTGGATCAAGCCCACATGCTTGCAATATTGTGAAAATATCTGGTGTTCTTATCTCCTTCGCTGATCCATTTGGCTCTAGATTTGAGCTTCCAAAAGGTCTCATCTTCCAAGGCCCTAGCTGACATGGACTGAATGATTTTGATTCTGCGGCCCAGACGATCGGAGGACAAAGGGATGGCTTCAGACTCTATATCGATTTGCTGCAACTCTGACATCATGGCCTCCATTTCCGCTTCTCTTTTGCCTAGCACGGAGATCTTCCAGCTCTTCAGATTATCTTTTAGAAGTCTGAGCTTACAAAGGAGCCTATGCCTTGCAAACCCCTCCACGTGAAATCCCACCCACCAATCAGCGATCATCTTACTGAAGCCGTCAATCAGAAGCCAGGAGGAATTGAACCTGAATGGTTTTGGGCCCCAATTGACTTCTTCCATGGCCAGCATAATCGGACAGTGGTCGGAGGTTGTTCTCGGGAGAGCTTGCTGAGAGACAGAAGGGAAAGCTTCCAGCCATTCTAGTGAGAGAAGGAACCTGTCCAACCTGGACTGAATTAGAGAACTCCTCCCATCTGTCCAAGTAAATTTTGCACCTAGCATCTATCATCTCTTGGGATTGAATCCAATCTGAAAAGGACCCCATTGTTGACGATATCCTTCTTGAGCGGGAGTGGTCCACGACGAATCTGGTGATGTTGAAGTCCCCTACCATACAGCCCGGGCCTGAGAAAGACTGCCTGATGGAGGAGAGCTCCTCCCAGAAAGCTGACCTATTGGAGTCTATATTTGGCCCGTATACCGCAACAACAAGGCACCGGAAATTTGATGCTTTGTTTTGAAGAATCGCCGTCACCGAGTTGTCGCCCAGGGAGGAGGATAGAAGGTCCCATGTAGAAGCTTTCCAACCCAGAAGAATACCTCCTGAACTGCCCTTGGCATCTAGGGACGCCCATTTCGCGTCTAACGCTTTCCACTAGAAAGGGATTTATTATTTACTTTTAAATGAGGCACTACTCTTGCTAACTTACAATGATTTATTTTTTTTAGAATTAACTTAAAATGATACTTTAAAAAATAGTAAATAAACAATAAACATCTGGCACATACTTAATTTTTGATCTAGAATATATTTAATGAGCTATGGAGCCCTTTTGTAAAAGAAAGCATCACTCATGCAAGACATCTCAGATCTTGAAAAGGAAGAACTCAATAGGGTTCATGATCTGGTTAAACTGGCAAGGAAAGATGACCTTTCAAATTTGTTGGGCTCGATTTTGAGAAGTGAAGAAATTCGGTGGAAATAGCTCTCGCATGAAAAATGGATCAAGGCAGGTGGAGGAAATACAGCCTATTTTCATAAGTTGACCAATGCAATAAGGAGATCAAATTTCACTTCATCAGTCACTCACAGGGGCATCAAATCTACCAGGTAAAGACAATATTTGCAATAATCAATGGTGTTGGTTTTGACATGTTAACCAGTGATCCAAAGGAATGTCTGGAAGCTGCCTTTGAAGAGGCAGAAGGTCATGAAGTGGTGTTTGAGGCCACTTGATCTATAATCAGTGACAAATTCAGTGATCTCCTTTCACGTTCCTCTATAGTTTCGGGTGTTAGGGTAAACTTATCTAAAAGCTAAATTTTGAGCATCAATCTAGACAATCTCATTAAGGAGACTGCTAGAAGCATCAGCTGCATGGCCTTGGCATTCCCCATCAAGCATCTCAGTATTCCAATAGCCCTTGGGAGGTTGGCATCACAATGTTGGGAGGATGTCCTTGAGAAATTTACCAGAAAGTTGGATATCTAGGGAAGATAAACTGCACCCTTTAGGAGGTTGTATTATGCTCATAAAGTAACACTGTACAAGCCAGCTTTCTGCTTCATCTGTTATCTACTTTCAGGTACCCAGTCAAGTTTGCAGCAATTCAGATAAAGCTCCTCTCAGATAATTCAAAAGACTCCACAAGTTTCACCTTGTCAAATGAGAGTAGTTTTGTAAGCCCATTAACAAGAGTGTTTTGGGTATCAGGTCTGTTAGAACTACGAACATCACATTGCAAGCTAAATGGTGGTGGCGTCTAGGGTTTACAGACAGTGCAATGATGAAATCTATTCTTGAAGTAAAATATGCTGTCTTAGAAAAGCTGGAACCTTTCTCATGCCACCCATTCGTTACGATCCATCATCTGGAGAGCAGAGTCCTGGTCGTCCCCACTTTTGTGTAAATTGGCTCAGATTTCGTGTTGGGTCAGGGCAGCATATTCATTTCTGGAATGATCTACGTCATGGGGATTCTTTACTTGATGAGCATTTTGCAGATTTGTATAATTTCATATCACAGCACATATGAACCATCTGCTGCAGTGATCTATTGGGGAGATAAACACGATGTCCGATGTTTCAGCAGGACCTTAAAGAAAGTAAAATCTCTTCCTTTGCAGAAATGATGGCCATGCTAAAAGAAGTGTACATTCCTACCGAAGGTCCGACAGGATAGTTTGGCAGCCAGGGCTTGAGCGCTTTCAGATCCATCCTTAGTCAAATGGCTTGATGACGGTAGCAGTGTTGAAGTGTCACATATTTCGAGAATCTGGTCTATTCCAGTTCCTCTGAAAGTGAAAGTTTTCGTGTGGGTTGTCTCGTGAAAAAATTCTAGCGATCGATAACCTCAAGAAATGAGGGTTTATGATTCCCAACAGGTGTGATGTGCTGTGCAGCGGAAGAATCAGTGAATCATTTTTTGCTTCACTTCTCGTCAGACAGAAAGATATGGAATGGTGTCTGTTATAAGTTCAGGTTGGTGTGGGTCTTCCCGAATTAGATCTTTCATGTTACTTCCTAGTCCCCAAATGCTTAGGGCCTGTTTGATTTTCCAGTGCACTGGTAAATACCAGGTAAAAGAGTAACAATTATTTCCATGTGTATTTACACCGCACCTGATTTCACTACTTACTTTTTTGACACGCAAACCGAAAATATTACAAAATATATATGGTCCCACTGTGATGCATTTCGCTTATCCACACCGTTCATCCATTATGCCTTTTGAATTTATAGTATGAACAAAAAAATGAGTTATATCCAAAACTCAAGTGGACCACACCATACGAAAAGAGGAATTGAATACTTACCGTTAAAAACTTTGCGAGGCCACTGTTTCTTTTGGTGTGGGCCACCTAAGTGTTGGATCATCCTCCTTTTTTGGCTCATGCCTCAAAATATTGTGGTAAAACATGGACGGAATTGATATATCATATCCATTACCTTGAGGTTCAAAAATTTTAAATAGCTATTTTGAACCGGTTCCCAATGCAATAGTTTCCCTGGATTTTCAAACGCATGAAATGGTAATAATTACCCATTTCCTGGGTATTTACCCAAGCTCTTGAAAATCAAACACGCCCTTAGGGTCCTGTTGGGAATTTCCGTGGAAAGCAATTTTGGATTATCAAATCGCAGGTGATTTGGACTAAAAGAAATGCAAAAATGTTTCAGAATAAGGTAGTGCTAGTTAAATCTATTGTTGATCATATTTTCAGATGGCTGGAAGCTTAGTCTAGACCAGAGCTAATGCAAACCTCAGAAGTATTCTGTTGTCTGCCTTTGTTTCAAACTTAAAAACTGTGCTTCAAAGCGGAAAAGAGTTCAGACATAAATTGCCAGGTAATCCCCTCCTATTGGAAGTTTCAAAATAAACTTCGATGGCAGCTCTTTTGGGGATCTGAGTTGGGCCGGTGTCGGTGGGGTTGTCAGGGATCTCTTAGAATCTCCATTGTTGAATTCTCGGGTCTCATTGGTTGTAGGAATTCCAGTTTTCCTGAGGCTGCCAGTCTTCTTCAAGCTGTTAATATCATTGTATTTTTCTAGCTTTTTTCCTGCAATAGTGGAAGGAGATTCCCGTAATGCAATCATCTGGGCATCATCCAGGAATCGTCCATCGAAAATATCAGACCAGATCAAAGAAACTCTAGATTTATGCAGAGGCAAGGATATCTCTTTTCAACGAGCACCCCGAGAAGCTAACAGCATTGGCATTGCTGATCAGCTTGCAAAAGAGGGAGTATCCAAATCAGCCCTTATCATAGAAGATAAAATGCTTGGTTTAAATCAGTTGTCTGAGTTTTTGCCCCTGGTTTTCTCTGGTTTCTCTGTATATTGTTTAAGTCTCAGTTTTGCCATGGGGCAACCTTACTGTAATCTTTGTTTTCTTTAAGAAATTGCAGGTTACCTTTCAAAAAAAAAATTTGTTTTATCAACTAAAAAACATCGTAATTTTTTATATGTTTACTAAAAGTGAGAGAGAGAGAGAGAGAGAGAGAGAGAGAGAGAGAGAGAGAGCTTATAATTTTATCTTTGTTACAAGTGGATTTACTTTTTCAAGAGTGACTAGGTATACAGTTTAGGGAGAAAGGAAAGGCTGGAATTGGAGGGATTCTTCAGGATTCCCAAGGCAGACCTATGGTGGCATTCTCAGGCCTAACCAAGCAGTCTGCTCAACTCAGGCTTCACTGTTGGCACTTAGAGAGGCCCTTAGAATTATTCAAGCTCATTTTAGGCACCTTAACATCAAAATTGTTACAGATAATCTAATTATGATCAAATAAGCTATAGGGGGATGGAGTTATTCCACGGGTTGTTTTTTATTATTATAGGGGAGATTAGGACACTGCCCTCTAGGCTAAAAACTGTTTGCCAAAAGAGGGAGTGGGGCACTAATGATCCTGCAGTCATTTTAGCTGTAAATGGGGCATCTCGCTCGTTTTTGTATTTTATAAACGTTGTTTACTTTTCTTAAGCTTTAATGCAAGTTGTTATTTCCTCCAAGAAAAATAAAAAAGAGTGAGCAGGTATAAAGAAATTCTGCGTTTTAAATTAGGAAGATTCATATTATGTTTCATTATACAAAGAATCCTACTAAGAAGTTTCTGGTGAGAGGATTCTTTGTTCAAGTGTGTAACTAGCAGGGTTCAAATGACAGAACAATCCCAGCACGTCAGGTACACATGTCAATGCCGAATTCTTCTGGCTTAAGTTCTCACACTCGGAAGAATACATCCGATATCGATTCTTTAGAAAGAGCATAGAGGATTGTCTTTGAGCTTTTCTAAGTGCGCACACGTGTGCAATAAAGACCGTGTACATGCCACACATGCCAGCATGGCATATACGCGTGACATCTAATCCATACGACACGTTGGTCTGACCTCGTACATGTTTACCCAAAAATAAAATCTGGTCCAATTAGCAAGTGGGTCAATATTGGAAAGAGGTAGATGGGTTAGAAAACTTCAGCCAAGTTTTTTCAGAGCCATACATTTGTTTTGCAAACTGTGGCCCACTTGAAGAGTTGAAGAACCAGATTCTTAGGCTAGGGCATATGTATACTAGTGCCACTCTGAGGGATGGATTCGATCTCCGACCTATAATGCCATGCTGCCACATGCATGGCATGTACTGTAATTTAATGCACACGTGTTTCGGTTCAGCAAAGTTCCTTGTTTTTTCATCACTTCATAACTTTTCCAGGATATGCAAGGGCCCGAGAAGCCTAGGGGCCTGATTATTGCAAAGGCCCAAATGCAGCAAAAGTTCAGGCAGGCCCGCTCATCGCAGGGAGAGAGAGAGAGAGAGAGAGAGAGAGAGAGAGAGAGAGAGCAGTTGATACTTACAAAGATCAATGTATATACATATGCACCCATTGCAACTGGAACACCCAAAGCAGTAGTACCCTCAGGTAGTGATCGAAGCTGATTCACACTAATTCCAATAAGCAGCAAAGCAAGAGCCTCCCACTGCCCCAAATAAAGAGCATGAATTAGTGTTCTTAAAAGAAAAATAAATAAATGTAAATCATCATTGATGCCATCATTCATAACCATGTCAAATCCAACAACATGGATCCTAGAGCAATTCAAGAAAGTACATGTATGATCATAAACTGTACAAGATTAAATGCTTTTCCTTTTCCAAGAACAATTGCTTGCAACTTGAATGTCAAACATGATTACAGACAATTGTTACAAAGTTCAGACTAACCTGAATTATTGAAAACCGCCGTCTCATTATTATCTTTAATAGGAGAGCAATTACTAATACCTGTTTGAGTTTACAGTTCCAAAAGCAAAATTAGCGGCAAGTTGTGAATAAAGTAAATGGCATACTCTGAAACAAATTATGAGATGATCTTTTTCTTGTTCTTTTTTATCAGCAGGGCGAGAAGATGATAATATTAGAATGTTTGTTTTATGATATTTTATTTGTCCAAAAAAAAAAAAACATAAGGGAATTGTTATGGCACCAACTCTTAAATACATCCATCCTGGTCATTTTTTGTTACATGATGGTATAATTTGTGCTGTTGTATAACCAAACCAAATGTGTAAAGGATGGTTTTATCGATCGGTCAGAGATGGGTGCAACTACGGGCTCCCAGAATGATTAGCCTTTATTTATTAAGTGAAAATAAAAATTTATTAAAACAAAAGCAATGAAATTTAAATGAAGCAAATGCTAGTAGAAAGTAAATGATAGATATTCAAGATCCCGACAATGATAATTCACCGGATCAATTTCAAAGTATTAATAATAAACACCGCTACTGACGTTTACCGCTCATGCCATAAATGTCTAGAAGTGGGAAGCATGCGTGCATGCATACATGATCAACTGAAAGGAAATGGGTGCCCGACGCTAAAACTCAACTGTTGGAAAGGAGTAGAAGCAATCAATGGCAAGAGCCATATATCTGTGCTGAACTAACAAGACTGGGAAGAGAATACATATTTCACATCAGTTTTTGAGATAATATGGGCATTGTAAATGCCATTAATCCAGATGAGAAAGTTGTACAGATAATAGAAACCTTTAACCAAGTCAAACCAACTGAAGAAAAGGTTTCTACTTGTCAAACTCAGGTGTCACAAATTTTAAAATTACTCCCCAAAATAAGACAGATATCCTGCAGGCATAAGTGTGATACGCCCATGGTTTCTAATGGCTTTTTGTGGAAATCAGGCACATGAAAAGCCACCTATCTCTGCATTGATCCTAATTGTTGTCTCCGGATTCTCTTAAGTATGAAAAAGACATACGCAGTTAAGAACAAGAGGACAGTCTAAAGCCCTTGGGTGGTATGAACACAGTGTTGCTCAGCAAATGGATGTGGCATTTTGGGATGGAAGAAGGGAGGCTTTCGAGACAGGTAATAGCAGGCGAGTATGGCACGCAAGAGGGCAGATGGTTCATGAGGAATTCTTCTCTTTATAGAGCGTCGGCAATTTGGAAAGCAATGGCGTATACCGAACATTTGCTTAGACATGAGATCTCCTTCAAACTTGGTATTCAGTTTTAGATTGACCCTTCGTGCAGCGGTCAGGCGCTTCAACACCTAATCCCAAGGATTGCCTGCCTCGCCCCAATAGATCTGTTGTGGGAGCAGAGTGTTTTTCCTTCGTCGAGGGGTCAATTGTCTGGTCCCCGCCATGCTGAAGGGACCCGCTGGAAGGCGAGATCAATGAGGTTGCCCAGCTTTTGAACCTTCTAAATAATGTTTGGCCCAAGATCTTTTTTCTTTTCTTTTTTGGTTAAACGGGCAGCCTGAAATCCTTGAAGAGGACTCAATGCAAAGGTCAAATCATTGGGCAGGGAAGTTCTCGGTCAAATCCCGGGCGTTCAGCCTGCCTCACCCATTCCATTTCCAGTTCTACAGAGCTTGCCCTTGGGTGGCAGTTTTTGTTTGGTTGATTGGTAGGAGGAGAGTTCTCACGATGGATAACTTGCTGAGGAGATCCCTTGTGCTTCCTAACATCTGCCTTATGTGTATGGCAATTGGGGAGTCAGTCAATCATCTTTTCATACATTGTTTCTTTGCTTGCAGGGTTTAGGATTATCTCTTCAATGTTTTGCATGTTTACTGGGCAATGCCAAAGATGGTTAGCGAGTTGTTTTCAGCATGGTATGGTGGAGTCAGTAAATCCAGAAGGCCATGTGGAGATTGCTCATAATGGCGGTTTTTTGGGTTTTGTGGGGAGCCCAGAACGGGCTTTGTTTTAACAACAAGGATGTGGGTATAGAAGAGGTTATTTTTAAAATTAAAAGTTTGGTGTCTAGCTGGGCAGTTTATGTTAAGGCCACCGCATGTAGTGTTCTTTTTTTATATGTTGTGCTAGGGGTTGTATTCTTTGTCCGCTTTTGCAGCTTTTCAATAAATTTGTAGTTGCCTCTCCCAAAAAAAAAAAAGAACTAACATTTCGACTCAAGGAATGCTATGGTGATTTGCACTCCCATTGGAACACGTTGGCTGATGACTCATTTACCTTCCAATTCATGAGGACGCTAGAGTGCGCCAAAAAGCTCCTTGGGGCCCACTATGTTATCTATGTTAAATTCACTCCATCCAACAATTCCACCAGTTTATTTTCGGACACCAACCCAAAAATCAAGCAGATCCAACAACTCAAGCGGGCCACACCACAGAAAACGCTAGGGATAGGGACACCCACCATTAAAGCCTTATTGGGGCCAATCGAAGTTCTGTATCAAGACGATATTTCACCCCCTTTATACCAGTGGAATTCACCTTATGAACAGGTTGGGTGGCATATAAACATAACAGTGGATATCACCATACTGCAGGGGCATTTTCACACCGGGCTCGAGTGGGGTGGCCTATGGGATGCAGGGGCACACTCGGGGTGGTGGCCCGTAGAACCCATGGATTTAAGGGCCACGAGGGGGCAGAACCTATGGATTTGGGGCTCACGAGGAGGGTTCAGCCGAGGACCTAACCCGTGGATTTGAGGCCTAGGCTATAAGATAAAGGGATTAATTCGTCATGCTCTATCAGTTCGAGCTTTTAGAGCAAGTGGTTAATTATCCTGCATCAAATTGATATCAGAGCGGGCAGTCTCGTGTTCAAGACTCCTCATTGGGGGTAATTAATGCGAGGGCATTTTCACACCGAACACAAGTGGGAGGGCTGTGGGATGCAGGGGCAGACTCGAAGTGGGTGGCCCGCAAAACCCATGGATTTGGGGGTTGTGTGAGGAGGAACCCATGGATTTAGAGCTCATGAGGAGGGTGGGGCATCCCCATCACCATTGTTTCTCATGGCGTGGCCAACTATAAGCCTATTTTTATAATGTCCTAAAATGGTGGAGTGGATTTCATATAGACCACAGATATTTTTGTTGCAGTCTCCTCACAACACGCATCAGGATGAAACCAAGTGTTTGTTCTCATAAACCTCATTACCACAACACGTGTTCAACGAGGGTGAAAATCGCGAGCCCTTTTAATAAAATCTTTGTCATCTCTCAAAAAAAAAAATTTTGTTACAGTAATTAAGTTATAAACTTTATCATGAGTTGATTCAATTTATAGTACCCAGAATCTTCAACTTTTTTGGGAATTGACTAACCCCCATAAGTTGATTGAAAGAGACCCCCCATAAGTTTATTAAAAAAACTACTGGACACATTAAGAGTATTTAGATAGGAGGAACTTTCACCTACAACCCATTACATGGAAATTGCCATTAGTACCCTTTGTGAGATACACGCGCAAGCACACTTTTTTTTTGGGTTGGGGGGGGAGGGGAATGGAACAGTCCCCAGTTGGTACAAGTTATAATGCAACAAGTTGTAGGTGAATGTTCCTCTTTACATAGCAAAATATGTTAACCTCTGCCGTGCTGACAAATACTTGCACATCATGTGAAACTAGAAACGTGTGCTATTTGTGCGGAAGAAGAAGAAGAACATGGCACAGACTGCCTCCAACTATTTAATTGATGGAAATCCATACATCTTGAAAGCATCAGTGCACATCTCAAGAGCTGAATTTTCTCAATTTATTGAAAAATATGCAAATATGTCATAGCCAGTACCATCACAAAGCAAAATGTCAAAGACAATCCATATGTCAACAATACCTTCAGGTTGCTCAGCATTTTCACAGTAGCAGGATTAAAATACAGCTGCATAAAAGGAAATTTAGGTAATTAGATAGCAGGCGAAAAAGAAAAAGAAAAAGAAAAAGAAAAGAAAAGACATGCTTGTAGCAGGAAATGCTCGGTGCTGGCTTAAGCCACTCTCGCCATAAAACCAGCTGATTTTTTTTAGTACGAATACAAAATGTTTTAATAGGGAAGAAGTCTATGCAATTACAAATAAATACAGAACATAAACTGTATTTGAGCCAATGCTGCTGATTTTATACCTGCATGGTAAACTTTAGATAGTTATTGATGGCATATAGAAAAGCTGGAACAGCAAGAAGGACATTGTTACGAGCTGCCTGCAAGAAAACAAATGCAGAACTTAAGAATGAGAAGACAATAAGGCATCAGATGTATGGAACACCCAAAAATAACATACACATGAAAAACATTTCTAAGCTTTCAACTAATATGGCTGTCAGTGTCTCACAAGTTAAACAGTATTCCAGAGAACAGGAAAATGCAAACAAAAGCATGTCATAATTACATCAGTTATTCAGTAAGAATCATCTAGAGAGAATGAACTTCATAAAACAACTAAAAGTATTTAATTTCAAATTTTCAATGAACCGTGCAGGTGGTACAGCAAGAGAAAGATCTAATTCTTCATCGGTTGAAGAAGATACAGTATGTTATAGATGCTAGAAATATGAGTACAAAAGTCCATCTCTGATGAGTGGGTCATCCACAGGAATGGAGTTAGCCGAGGGTTTAAATATCAGTATAAGGGGGGTGTATCAGCCAGGCCAAAAATGATACAAGGCATATTGGACAATATCTGCCCATATCAACCCTTTTTCTTTTTTTGCCCACAATGGTTTTAAAATTTTATCCAAAGAATAAGGGGGGCTCATTTTTGTGTTTTTAACAAGTATATAATGGTATATCATTCTTTGGTAACAAACAGCTTGACCTGCTGAAAGTCAACCAAATATGCCCTAATCGGAACACATCAAGCATGATTTGTTGGATTAAAGCCCATTACAATGAAAAGCAACAAAACAAGATGACAAAATGGAAAGAAAAGTAATGGTGTAAACCTTCCTTTTTTCCAAAATGGTCCATTCCGCTTCAATCCACCGAATCCCAATAATATCTTGTGTTTTGATCCCCAAATATGCCTAGCTCTAGTACAAAATGAGTTTCTAAGCTTCCTCTAAGGTTGAGATAAAGAAAGTGGAAAAAGGAGCGCATAAAGGGGGCGTCTGATACGGCCGTACAGTAACTAATATTGAAAACCATGGGGTCAACATCAGTCTAAGAAATAATGGAGATACCAGTATCAAAAACTAATAGATGAATCTTTTCTCAGGAACCTCTCATTTCCGGCAGTCAACTCGTCCTGTATTGGACGAGTCATATTAGAATCAGCAATACGACTCAGTCAAATACCAGGATGAGTTGCATTCTGAAACTGAGCTTTAAGACCTTGTCATAGAGAAAGGAATCCTCGCGAACCATCCCCCTGCATTGTCCCTACATCATTCCTTGTAACATTCATCTAAAAGAGCTCAGAGTTGAAATCAAATTGAGGAAATTTGGGGGGGTGGGGGGGTGGGGGGTTGCTCTCATCTGTAACGAATTAGATGATCCCTCATCTTGTACTCTAAGCTCATTGCTCTATGACAGTGTGTTCTGTTTTTCTAACAAAAAATTTTGGTTGTCATTTAAAAAAGAAAAAGAAAGAAAGAAAGAGAACATTCATCAAAATAGAGAATTATCACAGGCACCTGCTGGATTCTATCATTCAATATTCCAACTAGTCATCAATAGAAGTTTTTTTCTAGTGGAATATCTTAGTGGAAAGTTCCATAGAGCCTAAAATCATTTATCAGCTCCTTAGGTATTTTATTATTAAAAAATAAAATAAAAATAAATAATAAATAAATAAAACCACTGCTATAAGTAGCTATGAAGAAAGCACCACACAGTTTGTGGGGCCACAGTTTGACTACAAGACCTGTGAGCTTTAAGATAACATCAAAAACTGCAATAAGTATATATCATATTAAGATCCAAATAAATTACAAGTATATGTCATACTAAGATCCAAATAAATTGCAGCACAGTAGCCTCAAGGAGAAAATATTACCTGCACCAACGTAGAAGGTGAAAGAAGGGATTTCTCTCCAACCTTCTGATGTCTAGCCTGTGGATAAACCAAGTTATAGTCATTTGTAGGGAGAGACCCCCAAAATAAAGATACCAAAAAACAACAAATAGTATAAAAATAACAGCAAGGAATCATTTGGTTTCAAAAAGAATCAGAAATACAGGTGACACTGCAGCATGTAATGAGCACAAAGCAAGACCTATATCAACATAGGATATGTGTATAATGGAACAGACTGGACAACGAGCCCTTTGGGCCTTGCATGTCACAATAGGACCCTAATCTTGGGCCCTCAGGCCAGGCCAGGACCTATTTTTAGGCCCAAAAAATAAAAGGGTCAGACCTGGCACAAGTTTGCCAGCTTTCTCTATCAAGGCCAGCTCCAGGTGCATTTGTAGCCGTCATGGGCCATGCCCAGGCCTAAATTTTATGCACCTGATATGAACTCCAGACCAGATAAATGAATGGAGAAGGCTCAGGCTGACCCAAATCTGGCCAGGACCCAACCCATTGCCTCCTAGTGGGAGATTTAGTCTATCACAATGATCAAAGGCAGTTATGTAATATGTGAAATACTCCACATAAGATTTTGCTATGCAGAAGGGTTAGGTAATGTACCATAGCACAGTTTGGTGATTCTTCATAAGCAAATTTTGCACACAAGATTAATCATGGGATTAGTAAATTTGATTCAAAGTCATCATAACACCTAATGTGGCTCAGGTAACCAACCATCAATGTGCCTAGGCAAATGCCCATCCAACTAAGCAATCCTCTAATAGATGGGGGATGAAGACCAAAAAAGCTTACTATCATAGAGAATAAAACAGAACTAATTCAAGCTAAGGGAGAAGAGAAAAAATATAATTGCATCAACAAAAAAAAAAATAATAATAATAATAATAATTTTAAAAAAAAAAAAAGGAAAGAAGGAAAGAAGAAAATGCATAAAAACAGAAACAGTAAAAAACCAAAAGTATTCTTTTTAAGAGTTCAAGAGGATTTTTATTAAAAAAACAGGCACTAGTGTTCGAAATATCGGTATCGCATTATGCATCACACCCTTGGGATACAGATATGTATCGGTTATAGCAGGGGATATATCATTTGTATCATGTAATTTATCGCACTTTTTGGGAAACATTGGGAAAATGGTTAAATTTTTCACTAAAACTTCAGGGATTGTTAAAAAAGACCTTAATACACACTTTTGAATCATAACATCTCAAAAAAGAAGTGCACATAATAGGTTTCCTTTGTATAGGGTCCTAACCTATACGTCGTCTGACTGAACTAATGCAACTATATTCAAATTAAATGCATAATATTTAGATGGTATACAATGATCATTTCATCAAACACTCCTAAATACTTCAAAATTAGTCTCAACTGACAGTGGTTGAACGGAAGAAAAAAAATATATTTTTTATTAATTTTTAATTAAAAATGATTTTTATTTTCCAAATTTTGACCAGGACTTAACAAATCAATAGATCAGCCCTCATAGATGCTTGATTTCATGTTTGAAGTGCAACATTGCAAGCAATTTGAGAGAAATTGCGGAAATTTCAAAAAAAAAAAATCCCAATTTTCCCCAAATCAAACCATCAACACTCAAATTTCGAAATTAGAGTGTATGTGATGATCATTTCATCAAACTCCTAAATACTTTGAAATTAGTCTCAATTGATAGTTGGTTGAAGGAAAATTTCAAAAAAAAATATATGGAGAACATGAAGAACCAATGGATATCGAAATCAATGCTCCAACTCCATGATTTTTCATGTAAAACATTAAGAACCAATGGATTTGTAACCATTTGACACTGATTCAATATAATTTCAAAAAAGGGGGATCGGAAATTGAAAATGCTCACCGAATCGAACATGTGGGATATATCGGCACCACATGTGTGTTTCGTATCGCACAAGTGGGATACACAATATATCGTTGGATATATTGGCCGATATCATCAATAGAGCTGGGCACGAACCGACTCGACTCGTTTAGACCCGACTCGATCCGAACCGAATGGGTGAGTCGATCCGAACCAAGTAGGCTTCGCCCAATCCAAACTTAAACCCGGTCAAGTTCGAGCTACCCAGTAACTCAACCCGAAACTCAATCCGTCAGACTCGACCCGATCCGAAACCCAACTCGACTCGGGTTGTCGGGTAGGGTATATATATATATATATATATATATATATAAACCTAATTCTTAATCCTCTCTACCCTACCCGCCACACGCCCCGATCCGAAAAAAAACCCAACCCCTTCCCGTCCGACACCCATTGGCGATCTCGTCCCATCCAACAGGCGGCAACAACCCTCCAGCCTTCCTCCTCCTCCTCCTCCTCCTCCTCTCTCTCTCTCTCATCCGGTAGGTGGTAGCCAGCGGCCCATCAAGTGTGTCTATCTATTTTATTTTTTTTAAAGTTTTTTTAAAATGTTAAGAGGATGGACCACACACAGGAAATGGTAGAGATGGAAGCGGGTTGCATGTTGAGTAACTCAGTACGCTTAGCATACTGAGTAAACTCTATGAGGTCCACTATGATTTATGTATTTTATCCCCTCCGTCCATCCATTTTATCCCCACCGTCCATCAATTTTATCCCAAAATTGATCCTAAAAACCCGATCCAAATCGGTGCCAACTCAATCCAACTCGATATTTCTGACCGGGTCGGACTCGATTCGGATCAGCCCAGCATTGCCCAGACCCAAACTCGGATCAAGTCAGGCATGTTGGACTCGGTACCAAGTCGGATCGAGTTTGGGTCAGGCCTTTTTCAAAACCAGATCGAGTTCGATTGGACCTAACTCGGTCCAACACGACTCGATGCCCACCTCTAATCATTGATATTTAAAACATTGAGAGGCACTGTAATAGAGGGGAGAGAATCGATAATCACTAATTATTGGGATTGGATTCCTTGCCTCAACAAATCATCAGTTGCATTGTTTCCTTTCCTACAAACAAGGAGATTTCAGCTCCCCCAATTCCCAAATTTCATCCACCCATCACACCAATCCCCAATAGCACTCACTTCCGATGATGCCCATTTTATCAAGTAAGATGAGTCCCCCTCAACAGCTGCAGGGGGAACTTGCATTTGTTTAAGTTCCTTCATACCCACCCATGAAGCTCTCACCTCAGCTTCATTACTATCAGCCAAACCAATTAGACTGTGAATTCTCGTCCCAATCATCCTTAATGGTTTCCCCTACACCAGTCAGCTAGGAGGAAATTCGAGAAACATAAATGGGAAAAAGAAATAAAACATAGCAAATAAAACTAAAGCTTAGATATTCAAAAAAGTCATCATACTAGATGCATGGCGGGGATCCTCTCATTGTAGTGGTCTTCCCATACAATCTTGAGGGTTTAGTTGATTCTCTCTAGGTTTCTACTAGTTATCACAAAAAGGCTGTACTTTGTCCCAATCAGCTGCCTCAAATATGCTTAAAACGGCATAGCTTTTGAAAAAAAAAAAAGTAAAAAGCAATTGAATCAACGTATGTGAAAATGTCGGAATACTGTAATCTAAGTTATGGTTCATCATGCACGGAGAAAAATAATAAGAGGATAATTTCTTCATGGAGCGAAAAAAGGGAACTTGATGACTCCACACAGTAGGCAGTGTGTACTTGATGGTATTCTAACTTCAAATCAATGTTTTTAAATAGCAGTAGCGTGTTGCGTAGCATTCAACCCTCTGTAGCGTGTAGCGAAATAGCGTAGCGTATAGCGTAAGCTACACAATACTTCTATTTTTTATTATTTTAAATATATATATATATGATAAATATTAAATAGTAAGAAAAAAGCAAAATATATAAATGTCACATTCTTCAAAATAAAAATCCTAAAGTTAAGAGCATTAAGTACAATACAAATGTCACATTCCACCCCTTCACGCACCTCAGTGGGCCCCACGTGGGCCATACCATAGAAAACAATGCACATCCACACATGCGCACACCACAGTGGGCCCCACGTGGGCCACAACATAGAAAACAATGCAAATCCACCCCTTCACACACCTCAGTGGGCCCCACGTGGGCCATACCACAGAAAACAATCTATATCTACAAAGATATTGAAAAAGAAATCGAAAAAATTATAAAGAACAAAAAAACACACAGTAACCACCATTTTAAAAAGGGAAAAAATGAGCAAAAAACTCAAAATACCAAGTTATTTTCATTGTACATCGAAAAAAATTCAAAAAAAAGGAACGAGCGTACCTATTTTGTCTCAAGATGAGATTGAATTAATGAAAATTGCAAAAGTTGAAGCTCCACAGCCGATCGCAACCGGAATAGGGGAAATCCAATTTCTCTGTCATTTCTTCTCCATTGTTAATGAAACTGCACCAAATGGAGCTCCTTGTAGTCTCCAACAATCGGCCAAAGAAGCCCCTTCGAAGGGCTTTTCGATCGCAAGATTGAAGAGGGGGGAGAGGAAGTAGCGTCGGTTTGCGTCTGGAAGGGCTTTCGAATACCCTGTTCGATACGGTTTTTTTTTTTTTTTTTAAAGTTAAGTGCTTGTGGTGTGAGTTCACCACTGTTTTCAGCAATGAAAAAAAAAACACCACAGTGTAGCGTGCGCTGCACGCTACGAGTCCGTAGCGTACGCTATGACCCCCTGTAGCGTGCGCTACATGGGATTTGCACTATTTGGTGTGCTACGTAGCGATATGGCAGTGCTACGCTACCAGCGCTACTGACAACACTGCTTCAAATCTTTTATTTTTTTTATTTTTTTTATTTTTGAAAAGTAACAAGAGAATTATATTAAGAAAAAAGGATTACAAAAGAGGGGCTTGACCCGCTGAGATAGCGGGCCAAGACACCTAAGAAAACAAAAACAGATTACATTCGCTGATGTGAGGAACATTGGAGGCCCACTCCACAATAAGAAAGTGGACTCTTCTCACTAAATGCCCAACTGCATGGGATTCCCCCTTGAAACATCTCCCATTTCTCTCTTCCCACACCACCCACCAAACAGCCACAAGAGACATTCATAGAAAGAGCACTGGACAATACGCAATTGTATTAGCCTTATTGATTTGCTTAGATTAGGACTTCTCCTACATCCATTTCAGAGATGCTCATAGAAATTACTGAGAATGGTATTCAGTGATGAATTCTAATATGGAAGTTAGTTAAACCAACCTGGAACAAAAGCATAACAACAGCAAAGACAACCTTTGCAGCTTCTGTCAAAAAATTAACGCTGACAGGACTAAACTCGAACTTCCCATCCACCTTAGACATAAAGACTAAAATAGGCTGCAAGAAAGAACAAAAGGAAACATGTCAAATACATACAATATGAAAGAGCAAGGATCTCTCCACAACCTTGAACAATAGAGGTATCCAATGTATCTCCAAAAAAATATATAGAGAGAGAGGTATCAAATGAAATACAAAGAGAAATGTCTAGAAATCTTGTTCACTTCTCCAAGAGTTTAAGAACCAGTGACTGGTTGGTCCTTCCCTCAATCAATTGTGCGTTGTAATTTAGC
The DNA here is from genome assembly GCF_029962835.1 of Magnolia sinica. NCBI lineage: Eukaryota > Viridiplantae > Streptophyta > Magnoliopsida > Magnoliales > Magnoliaceae > Magnolia > Magnolia sinica. Next base: position 95,724,232 of record NC_080577.1, read on the forward strand.
AAATCAAGTTGCAAATTAACAATAACACAGAAAAGGGTAAAGCCTTAAGGCTGGCTAAGCAAGTTAAAACGGAAAAGGGTAAAGCCATAAGGCTGACTAAGCAAGTCACTCCAATCCACCAATCAGATTACACAAGCCCGACTCAAGTTGAGGGTCCAGTGAACTCACATTAAATTTACTTCACATTGTGTCCGTCCATCATTGTTTATATGACAACAACCAACAAATGAACTAAGGTTGTAGAATGTCAATCACCTGAAGACCAACCAAGATGCAGTCACCAACGACCAAGAAGACATTGAGAGCACGATGCTTTGATGATATCTTGCTCCTATGCTGGTCATAGGCCCTCGAGACAGCTCTGGTAGTTGGGGAAACCAATTTAGAATGGCAGACACTGCATTCTATCATCCCGTTCTTCATCCGCTCAACACCAAGTGCCAGCCAAGTATCAGCACTGTAACACTCTACAGTGCAAAAGCAGCCACACCAACAAAAGCAATGTCCTCAACTCATCTGCCAACAAGAAATCAAAGGATCATTGGAACCCCCTTGAGTATCTAAAACAAAATAAAAACATCTCCAATCAACAAGTAACTCCTAAAAATCATAAATCCAATCCAACAAACAACAAATCTAACAATAGCAGTATGATTCTGCTAAAGGGAAAATCTAAAGTATGTACCATGCAAGTGCTATTTATCTAGTGCTCTACAAAAATCAATATGGCAAAACTTTCCAGTGACCTACCATTCATCTGCCAGACTACGGTCAAATCCTAATTTATAGAACAATCTTAATCATCCAATCACTATCCTGGTAATGAAAGGTTAAATAGGAAAAACTATGGCCAACAGTCCACATTCAATTGGAAAAAAATCCATGAACAGTGCAGGTAGGACTGTCCAATCTGTTTATTTTTTGGACAAGGGCAATCAATAGTGGGGTCCACCAGATGAACAACCTGGTTCGGTCTGGCTCCTTGGACTGTTGTGCCACATCTGATTTTGGTGGGAACACATTGATGCAGGCAGTGTTCCAAGTATCGGTATCGCTACAAATTTCGTTGGCCAGGGATATGGAAACAATATTGATATCGCCGATAATATCGCTAATAATCATAAATGCGGGGAAACATGGGAAAAACGGTGGAATTTTTAGCGAAACTTCAGGAAATGTACATATTTGCATATTTAGAAATTTAAAAAAAAAAAAAAAAAAAAAAGCATATGTAACAAATTTCCATTTAAGGGGGACTTAAAAGCATGTGTCGTTGTAAGAAATCAATTCAACCATCCCATCCGTCCTATTTAACCATCCAACTTCCATCCAAACATCCATCGATATTGCAAAATATCAACAACACATGATATTTCACCAAGAAATCATCAACAATTGGAAAGGAAACGGAATATTGTAGTCTCGATATCACGCGTGTTACGATATCGATAATATCAAGATAATTATCAATATTATCAATGACAAATTGAACACTACATACAACCATGTGTCCGTGAAAAAAAAAATGAAATAAAAAATTTTCTCATAAACAAAATTTTAATGATATCAATTCGTTGGCAATATTATTGAAATATCGTCAATGCACTTATGATACAAGCATTACCTAGAATTTACATAGTCGAAAATATTGGTGATACATTGGCGATATTGATGCATTGGTAATACAAACGACAACTAGAATTTACATAGTTGAAAATATTGGCGATTACATTAGTGATATTGATACATTGGCGATACTTAGCGATACATTGCTAATAGCTAGAATTTTTTATACTACCAGTGTTATCGGTATCGCTAAGCTAGAGATAAAGATAATATCGGAGATAATTCGAACACTGGATGCAGGACAGTTAGTCACTTGCTCTAAAAGCTCGAACTAATAGAAAATGGAGAATCAATCCCTTTATCTAATAGCCCAGGCCCCACATCCTACGGGTTAGGACTTTGGTCGAACCCTCCTCGTGGGCCCCACATCACATAAGTCCCGCCTCGCACAAGTGGAGCCCACCTCATATGGGCCACTTACCCCGAGTGTGCCCCTGCATCCCACAGGCCACCCCACTCGAGCACAGTGTGAAAATGTCCATGCATTAATCACCACCCGTGAGGAGTCTCGAACACGAAACCTCTCGCTCTAATACCACTATAATGCAGGACAATTAGTCACTTGCTCTAAAAGTTCAAACTGATAAAGCATGGCGAATCAATCTCTTTATCTCATAGCCCAGGCCCCACATCCCATGGGTTACGACCTCAGCTGAACCCTCCTCGTGGACCCCACATCACATGGGTTCCGCCTCACACGAGCCACCTGCCTTGCACAGGTGGGGCCCACCTCGCATGGGCTGCCCACCCCAAGTGTGCCTCTGCATCTCACAGGCCACCCCCACTCAAGCCCAATGTGAAAATGCCCCCACATTACACATGATAGCAGCAATGTGTAGCATGGCATACATTTTTTATTACTTTTTTGAATGGCATATAGTTTTCATTTCCTCCTTGCTAAAACCTATCTATTAAGAAAGATTCCATCAATTTTATGGCCTTTATTTATTAATAGGCGCTATTTAGAAGGGCATCTTGCACGTGAGATGGCATGTCAAAGGATGGGGTGTGATTAGGATAGAGTTGTTATCTTTTTTATTTGTTTCCAAATATGGTGAAAGTGTTGCCTATTGAGTACGGATGAAATAAATCAATAATATGAAAATTTGTAGAGAATTTTCATTAAAACAGTGCTTCTCCTTGTACTAGGAGGCTGATCTACCCTCAAAGTGGATCAAAACATGAAGATCTTACTCATTCATGAGTAGAGATCTACCATTTTGGCATCAGAGCAACAATCTTGGGCACGCCCCAATCAGGAACAAGAGCACGGCAAGTGAAGACAACAGGGGCTAAGGTAGAATGGTTAGAAGGGTAGGTCCAACAACATTCTGAATTCCTGCAAGAAATCAAGGAGACTCTTACTGCCATGAGCCTCCAACATGAACAGCTAGTATCTTGTATGCTAAAAGATGGGGGAGACCATTCTCGTGGTCGATATAAGCCCGCTTCATCTAATGCATCCAACGGTGGAACCAACAGCAATGGAAAGACATTAATCCAAGCCAGATACACACGTCTCAATTTCCCGAACTTTGGGGTGAAGAACTGAAGATCCAATGAGTTGGATCTACTGCATAGAGCAGTTTTTCAAATTTCATACTACACTGACTGATCAAAGAATTTTGTTGGTTACTTTTCATTTCGAAGGAGATGTAGCATAGTAGTATCAATGGTATGAGAAAACAATAGAAACGCAATCATGAGCCAATTTTGTTGAGGCTCTTTGCATTCGTTTTGGACCAGCTAATCATGAAGACTTCGATCGGCCCTCCCAAAATTACGGCAAACAAGACTATGCAAGATTACCAAACCAATTATGAGCATCAAGCGAATCGAGTAGAAAGATGGACTGAAAAGGCTCTAATCGGGTGCTTCTACGAAGGATTGGAGGATGAGATTAGGATTGAAGTTTATATGTTCTATCTCACCACTACATTGGTGGCCACCATCACCCTCACCCGAATGCAGAAGGAGAAAAGTTCAACACTTGAGGGGTAATGAGAAGATTCCAATAACTCACCCAGCCTGTTGAAGTGAAAAAGTCCCTTGATATACATTGATACACCACACTCTAATAGCTTAAGCTTTTAGAGTAAATGGTTGTTTGACATGGTATCAAAGCGAAAGGTCCTATGTTCAAATCTCGAGAGCACCAAATATGCCTCCTAATATATTATTCTCCCACAGGGGGTAAGGAAAATCAGGTCTAGCCCAGGGACCGGGAAATTAAGCCCGGCCTATTTATGGTATGAGTGTCTCTCCACCCTCGTCAGTATGTTCCCGTGCAGAATTCCCACCCCGCACGTGCGGGGGGGTGTTAAAGTGATAAAGTCCCTTGATATACATTGATACACCACACTCTGACAGCTTAAGCTTTTGGAGTAAATGGTTGTTTGACATAGCCAACATGCCTGCCCCAACGACCTCCAAAATCGAGATCCCACCAATCAAGAAACTGACTTCAGCAAAAATGGAGTGCATGGACAAGGGCCTCTGTTATAACTGTCGTGAGAAATTTGGTCTCAGCCATTATTACAAATCCCAACAACTATTCGTGTCAAATGGTAACAATGGGTAGACAGAAGACAAAAAGGAACCGAACGATGAGAGTGGCATGCTGGAGATTTCAATGCATGCACTTTTTGGCATTTCTCCATCGCAATGCAAGTCATGGGGATGGTAACAACTCTCTCTCTCTCTCTCTCTCTCTCTCTCTCTCTCTCTCTCTCTCTCTAACAATAGCAACTATGCAATCTCTCTCCCTCTCCAAACCCTAACCCTAGCAAAATTGTCGAACAAATTGCATATCTCATCTCCACATTTCTCAATCTACGCTCTTTAATTTCCTCATCTTTCAACATTCTACATCTCCTACAAGATCTCTCTGAAGTCGTACGAACCCAATCGGATCTCAACCATCCTCCAACCACTGACCCGAAGGAGATCCTTCATTCATTGAACACCACTAGGGCTCAAGCTCGGGCTGTATAAAGATCCCAGGCCGGGCTTGGGTTAGACATTTTTGGCCCGTCATAGGCCCGGCCGGGTTTGGGTGTAGGTTGAACAATGCGGGCCGAGCTTGGACAGAGCTTGCCAAAGGAAGATGCAACATGGGAAGAGTATATCAGCTCAAGGAGCGCTTCCCATCTTTATAACCTTGAGTACAAGGTTCATTTGAAGGAAGGAGGATTGTTATGTTTTTTGTTTTCTCCTTAATAATGCCTGTTTGGAAGGGCATCTTGCACATATGATGGCATGTTAGAGGATGATATATGATTGGGGCAGAGTTGTTATCTTTTAAATCTCCTCTTCTTCTTCATCTTTTGTTTCCAAATATGGTGAGAGTCTTGGCTAATGAGTACGTGTAACATAACTTGAAAAATCACAGAGAATGTTCCTTAAAACGATGCTTCTTCTAGCACTAAGAGGCTGATCTACTCTCAAAATTGATCAAAACACATGGATCTTGCTCATTCGTGAGTAGGGATCTACCAATCAAATAGTGCTGAATGTACCAATCAATTAGTGCTGAATGTATCCTACAGAATTACAGATTTCGCCACGGGAGAAAATCATGCATTCTACCATAAATCAAAAGGAAAAAAGAGAACCGCAGCAAAAGATAAACACGCAACAGAAATCAACAACTAATCCTCACTCAGAACCTTATGAAGCAGTCGCATCTGAAGTAGAAACTAGAAGCAATCATTACAAATATCAAACTGAAAAAATCAAAATCCTTAAGCAAGTGCTTACCAGCATTTTTAAGATCGAAACCATTCAGATTCAACAAGATCCCGCCACCAGAAACTCCATCGGTGTCATTCCCCCGATCCCGAAGAAAATGACCGGAAAATTCCTAGAAGGATCTGAAATTTCAGATCTAGAAAATAGATTTTACAACTGGGATTTATACGGTGGATTAGTACTAAAAAGCACCTGAATCAAGTTTTCTGATATCTGATTCGAAATCAAACGCTACAATCGAATTCGAAAATCAAATTCACCGGAATTCGCCTTTCTTCGATTAGAATCCGGCATCGAAATTCGCCTTTTCCGATCAGATTCGAGCTACTGGGAAGGAAAACGGAGATTTCACTGTTCCGATTCGAAAATTACGGAAATGAAACGCCGTTTACACGGATCTAGCGAGAGAGATGGAGAAAGAGAGAGAGTTCTAGGGCACGGAAATGGAGATCTGAGGAATCTGGTGGAGGAAAGGTGAAGATTCGAGGAATATACAGAGGGAGAGACGGAGAGTACTTATAGCAGAATTTGCTGCGTCTCTCTATTTAGTCTCTTTTGCTTGAAACTTACAACAGACCATTATACGCCTTTGCATAACGCAGGCGCATCTCTCGCTCGTATTTTCTTTATTCGAAGGGACGTCGGCAGAGTCACACGTTGCACACGTGCCAACATGCTGCACGTGAGAGTTTTCCATCATGTGGGCCCCACTGTTTAGATCTTCTGGATAAAAAACAGGCCGTTTCAGTCTCAGGTGGACCATAATTACAAACGAATAATGCAGAACTTTTTTCCCACTGTTTGTGCACGTGCAGTCACACGTGCCAATATGGTACACATGCTTAGATCCTGGAGGAGTCATTTGGTACTCTGGCTATAACGCCTGATACTCAGGCACTAGGAAATAGTACACGTGAGGTATGCTAAGTTAGGCCAAACCCACAAATTTGTAGAACCACCTATTTCTAAGCTACACTCCAAAATGCAATTTAGTTCAACGGTCTTAGTCTAACGATGGCAATGGAACCGGCCACCCATCCTAGCCCTAGCGGCCCAGCTTTGTGGGTACCATGGCCTGGCCCCTGAACGTGGACCAAAGGCTAAAAAATAAATAAATAAAGGTTTATAACATTTTAAAACCTTTGATCATGTATGTTATTATTTTCCTTACAGGGCTCACACAGGTCATGGATAGGGCTAAGATCTTCTTAGCTCGATTAAAGCCATCGGGCAGGGATAAGGCCAACCCTTGCTCAGTCATTGTGGGTCCATTGCCACCCCTATCTCATCCGTTGGTTTGTAGATGATTGTTTTCATGGAGTACCTTGTGTTAAAATGTAGTCCGGGTGGACCTGCGAGCAAAATGTTCCGGAGGCCCACCATGGTGTTTATATGTCGACCTTGACCATCAGCTTAGTCACCCCATGTTAGGCCCAGGCAATAAAATCAGCCACATCCATGATTTAGGTGGACCACAACATTGCACAAGCCAACGCTCGTCTCCTGTGGGTCTCCTCGGTGTAGCCTAGCTGAGATGGCCTGATTTTTGGACAGAAAGCGTAAGTATCGGGTGCAATTTAATGGTTGAAGTGGATTACATATACTCATCATGGGCCAGGTAAAATTCAAGTGTTTACGTCTCTTTTAATTGTTTTTGTTTTTTATCAGTGTGGTCCACTGTGTTTACGTCTCTTTTAATTGTTTTTTTTTTTTTTGGGTCCACCTTAATCACAAGTTAACCTGAATTTTTTACCCTAAGCCTAACAAGGATTATAAATCACAAGTTCATAATGGATTCACATATACATCACAATGGGCTTGTAGAAAATCAACATGGTTGTTGTTGAAACTAATATAAAAATAATGATTTTCTGTAACTTATAAAAAGCCGAAAATTATATGGAATTAGGACAGGTTAAAGCACATATGAAGCGTTGTCTTTAAAGCGTAATTTGCCTTGAGTACGTTAAAAGGTTTCAAGTAAATTGCTTCTATGATATGATGAGCTGGATGTGGACCCACGTTCAGCAAACACGAAGACCCTCTAATGGAACTCCGTTATACAAATTGTCTAGTAGAAATAGAAAAAAGGAAATATTCCAAAAGAAGAATAAGAAAATTCATGTTAGGCCACTGCACTGATCTTATCAGCTAATTGTTCAGATGAACCGTTCTAGCCCACAATAATGGTCTGGTCTTCAAGCAATTGTTCAAATGAACCTTACTGTTTTGCTGGAGTATCTACCTGAATGAGAAAATTTTGTATGTATTCACTGGACAGGGAATTTAATTTAAATGACCATTTTTGGCAGTTTCTGACCGTTGCGCATGTGGTGTAATGACTATTGCATGCAACTGTTTCCGACCGTTGTGAGACACTGGTTAGCCGTTTCTAACTGATGGGCTAGCCACATACAACAGTTTCTGCATGGTCAGTCATCAATTGCATGGGGAGTTACACCTTTCTGCAAGGGCTTTATTTTCAAACTCTATATCAAGTGCAAAGTGCGTCACTAGTGCTTTTATAGCCACACTGTCTCACATGCCCACGACCTCGCATCGAGCCTATATCCAAACCTAAGTGTTCCAGTGCAGAACACACAAGCCTGATACTCTTTAGACTAAGTAGGTAAACATTACAATACTCCAACATTCTCATATACACTAAAGAATTTTCTTTTCCTTTTCCAATGTGAGACTATTCCCAAAACACTTGAAAATGTTTTTTTTGCAAACCTTTTTTATAATATATTTTTTATTTAAAATATATATATATATATATATATATATATATATATATATATATATATATATATATATATATATATATAAACAATATTTTATAACAGTTGTTTCATAAAATTATCATCTTTGTCAGTTGAGGGAGGGAGGGCCACCCTTGATTTATTTTACTATGCTATCATGTATGTATGAAATCACTCCAACCATTAGATGTGTAACTTTACAATATGTTTCGGATCAAAAAAGTAAGGTGATCTATGATTAAGGTGGGCCACACTATAAGAAATAGTTGGGAGAGAAACATACATATAAGTATATTCATGGGAGTGGACCCTACTTGCATGAGAAAAAATGGACGGCTAGATGATGACCAATTGTCCACGGCAAACCCGCACTGATGGCCCATCTAATGAGTGGATAGGCTAGATTTGCGTCAGGTCATGTTCATCGATTTACGCTCAGATAAATGGCACACATGATCTCTCACACCATTTTTTATGTTAGCACATGTGCAGTAAATCCCTAAGTTTTTTAGCTGATCCTAAATTTGGCTAACAGCTAGGGGTGTACACGAACCCAGTTAGCTTGGTTAGCTCGCTCAACTCAACTCAAAAAAGCTCAATTCGACTCAGTTCAAAGCTAGGGTTGAGCTGATTTTTTGAGCTCAGAAAAATTTCGAACCTAGTTCGAGTTTGCCCGAGCTCAACTCAACTTGGATCAAACACCAACTCGAATCGAACTAGTTTGGTGACTCAATTACTCTGACATTGATGTTGCTCACCAAGTGTTTGATGAAATGACTCAACGAAGTGTCGGCTGGTGGCAAGAAAGGTATGTATATGAAACAATACCATTTTTCCGTGATCTTGATGTTGCCTATAAGGTGTTTGATGAAATACTAACAACTACTGCTGTTTTACATACACTGAGAATTTGAAAGTGCACTGTATGTGTTTGTGAAAATGCCACAGAGGCTCAATTTTAGCTTGAACTCGGCTCGAATTGGCCCAAGCTACTGACCAAACCGAGCCAAGCTGGCCAGTTAGGCTCAAGGATCGAGTCAAGCCGAGTTCGAGCTGTGGTCAACTAGTGGCCTAGCCGAGTTGAGCTGAGGCCAGTTTGACTTGGTTCAACTCAGTGTACACCCCTACTAACAGCTAGGGCTATCATCAGGCTGGGCCTGGGGTTGGTCTCGGCCCAGATTTTGAACTATTTTAGTTGGGCCATTGGGCTGACTCTATTCAAAATTTAGATTTTCCACGACCGAGCCCGGCCCATTGACACCCTTACCAACAGCCCTCATGTATCTTTGTATATATATCCACATCCACACGGTTCTTTACATGAAGGATTTCTTTGGAATAAAAAAATTTGCCTGCTTTACAATTTGCTGACAGGATTTTACCCGCATAGTTCCATTGGACGGCTAGGATTTTACGTGCATCCTCCTCCTAACGAGAAACCATTGCATTTGCATTTAGTTATTGATAAACGTGCATATGTCCATACACGTGTGGCATGCCATTCATGTTAGAATTGTAAGAGATTCTTATACACAACGGAGGATAGAAGAAAACGATAACGAAATGATCAAATCTATCAAGTTCAAGGCCCGACTTGAATGGTCAATTTCTCAAGATAGATTTGCTGTCATTTTTCTGGAAGTTCCAGCAAGTGCAAACGAAGGAAATCTGCAAATTGTCTTCAGGATACAATGAACTGTCAATCCGATTTTCAACATGAAAATTTGCACATTTAAGTGTTGAACAGATCTCTAGTTTTGACACCAATATGCCTTAAAATGTTCAGAAATTCTCAGCAAGAGATTAGATCGAGAGTAATTGCACAAGAGATGATATAAACTCAATGATTAAGAGTATTTTCTTCTAGATTATAGTATCTAGGATTTATATCAATTGAAAGGTTATGGATTTCTTCCTGAAGAGGTGCTAAAGTGCCCCTTCAAGAAATCCATACCCATTCACGGCAAACAATTGCCTTTTCATGAAAGGACATGACTCTTGTCCTATGGCAGTTATTTCTGTACCCATTCAGACAGGAGCAGTTATTCAACAAGAAAAACTGTATCCACATAAGCGACACATGGCATAGGTGTCACATGTACAATTATGTCACAATTACTCTCAATCAACAAAAAGACAATAAAACATCAGGGTATTATGGCCCAAAAAATATGAACCGAGTGCCAAAAAGACTAAGGCTCTCTTAGCTCCTCGCGACGATGCGCACGTGCCAAGTGCTAAGTGCGCCTAATAAAGTGCCAAAAAGCGCCCAAGCAGCCCTACAGCCCACGCCGCGTGCGCGTGAGATTTGAACCCTGGTTGCATAAGCAAAAACCCCTTCTCTTACCGACAGGCTATACACACTATTTATAGAAAGTTTAAATAATTAATATATTTATTTACTTTCTAAAAATAACTTTTATTTTTGAAATTTAAAAAAAAAAAAAAAACACAACAATTCATTTATGTGTACACACGAGGCAGGATCGGGCTAATAGATCTGATGCAAGTGAGATGTGGAAGTTGAATTTGAGTTGATTATAAGACCTGGAGCTGTTGCTAGCTGAAGAAACTCAAACTATAGTTGGGTAATATAAGGTTATGGTGAATTAAAGAGCCAAAGCTCTCTCCAACTTAAATGACTCTTATAGTTGATACATATGTAGATCCCAAATAAGGGCTTCAAGAAGAAAATGATGGGGCATTTTTTCTACCCAAGCTAAAACGTGGTTTCTACTTTATGAGATTTTGAATAAATTTTGAGAATTATTAAGCTATAGAGACTGCCAGTTAATTGTGACCATGATCACAAAAACAAGCAGTTCAACATGGATAATGATTGAAGAATCAATAATTACTTTAACATTTAAAAGAAGAAGAAGAAGAAGAAGCAAAATTGGGCATTGACTTCTAATGGGCAATGATCATCAACGCGATAAATGCACAAAGCATACGCCGAGTGAGATCAGACAATACGAAAGTAATTGTAAGTGAGTATATGAGAAATAATGTGTTGCGGCGTAAGATGAATGAGATGAACAGCAATGGGTGAATTATTCAGGATGATTGCACCTGCTTGAGATACGAGAGATGAATGAAAAAACGAAAAGCAAGCGTGTGGGAAATAATATATTGCGGCATGAAACAAATGAGATGAATGATAGTGGATAAATCAACCAGAGTGATACGCATTAGAGATGTGAGAGATGAAAAGAACCTGGACAATCTCTAATGAAGATTTAGTTGAGAGTATTAGATCCTGACCCTAATCTGTTTATTCTAGACTGTTAAGGTAAATTGAGCTAGCTGGGTGCATAATTAGCTAATGGACTAGGCTCTCTTTCCTTCTTCTCTTTCATTTTCTTTCTCCGTCTCTCCTTTTTCATCTTTATACTTCTCTTTTTCCGTCTCTCTTTTTTGTTTTTTTTCTCTTTCCCTCTCTTCACACAATCCTTACAACAACTGATTTCAAATGTGGAGGGGGTCTTTTTTTATCAAGGTACCAATAAAAATATGATTTTCGCCAGATGCATCAATGGCTAAGTCAAGCCTCGGGATCTCCTTGAGCTATTGTTGTGCCAGGCATGTCAGGATTTGAGTTGAGCATGTGGCTGCAGAAATCTAATATTCACCACACTTAGCTTGAGCCCCTAGGTACCATTGACATTTTACATAATGGGAGGCTGCGTGGTAGCTTCTAATTGGCAAAAATATTCTGACAAAATCCAACGTCCTTCGAGATAGAGAGATCAATTTAGTCACGTTTTGAGCTTTAGGTGGTCAAGATAAGCCCTACGTTGGTTCAGATTGGGTTGGAGGAGTTTCATGTAGACCATAGGCTTATAAAGGATTTTAAGGTTGTGGGTTTCAGTTTCAGGTTAGAGTTTATTTTGAGGGATAGGCATTGGATTTAAGTTTTAGCTAAGGATCAGGTTTGAGAATAGGGTTTAAGTTGGGGTTTAAGTTCTGGGTGAGGGTTTAGGCTGATGTTTGGGTTCCAAGTTTGAGTTTAGGTTGATGTTTAGTTATGGGTTTAGATTTAGGTTGAGGTTTGGGTTCCAAGTTTAGGTTTGGTTTGAGGTTTGGGTTTAAATCCAAATCTTGCGCCAACAACCACCATATTTTCAGGTGGGGCGTCTATAAATGCCTCTCTTTGTCAAAGTTCTTGAACTAATTCAATTTAAACATTGTGTGTGTGTGTGTGTGTGTGTTAGCATCAATCCATTCCCAAGAACCTGTTGGCAATAACTTCATATTTATATTTAAAAATATGAAAAGATACTTTCAATTTTACCTTGTTACAATTGAAATCACGTAGCGGTTTTTTCCTCAATAAATAAACTTATATAAATTCTTTAATAAAAGAGGTCTCTCCCCAATCTATTTTAGATAAGAGGCATGAGCAAACCACCGTTTATCCTCTGGTAGAGGCCTGTGATTGTATACAATGTCCACTAAGGTGCACCATACCCACTTATGTGATGGGTAAAAGAGGAAAGAATGGAGGCAGGTGAATGAAGGGGGAGTGATCTCTCCTTCCCTCTCCATCTCCCTCTCTCTTCTTTATAAGTAGAGGTGTCCACGAACCGAGCTAGCTCAGTTAGCTCGCTCAACTTGACTTGAAAAAGCTTGATTCGACTCGATTCGAAGCTAAGTTCAAGTCGAGCTGATTTTTTTAGCTCGAAAATGAGTTCGAGCCGAGTTCGAGCTGACCCCAACTCAACTCGACTCGGATCGAATCCAACTCGAACTTGGCTCAAGTCGAACCAGTTCGGTGACTCGATTACTTTGATATTGATGTTGCTCACCAAGTGTTTGATGAAATGACTCAACGAAGTGTGTGGCAAGGAAGGTATGTATATGAAACAAATACCCTTTTTTTTCTTGATTTTTATGTTGCTTAGAAGGTATTTAATAAAATGCCTATAAATCCATTGTTGTTGTATGTAAAACAGTGAAATTTTGAAGGTGCAATCCATATGTTTGTAAAAATGCTGCACATGCGAACTTGACTCGATCTTGGCTCGAACTCAGCTCGAACCGGCTCGAGCTACTGACCAAACCGAGCAGAACTGGCCAGTCAAGCTCGAGGACCGAGCTGAGTCGAGCTGAGGCCAGCTCTACTTGGTGTACACCCCTATTTATAAGTGATGCCCGGGGTGTGTCCAAGGTTTTTTTGCTACGAACTCTCTCCCCTCCTTTGAGTGTGTGTGTGTGTGTGTGTGTGTGTGTAAGGAGGATTATGGTTTTAGGTGTGCACACTAATATGATGCTCCACCAATATGCAATATTTAGTGTATCCTATTGTAAAAGAAGCTTGTATAATATATCACACATGCATGTACTTGTAATCCAATTATAAGGCCCATATCCTAGTCCGTACCGTTCCTTAGACTCCTGCAATTCTTCTCGTCGAATTCCGACAACCCGCGACCCGTAAACAACATTTGCGCGTGACCTTAAGTTGCATCCCGAAGATCTGAGTTGACTTGACCCGATACTTGTACCCTAACGACCACACCGTCGCCGCGGTTCCAACACCGCATCTTATGAATCCCAAGAAAATCTCTACCCACCCATCACATCAATCAATCAAGTACACATCCCATCACAACCCATACCTAGCCCATCCATCTCTCACTAACAAAGTAAGGCAACCCATACCCCATGCCTCTCATCCCATCTTTTTTACACAACATCATCCCTCTCTCCCATCCAACACTCCATCCCATCTCATTCTCTTCCATTTCCAAGCAACCAAGAGAGAAAAAAATTCTAAAGAGAGAAAGAACCTAAGATCAAGGCCCACTTCCCCCTAATCTCTCATCTCAACCCTCCAACCTTCATTAACCTCCATCAAAGAAGAAGCCAATGAACTAAGGAAGCCATAGAACCAAGAAGAAGTGGAATCGATGGGTGTCTATAGGACTAGATTTGTGATTTTGATGATGGGCTAAGTGGGGCCTACTGATTAATGGTATGAATCTCACTTTGGACCCTAGGTGTGCCCGATGGCCTACCATGATTCATATGTTCATTCCATGATGGAGCCATTCTCCATGGACCCCATCATGATGTTTATTTTTCCTATCATAAAAGGGTCATCTAAACCTTGATCTTGTGGGTGGGAAAGGGAATCCCACCGTTGATTTTTATGATTAGAGGGCCCACATGTGGTGTCCATCACACGACTCTCTCTCTCTCTCTCTCTCTCTCTCTCTCTCTCTCTCTCTCTCTCTATATATATATATATATATCTTCCATGTTTGCGGCCCACCCATGATGTGTGTATCTTATATCCACGCCGTCCTCGTGTTGGGCCCACCTTGTTGCCTATCTAGCTGGCAGGCTTGCAAGGAAAACACAAATATCAGCTTTACTCCAAAGGAGATGGTGGATCACTGTAACGCCCCGTGTTTTCAGGACCCGAGTATATGACTCGTTTCCCAAAAACCCGAGTGTTAACCTTAAAAGATGGTCAAATTTATGTATTTTTTTTCTCCTTATCAGAGTAAGCAGATGAGCGTAAAATGGACAAGTAAGCTAAAAGGGAAGTTTAAATTTTCATTTAGAATATACAAGTGGTTACCCATAATGACTTATACAAACCAATGTCCCCATTCTCACGAATACAAAATGAAATAATATTACATGTGAAATAAGGTAAACTGTAACAATCTTGAACTGTGAAATCCTGTAGCAACCCTTAACAAATAGAATCATGCACCCTTGTCAACCACAGCATGCTCCTCCCCAGTATACGGGGCCACCTGCACTACCTGTACGGTTGTATATTTGATGGATGAGTGGCCAGCTCAGTGTGAATTCCTCTCAAGATTACACACCACCACATTAGGTAAGCATACTTATAAAACAACAAAGCAATCAAAATAATACATGATGCAATCTTTTTAGATGCATGGATGCATGAATGCACATCGGCCTGGGGATGCACATCCAGCCGGACTTGGGCTCGTCACCCATGCAAATCATCGACCTGGGAAAATCATCCAGTCGGACAGGGGTCGATAGTCGGTGGTCTGGGAGCTAGCGAAATGATACCCCGAAGATCCTAAGGGCACGTGCTACAGCATCCAGATTAGCCACCCGTCATTGCCAACATGCTATGGATGCATGATTAGCCAAACCGTTATTAGTCTAGTTACAATCAGCCAATTTAGGTAAGCTCAAGGTCACTACGGGGAGCTCAGATTCCAGCGTAGGCCGACAGCTCGGGCATAGTGTCTCATTACCACCATCCCCGGCTCATGAGGCTACTACCTTAGGATGTTTAATGGAAAACCGTCGACTAGTGGTCAATCATATTATAACATATGGGGCTTGCCATCACATGGTTGCACAGTATAAAAACATCGAGCCCATATAGGGAAAATACCAGGATAAGGACACTTACGGCGATATCAAAGCAAGACACATAAGATAAATATCAAAATAAGCCACATAGGGCGAGTATTAAAATCATGCGATAAAAGACCATCCTTGAAAACCGTTGGACACAACAACCCTGGATGGTAGGCCCACATCACTGGTTAATTTAAACCACCATTCAATAACTACTAAGCCGAAGGTCCATTACTATCACAACCAGTCGGGTTACATCCCAAGGATGGGTGTACACATATAGGTGGGGGTTTCCCACTGGTGTACCAATTCAAGTTCCACAAGCAATCCACAAATAATCCATAAACAATTATACAAGATGAACATTAAGCAAGCAATATAGCAATTCAATTTCCACCAGCTAACACATGTGATTATAAAAGAGAGATATCAAATATAAATTTAAATAAAAACTATAACTTAAGCTAATGAGAAGATGGAAAGCTCAAGGGGAAGAATCATCACCTGTATGGTAGTGTTCTTGAATTCGGCCTGAGTCTTCCTGTGGTCCGGGGTCGACCAAGAAATCACCTGATAGTATGGTTTATTTCTGTTAGATGTTTTTATGGTTTGTACAAAAGTCCAAGGGATTTCACTATTAATGGTCTATTTGACAAAGATTCGTCCTCATTTTTCTCCCCAATCCTTAGGTCATGTTCATCAAACAGATGGACGGAGTAGATAACACAATGAGATGTGCCATGCACAAACCTTGGACAGTCAGGATCCTACACAAACACTAGGGGGGTCCCATAGGCACGATCCAAAAGCCGGCGCAGATGTGATTATTTCAACGTCACATGCACTGTATGTTAAATGGTGCATCTCATATGTAGCTGATTTCATACCACGTGGGTCTCGCATGGCCCTATCACACATATATACCTGTACATTACCTCATGGGCCACGCATATATACCCACCACATGTGTGGGTGATGATACCAGCTTATAAACGTCCCAGCGTTGGAGTCCATTGGTGGACGGTTTGGATCCAGCTCATACCCACCAGTTATAAGTATTCTTAGAGGCATTTATATAACATCATATGACATTATGTACGTGTCATATGTACATGCATATATGTATTCAAAAACGTCTAGTGGCCTGACGTCCTTTAATGGATGGCCTGGATGAGCCACGCCTGCAAGGTGGGGCCATAGACGTGGCCCACCAATCGTGGTAGGGTGAGGCCAAGTGCTAGGACAAGCTTGTTGAATGAATAGACGGCTAGAAACGAACACACTCATCTGTGGTGGATTCCCCATGTGCTGAGGCCTACGTAGGACATATACATATATATGTAATATATGTATGTAACATGTATACCTAGTGGGTCCCACGTGGATGTGGGGCCCACATGTAATATCTTATTACTTGTACTGGAGATACCCTAGTCATGCATGGTTGTATATAATAATTTATTCTCATGCATGCAGTACATCTACATGAGGCATGCTCTCCTACGCACCTAGGCCCGTGCACACCTTTCCACACGTGACATGGGTGTCGAATCCGAGCGGTCCACAAGATGTGGAATCCCATGAAATCTTAGGTGATGAGTTTTCACCTTGATCTAAGATTCTGGTGGGCCATTATTAAAGAGAAATTCAAATCAAGGGAAGAAATTGTTTGCATTTTTATGGCCCACTCGGATTTTGGTTCAAAGTAAAAATTGGTACCAGGGGGGTTTCATGAGGTTCTGCTTCATGTGGACCGTTCAGATTTTCGATAATCATAAGATATGATGAGTTCTCAAAAACGTTCGTAGGTAGCCCGTGCGGACTGGTTCGCAGATGAGTGTTCCGTGCCTCTTCATACATACTTTCTCCTTCTTCTTCTTCTTCTTCTTTTTTTTGTGGTGTCCAGGGCCGGAGGAAATGGATGGACGGTCTGGATGAAATCTACATACTCCGGGTTGCATTTATCAAAGGTACATGTAATCTAATATTTACATGCGCGTACAGGTGCATGCATGCATGCATGTATATATATATATATATAATTTTTTTCTTTGTTTTGAAAAAGTGCAGGAGCTTACGTCCAGGCTAGACCTTTGATGGACAGCCCAGACACACCATCCCTTGGTGGGCATTTGATCATGGTGTGGCCCACTAGCAGAGCAGGCCACCAGCTTTTTAGTGGGGTCCACGGTCAGTGCATAAATCTGCTTTGGACAAGGCCCACCTACATTTGTGCAGGGCCCACAGATTTTTGGTGAGGCCCACCTGCATTTTGGTGGAGCCCAGTTGGCTCTTCTTTTTTTTTTTTTTGCAACCGGTTGAGGACTTGAACAGGGCTTACCTCCTGCCATGGTTCTGGCTCCAAAACGGCCCATCTCTGGCCACATTTCCACCCATGTTGGTGGCATGGTGGCTACTGTTTTCCCCAACAAGAAAATGACCCAAAACGGGGTCGCTCACAAGCCGAAAATCGGTCGTTTCTCAGCCGCCTTTCAGCTGAGGAACTTACTGTTTTCGTGTCTATTAGGAGTCTGATTTTTTATCCCCGTGCGGCCCATTTCTGGGCCGTGGTTCAGCCTCCAATGGTGCCATTTATATGTCATTGTTAGGTTCTAAACAAGGCCTGTACCCCGGCCATATTCGGCCCCCGAACAAGGCTGCATTCAGGCCATGCTCAGCCTGAAATAGGGGTTGCATCTGGTCCATTTTCAGCTTCAAAACGGTCGGTTCTCTTGGTCCTAAATGTGGTGTGTAGTAGGGTGTGATAGAGCCTTAGTTTTTGAGCTCTCTTAGAGTTTTAACGGAGTGGAGGGAAAGGCCTTTACCTGCTACAGTCAGTTTTGACTCTAGGCTTGGGCTGGCACGCACATAACTACTTCCTTCTCCTTCTTCCTCTCTTTTCTTCCTCAAATGGTGCTGTTGTGGTCCTACAGTGACTCAGCTCGGTCCGGTTTTTACGGACTGAGATGGGGCAGTGTGTTCCAAGCTCACCAAGGGTGCGCACGCTTTCACTCTGTTTTCTCCCTCACTTTTCTTTTTGTGTGAGGTTTGAGAGGGCTGGGCCTCTCCTTATACAGGCAGAGAGAGAGGAGGCTTGGTGTTGGGTCTTTAATGCGGCCATGAGACAGTAGCTGCGTCGCCGCCCTCCCCAACCTAGAAAAGGAGACCTCAGTTGGCCTTGTCTAGCCATTTCAGGCATGAGGGGAACTTGGCAGCTCGCGTGCAAGCGACCAGGCGGCTGAAATTCCGTGGATAACGGCATGCTAGCGTGCATCTCAAGTCTAGCATTGAAAGTTAGCCACGCTTGAAGGGCTTGGACGGCTGAGACTGATCTTCACAGTTTCAATGCATGGGTCTAAGAACTTATATTATTTTGTTCAGTGGACCCACGTAATTAAAATGGACGGTTTGGATCGTCCAGAAAGTGACTATGGTGGCCCACTTTAGGGCTCAAAATCTTCCAATCTCAAAATTCTAATGGCGGGAGGGACTTCTTTCGTTTGTGGCTTGGTCAAAGGCCATTTGACCGAGCTGCTTGGTTCGGTGCACATCCTGTATAATAGCCCAAGGTGCACATGCACCTTGTGTGGGATTTATTGTGATGTTTGTGATAAATCTACACCGATCATTTGTTTAGGGGTTCCTATATAGGGCGCCTGGTCCAGTTTGGGAAACAGGTTAGGCGCAGGTGGGCCACATTATACCATTCAAGGCCTCATTTTTCCCATAGGTTGTGATCCAATGGTCAAATGGGTACGAGGTTTTGTTTTAATAGTGGAATAGATATTTGAGGGGTTCCGAGTGCCCAGTTGGCCATAATTTATCATGTAAAGGTGTATGGTGTCATTGTGTCTTAGAAATTTTGTCCATAACCTTGCTTTAATTTCTGGTAATTAGGCATGGTATAAATTTTTGCATTAAATGGATAGTGAAAACCACGTGATCTAGAATCAAGTGGCCTATGCAATGGCGTTTTTGTAATTATTACTGATATGAGGGTTTTGTAAACTTTAATGGCTCCACATGGTTCTAGGCGTGCTTCTAAGCAATTCTTAGAAAAAAAATGTTTATCTAAATTGTTATGGATAGGGAGTTATTTGTCAATTCCTTTAAGGGAAGACACATGCGTTAGATCTCATGATAGGGAGTCTTACCTTGAAGTCTACGGTCAGACGGCTTGATCTACGAAAGAAGATCATTCCCAATGGTTCAATTTTTGTTGGGGAATGGATGTAGGGTTAGGATAGCTAAGTTGGTGTCGTACACATGTACGTATCAAGTTAAACTTCATGGTAACACTCGAGGACTTTTAATACTCGGGTATTGAAAAGTTCGGGGTGTTACAGCCACGCATGTGGATCCACCTTGATTGGATGTGTGAGATCCATACTGTCCAGATCATGGGACCACCATGATATGTGTTTTATCCAGGCTGTCCAACAGGCCTGGACATAAAGAAAATACAAATAGTAGCTTGATCCAAACCTTGGTGGCCCATCCACGTGGCACCACTAATGTATGTGTTGCATCCACCATCCTGTGTAGGGACGGTGGGTCCCACGAGTTATATAGTTGTTGTATTGACGTCAACAAGTTTTGTGGGTCTGATCATGAGGTATGTGTTTCATCCTAACCGTCCATCTGTGTGGGGACTCCACCGTGATATATGAGTTTTATCCTCACCGTCCATCTGACGGTGGACCCCACCATGATGTCAGTGTTTTATCCATGCCGTCTTGTACAGGGACATGGGTCCATCGTGATATATGTGTTCCATCCTCACCGTCCATCTGGATGGTGGGATCCACCATGATGTACGTGGGTCATCCATACCGTCCAATCACTTGTAGAGATTGTTTTATGGCTTTACATAGAGAATGAGATAGATCTAAATTTCAAATGGGACCCATCTGTTGTATCTGTGTGGCCCACGTGATGTATGTGTTGTAAATCCGCAGCGTCCAGCCATGGATGGTGGGACTCACATGATGTATGTGTTTTATATCCATGCCATCCGTCTTTTTTGTTGGACGCAGGGCCCACCTGCTGTGTACGCAGGGCCCACCTGTTGTATGCAGGGCCCATTTGATGTACATGAGGCCTATGTGATGAGGCCTATTTTGATGTATATGAGGCCCATGTTATGAGGCCCATTTTGTTGTATACGAGGCTCGTGTACGAGGCCCATTATGATGCATATGAGACCCATTATATGTGTGAGGCCCATTGTATATGTGAGGCCCAATTGTGAATATGTAAGGCCCATTGTGATTATATGAGGCCCATTGTATGAGTGAGGTCCATTATGTGTATGAGACACACCATGATGTATGTGTTATATGCACACCGTTTATCCATTCATAGGTTGTGGGCCCCACCACCTTCTGCAAGCCCACCATGTATGAGTGATGGGCACGCGTTGTCCATCCATTTCTTAGATAATTGGAGGGCCGAGAGCCCCGTTATGATTTCGATTCCGATCCCCAATGGACTGTACCTTGGGAGCAATGGTAGTTAAATGTCCACGTTGTAAACGCTGGTTAAATGTCCCTGTTGTATATCTCCCTAGGGCCCGTTGTTATGCCCATGACCATCTTACCTTATTGGGCTATCCCAAATCATTGGGCCCCCATAAGTGTTACCCATCTTACCCTAGAGGGCTAACCCAAACTATTGGGGCCCCATTCATGTTAGTGTTCTCCACCACCCTTGTAGGAATCACCATAACTTGTAGACTCACCTTGTTTGTATCGGGTCCCATAAGAAAGTCCAACTTACCATATGATAGAGTGGGTAAGAAAGCCCACTTAATATACTTAGAGTCATCATCTTGACTCCCACTGTTGAATGATTCACCCCATGAGGTTCATCCTTGATGTAATATGGCATTCAGGTCGTCACTCTGTGTGTGTGTGTGTGTGTGTGTGTTGTGTGTGTGTGTGAGAGAGAGAGAGTACATCATTACCATAAATCATGCTTAGTATAACCTCATGATTCTTGCCCATGCACATCATATGTATTGTCGGGCTACCCCAAAACATTGGGCCCCATTGATAATGATGTTTTCCACCATACCCTGTAAAACTATCCCAAGCTTTGGAGTCATCCTTGTGATTTGTATCAGGCCTTCCATAGCAATGTGTCCCACCTAGATACATGTTCTGCCCAAGTTTAGTGACCATACCTAAGGCCCACTTAGGTTTTGACCGAGCTACCCGATCAGCTTAAAAGGACACATCGTCCTAAATGTATGAACTCCACCAAGCCTACTTTGTGTATGTATCGGGCCCCTATAAGGAAGCCCAGTTTATTCATGATAAGAGATTGAGGAAGCCCAAGTGTTCACCCTGTGAACTCACCTCATTGTATACCCATTTGACTCACCACAAGAAATGTATCCTACCTTTGTATCCCATTTGTTAAGACCTACACCGTCCATCTCCTTATTAAGACGAGTGTGAGGTCCACCCTTAACATTAGTGTGTTATCTAAGCCACCTGCTATCCGGAGGAGAGTACATCATCATCCCCTTGCCATAAATGGAAGAATATGTGGTATCAGATTTGGTATATCCATGGTGTGGAGACTACCTTGACACATTGATTAGATCCACCGTCCCTTTTAGTGGACCCAGCCTTAGGATATATGTTATGTTAGTACCTTTAGTAGGTTATGATAGTCTAACATGGACCATTCCATATAGACTCCTATATGTATAATGAGGCATATCATTCAGCCCCTATTCTTGTAAGTGACATACCGGTTAAGGCCGATCATCGCCTGCTATACCTGATAATCATGCTAGTGACTTAGTCTAGTAGGACACACTAGGAACATGCTTAGTATCACATCATGATATATGTTCATACGTATCATTTGTATGCCTATTGTAAGGAATGTTTGATCATAGCATTACCGTTGGGCTGAGTTATTTAGGGGACTCCTTGCGAGATGGAGTTTCTCCACATGATCGTGCAGTACGCACAGGTTGACACATGCTGGATGGTATCACTCATACATCTCGCATTTTGTGTTACATGATCACTTTGCGCCCCAGTGACATCAGGGTTGTGGCTTCTACAGGCATATCGTGGATGGCCAGATGAGATACCAGAAATGTTTGATTCTAGCACTTGGGCATGTTTGATGTCCTTGGGTGAAAGACCGTAAACCCCTTGGTACCAGGGATGCTCCAATGTCTAAACCGAGTGGATACATGAGCGCCTGAGTGTCGAATACTAGTAGGCAGTGTCTCCCACTATGTCATGGTCGGTTGTAAAGAGGGTGTAGCCTTATCCGCCTGAGTGAGGGGGCTATAAGTTAGGCTGGGTTTGACTAGCTCGCAAATAGGTCCGCTATCAATGAGCCGAATAAGTATTGGAAGACTACTGACTAGGTGAGTAGTGAGGTCTTTTTATCTCGTTGGGTTATACGGCTAGGGAGGCGGCAGCCAGTGTGGAGTATATTAAACCCCAGTGATATCCCAGAGATGTACGGTTCTGATATTGTGACACCCCGTCACTGTTGCACACATGGGCGGACGTTGATGTGGGCGGGGCCTAAAGGCCTAGGCGAGGTACTAGCGGTTCGCAAGCTACTGTGCATACAGTGAGGCGAAACCTTGTCTCACATCGGAAGCATTGTGGCGGTCATATGTGGACTTGTTGAGCAGGAGTTGCGTACTCAGCACTTGACTTATTCATTTATTCATTCACTATCCACTCAAGCTGGTGGTGTGCAACCAAATCATTGTGTACTTTCGCAATGGTCAGGTTTTCGATTGGGCCCGCGACCAACCTGAGATCAGGAGTTTACCACATTGAGTCTAGCTATTCAAATTTAGGTATAAGACTGGTTTAGATAGAAGTCCCTTGTGATGGACCCCACAGCTTGCGATACTGCGTACTATCATTCCGACTTCACACTCCAACTTGGTCATTTCTTTCGCACCACATATTGCATTGCATCCTCAACACATCCCATTTGGTTTATTATGCTTTTGTATTGCCTGGCCTAAATAAGGTTGATGGCATTATGGACTCGCCAGTATCTGCATATTGCATTACATTCGCGGCATATGGCATTTTGAGTTGCTATTTTTCTGCATTTATATGGCCTAGATGAGGCTGATGGTATTTATGGCTCGTCAAGAATTGCATATTGTATTGCATCATCAGCATCTGATATTTAACTCACTATGACTCCGCATTGCATAACCGATCTACATTGCATACTCTGATATTGAATGACTTATAGACTTGTCAGTATTCCGCTTACCGCTGATATTATATGCTTGGCACATGCTTTGCGCATACATGTACACCACTCTCTAAGCTTCGTAATAAGCTTGTGTACGACTGTTGCGTGCAGGTGACGTTAGGTTGTAGCAGCATTGAGGTGGGAGCTTGTGGAAGATCGTTTTGGAAATTTTGTTATTCATGCATTTCCCTTTCAGCACTGTATTCTAATATTCATATTAATGGATATGTGGTGATGATGTCGTTCTTGTGATTTGGGTATACTTGTGGTTATGCTTCTTTATAAAAAAAATTCACACTGAAAATCCTCCTTATAGAATCTTAGGATCGAATTTTGGCGTAAAAGGCGTTGTGAGCTGAGAATACGGTACTACGGAGGCTGTCAGCACCAGATTCGGCGATCGAGAATTTTATGAGCCCGGTTCCCGAGTTTGGGGCGTGACACCAATCCCCTCCACTTTCTAGGTCATCCACCATAGATCCATATCACATGTTGGTCAAGTAGTGTACCATGAGAAATGAGCCATTGAGTTATTATCAAGTGTGATTAAATTAGTTTAAATTATTAAAATAAAACATTACCGAACAAAAACATTTATACAGACAATTAAGATCCTTAAGTACTGAGCCTGGTGGAAAACCACCTGACAAACCTTGATCCAATTGGATCTAAGTCATAAATAGGATTATAAGTAAACCTAGTGGATCCCATGTTGGACCATGCAAGAATTTGTAAATCCCAATGGATGCATTTAACATCACCTGCTTTCAACGGTTGTTAAGAAGCCTTTTAGAGTGAACTAAAGTCGTCCAACTAAAATTACGATCCTCACATATCCTCAAGTCTAAGAATAGATCAACTTTCATGCACCATCAAGTCCTTAATCATCTAATCATAGTTCACGTGCATGCTCCCATGTACAATAAGGGCAAAGGCACAACCAACATTAAGTCGGTTTTCGATGGTGGAAACCTTTCATCCTGACACATATTAGGCCCCTCGTATAGGATGACTGTACATCTCAAAACATGATTTCACCAATGTTTCATAAGAATTTTTATAGGCCGTGGTTCATCGGAGTACTGCAATCCATGAAATACAACTCTCCTCAGTTAGTGGCCACTATGTCTGATCTTAAGTTGCCAAGAATCAAAGGAAAACTCCTCACATGACCCTTTCATATAAGTTTAAGGCAACACTGGGTATCAATAAAAGGTTGCCACATTATCCAAAAGACTATTGGTCATTAAGATTAACGGCTAAAATCAACCCTATCACATCCACATGGGCAGTGGATTAGGGAGCACATTGGTTTTCTATGGCACAACTCTAACAGAGGTTGCATCCAACTGAATGCCAAAGTGATAAATACCCCACAACTTTAATTAGGCGTAGAAATGAACAATTCTATTCCAACCGAAGAGTCTGTAACAATTAAACCATCAAATATATGCTAAAATAGTACTCAAGTGTATCTGAGGGTGACAAGAGTATTATGTCCACCCATGTGCTTTGCAGCCTTATGGGGATATGACAATAGTCTTCCTATCATGACCGGTGCTTGCCTCGGGAGTGTTTGTTATTCTAGATTTTAGTGAGGTAGTTGTCATTGGGCGGCCTCATGAGGATCTGTCTACTATGTCTAGATTTTTATTTTTTAAAAAAAGGTGATTTCCTTTGCTACGCGGTCACCTTAAAATTGTATGTAAGCCTAATCATCGAAATGGGTAGTTGCCTTGTGATTTGCAAACTTACAGTAATCCAACAACTATTGAACCATGATTACAGACTTGACAGGCATCCTTGATTCGGTATACTAGGCTTATCTATTATCATGCAAACTTATGATTCCGACACTTGGACTATAAGAGTCCTTTTTAGTCCTAACGGGTGGTTGCCTTGATCGGGACGTGATTCAAATATTACTATTGCCTTTCTTATGGTGAAGCAACTGGACTGACATTGGAAGTTTAGGCCGACCGCTTTTTTGTTAAAACCAAAAAATCAGAAGACCAAATTGGACTTTATTGAAGCATTGGTGCCCACCTGAATGTATATAAGACTTCTTAATGCCTCGGCCGTCCATCCATCCATCTATTGCCTCTCTCTCTCTCTCTCTCTCTCTCTCTCTCTCTCTCTCTCTCTCTCTCTCTCTCTCGACATATATACACATATGAATTTTGTGGTTGGGACCCATTTATTAGGGTTGTAACTTGCCAAGACACGGACTATTAAGGTTTTTGGGCCGGGTTGGTACTGTTTAGGGTTGAGAGTAGAGGACTCGAGTGGGGAACTATGAGTTATAGTCCAATTCAAGTCGAGTAAGGGGAGGGGGAGGGGCAGATGGGAGATACACACACACACACACACACACACACACACGGAAACGCTCACCTGCGAACCAGTTCGTACGTACTACGTACGAACTTTTTTGAGAACCCATAACTGAACCGTTCATGTGAAGCAACACCTCATGAAACCCCCCAGGACCAAGTTTTACTTTGATCTAGAACTTTTATGGGCCATGAAAAATTAAAACAGTTTCCTCCCTTGATTTTCCTTTCTCTTTTATATGGCCCACCAGAATTTTAGATCAGGGTGAAAATTTTTCACATGAGATTTCATGGGATTCCGCATCACATGGATTATTCAGATTAGACATGCAAAGGTGCGCACATGCATAGGTGCGCAGTCATTTGCATTTAAAATATAAAATGACCCCAATATTTTATACATACACACATATATATATATATATAGAGAGAGAGAGAGAGAGAGAGAGAGAGAGAGAGAGAGAGAGAGAGAGAAAAGAATAAATAAATAAATTTGTGTCCTATATCCATACCATTGATTTCATACATGGTCATGAGAATCTAAATTTGAAACGAATGTTCAAAACAACCCAAAATAATTAAATAATAATAATAATAATAATAATAAAAGAAGAAGAAAAAATTGGGTCCTTACATCCAAACCGTAGCTCTTATATATGGTCACAAACTCAAGGACGATATTATTAATAAATAAAATTTTCTAAATATAAAGTAAATAAAATGATAAAAAATGAGTCCAAGCTCTAGTCCCATAGATGATTCTAAATAGGAAACACAAACTCATATCAAATGCTCAAAAAAACAAAAAATAAAATCTTAATAATAAAAATAAATTAAAGGAGAACGAAAATGAAAACAATTTTCTTATTCTTGTGTTTCTTGTTTTCTTTAGGCACCTAAGAGCAACCCGTAAATATTGAGATGAGAATTTTACAAATAACCACCTAATTAATATGGAATTTACATTCCGGTACCTTTTTCAAAAAGATTTTCAAACAACTACCTCGTTAACTAGTATTATTATCTTCCCACTACCTTATGTTAAAATTTTAATTAGGGTTGGATGGGTGTGCCTGCCAGCAAATGGGTCAATTGCTCGGGTGGGCCTCACTATGATGTTTATGTAAAATCCATCATGACCACTAGGTGCATCACCTCCTGTTAGGCTAAGGGCCCAAAAATCATCATCATCTATGATTCAAGTGGACCACATGACTGGAAAACAATGTATAAGCAATGATCACCCTCCAAAACAATTCCCTTGGCATGGCCCACCTGAATCACGAATGTGCCTGAATTTTAGGCTCCATGCCTAAATATTTGCGAGGCATCTTATGGTTGGAGTGGATTTCATATAATCATCATGGTGGGCCTTGTAAAGATCAAGGGTGGATGTCTCTCCTAACAGTTTTATTTGGCGTGGCCCACCTAAACCACAAATCATCCTTATTTTTTGGATTTGAGCCTAAATTAGGATCATGCATCTAATGGTCAATAGATGTTACATAAACATCATGATGGGCCCTGCCCAAAACAAAGTCCCGTGCATCTCTCTGTAATTGTACATAGAGTATTAAGAAGAAACTAACTTGCATGAGACTCTAGTCTTGAATATGACGGGGACCACCATTATAATTATGTAAGATCCACTTTGAACATTAGATATCTAGTACCATACGAGGCCCACAGGCAAAAATCAAACTAATACATGATTATGGTGGGCCACACCGAAGCAAACAATTGGGAGACACCCACCCTTGATTTTTACAGCGTCCACCATGATAATTATATAAATTCCCGTCTAATTGTTGGATACCACACAAACATTTAGGCCTATATCCAAAAAATCATAACCATCTGTGATTCACATGGGACACACTAATGGAAACCATTGAGAGGACGAGAGTTGCCTTTGTACATTGTTTCTAATCATGTGGTCCACCCGATTCATGGACGGATCTATTTTTTAAAATCTTAACCTAATATGGGGCGACACGCCTGGTGATTGGGGGAATTTTACACGAACATCAAAGTGGGACCTACCTAAGATACCCACCCATTTTATTTTATTTATAAAAAAATCCCTATTGAGATAGAGATTGAGAATTTGAGATGGGAAAGAGAGTAATTCATCCATACATCCTTGCTACAAAAATTCAAACTTAGATCAAATGTTCAAAGCAACCCCCCAACACACACACACACACACACACACACACACACACACAAATCAAAGAAAATAAACAAAAATGAAAAGATAAAATTAGGACATACATCTGTTTGCACTTGTCCTATCGTGTCCACGCGGAACAATGAGATGCCGCCATATGTTGGCATTACGTACGGATGATGGCTGCAATCTTAATTGCGCCTCGAGGATATCTTCTAACCTCACTTACTTTAGCGACACATCACCTGCCAAAAGCAAAACGACTTAGAGCTGTACGCACGTATGCGGTTGAGAAGAGTGAGACACTAGGATAAGGACATGTAACCCTCGCACAGGTGACACTTGTGATTGAGCAACATGCTTAATAGACTAATAAAGACCCATCAAGATCAGAAATATATCACAATCCAAAATATTTGGCAAAGCCGTCTCGCACAATCATGTCTAAATGAAAATCTTCCTAGAGATGATTAGTGCTTTCATGGCAAATACAAAAGTTCAAGAAGTGGATTCTTCCTAAATTATAAGGAAATCAATAGATATGATGAGGAATTTGAGTCTAAATGGAATACAATATGATCCCATAACCTTTAAAAGATCTCTGCATCGGCAACGAAGCTTAAACCAACAAGAAAATCTTGATATGGACTAATGCCCTCCCAGTCTATATAAGGAGCACCCAACGAAGTGACCAAGGCACCAACTGAGCCATCACACACCCCCCTCACAATGCAACTCATGTAATCTTAGTTGTACCTTTAGTTCCTCCACTCCTTTTAGCCCACCGCAAAAAAGTCTGAAGTTTAGTATAACTTAGATCGTTGTTGTTCAACGTCATCACTATAGTATGCTTAGGAATAGTATAAAAATCCACGATTTACCGTTGTCGAATCTCAATCAACCAAGTCTATAATTAGAATATCACACCAGTCATATCTTGTTGACCATCCACCTCGATTATTTGTCCACACAGGTGATCGCAGGTATTTATCTTTTATTTTGTCTGCTTATTTTATAGTTATCACTGATTATATTGATCTTTATTATAAATTAATAAAATCGATGATCAATCTTTATTTTAATCATCCATTATTGTATTATCGATAAATCCGAGGACTATGATCACTATTGAAAGAAATTTCCTTCGTTCAAGGCAAAGAGATCCCATTCAGAAGGACTATTTGCTCAAGGCAAAGAGATCCCATTCAGAAGGACTAACCTCCTCCCCTTCTAAATTGACTGGTTGCTACAATGTTGGTGGCTTAATAGTCAAGTCAACCTTTACATGTATGATCCTATGGTTGATTTGGTGTTGGTCGTGGGTGATCAATCAAAATCGAGTCAAGTACGACTCTCGCATGCCCGACACTATCCTAATCGTGCATGTTCGATTGAATACATGTTATTTGTTAACACGTGTGGTCTTGTGTCTGGTTGAATTGAAGAAATATCTAAAACATAGGTTCATAGATGGTCTAATCACAAATTCAAATTCACTTGCAAAACAGTTAAAAAAATCAAAAGATAAAATAAATAAAGGACAAATTTTGAATCTAAGATTTGTATCCCCAAACTTAAATTCAGATCCAAACCAGGTTGGCTTGGACAAGGAATTGATCTCCTTAAGTTTGGAAACTTCTCGATCGCTACTGCTTCTCTGAATGTCTCTGAGAAGATCTCCTATTTTGGAAGGACTGTAAGAGACGACCTAACCAAGAGAATCATCACCAGATTTATGATATATCCACTCTTCAGCGGGGTCTTTTATAAGCATGCCCCTATACGTTTCCTCATAAATGGGTAAGTTGATTGTGGTCACGTAACATGCAACGGTTCACCCTTTTAAAGGCATGGGTAAAGGTTTGTACTATTGCATTAATAGTAGAATACATAACGTTGAAAGGAAATCAACCAAAGATTTCTTCGAGTGTGAGTGTGCTTCCGATGTGTACTAAGCGTATAGTGATACTACGCAGCTATTTCTTACTAGGCCAAGTTAGGGTGCAAAAAATTGGTGTAAACACCCACTTTACAAATACCGAACAACTGGACCAATCACATGCCTTTTCCTACTAACCCACATGGCATTGTGGCCCTTGTGGTAACCGGCCTTAAACAAGTTTGAGTTTCAGTTAGCTCAATCTTAAGTGTCATTTGAATACCTATAATATTTTTAGTTGTAAACATATTATACCTGAAAAGAGTTTCAAGCGTAATTTATATGTTATTCTGTCCAGCTTTTAAGTGATAATATGTTTATAAGTAAATAGATTGTGTGTTTGACTATCTTGTAAAGTATTTACAATGAATAAAATAGGTATTCATACTATAGAGCTTGGGCAGCGAACTTTCCAAAATCCGCAAATCACACAAGTAATAATTTGATTTTATCAAGGGCCCTAAGGGAGCACTAAAGCATGCACCCACTAAATAGATTGGATGTTGTCCACCCATAGCAGTGGGCTCCAAATGCAACCTAGAAGCTTTTAATAGTGGATGTTCCGTCCTTCCCTTGTGTGGTCCATTTGATAATGAACGAGCTGTTTTTTAGAACCACGAGAAAGCATAAGGGAAGATCAAGATGAATATATTGGATGTACCATATACATTTCGGTGGGCCTCACATATTATGAGTGTATATTAACCAGTGTTATACGACTTTTTACCCTGTTTCAAATGAGAGCTAAAGTTTTTACAGGCAAATACATGCATCTGGTTAAATGTAATCTCTCTATAACTTAAGGGCCTATTTGGATGCCTGTAAGTTCTTTTAAGTTGTAAGTGACTTACTTGTAAGTCACTTACAGGTGAAAGTTACTTACAGGTAACCTGTTTGGATGTAAGTTGTAAGTCACTTATAGGTAAGTTAGTTTTTCTGTTTGGATAGCCTGTAAGTTACTTACAGGCAGAAAGTTGTATATTCACACCGAGCAGATCTTAGATTGGGGAATCATTCTAAAATGTTATAATCATATAAAAAAAACATAGGATCAAATATGTTATTTTGTTAAGCCCATCAAGATGAATATTTGAGATAATTATTAAGCTAAAGCAATCATCAAGTGGGCTATAAAAGTGGGCCCACGAATCCAAAATATCTATAATATGGAGTAATAACTCAATTTAAGCATTGAGAATAAACTTAAAAATATTAATAGAAAATCTAATAATTAAATTACATTACCAATGTCTTCTTTAACTATAGAAATTACATTTAAAATTTTTTACTAGAGAATCATCCTCTCCAACCATTCATTCTTTTGAATAAGACTTACATGATCTAGGAATGTAGAAGCAAAATGCGGTCTTTCTGCAAGGAATGTGTAGGCCCTATACATCATGTCTTGATTTCATGAACACCAACTCATTCCATAGTCTTCCTGCTGTTTTAGTTTTGAATGAAACATATTCATTCATTGTTTCCTGCATGCATTTAAACTTTTCAATAACAGTTGATGCAATAGAGGCATTCTTCTTCTTCTTTAATGGCCTTGGAGCAGAGTTTCTCACATCCCTTTGACCGCTTCCTTCACCATATTAATATTGACCTTGTGTTCCGTCGGAATATACATCATCGGGTGGTGCAAATGGTATATATGATCCAGAGGGGTATGAGGACAATGGGATGTCATCCATGTAATGAGATGAATGGAGGACTTCTTCCTCAAGATCGGATGTAGTTCGTGCTGCGTTCCCGGTAGCAGAATCATCCCCACATATAATATCAGACTGAGCTAGCAGTGGGAATGGCTTGTTTCTGATATGAATAGCTTCAGGTTTTGCCTATAAAACAAATGAAATTTAGTTAGTTTTCACTGTATATGAATGACTTCAAGTTATGAATGAACTTCACCTTGATGAATTCATCCCAAACATCTGGTTCAGTGGTAACACATTTTCTTTCTTCATCCCAACCGAAGTCACTTTTGCTAAGTGCAAGCTTTACCAAGTTATATTTCTTTTTAAGCGTTCGTAACCTATTCCTGCACTTTTCTCCATCCACTTGCACAGAAAATGTCTCCATCATAATTTTTGCTACTTTATTCATACTAGCTTCTCGAAAAGCGTTGTCAGATTTTTTTCCCAGCGATACTTCCTCAACTAAGGTGTTTGCTATACATTCATCCATATATGATGTCCAATTAATTTGTGCCTTTCGGCCACTGCTGTTTGCCTTTGCATTTCGTGACATACCTTAAAACATTATACATTTAAACATTACAAACATGTAAAGCCACATAAGATATAAAAATATAATATAAATTGTAAATAGATGTAGAAATATTATAAATTGCAATAATCTTTCTATCAGCATCCACATTATATATATATATATATATATATATAATTGATGTTTTGTTCTGACTTATATGATTCCCACATAGCCGACGCAAGTCCAAGTCGAAATTCCCTCCATCTTTGTTTTTCCCTCTTAGCAACCGCAGATTCATTTCAGAAGTCGCATTCATTCTCATCTTCACTACTCTCATTACCTTCATCTTCATGCATCTCACTTTCATCTTCACCATTACCGATATCATTGTTATTTTCAAAATCAAGCTCTTGATCACGTTTTTCATTGATAATATGATTATGTAGGATACAACATGCAGCGACTATATTGACTTGTGTATTTAAAGGATAGCCTGAAGCAATCTTCAATATGGAAAATCGTGCCTTCAATACTCCAAGAGCACGTTCTATAGCATTCCGCAATAAGGAATGACGAAGATTAAACAACTCTTCCTTTGTCCTAGGTTGACAACCTTGCCTAAATTCTTTTAGATGATACCGAACGCCACGGAATGGTGCTAAAAAGCCCGGCACATTCGCAAAACCAGCATCTACTAAGTAATATTTGCCTTAAAAAAAACACACTTTAAAAGTCATGTAAATGTAATCTGCTTATTAATAAATAAATATATATTTATATGTCTACTTAGATCAATACCTGCTGGGACAATTAATTTGTATTGTTGGTTAAGAGCATCTGCCAGTATTCGTGAATCTAATACCGATCCCTCCCACCCCGCTAGTACATATTGAAATGTTAAATCAAAAGAGCAGCTTGCTAACACATTTTGAGAAATAAATCCCTTTCGATTACGCCACTTGGCTTGCTCTTTTATACTGATCATCACTGGAATATGTGAGCAGTCTATTGCTCCAACACAATCCTTAAAGTACGGAAAAAATCTCGTACTATTCATTATTTCGGGTGGTACACCATTTCTAGGTGGTTTTATAATATTGCGTTGTAAAAGTACAACTGCATTAAGCATTCTGTTAAAGTGACGACTAATTGTTTCCCCAGAATGGTTTAAATGATGTTGCATGACACGGTTCTTAATATTATGGCTAATTATATGAAGAAAAATTACTAACTCTTCTTCCAATGATACGCCAAATGTGCCTCGTAGGTTATTCTTTTCTTGTATCATATCACGAAGGCTAAAGAAAGCGTCTTTGTGCATACAAATGTAGTTAAAACATGTTGGCCCCGGTCCATTAATAATTGCATTCGCAACCTGTGCGCCTGTCCAATTTCGTTGATGTTCTTGTGATTCTTCTAACATATTGTTTTTATCAAGCCAAATGGTCATTAATGCACAAGCCGTAGTCATTGTAGACATCATATGAAAATCCATCTCAGAATCCGAATCCATTTCGCAAATAAATCTAAAAATCAAAGAATAAATATATAGTAAGATAAGTTAAAGATTGAAACAAATGATTGGCAAGGTCACAAAGAACCATACAAAGAGACCACAGTTGGGTTCAGCTTGGTTCCATGTGGTGGAGACATTTTTTTTTAAATTTTAACAAGAGGCTAGAACAAATAAATAGCAAAAGCAATGAGTTAAGAACAAGAGGCTAGAACAAATAAATAACAAAAACAATGAGTTAAGAACAAGAGGCTAGAACAAATAAACAGCCTTTTGTGTTGTTCGTCCAGCCATCAAAAGGACTGGGTGTAGTGACTTCAAAGTATGGCTTGCCATCCTCTCGAGTTATATCCAGCAGAGGAAAAAGAATATCTAGGAAAAAAATTTCTAAAATGTCATTGAATTACTGGAGTGGTAATAAGCTGATGCTGGGGGCTAATGGATGGGGCCAACCATCACACAAAGTGAAAGATGCTATTTCTGAGGGTGCCTGACTGGAGCTATAATTCCAATGTTATCTTTTCTCCCCCAACAAATTATATCCTGATACATAGGAAGTGAAAGCGTCCATATGCACCGATCCATTCTGTGCAGTTGGATCCCATGGTTATGTTCAAGACCATTGATCTTATGAGATCCACAACAGACGGGGATGAAAGATTGGAAGATCTAAGAGATCCAACCTTTGGCCTTTCTTCTTGAAAGTTATTATCTGCTGTGTCTCCTTGCCATCCTGATTAATCGACCATGAACCTCTGATCTTAGGATATTTTGGGGAATCTTTTGTCCACCCTTCAAATCAAGATTCCCGAAGGGAAACCATGGGCACCATTTCTACAGACCGGTGCATCTGGATGCTAATTCCTCGGTCTCCAGCATGGCGTGCTCAGTAAAGGAACTCCACAGGTGAGGAATGAACATGTGGTTAATCTAGGAAATGCACCATCATGCAAGAAGAAGAGAATTTGCAACAGACATTACATGCTTCCTACCATAGCATGCCAACCTGTGTATGCCATCAGTCCTATTGACAAGTTTGACAGCACTCACCAGATATGGTTGGATTCCCATTCCTTATATCCATGTCCGCGCACCCGTCTGCATTGTATCACTTTGAACTATTGATCAAAGTTCCTATGAACTGTTTAAAAATGCAGAATTATGTTTTTCAAAGAAAAAAGAGAACAAATGTTAACCAGTACCCATTGCCATCTAATATATGGTTGAACAGTCACCAAACAGTTGGGACTTTTCTTCATTTTCCATCATTCAGGTCAATGCTTCTAGCAAATTGAGATTCAATTCTCTACTAATAAAAGATCATTGGCTTCATGGCAAAATTTTCTTGGATGTGACAAATCTCCCCCATCAGAAAATACTAACCATTTCATTCTCACAGAATATGGGTCTTTAGCTAAACTGTCCATCTGCAAATTAGATCAAACAATTAAAGATCGCCTGAAGGATAGTGGATGAGACATTCAGGCATGTTCCATCCATAATGGGTCCGCCAGATGAATGGCCTGGATTGCCAAAAGGTTTCCTCCACCTGTGTAGTCACCAGGCTAAACAACCTGTGTTGGAATTACAGACTTGTCTAAACAGTTAAATGTTTTCTTGGACCAATCTATTTAAGAAATAAGCTATATTCTGTTACATTTAAGAACAATTACAGACTCGATGCTTTATGATTAAATGTGTTTTATTGCCTTCAATTATTCATAAAGACAGGGAGATTGATGAGTTTATTTTCAATAGAATTAGAGTTGGTTGGAGGAAGTGGATATGTGCCTCTAGGTTGTTGCGATCCCTGCATTGCTGCATCTTTTGATATGTAAGAGAAAATTTATAATGCAGCTCTATGTATGGCTTTGCTGATAGAGCTAAAGAAAATAACAGATAGCCATCAGCAAAAGCAGTAATTTATCCAAAACCCAGATACCAAATAGCAAATTCAGTAATGTGAAACTATGATCTACAAAAACCAAAAAAACAGAAGCCCTTTTTTTAAATTCATCACTGCAATGGGAAAGAGGAAAAGAGGCTGAAACAAACAAGTTAAGTGCAAATGCAATGGGAAGAAAACAAGAAATGCCCATGAAAAGGAACTGTAGTTTCTCCAACATCCAGAAACCAAATGCATTGATGTACGGAAAATAACAAATCCCCATCAGCAAAAAACCATGATTTATACAAAGAATCATTAATCAATGATGGCCCAAATTAACAGAGTTTCCACATGCCACAGTTCACATGAGTGCAGCACACTTATCAGTGATGGACAATGGACACAAAAGTCACTCCTAACAATCCAAGCCATCCAATTTTTGGACTTCTTCCAGTTTGCATATTGACTGACTACAGGATCTATTTTCATTTTACCTTGTCCATTCATAGGCCAGTTACCACAAGGCTAACATCATCCGTGGGGTATGACCTTGCTGGATGGTCAGTTCAGACATGAAGAGTTTGCATTTCAAGCAAGGTTCCCAAATCAACGAGCAATATGTCAATTAATGTATAATTTGGATGCATCCCAAGTAAAAAAATTAATCCAACATCAATGCTGATCTGGATAGACATTGAAACAGGTTTTTTTAAGGGCACTTTACAAGGCCATCAGAAAAAATAAAATAAAAAATGAAAGTCATATTGGTGACCCAAAATCAAAATCCTGGATGAAGATTTAGAGGAGTCCATCCCAGCTGCCACTTGGAACACCTAAACAGGTCCTAAATTTGTACGCAAATGCATTTACTGCTTACAAATACAAATAATGCAGTTGTCAGACCAAAACAAAAAACAAAAAGAAAAAAAGTAAAAGAAAAAGATGAGAAAAGAAAAAAAAGAAAAAGAAAAGAAAAGGCTCCAAAATTAAGAAATAGCCTGTTAGTACCATTAATGAAATTATGAAACAAATTATGAAATTCCCAGTATGTAACAATTGACTATGAAACTAAATTAGGACTGGTTTCATGAGATGTAAGCAAAAATATT
The DNA here is from genome assembly GCF_029962835.1 of Magnolia sinica. Lineage (NCBI taxonomy): Eukaryota > Viridiplantae > Streptophyta > Magnoliopsida > Magnoliales > Magnoliaceae > Magnolia > Magnolia sinica. The sequence continues at coordinate 95,761,160 of NC_080577.1, forward strand.
CAAAATGCACCATTGATGTTTAAGACCACTTTCAATGCAATCCCAAATTAGGACTGGTTTATCCAATCCGTCCATCTATTTCTTCGTCTAAAATTAAATATTAAAATGGATGAACAGTGTGGATCAAATACATATATCATGGTGGATCCACAAAGTTTACGCATTACTCAGCACATGATTCCTTCCGCATAATACTCAGCCGTGCACCATTTGGCAAGAGTTCTTTTGAGAACTTTTTGAGAACTCATAACACGTGATTTGAGTCCAAAATCTGAATGGTCCACGTTATGCAGAACCCCATGAAACCCCCATTAGCCAACTTATACTTTGATCTAAAATATTGATGGGCCATGAAAAAAGAAAACATTTTCCTACCTTGATTTGCATCTCTCTTTTCTATGGCCCACCAGAGTTTTAAATCAGGGCGCAAATTGGTCCCTAAACGTTTTCATGGGATGCTGCATCACATGGTCCGTTCGGATTAGAGGCCCATAACAGGTGTGAAAAAATGCGCACGTGCGCAGGTGTGCCAGCGTTATATATTAACGTCAAACCACTCCCGTTTCAAAGGAGAAAAAACAGGGTGGATGAAACCCTACCGTTTCGAGAGGAGAAAAGGCGGAAGGCACCACGCAGCGATTGCAGAGACGGAGAGAGATTGCAGAGAGGGAGGGGGAAAGAGATTGCAGAGAGGGAGAGAGAGAGAGCTTGGGATGGAGAGACAAAACCTGCAATCCCCTTTTTATAGAAGCTTATCAATGGTGGTTGTTGGTGTGGTAAATGGCAGTCGTTGGTGCGGTAATAATAAAGCTTTGCTGCGGTAATAGTGTTGCAGGATGTGGATTGGCTGAACTGCTGCAAGGCTTGCTGGAGTTCCTTCAATGACTGCTGCTTCATGGCTATAATGGTGGTTGGTGGGTTGGTGCGTTTCTCCCTCTTCCCCTCTTTTTAAAAATATGACCGTTGAGCCTGTAAGTGACTTACAGGGAAGTGACTTCCCACCCCCCTCGCCCTGCAGTTTTTTGGTAGATTTGCTTGTAAGTGACTTACATGCAATTTTTCTCCCCCAAACACCACCTATAAGTGACTTCCCACTTACCCAACTTACAGGCATCCAAACAGGCCCTAAAACTTTAATGGCATCCAAAAGACCCCAGGGAAACACTTTCGCTTATAAAGTTTTCAACAGTGAGCGTTAAATCACCACTGTTTCTCAGGGTATGGTTCACCTGAGATATGAATCTGCCTCATTTTTGTTTGGGCTCGTGCATTAAAAATTAGCTTACAAAATGGATCGACGGCGTGGATAAAACGCATACTCCATGGTGGCCACCGACCAAAGTACCAAAGTGGGTTACTGCCGTACTGGGGAAGCGGATTGGCTGGCGCACCACAAACCAGCTATATAGCTGGGTGTAGATATGTGTCGTGCGGAGACGAGCGCCAACGCTCCTCGAGCTAATGGTTGAAATGACATCAAAGTTACATAGCCCCACAATAATGTATTTATTATATCTACAGTGTTCATTCATTTTTTCGAGGTAAAAAATAAAATTGAATTACATCCAAATCTCAAATGGACCACACGAAAAATAGCAGCTAGAATAATGATTGTCACTGTTAAAAAATTTGTTGAGCTCACTATAGCATTTATTTTCCATCCAATCCCTCAATAAGGTAAAAAATACATGGATGAATGGGAAAAACAAATTTCATATTGATTTGAAACTTGATCTGTATTGTTTGTCGGCTCAAGAATTAAGACAAGCTATCCAAATAGATGAACGATTTGGATATAACACATACTTCATGATGGGACCCACAGAACTTGCTGACGTCAATACATCAGCTATTTAGCTGCTGTGTGGTACATCAGCCAATCCGCTTCCGCGTACCGGACAGGTCACCGTTGGCACCGCTAGCCGCTGCCCAAACCCGAGTGTGCTGGGCCGATTATAGTGTCGAGTATAAATACAAATACGCGAGTTGTAGAAACGCCTGGGAACTTCTCTCTTCCATAGAAGACGGAAGAAAAATCCGCGTCATTGCGTTTTCGTATTTCACCCCATTCCATTGAAGCTCTTTCAGAAATCCTTGTCTGAGAATTCTCCTTTCCTCTTCTTTCGTTTTCAGGTAATCCGAAATCCCCGATTTCCGTTTTCTTCTCTGATCTCTTTCATAAAATGCCTTTTCCATCTCGCCCTTTCATTCCAATAGATTTTTTGCCCTTCAATTTTGAAGAAAATCAAAGAAATGGAAAACCCTAAATCGATATTCTCTTTAATTTCCAGTAAGATCCTCGATCGAGCGCGTGGACTTCTTTCTTTTTGAGGTCTTGTACACGTGGGGTCATGGTTCAGTGATCATGCTGTTGGTGTATTGGCACCGCCCTGGGTTGACCATGTTCCAAGAATCTCCTCGATGGGACAATCCTAGCCTTTCATTTTATGGCCTGAATAAAATAGACAGTCATTCCTAGCCTTTCAGTATCTTGGCCTGAAAATGGACGCTTTAGAAGTTCTCAATAGGGAACGGTCATAACCCTTCGATTTGTGGCCTGAAATTGAGGAAGGTTATAGCAATCCTTATGTTTCCTTCAATGATCAAAGAAAAGAGAAAGAAAACCTAGAATGACAGTCTTTTTAGTTTGCATTAAAGATCATTGGCCGACTGTATGGATAATATACTTGGATTTTTTTTCCCCAGTTTGTACAAGTGGGACCTATGGTTCAGCAATCCATACCATTGGTCTGTTGGGGGCTGCCTTGGATGGGCTATGCTCCAATAAAACCCTTGATGTGAAAGTCCTGACCTTTCAATCTGTGGCCTGAAAATAGATGGTCTTCAACAAGGTAATTCTAACCTTCCAATTGTGTGGCCTGAAAATAGGTGGCTTAGAAGTCCTCAATAGGGGATAATTCTAACCCTCTGATTTGTCGCCTGAAGAAGATTGACAGTCTAAAAGTCCCCAATTGGGCATTCCAGCGTTTCAATTTGTGGCCTGAAATTGATGGTCAAGCAGGTAAATTAAGCAGCAATACACACTCAACTGAAAAAAGGGTGCAGGTTGGTGGCTAGGACCTCCAACTGTTGCAGATTTTTTTGGATGCGATCCGTCCACAGTGGGGTTCAAGGGATCGATTGCCTGGACCATGGAACCATGGGTCCCACTTGTTCAATCTGACGACCTTAGTGTCTTGTGGATATCCTCAGGTTGAGGATCATGTGTCCTTCTTGAAGTCCCATTCTGCATTCTGCTTCAGATATTAGAATTGTTGAAGTTTTCTTTTTCTTCTTCTTCTTCTTCTTCTCTCTCTCTCTCTCTCTCCCTCCCTCCCTCCCTCCCTCCCTTCAGATATCTTTGAAGACTCTGATTTCTTTTCTTTGTTAAGGGTGCATTTGGATCCACTATCAGTTTGAATTCATATACATGGGAATACCCAAATTGTAACCACCTTCCTTGGGATTAGTATTGAGGGTTTGTGCTTCAAATTGCAGTTGAGGTTTTATCCTCAGCATAGATGCCTGGAGACATCAATACAATTCAGTCATTTAATCTTTACAGTTCACAGTTCAATTCATCACTGCATCCAAATGCTGCCTAAGGCTGCATTTTGAATTGCAGATGAATTGAATCGCATACATTCAGTTTACTCAATACGAAATGACATAAGTGATTACTTATGATGAGGAAGTAGCCCTCGAATGGGTGCTATGCCTCCAACTGATGTAAACAATTGCAATTTGGAGTCCAAACCCTCAATATGGATTCTATGTTATGAGATCACAGTTTGGGCATTTCCACTTTGTTAGGTTGATAGTTGCAATTCAATTCAGTAGTAAGTCCAAGCTCATTTACCTTAAATTTTGGTGAAATTGGATGTAATGTCAATGGTTTTTCTGTCCGCTTTGTGCAGCATTTCAGTCATTGTTATTGGTGCATCATTGGGTATATCTGGTCATGTTTTTTGTAATATTTGATTGAGTTGGATTTCAGAAGACATCGTTTGGATTTTGCAGGATTGTCCGAGAAATTTAGTGGCCAAATTTGGAAGGATCAGATAAAATCTCATTTATTTGATTGGATGGTTGGAAACTTAGAACTATTTGTTTGGACCTTGTAAGATCGTTGAAATGATTGAGGGCATTCGGGTTTTGATCATTGTCACTGTTTACTAAGATGGGAGCACTATAACCGAGTTTCATTTCATTTCAGTGATTTGGGAGTTAAAAAATGATAGGTTTGGAACGTCTCATGGGTTTTTAGGTTACAATTGATTTTGTGGGTGTAGCAACTCCATTGTGTTTCTGATGTTTTTGTCATGGCATCCACAATTCTCTCACACCTGCAAAATCTGTGGCCATTCTCACTACGCAAAACTGGTGATGATTTGAAGCTTTCAGACACATTGGTTCGTGGGCTCCCTATACCTGACCAGACAAAACAATTTGTATTTGCCATTCGTGAGCCTGAATCACAGGCAGTGGTGTATGTATTAGCTGCACAAAACTTATCAGAACAATCCGCTTTAGATGCAGAGTATCTGATTAAGGTAGTACGGCCTGATGCTGTTGTGGCCCAGATTTCTCCTTCAGCATTGATTGAAATTCAGCAAGAGGAGAATCATTTGAGGAATGATGAAGAAATCCCAGTTCCAACTTCTGCTTTTGGAGTGCTTAAAGGATGTTTTGTTGATAAGATAAATAGTGTACAGTATGAGAGTTTGGCAGGAGGTCAGGTTTTGCGGGAGATTTTCGGGATTGGGTTTTATGGGCACTTCTTGGCTGCCAAAAGTGCTGCAAAAGAGGCTGATTCAACATTCTTGTCGCTTGAATCTCCATTTGTGAGTACTTGTGTGGACAATAGTCAAGATTCGGATAACAATGATTTGGGTAATGCAGGTTCTGGATTACTTCTACAGCCAAGCAATCTGCTTCCTGGGAAAGTAACTTCAGTTATCTCCTCGAATTCAAAGAGGTTTTGCCTCACCGATAAGCTTCAATCCCAGATGGTAAAATCTTTATCTTCATCTTTAGCTTTATCAACGTCGAAAGATTTAAAACCTAGTTTTCTGGATTCTGTTCATGGGTCTGAGGCTGGAGACTGTCAGCCAAGGTGTGATTTTCAAGCTCCGTCATTTGCCGAATCTGTTTACTCCTTGTTGACCGATTTACACGACATGTTCATTGATATTCCAGCGATTGGAAAAGCCCTGGTTTATGCACAAAAGATTCTTGTCGATGTTGATGAAGGAAAATCTATTGATACTAAACTTCTATCTGAAGTTCACAACTTCCGAATTGCCGTTGAGGGATTGAGAATAGCTCTGAACAGTGCTGCCCGCTCTCCTGTCAATAAAATGGAAAAGACCAATTCCGCAGCCGTTGAATTTTCGGATCTTCCTCCTGATGAGAAATGCCATGTTCTTTTTGCACAAGCCCTCAAGAGTCAGACCAAAAAGTTCAGATCCATAGTTGCTATAGTTGATGCTAGTAGTTTAGCTGGTCTTCGGAAGCACTGGAATACTACTGTGCCTCTGGAGGTTGCAGAATTAGCTGACCAATGTTTCAGAATGTATGATAGCGAGGTAGAAATATCAGCAGAAAACACAGATAGAAAGAGATTATTAGCTGACAAGCCTGTTGTGGCAGTTGGTGCAGGAGCGACAGCAGTTTTAGGTGCTTCATCTCTATCGAAAGCTGTACCTGTGTCAACGCTTGTGAAGGTGGTCACATACAAAGTCCCTGTTTCTCTGAAAATCGGTTTAGCTCAGATGCAGAGAACAGCTGCTATTGCTCTAACTAAGATTCTTGGACCATCAAAGATCGTAGCCCCAGGCATTGCCAGTTCCGGTGCCAAAACCTCTGCCTTGAAGGTGACTGCTTCTGCCGAAAAGATCCGTGTGGTGGCCCACAGCATTATAGCCTCTGCTGAACGCACCAGCTTTCAAGCCATGCGGTCAGCCTTCTACGAAATAATGAGAAGACGGCAGGGCCGGCCAGTTGGGGTTATGCCGTGGACAGCATTTGGTTGTAGTGTTGCCACCTGCACAGGGCTACTGGTTTATGGGGATGGAATCGAGTGTGTTGCTGAGTCTGTTCCTTCAGCTCCCACGATTGCATGTTTAGGCCGCGGACTTCGAAGCTTACACCAGGCATCTCAGGAAGCGAGGCAGACAAACACTGCAAAGATACATGAAGCAATAAAATCATTAATGTACAGTCTGAAGAAATAAAAATTCAATAAGGTATGAATTCTTCTATTTTTGTTTGTATATTAATTTGGGCTTTTTGCGAACCTTTGCTTGGAATATCGGTTTCGAGATTATTATTTTTTAAAAAATATTTAATGAGAGAGATTGATTTGGAGATCTTCCCTTGTATATAACTCCATACATCTTAATACATGATATAGTCAAAACTCAAATTCTTTTGATCATCGGTTTTTTTTTTTTTTGGTGTGTGTGTGTACTTGTTGTTTGATGATTTGTATTAAACTGGTGATGCTTTTCAGTGTCAAATATTGATTCATCTTATGATATTAGGGTGCGTTTGGATACGTTGCCAATCTCATTGGTGGGTTTTCCATGGCAGACAAGATACACTTGTTTGGTGTGGCTCGGAAAATGGGAGATCCATTACAAGGGTTCCTTTTTCGTCTTAAATCACAAATGAGATAAGAATTGGAAATTTCTCATCTCACCTGTGATTTATGAAAGAGGAGCGATGAGGAGAAGCTCATCGGTCGGAGGAGCTCAAGAAGGTTTGGGAGAAGCTCGAGGGCACGAGGAGCTCATTGGTGGGGCAAAAGCTTGACGAAATTCCGATCAGTGTTCAAATTATCTCCAATATTATCGAAATATCTCCGATTATTATCTTTATTTCCAGCTCAACGATACCAATAACACTGGTAGCGATATCGATAACACTGGTAGTATCAGAAATTCCAGGTATTAGCAATGTGTCGCTAAGTATTGCCAATGTATTGATATCGCTAATGTAATCGGCAATATTTTCAACTATGTAAATTCTAGGTGTCGCTTGTGTTGCCAATGCATCAATATCACCATGTATTGTCAATATTTTCGACAATGTAAATTCTAGGTAATGCCTCTATCATAAGTGTATCGACAATATTTCAATAATATCGCCAACGTATTGATATCATCAAAATTTTGTTTAGTAGAAATTTTTTTTATTTCATTGCTAATACCTGGAATTTATTTCATTGCACGAGGAGCTCATTGGCGGGGCAAAAAAGTGAAATAATTTTTTTTCTTCATGGGCACATGGTTTTATGTAGTGTTCAATTTGTCATTGATAATAAATTTTTTCTTTTTCACCGGCACATGGTTTTATGTAGTGTTCAATTTATCATTGATAATATTGATAATATCTCGATATTATCAATATTGCAACATGCGCGATGTTGAGACCACAATCTTTCGTTTCCTTTCCAATTGTTGATGATTTCTTGGTGAAATATCATGTGTTGTTGATATTTTGCAATATCAATGGATGTTTTGATGGTTAAATAGGCTAGATGGGATGGTTTGACTGATTTCTTACAATATCACATGCTTTTAAGGCCCCATTAAATGGAAACTTGTTATGTATGCATTCTTTTTTTATATTTCTAAATATGCAAATATGTACATTTTAACATCTCCTGAAGTTTCGCTAAAAATTTCACCAATTTTCCCATGTTTCCCCATATTTTCGTTTATCAGTGATATTATCGGCGATATCGATATTTTTTTCCGTATCCCTGCCCAACGAAACTTGTAGCAATACCGATACTTCAAATACTGATTCTGATGTGATGAGGCAAGGGCAAAGAGAGGTAGATCCTTGGCTAGGGGCAAGAGGGGAAGGGAAGGAAGTTCAAGAAGAGGTGGTAGAGGGTGAAGAGAAGAGGGGAGAGGTAGTCTTCTGTTGAGGGTGAGAGGCTTTAGCAAGGGGGCAAGGGCTTCATTGAGAAGTGTCAGGAGCGGAGAAAAGGAGTTCGATTGTGAGGGTAGAGACTAAAATAAGAGGAAGGGTTTGGGATTATGGTTCGAGAAGGGAAGGGTCTAGAAGCTGGGAGCGGGGGAGAGTTTGGGTTGGGGCTCGGGAGTCAAAAAGGGGGTTTCAATAAGGACAGAAAAGGAAGCAAATAAAGGGGAGAAGGAGAGATGGAGCTTGGTAGGGAGGAGGTGGAAGTTTGCCTTGATGGGAAGAGAAGGTCAAGGTGCCAACCCTCTGCCAGAACTTCCATCCCTCTTTGTGGAAAATTTCCTGGAGGATTGGACATCTCTATTTCCTAAGTTTTTGGGAATGTTGGGGTGGTTAAGGAGGTGATTATTCCCATAGCTCGGAGATCTTTGTCCATCTATGGCTTTGCCTTTGTGTGCATGGAGTTGGTGGAAGAGGTGACTTGAGTGGTGGCATTTTTGAACGGAAAAGGCTTTCGAGGGAGGAGATTATTGGTCCAGAAGGCATGGTATGGACGTATGGTCTTGGCATGATCAATAAGGTAATTAGCAAGAAGGAAGAGATACAAGAAAAAGGAAGAGGATTTGGAGGCTCAGAGAGAGGTGAGAGGAAAGTAGAGTGCTTGTAAGGTGAGGAGAAGCTAGAGTTGTTTTAGTAAGGGGCAATGTGCAGGGAGGAGGCCAGAAGAGGAAGCTCAAGAACCTTTAGGGATGTGGTTGCAGGGAGAGATTCAAATCAGAGGCCGATTGAAGGTGAAGTTTAGAAGGCGGGGTAGGAGAAGCGGTTAAAAGAGGTTATATGGACCTGGAAGGAGTCGTCAATTGCAGACCCGGTAGTGAAGATCAACCCTTGAGTGGTTGAAAATGCATGGAGGGTGTTGTGGTGGTCTCTAGTAGCTTAGATGAGATGTAGAGCATTGTAGTTGAGATCAAGATGTGTCTAGATGCTTGCTGTAATTTAGAGGACTTCACCATCAATATATCAATGGAAATGAGGTTTGATCTTAGTCAGGCTTGAAACTAATTTGGACCAAATTGCCATTATGTGCTCTCTTCAATGATGGTTCGGTGGTGTCAATTTAGAAGTAGTGAGAGAGATCGGTATTTGGGATGAAGGATTTGCAGTTCCTAATCTGGGGGTTGCCTTGGAATTGTGGTTCAGGGATGCATTTTTTGTGCTTGGGTCTTGTTTGGGTGAGGTCATTGTTTTCGGTCTAGTGATGAAAAGAGGCGAGGAGGTTAGTGTGGCAAGAATTTGTTTAAGAAATAAGAGAGCTTCGATGGATCCAATGTTTGTGTCTGTTTCCATTGCTGTCGGGGAGGAGAGAATATTGGTATGGGTGGAGAGAGAGGTGGGGTGGGGAGTGCCTTGTAGATTAGAGAAATCTGGTAGAGGAAGGAATGCAGGAGGTTAGCCAATGAAGGGTAGAGACATGGGCCCCACATAAGTCCAGATCACATACTAGGACTAGGACACTTGCATGCATTGATTAAGGTGTCCAATGATCATGGAGTTGGGTGATAAGGGCATCTCACCTTGTTGGATTTTTGTTTTTATTTATTTTGGGACATCCAAGGCCCACTAAATGGGCCACACATACATTATCATCCATACATCAGAGAAGAGAAGAAGAAAAGAGAGTAATCCGACCATGGGGGTAGGGCCCCGCCACTAATGGGCCCTCCCAAGAGTGAATCATACCCATACAACTACATTGATTGTACATGCAACATAAAATCACTACATACATGATCTATAATTGCTATGGATGGTTGGGATGCCATCCCAACATGATCCTTAGGGTCTAGATGACCTTAAGATGGAGTGGATCATTCAATACATCATGATGGGGTCCATGGAGAATGGCCCCATCATGAATCATGACATGCATGTAGGATGGGCCAAAGGGCCACATCCATGGGATCAAATGGGATCCCCACCATGGATTGGTGGGTCCCATATGATCCATCTAGGAAGAAAAATAAGATCAAAGGGTAGAAAAGAAGATCAGAAATTATAATCACCCATCTTAATGGATCCCACTCCAAGCTTACATCAATCTTCTCTTCATGCTCCAAGAGACATGTTTCAATGGGTGAGATGGATTGTTGAAGGTTAGATGGGAGGAGATTTGAGGGAGAAGGGGCTGGAGAAGAGAGGAAGAGGGAAGGGAAGTGCTCATATCCAAACCATAAGTCAAGTACATTTCCAATCATAAGGAAATCACAGGGGTCTATTACACTGCTGAATGACTGCCGCTCTGCAGACCCCGCACAGTCAAACGAGCGTAAGAGACCTCACTACCCGCTTGTGGACAGCCAATCACCAACAAGGCCTGACGGTAGTGGACCCATTTACGAGCTAATCAGACTCAGCCTAGCAATGCTTCTTCACACCAAGCAGGTAAGGCCACGCCCCTATCCAACCAACTACACGACAGTGGGAGCCGCGGCCTAACGGTATAAGGCCCTCTTGCGCTCATATATTTTACCCGGTCACGGCGTTGGAGCAGATCCTTGGTACCATGAAAGTTTTGGGAATTTCACCTATGGGCATCCTATGCACCCGGTATGCTCAACTAATATTTCCGGTGTCCACACATGCGGCCATCTACGAATACCCGTGGAGGCAAGGCCCTGATGAAGTAAGGGCGGATATCCACAAGCTATGCAATGCCGGATGCATGAATCACACAATCACTCATACATCAATTCCAAGCATCCATCTCTCGGGGAGATACCAACATGTCCTACACAATGACACAGCCATGGCCAATCATACCTCAACCAAGCATGCATATGATGCGTATGGGAGTGGGCCATGAAGATGAATAGGGGTGCCAATGAGGTGAAGATAAACTCTCTACCTAACCATGAAGGGTCTAGGTACTTAACCAATTCCTCATAAGGAATACAATCTCTAGTGGGGGCCCATATACCTGGGGTAGCCCACGAGACTAAGGAGAACAATGGTATGGGCCTAAATAGATGAAACGGGCCTAGCAAGGGTCTATGGTGGGCCTTTAACCACCTATAGAAGCCCATGGGCCTACCTTAGGGCCACCAATGTGGACATTCGACCACAATTGGTCCCCAAGAGGTAGCCCATCTCAAGTTATGATCATTGATATGGAATGTTGAAGGTTAGAGTGGGATCCATTAAGGTGGGTGATTATAATTTCTGATCTTCTTTTCTACCCTTTGATCTTATTTTTCTTCCTAGATGGATCATATGGGACCCACCAATCCATGGTGGGGATCCCATTTGATCCCATGGATGTGGCCCTTTGGCCCATCCTACATGCATGTCATGATCCATGATGGGGCCATTCTCCATGGACCCCATCATAATGTACTGAATGATCCACTCCATCTTAAGGTCATCTAGACCCTAAGGATCATGTTGGGATGGCATCCCAACCATCCATAGCAATTATAGATCATGCATGTAGTGATTTTATGTTGCATGTACAATCAATGTAGTTGTATGGGTATGATTCATTCTTGGGAGGGCCCATTAGTGGCGGGGCCTTACCCCCATGGCCGGATTACTCTCTTTTCTTCTTCTATTTTCTCTGATGTATGGATGATAATGTGTGTGTGACCCATTTAGTAGGCCTTGGATGTCCCAAAATAAAAAAAAATAAGAATCCAGCAAGGTGCGATGCCCTTACCACCCAACTCCATGATCATTGGACACCTTAATCAATGCATGCAGGTGTCCTAGTCCTAGTATGTGATCTGGACTTATGTGGGGCCTACTGAGGAAGGCCACACACCCTTTTTATGGCTGAGATTATTGAGACATAGGCTGATGTGTCCAGCCATATATTGCTGTCCAAAAACCTGGACTGTCATGTTCAATCTTTGGCATGAATTTTTGGATCATGATTGCCATTATTTTCTTTATAATTATGAAGTGTAATGAGAAGGTGTGGACCCCACCGTGAGGTGTGATGGGTCATACCTCAGATGGCCCATGAAATGGTACCCAAAAAGGAGGCCCATAGGGGTGGGCGGTCCACCTTGTTGGGCTGTCCAGCCCACATGTATGGAGGAAAAACATACACTTCAGCTTGGTTTCTCTGAGGGATGGGCTACTTTTATGTACCCCACCTTACTTTATTTTATGAAGAAAATACTAAACCTCCATTTTCCCCCGCTTGGATGAAGGTTGGGCCCACCTTATTGGGTAAACAATGCATGGACAGCAACATCTCTTCCTGGACAGATTGGAATTCCTAATTTAATTAAAATATTTATGAGTATCCAAAAATCATAAAATTTTGCAGAGAGGTGGTTCACTCATGGTAGGACCCACCTACAAAATTTTGGGGCCAATGGACACCTGTACATGCGATGGTGGTGGCTGGACCGGCCCATTACAATATGGTGTCCAGATCAGTCCGATTTTCTGGACAGTCTGTTTCATTTAAATAAATTAAAATATTTTTAAGTGTCCAAAAATTCTGAAATTTTGTGGGGGTGTGACCCACCTATAGAAGTGTCACTTTGCAAAATTTTAGGCCCAACGGACATTCGAGCTGACTGTGGTGCGGCCTGCAAATTTGGGTCAGTTTGGGCCAAATACCCAGGCCCATATGGGACGCCCCATGTGGGCTACCTGTTGGACTTTGGTCTAGCAGTGTGGCCCACCTACTCCCTTGTGTCGTATGATGTAACCCTATGTGGTGGGGCCCTCTGACTTGATAGCTGGACCACTTAGGCTGATGTCCTAATCAAATGAAACAATTACTGGACTCCAATAAGCCCATTAACCTGTTGGGTTAAAAATCCAGCAACTTGTTATAATTATGATTGGCCTTTGGGCTGAAATTTTGAGGAGTAGGGCCCACCACATTGTGAAGATCTTAGAGAAAATAATTTATACCTTTGGTTCCTTAAATGTTGGGCTTGATAAATGCACTTTTAAGACCCACCACAGTTGAATTTAATCAGGTCCATGAATGTAGTTGGTTGTTGAACTCTTTAGGCTCAATTGGGCTGGAACTTTCCAGATAGGCCCATTGAACTCTTGGGCCATTTTTACCATGCTATTGTGTTGGGTTAGTGGGCCCGATTACACAAGTAGATGGGCCCTTGGTTGCCCACCAAATCAACTTTAATACTTGGGCCGGGTTGTAGGCCCAACTTACTTGACTAAGAGCATGACATTTGCCCATGTGGTTTGAGCAATGGGCTGCCCACTAGGCCACCACAATATATGGGATTAGTGGCCTTTATGTTGGGCCCTAACCTTTCCCCTATGGGCCCATAATGGTATATATGGGTTGGGCTATGTGTGTTTCCCTTGGACCCATGTTTTAGATAGGCCTTGGGCCGCCTTTTTGAAGCCCAATATGAGTATTTGTGGTATGATTATGGCTGCCCGTTTCTTATTTTTGATGTTGCGTGAGCCTTGGGCCTTGATCCATGATCAATTAGAGATGGGCTACCTCTTGGGGACCAATTGTGGTTGGATGTCCACATTGGTGGCCCTAAGGTAGGCCCATGGGCTTCTATAGGTGGTTAAAGGCCCACCATAGACCCTTGCTAGGCCCGTTTCATCTATTTAGGCCCATACCATTGTTCTCCTTAGTCTCGTGGGATACCACAGGTATATGGGCCCCCACTAGAGATTGTATTCCTTATGAGGAATTGGTTAAGTACCTAGACCCTTCATGGTTAGGTAGAGAGTTCATCTTCACCTCATTGGCACCCCTATTCATCTTCATGGCCCACTCCCATACGCATCATATGCATGCTTGGTTGAGGTATGATTGGCCATGGCTGTGTCATTGTGTAGGACATGTTGGTATCTCCTCGAGAGATGGATGCTTGGAGTTAATGCATGGGTGATTGTGTGATTCATGCATCTGGCATTGCATAGCTTGTGGATATCTGCCCTTACTTCATCAGGGCCTTGCCTCCACGGGTATTCGTGGATGGCCGTATGTGTGGACACCGGAAATATTAGTTGAGCATACCGGGTGCATAAGATGCCCATGGGTGAAATTCCTAAAACTTCCATGGTACCAAGGATCTGCTCCAACGCCGTGACCGGGTGGAATATATGAGCGCACGAGGGCCTTATACCGTTAGGCCGCGGCTCCCACTGTCGTGTAGTCGGTTGGATAGGGGCGTGGCCTTACCTGCCTGGTGTGAGGAGGCATTGCTAGGCTGAGTCTGATCAGCTCGTAAATGGGTCCGCTACCGTCAGGCCTTGTTGGTGATTGGCTGTCCACAGGCGGGTAGTGAGGTCTCTTACGCTCGTTTGACTGTGCGGGGTCTGCAGAGCGGCAGTCATTCAGCAGTGTAATGGACCCCGGTGATTTCCTTATGATTGGAAATGTACTTGACTTGTGGTTTGGATATGAGCACTGACATTACTTGCACCGCATTAACATTGGCTGTACAAGCCCCTTCATGCATTGCCTTGGTATGGCACCCATTACTCATTGCATCGCGTTCGTGGTAAGCCTTAGTAAGGCTAGTGATATGCACATTGATCATGCTTCTCTCCTTATACCTCCTACTATTCTTCTGTGTACCATTGTCACACACTTACACCACCCTCTAAGCTTCTATAAGCTTATGCACGATTGATGCGTGCAGGAGATTATAGGGAGGCGCCGTAGCAGCAGAGCGGGGAGTAGAGTTGATCAGTGAGGAATCCAGTGTTGCTAATTTCTCTCTCTTTTCCTTTTATTCTCATGTATGTCCTTTTGGACCTTATGGATGATGTAAAAGTTCAAATTTATAGTGGATTTTGCGATGTGTGCCTTTGTTATTCTCAGATGTACTTGCTGTGATCTTGGGTATGCTTGTATTGAAAATGATTATACTGTTATGAAAATTCTCCTTGTAGGATCCCAGGATCGGAATCTACCTTAGGAGCCAAGAATGGGGTACTACGGAGGCTGTTGCGGCCAGAACCGGCCATCGAGTTCCTTGTGAGTCCAATTACTGAGTCTGGGGCGTGACAGGAGTTGAGAGGGGGGGGAAGGAAGGTGCAGACACGTGAGGTGATGGTGGCCATCTAATGGTAGGTGGAGAGGTGGCTCTTCCCTTGTTGACACGCGTTAGGGTAGTTGGGGTCTTTTTAATGGCAATAGGTGGAGCATCTGGCTACCATCAGGTTGAGCGTCAATGAGCATGATGCATGTTATGGGTGATTTTAGGTTCGATTGAGAGTTGTAGTTGGCTCAAGCCACGTGCTAGGTTGACTTAAGGGGTTCAGAGGTAGGCGTGGAGAGGGGTGAATGTTATGCCACTTGTCAATAATGGCAGGAGAATTGGTGCCCACGTGGTCGAATTGTTTGACATGTGTGGAGATGGATTTGACGGGTGGAGAATCTGGCTCGATGATGCCTCCACGTGTCCAGGGTGGGGCGAGAAGCTTCTATCGCACTCTTGTCCACCTCGGCTTGTGCAAAGGCGTTGGGTATTCCCACACAAGTGCTTAGTGATTTTAATGTTAACACATGTGACTATGCTGTGGTCTCACCCCCCTTTTATAAATGATTTGCAAAAACTCTCCTTCATATTAAGGGCCTGTTTGGATAGCCTATTACGATAATATTGTAACGTAATAGTAGCGCCATCGTTACAATTTTCAAGTATTTGTTTAAACATGGAATTGGTGGTCAGATGCAAATGTAATAGGAGGAGACATGTAAAGGAATTTGTAATCATTACAAATTTACAATGCATTGCAGTGGCAATCTCTTATTCAGATATACGAATCGATATATTTTTTCTGTTGATTTGACATCTCATTAATGTTAAAGTACCATCATTACACTTTTAACATGTTTATCTAAACATGGAAATTTTCAGTCAAACTACCTGTTGACCAGGCGGCAGGTTTTGTAATTTGTAATTATTACACCTTTACAATTCATTATAGTTGTATTTCACTATCCAAATAGGCTTTAACAGTTGTCGAAGAGAATGATGAAGAGAGGGCAAACAAAGAGGGTTGCGGTCTTCGGTTTTCGCTGGTGGATTATGAGTCCTTTTCTCCAAGTTCGGGTAACAGTAGGAGAGTCTTCTGGTTTCTTTTTTAGGAGGTATGCAATGGGCAAGGTGTTTTCCTGTCCTATGAGTTGTTGGTTGAGGCATCCAAGGATGATTTGTCTTTGATGGCGGCATCTCAAGACCTTGAATCGGGAGAGGAGGGAGAGGCTCTATATCTATGGGGAATCCAACCGATGTTGAGCTTCTATTAGAAATGCTAGAGGTTACGCTTTTGTAGGCTACGAGTGGCCATGTTGAGGAGCGCAACAGCTCCGATTATCCAAATGCGATGAGGAGGATCCTAGCAGGAAAGGAGGGGGCTCATGTTCTGTTGGTAAGAGACAAGACTAGATCAAGGATGTGATTGGGCACGTGGGTAGAATGGTGGGTGTGTTCTTCGAAAATAGTGACAAGTATGTCATTGCGCTGTTTTAGTTCGTAGAGGAGAGGGAATCATAAGATATAGGCAGTTCATTAGTTGAAATTGAAAAGATTCCCAAGGAGTGGAGGGAACTGTTAATCCTAGAGTGCTCAATCAACTATGATTCGGGGGTCAAGCTCAGTGGCATGAAGAAGGGCGGAGGAGTGTGGATGGCTAATCAATTAAGATGCTCAGTGCCTGTTTGGATTGCGAATTACATTAGTAATGTATTGTAAAAGTGCAATGATTACAAATTACAATACCTAACTCCTAGAAAATAGGTAATTTAATTGACAAATCCCGTGTTTGGATAGGCTTGTTAAAATCGTAATAATGATACTTTAACATTATGGAAATGTTAAATCAATAAGGAAAATACACCGATTCTTGTGTTTAGATAGGAGATTTCCATTGTAATACAATGTAAAATTGTAATCATTATAAATTCCTTTACTTGTAGCCTATTACATCTGCATTTGATCGTTGAATTACGTATTTAAATGAACGTTGTAAAATCGTAATGATGACACTTTTAGATCGAATTACTGATGTGATTCGCAATCCAAACATGCCCTCAACTGGAATGTTAGGGATTTGGGGAGCAAGTAAGAGAATCCAATTTAGAGATATTTGTTGAAGGGCCATGGCTCATTTAATCCCATTGTAGAACAACAAACTGCAGTCTTTCGATTGGAAGATGTTGGATTTATTTTTTATTTTTTATTTTTGGGTGGGAGGGTTGAAGAACTGGGTGCCGTTGGATGCAGTTGGATTTGCAAGGGGAATTGTGGTGGCCTAAAAATTTGAGGTGTGGGTTAATGAGGATTGGTGGTGCGACTCGTTCTGTCCCTATTGCTCTCAAGGAAGTGGCTTCAGAATTCAGGTGGTTGTTTACAATCTATGGGCCGTGCTAGGTAGCATAGATGTCTATGTTGTGGGAGGATCTCAATTTCATAAGGGAGAGGTTGAGGATGCCATGGTGCACAATGTAATCAGGTTCACTGGGTGGCAATGGATGCAATTGGATTTGCAGGGGGAGTTATGGTGGCCTGGAATTTTGAGGTGTGGGTTAAAGAGGATTGGTGGTGCGACTCGTTCTATCCCTATTGCTCTAAGGGAAGTGAGTTTGGGATTCAGATGGTTGTTTACAATCTATTGGCCATGCCAGGTAGCGTAGATGTCTATGTTGTGGGAGGAGCTCAATTCCATAAGGGAGAGCTTGAGGATGCCATGATGCATAATGTAATTAGGTTCACCTATGAGAAGTGGAATGGCAGTCGCATCACTCGTAGTATGAAGTACTTTTCAGATTGGGAGTAGGAATGAAATGATTGATATTCCGACGTGCAGCGTCAAGTTCACAAGGAGGAATGGGCAAGATGGGGCCATTCTATCTTGTCTTGATGGATTATTGGTTTCCATCGAGTGGGTGGAGAAATACCTGTTAGTCCAGCAACGGGGCCTTCCAAGATCAGTCTTCAATCATTAGCCGTCCATTCTGGAAGTAGAGAAGGAAAATTGGGGCCCAAAACCATTCAGATTTGAGCTCATGTGGCTAGGAAGTGGAAGGGTTCACAAACTTGGTGGAGGAATGGTGGGAGTCGTTTGACGCCGAAAGTTTTGTTGAGGTTAGACCGAAGCGGAAAGCTTAAGCTTCTAAAAGGAATGATACATCTTTGGAAGAGGGGGAGGTTCTTGAGAACAGGGAATCTAAGGTTGATAGCACTATAAGGGACATTCATGCTCTAGATGTGAAGGAGGGGGAGAATTATCTGAGGCCGAGAACGCGAGATGAGCCAAATTGTCCTTAAACTACATGAGTCGAATCAAGGAAAAGGAAATCAAATCGAGATGATGCTTAAGAGTTGTTTTGCTAAAAGAAGGTGACAAGAATATGCAATTCTTGCATAGCAAGTGCTGTGGTTAGGAATAACATGATCGTCAGTTTAGTAGTGGACGTGGAAAGGGTTGATGAGAAATCCCAAGTTTGTTACTCTAGTGTGCAAATATTACATGAGTTTGCTAACTGTTAAAAGGTGGAAGAGGCTTTGTTTGGATAACTTGGAGTTCAGCCAATTGTTTAGTGCGGAATAGATTCCCTTGAAAAACCAGTGTTTGAGGAGGAAATCAAAGAAGCAGTGGACTCTTTGGGAAGGGATAAGGCTTCGGGGCTGAAAGGATTCCTTATGGCTTTCTTTCATTTATTCTGGAATGTGGTGAAAGATGACTTGGGCAACTTTGTCAAAGAGTTCTTTGAGAGAGGTTGAATTGTCGTCGGAGTTTCGGGTTTCATTCATCACAATTATCTCGAAGGTCAAAGGAGTAGACAGTTTGAAAGACTTCAGGCCTATTAGTCTTATAGGGGCCCTTATAAGATTCTAGCTAAAGTCCTTACATCTGGATTCTAGGTGGTTCTGGCAAAAGTCATTTATGAAATCAAGGTGCATTTGTAGCAGGTAGGCAAATCCTGGACAATGCATTGATTGCTCACGAGTGTAAGGCAAGATGGGTATTGTGTGTAAGCTGGACATCAAGAAGGCATACATATTGGAAAGGCTGGGTTGTGGACAGAAATGAGGGGCCGCGTCCAAGAATGCGTTTGTTTGGCTGCGTTTTTTTGTTGTCGTAATAGGGTCTTCGAAGGGCTTCTTTAAGGCATCGAGAAGCCTTGGGCAAGGCAACCTGCTCTCTTTGTTTTTGTTTGTGGTGGTAGCAGAAGCCCCACGCAAAATGCCATACACAGGTTAAGAGGCTAGCCTTATCCACGGATTTGGGGTGGTGAATGTGGGAATACAGGTTTCTCACCTCCAGTTTGCTGCCGACACCATTCTCTTCTATGAGGCAGACAAGGACGTGGTGGATGACTCGCGGAAGATAGTGAGTTGTGATATGAAGTAATGTTGGGCGTGTAGGTAAGTATATTAAAGAGCGAGATGTTGGGCATTCACATGCATGAAAAAGATATGTCAAGCATGGTGGGCGTGTTTGGGTGCGGTGCGGGATGCTTTCCATCGAGTTATCTTTGTCTCCCTTTATCCATTGGAAAACCGACAAAGCACTTTTGGGACAAGGTGATTAAAATAGTTGAGAGGAAGTTATCAAGTTGGAAGAGTCGATATCTTTCATTGGGAGGTTAGCTAATGTTAATTAAAGCTACTCCAACAAATATGCCCCTCTCCTTCATGTCCTTTTTCAGATGTCCACAATCTGTTCTGGACAAATTCGAGAAGTTTAGGCAAGATTTCTTGTGCAGGGGGTCGGAGGAAAAATAGAACTTTCATCTTCTAAAACAGGAAGAGGCTTGCTCGTTGAAGGGGGGCCAGGCATGTGGGTGTTGGGAGCTATGAATTTGGCTATGCTAGGAAAATGGTTGTGGTGGTTTGGTACAAAATAAGAGAGAATATGGAGAGAGATAGTCGCTAGTAAGTATGGGTTCCAGGATGGGGGGTGGTTGGTTAAGGATTCTTCTCATTATAGGGCATCAAGTCTGTGTAAAGTGGTCACCATAGTGGCTCAAAAGTTAAAAGAGCGGTGTCTTTTTCCCTTGGAGATGGTGGGTGTATTTGTTTTTGGGAGGACGTGGTGTGGAGGAACACTGCTTTTGGTGGAGTTTCCAAATTTAGCTTTTCTATTTCCAGAAAGGAATATTATAGTTGCTCGCGGTTTTTCCATTTGTGGAGATGTTGTGGTTTGGTCCCTCCCGTGCTGAAGGGATCTTCTGGATGAGGAAGTTGATGACTTTGTTAGGCTCCTGGATCACTTGCATTGTTGTCAACCCTCGGGTAGGAGGGATGTAATGGTTTGGCTTGTTTAGAAGTTGGTTGCTTCTCGGTCCTAGTCCTTCTAAGATTGCTTTAGAAGCCGCCGTGGACGGTTGTAATCTTTTATCATTTTTCGGTTGTAATTTTTTCCTTGCCCTAGCATTAGCTAGGCGGGTTCTCTTAATAAAGTTTCGTAACCTTTAAAAAAATATGGTTTTCCGAAGGAAAATGTTTTTTTTTTACCCCTTCTTTTTGGGCAGAACAAATGCAGCAGATAATCAATATGATGTTATTTTCATATGAAAAACATCACAGGTGTAGAATGGATACAAGCACAAGAAAGTTCATGTATTTTGCATTGAACAACAAACTTATTGAAAATCCTCTCATCCACTCTGTTCATCTTGTCTAATAATTGGCAAAGACTGCCAATGTGCAATCTAGAACATTTTTTATATCCGTTCATAAGGAAAGGCATTTTCAGGGGGATAGCCAGTCCGTTCTTCTGTGCCTGGCCTCGGATCATGTTTGGTCTTTTCAGAGAGAGAATTTTTCGTCAGGTCTGATTCATTTTCCACTCAAGAATTGGGATTCCCTTTTTATTGGAGATGTGGTGACTGGAGTAGCCAAATTTTGTGCAGTTGATCTCCTGTAGGTGGCAAGATTTTGAGGTAAGTGTGTCATTGAGAAACTTCAGTTGCTGAAGTTGAAATTGAAGTAGATACCTTTGGGGGCAGGGAATTGTGGAAAGAGGAATTTTGCCATTAAGGAAGAAGTTGAAATTGAAGTAGATACCTTTGGGGGCGGGGAATTGTGGAAAGAGGAATTTTGCCATTAAGGAAGAAGTTGAAATTGAAGTAGATACCTTTGGGGGCAGGGAATTGTGGAAAGAGGAATTTTGCCATTAAGGAAGAAGTTGATCCCACAACTCAAGGTTTAAGGAAGAGAGGGAGCTCCTAAAACATGATAATCATGTCCTATTACGTGGACAATAAGTGATGTGGAGACAATCCATTCGTAAGCTGGCTATTCACAATTGTCTGGCTAGGGAACACGGGACAAATCAAAAGGGCAATCATGGAATTTTAGGAGAAGCTAGATACTACTAGTCCTACTCTAGATGCTTTGATGTTTAATGAGGCTCCCCATGATCATCATTGTTTGGTTTGAAAGTGGTGTTGACAAAGAAGAATTTGTGATGCAGTATGGGAGATCAACGGAGACAAGGCTTCAGGCCTGGATAGCTTCACCCTTTTTTCTTTTTCTTTTTTTGGTGAAGATAGCTGGGAAATTATCAAGGAGGATTTTTAAGCTTAATGGAAAAATTCCATGAGGTTTGAAGATTTAATTTTTAAAAAAATTTAGACGTGCCCTTATTCTGAAAACCAAGGGGGTTCAGAAATTAAAGACTTTAGGCTGATTTATTTGAGTATACAAGAAAAGAGTCAAAACTCTATTATTTAGATTAAGAGATGTGATAAGCTTCATCATCTCTCCTTATCAAGGTACTTTTATCAAGGATTGATGAATCTTTGATACCTTTCGTTGCTAATGATTGCATTAATTATGAATCAAGATCAACATAGCAGATAGCCTTTGTTTAGTTGATATGGAGAAGCAATGTGATCATCTTGACCTAGACTTCCTGGCTTTATCCTGTTGGCAAAATGGGTTTTGGAGATGGATGTAGTGGATTAAGGAATATGTTTTGACAAAATGTGCTCTATTGTTGTGAATGGTTCTCTGTTCAGTATTTCAAAAAGTACACAAAAGAGGGTTGAGGTGAGACAATCCTCTGTTACTGTTTCTCTTTTCCATGGTGGATGAAAGTGTTAGGTTCTTTTCAGAGTGTTCTTGATTGGTAATCTGGTAACACTGCAATTTTGCTGATGATGTGTAACATGTCTTAATTGCTTCAGTGTTTTGAAGTAGTCTCCAGCCTTTTGGTGTAATGCTTCAATTTTGCTGTTGGTGTGCTCATTTTGTGCAACACGTTTCTTAAATGCTTCAGTGTTTCTAATAGTCTCCAGGCATACAGTGAATGTCAGAAAGAGTGCTACAGCAAGGCTGGCCATTGATGCTACTAACTTTCTACTTTGGCGGATTGGACGGGCTGTAAAAGGGTATAATGCTAGTTTTTAATTCATTGGACTCCCTCGAGGAAGCAATCTGTGGGTGATGTCCGGTTTTGGGACCTGGTCATTGAAAGTAGAAGTTATAATGTGTAACTAAGAGAAGCTAACATGCCACCCTTACCAATCATCTGTTTAATTTCCTCTCCTTCTAAAGATTATAATGGTGATTGCATAGAAGCTAAGTAGCTGGTAAGTATGATATTTGTTTGTGGGCCATAGAGTGCAAGGGGTTCATATAATGGTCAGTTAGCACCCACCAGATGGGAAGAAAATGTTCTCGGCATCTCCAAGGATAGATGTGTCAGTTCAGTGCCTGTATCGGGGGGTGACGAATGGACATTTAGAGGTGGTTTTTGGAACAGGGAGACTGGGAGAGTTCGGATTGGGGAAGTGTCGGCTTTGAGCTATTAGGATCATTAATCCAAGTTTTCACATCTTCCCTTATGAATTGTAATAGACATTGAGAACTGGGCCATGGGTTTATGCATTGTCCCAGGGATTATTTCAGATGTAATGTTGGTCATTGGTTCCTTATCTAGTGGGCTAAACATTTTTATTTTTTTTTGCCTTCTTGCCTGGAGCCATTGATCCTTCTCGACCTTGAGGTAGCTGGGGCTTCCTGTCCCTGTTTGTTGTTAAGAAATGATGTTTCCTCCTTTTAATTTTATTTACTGCAAGCATCTTCGAAAAACAAAAGAACAAGAAAGAAGAAAAGAAGAAGAAGAACCAGCATGATCTTGACTCTCAGTGACCTGTGGTAAAAGGGCATTTGCTAGCACAATGTTGTCAAAATGGTTATCGTATTGTAAATCGTACTAGGGGTTGAATTGTATTGAATTGCAAATTGTAAGAATTTTTTACAATTTTCTTTTTTAAAAAAAAAGTTATGGAAAATATAAATAAATCAGAATTGTTTTTTGAAACTCATCAATCTTCCTTTTGTCATCAATGTGCAAGAAGTAATACCATATCATGATAGGGTTAAAGGATTCTAATTCCTTTATTTTGTCTTTCAAGAAATTTATCTTTAGAAAAAAACATACAAGGGTTCTTTAATAATTTATATTCGTACTAGGGGTTGAATTGTATTGAATTGCAAATTGTAAGAATTTTTTACAATTTTCTTTTTTTAAAAAAAGGTTATGGAAAATATAAATAAATCAGAATTGTTTTTTAAAACTCATCAATCTTCCTTTTGTCATCAATGTGCAAGAAGTAATACCATATCATGATAGGGTTAAAGGATTCTAATTCCTCTATTTTTCGTCTTTCAAGAAATTTATCTTTAGAAAAAAACATACAAGGGTTCTTTAATAATTTATATTCTTGTTACCTTTTTTTAAAATTTATTATTATTATTAATGTAGAATCACGGTGGAAAAGCGGCCTTTGATACTGTAGAACAATGAAAAAAGAAATTTTGATTTCTACACGTTGTTCCATAATACATTAAAGTGAGCATGGTCGTTACCATTCATAAAAAGATTACAGTTAAGTCATACATGAATTTGGTGTTTTGAACTATTACGAAGTAAAAAATCACAAAAAAGTTTACATGATTTAGCATTGAAAAGAATATAATTTAATCTCTTATAAAGAACAAATAAAATAATTTACCTTTTCCAAACTATTCTTAAAGTCCCCTCCGTTTTAAAAACATAAAATGAAAGTCAAGTGAAGCTTAAAATGTTTAATTTGAATCGTAAATCGTATGATTCATATAAAAAGGCTTCAAGGATAGGATTCAAATTGTTTTGTTTAAGATTAGACTAAAATCGTATATCGTAAAATTGTAAATCATAAATCATAGGATTTTGACAACACCGGACGGAGGAAACAGTCGATCACATCAGTATCTTTTGCAAAGTGGCTAGAGGGACACAGAATCACGCCTCTACTTTTATATCACTTGGGTTGTTAACAATTTGTTGGTGGGCATTTGATTAAAGGCTGGTCTTCTGGACCCTAGTTTCATTGGAGCAGTATTTTATGGAACTGGACCTATCATGCCATCTTGTGAGGCCTTTGGAAAGGAAGGGTAGGTTATTCCATAATACAAGTGGTGTAGGAGGAAGCCATCCAAAAAAAGAAAAAAGAAAAAAGAAAGGTGGCGGAAGTAATGGGACCAAGCCAAGGCTGGATTAGAAGCTTCCTCCCAGCAGGTTACGTGAATGGAGTTTGATTTGTGTTCCCCACTTTTGAAAGGAGCTTCCTTAAATGCTTTTTTGCTTGGCGATCAGCTCCCTGTGTAACTAGGATTTTGGCCTGCAGAGTTGCTTCCTCAAACTGTCTAATATCCAATTAATGTCTCTTAACTCATTTACATTCCTTTCAGTGTTTTTTATATTTTATCTACATGATTATTTAGAATATTTATAAATAACATTAAATTAATTATTAAATGTCAAGTTGAGTAAAGTAAAAGAGTCATCAACCCGACCCAACTAGACATTGGTTCAGGTTTCTGAACTATGGTTGAAATCATTCAAGTGGTTTAAAAAATGAAGGCTTAGACCATCTTTACTCTTTTCATTTCTCATGGCCTCGTTGGTTGAGGCATGTTCATGGCTGGACATGAGCTGCAGGAGACGACCGGATTCAGTTGGACAGTCCATACTTAAAAAAACAGCTGTGTTGTGTTGATTGGATTGTGATAAAAAAATCTCCATTTTAAATAAAGATCAATTTCGAAAGGAAATGGTAGTGGACTGTTTGGATGGTAGGAACAATAAGATTCGATAATATGCAGGACCGTGTGATTTGCATTGAATAGGATTCCTTTCGGTGGGCAGGAAAAGGGAAAAAAGAAAATATTCTAAAAATAAATCATCAAGGGAGAGGAGAACCAATTCCCTTCCTAGTTTTTATATTTGCATCTGACTATTTTTGGTCTGCAAATGCCATTCTGTTACCATTTCCATCCTTGTTTTTTTTTCCCCCTCCTTTTTCAAATGGGTAATAAAGCCTTTACCAAAGACAGCAAGTATCATGCAGCAATAGCAACAGCAGGGACACTTAACTGATAAAAAATAAAAAATAAAAAAATGGATGACAACACCAGCAAGCAAAACGCATTGGCCGAGGCTGAAGAAATCAGGACCCTGTGCATCCTTCTGACATGAATTACCAGGTACCTTGTCGCAGCCCCCTGTGATAGCATTTTGAAGGGTCAACCTCTATCATGTCCCAAAAAGTACTTAAAAAATAAATAAATAAATAAATTCCACATCCACCTTAAAGCCCTGAACAAACACTGTAGCTTTGAATCCATGATCCCAACGGGGGCAATAAATCAGCGTGCACAGATCAAATTCCGTCACTTTCGCAAACCAACCACGAACACAGAAATCCCAACCTGGCTTTGTAAGAAAATTTGAAAACCCCAATTGCACCAGAGCATTGAGAAATAGGTTATAAAACCAGGAATCCAGTTTGGTAACGGTTGATGCGGCAAAGGCTTGCCATGAATATTTCTTCAATTCCATTCCACCCAAATAGACCAAGAAACATCTCAGCTCCCCAGCAGCAGAGTCTTGTCCGGTAGGGCAGACGTTGTCTGGGAAGTAATATAACTCAAAAGTGGTAAAGCACACCACACCACCTTGAGTTGATGGCATACACTGCTTTCTTATCACGCTACCAGGGGGAAAGAAAACGGGACAAACATTTCAGATTTCATTCAACGTTCCAGCCCACCTGATGATCCAGTTCAGTGAATGGTTTTAATGTTTGGCACATGAGCTATGCCCCCAAGCTTAATATGCTCATAAAAATAAAAAAAAATAAAAAAAAAATCATAGGCCTTCTGTATAACTCAAGATGTTTAAATGGCCATTGAGCTAGTTGAAACTGAATGGCCAGCCAGAACCATCAGGTTCCAGTTTTAGTATGTTAAACCTCACATTTTCAAGGAGGCTGAGGTAACTTTCTACACCCCAAGGCATCCGTAATGCACATCATCATGCATGTGCATCATCCCAACTGTCCAAATCATGGGCCCAATTGCATGAGCAGAGGAAGAGGTTACTTACATGGTAGGTTGGTGCCTGTGCTGTTTGGGGCTAGCAAGCCTCTGACTAATAAAACAATATGTAATCCTAGTACAGTGACTGATTCTATCATCATATACATGGTACCACTTAGTTTCTTGCAAAACAAGGACATGAAACCTAACACTAGACAATTCCGCTGAAGGGATTGTTCCATCATCATACCTCTGAAAGAGCATTCTATCACTGTCTGCCTATTGCTCTTATACATTTTGACTTAGATGCTCCCCACTGTGGAAGCTTGCTGATATTTGTACAATCTGTCCACAGAAAATCAAGCAAATACACAGATAAATATTTTTTTTAAGAGACAGACTTCATCAAAACACCTGAAATCACATTGAATGGAATAATCCCTGGTACAAAGAACTGTGAATCAGACCTACAAGACAAATAAAGCATCTCACTATACACTGGCCATAGAAAATGACCCATGTTTCTTTCTTTCTTTCTTTCTTTTTAAAGGAAGCTAATGTGAGGAAGTGCATTGAATTTCTCCGGGTAAAAACTAGCTTGATCTTCCATCCCTCTTCTAATATAATAAAGTTGCTATTTTCTTTTAAAAGGGGGAAAAAAGGATACTTGTATTCCATCCTCGAGTCATTTCCTCACCCAAAACTGTCCACGATGAATTGCCATCGCAGGCCGTACAATGTTCTCTTCATAACATGGACACCATAGTTCAAAAAAATTATGGTATCAGATACACGAGGAGAACAGCATCAACACTTCCATTCGGAAAGAACTATAGTTTATCTTTTTTATTTCATATAACTTGCGTACTAGAGTACTAAAGAATACCTTTGACATGTTTCTATTGATCTAGATATGTTTATGAACATCTTGTTCCCATATAACATACAGCAAATCATCACATACCTTTCACATGTTACCATATAAATTAAGCCAGCACATGATTTTTCCAGGGCTTGCTGTGTCTGACACAGCTTCCTTCACCCCAACCAACTCTCCTTATAAAGACATTAAAAAAATGTCAGAACTTATAAAGCTCAACCCAACCGAAGAGAGGCAGAAACCCTACTTTGTAATCCTGTTAAAATGGCCACGTACCAGAGAAGAGGCACATCGCGGTCTTTCAAATCCAGTGAGCATAGGACCACTTCAACGGGGGATCGCGCATGACAAAATTTCCAGACCTTAGCAGTCCTTGGTCAACTGAAAACAGTTGGAGGCCCATTCACTATGAGCACGGGTCATCAGCCGGCATTGACACCCACTTCTCCAAACCCCTTTGGTTCGACGCAACCCTTTGTGCAATCAGAAGGGCTTCACACTGCCTGACAAATAGCTATGTGCCATGTGTCCCATAACTGTTTTTGGCGGGAAATCATCCGCTTCATGACTACAACCCCCTAGGGTCCTTTCAGAGACACGTTGTTTTGTGTAAATATGATGTTTGCTATAAACAAAAGAAATAAACAAAACCTAACCAAAAAAATAAAATAAAATTGTTTAGAAACAAATCCACAATCATTTTTGCTTGCAAAGCACCACAAATGATCTTCTGAAACAATCAGTGCACACTGCCATATTTCTGGCATCAACAGTGAATCATGACATACGGAGTATCACAGTAACGACAAATAGGACACTAAATGGGATGGTGATATTTGGGTGGGCATGGGAAAGTCAAAATCACTAACATTTGTAATATTTGAAAAATTAAATTATTGATAGTAGGATATGCTGGTATTTATGCAGGTCAAGTGATACAAAGACCACCATATACTTACAAGGAGGTGATGAAGGAACCCTGCGGCCAGCTCACGTTGCTGGTGAGTCTCACCAAATCATCACAGCCACCATCATGATCGCCTCTCCGCGTTCCATGTTCATCAACGTTGGCCTCTCTGTGAGCATGAAAGTTGAAACAATCTGTAACATGAGTAAGAAAGCATCTTTAAAAGCCATGATTCTCCAAAAGAGGGAATTCTTCCTTGCATCCAACAAATGGGCATTGAGTTAGTCAGAATCAATCACTATATGACGTGGTTTTAAAAATCATCCAATATGACTTGGTATTGATTTTGGTATGGAGCTAAGTCAACACATCGTGGCCAAGTTGAGGTTAATCATACCAGTTTCAATCCCCAGGTGCGTCGCACTCCTAAACCACTACATAAATCTGTGTATACTAAGAGAAGGGTAAAGAACTAGAGTGCTGTTTCTGAGGCTAAAAAGGATCTCCACCTTAGTTACATCTCATCTAAAGACAGTTAGGAACCAGCATACAGAGGGAGTGCAGACATATTCGTGAAAACTCCAACACCAACATGGCATTGACTTTTTTTCTTTCCTTTATTCTTTTTTGGGGATAGATACGTATGGGATCAAGGCTCAAGGCTCAAGACCCCAAGGATGAAATGCATTCTCTCTACGACTGAGGCATGGCCTTGAGCCACGATGGCCTGGACTTGTTTACCGTTTGTTACCATCAACAACTAAGAGCAAAACAACCTCTGCCTAGAGGCAACAGGAAAGGAGGTGCAGCAAGCAGGCTGTAAAGTTGAGTAAATGCGATGTAGGACAAAATGAATTGAGGAAACACAATCTAATCTCAAACACCTAATTCGAAGATTCAGGTTTGAAGTAAAATCGAAACAGGAATTCCTAGTTGACACTTGACTCACACCATGGATCGGGTCATCCAACTCGAAAATTAATCCAAAAGTAGGATTAACAAGAAACCTTTTTACTGAATATTAATTACTAAGCCATAGGAGATCTACAAATCAGTCTATATAAATGCTCAAACCCCTAATTTGAAAGCTAACTCAATGAGCCATCAGATGTGACTGATTTCATATCATTCCACCTTCTTTGACATCCAAAAGGTGGACCACAAAATATGGAATGAAAATACTAACAGAAGCTTGCCTAACAAGTTGTTGAACAACCCTAACAATTAATTAAATAATAAACTTGCTAAAATGAGGACTCAAAAGGCAAACCCTATGGATTTGTGGACCCAGACTTTGACCACTCTGCGTGTGAGGTCCACCGACTATCATATAGACTACTGAAACACTTCACTGATTTGATAGATACTATAGCCCATCCCAATAATCCCTCCCGACAGGGAAGAACTGACCCCCTAATTTGAATCTTTGTACAGGTCCATCACCATGGCCTGCTTTTGTATCCTGTCATTGTTGGCTTTGGGAGCACTGGAAAATAAAGGCCCACCCGTCGATTCAACCCGACTGTAACTGGATGCCACAACATGGCATGCTATCACTTCTTCCGTCTAATCACCAACTGATGTGTGATGGTTTCATTCTCACGCTTCGATCTTGAACCATCCATTAAGATCTCATT
The DNA here is from genome assembly GCF_029962835.1 of Magnolia sinica. Classification (NCBI taxonomy): domain Eukaryota; kingdom Viridiplantae; phylum Streptophyta; class Magnoliopsida; order Magnoliales; family Magnoliaceae; genus Magnolia; species Magnolia sinica. The sequence continues at coordinate 95,790,857 of NC_080577.1, forward strand.
TGTGTATGATACATGCCTTCTAGCCAGACAATTGATCTACCTGCCATTTCTGTTGCCAATCTAGTCGCCAATTCATTCATTAATCTTTCTCCTCATCCATCCATAGATCCCTCCATTGATCCTAATTTTATCCACCCCAAATGTTACCTAAATATACAACCCCCTCAATTTTTCTGTACCAATCTTTTATGATCCTGAATTCCTGATCACTATTTTTACCAACGTAAAATTCTGGTTTACACTCTGCTTTTTTAATTAAATTATAATTTATATTTATATTTAGAATGCAGAGATTTATACTTTTATATATGTAATATCAGGCATATACAATATAATACTACAAGACCAGATTTATAAGAATAACATTCATCAATTTATATATAAATTACAAAACCAGTGTTGGATAATAACAAATATTTTGCACACTTAAGTAGTACATATTGGAGTAATCCGCATGATCCTACCCCTAGCATACCATGTAAACGAGGAAGTAGCGTACCACATAACCCTTCCCATAACACAAACCAAAGAGACCTCAAATCCAGGTAACCTTAATCCATTCATCAACAGGATCCATTCAACAACTATCCAGTCAATCCAGCCATTGATCCAACTACGGATTCATATGTATCCTTCAGAACAAAAAAAACTACATATCAATCTGTTGCCACTTCAGTTTGCCAATCGATTTCCCTTGTACTTCTAGTAAATAGTTTCAAGATGAACTTCTTCATATCCATCTTGAACAATTCTTCTCTGCACTTGCGAAGGCATTGTGGTCCATAAGATTACAATGCATCACAGATCTTACAGATCTTAGGAATAGTTTTCTGAAAGAATATTGTGCAAGGTATCATTGACTTGGATGTTCTTTGCACTTTGGGAAAAATCACAAGTCCAACAATTTCATTAACATCTCGAAGAAGAAGCTTTCACAACTGTTTCCATTCATCACCATCTCAACAACCTTCCCATGCACCAGACATGCAGTTCTAAATAGATCACGCCAAGAATCCATGTTGTAAAAATCCACATCAAATCTATCCCATTGAATTGTATTTGCTCTGTTTTACCGAAATTAATGCAAAATAGATGAATTGAAGCAACACACTCCTACACCTGATTCAAAGTTTAGGGTTAGTCAAATCAAACTTTGAACTCCTAATTGCATAACATCACTTATGAGAGAATTACAAGACAAACGTAATCTATACACAAGGTTAACAATTAATTACTCTATACACGAGGTTAACGAATAAAACGCACGCACGCTCATGACTTGGAAAATACCATATTGCATGTTGCAGTTATTTTAATTATTTGACTATTGCTCTCGTCTCATCTTCTCTGTCACGTGTACAATGGGACCCAACATGTATTGGTCATATGTACATGGGCCTTCTTGCAGTGTGCCCCACATGAATAGTGGGTCATACATGCACGATCAACCCATGTATACAGTCAACCAGATCAGGACCGTTAATTCTCTAACCATAGATGGATAGAGGGTTACAGTGTGCCCCACATATACTAGCCACATATACAGTGGGCCATTCATGCAAGATCACCTTACTTGTACAGTGGGCCAGATCGAGAGAGTTAATTCCCTGAACATATATGGATGATGCACAAGGGTTATAGTGCACCTTGCATGTACAGTGGGTGCAGCAGTACAGTGGACTATAAATGCACAATGGTCTAGATCACTTAACCATGGGTCCAAACAAATTGACAGAAGATGCCCGATTTATGATCCACGCCATTAATTTCATCGGTCCCAACAACGGCTGGATGAAAAATCCAATTTTCTGCCCAATTTAAGCCATCCATTGCATTAATTTGATGGGCCTTGACAGTATATGGAAGATGCCCCAACAAATTCACCCGACTTTAGATCCAGATTGTTAATTTCATTCGTCCAAAGACTTGAGAGTTTGTCATTAAAATAAATGCAACATGCAATATGGTATTTTCCAAGTCCTGCGAAATAACTCATGTCTCCTTGATATTTATTACCATTAATTAATCAACAATATCTAAGCTGGGTGGGCTTGAGAGTTTCCCACACATACATACATATATACATGTAAAGACTCAATTATCTAATCCAAAACTAGCCATTTTCATTAAATTTTATCCTAACATCTATTTTAATAACATTAATAATTACTAAAATATCCTGTCATAACCATACGGCCCTTTCCATAGATAGCCATAATGCACTCAACTCATGTCAAAATCACATGATGTTGGACTCATCTGAAAGCCAACTTCACAGCTTTCAAATTAGCAATTTTGTGTCCTCACAACATTTGTCGACGCCCAAAAAGTGGCTTGAAACTAATCAACAGGAATACTGAAGGGAAATCCATCCAGCAAGTCACTAATAACAATTCATTAAATAATAACATTGCTAAAATAAGACTCGAAGGGTTTTGGACTTGTGGACCGGCGGTTTGACTGCACCACACATGTGGGGTCCACTAACTGATCAGATAGACTGTGAAGCATACTTCAGTGATTGGACGGAACGTGGGATCCACTCCCAGACTGCATCAAAATGGTGTGCCGATGTGAAAGGAAGTGAAGAAAGCATGATCCCCTCAAATCATTATAGTCTACCCTTTCTGAAACATCGAACTAAATATATTTAATAATCATTTTAGCATCTCCAAAAAGCTGTATCATATCCATAAAATTAGAGAAAAGTGAATTAGCTGTGGAACCTTAGAACAGTTTGTGAGATGAAGTTGGCACTAGAGAAGGCTGTAACTGTCCAGGCCAAGCTTCAACAAAAGGCTATTACTTTTCTATATCTTCTATGTTAAAATTTAAATTTTAAATAAATAAATTTATTTTTATTTTTTTTTAAATAAATAAATTTATTTTTATTTTTTTAAAAAAAAAAAAAAGAAGAAGAAGAAGAAAAAAAAAAACAGTGACACAGTATTACATTTTCCCTGTAGATGAGTCATAATCCATGTCAAACACTCAAAATAGAGAAGAAAGCTTAAAAACACAATCATGGAGAACTGCAATTTAACAAAAGACTGATGAATACAATAATATGGCCATGGAAATTATCCAGCACAAGGTAAATCCTTTTATCATGCAATTCATACAGAACTTCTACAGTTTCCAAAATCATTTTATATGCTCCCTTGGAATATTTCACAGCAATCAACCTAATGACGAATCTACTACAGAGTGAAATTCCCATCTCCACAATCACAATAGGCCTGTACACCAGTGTCTTTAAGTCTTATCCTGTATTTCTTGCTTGCATCAGCATTGGTCAGCTTAAGATTTATCATTGCTGCGTATCGAATGGCAATTGAACGTACCAAACTGAGCCTGAATGAAATATCACCATTCACACCAACCACCCAGCAACATATATTAATACACCAGTAACAAGTCATGCAGATATTCCTGCCATTGAGCCTGCCCTTATACACAGCCACCTGCAGCAATGAAACTGAAAATCAAACAAATTGGGAAATAACTAGCAGATGATCCAAAACATTTGGATAGCATAACACAAATGTTCCATTTTTATTTTTTGATCAGCAACAAATGTTCCATTTTGGCAGGTCAAAACATAGAATGGATGTTGGAAAAAGAAAATAGAGATAAGAATGCTGGTAAACAAACATCCTGAAGACAAACATATAGAGGAGGAAGGGAGGGAGGAAAGGATGTTCCATTTTGGAAGGTCAAAAACATAGAATGAATGTTGGAAAAGGAAAATGGAGATAAGAATGCTGGTAAACAAACATTCTGAAGACAAACATATAGAGGAAGGAGTGAAGGAGGGAGGGAGGGAGGGTAGCATCCCTAAATTGTGGAATAAGAGTAACTTTTAATCAGACATGTAGAATTGAACATCACAAAATTTAAGAACATTGAACTCATGACAGGAGATTGATGGAAAACATTGAGGTACCTTGGATAGGTGCAAAATCTTCTCCCAGGGAATGAGACCTCCGTCCCGTTCAAGTTTCTTTGAACTTCGTTTGATTAGAAAGAGATATCATCCGAGTATTTGGACATGAAATTCCCAATTGATCACATCGGATGCATTTTAAATGTGTCAGCATACCAGAAATAGCTCAAGCAACTTTTTCTTCCTTAACTACTACATTGTCAATAATATGTCTCCGTTCTTCCCTTCTTTTTGCTTGGATTTGGCGCACGTATTCCGCAATTATAACATGAAACTTCGGAGCAAGCTTGCTAGATGAGGAGGTATTGAGACCAGCCTTCTTCAGAGCCCGTGATACATGCTTCTGAGCCATTTGGAAGTGAACAGTACAAAGAGAAGGCACGGCAGCTCTCAGCACTGGCTTCCCGCAGATAATTGGTCCAGTTGGTGCACTGAAAAACATACACGAAACCATTTAACTGATAGATAATATGCCGTCATTTTTTTCCTGATCAGTTAGATGGTATACTGTAATTTTGAAGCAAACAACTTCTACACGTCAAAACATGAACAATTTTGACTAAAGGATCTCTGACAATTTCTTCCAACCTGGCTGAAAGAAACGTGTGAAGAGTACAATGACATCAAAGTAGTAATCAAGCAATGCAACTCCACTTGAGTGGAAATCAGATGTGATCTGTTGCTCGTATTCTCAAAGAAAAAGAGAGAGAGAGAGAGATAATTTTCTTTTAAGCAGTCAAGTTTGAAGCATCCTGCTTAGAATGCACTCATGTCACGTAATGGAAAACAAATGCAATTTCTTATTTGTAATCCCCATGAACACCCAAAAAGTCCCATTATCTCAGTTCTCAAAATGGCCAGAGCCTGTGCAATGACCCATATATAATACAAGTTTACAATGAAATTGAAATTTTGATGCAATTTATGTTTGTAATTCTCATTCATTACAAAAAGAAACCATCAGAATGCAAACACTTTTTTCGTAAATAGAATGCAACCACATAAATGGAAATTAGATAAAATTATCTTTTTGTGTTTTCTCACGAAAAAGAAACCATCATTCTCTTGAAGTGGTGATTTTCAAAACTTCCCAAGGAATATAGATTCTACCTACAAGCAACCGTACTGTCTGTAGACATGCAGGATTTTGAACAAGTGGGTGCATGTTTCAATAAGCAATAGTTCCAAACTGTTTACATCATGTGCCCCACTCTAGATGGGGGGCTCCCAAAAAAGTTTCCACATTGGCATATTTCAACCCTTTGATCGTAGAAATATGTTCTTTGAAAATGGACCATCTCCTTAATCGTCTTTTTGTAGACCATTAGTCAAAAGGTTTTTTTTTTTTTGAAAGATAACCGAAATTTCATTGAACAGAGAGAAAACAAAGGGAACAAACAGAAAGGAGGAAAACGAAAACAACTAAGGGAAAGAAAAGGAAGAAAAAGGACAGACGGAAAAAAAAGGCAGTCCGCTGAGAAGGCAGACCTCACAAGGACCTAGAACAAAAAATATTTGAGTCCTTCATCTTCGAATCTACCGCAGCCCATTCAATTAGCAACCGCTTCCCGCTAGAGATGGTATTGCTCGCAGAATTGGAGACGTTGTGGAAACATCTATTGTTTCTCTCAGTCCAAACGGCCCACCATATAGCTAAGATCGGCATTCTCCACAACCTCTTCTGAGATTTGTCCAACGAGACCCCGAACCACGCTGACAGCAAACTATTCACCGACTCAGGACTGCACCATCTTAACTTGAAACAAAGCAGGAATTCCGACCAGATGGAGGAGATGAAAGGACAGTGAAGAAGAAGATGATCAATCAATTCCTCCATATTCATGCAGCAACAGCAGACATTAACCAGCGGCATTCCCCTTTTCTTAAGGTTATCGATCGTGAGAATTTTCTTCAGCCCCACAAGCCAGCCGAACACCCGGACTTTGGGATGGGCCCCACATTTCCAAATGAGAGGCGACACCGAAGCAGAATTAGCAGAATAGGCAGCCAGATTTGATAAAATGATCTAACCGAGAACACACCTGATTTGTCCCATTTCCATGAAATACGGTCGGCAGCAAAGGGGTCTAGCTTGAGCGTGTGGAGGGAGGAGAGAAGATTAACGAACTCAGCCGCCTCCCAGTCCTGAAGGTGACGTCTGCAGACCACGTTCCAAACTGCCTCCCCGCCAGAAACTGAGACGCACCTGTTTATCAGAATTTCTTTGCACTGAGCCAACCGGAATATGCTACGGAAAGCTTCTTTGAGGGGCAGATCACCTAGCCACGTATCTAACCAGAAACGAATTCGATTACCCTAGGCTGGGACAAACACTACCCCTTATAACACCTGCTTTTGCATAGCAAGAACACCTCTCCACAAGGCAGAAGCCTTATAGGAGGAGGATGGTTTAGACCACCAACCCCCTCTGGATGGTACCATATTTGTTCTTGATCGCCTAATTCCATAGGCTCCCATCTTCACACCCGAGCCTCCAAATCCATTTCCCCAAGAGAGTTGAGTTCATGATCTTGAGGTCCTTTATGCCAAACCCCCCCCCCCCCAAAAAGCGGCGACACACTTGCTTCCACTTGACTAGGTGAAACTTTGCTGTCTTTGACTTACCATTCCACAGAAACTCACATCTCAATTTATCGACCGCCTTCAATATACTGACTAGGCATCTAAAGATGGACATTAGGTGCACTGACAGATTTGAGAGGGTAGCCTTAATGAGAGTGAGCCGACCACCACAGGAAAAGAACCGACATTTCCATTTGGCAAGATAAGATTCAAAATTGCCAATCACTTTATCCCAAGAAGCTTTTGGGGGCACCCCGATACATAAAAGCAACCCCACAAAAGAAGAAGGGAGATTCGCCATCGCATAGCCCAGTTTGAAGGCATACTCTGCCAGTTCCTTAGCCTCCAAATTGACCCTGAACAACTTAGACTAGGCCATGTTCACTTTCAAACCCGAAACCACTTCAAAACACTGAATAGCCACATGCAAGTTATCCACAAAAGCCGGAACAGCCTCACAAAACACCAGCGTGTCATCCGCATATTGGATGTGTGATATTGATGCTTCCATACCTTTCATTGTAACTCCTTGAAAGAGACCTTCCGCTTCACCTTTAGACAATAATCTAGAAAGAGCCTCTCCAACAATAAGAAACAGAGTAGGCGATAGCGGATCCCCCTGGCGCAGCCCCCTAAAGCTCTTGAAGAAGCCTTTAGGAGATCCACTCAGGAAGATGGAGAAGTGAGCTGAACTAATACACTCTCCCATCCACTGGATCCATTTGTTGCCAAAGCCCATCCTCTTCAACATATAGAGCAGAAATTCCCAATCAACGTGATCATAGGCCTTTTCAATATCTAACTTCCAAATAAGAAACTTAGAGCCAGATTTGAGAGCTGAGTCAAGACACTCATTTGCGATGAGGGCTCCATCCACGATCTACCTGCTCGGAACAAAAGCACATTGATTGCCAGAGATAAGGTTCCCAATAATCGAATTCAATCTGGAGGCTAACACCTTAGCCAGGATTTTGTACGGGCCACCTAGGAGGCTGATGGGTCTGAAATCCTTCAGCGCGGCTGCGCCAGGAGCTTTAGGAATAAGAGTAATGAAAGAGGCCCCCAGACCCTTAGATAATTTGCCCCTACGATGGAATTCGTTAAAAAAAATCCCACAGATCTCCTTTGATCGAATTCCAGAAATTGTGGAAGAAGGAAATGGGGAAACCATCAGGGCCCGGGGCCCTATCCCCACCAAGAGAGACCACAGCCCGCCGGATTTCCTCCATAGTGAATGGATATTCTAGAGAACTGGACTCGGCGACAGAAATGGAGGGCAATTGGAGATTGTCCAATCTAGGCCTGTTGCATCCCTCTCCACGGAACTGAGATTTAAAGAAACTGACCGCCTCTTCTGCAATTTTGTCCCTATCCTCTATCTGATTCCCATCTACCACAATGCTATTGATTTTGTTCCTCCTAGCGTTCATACTTGCGACGGCATGAAAGAATTTTGAGTTATAGTCCCCTTCCTTTATCCATCTAACCCTGGATCTCTGTCTCCATTGCATTTCTTTTTCCAGAACTCTAGCAGAAATCGCTTGAATTAAATGAATACGTCTGTACAGGAAGTCTAAAGGCATAGAACCCGATTCAGCTTCAGCGTCAAGAGCTAGTAAATCTTTCAGAAGGGCATCCGACTCCAAATCCCTATTGCGAAGCTCAAACTGCTTCCATAGCTTGAGCTTCTCTTTCAGCATCTTCAGCTTGTAGTTTAACCTGTAACCAGCAAATCCTTCCACCTTAAAACCTTCCCACTAGTCAGACACCATCTGCGAGAAGCCATTAATTTTATACCAGGAATTTTCAAATCTAAACGGTTTCGGACCCCAATTTTGATCGTCCACCATGAGGAGCAACGGGCAGTGATTAGACGTGGTTCTAGGAAGAGCAACTTGACACACCGAAGGGAAAGAATCTAGCCAATTTGGGGATATCAGGATTCTATCCAATCTACAGAAGATATGATCAGCTCTACCATTAGTCCACGTATATCTAGCACCAATTAGAGGAAGATCCATCAGCTCAAGATTGTTAATCCATGCCGAAAAGGCCCGCATCAGGGGGGATATCTTGCGGCCATGGGATTTCTCCTCCACTGATCTGACAACATTGAAGTCACCAACAAAGCAGCACGGGCCCGAATACCTCTGCCTGGACCTACTGAGCTCTTCCCAAAATTCCTGTGTATGGGCGTCCATCGACGGGCCGTAAACCGAACAGACAAGGCAGCGGAACTGCGAAGATTTGTCTTGGAGGATAACCGAAACAGAATATTTTCCAGACCAACTATCCACTTGTTGCCATTGAGCGGATCTCCACGCCACCAAAATTCCCCCCGTTGCACCCACTGCATCTAGCAACACCCAACTAGCATCAGCAGCTTTCCACAACGATCGCATGAGCCGGCTATTGAATTGTTGAATCTTCGTTTCCTGGAAACAAATGACATCCGAATTTCTCCTCCCGCACACCTCCTTAATGAGTCTTCTCTTCTACTTAGACCCCACACCCCTCACATTCCACGAGAAGATCTTCATTGAGTCACTTCATTGCCCTGAGGAACCTGAAGAGCGACATCCAGCTCTCTGCTAACTTGGAAAGAAGGTCTATTGGCGAGGCAACGCAATTCCCTATTATTGCACGACTTATAAAGACGTCTTCTGGGGGACCTCTGAGCTATGACCGGTCTCCCGCGAGATTCCACACATTGAAACAAGGCGATGAAGTCTTCCGGACAGTCGCCGAAAGATAGACCCAGCACCCTTCCCACACGATTGATTGCATATCTCACCCATTTTTTCTTCTGGATAGAGTCTACGAGCTTCGCCCTTGCCCCCTCCTCGTTTAGCCTCTGATCCACGATACCCACTTTCACAGGCGACCAACCCGTACGAATCTATAAGGGTTCAGCTTCCAAAATATCATCCCTGATCCCTTCTTGAAACAGAGCAAGCAAATCTTGGTCGGATAGAGCATCCCTCTCTGAAAGCGACGAGGGAGGGATGGATGGAGGAGAATCGGGGCCATCCGAAGCCCACGAAGCATGATCAAACTCTCCAGCCAAGATCCGATCCCAATGTAACTTGTCCCGTAACATGTTTCAACGAGCTGGAGACTTCGAACTGATCACACATGGAAGCATCAAGGGAGACGACGTAACAGGGAAGGGAATAAGGCTCCGATCAACTATTACATCAGGTTGGGGGGAACGGTTAGATTGAGGGATATCTACCGAGAATATCCCGACGAACTGGATCCTTCCACTTGCCAGATGCTTCAGCACCCATCCGCTGGCAGTTAACAATTTTTTGAGGCAGCTTCCTTCCCACTTCCATATCTGGCCCCTGCCCATTAGAGATTGCAATGTACATCGCAGATTTAGCTACTAGCTGACAGATCAGCCCATCCAACGTCCACTTGGACGTCCCAGATGGTCTTGGGGCTCGGACGTATTCACGCGTCGCAATCGCAGAAGACGCACTGTCTCTCTCCGCACAAGGCGACAGAAGCTGTAATGAGAAATGCGATCACGTGCCTCGCACGCCGAAGAAAAACGTGGTTGGACGGGCGACGATACACGCATAGGCTCCACACGTGAGAGAAAACCATTCTCCAGGCCACTTGTCACTCGCTCCGGCTACACATGCTCCCACTGCACGACATGTGTCTCAGAAGAGAGGTTGACAGCTCGAGACTGACAATCCTGTACCATGCAGGGCGCGTGTCGCACGCAAAGCTGAGGCACGCGTACAGAGGAGCTCTGGATGTGCGCCAGCTGTAAGATCGCGATCTCGTGCTCCAGCGGAGTAGCAGGGCCTCCGCTGCACCTCCACGCCTCCTGCCATCGCCTACGGTGAAGGAGACGATCGCTCCTTCAACTTCCAAACGTCACCCCATCTCGGGTGAAGTTCCTCCCTCGTCTCCCTAAGCACCGGGAGTTCCACCACTCTCCCCTCCACAAGGACCTGTAAATGAACCGACAGCAACTCCCCCTTTCTCCTACTGATTCTGGCGTGAATGACTCCCAATTCCTCCCCCGTCTTCGTCTTCTAGTCCAGTTCTATCAGGATTCCGATCTTTGAGATGGCTTCAGTAAAAAATTCTTCATACCATAATTCAAGCAGGACCCCCCAAATAAGTACCCAGAACTCTTCCAAACCAAATGAGGAAAATGCATCCCACATTTGAACTTTAACAATCAATTCCTCTGGATGCAAAACATCGGCCATGGTGAGGAGCTCCAGATTAACACATGGGCTGACCTTAATCCATAAATCATTATAACCGATTGGCTTTATGGAGTATGTGTTCGGACTAAGGCCGCAACATTCCGCAATCCACATTTTAACCTGCGTTAATGAAGCTCCCTCTCTGGTGGTCACAACAATCGTATTCTGCAATGTCATTTTAGACTGAGCAAACCTGTCCTTGCTTATGCTTATCAACATCGGGTCGGATGACTCTGTGATAATAGGGGCTTCTGGTTTTGATTGTGAGCACCGGACTGGAGTTGGTTCATATGCACTGGATGAATGGTTGCTGGAGAATCCGTTGCCGCCAATTGCAGCAATGCCTCCTTGAAAGATTGGCCTGAGGGAGACGATAGAGTGAGGCCATTTTTCCGATGATTTGTGGACCTAGTCCCATCAGAGCCAATCTTCGATACCAAATGCAAACCCACTGGTTTCTTCTGTGTTTGCCTCTCCGGACCGAAACGAGCTCTTTGAACTAACATCGGTTTTCCGGCAAATTTTACACCGTGGAGTATCTGAACTGCTCTTCCCAGTTCCTCTTCGAAACTCATCCGAACGAGGGCAAAACCTCTATATGACCCGGATACCTTGCATCTAAGTAGGACGATATCCATCACCGGTCCCGCTCGACCGAATATTCTTTCGAAGTTGAGCAGCACCCACCCCCGTGGATATCCCTTGACGAAAAGCATTGGATATAACAAATATTCGTTGCTTTTACCGGCCAGTTCCTTCCCTTTCCTATTTTTCCGACTGATAGTCTGCCATTGCTTGTGGTGATCTTCGTTCTGTACTATCTCCCCTTCCTCTATATCGTGGTCTGATACATCTGCTTCCATAGTTTGCTTTCCTTTAGCTACCGCTGTCGCCACCGCCACCACCATCACCGACAGAGCATTCTGGTACTTTCAGTGCTTTTCAAGTTGTGGACTTACGAATTCTCTGGATAACGAAAATCCCAGATAAATATATACAATTGACGAGAAAGGGAACCTAAATCAGATGAAGAAAACCCACCAGAAAAGGAAGAAGATTGAAAATAGCTCGGAAATTTCACAACTTGGAGCTATAGAAATAAAAAATAAAACAAAAAGGAAAGAATGGAAAGGAGAGGAGAGGAAGGTTATGATCTTTTAATCTAGATATTACCAAGACAGCCCGATCAACTCTGTATCTCACCAAATCAATGGTTTGAATCACCAAACCATGGCCTTGCATGTGCAGAATCATGTGTCAGCAAACTATACGTTTGCTGAGGAGCAGGTCCCTATGATTCCTCCTCAACAACCAATCAAAAAGTTCCTCCTCACCTTCCTATTTACAGTTAGACCATATTACCCAAAAAAGGAAATTGAATATGGTTCATTCTTTGCATTCCTCAAGAATTAAAAATGGAAAAAACCACCATGTTTTTCTTGAAATGATCCAAGTCCATAGAATCACATTTAGCATACACACATATGAACAAGATAAAGTTGGCAGGCATATTCATTTTCCTGACACTTAAGCGCATTGATGGGAAAGATTGTCAATGTCCTACAACCTTGCTTCAACAAGGATTTTAATTTTCTTCTAAACATGATCATCCAACAAACTTTGAATAGGTCTCCCGGTGGTTAGATGAGTTGGTAGAGGCAATGTAGTGTGAGTGAGTGATCCAGGGTTCAATCCCTAGTAGTGTTACCTTCATAATATATATATAGGAAAATGGTACTATGAGGTCGACCTCATGGGAACTTCCAATGAGGTCGAGCTGTGTGGGCCCCACCGTGATGTATGTTGAACATCTAACCCATCAGTCAGATGCACCATTCCATGGTGGGCCACGGGATTAAAAATCAAGTCAATCCATGACTTGGGCGGGCCACACCATATACAACAGTCGAGAGGGATGACTCTCCCATTAAAACATTCATAATCATTTATTGGGCATAATGAGCTATGGTTCACAAATCCAGCCTATCCATTGTGTGTGTCCCACTTGGATGAGGGGTCAGACCAAGTTTCAGCTACATCCAAAACTAAGGTGGCCCCAACCAAATGCTTTTATATGTTTTAAGCATATCATGACATGGTTTTAGATGGTATGGCCCACCTGAGTTCTCTATATGGCTGATTTTTGGGATATCCCGTAACCTAAAGGGGACCCATCAAAAGCACGGTGATGATGTTCAACATACATCACTGTGGTGCCCACACAACTCTACCTCATGGGAAGTTCCCATGAGGTCGACCTCATAGTACCATTTCCCATATATATATAGTGTTCGAATTATCTCCGATATTATTGAAATATCTACGATATTATCTTTATCTCCAGCTCAGCGATATCGACAACACTGGTAGCGATACCGATAACGCTAGTAGTATCAGAAATTCTAGGTATTAGCAATGTCTTGCTAAGTATCGCCAACGTATCAATATCGCTAATGTAATCATCACTATTTTCAACTATGTAAATACTAGGTGTCACTTGTATTGCCAATGCATCAATATCACCAATGTATCGCTGATATTTTCGACTATGTAAATTTTAGGTAATGCTTGTATCATAAGTGTATCAACGATATTTCAATAACATCGCCAACGTATTGATATCATCAAAATTTTGTTTATAAAGAAATTTTTTATTTCAATTTTTTTTCATGGGCACATGATTGTATGTAGTGTTTAATCTGTCATTGATAATATTGATAGTATCTCGATATTATCAATATCGTAAGTTAACATGCGAGATATTGAGACTATAATCTTTCATTTTCTTTCCAATTATTGATGATTTCTTGATGAAATATCATGAGTTGTTGATATTTTGCAATATCGATGGATGCTTGGATAGAAGGTTGGATGGTTAAATAGGCCAGAGGGGATGGTTGGACTGATTTCTTATAATAGCACATGCTTTTAAGGACCCATTAAATGGGAACTTACTATCTATTCATTCTTTTTGTAATTTTTTATTTTTAAATATGCAAATATGTACATTTTAGCATCTCATGAAGTTTCATTGAAAATTCCACCATTTTTCCTATGTTTGCTTGTATTTCCAATTATCAGCGATATTATCAGTGATATCAATATTGTTTCCGTAAACCTAGCCAGCGAAACTTGTAGCGATACCGATACTTCGAACATATATATATATATATATAGAGAGAGAGAGAGAGAGAGAGAATAGCGTCCCTATAAGAAAAAAAAAATGAATAGTAACAAATATAGTATATGTGTGTTTTAAGTAGAGATAGTGTGTTGCATAGCGCTCAACCTCCTGTAGCGTAAGTAGCATAAGCTATACGATACTTCTATTTTTAATTTAAAAATAGAAAAATATGATAACTAGTAGGAATACACACACACACACACATGTGCCTAAAAGTTCATTTCTTCGAGTATAAGCACGTTCAAACAAGTTATTAATTATCATTTATCAAAAGCCAATCCACATATATAAACCAAATCAACTCATTATCACATAAACAAGTTTCTAAGCAAGCCACTTTAATTAATGATGTTTAATTGAAACCACAATTCACAAGTAGGAAAAGAAATTAAAATCCCACAGGTTAAGAGTATTAAAAAGAAATTAAAATCCCACTGGTTAAGAGTATTAAGTACAAAATACAATTATCATTTATAAAAATAAAAAATAAAAAATGTGCGTACATTACGACACTACATACGCTACAACCTCTATAAATTTACACTATTTGGTAACACTATTTAGCTTTGTAGCTATGCTATGGACGTTATTCAAAACACTGCATTATATACAATAAAATGACAAAATTATACAGCAAATTCATTTTTTGAGAGATTTATATGGCAAATTCATGTTTAGTGCACTGCTTAAAGGTGTTGGTGTTCAAAAAAATGTTGAGGGTTCAATTCTCAACCCCAGCCTTACAATTTCCTTTTGAAAGAAAGTTTGATGGCATGAGTGACTCGGCTTGAGCCGATCGAGTTAGTGAGTGGACTGAAGAGTCTTCCTAGAACTCAAGCCGAGTCACACTTACAAGTGAGTTTCTCACTAACTCAGCTTGAAATCTCGCCAGATCGAGTTGGCTTGGATCACAATCTTGCCAAGTCGAGTTGATTCAAGTGAGTTCCGAGTCAAGTCAGGGAGTTTTGGAACTATAATAGAAACATCTTTTTGGCTAAGTGCTATATAAGTGCATAATAATTGCTGCTAAACAAAGAACAGGACAACAGACTACCACACAGACAGCCGGAGGTAGGTAGATTTATTAGATGAAATCCTCATCTACCCATCAAAAACAAATTAAACAGAACTAACCAAATTAAAAAAATAAAGGCAACCATCAGAATAAAACCCATGGACACAGATTGCCCCCGGGCACAGGAAGTTCCTCTAGTCAGAAGCTGTGTGGGGCCCACAGAGATGCCCACAACAAATCCACTTCATCCATTAGTTTTGCAAGTCCACAATACAACAGGAATCTAAAAATCAGGCAGATCCAAAACTCATGTGGGCCACACTCCAGAAACAGTGGGAACGGAAACGTCCACCGTTGAAACCTTCTGGAGATGACCATGATGTTTATATGCTATCCATACCATTCATAGGATAAACAGTAGGCACAAGTATTATCCTGATACAAAACTTCTGTGAACCCCACAAAGTTTCCAATGGTCGGCATTCAATCACCACTTTTGTGTGGCGTGGCACACACGAATTTTGGATCTGCCTGATTTTTAGATTCCTGTCCTATTGTGGCCTTGCAAAACTGATGGACCAAGTGGATTTGTCCTGGCCATCTCTGTGGGCCCCACAAAGCTTCCAACTACAGGAACTTCCTATGCATCCGGACATAGGCAATCTGCATCCAAAACCATACCTCCCAGCTAGACAAGAATTAAATAAATAATAACCAGAAACCTCTAGAATACACAACCAGCCAACCGTACTCGTCAACAAGAAGAAAAAAAAAAGAAAAAAAGCATAAAGATCATTGAAAGAAAGAAAGAATTAGATAAAGACTAGAAATTCAACCCTCCCAACAAACACCACACATAGGTCCCACCTTTTAGGTCATCCGCATTACTTCTATAGGGGACAATGTCATGGATGAGATATACCCCAAATACCTCCTCCACCAGATGATCTGAACAGCATGATTTCGCTCCCACTAAATGTGGACCATTGGCTGTAAGTAACTATCCATTTGTAAATGACCAATCTGATGGTTAGGATTTAGAACCATCAGAAAGAGATGATACTAGGGCACATCATGGATGAAAGACACCCCTGATATCTCCCCCATCAGATGATCTCCACAATCTGATCAGGACCCCACAAAATGTAGATCATTTGCCGTAAACATCCATTTGCAAGGCAGCAATCAGATGGCTGGGTCTGACTTAATAGCAGAGACACAATGAGATGGCCCATCCGAAGAAGGAACCCCCACATAAACAGTTCAGAATACACCATACAGTGGGGCTCACGCCAATTTTGGGTTGAAACAAAAGACACCATTTGTTTAATGCCCATACAAGAATATTTAAGACCCATAAAAAAAATACTGAACATTTAGGAAAGCCACCATCCTATTCGGAATACAAACAAAAACAAAAACAAAACAAGAAATACCTCATTAGCCTCTACAAAACTAAAAATAAAATTTTGAAAAAAAGGAGACCCACATCTTTGTAAAGTCCCATGGTTTGGTAACCCGGTCTACTGGTCTATGTGTCTCACCATTGGTCGACTATGCCTAAAAAATTTCCTAGATAGGAGAATATAAACCATTTAATCTGTATCCTTAAGATAATTGTTTAAGAAAGAGCAAAACAACAATGGTCCACATCCAACGAAAAGTAATCCTAGATCCGGTCAATCTAGAGATTCTTGCGGCATGCACAATCCACAGTAGGACTCAATCAATCAAAAGACCAACAGTCTGGACTACCAAGACATGGGCCCCACATGTAATAAGAAATGAAAACATGTCTAAAAATGCAGCCCGCATATCATTTAATTCCTCAGACTGCAGTAGGCACTTGGAGCACCTATGTTGCACCAATTAAGCACTACATGGTACAAACATGCATCAGATCCACCCTGTCCATAAGGTGCACCGTCACACTTTCACCACGGACACGAAAAATAGTCCAATCCAAGACTTAGGTGGGCCCCACCATAGGGAACAGTGTAAAATCATGCTAAACTCATGTAAGGTGGCCCACATGACTCTTGGAATCTCCTTATTATCAAGGAATCAGTTCATCCCAGTGGGGGGCACCGGATGAGTAGATTGGATGGTAGATATAAACCACGGTGGACCACACAATTTGGATGATATCAATAGTGGGACTTCCCATCTACACTGTTTCCCATGGTGTAACCCACATGAGCGTGGAATCAGCCTCATTTTGAGGCCCCTTTCCAAAAACAGAGTGGCGCATCTGATGGACGGCTTGGATCTCATCACATGAAGTTGTTTCGTTCACGTCAGCGAAAGCCACACCACTTAATAAACAAATTCCTCCATACTAAATTCCTTCACCATCAACAAACAATAACCAAATACAAGAACATTACAACACAACAACGACAGACAACAGCAACAGCAGCAACAATAACAACAAGACTTGTAGAGGAATGGAGAATCAAACCTCTTGATAACATAGCTGCAAGCCTTGTACAATTTCTGCTTGCTGTCCGAGAGTATATGTTGATGGCAATAGCTCGTCAGTGCCATCGCCCTCGACTTACAGCCCGCAAAGGTGCAACGCCTCTCATTCTCCCCATTTCCCATTTTGCCCCAAAACCCTAACCCTAACCTGTGGCTGTTCTCTCCGCTCCCTTCGGCCCCGACCGTGCTCTCGCCTCGTCCCTCCCTCTCTCCCTCTCCTCCTCCTTCCTCCTCGTCAGCAAAGGGGCTTTTCCCGTACTGCCAGTAGTATTCCCTGTATCTGAACTTGATTTCCTCCATCAGAGCCCAGTACTGAGCTTTGTAGTACCTGGCGAGTTGCTTGACTCGGCGCGACCGGCGCCGGAGCAGCTCTGGCCGATTCAGCGACTTGGATCGGCGTTGGGCAGCGTCGTCTCCGGAGCCGTCGATGGAGAGAGGTGGTACGAACGGCTGGGATTGCTTGGGAGTGGGAGGAGGAGGGGTTTTGTCTTCGGTGTCGCTGCTTCTGGAGGGCATTTTGGGGATTTCGTGTTGAGGAGGAGGAGAGAGAAAGGGGGTTTTGGAGGGTTTTGAAGAGGGGAGGTGCTTGTTAGCAGAGCCCATGGCAAGACAGAGAGAGAGAGACAAGGGGCGCGGGTTAAGGGGGTTTATTTTATAGAAGTGGGGTATGGGGCCCACGGAGTCTAATGTGCGCTTGCATCAGCTAACATATACACATTTCCGGTTGTAGACGCGGAGGTATGTGAGCGGATCCAGTACGTTCGCCCAACCGTCTAGTACATGACACCTACGGATAAGATCAAAACCGTTCATTCGATATTTAAACTAGTGAATAATGGATTTATAAAGAATAACGCTCTTTTGAAGGTGTTACAACCATCATCCAGTATTTGTAATAAAAAAAATCAAGTATTCGACGGTTAAGATTTCTCCAATGTATGTATTTTCGGTTATTATTCGATCCATCACAGATCCTGTAAGATGCACGGTTACGATTGTAGCACACGTATGCCAAATCTACGATCCACATAACGAAAATTCCGTGCCTCCAGAGGCGTTGGATTCCTTACCATTGGAGATATATTATTCAAACGTGGGATATGACGGAGCCGGAAGAGCCCAGACACGGTTGAGCCGTCCACAGCAGGGCCATTAGATGAACCGTCACCATTGATGCATCGCACTGCCACGTGTACCGTGTGAGATGACTATCGTGCTCAGGTTCTACGGTTTCTACCTTATTTTTTCTTCCCGGAATCTACTGAGTGATTCTCGGGCTGAAATTTTCTAGTGTGTTTTTACGTGATCAAAGCCGTTCACGTCATGGGACCCACTGCTGATAGGCCACTCCCCAAGGTTTCTTTGATTTATCTTAACCCTCTAATAAATAAAGCTTTTATCACCGAATGAGAGTCTGCTTATTCTTGTATGCGACCAATTTAATCGGATACGATGTAAACATTGCAGTTTTTGGACCATGGCCCAGTCAAATAAACGGTTTGGATTTATTCCAGGTTTGCAGAAGTGACATGAACGTCGCTCCCTCTCAAAATCCTGCGGTTGATCAGCGACAGCTGGTACGGGCGCGGCTTGGGTGGATCCTGACTATGGCTCGTACCGTGATGTATGTGCTTCCTTAAATCCATACCATCCATCTGTTTTGACAGCTTGCGTGGTCTAAAAAATAAACAGCTAGGTCTTTGTGACCTTATTAATGAGCTGAATGGGAAATAAACATCCATTGGGCTGGGAGGAAGTATTCAATGGTGAGTGTTCAATCATTACCATCTCCTGTGGCGTGTGGTATACTTAAGATTTGGATATACTTTAATTTAGAATTATTATTTGAGAAATTTACTACTGTACAACCCATTGATGCCCCCATTTACCTCCTTAGGCCCACTTCTTTTTACCTCATGGTTAATTCTTGCGAATCTCCTTCACTTTACAATTAATTCAATGCATTCACGGTCAATTCCCTTCACTTTACAGTCAATTCTGTGCATTTCATGGTCAATTCCCTTCACTTTACGGTCAATTCCATGCATTTCACGGTCAATTCCATGCATTTCATGGTCAATCCCAACGATTCCCCTTCTCTTCACGGCCAATTCCATGCATTTCACGGTCAATTCCCTTCATTTCACAGTCAATTCCGTGCATTTCACGGTTAATCCCGACGATTCCTCTTCTCTTCACGGTCAATTCCATGCATTTCACGGTCAATTTCCTTCACTTCACGGTCAATTCCGTGCATTTCATGGTCAATTCCCTGCATTTCACGGTCAATTCCATGCATTTCACTATCAATCTCGATGATTCCCCTTCTCTTCACGGTCAATTCCATGCACTTCACGGTCAATTCCATGCATTTCACGGTCAATCCCAGTGATTCCCCTTCACTTCACAGTCAATTCAATGCATTTCACGATCAATTCCCTTCACTTCATGGTCAATTCCGTACATTTCATGGTCAATTCCCTTCATTTCATGGTCAATTTCATGTGTTTCACGGTCAATTCCAGCGATTCCCCTTTACTTCACAGTCAACTCAATGCATTTCATGGTCAATTCCCTTCACCTCACGATCATTACCATTCATTTCACAGTCAACTCCCTTCACTTCGCGGTCAATTGAATGCATTTCACAGTCAATTCCAGCGATTCCCTTTCACTTCACTGTCAATTCCATGCATTTCACGGTAAATTCCCTTCACTTCACGGTCAATTCCATCCATTTCACGGTCAATTCCGGCGATTCCCCTTCACTTCACGGTCAATTCCATGCATTTCACGGTCAATTTCGGCGATTCCCCTTCACTTCACGGTCAATTCAATTCATTTCACAGTCAATCCCCTTCACTTCATGGTCAATTCCATGCATTTCACGGTTAATTCCCTTCATTTCATGGTCATTTCCACTCATTTCACTGTCAATCCCCTTCACTTGTAGCAATACCGATACTTCCAGTTATCAGCGATATTATCAACAATATCGATATTGTTTCCGTATCCCTGGCCAGGGAAACTTGTAGCGATACCGATATTTCCGGTTATCAGCGATATTATCGACAATATCGATATTATTTCCATATCCTTGGCCAGCAAAACTTATAGCGATACCGATATTTCTGGTTATCAGCGATATTATCGATGATATCGATATTGTTTCCGTATCCCTGACCAATGAAACTTGTAGCAATACTGATATTTCTGGTTGTCAGTAGTATTATCGACGATATCGATATTATTTCCGTATGGAATTGACTGTGAAGTGAAGCGGAATCGTCGGAATTTGACCGTGAAATGCATGGAGATGACTGTGACGTGAAGGGAATTGACCGTGAAATGTATGGAATTGACCATGAAGTGAAGGGAATTGATCGTGAAATGTATTGAATTGACTGTGAAGTGAAAGGGAATCGCTGGAATTGACCGTGAAATGCATGGAATTGACCGTGAAGTGAAGGGGAATCGCCAGAATCTACCGTGAAATGCATGGAATTAACCGTGAAATGAATGGAATTGACCGTGAAATACATGGAATTGACCGTGAAGTGAAGCGGAATCGTCGTACTTGACCGTGAAATACATAGAATTGACCGTGAAATACATAAATTGACCGTGTGTAACATCTTGGATTTTCACTGTTTTGAAAAAATCCTTAATTTTTTTTAATGTAATTAAATTATACTATCACTTATTGACCATTGACACTCAATGATAGTTTTTACACCGGTGGAATCAGTAAAGAACCGTACAAGTCCGATTAATCAACCGTAGGAAGCCAACAAATCTGCCCGATCACTTGAACATCAACTTTAGCCCTATGATTTACTCACATATGGCCCAAATCTAACTAACTCATCGTTAACTAATGAAGACAATCATAACTAAATTAAAGATTTAACCGAAGCCGAGTTAGATAAGGCCCGGATCTTGACTAATAAATCAAATCAATCCCGTTACTCTCGTAGCCTAAAACCGACGGTTTAGAGTAATCATGACTAAACCTTCACTTTCACTAGTTATAAATAGGTCACACTATGAACACAGTTAGTCCAAACCCTAATCACTGCCCCGAGAAATCTTAATACTTAATTCATTACAGAAATGCTTCGATTTTCCGAACAAGCTTTAGACCGATTGTTGGTGGGCCACTAGTTCTAAAACTATAGAATAATGTCCGTCTTACTGGGCTCTACGTCTATCGCGGGAGCCGGACCTGAGTACTGTCCAGAACCGCTCAACTTGAGCCAAATGACAAGTGCATGAGAAGTGCAAATACTCTAAAGGAAGAAGCTGAAACTTAAGTGATTTGAGTCGTCCACTCTTATGCAAAGTTAAGAATTTCGAACTGTCGGTTTATGACCAAACTTCTCACGTAGAGTAAGGATATTTCTCTACTCATATCCCTATAGTCACGGCCCCAATCGACTATCGGTGACCGTTGAACAGACTTATAATCATATTTATCGATCGGCGCATCCAAATGGCGGGCCGATCATATCCATACGTAGATCATCATTATGGCCAACTATTCAATGGCGGGTGTCAACTCTTAGTCCCGTAGTGGCCCCCAAATGGTAGAAAAACACTCCCCTAGGGCTAGTATAGTAAAAACCCAACCCTTTGGGTTATTTACACCAAATCCAACACTATATAAAGGCCTTATTTGGGCACCCCCTCCTCCCATATGAATTTCATGCCCTGGAACAAGAGAAAAAAAATGAAAAAAGGGAGAAGAAAAAGAGGAGAAAGGAAAAGAGAGAGAGAAAGAGAAAGTGAAGAAGAGTGAAGGTGGACCATAGCTCAAATAGGGCCCAAAGGAGTCCGATTCTTGCAACTCCTCACCTCTTCCTCAACAAATCCTTCACCCACGACCGGAAGGACCCCATCTCCACCGATTGGGTAGGTAAATCCCTCATCTCTTATAAACCTATTGTGTTGAGAGGAGATTTGCATGGAATTCTAACATGCAAATGCTTTGTCTCAGTGATTTTGACCGATCGACACCGAGTTCAGTGCTTTTAGGTCGTTTCCCAATATCTCAATGAACCATAGGTGCAGATTATTATTCTTAGGTGGCCTAACACCAATTTTAATATGAATCTAATGATTTTGCTTGTTGGGTGATGTATTTGGGTAATCTAGAGAAACCTAGACAAGACATTATACTTTAGATCCTCCCTAAATCAATAAGGAATGATTATGGAATGTTTGATGTTTCTCAAAATGATTGGGTATGAATTTGATGATTGCTTGTACATTCCTTACTCAATTCTTGTATGATGTTTCCTCATAACATGTTTGATGCACTAACCCTTGTGTATTCTTTGTACTATGAGATATATAAAATACTTGGCTTTTTCTTTAACCCACACTACACACATACACATTTATTTCTTAATATTGTTAGTAGTTGTGATTATAGAGAAATCTGAAATTGTGTTAGAAGTGTGAATGCATGATGTCGCTTGTGTTAGTAGATTCACGCTAATTGTCGAAGCGTTATTCAATACCATCAAACCCCAGGGTTGGTTAGGAAACTGAGGTGAGAGACGGTGGTCCCGTTGGTAGGACTATCCTAAAGCTAGACCGACGGATTTGGGTGGGTGCGTATGGGCGACAGTAGTTGGACTACATGAGTCCCTTGTACCAGATGTCATCTGTTACGTACTCGCTTGAACTCGTGAAGTCTAGTCCACGTACTAACCAATCGTGTTTGTTAATCATGTTTGCCCACACCTGTATAGAACCTGGAACACCCTTCAACCATTGGAGCCTATTGACAACCATTTGAAATCGATCCACTGACTCGAGAGCCGAGCATGGTGGAATGAGACACTGTGTCTGAGCCGCCAGCCTACGTTGGGGTGAAGAGCCTCCCCGTAGTGACTGCGAGCAATCCCTCCGCTCAACATTCCCCATGTGCTTGAAGTCGGGGATGGGGAACCCGACGGGATCAATGATCGCGGGGTCTTGGCCTCACACGTTGGGGGCCTTGGCCCCTCAATCAGTTTAGGGCATTAACATCGCGGGGTGTACTAGTTTCTTGAATCTGCTGTTTGAATAAACCTAATTAAAAACCCGGCTAACACGATCATGACCGCATCGCAGTAGTTAGGTCGGCAACTCGGCAGTTGAGGTCGTAATGAGGGTGGTTGGTCATACGCGATCGTTAGATGGAGTCGCTCGAGGGAGTGTTGTTGTGAGGGCATGCATCATATCATAATACACGCACATGCATTAACAAGATTAGTTAAGATTTTATGAATGTATTGTCTTTCATTAAATTCATAATATAATTGATGTTTGTGTAACTTAAAACTAATAGCGCCCACTGAGTTGATCACTCACTCCCATTCTGGGACGGTGTTTTAAAACACCAACCAGACTTTTCAGTAGTTGCAGGTGATGCGGAGTACGAGGATCTTGGCGGTGCGAGCCTTAATGAGGAGGACGAGCTATCCTACTTCCAACTGATGGGCGATTCTCCATTAGCCTAGTAGATGGATTTGGATCGCTAAGTAGGGGACTTGGCAAAACATCCTTTTGGACATATTTTTTTGCACTTTTGTTAGGTAATGCTTTGTGCGACCCATTCATATATTTTTGGACATGTACATACATATATATATATATATATATATATATATATATATATATGTATGTATATAGCTCATTTTATTTCAGTAGACTAGTTGTGTTGTAATTCATGTTTCAAGTAATTCCATGCTGCTCATTAAACTAGATTAAACGCAAAACAGTAAAATTAATTATAAGTGATACCCGGGAACTTGGGAGTCGAGCGTATGTAGGACCCCCAATTTTCAGGGTGTTACACCGTGAAGTGAAGAGAAATCGTCGGAATCAACCATGAAATGTATGGAAATGACTGTGAAGTGAAGGGAATTGACCGTAAAATACATGGAATTGACCGTGAAGTTAAGCGGAATTGCCGAGATTGACCGTGAAATGCATGGAATTGATCGTGAAGTAAATGAAATGAATGAAATTGAAATGAACTAATTGAAATTGACCGCTAAGCGAATGAAATGAATTTTCGACCATCGACCCGATGGAATCTTGGAAAATAAACAGGTTGGTTGGCTAAAGTAGCTTCTCCTACCCCAAAATCATATCGGGTACATCAAGTAACTAATTTTGGTTTATAAGATATTCTTGTTAAATGAATAAAGAAAGAATTTTTTTTTTTATGCTTATATATGCATATTTATATAAATATGTATTAGAGAAAAATGCAGGTAGAATAAAAAAAAACGCACATGTGGATGTAAGGTCCACCAAAATCATGAACATTGAGTGTGGGCCCCATTCAAAATTATGTGGGGCCCATGATGGGACCCACCCAATAAAAAAAAAACCGCGTGGCACTATCGCCCGGACGTTTAGAGGTCAGCGGTATTACCATTGGATCGGCAGTACTACCGCCCGGATTAAACTTTTTTTCAATGGCTACGGCTATGGTTACAGTTATAATCCGTAGCCATAGGGAACCCAACCTTCAAGCACCAGCCGATCCGTTTGAAGGAAAAAGCAGGGCCATTTTCGACGTTTGGCCAGTCGTCTGTACCGCTGGGGCTTATTCTAGTGAGGTAGAAGGAAGTGGGTTTAAGGAGGTAAATGGGCCATAAATGGGTCATACAATGGTAAATGTCTCTTATTTCTTCAAATGAGGAGTGTAATGGGTGAGGATCGAGCCTGTATAATAGGCATGGGTCAACTGCTTAGTCTAAATCAACTTAAAATTTGAGGCGAGATTGAGACTGATGTGGGGCCTACCTGTTAGCAACCTTAAAAATGAGATGTCAAAATAGATGAACGACATGATATAAGGCAAACACATTAGGGTGGGCCCCATAGGTAGGGATTCATTCGCTTGGGGGATGCGGATTTCTATTGGCCCATCTATCTTTTGAGCTTATTTTAGGACATGATAAAAAAAATGAATTAAATTCAAAATTCAAGTGGACAATACAAGATGAAATGGTAGAGAACAGAATGACTACTGTTGAAACCTTCTTACACTCCACATTGATGTTTATATGCCATCCAAACCTTTTATAATATTATTTTTATTAGGATGACATCAAAACACTAAAAACTTAGAAGGATACAAAACTTCAGTGGCCATATCAATGTTTTATTGGTGATTATTAAATCCCCACTGTTTCCTCATTGTGTGCCCAATCAAATCTTAGATCCACCTTATTTTTTTATTGTATGTCTTAAAATGAGCAAAAAAAAAAAAAAGAACATGAAAAAGGATGAATTTCTCTTTCTCACAAACATTGCAATGGGCCTCACCCAAATTTGATGTATATTCAATCCCCACCATTGAAGACTTCATGGATTCACATGAACGTTATTTGCCATCCAACCCATTGATATGGTCAAAAATACCTAGACGAAGATACCTAACAAATATCATCTTGATCCAAAGTTCATGTGACCCACAAAAAGTTTTTAATGGTTAATGACCACCATTTCCCGTACCATGGTCCATTAGGATTCGGAATAGCCTCATTTTTTCAATCATGCCCTCAAATGAGCTTTCAATGCCGATGGACAACGAGGTTGATGTAGTCACATGCATCACAGCGGGTCTCACCCACCTTGGTGGATCCTGGGTCTCAGCTAATAGGCTCGAGCTAAGCATAGTGGAGGAGAATGACGGTGATTACCTCAGGAGAGTAGTTGAGAAACAGATATTTCATCAAACGAGCCATGTTGGTGGACTTTAAATGCAGGCTTTTTATTTCAACCCGTTATTCACGCTGAGTAAGGAGCAGTACGGTGTTCGGGTCAACTACTTTTTATGTACAAGCAATTCAACGACCCATAAATTTTGATAATTTTCTCAGAAATTCTAGCTTAAAAAAATATTTACAAATATTTATTATATATTAGTACATAAATTTAAATTATACATGTATTGATTTAACAATTTCTTTAAATTTTAAAAAATCATTTCCAGTTAATCAGGGTAATATATCGATAAAAACTGCTAAAGTATCCGTTGGCATCAAAGGTATTTATCACACTGTTCGGTACTCACTGCTCTACCGTTGCAGACGACATAAAGTGCATAAAATCCACTCCGTACATCTGGTACGCCCTCCCTTATTTTGAGGGGGATAGTGTCAAAAGGGCTCTGTGGGGCCCACTGTGATGTATTGTTTTATCCACGCCATTCATCGTTTTTCTCAGATCATTTTAATATATGAGGTAAAAAATGAGCCAGGTACAGGGCTTAAGTGGACCACAAAGTGGGGATTGAACTTCCACCATTAAAAACTTCTTAGAACTGTAGAAGTTTCGGATCAAGCTGATATTTGTTTTTTCACTTCATCCACGTCTACATGACCTTGTGAATAGGTTGGATGGTAAAAAAAACATCAAGTTGGCCCTTAGAAAGGTTTCAACTGTGGGTGTCATTATCACTGCAGCATCCCTTGATGTGGTCCACTGTAGTTGTGGACCTGCTTCATTTTTAGGACCAGACCTTAAAATGACATGAGAAAAGCGATGAACAGCATGGATAAAATACTTACATCACGATGGGCCCCACAGCCCTGCCCGGACTGATTACCTTCCCGCGAGGGAAGGACATAATCCGGGTCCCTCTTATTTTATCTTGATTATGAAAGCAAGCAAGTGGGCGACCCATACAACCATAATCCAAATGAAAGAATGTCGATTTCCTGGCCGGCTTCGATAGATCCCCATCGGAGGTGGGGTGGATTGTGAGGCTACCTTGATTTATATTTCTAGCATCAACATTGTCCATCCGTTTTGAAAGCTTATTTCAGGGTATGAACCCAAAAATAGAGTATATCCCAATCTCAAGTAGACCATATCATAGGCCACTCCCCAAGGTTTCTTTGATTTATCTTAACCTTGTAATAAATAAAACTTTTATCACCAATGAGAGACTGCTTATTCTTGTATGCCACCAATTTAATAGGATAGGATGTAAACAATGCAGTTTTTGGACCATGGCCCAGTCAAATAAACGGTTTGGATTTATTCCAAGTATGCCCTGTGCGCAGAAATGACATAGACGTAGCTCCTTCTCAAAATCCTGCCGTTGATCAGCTAGCATGGGCGTGGCTTGGGTGGATCCTCGGATCCAGTGGATCTGTGACTGTGGCTCCTACCATGATGTATGTGCTGCCTTAAATCCATGCCATCCATCCGTCTTCACAGCTTGCATGGTTTACAAAATGAAGTATATCTAAATCTCATGTAGATCACATGAAAGAAGAAAGTGGTAATTGTCCATTAAAAACTTTCTTGTGGGTCAATTTTAAGTTTTGGATTAAGATGATATTTACATGGTACCTTCAGCTAAGTCTTCGTGACTTTATTAATGAGCTGAAAGGAAAATAAACATTCATGTGGCTGGTAAGAAGTATTTAATGGTGAGTGTTCAATCATTACTATTTCTTGTGGTGTAGTACACCCAAGATGTAGATATGCTTCAATTTAGAATTATATTCCTAAAATGAGTAGGAGGGTCAGTGGGTGGGGATCGAGCTTGTATAGTAATGCTGGCTCAATTGCCCAGCTTAAAACAGTTTAAAATCTGAGCCAAGATTGATGTCAGGCCAGCCCTTTAGTAGCCTTAAAAACGAGCTGTTAAAATAGATGATCAACATGGTATTCTGCTCGGGGGATCCAGATTTCCTGCTAAAGCCTTTTAGTAGTAAGTTCCTATTCTAGGATGCAAGGTAAGGTCCACTGATGTTTATAAAAATTCAATCCTTTCATTCAATTTTTGAATTCATTTTAGAACACGTGATTAAAAAAAATAATAACAATAATAAGTTGAATCTAAAACTCAAGTGGTATATAGAAGATGTAACAGTAGGGGAAAGAATGTCTATTGTTAGAACCTTCTTAGACTCTACCTTGATGTTTAAATGCCACCCAAACTATTTATAAAGTTATTTTCATTAGAATGAAATGAAAACACTAAAAACTTAGATAGACACAAAACTTTCATGGCCATATAAATGTTTTAATGGTGATTACTAAATTCTCATTGTTTCCTCTCATGTATGGTCCATTTGAGTCTTGGATCCACCCTATTTTTTATTGTATGCCTTAAAATGAGTTTTTAAAAAAACAGATGAACAAGGATTTCTCTTTATAACAAACATTGCAATGGGACTCACCCAGGATACCTACACATGAACTTCATGGAAAGGCTTTCACAAGGAATCCGCGTCCTAAGTGGATCAATGAACCCAACTAGCATAAGCGGATAGGTGAGAACCCTGACCGTGGCGCTCGTGGTGATGTGTATTCCTTAAATCCATACCGTCCAATCATATTTAAAAATCGTTTTAATGCATAATCCAAATAATGAAGTTGACTCAAATCTTAGGTGTCACACCACAGGAAATAGACAAGATTTAATCCCCACCATTAAAAACTTCATGGATTCCACATGAATGTTTATTTGCCATCCAACCTATTGAAAAGGTGAAAAATACCTAGATGGAGATACCTCACAAATATCATCTTCATCCAAAGTTTATGTGACCCATGGAAAGTTTAATCACCACTGTTTCCTGTACCGTGGTCTATCTTGGATTCGGAATTGCCTCATTTTTTAAAGTATGTCCTAAAATGAGCTTTCAATGCCGAGTATGTAGTCACATACATCACAACGGTCCCCATAGTCCTCTCGAGCTAGCAAAGGGGAGGAGAAGGACGCTGATTACGTTAGGAGACCAGTTGAGAGGACGCGGATTGCGTCGCACCCTCGCTCGGACGATATTCCGTCCGGGCAGGGCTATGTGGGGCCCATTGTGATGTAAATGTTTTATCTACGCCATTAATCAATTTTATCAGATCGTTTTAAGTGTTAGTGAAAATATGAAGCAGGTGCACAGATCCGGTGGACCGCACCAAAGTAAGATGCAGTGATAATGACACCCACCGTTGAAACCTTTCTAAGGGTCACCGTGATGTTTTTCTTACCATCAAAACCATTCATAAGGTCATGCAGACGTGGATGAAGTGAAAACAAAAATATCATCGTGATCCAAAACTTCTCTAGCTCCCAAGAAGTTTTTAATGGTGGACGTTCAATATCGAACTTGTGGTCCACTTAATCCCTAGACCTGCCTCATTTTGTGTCTAATAGCTTAAAATGATCTGAGAAAAGCGATGAATGGCGTGGATAAAACACTTACATCACAGTGGGCCCCACAAAGCCCTATCCGGATGGGGGTAGTACGCAATCCGCGTCCCAGTTGAGAAATAGATATTTCATCACACGAGCCCCGTTAGTGGACTTTAAATGGACAGTTGAGCAGGCTTTTTACTTCAATTTACGCTGAGTAAGGAGCAGTACGGTGTGTGGGTCAACTACTTTTTTTGTACAAGCAATTCATCGGCCTAGAAATTTTGATAATTTTCTCAGAAATTCTCGCTTAAAGTAAATTATTTACAAATATTTATTATATATTAATAAATAAATTTAAATTATATATGTATTTATGTAACAATTTTTTTAATTAAAAAAAAATCTTTTCCAGTTAATATTAGTATAATGTAATGATAAAAACTGCTAAGATATTTGTTTGGTATCAAAGGTATTTATCATACTGTTTGGTACTCACGGCTCTACCGTTGCAAACGACATAAAGTGCATCAAATCCACCCCGTACATCTGGTATGCCATCTCTTACTTGGACGCAGATTGCGTCGGAAGGGCTCTTTGGGGCCCACCATGATGTTAGTGTTTTATCCAGGTGTTCATTGTTTTTCTCATATCATTTTAGTATGTGAACTAAAAAATGAGACAAGTATAGGGCTTAATGGACCACAAAGTGGGGATTAAACATCCACCGTTAAAAACCTCTTAGGACCTGGAGAAGTTTCGGATTAAGCTGATATTTGTTTTTTTTCTTCATCCACGTCTACATGACCTTAGGAATAGGTTGGATGGTAAAAAAAATCAGTGGCCCTTAGAAAAGTTTCAAGGATGAGCGTCGTTACCACTACAGCTTCCCTCGGTGTGGTCCAATGGAGCTATGGACCTGTTTATTTTTAGGATCATATCTTAAAATGATATGAGAAAAGTGATGAACAACATGGATAAAACACTTACATCATGGTGGGCGCCACAGAGCCCTGCCCCGGCGGATTACCATTCGGGCGGGGTAGGACACAATCCGTGTCCCCATTATTTTATCTTGATTACGAAATCAAGCAAGTGGGCCACCCCTACAACTATACTCCAACTTGAAGAATGCCAATTTCCTGGCCACGGCTTCAGTAGATCCCCATCGAAGGTGGGATGGATTGTGGGGCCCACCTTGATTTATGTTCCTAGCATCAACATTGTTCATCTATTTTGAAAGTTTATTTCAGGCTATGAACCCAAAAATGAAGTAGATCCCACTTTCAAGTGGACCATATCATAGAAAACAATGGTGATTGGCCATTAAAAAGCTATCGAGGGAAGTAAAAGTTTTGGATCCAATTGATACTTATGTGGTTCTTTCATATAGGTTTATGTGACGTCATTTATAGGTTGGATGGAAGCAAACAACCTGGTAGCCCTAGGTTGTTTTAAAAGTGGGTATTCAATCGCTCTCTACCCTGTGTTGAGGTCCACCTAAGATTTGGATTTGCTTCATTTTTTAGATCATGCCATGAAATGAGCTATTAAAATGAATGCAAGGCACATAAATCATGGTAAGCCACACGGTCAGGGATCGGTGGACCCAATAATCCACCAAAGTTATGCCCTGATTGTCTAAAGAACCGCAATAACTCAACATATTGGAGCCCATTGTGATGTATGAGATTTATGGACAATGTCTATTCAGTATGTTATTCAAAGCCATTTTAGGGCATCATCTCAAATCTGAGGCGGATCCAAAGTTGAAGTAGACTATACCAAAGAAAATAGTGGGTATTGACCACCTACCACTAGTTTACACCTCCATAACATGGGCCAATCAAAGGTTGCCACATGTTGATACCACATAACTGCAATCGACATAAAGCATACTCTCATCATTACTTATGTTTCCTTTGGTGATATGCATTCTGCCATAAATATAGAGGTATGAGCCCTTAGGCTTGCTTTTAAGGGAACAAATCATCACACATGCCCATTAATGAGGCAACGTGACCACCATGTTTATAAGAGACTCACTGAAAGAATAAATTTTATCACAAATTTGGCCATGATTCTTTGACAAGACAACTTCTCATAGTCTTTCCAAAATGGGAGATCTTTATGTTGATGTGGAAATCTGGTCATCCCGGTTAGATCTTCTTATACCTGCAAAATCAAACCGCAATGGAGTCAGCTGCTTCAGGGGACCCTCCGATGCCAAAGTTAGAATAGGCACTCTAGGTCTAGTAGAATTAGGATTTTTATGCATACTTTTTACTGAGTATACGGTTCGTATATATAGTCTCTTGATGCTTCGTACATGGTAATGAGTCCAACATTTGGTCGTGTATCATGCATGTGATCTTTCCCCGGGTATAAGGTGTTATCCTTGGCGTGATTCTCAGCGAAGATCTCGGGGAGGTAATCCTCTCCATATACGAGGGAGTTATCTCTCGGTGGTCTGCATTCGATGAGGTCATGGTCGATAGCCGATGCCAACCTCTAAGTCGTATTAGTCAAGGTCTTGTAGACTGAACTTAATTTTGATCGTGGTCAGGGCGTATCGTTAAGGTCGGGTCGGTACCTAAAGTCATCATCGGTCGCGATAACAAGACGTCGAGGCCGAGATCACTACTGGTGATCTTTGCTTAAGCTGTTCATGGAGGTTGTGTTAAGCAATCAGGGCGAGCTCATTTCCTTTTATTTGCTTTGTGTTCTCTTTCAATCGGGTTACTTAATTAGTCCGATTTCACCCATAATAGTAGCCCTTTGCTTCCGAGCACCTTTCAGAAGCTCGGGAAGTAAATAAATTTAGATTGATTCCTGAGTGCGAGGGTGAGGATTCATGTGTGGGAGGTTGGTAGGTCGGGAGCACTTGTCATTATGGTGGAAGAGTGAAAAGCGGCAAGTGTGGGAATTGAGGCGGATCCACTAATGATCATGATGAGTCGCACGAGGAGACGTACTCTGAAACGACACATCTTTGTCTTAATGATCGTGATGAGTCGCACGAGGAGACGTATGCTGAAATGACACCTCTTCGTCTTTCGGCATATGAGGCGAGGACACATGATCCTTCCTTGGCAATCGGGTCGATAAACAAACTAGCAGTAACCATGTGGAGGGAAGCGTGAGTTGTAGTGTCTCTTTAAGCTACGTCAATGAATGAGGACAATCAATGCCGCAGCCGGTGTGGTTATAAATAGGGGGATGCCCCCGAATCCATTTTATTTACTTTTTCTGCTTCTGTTACTTTTCTAGACCAACAAACTAGGCGTTTTTCGGTAAGTCGAAAATCTTTCCTCCGGTGAACTTCTTTCTTCCTCAATCTCCTATATTATGGCCCCTTTCTCTTCTATTCACTTTTTCCTTCTATATGACTTTCATTTTTCAGCTAGAATGTCGGATATCTCTAATCGAGGGTCAATGTCTAGGGCATTCCACGGGGAATCCATCCCGGAAAGTGTGGATTCTTAGCTGGGCTCCCCCTCTGGGCCACCATCTCCAGTGCCATTAGGCCAGGAAGAAGTACTGATGCCTGCCCCAGTAGTAAGGGCGGTAGCTCAACTTGTTGCGAAGCGGCCTTTGGACGTCGACCCTTTTGGGTTGAGGGTGCAGAACACTGACTTGGTTTGGATTAGGGTGGAGTACCATATTCAATAGTCGGTGTTACTCCAAGCTCCTAAAGTCAGTGAAGTCCCAAGCCACCCTCACGCGGGCGAGGTGGCTATATATCTGCTCACTCTTCAGTGTGGTGTCCGACTTCTCGTTCACCCTATTGTATGGGAGGTCGCTTACTACATGAGGTTGGCCATATGCCAGATCATCTTGAATGCCGAGAGGGCCTTGCTCAGGACATACATCTTGTGGCACCAGCTTTGGTTCATCGAGTTGTCTGCCGATGAGTTTTTGAATATGTATAGAGGCGAAGACCAGCCCTAGCCATTAAGGTTGGTATTATTTTTCTGCATGGGTGAACAGGGGCCAAGCTCTTATCACTGACAACCTGTCCTCCAACAAGGGTTGGAAGGACAAGTGGTTCTAGGCATCGGGAGAGTGGGAAGCCCTAACGATTGAGGTGGCCAGGTTGTTTTCTTGGGTCCCCACCAATTTTGCCAACCCAAGTTGGAAGTAGCCGAGCTGTAAACTTGTTATTTTTCTTGGCTTTGTAGCCTTTTTTGCTTATCACAGTTGTATTCTTTGCAATTCTTCCTCGGAGACAGTCTCAACATTCCGGCCTACAGCTTCACTAAGTTAATCACGCAAAGTTGTGGGACGTTGCTGAGAGGAATTGGAGAAAGTTGATCACTCCCCAGTCACTTTATCAGTCCATCTTGTCTCTAATAGAGCCGAGAGGTAAGTGGCAGTCGGTAAAAAAATTTCTGTTAAACTTTTATGCTTGGACCTTATCTATTCATGTCTGACCTGGATACTTTGTTGTGTAGATATGGCCGATCTCCCTTGTCATGAGAAGAGGATCAAGCTTCCCTTTATGACTGACTTGGGCCAACTGTAAAGGATGGTCAAGAGAGTCGATGTCCCTCTTGCAGTGTGTCGAGGAGGGTCCTCCGTTGCCGCCGTAACAAAGGATAGATTGGAACTTGTCGATAAAGGGCCAGTCGCTGAGTAGCCGGCTTTGGTCGCTACAAGTGGGGAGGCTCATGAGGCTTCCCGATGTAAGATTCCTCCTCCCTAGTTAACAACTCAGGATGTTGTAGATTTAGAGCATTCCCTAGCTCGGGAGGAGGCTCCTCTCATCAAAGGGCCCTTCATCGCCCAAGTCCAGCAGGTGGAGGAGAGTGGTACCTCGAGGCCTCAGGCTTCTGAGGTCAGCGGGCTGGCTCCCTTAACCCCGGGCTACCATATAGGTCTCCTCTCCCAGTGGGTGGCTCAGCATGCATAAGAGGAGGAGATTGTTGCCCTACTAGACATCCATCCAATGTCTTTTTTGGGTGACTTGGTGGCCATCTGTTATAAGGTAAACCTCTCCTCCTCTGCTTGTCGCTTTCAGATTGTCGCTTTCTTCGATTTTCTAACTAGTTGTCCTCTGTTTTTATTTTTTCTGTCAGGCCGTTCCTGCCCTTTTAGCTACTCGTCAATCGTACCGATGGGTGGAAGAGAACTTCAAGAAGATGGATGCGGACCTTCAAGTCATGGTCGTCGAGCTTAAAGTCATCACAGCTGCAAGGGATGTGGTTATGGCCCAAACAGAGACTCTCCAAGGGACTCTGCGGACGTCTGGATAGGAGTGATCAGCTCTGGTTATCCAGCTAGACGAAGCGTAGCAGAAGGAGGCTGCTTCATGGGTTAAGTCGGATGAGCTAAGGACATGTTTTTCTATCTCTGAGGGGGAACGGGCCGAGGCAAAAGCCAAGGCCATGATGTTGGATGCCAAATTGGTCGAGGCCATTGCCAAGCTGGCTGATGTTGGGGCCTCTATCCCACCAGTTCAGGTGGCTGCTGTGGAGGAGTACAGGACCTCTGTTGAATGGGCCAAGGAGGAAGAAGTATACTTTAGCTTCGGCTACGAGCGGTGTTAGGAGGACGCTAAACGAAAGTATCCAGAGCTCGATCTGACTGGCTTGGGTGAGGAATCTCCTAAAGATCTGGCCCCCGCTGAGGTCGAAGATGAACAACCCCCTCCCAAGTAGATTGTGCCTCGCTGACCCCTGTCATACTTGTAAAAATACTTTTAATTTCTTGCTGTAATGACTCTTCTTATCAATGAAAAGATAACTTTTTTCCATGAGTATTGTGTGTGATATTCTTAAGTAGTTTTAGTAGATCAGATGAAGTGGAACGAGTAAACCAAGCAATGTATGATCGGTAAGTTGATTGTATAATGGTAGATTGTGTATAGTAGATTTAATATGCCGACTACTTGGTTAGTGGATCGAGCATTCAATAGGAGGACTTTCTTCCCTTAAGATTAAATGAAGTCTCCGTAGTCAACCATGTAGCTCGAATAGTCAAGAATAATATTTAAAAGAAATTTCCTTCCCCTAACCTGAGAAAATTCTTTTATTGTAGAATTCACAATAGTAAAAAAAAAGTAGCAATGCAATGTCCCAAGCACTGTTTTCCTTTTAAAAATGAAGGTCGCTCTTGTCGAGCAGATCAATTAGTCGATGCGCTCTTGGTTGGCGGACTCTTCGAGTCCTCAGGGATACTAGATCTTCAGAAGCTTGGCATTCCATGGGCAAGGCAGGGGCTGTTCATTCATGTCTTTGAGTCGATACACTCTTCGTCGCGTCGTGCCCGTGATCTTGTAAGGTCCTTTCTAGCTTGGCCTCAATGTCCCCGAGTCGGACTCCTTGGTGTTTTGGAAGGTTTTGCGAATGACCAGATCTTATACTTGAAATCTTTGCACATTGACTTGGGAATTGTAGCACTGGGTGACCCTGTAATGCCCCAGTTTTTGGGACCCGAGTATAAAATTCATTTCTTGAAAACTCGGATGTTGGCAGGTAATCAAATGATAATCAAACGAGATCAAAGTGCGATTAATGGAAATCAAGCATAGATAAATGTAACCCAAATTATAATAAAATCCTGGGCCATTCAGATGTTGCTCAAATACAAAATTGAAGTTCTCAAATGTACTGAAATAGATATAAGCAAATAGACTATTAATTTAATCCAAAATAAGCAGCCACATCCTGGTATGGCTCATCTCGAATGACTCCTCCTCTGCTGCGATGGTAGCAGCCTCATGGTCGCTGCATAATCATCCACCCCTACTCTTGTGTTCTCTGTACGGTTGAACATTGATGAATGATTGGCTAGCTCAGTGTGATTTTCCTTCAAGATTTCACACCACCGCCCTAGACAAGAAATAACATAAAACATCTAGGCAACCAAAACATAGTAAATGCAGTCTTATTATATGCATGGATGCGTGAATACAATTATCGCCCCGGGGATGCCCATCCGTGCGGACATTGGACTCGTCACCCATGCAAAAGAGGCTGGCCATTAGTGAAGCACATCACGTGCGTACATCACGTATCACATAACAACTACTTTTCGTACATCACGTACATTAGTGATGGACGCTGGTCTGTGCCATGTATGCATGATTAGCCAAACCATTATTAGTCCAGTTACAATTAGCCAATTTGAATAAGCTCAAGGTCACTACGGGGGCTCATCACTAGCGTAGGCCGACGGCTCGGGCATAGTGTCTCATAACCACCATTCCCGGCCCATGAGTCTACCGCCTTAGGGTGTGCATAGAACCCATCAACAAGTAGCCAATTAATTTTCAATACAAGGGAACTACCACCTTATGCTGACTAGGGATGAAGTATAAAAATTATTAAATATAACGACTAAAGTGAGACGGTATATATGGTTCAAATACGAGTAAATAGCGGTGATAATAAATGTTGCACGATTCATTCAATAGCCAGGTAAGTGGAATCACTCCATAGATGGTAAGCCCCAT
Source organism: Magnolia sinica (assembly GCF_029962835.1). Classification (NCBI taxonomy): domain Eukaryota; kingdom Viridiplantae; phylum Streptophyta; class Magnoliopsida; order Magnoliales; family Magnoliaceae; genus Magnolia; species Magnolia sinica. Next base: position 95,827,914 of record NC_080577.1, read on the forward strand.
AGGTTTATTTTCATCACAATTCGTCTCGTTACACCCTAAGCTTGGACTCTCTTTAAATAGGAGTTTCCATAGAGATGTTTCAAACAATATGTAACTTGCAACCAGCGCAATCATACGAGGGTGAGACATGAAGATACAAGCATGATTCAATTCTTAAAGTAAAACTTACGTATGCATATAATTCAAGAGTCATGTGCCAATAGCTTATCAGTTCTAAATATGTAGCTATATCAAACCGATCAAGTGTTTCTAAGACATGCTTTTAGATAGAACTAATCAAGTAATTTAACGAATGTCTAAAACATGTGATAAAGTAATCTAATCAAGTGGTCGATCTTATGACATATGATCAAGTAGATTAAAGATTCAATCACTTCTAAGATACATATACAATAGCTAACCAATGATTAAATAAGGTTATAAGGCATGTATTCAAGCAAGCAAGTCGAATGATCATCCACTCCTAAGATATCATTTGCAACTATTATAAAAGACTATCCCTAATCCAATTTAGAGATGGAAAGCTCAAGGGGAAGAAAATCATCACCTATGGGGGATTGTATTACCGCCCTGATCCTCGTTCCCGTGTGTACTTTGCGGCACCAAATTATGCAAGCAACCCCCTAAGGTTATAGTCTGTATGAGTCAAATACTTTCAGGGTCAATACATTAAAGTTACGTGGGTTGGAAGGTCCCATGAATAAGGCTATTTAGGCCTGCATTAGAGTGACCAGGCCTACCAGATCCTGGTTCAACAAGTGGCCCAAACTGGGCCTGGAATCCACCCACGATTAAGGCTTAAACTGGGCCTGACTGGGCCAACTGCCAAACCCGATAAATGTCCAGAATCTTATGCTAGGCTGGGTTGTCCTTGGCCCAATGACCAAATGCACCAGCCCATGAATTGGGATGTCTCGGCCCATCATCACCCTAAGGCAATGCATGCTGATAGCCAAAGCGGGCCAGACTGGGTCGTCCTGGCCCAGCTAACTGCCAGGAAAACTGGGTCGTTACTGGCCCAACTAATCTGTACGTGTGGCCTACTGAGATTCAATCTCATGTGCGGCCCACCCTATCTTTATGTAGTGCAGCCCACTTAGATTTCTGGTGAGGCCCACTATGTCTTTTGGTGAGGCCCACAAAGTCATAAACTAATGTGCGGCCCACCCTTTTAAGTGTGGTGTGGCCCACCTATTTTATAAGGTGCGGCCCACCAGATTTCGTTGCAAAGTGCAACCTAGATACAGCGTGCAGGGTCCGAACTTGGGCCGATTTCAGCCCATCCCTGGGATTGATTTTGGCCCCGTTTCAGGGTTGATTTCAGCCTAGCACATAGCTCATCTCCACGGCCCACTTGAGGGACATTTTCGGTGCACTGCATGGCCCAGATGGAGGCCCATATTCAGCTCTTTGCACGGCCTGTCTTCACCTCTTTCCTGGCCCACCAAAGGATTAGTTTTAGTCCAATTTTCACAGCCTGACAGAGGCTTTCTTCAGCCTAGATACATGACCTAATGGAGGCTAGATCTCAGTCTATTTTTTACGGTCTGATGAACACTCGTACCTCAGTCCTATGCTCAGCCCAGAATGTGGGCTGGCTTTGGGCCTACAACTTGCAGCAATTGAGGTTGTTTTCATGACCCACCTAAGTTTTGAAATCCCAACTCGAATCAAGGCCTGTTGAGGCCTGATTCCAGCTCCAACCGTGGCCCACCTTCAGGCCGTTTTCGGTTCTTCTCAGAGCCCAGCTAAGGGTCTGATTCCTGCCACAATTTCGGCCCAGAACTCAGCCATTATTTGGCTTGGTCTCGGCCCAAAACTTAGCTACTACTTGGCCTGGTTTGGGCCCTCAGCCATTATTTGGCCGGTTCTGGCCTGTTATAAGCAGCAGCTAAAACTCGTATTCATGGCCCATTTAAAGGCCACTTTCAGCTTAGATTGATGGTTTTATGAAGACGGAAAGGTAAGGAGTTACCTGATTGGGTTTGGGCGTGGCTTGACCCGGTCGAGTTTGACTTGGAATGGAGCAACACACACGCACCCAACCTCCTCTCTTTCTTTCTCTGATCGTGGTGCTACAGGCCCACATGATCTAACTCGGTCCGATTTTTGCATAGGCTAAGTCGGTGCAGTGCGTACTGAGTTCACCCGGCCAAACTCACTCCCTATCTTTCACTCCTCTCTCTCTCTCTCTCTCTCTCTCTTCTCCTTTCTTCTCTCTCAGGTGCAAATCTCGAGAGCAGCAGTGCCCATTTATAGGCTAGGAGGGAAACTACACTTCTGCAGGCCATTCTTGAAAAACGGCAATACATGGGGTCCATCTGATCCTAGGGATGGATTTTCACTACAATGGTCTACCAGGAAAGTATAATTGTAGCTCTGGTGGAGCCCATCTTGTGATCATGGGTCAAGTGGTTTAATGGGAAAGATGGAGTGGGCGTTAATGGCAAAACACTCCCTGGGGTACTTTGACATGATCTGATCCGTTTGAGCGGACTAGATGGAGCCTCTAATCGGCGTGGGGCCTACCTTTTGGACCGCAACCGCGAGTTTCAATCCCCGTTATGAGATTTTTTTATTTCTCACGAGATGGAGCACTTCTCTCCCTTAACTCGTACCGACTTAAAGCAAGGGCTTGGATGGCTCCACGTGGCCTAGGGGATGGCTAGGGGCGTGCCAGCGCCTATTTTTCGAAATGAAAATTCTAATTTTGCCTTTCCTTGCAATAGTTGGTTGCCCGGCCATTTTTGGCAGTGAGAGAGAGCTCTCTCGCAAGGGCAAGTGGACGGCTGCGATCTTCTATCCAAACCGACGTTGTCTTGCATGTCAAACCCCCTGATGACCCATTATCCACTGATCCTAGCCGCACGTGAACTATTGAACGGCTTTATCCCAAAATCGTCGTTCCTTTGCATGGGCCCGAAACCTTATACGATTTTGGTCGGAAGGGCCCCACGAGTATGATGGATGGTTTGGATCATTCAGATAGTGGTCAGGGTGGGCCAATTTAAGGGCCATCGTCCGTCAGATTTCAAACAGGCCATTGGTAGGAAAAATTCTCTTTTTGTGGTTTGGCTCGGTCAAAGTTGATTTGACCGACTTGGTTAGTCTAATGCACATCATGCATGGTGGTACAAGGTGCATACACAATTTGCGTGGGGTCCACCGCGGTGTTTGTGATGAATCCACTCTATCCATTCTTCTTAGGAATCCCACTTAAGGGCTCTAGCCTAGCTTGGGGTGGAACTGACGCCCAAGTGGGCCGCATTGTACATTTCAGGCCATATTTAGCCAGTGTACACTGATCCAATGGCTAGATTGGTTTAATAGTTGGTTTTGACGGTTGAAAGGGGGTCTAGGATATAAGGGTTGCTTGGTTGGCTACTTGTTATCCTTTAAAGGTCGATTACTGGGGCATTGTTTTGTTTCCCTATTATTAGTTGACTTAAAAAACAGTTTTAACTTGATGTGATTAATCAAGGTTACCTTCTTGACTGATGTGGGGTGCAATTCAGCTCCTAGGGCCTCTGATGAATGGCTTTAACGATGCCTGGGAGCCCCGTCTTGCATACGTTAAATTCAAATTATTTGGTTAATTGATCCGAGTTTCCATTGACGTAGGTTTAAGTGGTAACACACGTGTACTAGAGGTATGGGGTGTTACAGACCCACTGTTGGTAGGCGATAATCTTTAATCGTGCTCTTCTCCTTTTTTCCTCGAGTAGGTCTAGATTTAGGGCTATCTACTCGGCATTTTGGCTTTCGTTGAACAATTTGATACGCGCAGTCAGGAGTCTCACCTCGACTGGTACCATGACCTCTACGTCGAAGGCCAAGGAGAAGGGAATCTCCCCAATCGATGCCCGAGAAGTCGTTGATATGCCTAGAGGACATGTGGTAGCTCCTCAACCCAGGCCCCTTTGGACTTCTCAAGCTTGATCTTAAGGTGATTTTTGATGATCTTGTTAACTGCCTTTACCTGTCCGTTGGCCTAGGGATGTGATGTGACAAGTAGGCGTTTTGAATTCTGAATCCTCTACACATACTTTAGAATCTTGTGTTTTCGAACTGCATGTTGTTGTTTGAGACAATAGTGTGTGGGATCCCATACTTACATATGACGTTCTTCCAGACAAAGTCAATAATCTTCTGCTCGGTGATTTTGGCCAATAGTTTGGCCTCGGCCCATTTGGTGAAGTAATTGATTGCTACAATAGTAAACTTGCTCTGACCTTTACCCATTGGCAGTGGTCCTATGATGTCTCCTCATTGGGCAAATGGCCAATGGCTAGTTATAGGGGTCATCTGCTTAAGCGGCTGTTGGGGTATCGTAGCAAACTATTGGCATTTGTCACACTTCCTCGCATACTGCTTGGCGTCCTCATGGATAGTCGGATTACTTTTTGGGTGAGTGCTTTCCCACTTGAGTGATTACTGTAAACCCCTTCGTGAATTTCTCTCAGAACATACGCGACTTTGTCGGGTCAGAGACATCTTAGGTATGGTAAGGAGAATCCTCTTTTGTAAAGGACATCTCCTATCATAGTGTACTGAGTTGGTCTCCTTCAAACTCTTCATGCCTTGAGCTTATTGTCGGGTAGCTTATTCTGCTAGAGGTACTCTATGACTGGGTCCATTCAGCTCGGTGTCAAGTTAACAGGGAGTGCTTCCTCTAGTTTAGATCGTACGACGCTGGGCTTGGGTAGGAACTCAATTGGAATCAATTTGGTGATGTCATCGTCGACTGCCGGAGCTAGTCTCACTAGAGCATTTGCTTGTGAATTTTCTGCTTGGGGTACCAAGGTGACTTCACATTCGCTGAATCCGTTGGTAAGTTCCTTCACCTTCTGGAGGTAGGAGATCATTTACTCTCCCTTCGCCTGATACTCATTAACGACCTGATTGACGATAACCTATGAGTCACTGTGAATTACCAGGGCACGAGCTCTCGTAGCTTTCGTCAGCTTGAGCCTAATGAGGAGGGCTTCATACTTTGCCTCGTTATTGGATGCTGAGAACCCAAATCTCAAGGCATATTTATGTGGGTCTGGTTGGGTGCCACGAGGATTACTCCCGCCCCACTGCCTTTTGAACCCGTCGACATGAAGGGTCCACGCTTGTGGGTTTTTTTTTAAAAAAATCTCCAGTTGACTCATCTTTGGTTTCTTCAGGGAGCCCAATATTGGTGAACTCAGTAATGAAGTCGACCACTGCTCGACCATTGATAGTAGTTCAGGGTCGGTACTCAATGTCGAATTCGTCAAGCTCGATCACCCACTTTGTCAGTCTCCTTGATACTTCAAGTTTTTTGAGTACTTGACGGACAAGTTGATCGGTCGGGACCACAATGGTGTGGGCCTGGAAGTACGGGTGGAGTCACCGTGATGACATGATTAAGGCCAGCGTGAGCTTCTTAATATCGGGGTAGCTAGTCTCAGCTTTGACCAATGCCTTACTGACGCAGTAGACAAGTAGTTGTTTGCCTCCGACCTCTCGTATCAAGGCTGAGCTAACTGTTGTCGCTGAGACTGCTAAGTAGAGAAGTAGCTACTCTCCCTACTCGGGCTTGGAAAGTAGTGGAGGTGACACTAGATACTTATTGAGTTGCTGAAAAAACTTACTTGCAGTCGATGGTCCACGTCGGCTTCGCCTTGCCCTTCAGCTATTAAAAGAACGGGAGACACTTGTCATTTCCCACATACGACGACAAACTATTGATACAGAAATCCAGTCGTCCTAGTTAGATCTTTGTATACCTGCAAAACCAAACCACAATGGAGATGCTTGCTGCGGCATATGACCCTCCAATGCCAAAGTTAAGCACTCTAGGTCTAGTAGAACTAGGGTTTTTGTGCATACCTTTTACATGTATAGGGTTTGTATTTATAGTTTCTTGATGCTCCGTATATGGCAATGAGTCTGTCATTCGGTCGCATATCATGCATGGGATCTTTTGAAAGATATAAGGCATTTGGCGTGATTCTCGACGAAGATCTCAGGGAGGTAATCATATATGTATATGAGAGAGTTATCTCCCGGTGGTCGGCATCCGATGAAGTTATGGTCTATAGTTGATGTCGACCTCTAAGTCGTATTAGCCGAGGTCTTACAAACCGAGCTTAATGGTCGATCGTGGTCGGGGTGTATCATTGAGGTCGGGTTAGTACTTAAAGTCGTTCGTTGGTTGCGATAACAAGACGTCGAGGCCAAGATCACTGCTAGTGATCTGTGCTCGAGCTGGTCATGGAGGTCATGCTAGGTAATCGGGGTGAGCTCATCTCCTTTTCTCTGCTTTGCTTCTCTCTCAGTTGGGTTACTTGATCGGTCCGATTTTACCCATAACACTTCCTAAAGACGTTCGAAGAGGTTGTAACATTTTAAATGTTTTTAAAAATTTGAAAATCAGGCCGACGTCCAAGTGAACTCAACTATAGCTTGGACCCAAATTGGGAAAGAAAAACTTATTGATCTAATCAAATCATTCTCCTCATACCCCAATCAGAATTAAGAGAATGAGAGAACTAGAACCAATATCTAGTTCGACCAATCCATGATCAAAGGTATGTAGGAGATTTTGATGTGATGGATCATGCCTATCTATTCCCTCCAACACTCCAAACCATCAAGACGGTGGAATCCTACGAGAAAGCGACCTTGATTTCTTAGAGGAATCCCTTCTAAAACAGGTCGTGTGGTTCTTATAACCTAATCTGGTGACACAGATCCATAGGAACTTTGGTGATCCCGGGTTTAATCTTTAGTTGCCCACGAAGCTCTTTACGATGGATCAGCTACAAGAAGAAGATATGGGAAGCCAACATGTCTAGGTTCAGTTGAGACTTTTTCTTTCAAACACAGGCTAGTAGTTTTAAATTAATCAAGGATTTTCATATCCGAGATAGCGACGTGAACATGAAGAATAAACAAACAACATGGAAACCTTAACGAAGGTTTCACCACCTCGATGATATATAAAAAGAGCAACCAAAGAAGATCTTAAGGCCCAATGCTAAACACATCAGTCTATCTTTTATTAATCTTCCTTTTCTATTTCTTAACATAACTTAGCTTAGTTTAACTATTGCGTAGCATCTCCCACCACAATACCTTAAGAGTAGAGATAGTTTTTCAACAACCTTAAGTTAAAACAACCCTATACAGACATATAGAGTTGTACATGAACCGAGTTAGCTCAATTAGCTTGCTCGACTTGACTAAACAAAGCTCGATTCGACTCAGTTTGAAACCGAGTTCGAGTCGAGTCGAGCTGATTTTTTTAGCTTAAAAAAGTTTCAAGCTGAGTTCGAGCTTGCCCAAGCTTGAATCGACTTGGTATTGGCTCGAACCTGACTCGGTTCGGCTTGGATAAAAAACTGGGTATATTATATATAATATAATACATACACACACACACATATAAATACTCGGGTTGGGCGGGCATGCTTTAGTCATTTTTGAAAAACCCCAAATCCCTAAATCTCTAAATCTGTCCAGTCGTCCAACGTCCAAGTCTGACCCTCTCTTCTCCCCTCTCCCTCTCTCTCTAGTGTCCAGCGTCCAGCATCCGTCGGACCCCACCTGATCGACCATTGCCCTCTCAGCCACTCTCCTCTCTCTCTCTCTCTCTCTCTCTCTCTCTCTCCATTCTCCAGCGTTCGACCAGCCCCCCCCGACCAGGCGACTACCCTCTTTCCAGCCTATAAAGGCCGACCGCGTGGCCGACCACTTTCAGGTACTCTCCTCCACATCTCTCTCTCTCTCTCTCCCTTCTATTTCTTCTATTTATTTATTCATTTCCCTCCCCTTGCCCTGCTGGAGTTCGGACGACCGACCACTATGGCGAGCATGAGTAGCGTCTGTTCAAGTTTGTGGGCCAGTGGTCGCCTGGTCGGCTGGGGTCGATCGTCTAATGGCTGTCAATCCAGGCTTGAAAACTCGAACTCGAACTCGGCTTAAACTGGACCGAGTTCCCGATCGAGCTGCATGACTGTACTATTGCAGAATGATGCACCAACAGCCTTTGAACTACAGGTGGATGGACATTGACAAAGTTTCTTTGCTTGCAAATGTAGTGAGTAAATTACCACTGGTTGAAGTTCTTCAAGAGCTTTAGGAACAATTGATGAACCATCGTAGCCCTTTAACACTTCTACATATCAAAGAACCATCTAATACTCCTCTGATGGGGTTCAAATCCTCTAAGCAATAAAAAAGGGTTCAAGAACTACAACAGATGATCTAATTAATACTACCCCTCCCCAATGATGACATAAGGAACCGACAAAATCATCAATCCTTGAAGACTCCTTCAGAGGAAGAGGTTCTACAACAAAATGGCTCTAGAGGGAAAGTCAGCGCCATCGTGTTTTCTTTCCTAGTCATTATGTGAAGTGCCCTCTGGAGCATTAACTGCTCACAACGATCCAATAGAAGGAGGAGCATTCAGCTCAATCTATTGTCCCTTTAGTTAGAATTGAGGGATATCCCATTCCTTATTCGCCGTAGAAAACAACATTACTACAAGAAGCGGTATGACAAAAGTAGATATAAAAAGAACATCGGGGGTTAGCAATATCCTCTAGGAGAAGCATTGCTTATGAGACTTCCCGACTGGAATGCGTCCAAATCACTTTGATGAGCCATGGAAGCCCATCTAATTGAAACCCCAAGTGAAGGGCAGATGGTCGTTCTTGATTCCTTTCTCTTAAGGGATGATCCCAACGGCCACTTCCCTTTCGTATCGACATTTTTCACGCAAAGACTTTCCTCGCTTAATTAATTCAGTCATTATCTGTACGAACGGCACACATGGTCTGTCTACGCAAAGTTTGAGGAGCAGAAGCACAATAATTGAAGACAAGCGCATGATTAAAGATGCCTGACTTGTAGTAGCATCATGTGGAGTAGACTAAACTTTAATCACATGGCACGCGATCCTGTAACATTTGCAAGGCGATCTTGTAACATTTGTAAGGCCGGTCAAACCAATCGGCCCCACGGCCCAAGAAATTTCACCCTTGGTCAGAGAAAGATATGCTAGGTTAGTGACCTTGAGATACGAATACTTAAAGGCCCATCGATCATTTCTCGAATTCATCCCAAATTGAGATGAATTCATCTTAAGACTGAAAGTGTTTCCTTGAAAGTGGGCGAGCATTTCTTAAAGTGTAACGGGGAGGAAGTGGGATGCATTGAGCTAAGCCAAATTGACAAGCACATAAAGTAGACAAATAAAACTCAAAACCATTTTTGGGATTGAGATTATGAACGGGGAACACCCCACAATATGGGAGATCTCGCGAAATCAGAAAACTGGCCCAAGGTGGTGCACCATTTCCAAAGTTTCAGAGTTGAAAGGGACATGCTGAAAACATATGAACCAGTTTGGGCCATGACATCTTGGAGAAGGGGAAAGAAGTACTCGTATGGGAAGTTTGTTAGATCAATAAAAAAGAAATGTAAATAATCTTCAAACGATTGCTCTTTAACTCAGTAATATGTCAGTCAGTGAAAATATGTATAGGGTGCGGAGTATGAGCATTATTCAAAATAAGAAAGTTGAGCAAGGGAAAGTACTTGCAAAGCCATAATTGAAAAAGCCACAAGGGCCCTCCACCATGGTATGAAGAGAACAATAGAGGTGAGAAATGACAAAAGGAGAGAGGGCTAGATGTCGGCCATTGGCTAGAGACTCAGCTAGCTCACTTATTCTTTAGTCATCTGACCGGCCGAGACATAGAAAATGAATGACACAACCAAATCAATAAGAAAGCACAATGCTCTTGATGTGATACAAGACCTTTTTTTTTGTTAGCTTGTTAATACACCCACTGTCAATTCACACTTCACTGCTAGCCACCCCCACTAAGGAATCAATACCAAGACTTTCATTTCCTCCAGTATATAAGAGGAGTCTACAACATTCGCTTGTCGATTATCAAAAGTAAGAAATGATTACACTGTGGATGGTTCGATGTATTCACCCAGGGCAGGGAGACTAGTCGATGCACAAAGGTTAATGATTGTTGGGCTCATGAATTCTCGAGGGAAGTAAAAAAAAAAAGAAGAAGGTAAAATAACTTCAGAAACAGACAACCGCTGCCAACAATTGAGCATGCGTGGATATCTCAATTCGAGAAAAGTGGATGCAACTGAATATTCCAATGGCCCTCCATTGGTCACCTTATGCAGACTAGACATGATCCAATCGGGCAATCCAATTTAAAGTAAGGCACGACCATGATTGTCATGCCCCCAAATCCGAGTACAGATTGTGTACCCTCGTACCTGATTTTGATTCGTAACTTATACACAAAGTATACTAACTTCACTTGTTGATCGGTTTAATCAGATGTGGGAATTAAATTTATTTTAAGTTTCACCCAAGTCCGTCGAATTCCAATCACACATAATAACACTTAGCACAATCTACCAAGAAAATATAAATCTAAAATATCATTCATTTGTTATAACATCTTATCATAAATATTCTTATTCCATACTCATAATACCTCAATCAAATAAATCTAAACAATTACTTAAAATTCCATAATTAATGCCAATATGCAATGTACACCAATCAAACTATCTTAGTTAATAAATTAGATATTCATGAATGATCTAATCTTGTTAATTCATCTTCAGATAAGTATGGCCACATTTCATATGGGTCGTGTTCAAGTTTGATCACCACTTCTAGTTCCTGCACCATATAATCTGTTAATGACTTATCTGTATGGTTTTTCCATAGATAAAAAAGTAAGCTGAACAAGTTTAGTAAAATAACCCAATAAAGTTCATATACATAACAATTTAAAATAGTACAAAACACTGAATATAAAAATGTATGTACATGGTGTATGAATGCGCCAAATGAGAAGATCGTTCATCTGCTTGGGTTGGGAATTGTCAACCTGCATCCACCCCTTGGGTAGGCATAGTCTGCATCTGCTAACAATCTATCAAGATTAATGTTTCTTCCGGGGAGAGTCCCTAGGATCGACCATACGATATGCTGATGTAATTCATCATTTCAAAGTTGTATGAATTCATCATTTCAAAGTTGTTCATATACATTTGTTTAAATCCGAATGTAAGCATATTCTATCATATTTTTAGAAATTACATGTAAAAACATAATTTATTATGCGACATAGTCTTATATCATCATCAGTTAGATTATAACAATACTTTAGCCAACCTACATTACACGCTCACACACCCTCACACATGCCCATATACACACCACAATGGGCGTCGGATCATAGTGGTGATTGACTATTAATGGGTCGAAAGAATATTATAATAGTGGAGCATTCAATAGCCGAGATCTTCTTCAATTTTTGGTCCATGCCCTAAAAACAGTCTTAGAAAAACAGATGGACAACATTGATATAAAATACATAGATCAAAGTGGGCCCCCATGTAAGGGCTGCATTGTGTTGAGCGAGGCCTGGGCTGCACCTAATCCGCATGGTAAGCACTCTTGCAAAATTCTTTCCAGTAAACCACTCAGGTGAGCCATGGATGTGCATTGTAGATGGCCCCAAAGAATGAACAACGTGATTATTTGTGGCAATGCACTTTCATTACATGTCCCACTGGATTAAGAATATAGATACTCAGACTGTCACAAATACAAATATTTTATATCCTGATTGATCCATGTTGTCATTTATACAGTCAGCACCACCGCATTAATTGTTGTGTGATGATGTGGCGTAAGGGCCTGTTTGGGCAAAAACGAGGCCTAGCCAACAATCCCCGATGATGATATTGAGTATTGACTGTGGACCGTTGATGAAGCTCATTTTAGTTTTTACCATATATTGTATTCCATGGGCAATCCAAACAGTCCCATCGTGATATCTTATGGGATGAAAGGAATCTCATGAATTCCAAACATAATGTTAGATTCATATTGGGATAGAGGTGCATACTTATATCCCCGGACAATTCACTATCTATCATAAATGCTATTGTCAGTGCAATTCCATCCCATTTAATCCACTCTAACGCAAATGCCCAAACAACCCTAATTAAATTACAACAAGGAAGATTTCTCTACTAGGAAAGCATTGTATCGCGTCACATATGATGACACAAAGATCCATTGCTCAAGTGGTAGATTGAGTGAAAGACACCTCGTTTTAACACTGAGGTCTTGTTATCGATTCCTAGTGGCGGTGGCTAACACTTGAAGTGTGAATTGACAGTCGGCGTACTAACAACCTTTAAAAAAAAAACATGTCACGTACGACGAACCTATTCTTTTTATACTTATGTTAATCTATCTTTGTTCGTGCAGTCTTATAATAACTAGTGAATCTAGAGCTCTCGATTGAAACTGATTCTTTCAATCATTTTTTCTTATCCTGTATCTTGCAAAAATTGAAACTTTGATAAACAGATGAAATCATGCACACGTGTGCCGCTCTTGAACGGGAGGTGCGCTTTCTGATACTGACGTCTGCGACTTTTTTCTTTAAGTACATTTCACACATACGCGACTGACTGTCAACGCCCATATTGGCGCCCACTTCCTGAGATGATCTGATGATCAGAACCGTCCATATTTTGGAATCTCTACTTCTCAAGAAACCATCATAAACTTACTCTTAATGAACGACTCTGTCCATCACCATGAGTAGACGAAGTTTAAAAATGGAAAAGGAAAGTAGGAAATTCAATGGCTTATATTAAGGTTCAAAATCAAAGGTCAGGATCAACTTTGAAGTGTGATTATTACATCATAACTCATCTATTGTAATTTCTACAATATGTACGTTTCCAATCACCGGATCATGTCTTCATGTGGGACCCACCGGGCGACACATGCTAGCCATCCTTAGTCGCCTCACAGATAAAACAAGCCTTCTGCCATCGGGAGGGCTTAGTCGGGTTCTTGTTTCTATCGATGACGACGAATGCCAATTTCATATCCGTAATTTACAAGCGCCGAATATAAACGCATCACACGTTATAACTAAAGTAAACGTGTTTGTAATCTGGAACGTCCATCAAAGGTTCCTCTCAGTTCACTTTGTTTTATTCTCAAACGAGAGCCAAATTCAGTTCAAATTTTAACCATCAGCTATCGTTTTTATAACCGTTCATTTTTGTCTAAAGCGAGCGGCCCATTAGATGAATGTAGGAAATTAAAATTTTCTATTAAGGAAAAAATTTAATGTAGAAAAAATACTAATGAACGTCTGGGATCCAACAATGTTCCACGTCCATGATGGATTCGTTTTCGGCGCTTGAATATGGGACGTCTGGAATTAGCATTCCTGTCCGCTTGCATAACATAAGCAGGCCGCACTCGATGCAAGATGTTACGAGGGTTGGACGCGGATTTCCAGCCATAGCCTTTTGCATGAAGTTATTGCGCTGTAAGCATAGGTGGGGCCCACCGTGATGTTTTTAAGAAATCCACTCCGTCCATCCGTTTTTTGACATTATTTTAGTGCTTGAAACCAAAATTGAGGAGTATCAAAGACTCAAGTGGGCCTCACTAAAGGAAAAGGTGGGTAGGGAAATTCCTACCGTTGAAACTTCACTGGAGTGAACAGTGATGTTTACATGCCATCCATACAATTTGTAACGTCATCCCCACTGGAATTAACTGAAACAAAGATATTAGCAATAGCATGACTCAAAAGTTCTGTGGCCTCACGAATATTTCAACCGTGGATGTTCAATCCTCACGTTTTTGGCCAACCTGAGTATTAGATCCTGCTTATTTTTGGTATGATGTCATAAAATGAGCTCAAAAAATGAATGGACGGAACAGATTTTTCACAAATATCAATGTGGGTCGACTAGCTTCCTGCTAATGGCTTTCACGGGAAATCCGCGTCGGTGGATGAAGCACACCTAATAAAAAGATCGCACCAATATACGAAAATATTCTGATTTCATCTGAATTTGGACCACACGATATTTTACTTTCAGCCGTCCATTTAGTATCATTAATCGGGCGGCTAGGATTTTTGATCATAGGTTTTTTACACGTGGGCTACATCAATGTTGAGATCCAAAATTGGACGGTGTGGATAGTTGTAAATCAGCTCCATATGCGAGAAGGACGCGGATTTACTAAAGAACGCCTTTGGCAAGAAGTTCCTTTGCTGAGAACCAGGTGGGGTCCACCGTCATATTTTTAGAAATCCACCCCGTCCATCTGTTTTCTGAGCTAGTTTTAGGACTTTAGAATAAAAATGAGTGAGATCCAAGACTCGATTGGGCCGCACTAAAGGAAAAGTTGGGTAGGGAAATTCCTACCGTTGAAAACTCCCTGGGGTTGACAGTGCTGTTTTCAGGCCATCCATACCGTTCATAACGTCATTCCTATTGGGATGAACTGAGAACACAAATATTAGACTGATTCATAACTTCTGTGGCCCACGAATATTCCAACTATGGAATTTCAATCCTCACGTTTTCGGCCCACTTGAATATTGGATCCAGATAATTTTTGGGCTCATGTCCTAAAATGATCTAAAAAAAATATGGACAGAGTGGATTTCTCAGAAACATGACTGTGGGTCCCACCTAGGTTCCTAGCGCAGCCTTTGGCAGGAAATCCGCGTCCGAACGTGAGAAGGATGAATCCTATTCCCCACCCTCTTTTAAGTTGTGCAAAACTAACACCGGAGTCATACAGCATGTAAGTGGTTGGGTAAGTAGTTGGGAGTAGGAGCAGCTGAATATCCCCCTCGCTCAGTCGGCCATTCTTCCCTCGCTTCGTTTCCGTTTTCGATTCTCATTCGCGATTTCAGAGTTTTCTAGGGTTTCTTATTTTCTGAGATTTTCTGAAGATTCTGCAGAGAATTCTCGGTGAGAAAGAGACAATGCTTGTGATTCGATCTCTTCGTTCTCGGCCACGGCTGCTGTGGATCTTGCATTCGTCTTCGTTTTCTTCTTCAGCTGCTGCCGTTGAAGCGGAGCGGACGATTCTGGAAGGTCCGAGGCACGATTGGAGCAGAAATGAGATTAAATCGATCTACGAATCTCCCGTTCTCGATCTCCTCTTTCATGGAGTGAGTTCTACTTCTCACATATATATATAATCTCTCCTTTTTTATTTGCTAATATTAGTTTTTTTAATAGGGCTAAATTGCAGTGTAGTTGACATATGGAAATCTGAGGTGTCTAAATCGTGGCCGCATTTTGGATGGAGCATAGCCTAAAATTCACACTTGTTGGACGATCCTAGGCAGCTTTTCCGCTGTTGAATTTGTGCTGCTGACCACTTCATTGCTACTCTCCATTTGATGATTGCCAATTTAGTAGTTAGGATTCTTGGATTAGTGTGACTTTGGGTCTATGCTCCATCTGCAGTGGGCCTCATGATTTGGACGGTTCGGATTGATGTAGGTGCATGCCACATGTATGGCGGATGAGGGACTCGGATCCGGTAGTGACCCTTCCAGTACCGAGCTTGGTACTGGAAAAGCTCTGTGGGCCCCACCATGATGTATGTGTTTTATCCACACAGTCCATTCAGTTTTCCAGATCATTTTAGGACAAGTCCAAAAATGAGGCGGATCCAAAGCTCAAGTGGACCACACTGCAGGAACTAGTGGGGATATTGACACCCACCGTTGAAAACTTCCTAGGGCTCACCACTATGTTTATTTTCCATCTAACCTGTTCATAAAGTCACATGAACCTGGATGAAGGGAAAACACGCTTTGACCAGCACCAAGCTCGGCATTGGAGGGGTCACTACTCACTACTGAATTCGAGTCCGTGGATGAGTTACTGCCATTCCGAGTCGGGTCGAGTTTGGGTCAGGTCTTTCAAAACCAGGTCGAGTCGGGTCTTACAAGGTTGGGCTCGGGTGATGTAGGAAAATTAACCACCTGCTATAAAAGCTCAAACTGATAGAGTATGGTGAATCAATCCCTTCATCTCATAGCCCAGGCCCCACATCCCATGGGTTAGGTCCTCGGCCGAACCCTCCCGTGGTCCCCACATCACATAGGTTCCACCTCACACAAGCCACCCGCCTCACATAGGTGGGGCCCACTTCACACGGGCCGCCCACCCCAAGCGTGCCCTTGCATCTCATAGGCCACTCCACTCGAGCCTGTTGTGAAAATGCCCCTGCATTATCGGGTTTGTTCATTTTTTGGTCAGTCATGGTCCCGGGCCATGCTTGGGCTTGGGCTTAACTCCTACTATATGGGCCAGGCTTGGACTGACCTTGGCATGGTCCGAACCAGGACAGTTGATGCTGTAGACCTATGTGGTAGTGTTAAACCCGATCTTAATGTAATAGAAGATGAACCTTACATGATACTTGCCTTTCCTATGTTGGTGCAATTTCCAACAAACTAAAGATCAGATGGGAAGTGTAGGTAAACATTTCAATGCAGTCTAGGTTCAACTATAGAGATTATTATTATTTTCCTGGATCAGGTTTCCTTTTTCTGAACAAAAGGTGCCCGTCTCATGATCTTGTTCCTTTCGATTAATGTCCATATAATCATCTGTCAACAGACTTTGCCATTTTTAGTTTGAAATGTTTCGCTTAAATGATTTTTATGGAGTGAGCTTACTTAAATTTTTCTTTGGCTTATTTGTAGGCTCAAGTCCATCGGCATGTTCATAAATTTAGGGAAGTACAGCAGTGTACACTTCTATCCATTAAGACAGGTGGATGTAGTGAAGATTGTTCATACTGCCCACAGTCCTCCAGGCATAACACTGGATTGAAAGCCCAAAAGCTCATGAACAAGGATGATGTTCTGCAGGCAGCATCGAAGGTAGAGATCTTTTTTTCTTACAATACTCTGCAAAGGCATTTCAATCTATTGCTGTTACTTTTGATTGTTTAGATTATAAATTAATTTCCTTTATTTTCTGTACATGAATTGATGGACATCTATTTTTCACAGTTCGGATGCTTGGCATCTTGAATCTTCATATGATCCATCAGCTACCTACATTTTTAAGAGCCAACCATATGGAGCTTTGGAAATTACTTTGCAGATATTTGATGAAACTCATCGTAGGGAAGTGAATAACAGTGAGAGTGGTGACATTCATTCTTCACATGGTGTAGATGTGGTTTAGCTCTAGAGTTTGATACATCATTGTTGCGGCCTCTTGTTTTTGTTTTTTTTTTTTTTTTAAAGTTTTTGAGAGATAACTGAAATTTATTAGAATGCCCGCCGAAAGGCAGGAAAAAAAAATACAAAAGAGCACTAAGATCCCAAGAAAGAGGAAGCATTAGCAGCTTTAGCTGCATTGAGCCTAACCCTTAACCTTTAACTGTACATATCACTCTGTCAACCGAGGGCGTTCCATTTCTAAAGCAACACTCGTTCCTCTCCCTCCAAATAGCCCAAAAAATAGCCAAAAAAATGAGAAGTCTCCAAATAGTTTTCCCATCTTTCCCAACTCTGCCCCCATGCTACACCCAGAAGAGGTCTTCCATAGATTTTGGCATGACCCAAACCACTTGAAACACAACCAGAAAATAATCCCACACTCCTCAAGCAAAAGGACAGTGAATGAATATATTTTACAATAATGACTTCAGTGAAAAGAGCTCAACTTTATTCAGGCAATCGAAGTTCTGAATATCATAGACTTTATAGACCGTATATTTCCCTTTTCAATGTTAGGCAGTTTCTAGAAGTCTGTGTCCCATTGTATTAGACTGCCCTTGAAAAAAAGTTATATATAGATTGTAAACTAGATGGTGGTTTTTCTTTTCATCTCATGATGCACTTCCAGGAAATTAGAGAAGTGGGAGGAGGGCAGTACATTTAGGTGTGCGTCAATGCACTTATGTTGCCTTAGTAAACACATCAATGCATGCTGACATGCTTCATGGAAGCCAGGTGCTTCCAGGATTGAGGTGTGATCAGGAATGGCGAGGGTGAAATCAGGATGGTCTTCTTGGGACCAACATGATAGAGGGATCCTGAAAGAAGCAGATGAGCCATAAGAGGACTAAGGCTTCTGAAAGTTTCTTTCTCTGAACTGGTCATAATGGAAAGAGACCCCCCAAAATGCAGTCAAGTGGAGCACCATGCAAAGTTCTCTCTTATGGAGATTAGCTTCATTGTAGTGAAATTAGAGACATGGCATCAAATTTGAATGTTTCCCTTCATATATTGAGAGCAAAGAATTAGTCATTTCCCACGGAGTGACAAGATCCCCTTTTGGTGTTGGTTCATCTCTCCCTCCCTCCCCCGCTTTCCTGCTCTCACAGAACTACTGGATTTTAAATCTTTCTTAACATGGATGGATGAGTCCATGTTCCCAGGGAATTATATTCTTTATCCCTCTGAACCACTTCCATTTTTTTAAAATTTTCCACTATTCCCTCATGGAGAATATGAAGGAGACTAAAAGACTTAAAAAAATAATAATTCTACTATCATATATTTTTTATTTCCTCGACACACACTCTTGCTTGCTTAGACTTTTGACTGTTTTGTCTTTGAAAATGATGATAATTGAAATTGTGTTTGTTCATACAATCAATCATTATTTGCAGTGCCATTTATTTTATGCATCTTTGGAGCCTTCTCTCCAAAGTATTTACTTGTTGTATTTATACATATGCATTCTGTATTTATGCATATTTAAATATGAGAAGGTTTCAAGTCCAACCGGTTGGACAATAACTTATGCTCCACCCAGCAAATTACTTCCAACCTTTCATTTTTTTGCGACATCCAACCTGTCCAATAGGTTGGGCCAATCATTGGGATTGCCTTGTGCAAAAGTCAGCTGCATCCACACACCAAGTGGACCACACTTATATTTTTGTTATTTATAAATGGCTAAGCATTGTTTTCTGTTGTGTAGCCCACCTAATGGGTGGATGGGGCTGATTGTTGCCCAATGTAATCCTCATGGTCGTGACAAGCTATTGGAAGGGTTGGATGTCGCACAAACATGATAGATTGGTAGTTATTCGCTAGGTGAACCTTAAATTTTAGTCCAACTGGTTGGACTTGAAACCTTCTCTTTAACCATACATATATGTGGACGTGTATGCATGAGTACACAACATGCATACATGTTTATATTATATATTGCCGGATCTTCTTCCATTCTGCTGTCATTTGGACTTATTTGTGTATGCTTGACAGGCAAAAGAGGCTGGTAGTACACGTTTTTGCATGGGTGCTGCATGGAGAGATACAGTGGGCAGGAAGACCAACTTCAACCAGATCCTTGAATATGTTAAGGAAATAAGGTATAGGAAACTCTGATACATTAGCTTACTTTTAAGTACTTAACCAGAAGAGTATAAGCAATTAAGGGCAAGTTTTGAAGCTCCGCTTTTGGCAGCAGATGGGATGAGCTCCACCCAAGTCATGATTGCGATAAGAATAGGAAGGTCGTATTTGTTCTTTTCCCACTGTGTTTTGGGGGGAAATAAGGAAGCCAAAATTCCACTTATTGTGGTTTCCATTTTCTGCTCCATTCCAAATGCAAGGGTGATAGATTTGGATCCAATCCCTTTTTCATGGTACTTGCAAACAGGCCCTTGGGCATAAGTTTTAGACTTATCAGCATCTAGGAGCTGGTTTTATGTTTTTCTTTTGTTAAAGAATTACAAATAAAAACTAGTGTTGATAACAAAGCACCTGTAATCCTAAGCTAATTATATATGTCAACGTGGGCCATGTGTCTGGTAGCCTATATATAGACTCTTCTGTTAATCACACGACCCACAGCTGGAGAACTAGACTATGCAGCAACAAAATTTATCCTGATTGGGTGTTTGATAGATTTGCAAAATTTCCACAAAAGATTCCAACCCCTAATATGGTCTCTATCATCAGGGATCAGGATACTCCAGTTGAATATATATATATATATATATATATATAAAAACCAAATAGGGTACAGCTGGATATGCATACTTGCATTAGACAAGAACTATTACCAGCATGATTATGCAACTGCCGAATGTATACTACTGCATCTTCTCATGGATGTTTAATCTGCTCATTGGTAAGTATTTTGGGGAAGGGACCCTCAGTTTGGTCGTTAGTTGGCTTTCTGGGGTGCTGCCTTCTTTTTTTTTTCCCTTCGTAACAATTGCATGCATGTACTACTGTAATAAAAGACACTGATCTTTATTGCACTCTTATGTAGAGTCATATCCCTGCAATCTTAGTATTGAGTTTTGTGAAGCCATATTCAAAGCAGACTCTACTCAATCGTTGTATAATGGTGGTATGATATGGCTGGTGCTTAGTGTGGAGCC
Organism: Magnolia sinica; assembly: GCF_029962835.1. Lineage (NCBI taxonomy): Eukaryota > Viridiplantae > Streptophyta > Magnoliopsida > Magnoliales > Magnoliaceae > Magnolia > Magnolia sinica. Next base: position 95,848,159 of record NC_080577.1, read on the forward strand.
AGAGACTCTTAGGGAGGACCTCATATTCGTTTCTAGCAGATCCTCTCACCCTTCCCTAACATAGTCAAATGGGCCAATGAAGTATGTTGCTTCTTTGCATGCTTGTTGTTTCCTTTATGGAAAAAGGACCTTTCAGTTGCATTTGAAGTCTTTCAAATTTCTACTAATACTCTCCCTTCCTTTTTGGGATCTTTGCACTTCGTGTCCACTCCTTGCACCTTCTCTTCAATAAGAATTTGTAATTAGTGAAAAAATATATTTTCTTGGTCTTGTATGATTTTCATGCTTTCTCTGTCATCAATGTAAGCAAGAAGTCTTGAGAAGCCTATTTTGGCAGAAGAGTTTATGGCGGCTATGATTCTTTAGGAGGGGATAAGGCTCCAGGTTGGGATGGTTTTCCAATGGCCTTCTTACAAAACTTTTGGGATTTAGTTAAGGAAGATCTCTTAGATTTTTTACAAAATTTTGGGGGAGGGGCCAGCTCACAAGGGAGCTTGGGGCTTAATTCATTGCGTTTATTCCTGAAAATAGAAAGAGAATGTCTATGCAACTTTCGCCCTATCAGCTTGATTGACAAGCTATATAAATTCTCGTAAAATTTCTAGCAACAAGGTCTCGAGCAGCCCTAGACAATGTTATTTCGGAGAACCAAGGAGCATTTGTGGTAGGAAGGCAAATGTTAGATAGTGCTTAGTGTTTGGATGTGAGGCATAAGGAGGGAAAGAAAAAGATGTGCAAGCCGAACATCCAAAAGGCATATGATCATGTCGATTGGGGCTTTCTTGATTATATGTTGGGGAGATTGGGTTCCTGTCAAAGATGAAGTTGGATGAAAGAGTGTGTTATGTTAGTAAGATTCTTGGTATTGGTGAATGGCTCTCCCAAAGGATATTTGCGAGTTTCAAGAGGTCTAAGGCAAAGGGACCCGCTCTCTCCCTTCCTATTTGTGGTGGTGGTTGAAGCTCTAAGCAAGATACTCGCCAAAGGGCAAACAAAGGGTTTGATTAGAGGTTTTGAGGTGGGAGGAGTTGTCCCCCGATTTCCCACCTTCAGTTTGCCGACGACACTACTCGTATGTGACGCAAAAGTTGAGATGAAAAACTTGAGAAATTTGGTGAGATGTTTTGAGGTGGTGTTGGGTTGAAGAGTCAACATTTCCAAGAATGATTGGGTATGCTCAACTAATGAAGAGGTGGCTACATTTGTGAAGGTTTTTTGGGTGCAAGGTTCTTAACATTACACCACTGAATCCCCAATCCTTTGCTTGTCATGCAGTGATAGTACTGATATCCACTAATCATTGTTTCCAGATATGGTTGCTAGTTGACATATCTTCAGTGTTGAAGACCAACGTCGGTAGAAACCAATATATAAATTCAAAGGTATTGATTTATAGTGAGGAACATACCATTCCCTCTGTAGCTGTCTTTTATCGATCATAAGGGCCCCTTCTAGCAATGTATTTAGGACTTCCTTTATGCATGGGAAAGTTGGCCAAATACTTGTGGGATAAAGTCATCGAGAGGATTGAAAGGAAGCTGCCCATGTGGAAAAGCAGACATCTATCATTTGGGGGTAGGTTGACATTGATCAAAGTGGCTATGTTTAATCTACCGATATACTTTATGTTTTTAAGAGTCCAACATTGAAAATGGATAGATTAGAGTGGTTGAGAAGGAATTTCGTTTTGCAAAGAGGGGAGGTGAAACACAAATTCGAGCTATTAAAGTGGGAGGAAATGGGGATGGTCTCGGGACAAAGGAATCAAGCTCTACTCAGCAAATGGTTATGGAGACTCAGGACGGAGGAAGGAAGATTATGGAGAGAAGTAATAGCAAACGTGGATGGTCTCTAGGAAGGGGGATGGTGTGTGAAGAACTTCGTCTTTTTGTAGGGCGTCGGGGTTGTGGAAGGGTATCACATCCATGATGAACAAGTTCAAGGAGGTGATTCACTTTTCTTAGGGTGATAGGAAGAGAATTCAGTTTTGGAAGGACTTGTGGATAGGTGAATGCATGCTTTTATACACATTTCTGAACCTAGCCGGAGGCCTAGACTAGTTGGATTTGGAGGTGATTGTAGATCGTTGTTTCTCGCTCATTGGCAATTTTGTGTTGTGGCCTCCTCCATGTAGTAAAAGTGTATTGGATGAAGAGGCGGAGGAGTTTGCTCGACTTTTTGAGTGGCTTCATCAACTCAAGTTCCATTTGGGTGAGGACTCTTTGGTGTGGCCATGGGAGAAATCGGTGAGATTTTCGGTTCGATCATTATATGGATGTTGGGGCAGCCTACCTTGGGTGAGGAATTTGGTGCATTGGCTTTCATTTGGTCTTGTGGGGTTTTCCCTAAAGTGGTGGCATTTACATGGTTGGTGGGTAGGAACAAGACCCTTCCTATTGATAATCTTTAGAAGAGGTTGCTAGCTATTCCTAATTGCCATGTTAGTGCATGAGGGGGATAAAAACAATATATTATTTATTTACTTGTTGCCCTTTTCTCCGGAGGGCGTGAGAAAGATTAATTGTCTGTTTTTTCTTTTTTTTTGAATGATGCCAGGATCAATTGTGGCCTTCTTATTATCTTGGCCTGGTGGGGGTACAAAGAAGAAAAAGGTCATGGTGTGGAAGTTAGTTATGATGGCTCTATTATGGGCTTTTTGGGGAGAGAGGAATGATCGGTGCTTTCAAGACAAGCGTGGGTCGGAGGTGGATGTATATAAAAGGGCTAAAATGAATGTAATAGGATGGGTTTCTTGTGTTAAGGAGCTTGACCAAAATGATTGGCTGTTCTTAGCTGGGATGTAATTTCTTATGTAAATTTGAGCTGTCATGTTATTTTAATGGAAATGTTGTTACCTTTCAAAAAAGATAATTTTCCTGCTTTCATTTTATCTTTTCTTTCTTTCTTCTTTCTTCATTCATTTTTTTTCTTCCTGTTTTTTTGCTATACCTACTATTAGTTATAATGAAGGCAGTCAGAACCAGCTGCCACTGGCTTCTACATGGCCAAAGCTTGGCCTATTAGTCATATGAGCGGTAATACTTTATTGAGTGGCTCTTGTCATTGTGGAGAGGGGATAAAGGTCCAAAAATGTTGTAATTACCATTTCAAAACTTTTGTTTTGTTATTTCTTCTTCTACTCTAAATAGTTGGGACAAAGTGGGTGGTGGTGAAGGTGACAATGATGGCAAGAATGACGATGATATGCGTATATATATATATATATTCTATTTTCTTTTATTCAGAATAGTACCTATCTTGTTTGAGTTGAAACCTGCTCAAGTTGTTTGTATTTTGTTGTTGTTGTTGTTGTTCATTTTGGTGATGACATACGCATACTTCAAATAACTGTAAAAGAAGTTTTCTGTTGCTGACATTACCTTCTCTGAATAATGCATACAGGGCTATGGGCATGGAGGTGTGCTGCACATTGGGTATGCTAGAGAAGCAACAAGCTGTGGAACTTAAAAAGGCGGGGCTGACAGCATACAATCATAATCTTGATACCTCAAGAGAATATTATCCAAATATCATAACCACGAGATCTTATGATGAACGGCTGGAAACTCTTCAATTTGTTCGTGAAGCAGGAATTAGCGTGTGCTCAGGTAAATCGGTACAGAATCAGCATCCTTTTACTGCATGGATTTACTGTACTTCAGAGATTTAAACCTGGTTTGGGCTTGGTTATCAGCCTTGGTTCAGAACCTAAGGAAAGAAAAAAGTACAATGGGGCTCTTATTTTACCATGAATCTCCTGGACACCTTTGATATCTTTCTACAAGTCTCATGGAATGTTTACAGCTTTCAGCTCCATGGAAGTTCCATTAGGTAAAATAAGGAGGAATAGTAGGGGCGGAGAATATGAATAACTCCTTGCTTTCTGTTGATAGGAGGAATTATTGGGCTTGGAGAAGCAGAAGAGGACCGCATCGGGTTGTTGCATACGTTGGCGACACTTCCAACACACCCAGAGAGTGTTCCTATCAATGCATTGGTTGCCGTCAAAGGGACGCCTCTTCAAGATCAAAAGGTGGTACTCTCATGTCTGTCTTCTTGATATTGTTTTTTGGTGTGGTTATGAGCACATTCACATCTTCTCACAGAACACGACTGGAAGTACTGCTGAATTTCCAGGGACTTAATTTTTCCAATAATTGTCCAAACATTGAGTGACCTGATATCCCAAAAATTTCCTATACAATCCCAGCTCGGGAGTCGAGTTGGGATGCATGCCCTCTCTCCGGGTATGAACCCGAACAAAGAAATTGCTTATACACGTATATGATTTAGCAACAACCTTTTGGATTTGCTAGTAGTACTGTTTCTCAAGAAATGCCAAAATGAGGAAAAAAGACTGAAAAATATTGAGGTCCTTGTAATGATCTGTGATGCGCTAGTTGGTCCCAAGCCTGTTTGAAGGATGGGGTTGATGTCAGGAAAGCAGCTGGTTATTGAACTTTTGCCAGCCAATCATGATGAAGCTGACCTCAAGTAGCTGGACAAGGCTATGATGATGGTGATGAAGAGGAGAATTGGGTGCAAATATGATTTACCTTGCTTCTCAAGGTTTCAGCTGGCCTTTTAGAAATATGACATTATGGAAATAGCTTTGTGATCAATCTGTAATTTTGTGAAAAGAACCATAGTGAAGAAACTGACTATTAAATTTGAATTTCTGGAGGTCCGCACCTCAATTTGTCACAGGATTTGCTGATGACACGACCTCTCCGTTGTTTGATCTCATACCTATGAAATGAGATCTACAGTTTCCTTCATCTCATGAAAGATGCCCACAACACTCCACAGAATAGCATTACAATTATTAGCTCCTTGCATGGCCCCAAGGTTGTGGCCCCTGAAACATAGAGCCTAGATGACCAATGACCTTACTCCACCCCTGATTTCTATTGAATTTTTCTGGAAAACTGGCTGGATATTGGATAAAAAAGACTTCACTGAAAAACCTTGGGAGATTTGCTTATCCAAATTGCTTCATCAACCACATTGCTTGCTGTAATCTAAGGGCCACACAAATACTATAAATTGGTGATTTGGGGAAGAGAAGTTTTAAGGAGAATGTCTGCGTGATTTATTGTGGCTGTATATTCTGAAGAGAATTATCACTTTGATTCCGAAAGTTGAAGCCGTGGCGGATATAAAGGATTTTCATCCAATTAGCCTGGTGGGGGGAAGTATATATGATTCTAGCAAAGGCCTTGTTGAACCGTCTAAGGGAGGTGCTTAGCTTGGTCGTATCTCCCTTTCAAGGAGCTTTCATTAAAGGAAGACAATTTCTTGATGGCATCCTCATCACTGATGAAGCTATTGACTTGAGGAAAACAAGTGGGGAGGAAAGTCTTCTCTGTGAGATTGATATGGACAAAGTGTACGATCATTTTGATCAGGATTCTCTTATATTCTGTCCAAAAAAATGGGGTTCGGTAGAAGATGGATAGAAGAATCATGTGTCTTCACCCTTTCCCATTTTGTTTAACGGATCCCCTTGGGTTTCTTCCCGAGCTCGAGAAGGCTGTGGCAAGGGGACCCGTATCTCCTCTTTTATTTACGATTGTGGCTGAAAGCCTAAGCTGGTTGATGTCCAAAGCTACAGAGCTGGGAATCCTTAGGGGATTAAGGTGGGAAGCTTGGAAATGCCGATTTCACACCTCTAGTTTGCAGATTACACGTTAATCTTGTGTGAAGCTTCTGATCATCAACTTTTAATTGATAAGAGTGTCCTAAGATGCTCCCATTTGAGTGTTAACTAGCGGACGAGTGCTATTGCCGGAGTTGGGATGAATGAGGAGGAAGTGAATGTTACTGGCTTCGGTGTTGTGGTGTAAATTGATGTTAGTTCCTATGAAGTATCTCGGGCCTTTGATAGGGGGAAATGTGAGTGTTAGGGGAAATGCGAATGTTAAATCTTTTTGGGACCAAGTTATAGAAAGACTTGAGAAAAGATAGCTAGTTAGAGAAAGTGTTACCTATCAATGGGTGGGAGACTCACTCTAACCATGCCCACCCTTATGAGCCTTATGCTTTATTACCAATCCCTGTTTAAAATGCCGGTGAACATAGCTAATAGAGTTGAGAAAATTCAGAGAGACTTTTTGTTAGAAGGAACAGAAGAGGGGCATAAATTCTACCTTGTAAGTTGGGAAAAGTCCACAAGCCGAAGAAGGAAGGTGGGTTGTGGTTAAGTAGAATGAGAGGAAATAAAAAAAATGCCATCTTCTAGGAAATGGTGGTGGAGGTTTGGGGAGGAGACAGAGGCCTTATGGTGTGAGGTGATTAGCTGCAAAAGAAGGGAGATGGTTTCCAGTGCATATAAGTAGAAACGAAGGCTCTATTGCGTGGAAAGCCATCAATTTGTTTGGAAGGGGATATAGGGAGAAAGGGCATTATATCCCTAGCAAAGGGGTCATTTTCTTGAGGAAGGTACAAGGTTTCTAGTGGGTAGGAGGTAATCGCACTAGGTTTTAGAAAGATGCATGGATTAGGGAGCGAAGTTTCGAGACAGCATTTCCCACCGTGTTTTCTCTAGCTGTGAACAAAGAGGCCTATATCAGCGAGATGTGTGAATTGGTTGGGGGGTTGGTGGTTTGGAATGTTAGTTTACGACGGAACTAGAGGGATGATGAGATAGGGGATTACAATACCCCTTTGGAGGTCCTATAAGAAGCTAAAATCGATCCTTCGAGCGAGGACCGGGAGGTTTGGAAATGGACTTCAGGGGGAATGTTCTCCTCCAAATCAGTTATGACCAAGCTTTGCGTATCTGGCGGAGGTGTTCATCCCTGTGCCTATATTTGGAAAGTCCCCATTCCTCCTAGAGTGCAGGCATTTTTGTGGAGAGCTTCATTGAGTAAAATCCTCACTGTTAACCATCTAAAAAGCAGCGCATTGCGATCCTGAATGTGTTTGATGTCTAGAAATTATGAGTTGGGTAATTGTCTGTTCTTGCATTGTGCGGTAGCACGTGCAATCTGGGAGTCCACTTGGCAACTCTTTGCTATGCAATGGGTGGTGAACAGATCGGTTTTTGAGATTTTTGCTGGATGGCCCGCTGGCCTTTTTTTAGATCATGGCAAAATCATTTGGAAGATGCTAACCTTAACAATGTTATGGGCTATTCGGAGAGAGAAACACTAGAATCTTTGAAAGAAAATCGATGCTGGTGGAATGCATCAAGCGGGCTGTTATGCCTTTGATTGTAGAGTGGCCGTTAGTTCTGCTGGTGTTCACTGGCTTATTGGCTGCTGCACGGATAAAAAGAGTTTGGGAATCAATTATCTTTTGATGATTCCTTGGGCTCATTCTGGGGAGCCAGGTTTTCTTTCTTCTGTTTATTGCCATATCCTTTTGCAGTTCTTTTGCTGTTTTTCTGAGTTGTATCTTGATCTTCATGAGGTGAGGCGAGGGTCACCCTTTGCTGTTAATCTTGTTTGGGCTTTGTTCTCTTCTTGAGGCTGAATGAAATCATCAAATTTAAAATAAAAAAATTTCTGCAGAGAAATGCTCCAGTGCTTTTAGAGCACTATAAGTTACAGTGCTTCTAGTTGCATTCGGACCCTTTGAACCATGAATCAATTGACCTAGACTGTTCATTAGGTCTACGCACAGTTCGTGGGTTACCGTGCAAATGTCACACCTATCTGACAACAGTAATCACCTGATCAATAGCCATTAATATGGACGGTCTAGATTGTTTACAAAAAAAGGTCCCATGGAAAATTTGATCTATTTATTTGTTAGGGTCCATCTCGGATTGCTTATGATCCTAAACAATAACTTCTGTTAGGCAATCCTAACCGTCCTATTTGTGTTTTGAAAGAGGATGGCTATAAAAAAAGGCCAAATCAAGATGGATTGGATCATCCAATCAGAGTGATTTTTTGCATGCTAGCACATGCAAAGTGTTGTAGATTTAATAGACGGTTTGGATTGATTGATTGGACTGTCCAAGTGACCCAATGCAATTAGGAGCACTGCGACCTATAGTGCTCACAACCTTTCTTGAGTCAATCAGGAAATTAAAAGAAGAAGAAGAAAAAATAAATATAAAAAACCAATCTGTGTTTTAGCAAAACTAGAAGGTTTTGAATGCTCTGGTATAGTAAGGCTAACATCTATCTACTGCTTCCTCTTTCTTCAGCCGGTTGAGATATGGGAAATGATTAGGATGATTGCAACTGCCCGTATTGTGATGCCGAAAGCGATGGTCAGGCTGTCTGCTGGGAGGGTTCGGTTTTCCATGCCTGAGCAGGCGATGTGCTTTTTGGCCGGCGCCAACTCCATCTTTACAGGAGAGAAGCTGTTGACGACCCCCAATAATGATTTCGATGTTGATCAACAGATGTTTAAGGTGCTTGGTCTGACTCCAAAAGCTCCAAGTTTTTCCTCTGAAGCAGTAGATTTGGAGATGGAAAGATGCGAAGCAGCCTCTAGTTCGGGTTGATTGATTCAACCAGTGTGTGTTTTAAGTAGGATGGCCCTTTTATTGTTGTTTTGGATGGTAAGTTATTTTTAGCTTATATTCTTTGGAGGATCCATGCATGTTAGTGTCCCACTTTTATTGCGGCCGAAAGTCTTAAGAAGAGAGATGGTCTTGACTGACGCTATCTTTGGCTCTTCGCTGCAACACCCATGGATATCTGTGCTGTCATCCATTGATTTGCATAGTTTGGTCCGCATGATGAGCGCAACGATTTGATTTTTGGCTAGGTCACTTTCTACTGTGGGTCCCACAAATTGGATGGATTAATTTCACTTGTATACCAAGTTTACAATTTGAAGCACATGCATATGAATCATCGTACTCTACCAAGACAATTAAGTCACTCAATCTTTATGCCTTGAGAGAATTTTGGTTTCCAAATGAAAATACCATATGTCAGTGATAGATGGGGAATGGCACATTCACCTGAGCTATTGATTAGGCCGTGGATAGAAGACATTGTTTCGATCACGTCCGTCCATTGAAGGCACTTCTCTGCTCGCAAGTGAGCGATATGAGCTATCAAAGTTGGCACGCCCAAGCTGCTTGCATTTACCACACGCACACGTGTATTTGTATTCATGTCCATTTGATGGGCAGCACTGCACATAATCGACCAGTTTTGCAAATGAGGATGCCTCAGGAGCTTTGGGCCAAAGGTCAGATGGCTATTTTTAATTGAGTGTTAGGTGCTTTAGTGAAATGTGAAATGGCCTACTGTTGGTTTTTGATGATTGATCTGGGTCTTTTTTTAGCATTATAAAAAAAATGGGTCGACTCGTGCAGTGCAAACCATGTCTTGCCTGGGGACATGCAAGGTGTTCATCACATGGATTTAAGACGGCAACTCCGACCAACTGGGGTTCACTAGTCCGGCTAACTCTTTCCGTTGAACTGGACCAATGGTCCAACCTCAGTCTGAGTCGACTCATGGGAATCGTCCTTTGAAAACATATTCATCGTTACACAGCCCCACCGTGATGTGTGTCGACCATCAACACCGTGCATTTGATGGGTCCCCTCTAAATTATGGGATATCCCAAAAATCAGCCGTATACGGAACTCAGGTGGGCCATACCATCTAAAATCATGTGAAGACATGCCAAAAACATATAAAAGCACTTGGTGGGGCCCACCTGAGTTTTGAATGCTGCTGAAACTTGGTCTGAACCCTCATCCAAGTGGGACACACATAATGGATGGGCTGGATTTGCAAACCACATCTCGGTGGACCCAAAAAATAATTATGAATGTTTTAATGCTGCACGGCCCCTCCCCACTTCTGTATGTGGTGTGGGCCACACAAGTCACGGATTGACTTGATTTTTGAGACCTAGGCCCACGATGGAATGGTGCATCTGACTGATGGGGTAGATGTTCGAAACTCATCACGGTGGGGCCTACACAACTTGACCTCATGGGACGGTCTTGTGAGGTCGAGCGCATAGTGTGTGTGTGTGTGTATATAGATATTGAAAAATGTGGATGGGAAGGACGGGGCGAGAAAAGCAGTGACAAAAGGGCTTAGAAGTCAGACTTGGACCAGAGGCAAGGATGGCTGGATGAGTGGATGAGAGAGAGAGGATTTGGGGGTGCTTGTTTGGATTGAGAGATGAAAATTATTCAAGGAGTATGGTTTTTTTTTTTTTTTTTTTTTTAAAGTTGATATCAAGTGATTGAGTGAGTTAAGTCGGATGTTTTTGAGCTAAAAAATTCGGCTCCAGTTTCGAGCTGAGTAAGCTTATTTGAGTTGATTCCAGTGAATGAACCGAGCAAACTCGGTTCGTGCACAGCTCAATTTCATATTGGTCCAAACGTATGCATCGGTCAAATTTTTTTTTTTGAAGACACAGGGTGTCCCCACCTCTTTTTTGAAGTGAGACTAATACACACAGATACATGCAATCACCCACGACCACGTGTATCAGGTAAAGCCAACCACGTGAATCGAACCCTCACCTATAGGGAGCAAACCTATGGTGAAGACCATTCAGCTCATGTGACTGCCACACATGTAAGAGAAAAAAAGGTTTAACAAAAAGTCTTTAAAAAGTCCACTTTCGGCAGTAGCATTAGACAGCAGGGCCCACATGATCCGGTGTTCCACACGTGTCCCATGTTCTACGTCATTAGCATACCTCACACATATATATAAATTATTCAGAACACACGGGAATAATTAAAAAAAAGAGGAAAAGAACTCAGCTTTTGAAAAAGGAGGTGCGCTCGTGTGGTACCGGGCTAGCTATTGTGCGCCCTACAATCAGCCCTGAACAGAAACTCAGGTGTACCACACAACAAAGAAGAGTTTGGAAGGCATGCACGACCAATAAAACACAATGAACGGTGTGGATCGATACGACAGTTTGCGTGAGCCCCACAGCAGCACGGTACCACCGCATATTGTGGTGGTTATACCATTACCAGAAGAGCATACCTTGTAAAGATGGTGTCCTTATAAAAGAAACATAAACAGAATTTCCTGTTTTGGTATTCATCATCAACCATGTCTATATGCAATATGATAATAATAATAATAAAAATAAATAAATAAATTTCTAAAAACCATCATTTATTAATTAATTAAAAAAATCCTATAAAAAATGAAAGATAAAAAAGAAATAATTATCTAGATCTTAAATCAAACTCCTTGTTCTTTCTCCTTGATGGAGGAAGAAGATGTTTTTGCCTCTAAAGTAATATGTGGACAAAAAATGATGAAACCCAACTCATTATTATTTCCATAGCAGAAGAACCATATCCTTACATTACTACCCACATTCAGTCCATTTTTCATCACTAACTTCTTCCAATCTTTGATGAATACATATTGGTTGACACTGGGCCAATAAGTGAATATTAGATTATACCATCGGCCCATTTGATCGATGCCTATGACTTTGATCCCGTAATTGCTATTCATCATCAATTCCTCTTCCTTTTTCGTCATTGCTGGGATAACAACAACAATATTATGAAATCCACATTGAGAGCTTGAATTATATCTAAAATCCTTCCAAGAGTTGTATGTGTAATATATGTATATCACCGGACTATTATTCTATTAGGCACGTGACCCACTAATGATGTCCCAAAACAATTAGATTATCAATTGCATCACAATAATTACTTTAATATGATGATCAACACCCTTCAATCATTTTCCATGTATATAAATGGTTAAAAATCATTGGTTAGTCACTCGGACATGATTTTGTACTTGTGGCCCATTCGAGACTTGAAATTTTATCATTTTCAGGCAAATCATATATTTCAGCAGGCTTATTACAACCATTGTGTCAAACATTACATCCGTTCAGTAATTAAATATATTAAAGTTGATACAGTAATTAAATTCAAGCCCATGTAAATATACCATGCATGGCTACTTTTGTATTTAAGTTGATTTCCAATCAAGGCTGCCAAACACAATAAGAGTATTTCAAATCTAGGGGTTTCAAAACCAAGCTCCTAAACAGGCTAATAATAACCAAAAAAAAAAACCATTCTCCATTCATTGATTAAAAGAATAAAAAATAAAATATCAAAGAATGTTGTAATAGAAAAAAAAAAAAGGAATAAAAAAGACTCGACTCTTTCAATGTGCTTCTTCCACCGTACTTGTAGAAACCGTTGATGTATGATAAGATGGTTGGAGTTGTTGAATAGAGTGCGAGGGAGTGACGATGAAACCCAATTCCTTAAGGCCCGTTTGGCCGGGCGGATTGGAAGGGATTGGAAGTTAAATCCCGGGATTGGCCGGATGTGCCAAACAGACGGGGTGATCTGATCCCCGGATATAGCAATCCCATGGATCTTAAGACAATCCATTGACAACACCATCATTGCCTTTAAATCCCATCCAATCCACCCTAATCCGTTCAAATATGCCTGGAACGTGTTTGGTTCGAGAGATTGGAAGGGATGGAAAGGTTTAATCCCGGGATTGGCCGGGCGTGCCAAACAGACTCCATATAGCAATCCCATGGGATCTAAAGACAATCCCCTGACAACACCATCATTACCTTGAAATCCATGCCATCCACCCTAATTCCATTCAATCCCTTCCAATCCACCCGGCCAAACGGGCCCTTATTCTTTCCATAGCGGAAGAACCAAATTCTTATATTAGTATCCGCCACAAATCCATTTACTATCACCAGCTTTTTCCATCCTTTTTGGAATACATATTGGTGGAGGCTAGACCAATGCTGGAGCTTTATATTATGCTGTCGGCCCATCTGATCAACGGCAATAACTCTAAACTTTTCTTTCGGATCCATCAGACGTTCTTCTTCAATTTTTGTCATTGCTGGGATGAGCACCTTCAATGACTCCTTTTTTAGGAACAAAGGGCAAAGGTTCGACATCACATCGCTGGTGGTGAGAGTCTTATTACATAGGTAGATAAGATCCCCACCGCCCATCTTGAGGTAGACCTGAATCCAAGACCCCTATTCTGGGAGTGGCAGACATGGCCTCTTCTCACAAGAGATTTGCATCTCTCTATTATTTGTCTTTTTGTTGAGGAGGATTTTGAGGGATTGGTGCTTTGCATTTTCCAGCGAAGCGATTCTGGTTAAAGCATCAAAATCCGGCTTTGGAGCTTTTGAGTTGCTGCCGCTGCAGCTTCCGCCTCTCAATTCTTCTTGAATCTCAGCTTTGCTCTTTTTCCTACATGGAATAAACATTTTCTCTTCTTTTTCTCCTTTTTCATTCTCTTTCCTTTTCATCGACGTTTGGCAAGAGAGAGATTTCATGGCCATTCTTGAAAACGGTTGGAAAGAAATGTAGAGAGAGAGAGAGAGGAAGCAATGTAAAGAAATAAATGGAGAGGCAGAGAGAAGAACGTTTGTGAAAACCGTTCCGCAGAGTTTCCTAATAGAAATAAGGGGAGAGAAGAAAATTAGAAATAAGGAGATACGGAGGGAGGGTGGATCTCTCTGCGTGGGAAGCCAAAGTTCTGTTCAAAACTGACAATACATAGGCATTTATCAGTGTAAAATTACGATTCACTACTATATTTCTCTGTGACTAAAAAGGATGGCCTAAGCTCTCAGACATGCATTGATGGTTAGGGCCTGTCATGGATTGTTTATGATTCTATAGAATCTTAGTTAAATTTTTTGTAAGATAGACTATAAAATGTTTTCTTGTTACAGTAAAATTTGGAATGCTTTTATGGATGGTTACGATCATATTGATTTATATGTATTGTAGAATGATGCTTAGAAATCAAATATCTTTTTTTGATGGTCTACATTATCAAATGCTGTTTTGGGAAGGTTATGTGTTGACTGGTAAATATAGACAATCATATATGTCATTGGGTTGTAAATATTCATATTTGATCATTGAACTTGCGTATGTGGGGGTGTCAATGGGCCACGCTCTATTAATGTTTTTGTCTTAAATTATTATTGTGATTAGTTAGTTTATGGTTGTGACTTATAATTGTGATTTGTAAGTTAGATAATTAGTTGCCCGTTTGAAGATTTCAATGGGGCCATACATAGATATGGTGTGTTTTTGGTGGCATAGAAATCACTCAAATTGTCTCATTTTGGACAGTTCAAGGTTAGATGGATAGTATGCTTTCATATAACTTATTTAAATGTTCATGCCTGATCTACGGTCCATCTCCTCGTTTCTCTCTAGATATGTTTTTTCCGTTCTGTATCCAATGCCAAATATCTTTACATTGTTTTAGATATTTGGCATCGGAATGTAACGTAAGATCAACTTATCTAGAGAGGCATGGGGAGATGCTGCCGGATTTTCGGCGTGGACGTTTAAATGAGAATATGAAAGTATTACAATCTATCCAACCTTGGATGGGTAACTAATTTAAGATTTAATTGTATTAGCTTAGAATTGATGGAGTAGACGCGGATGTGCGTTGGAGCTATTCGGATGTTGAGCGGGGGTCCCTGTAAGGTGAGAACTACTGTTATGACCATGATGAAGCTGTTCATTTCCTATGGACAACATTGGAGTGGACTAGCCATTTGGACGGGCCCGTGTTTATGTATTAGCTCATAATTGATGGAGTAGACCTGAATGTACGTCGGAGCTATTCGGATGTTGAGCGGGGGTCCCTGAAAGGTGCGAACTGCTGTTATGACCATGATGAAGTTGTTCATTTCTTATGGAAAGCATTGAAGTGGCCTGGCCATTTGGACAGACCCGTGTCTATGTATTAGCTCATAATTGATAGAGCAGACCCGGATGTACGTCGGAGCTATCCGGATGTTGAGCGGGGGTCCCTGGAAGTTGGGAACCGCTGTTATGACCATAATGAAGCTGTTCATTTCCTATGGACAGCATTGAAGTGGCCTGACCATTTGAACATGCCCGTGTTTATGTAGCTCGATTGAAAACCTTTGTGGCCCCAATTAGTTTTGAGGTCCACTTGAGCTTTGGATCTACCTCATTCTTTAGCTTATGTCCTAAACCTTAACCTAAACCTAAACCTATAACCTTAACCTAAACCTATAACCTATAGCATTAATCTTAACCTAAACCTAAACTTATAACCTATAACTTAAAACTATAACCTTAACCTAAACTTAAACCTATAACCTATAGCATTAACCTTAACTTAAACTTATAACCTATAACCTTAACCTAAACCTAAACCTATAAACTTATAACCTATAACCTAAACCTATAACCTATAACCTAAACCTAAACCTATGACCTATGACCTAAACTCAATTCTCTAAACCTTAACCTATAACCTAACCTAAACCTAAACCTATAACCTAAACCTAAACCTACACTTATAACCTAAACCTATAACCTTAACCTAAACCTAAACCTAAACCTATAAACTTATAACCTTAACCTCTAACCTATAACCTAAACTCAATTCCCTAAACCTAAACCTATAACCTACACTTATAACCTAAGCCTAAACCTAAACCTAAAACCTAAACCTAAACCTACACTTATAACCTAAACCTATAACCTAAACCTAAACCTAAACCCGATCCCGAACCCGATTTCCTAAACCTAAACTTATAGCCTTAACCTAAAACCTATTCTCAAATCCCAAAACCTATAACCTAAACTCAATTCTCTAAACCTTAACCTATAACCTAAACCTAAACCTATAACTTTAACCTAAACATAAAATCTAAACCTAAACCTATACTTATAACCTAAACCTATTCTTATAACCTAAACCTATACTTATAACCTAAACAGTGGTAGTAAAATAGCTACCGTTGAAACCTCCTTGGTCCACTGCGACAAAGCAAAATTTATGTGTTCCTATGAATGTTTCAATGGTGGATATCCAATCGTCCCTGTTTCCCTTGAGTTTTGGATTTGTTTCATTTTTGGTCTAACGTTCTAAAATAATCCGAAAAAAAAGGGCAGACGTGGTGGATTTCGCATCAACACCAAGTGGACCCCACCAAACGTCCGGTCGCACGAACTCACTGCTAAAGAAATCCGCGTCCAGCACGACTTGGCTGCCGCAGATTTTCTGCTAAAGCCTCTCGCAGTAATTCCCACGATGGTATGCTAGGTGGGCCCACCGTGATGTTTGTGAGAAATCCACACCGTTCATCCGTTTTGATAGCTCATTTTAGGACATGCTCTAAAAATGAGGTGGATCCAAAACTCAAGTATGCCACATGACAGGAAATGGTTGGGATTCATTGACCACCGTTTGAAACATTTATTTGGCCACCAAGTTTCAATAACTCTTTCTTAGTTTTTCCTCTCATAGGGCTTACACGAGTTTAATCCACCTCATTTTTAGTCTCATGTCCTAAAATGAGCTCTCCAAACAAAAGAACAGTATAGATTTCCCATGATGTGGGCAGGGCACTTATCTCAGGCCCACCTCTACTATGTATGCATTTTATATCCAGGTCGTCCATTCTTAATTTAAGCGCATGATTCAAAACTGAAGTAGATAAAAATTTCAGGTGGACCACACTACAAGAATAAGTGATAGTCGAACGCCACTATTAAAAAATAACTTAATTCAACAACAATTTTTATCGACTATCCAATCTGTTAATAAGGTCACATGGACATGAATGAAGATTGACCGAAAGCTTTTATAAGCTACAAAAGTTTTTAATTGTTAATAATAACTATTTTTTATGGCGTAGTCCACCTGAAATTTATTTTTATATGCTTTATTATGCACCCAATGCACTAAAATAAACTGAAAAAACAGAATGACAGTGTAACTATGGATACATTGAGAAGCATTAGGTAGACGGATTTCCAGCTAAAGCCTTTTACCGGAGGTTCCTAACATGGGATGCTAGGTGGAGCCAACATTTGTGTTTGTGAGAAATCCACTCTGTCCGTCCATCTTTCCAGATCATTTTAGAACATGAGACTAAAAGTAAGGTGGATCCAAAATTCAAGGGGCCATATGAGAGGAAAAACTCAAAAAAAGTTACCAACCGTTGAAACATTTTTGAGTTCTGACTTGACATTTATATACCATCCAAACCATTTATAAGGTCATTCCCACTGGGATGAATTGAAAACACAAAAACTTAAGACTCACATGGAACTTTTGTTGCCAACTGTTTCCTCTCTTATAGTCGCCTTGAGTTTCGAATCCATCTGATATTTAGTCTCTTGACCTAAAATGATCCAGAAAAATGGATGAATGGAGTGGATTTCTCACAAACATCACGGTTGGTCCCACATAACATCCTGGCACACGAACTTCACTTGAAGGGCTTTTACCGTAGCTTTTTCTATAATTGGCATATGCAAGCAAAGGCTCGGGTGGGCCCACGATAATTCTAAATTTCTAATTTGAATCCAATCCCTGTTAGTTAAAAGTACAAAAAAAATCCCTCCATCCATTATTCAGGTGGACCAGAAGATTGTAATTAAACAATATGAAGGGCAATGATGCTCCTATGAGAATTAAGGGGTGATGTCTCTCCCAACTATTTTCTTTAGTGCTGGCCACCTTAATCATAAATTACCATGATTATTTATACGTGGACCAAACATGAAATTTAATATATAACGGTTGGGATGGATTTCACATAAACATAACAATTAGCAATTATAAGGTGGGCCAATCTATAAAAATTAATGTACAACATTCAAAATATTCCAATTCATTTGTTGTTTATCTAATGCTGTAATTAACCTATTTATTTATTTATTTTTTTCATATTATTTCCATGATGTGATTCATACCTTTGACAGGTTGGATGTTATACACACACCATTTAGACCCCACAAATCTTGAAATTCACTACTTTCTAAAGAAAACAATTAAAGGAGAGCATGTTTGTAATTCCATCCCTCAAAATGCCCCCCTTCACATAAAATTTGTTTCAAGTAAAAGTACAGATTATTCACAAATTTCCAGGAAACGCCCACCCTTCAGTTTTGATGGGACCCACTGTTATGTGTATGCGAGATCATCTCTAATGATTAGATGTGTCATCTTAGGATAAGCAAAGAGACAAAAAATAGTCTGACCTCTACCTAAGGTGGGCCCTACCAAAAGAAACACTTTGTAGGATGTCCACCACTGGTTTTTACTGGGCCTACCGTGATGATTATAAGAAATCCACTCCAACCATTAGATGATACACCAAAATTTAGGTTCGGATCCAGAAATACAGGCCCATCTATGATTTATGCATGCCACAATAAGGGAAACAATTTGGAGGGTAAGCCTTTCCCTGATCACCATTCCTAGTGGATAGTAAACCTGAATCATGTATAGAGTTGAGTTTTGGGCCTTTACCATAATAAGTGGTGAAGCACTTGGTGGGCAGGGTAGATTTCATATAAACATCATAGTGGGGCTTACAATAGTCATGAAATCATGTAGATACAAGTTGTGGGAGTCACCACCAATATGCGTATCAAAGTAAGATAAGAACCGTTAATGTTCTGTGGCCCACGATTGATTTCAATCCTAA
Source organism: Magnolia sinica (assembly GCF_029962835.1). Classification (NCBI taxonomy): domain Eukaryota; kingdom Viridiplantae; phylum Streptophyta; class Magnoliopsida; order Magnoliales; family Magnoliaceae; genus Magnolia; species Magnolia sinica. The sequence continues at coordinate 95,866,588 of NC_080577.1, forward strand.
TTCAACTCAAGACTGGAAGATTAAGGGAATTTCAGTTTATAAGTTGAGTATATTAGGACGGTTATGAGAATATAACATTGTATCTAAATTCAGTATGTACATGTGTGTCATTGATAAGTTGGCTCTTTTGTGAGTTGGGCACATCAAAGTGGCCCATCACTAATGAATGGATCATATTTATCATATTGAGTGTACTTGCATTCATTGATTAACAACAACAATTAAGTAAAACAATTAAGTTTCCTATTCTTAGAATAACAACAACAATAATACTAATAATAACTAAAAAAAATAAAAATCCTCTATTCATTGATTAAAAGAATAAAAAAAAATCAAAGAATGTTATAATAGAAAAAAATAAAATAAAAAAGACTTAAGAGTCTTTCAATGTGCTTCTTCCACTGTACTTGTAGAATCCGTTGATGTACGAGAAGATGGTTGGAGTTGTTGAATAGAGTATGAGGGAATGACGATGAAACCCAATTCCTTATTTTTTCCATAGCGGAAGAACCAAATTCTTATATTAGTATCGTTTCCAAATCCATTTTCCATCACTAGCTTTTTCCATCCTTTTTGGAATACATATTGGTGGACGCTAGACCAATACTGGAGCTCTATATTATACTGTCGGCCCATCTGATCAACGGCTATAACTATAAACTTTTCTTTCGGATCCATCAGACGTTTTTCTTCACATTTTGTCATTGCTGGGATGAGCACCTTCAACGCCTCCTTCGTTTTCAGGAACAAACGGCAAAGGTTCGGCATCACATCGCTGGCTGTGAGAGTCTTATTACATAGGTAGACAAGATCCCCACCGCCCATCTTGAGGTAGACCTGAATCCAAGACCCCCATTCTGGAAGTGGTAGGCATGGCTTCTTCCCACAAGAGATTTGTATCTCTCTATTATTTGTCTTGTTTTTGAGGAAGATTTTGAGGGATTGGTGCTTTGCATTTTCCAACGAAGCGATTCTGGTCAATGTATCAAAATCCAGCTTTGGATCTTTTGAGCTGCTGTCGCTGCAGCTTCCGCCTCTTAATTCTTCTTGAATCTCAGCTTTGCTCTTTTTCCAACATGGAATAAACATTTTCTCTTCTTCCTCTCCTTTTTCATTCTCTTTCCTTTTCATCGACCTATGGCAAGAGAGAGATTTCATGGCCAATCTTGAAAACTGTTGAAAAGAAATATAGAGAGAGAGGAATCAAAGTAAAGAAATAAAAGGAGAGAAGAAGAAGAACGTTTGTGGAAACCGTTCTACAGAGTTTCCTAATAGAAATAAGGAGATGGAATAAAATTAGAAATTAGGAGATGCGGAGGGTGTGTGTATCTCCCTGCGCGGGAAGCCGAGAACGCGGTTTTACTGCCAAAGCCTTACGCAGCAAGTAATTGCCAAGGGAAGATAAGTGGGGCCCACCGTGATGTTGGTTAGAAATCTACTCCGTTCATCCGTTTTTTCATATTATTTTAGAACTTTGGACAAAAAATAAGGCAGATACAAAACTCAAGTAGCCGCACGACAGGAAATAGTGATAGTAAAATGGCTATCGCTGAAACCTCCTTGGTCCATTGCGACAAAGCAAAACTTCTGTGGTACTAAGAATGTTTCAACGGTGGATATACAATCGTCACTGTTTCATGCGGTACAGCCCACTTGAGTTTTGGATCTATTTCATTTTTAGTCCAACGTTCTAAAATGATCTGGAAAAAATGAATGGACGTACGTGGATTTCTCGTAAACACTACGGTGGACCCCACCAAGCTTCCGTTCGCACAAATTACTTTGAAGGAAATCCACGTAAAGCCTTTCGCAAGAAGTTACTGCACTGGTATGGTGGGTGGGGCCACCGTGATGTTTGTGAGAAATCCATACTGTTCATCCGTTTTGAGAGCTCATTTTATGATATTATACAAAAAATGAGCTGGATTCAAAATTCAAGTAGTACACAAGAGATGAAACAGTTAGGGTCCAATGACCACCGTTTGAAACATTTGTATGGCTACAAAGTTACGCACCAGCCACATTTCATGTAAACATCCCGGTGGGCCCACAGAGTCCTGAAACCATGTGGCTACAAGTTGTTGGGGTCACCACCAATCTGCATCTTACTATGAAAAGTAAGATGAGAGCCGTTGATGATTTGTAGCCCATGATTTGGACGATTCAATCCTAGTTAAATTCACGACTAAAAGAAAAATAGAGTTTTACTTTATATATAAGTAGATTATATTAGTATGCTTATGAGAATATAACTCTGCAGTATCCAAATTCAGTATGTACACGTGTGGCATTGATAAGTTGGCTCTTTTCTTTTGTGACTCGGGCACATTACAGTGGCCCATCACTAATGAACAGTTCATATTTATCACGTGTGCTACTTCGATTCTGAGTTCTCGATTGGGCAACTGAAAGTATCTGATTTTCTAGTCTTTGTCCTATTTTACTTCAACATTGAATCGGAAATATCGGAAATACCATCTAGACAGCCTTTCGCAGCAATTTTCTACGATGGGATGTTAGTTGGGACCCACCGTGATGTTTGTGAGAACCCATCCCGTCCATCCTTTTTTATAGCTCTTATTTGTACGTAAGCCCAAAGATGAGGCAGATCCAATAGGCCTCACGGTGGGAAAAGTTGGGTAGGAAATCCCCATCGTTAAAACCTCGTGGGGTCCACCGTGATGGTTATATGCTATCCATACCCTTCATAAGGTCATTCTTTCTGGGATGAACTGAAAACATAAAAAATATTAGCTTGATTTAAAACTGATGTAGCCTCATTTATATTTTAACGGTGGATGTTGAATCCTCACGGTTTCCTGTCGTGCTACCCACTTAAGTTTTGGATCTTTCTCATTTTTGGGCCTATGTTTTAACATAATCTAGAAAAAGGGATGGACGGGGTCGATTTCTCACAAAGTGGGCCACTCCTAGCTTGCTGTCGCAGGAAGTTCACCATAGGCTTTCAGAGGCAATCTGCGTCCATCCAATCTTCATGCATTGGCTCCCTGCTGCCTGCAGATTTTTGATCGGTTTTGTGAAACATTTTGGTAGCCGTCCATTTTTGTTCCACTGATCGAGTGACTACTATATCGGATCACCTTGAATTTTGTTCAATCACCCATCAATGTGACGGCCCACCAATAAGTACCAGTGACACATACTGTCCCATGCAAAAGGCGGGCCCCACTGTGAAGATTGCTTCTTTTTTTTTCCTCTTCTCAAAATGATGGCTTTTTCTGACCGTTGATCATCTATGTTTGTTTTGACCCATGTGAGTGCATGAATGTGTGGGGTGTAAGTGCATGTGTAGTAAAAATTAAAAAAAAAACCATCTACCTAATTTTTATTTTTATTTTATTTTATTTTTTATTATTTTTTTGGGTTAGCTTGTTAGTACACACACCCATGTCAGGACACACACTCCATGTTAGCCACCCCTGCTAGGGATCAATACCAAGACCTCAAGTGTTGAAACGAGACCATCTACCTAAATTGACTTCACTTTTCTTATATTTTTCCCTTTCCTCTCTGTCTTGGGGTGAATGGGTCCCTACTTGTTTAGCCTCTCCTCCCTTTAATGGGACTCATTATAAGAATTCAAGGTATTCACATAAAAGTATTAGTATAGTGCTCCACACCTCTACAAATTTCAAGTGTACCTTACATCATCAAAAGTTTACAATCTTACCTATCTTGCACTTTGACCCAAATCTTTCTGCTAACCATAGTCTTTGCCCATGGACCAAAATCTCATTCGAGCACATGAGGTGGACTACTAAAAAGATTTTAATGTTGGGTGCATATTAAGCTCGATTAAACCATTTTAACAATGTGGCTGGAACATTTTGGCTGTTAGTTCAATGTCATCGAAGTGAATTTGATGTCATCGACGGTTTGTTGATGCCATTGAAGTCCCATCGAAGCTGTCATCAAATTATCAAGTAGAGTTACGCAGAGTTATGTATCTATGGTAAAGAGATGTTATAAATATGGGTGTAATTGGGATTAGGAGATATCTAAGAGCTTTCTAATTCATTCATAGGATTTTCAAAGGCTTGTAAGAGAAGATTCAAGGCTTGTTCGAATTGGTTAATCTCTTTATCTCTTGTAATTTCTACTTTCATAGTGATATTTGTCGCTTTGTGCGGTGGTCTTTTTCCACAAGGATTTTTCCATGTTAAATTTGGTTTGTTTGAGATTGGACTTGGTTGTTGTGATTAGAGTACTTTGCTTGATTCGTCTATGTATGCTTTCGTGTTCCCCCAACACCAGATAGAAAGAAGCTTCAACCAAAATGGAAGTTTCTTATAAATGTGATCATGTAGTGTAACTTCTAGAAATGATCAAGAACGTGCGGAAGCATTGGAGGTAATTGGTACTAGTGAAAATCATGGATGGTCTGATCTACTATCCATGATCTACTAGAGGAGTGATTGAATCTAGTGGTAATGTGTGATCAATTATGAGGAGTCATTATATGGACGATCATCTCTCAGATCTAACAATAGTGTAAGATCAACGGTTCGATCTAAAAATGACAAGTAATCAACAGTCCTATGTAGTGATAATGGATGATCAACAGTTGGGTCAATACAAACATAGATGATCAACAGTCAGAAAAAGCTATCATTTTGAGGAGAAGAAAAAAAAAACAATCTTCACAGTGGGGCCCGCCTTTTGCATGGGACAGTATGTGTCACTGGCACTTATTGGTGGGCCGTCACATTGATGGGTGACTGAACAAAATTCAAGGTGATCCGATATAGTAACCACTCAATCAGTGGAACAAAAATGGACGGCTACCAAAATGTTTCACAAAACCGATCAAAAATTTGCAGGTAGCAGGGAGCCAATGCATGAAGATTGGATGGACGCAGATTACCTCTGAAAGCCTATGGCAGGAACTTCCTGCGACAGCAAGCTAGGTGTGGCCTATTGTGATGTTTGTGAGAAATCCACCCCGTCCATCCCTTTTTCTAGATTATGTTAAACATAGGCCCAAAAATGAGAAAGATCCAAAACTTTAGTGGGTAGCACGACAGGAAACCATGAGGATTGAACGTCCACCGTTAAAATATAAATGAGGCTACATCAGTTTTAAATCAAGCTAATATTTTTTATGTTTTCAGTTCATCTCACAAAGAATGACCTTATGAAGGGTATGGATAGCATATAACCATCACGGTGGACCCAAGAGGCTTTAACGGTGGGGATTTCCTACCCAACTTTTCCCACCGTGAGGCCCATTGGATCTACCTCATCTTTGGGCTTACGTACAAATAAGAACTGTAAAAAAGGAAGGACGGGATGGATTTCTCACAAACATCACAGCGGGCCCCAACTAACATCCCATCGTAGAAAATTGCTGCGAAAGGCTTCACAGGCAATTCTAGTCTAGATGGTATTTCTGGTATTTCTGATTCAATGTCGAAGTAAAATAGGACAAAGACTAGAAAAATCAGATATTTTCAGTTGCCCAATCGAGAACTCAGAATCGAAGTAGCACACGTGATAAATATGAACTGTTCATTAGTGATGGGCCACTGTAATGTGCCCAAGTCACAAAGTCACAAAAGATAAGAACCAACTTATCAATGCCACACGTGTACATACTGAATTTGGATACTGCAGGGTTATATTCTCATAAGCATACTAATATAATCTACTTATATATAAAGTAAAACTCCTTTTTTCTGTTAGTCGTGAATTTAACTAGGATTGAATTGTCCAAATCGTGGGCTACAAATCATCCACGGCTCTCATCTTACTTTTCATAGTAAGAAGCAGATCGGGGGTGACCCCAACAACTTATAGCCACATGGTTTCAGGACTCTGTGAGCCCACCGGGATGTTGACATGAAATATGGCTGGTGCGTAACTTTGTAGCCATACAAATGTTTCAAATGGTGGTCACTAGACCCTAACTGTTTCATCTCTTGTGTACCACTTGAATTTTGAATCCAGCTCATTTTTTGTATAATATCATAAAATGAGCTCTCAAAACGAATGAACGGTGTGGATTTCTCACAAACATCACGGTGGCCCCACCTACCATACCAGCGTAGTAACTTCTTGCGAAAGGCTTTACGCGGATTTCCTTCGAAGGAATTTGTGCAAACGGAAGCTTGGTGGGTTCCACCGTAGTGTTTATGAGAAATCTACATACATCCATTCGTTTTTTCCAGATCATTTTAGAACGTTGGACTAAAAATGAAATAGATCCAAAACTCAAGCGGGCTGTACCGCATGAAACAGTGACGATTGTATATCCACCGTTGAAACATTCTTAGTACCACAGAAGTTTTGCTTTGTCACAATGGACCAAGGAGGTTTCAACGGTAGCCATTTTACTATCACTGTTTCCTGTCATGCGGCTACTTGGGTTTTGGATCTGCCTTATTTTTTGTCCAAAGTTCTAAAATAATATGAAAAAACGGATGAACGGAGTAGATTTCTAACCAACATCACGGTGGGCCTCACTTATCTTCCCTTGGCAATTACTTGCTGCGTAAGGCTTTGGCAGTAAAACCGCGTTCCTGGCTTCCCGCGCAGAGAGATACACCCACCCTCTGTATCTCCTAATTTCTAATTTTATTCCATCTCCTTATTTCTATTAGGAAACTCTGCGTAACGGTTTCCACAAACATTCTTCTTCTTCTTCTCTCCTTTTATTTCTTTACTTTGATTCCTCTCTCTCCATATTTCTTTTCAACAGTTTGCAAGAATGACTATGAAATCTCTCTCTTGCCATACGTCGATGAAAAGGAAAGAGAATGAAAAAAGAGAAGAAGAAGAGAAAATGTTTATTCCATGTTGGAAAAAGAGCAAAGCTGAGATTCAAAAAGAATTAAGAGGCGGAAGCTGCAGCGACAGCAGCTCAAAAGATCCAAAGCTGGATTTTGATACATTGACCAGAATCGCTTCGCTGGAAAATGCAAAGCACCAATCCCTCAAAATCTTCCTAAAAAACAAGACAAGTAATAGAGAGATACAAATCTCTTATGGGAAGAAGCCATGCCTACCACTTCCAGAATGGGGTCTTGGATTCAGGTCTACCTCAAGATGGGCGGTGGGGATCTTGTCTACCTATGTAATAAGACTCTCACAGCCAGCGATGTGATGCTGAACCTTTGCCATTTGTTCCTAAAAACGGAGGAGGCATTGAAGGTGCTCATCCCAGCAATGATAAAATGTAAAGAAAAACGTCTGATGGATCTAAAAGAAAAGTTTATAGTTATAGCCGTTGATCAGATGGGCCGACAGTATAATATAGAGCTCCAGCATTGGTCTAGCGTCCACCAATATGTATTGCAAAAAGGATGGAAAAAGCTAGTGATGGAAAATGGATTTGGGAACGATACTAATATAAGAATTTGGTTCTTCCGCTATGGAAAGAATAAGGAATTGGGTTTCATCGTTATTCCCTCATACTCTATTCAACAACTCCAACCATCTTCTCGTACATCAATGGATTCTACAAGTACAGTGGAAGAAGCACATTGAAAGACTCTTAAGTCCTTTTTATTCTTTTTTTTTTTTTCCTATTATAACATTCTTTGATTTTTTTATTTATTTATTTATTCTTTTAATCAATGAATAGAGGATTTCTTTTTTTTAGTTATTATTAGTATTATTGTTGTTGTTATTCTAAGAATAGGAAACTTAATTGTTTTACTTAATTGTTGTTGTTAATCAATGAATGCAAGTACACTCAATATGATAAATATGATCCATTCATTAGTGATGGGCCACTTTGATGTGCCCAACTCATAAAAGAGCCAACTTATCAATGACACACGTGGACATACTGAATTTAGATACAATGTTATATTCTCATAACCGTCCTAATATACTCAACTTATAAATTGAAAGTCCTTTAATCTTCCAGTCTTGAGTTGAATTAGGATTGAAATCGATCGTGGGCCACAGAACATCAACGGTTCCTATCTTACTTTGATACGCATATTGGTGGTGACTCCCACAACTTGTATCTACATGATTTCATGACTCTTGTAGGCCCCACTATGATGTTTATATGAAATCTACCCTGCCCACCAAGTGTTTCACCACATACTATGGTAAAGGCCTAAAACTCAACTCTATACATGATTCAGGTTTACCATACACTAGGAACGGTGATCAGGGAAAGGCTTACCCTTCAAATTGTTTCTCTTATTGTGGCATGCATAAATCATAGATGGGCCTGTATTTCTGAATCCGAACCTAAGTTTTGGTATATCATCTAATGGTTGGAATGGATTTCTTATAATCATCATGGTAGGCCCTGTAAAAACCAATGGTGGACATCCTACAAAGTGTTTCTTTTGGTAGGGCCCACCTTAGGTAGAGGTCAGACTATTTTTTGTCTCTTTGCTTATCCTAAGATAATACATCTAATCATTAGAGATGATCTCGCAAACACATAACGGTGGGTCCCATCAAAATTGAAGGGTGGGTGTTTCCTGGAAATTTATGGATAATCTGTATTTTTAATTGAAACAAATTTTATGTGAAGGGGGGCATTTTGAGGGATGGAATTACAAACATGCTCTCCTTTAATTGTTTTCTTTAGAAAGTAGTGAATTTCAAGATTTGTGGGGTCTAAATGGTGTGTGTATAACATCCAACCTGTCAAAGGTATGAATCACATCATGGAAATAACATGAAAAAAAAAAAAAAACATAGGTTAATTATAGCATCAGATAAACAACAAATGAATTGGAATATTTTGAATGTTGTACATTAATTTTTATAGATTGGCCCACCTTATAATTGGGTCCATCAGATTTTTAGTTTGTCTAATGATAATGTAGGTGTTAATATGATGGACGGTTTGGATATAAGACACATACAAAAAGTTAAGGGGTAGCAATGTAATTTTGAACCACCTAAAATTTTAGGGGCTAATTGTTATGTTTATGTGAAATCCATCCCAACCGTTATATATTAAATTTCATGTTTGGTCCACGGATAAATAATCATGGTAATTTATGATTAAGGTGGACAACAAAAAAGAAAATAGTTGGGAGAGACGTCACCCCTTAATTTTCACAGGAGCATCATTGCTCTTTATATTGTTTAATTACAATCTTCTGGTCCACCTAAATAATGGATGGAGGGGAATTTTTTTTGTACTTTTAACTAACATGGATTGGATTCAAATTAGAATTATAGTGGGCCCACCCGAGCCTTTGCTTGCATATGCCAATTATAGGCCCTTCAAGTGAAGTTCCTGTGCCAGGATGTTATGTGGGGCCAACTGTGATGTTTGTGAGAAATCCACTCCGTTCATCCATTTTTCTGGATCATTTTGGTGAATTTCGCAATGTAAGAGAAATGGAGACCTAGTTCATGCACATGTTGACACAGTAGAACATATGGCCCACTGCCAAACATGGAGTGGAAGGAAGCGGATTGCGTACTGAGTAACTCAGTACGATTAGCATACTGAGTAAACTTTGTGAGGTTCATCATGATTTATGTATTTTATCCACTCAGTTCATCCATTTTATGAGATAATTTTAGAGCTCTAGCCCAAAATTAAAGTATATCCAACACTCAAATGGGCCACACCACAGGAAACAGTGTGAATTGAAGATCTACCGTTGAAAAATTCTTGGGGGCCACAGAAGTTTGGATCAAGCTTATTTTTATGTTTTCCCTTCATCCATGTCTGTAAGAGTTTTTGAACAGTTTGGATGACAAACAAACATCACTGTGGGGCCTAACAAGGTTTCAACGGTGGATCATTATTCCCACTGTTTCCTGTAGTATGATATGCTTGATCTTTGGATATTCTTCAATTTTGGGATCAACGCCTTAAATTATATGGAAAAACGGATGGACGGCGTGGATAGACGACATACGTTCACGGTGGGGCCAACTGAGTTTACTCAGTACGATAAGAGCGTACTGAGTAACTCAGTACGCAATCCGATTTCGGAGTGGAATTGGCACAGGACCAGATGCAATTCCATCCCACCTAAGCCCTTCTAATCCCACTGCCCAAACACGCCCTAAATCCCCAAATCCCTAAATCGATATTGAGATTGAGAGAGATTGAGAGAGAGAGATACCTCACTGTCGTGAATGACCTTCAACCGAGCTTCAGAGAGAGAGAGAGGGCGTGCGTGGGTACGGCGTTCGGCAACGGACCGCAAGAGAGATCAGAGAGAGAGGAAGAGAGAGACAGAGAGAGAGAGGAGGGAGAGGATGCGAGAGAGACAGAGAGAGGACAGGGTGGAGAGATCAGAGAGAGAGGAAGAGAGAAAGAGAGCGAGAGGAGGGAGAGGGTGCGAACAGGGAAAAGGAGAGAGAGAGAGGGGGGGACGTGGATTTCGTGCGAAAGACTTTAGCAGGAAGTTCCTGCGCAAGATTCTGTGTGGTCCTACTTGGTTGTTTGTGTGAAATCTAACCCCTCTATCCGTTTTTTAAGCTAATTTTATGACGTGGGACCAAAATCGAGGAGAATCATAAACTCAAATGGGCCACACGAGAGGAAACAGTGGAGATTTAGTGACCACCGTTGAAATATTTATATGTCCATAAAAGTTTTTGACGATATAATTTTTTTGGTTTTTTCACTTTATCTAAGTGAAAATGACCTTAGAAACGGTTCAGATGCAATATAAACAGCAAGGTAGAGCCTTGGAAGGTTTCAACGGTAGGCATTCCTTTCCCCACTGTTTCATCTCCTATGTTCCACTTGAGTTTTGGATCCTGTTCATTTTTGGTAAAATGTCTTAAAATGAGGTAGAAAAACGGATGGACGGCTTTGATTTCTCACAAACATAGCAACGGTCCCGCCTAGAATCCTTGCGCAGGAACTTCCCGCGAAAGGCTTTCGCAGGAAATCCGCGTCCCACTCTCCCGGGGCGGCTTACATACGGGCTGAGTAGCGTGTTGGCTACTGAAGTGACGTCACCAAATTATGTGGGCTCCATATGATGTATGTGATGTATCCACACCGTCCATCCATTTTGAGATATTATTTTAGGGCATGAGCCAAAGAATGAGGCGGATACAAAGACGTAGTGGACCTCATCACAGAAAACAGTGGGGAGAGTGATTCCAACCATTGAAACTATCCTAAGGCCCACCATAATTTTTATTTGAAATCCAAACCTATTCAAAAGTTAAAAAAGACATGAAATAAGGTAAAACACAAATATCAACTTGATCTAAAACTTTCGTGGCCTTTAGAAATTTTTAATAGTGGGTGTCACTATCCCCATTGTTTTCTATGCCGGGTCTATTGGAGTTTTGGATTTATCTTTGGGTATTGCCTTAAAATGATCTCTCCAAATGGATGGAAGGTGTGGATATAAAACATACATCATGGTGGGGCCCAAAAATGAAAGGTATATAAATATAAGGTGGACCACACTACATAAAAACAACAGTGATTGGATATCCATCATTAAAATCCTTGTAAGGCCCACCGTACTTTATTTGGCATCCAATCTATTTATTAGGTCATACTGGCCTAGATGAATGGGAACAATAAAAAAATCATCTGGATCCAAACTTTTATGGCCCCCATAATGTTTTAAATGGTTAACGCTCATCCAACACTATTTCTTGTAATGTGGTCCGTTTCAAATTGGAATATGCCTCATTTTTGGTCTCATGCCATAAGATGATCTTTAAAAACAGATGGACAACATGGATTAAACACATACATCATGGTGGGGCCCACACAGCACCAACCACCAACCATTGGATGGTGTATGGGGAGGAGCTGTGGTCCATTTAATCTTTGAGTATGATTCATTTTTTTAATAATTCTATAAAATGATCTCGAAAAATGTATGAATGGTGTGGGTTGATCCCAAAATTTCGATAAATCTAAAATTCAAGTGGACCATGCCACACAAAACAGTGTAGAATAATGATTTCCACCATTGATACCTTCATTGGGCCCACAGTAATGTTTATTTGTCATCCAACATGTTCATAATATAAAAAAGATATGAATGAAGAGAAAACACAAACATTAGCCTAAATGTGGGCCACACCACATAATATAATGGAGAGGGGTTTCCTTCAAACATTCATAGTCATATATTGGGCCTGCCTAAATGTGATTCACATATCCAACCCACTCATTATGTGTGTCCCACTTGGATGAGGGGCCAGACCAAGTTTCAACTGCATCCAAAACTCATGTGGGCCCCACGAAGTGCTTTTATATTTTTTAGGATGTCTTCACATAATTTTAGGTGGTATGGCCCACTTGAGTTTCGTATGCAGATGATTTTTGACATATCTCATAACCTAAAGGGGACACATCAAATCCACGGTGTTGATGTTCGACACACATCATGATGGGGTTCACAAAACTTACTAACATCAATACTTAGGTTCTCACGAGGTCAGTAAGTTGGGTCACAATTTTGACCAGAATATTTGACCCATTTTACATGTCTAGTCCATTCACTCTATTTTACTAATCATTACCCTTAATTTGACTAGTTACTCACCCCGATCATGCTACATATGAGAAAGATATTGAGCAAACAAGATTGATCAACAATTTGAGTGAATTTTGATTTAAACATCTGAAGTTATTTACTCTTCAATCTAGATTGATGAGATTGTCCAAAAACGGTTAAAGGTTGTTCATAATATCAAAAATATATGAATGAATAGAAAACACAAACATCAGCTTGATCCAAAACTTTTATGGCCTCCAAGAAATTTTAAATGGTGGAGGTTCAATCACACTATTTCCTGTGGCGTGGTCCACTTGACCTTTGGATATACTTCCTTTTTGTTCTTTAGACCTCAAATTATCTGTTAACATGGATGAATGGAGTGGATAAAATAAATAAATAACGGTTGACCCCACAGAGTTTACTCTGGGAAGGGTAACGAGTAACTCACCTAACTGTAGTGGAGAAGGGTTTTCTTAAAACATTCATAATCATATATTGGGCCTGCCTAAATGTGATTCACATATCCAACCCACTCATCATGTGTATCCCACTTGAATGAGGGGCTAGACCAAGTTTCAACTGCATCCAAAACTCATGTCGGCCCCACCAAGTGCTTTTACATTTTTTAGGATGTCTTTACATAGTTTTAGATGGTATGGCCTACTTGAGTTTCGTATACAAATGATTTTTAAGATATCTCATAACCTAAAGGGGACACATCAAATCCACGGTGTTGATGTTCGACACACATCATGATGGGGCCCACAAAACTTACTAACATCAATTCTTAGGTTCTCACGAGGTCAGTAAGTTAGGTCATAATTTTGACCAGAATATTTAGCCCATTTTACATGTCTGGTCCACTCACTCTATTTTACTGATCAATACTCTCAATTTGACTAGTTACTTGCCTCAATCAGGCTATCTATGAGAAAGATATTGGGCATACAAGATTGATCAACAATTTCAGTGAAATTTGATTTAAATATCTGAAGTTATTTACTCTTCAATCTGAACTGAATAGATTGTCCAAAAACGATTAAAGGTTCAATTAGTGGATGTGCCTAATAATTTAGTAACTTTATTTTTCACAGATAAATTTCAATTTCCATTTAAAAATAACATATTCTTTTCAAAATGTATATTTTAAAAACATTTGAATGTCTTGTGTTTTCTATTGAAACGTGTATTGAATTAGGGTGTAGATACTTTAGGAGTAGATCAAGCCTCTGTCATAGTTTCGGATTCTCAGCTTGTTATGTGGGATTAGCTTGTATTGTCCAAGTTAAGCAAATCAATGAGTTCAATATATTAGTTTTATGAGTAGCTGTACATCAATGAGTTTAGTATATTAATTTTATGAGTAGCCTTATAAATTTAATTTATGTTAACATTTTTTAAATTATTTTCCATTTACTTACTAGGTTAGAATCTTCATATGCTCTTAGATATTATTAGGAAAACATTAGAAGCAGACTTTTAGACCAAGAGAGCATTTGTTAGATAAAGGAGCAACATTGTTTTAATCTAAATTAGCACTTATATTTTTTTTGGCAAAGATATGTGATAGCATTTATTTTATACAGATCTCTTTTTATGAATTCATGGATTTTTGAATTAATGAGCTTATTTTCCACATGGAGACCCCTTGATGCAAATTGATGGATTGTTGAATTAATTAGTTTGTTCTTATATAGACTACTTCTCTTTTCATATAGCCCCTATGTTTTTTATAGAGTTTTACCGGCGAAAATTTTCATCAGTAAAAGTGATTTTTTGCTTTTTACCAACAAAATTTTTCGTCGGTAAAAAAATTTTCGTCGGTAAAACTCTGCGCCAAAATTTTCTACCTTAAAAATATAACACTTTTACCGATGAACATATTCGTCGGCAAAAGTGGTTTTTTTGCAGGAAAAATGTTTTTACCGATGAAAATTTTCGTTGGTAAAACTTTTACCACGAAAGTTTTCAAAATAGCGCGCAAATTTTCTACCTTAAAAATATAACAATTTTACCGACGAAAATTTTCGTCGGTAAAAACATTATTCCTGATGGTTTTAGTTCGTCAGTAAATCTTAGCGCGAAAGAAAAATATAACAGTTTTACTAATGAAGAGTTTCGTCGGTAAAGTGGTTTTTTGCTTTTTACCGACAAAAATTTTTGTCGGTAAAACTCCGCACCAAAATTTTCTACCTTAAAATAATAACACTTTTACCGATGAAAATTTTTGTCGATAAAAACATTATTCCTGACGGTTTTAGTTCGCCGGTAAAATTCGGCGCGAAAGTTTTCTACGTTAAAAATATAATAGTTTTACCGATGAAAATTTGCGTTGGTAAAAGCGGTTTTTTGCTTTTTACCGACGAAAATGTTCGTCGGTAAAACTCCGCGCCAAAATTTTCTACCTTAATATAACACTTTTACCGATGAAAATTTTTGTCAGTAAAAACATTATTCCCGACGCTTTCGATTCGTTGGTAAAACTCAACGTGGAATATAACAGTTTTACCGACGAAAATTTTCGTCGGTAAAAGTGGTTTTTCGTGGGAAAAATGTTTTTACCGATGAAAAGTTTCATCGGTAAAACTCTTACCGCAAAAGTTTCAAGAGTAGCACGAAAATTTTCTATCTTAAAAATTATAATAGTTTTACTGACGAAAAAAAAATTCGTGCTATTTTACGGACGAAAAAAATTTTAGTTGGTAAAACACTACTTTTAGCGACGAATTTTTTTTCATCGGCAAAAATTTCGTCGGTAAAAGCGCTATTTCTTGTAGCGACCACAATAAGTACTCGAACCCATGACCTCATGTTAAAACTCTGGTGACTCCACCACCAAGGCATGAGTAAGGACACAGTAGCCATGATTGTAGACTTCAAATATAGTGCGGCATTGTAAAATCTGTAAGAGGCTCTCTATAAAACCTTAATTCCTCCTTACAAATCAAATCCTCCTCTAGAGGAAGAGCATAAGAGAGAGAGAGCCTTAGACGTCCATATGTCCACATGTGTACACATTTGCGGTCCACTGTGTATGCGTCTCTTGTGCACTAGCTTCCATATGTTATCCATCTTATGGATTGGGCCAAGTTGCTACTCATACCCATAGCCCTGTATGGTTGCTATATATGGAAAAGATTTCAAGGCATTCATTAACTGGAGATGGATTAGGTAGAGACTTTGAAGGATTGATAGAGGAACTAAGAATCCAATTGAAAGGTATGATGTTTATCCTTGGTTTGTACCTTTTGGAAATTTGATATGATCTATATAGGAAGTAGATCATAATCACATGATTAAAGTTACTTCTGGAAAAAAAAAAGTTTTATGCTTTCATCTTTCAAAAACTCCAACACCTTCCACTTTTTAAAAATTTTTTTTTTTTACACACGCACACACACACACCACCACACACACTCACGCCGTAGTGGGATTTCAGCACCTATGGGTACTCGAACCCTCAACCAGGTGTTGAAACTCCTGAGAGTCTACCACCGGAGTAAGAGCAAGGACCCCAACACCTTCCACTTGAATAGCTGTGTTAGGTAACGTATTGCAGTTAATCATAGATAATATGAATGATTTCTCAATCAATGATTCCGCTCGAAAATAGAGGATCATTTTACAAACTGCTTTGTTTTTTTTTATTTTTGTTTTTTATTTTTATTTTTTATATAATAACTTAAGGCTGCGTTTGGCTGCACCAAATATCATAGACATTTGATGATCTATGAAATTTCATGATATTTGGTGCAACCAGAGCCAAATACACCCCAATCACATGCTTTCTTAAACCACTTTTGAGTAAGAAAAACCACAACAACCATACAATGTGACAATTTCATATTTCAAATCTTTGAACTTTTGAGGGGTCAGTCTAGCCCGTATTTCCATCCAACTCTATTGCTTCAACAATCCATCTCTGTTACTGCATTGTTCTTCGCCAACCACTTTCATACTCTTTGTCAACCAGATAGCAGTCTCCCTCGGGGAAGCTCCGTCCTTCCCGAATGGCTTCAACACACCTGCTAGTTCATTGAGCTTCCGCTGCTGAAGCAGCAGCGCACACAGCTCCAAGAGAGACTCCAATGCTTCTGCACGTTCTTGATAATTTGTAGAAGTTGATACTACATGATCGCATTTATAAGAAACTTCCATATTAGTTGAAGCATCTCTGCATCTAGTGAGTTTTGATTCATCGGATACTGAAGGTGGGAGCTGAGGAAATTGGTAAGTATTATTGGATCTGGGTAAAGATTCTAACAAGGTGCCTTTTGCAGAATTGGTAGAGGCTGAACTAATTGGTGTGTTGTTTTCTTGGTCTTTCCAAGTATCAGATTCAACATGATTTGGAGCAGTGGGAATGTTTTTGTCGCCTGAACTATTGATTGGTTGTGGGTGGAGGGCATGGTTGGCGCATTCAATCACGTCCGTCGAATGCAGTTCCCTGCTCAGAACTGAGCAGAGTGAGCTCTCCCTGTCTGAGCTCAAGCTATTACTGTAGGGGTTGATTGTCAGAGTGTCTCTTTGCCGATGTGCACTGATAGTTTTTCTCATTGGAGAAGGACATGAGATGAAGGATGGTGGTGAGATACATTCGGCAATGTACTTCTGCAAATGAGGATGCTTCAAGAGCTCTGCAGCCTGAGAGATTGATAAAAAAAGATCGGTTGGGTTCTTTCAAATGATTGTTATAGATTCTTCAGTGAAACATGAAATGGCTTACTGTTGGTCTTTGATCTGGGTTTTTCCTTAGCATGCTCTTTATCAGACTCTTCCTGCAACCAAGGTGTGGAAATGAGCTGATGTGGACTATCAGGGAAAATGACCAAAAATAAGGTCCTGCCATGTAATCCATGGCACATGTGGGACATACAAGCCATTCATCAGATGGTTCCCAGCATGTAGATTGGTCAATTCATCAAGTGAGCCACACATGTACAGAAAAAAAAGAAAAAGAAAAAGAGGATGCATGTTTAGAAAGAGTGTCCAAAGAGGTGCATCTACAAAGCAGGATCCACCTGAAATGCAGCTTGGATGCTCCACACATGTCAAAGTTGATATGTGAGGCCCTTTGTTGAATTAGCATTGCTCGCAAATAATGTGCGTGTGCGTGTGTGTGTGTGTGTGTGTGTGTGTGTGTATAAAACAGGAAAATTTGGGGAAGAAAAACTCAGATTTTGAAAATGGTAGTCATTATTTGGAACAAGACACATAAATGAATGAATGCTCAAGCAATACTAAAGGAATGAAACACTTAAAGAGTGAATTAGAAACTCACATAGATGGAGAATATACACTGGGAAGTGCACTAATGGATGAACGACGTATCTTACTTATAAGGCCAGGCATGTCCTGTTCCATTTTTGTTAGTGGTCAGTAAAATGGGTTGAAGATGGGTTTTAAAATAGCAACATGGTGATTGTAGCCACACATGGAAATCTGCCAATTTACAATGCTTGTGAAGCTATATCATATGAACAATGACCAAGAAGATTGATTCTAAGATAATAAAGGATTTTTATGGCACACATATGAGGTCCAGGATATTTATCAAATGGGTCCCACTGTGAACATGCCCTGGCCTGAGAATGATCAGGATGGTCCACTTTTCAGGTGCGCCACACGTGTATGCTGAACATGAACTGTTGGTCACTTTCTCTAACTGTCCATCTTTCTAATACATATGTAGCTGATCCAATGCATGGACTGGTCTGATGTTTGGTCCAAGGGTGTCTACAGTAGGGTTCACCTGATAACTGGACCAGGTCTTGTACATGTGCCACAAAGGAAACCCTCAACTGTCTTCATACCAATCTCAGCATTTCTCATTTGCGTATTGCTTGCTTCTCCTGTCAGTAAAACAGCAGAAAGATGAACCTGTAACTTACAGATGACCTGAAAGCAGGTTGATGTGCTGTAATTTCAAACATACAGCATCCTGAAAGCACCCAAAAGGACAAAGTTGAAAAAACCGTTAAATGGATTGAAAATGCAAAAGAATCAGTCCATATGTTCTCTGTATGGTATCATTCCTTGCATACATCTAGGAGAGAATGCAGTGGTGAGAGAGGTGATGCAGGCAAACAAGTGCATGGTGACTGAATGCATGTGTAGGTGTCTAGATACATCGTGCACATGCATGGATGAAATGCGAGCACATTGAAACATACATGACAAGAAATCAAAGGTTAACAAGCGACTCACCTAGAGACCAGATATCAGACTTGAAGCTGTATGGAATATCCGCAAGGAGTTCAGGGCACATGGAGTTGGGAGTTCCTAACACCTGCACCCCTATCAATGCTGGATTTGGATCCAATTTATGCAATAACCATACTCAAAGAGTGTGTTTGGATGCACTATCAAATTGAATTGTAACTCTTAGTCTAATAAAGTGGAAACTTGTCTAATAAAGTGGAAATAACCAAATTGCAATTACCTTCCCTAGCATTAATATAGAGAAATCAGGCTCCAAAATGTTATTGACTTACTTCCAATTTGGACTTGCAAGAAATGCAACTGCAATTTGAGGGCCACCTTGTCATTGTTAATACTATGTGGTATCATTACAATTTGGTCCTTCCCTCTTCTTTTAAACTGACCATTCACAATTCAGTTAACTTGTACATCCAAACGCAGCTCAAGTGTTGTCACCCACATCTTTGCTACCGGTATGTTATAACATTTATATGTACAACATTAAAATTCCAAGCAAGCAAGGTCATAAACACAGGAAACAAGATTTTTTTAAAAAGAAAAGAAAAGAAGAAGATAAAATCCCAGAATTTTATGGGTTTATTTGCATCTCGCTTGGCATATTGAAGGAAGTTATATTGACATATGCACAATGCTGATGTGAAGCTGAACAATGGCCCACTCTCACTGAGAGATACCACTAGCATTTTTATAAATAGGGGAATGCTAGGCCTAGTTTCACAAATAGGAGTATATGACATTGCGGAATGGTGATTGGCAAAAGTGACCTCAGTAGGCCTCTCTCAGGGGAGGATATGGGAATGTTAGGAGAGGTGCTCTTGACCAATCATCACGCTACTAGGTCTTTTTTTAACTTGTCTCATGATCGGACATGGGATTTCTCTTATAAATAATATAGCAAGAAGATTATGTAGTAAAGAAAGAAACAAAAACGGAAGTTCGAGGATCAGTCTTCCACAAGGATGCACCCAAATCTCTAAGTCAACCAATCACTTGATTTGCATTGAGTGTGCATAGGACTTGAACAATTCTCTGATCAAGAAGAAAACACAAGATTTCATTGAAGATATAACTTCTATGGAGCCTACATCTGCTGCTTGGTAGGTTGGAGAAAGATAAGCCAAAGCATTCCTCAATGCCATTGCTCCTACACTCATTGAATCTAGGAACTAACCATTGTCCAGTCAAACATCATATAGTTGTGTTTGACATAGGAAGAGATAGACACATCTAAGGTTATGTTTGGTTGCGGAAAATTTCATCAAATATCATGAAATTTCAAACAAACACAGCCTAAGTTATATAGAGGAAAATTGGTAAATGTCAAGTCTGCTGCATGGCTTTGCAATACGCTAGTACCCAAAAACACAAGATTCCTTTCACATAGTTGCTCATTACGTGAAAATCCTATCATGAGAAGTCTACCTTACAAATAAACAATGGCATCGGCATTCACGCACTCTCCACAGTCTTATAAATGTTTCTAAATGCTTCACCAATAACCCTAGATCCATAGCTCAAGTGGTAGACTGAGTGAAAGATACCTTGTTTCAACATTGAGGTCTTGGTATCGATTCCCTGGAGGGGGTGGCTAACAGTGAAGTGTGAACTGACAGTGGGTGTACTAACAAGCTAACAATATATATATATATATATATATATATATATATATATATATATATATATATATATATATATATATAAAACCCAAGTTAAAAATAGAGTTGAGAACCAATCAGAGCTTTTGGGTCCAAAGTGGCAGAGGCCTTCACCACTTGTTTCTAAATATATATCTACTCCATAGTTCTCCAAAACTGAGGGAGTAAACAAATAAATCCTCAAGAGTTCTTAGTCTTCTCCGCCACCTGCATGTTAGGGATAGTTCTATCTTATTGTTTTGGAGAGAAGGCCTTGAAAGTCCTTGAAAACACCTAGGTGTCCTTCAAAAGCACAGAGCATGGTTTTGTAAGTGTTCCATACGTTTTTGGTTGAAACGGTTTCAAAGCCACTTCTAAAACAGTTATTGACCAAAATACATTGGCCTGCAGGATATATGATTTTTTATTTTTATTTTTATAGAATGAACTGGAAGTTCTACTATATCCTGCTATCAAAAGCAAGGAAAGATCCTAGTGAGAATGCCAAATGTAGGATTCAAATAGTGAAAAACACCTAAGCCATTGCTAAAACATGACGATCTGCGTCAAACTACTACCAAGTCTGTTGTATTACAAATAGAAACAGGAGCCAGAAGAAAAGAGTATAGCACTTACATTAGAAGAGGAATCAGCATCATTCAGTAACTTTGCAAATCCATAATCACCTACACACATACAGAGTTGTCAATTCAAGTCCCATTAGTATCAAAGAAGTGGAAAGGCCACAAACAGGAAAACAACTTGAAAGAGTGGCCTAGACATTGATGTGCTTTTGTTGCACCTTATCAAATTGCATCAACCCATCCAACATTTACATGGCATGCATATATGTCACTCCAGGCCATCCAAGTTGTCAGCTCTATTTGTGGGCAGAGCATGGCCTGAAAAACAGATTGATTGGATGATCTTGGCCATATAACTTTTCCCGTTGAGTTTGGAGCGTTGACCATTTTAGTTTTAATGTCCGTTTGAGGGCCACCAATTGGGATTACAATCACTTGATCAATGTAGTTTCTGGGCTGTGCTCCATTGGCAATGGCCAGATATTCTTATATACCACATGTGCAGTCAATGAATCTCCATCATTGGGTTCTTACTCATGCCCCGGTGGTAGACTCACGAGAGTTTCAACATGAGGTCATGGATTTGAGTACCCATTGTGGTGACATCCCACCATGGTGTGTGCGTGAGTGTGTGTGGTGTGTGAGTGCGTGTTAAAAAAATGAATCTCCATCATTTAATAGAGTGGCAAATGCACACCAGAAGAGAAGAAGAGGAGGTAATTACAGTGGCATAGAAAGTACCATCCAATGGTTGAGGTTCATTGACACAATCTAGTTTTAGCTCCATTAACAAATAGAGGTCACAATGGGTTGGCTCAGGTCTGGTTAGGTTCGGTACATAACGAGTATGGATCCAACCCAAACCTAACACATTTTTTAAACTGGTTGATATTCCCCAACCCAACCCATATATAAATGGGTCAACCCAAACCCAACCCGCTTAGCCCATTTAATTAAAACTATAGAAAATAAATTAAAAATAAAAGCTATTGTCATTTTGTAGGAAAAATCTATAAATATCAACCACATATTTAGAACTCTTAATTAATATAAGAGCCAGTACGTTTCACCAATTACCACAGTAATGCAAAGGAATGTGCAATGACTACAAATTAGTTTACCGGTTGATGGGGACATCACGCGCACACGCGCACTCACGCCGCCCCCCCTACGCACGTACGTACGTAGGAGGACCCCACCATCGATCTGGCTCGATGACGACGTCCAGAGAGGGCCTCCTAGCTAGAAGACAAGTTTTGGTTCAGAAAAGTGGCCCGATAGTCAAGAAAAGCCCACCATGGGATCTCATGATAGTGGCCCACTCATCGGATTAGTTTTATATTTTAGGTTTTGCTTATTGTTATTATTTAGAACATCGTGAACGCTTTAGATTTCCTTATTTGGTTTTTATTTTAGTTTACTTCATCGCCAAGTAATAGGTGTCGCACATGGTGCGAGTTTTGGGTATAGGGTTCTCCCTATAAATAGGCACCCCTTGTAGTTCTTTTCATTGATTGAAGTTAATAAAAAAATTCCTGCTTTATTTTTCTGCTCTCTTCGTGAGTTGTGGAAGAATTCAAAAGTGGGTGTGAAGCCCTCCCTTTTCGAAGGGCTAACTACCGTGGTGCGAAGCCACATCGATCCCAATTCACCCCCATCTTCCATCATTTTTTTTTTTCATCTTCCCCCATCATCCATACTTCGAATTTGTCCTTTTGTTGCATCAGATTTCTTCATTGAAGCAGGTTTCCAGATTTCGGCCCGCAGGCGAGCTGAAACTTCGGCGGAGCACCACGCACAAACCGTACATCGGATCGAGCTGAAATTTGGAGGTTTTGGAGTCCATCCCTGGCCGACCAGGGCCAAGGTAGCATTTTTCTGAATAGTGGGCCCCACACACGTGCGGCCGGGATCACACGCACGTCCATCTGGACCATTGTTGCTGTCCACACGCGGGATCATCTTTTGGTTCAGGTTTTTATCTTCTTTTATCCTCTCATAGCCATTTTTTTCATGAATCCTAACCCTATATTACATGATCCCTAATTGATTTGCCCATTTTTATCACCTTAGGGTTCCTTGAATTGAAATTAGAGAATCCCTTGAATTAGGGACTGATTTTTATGCATGAGTAGTTGATTTTATTTCCCTTTGACATTGTTTGGTTTATAATTTTATTGGTCCAGTCCTAGCCTGTGTCGGCTTGGACCCGCATATATTCCCCTTTAATTGAATGTTTGGATTTTCATGTGGGATGTGGAATTTGTGTGATTGTTTCTGAATTGGTGTGATCTAAGCCTGCAATCTTGCATATCATATTTAATTTTCCATGTCCTGCATCAAATTTGGTATCAAAGCCTAGGGTTCTTATAGGGGAATTCACCACATATTTAGGGTTTAGTTTGTTTGAGTCCTTCATGCATTCAGTCCATCATATATAGCTGAATTTTAGTAACAGTGTGTAGTCTCCTTCATATAGAGTCTCGTAGGGTCATTTAGTTTTTAGACGCATATAGTTGTCATAACAAGTCCTTAGGTTGAGCAAGTCAGTGTATGCCCACACGTACGGGTTGCGGTTTCGGTTTGCACCCTACACTAAACATGGAACAATTGCAAGAGTCACTAAACAAGATATCTCAGACGTTGGAGTCTATGATTAAGCGCTTGGAAATGGACCAATGCTGTGAACAGCTTGATGTACGCATTACCCGACTAAAGACCGTCGCTAGGACAAACCCCACCATTGGGGTAGATGTCCAATCTCAAGCAGGTGGCCTGGAGGATACACCAATGAATGGAGTTGGTCAAGGAATCAATTATGGGTGTGCACCCAGACACCCAACCCATGAGAGATATAAAGACCACTATTTTGAGGGGTACAACATGTGTGGCCTTGTGGCTGGAGAGAGTGCACCAGCGGCTAGTGTAGAGTTACCCACTGAGGCCATTCCGGTAATGGATGAGTTACGTGATATCTTTCCTGATGATCTACCGGATGAGTCCCCTAGGAAGGATATAGAGCACACCAAAATATGGGACATCATAATACCTACAACCGAGTTCACGTTGAATAAGTTTGTCGATAGGTCCACAGGTCTAAGTCCTTGTGAAGTCGTTACTGATTATAAACCTAGGAAACTTATTGATCTTGTCCCTATGTCACTGTCCCATAGGCCGTCAGAGTCTGCAGAGTCTTTTGCGCATCACATTCATTCATGGCATCAAGAAATCAGGCAGAAGATCATGACTAATAATGAACATTGCACATTTTATACAGACCAGTATAAATGTTTCAAAGGATTCAATATTAGGGACTCTGTGATGGTCTGCATCAGGCCCGAGCGGTATCCTTCGAGGGCCGTTCGTAAGTTACACGCGTGTAGCGCTGGACCCGTCAAAATTATAAAACGAAACGGTCTCAATGTGTATGAGATAGATCTTCCACCTTCCATGGGAATTAGTTTCACATCCGATGTGGAGGATTTAGTTACTTTTCAGAGAACCACTGATACTTTGTCCGGCCCTTCGCCCACCCATCCTGATTCCTCATATTTATCCCTTAAACCATGGCCCATTCCCAACCCATTTTCCCAACCTCTACCTCCCATATCTACTTTTCCTAACCTTTCTTCCCAGCCTCTACCTCCCATACCTACCATTCTCGACCCATTTTTTCAGCCTCTACGTCCCATACCTACCCGTCCCAACCCATTTTCTCAGCCTCTACCTCCCATATCTATCCTTCCCAACCCATTTTTCCAGCCTCTACGTCCCATACCTACCCGTCCCAACCTATGTTCCCAGCCTCTACCTCCCATACTTACCCATCCCGACCCATCTTCTCAGCCTCTACCTCTCATACCTATCATTCTCGACTCATTTTCCCAGCCTCTATCTCTCATACCTAACCTTCACACACCCAAAAAGAAAATAGAGGATATCCAGGACCATCAGATAGTTTCAACGTCGGACGGCGGATTTCAGAAGTACGTGGTTAAATGGAAGTCACGCCTAGCTTCAGGCAGCATGTGGCTCACTGAGGAGGAGCTTCAGAGACTTGATCCTGACATCCTGAAGCGGTTCAGGAGTTTTATTTCTCCAGTGGCGAAATCTTTGCAGCCGGGGAGAATTGATGGGGACATCACGCGCACACGCGCACTCACGCCGCCCCCCCTACGCACGTACGTACGTAGGAGGACCCCACCATCGATCTGGCTCGATGACGACGTCCAGAGAGGGCCTCCTAGCTAGAAGACAAGTTTTGGTTCAGAAAAGTGGCCCGATAGTCAAGAAAAGCCCACCATGGGATCTCATGATAGTGGCCCACTCATCGGATTAGTTTTATATTTTAGGTTTTGCTTATTGTTATTATTTAGAACATCGTGAACGCTTTAGATTTCCTTATTTGGTTTTTATTTTAGTTTACTTCATCGCCAAGTAATAGGTGTCGCACATGGTGCGAGTTTTGGGTATAGAGTTCTCCCTATAAATAGGCACCCCTTGTAGTTCTTTTCATTGATTGAAGTTAATAAAAAAATTCCTGCTTTATTTTTCTGCTCTCTTCGTGAGTTGTGGAAGAATTCAAAAGTGGGTGTGAAGCCCTCCCTTTTCGAAGGGCTAACTACCGTGGTGCGAAGCCACATCGATCCCAATTCACCCCCATCTTCCATCATTTTTTTTTTTCATCTTCCCCCACCATCCATACTTCGAATTTGTCCTTTTGTTGCATCAGATTTCTTCATTGAAGCAGGTTTCCAGATTTCGGCCCGCAGGCGAGCTGAAACTTCGGCGGAGCACCACGCACAAACCGTACATCGGATCGAGCTGAAATTTGGAGGTTTTGGAGTCCATCCCTGGCCGACCAGGGCCAAGGTAGCCTTTTTCTGAATAGTGGGCCCCACACACGTGCGGCCGGGATCACACGCACGTCCATCTGGACCATTGTTGCTGTCCACACGCGGGATCATCTTTTGGTTCAGGTTTTTATCTTCTTTTATCCTCTCATAGCCATTTTTTTCATGAATCCTAACCCTATATTACATGATCCCTAATTGATTTGCCCATTTTTATCACCTTAGGGTTCCTTGAATTGAAATTAGAGAATCCCTTGGATGAGGGACTGATTTTTATGCATGAGTAGTTGATTTTATTTCCCTTTGACATTGTTTGGTTTATAATTTTATTGGTCCAGTCCTAGCCTGTGTCGGCTTGGACCCGCATATATTCCCCTTTAATTGAATGTTTGGATTTTCATGTGGGATGTGGAATTTGTGTGATTGTTTCTGAATTGGTGTGATCTAAGCCTGCAATCTTGCATATCATATTTAATTTTCCATGTCCTGCATCACCGGTCTCCTGACAACATCTCCATTTGACCACGGATTCCCATGTTTGGTTTATCAGCGGTAAAATCATAATGATGGCATTTTTACATTGATGTCAAATCATCACTAAAATACACTGATGTCGTTGTTTGCATTTGAGATTTTCATGATAATGCAATGAAAAAGTGCAATGATTACAAATTCCTTTACATGTTCCATGAATGAATCAACATTTGACTGACAATTCAGGTGTTTGGTTTGACAATGATAAAATTATAATGATTACACACTTCCTTTATATTATTGTGGAAATTGGCAAAACAAACATGCCCTAAAATCGAATCCATGCTATAACCAAATTACAAGCATCACAATTGAGTTTAGATTTTTTAAACTAATATCACATTATCACACACACACATATGTATGTATGTATGTGTGTGTAGTTAGAATTTAGCGAGGAGGCAAAGGGTGGACCATATTTCATGACCAGCCAAGTTTGACCTAGTAAAGCCAAACAACCCATTTAATTTTAGGTTGACAAAACACAACATGAACAAACTCAAACCCCAACCCGAGAGAGAGAGAGAGAGAGAGAGAGAGAGAGACCCACGAAAGATGATATGTAGAAAACAACTTACCAAGCCGAACTTCCAGATCCTTTGTTAGGACTATGTTGGAGCACTGCAATGATCAAGATGAAATGTTATTCAGAAATAGGACACAAGAATAAAGTTCAAAGCATATGAATTGAAGATTCCTCTTGGATTTATTATTTTTATTATTATTTTATTATCATTATTATTATTATTAATTTTTTAAAGCAGGAATAATTCATTGAGTGTAGGCAGAACTGAGATTTACCTTCAAATTTCCGTGAAGGACATGGTTTGAGTGCAGGCAATCCACAGCCAGAAGCAACTGCACAAACCATTTACAGAGCTTCTGGAAAGCAAAAACAGTGCAACGTTGGCAACAAGACCAAAAGGATATGGAAGAGGAAGAAGAAAACCATGAGAAATTCTAATGTCAGGTATGCTTCATAAAAGTTCTATGAACTAATATGCATTTGTGATCAAGGCTGTTCATCCGCTGGGTGACCATGTGATGGGCCATAGGCCAATAGTTACTTAATGATTCTGATCATCCAATTGTTGAATGTCGACCATTGAATACAAACTCTTGCTCAATTCATGAGTTAACCACCCCCTTTTCAGGCCCATCTGCATGGTGGCCAACCAAATCAACTGTCCCAATTAGAGCTGTACACGAGTTGAACCGAGTTGAAATTGGCCCAGCTCAGCTCGATCCTCGAGCCTGACTTGGCAGCTCGGGCCAGCTCGAGCCAAGTTCGAGCCGAGCGTGAGCTCGATATTTCGAGTCGAGTTTGAGGTCGAGCCTACGAGCTGAGTTCGAGTTTAGGTTTTATAGTTTTTAATATATATAATATATATTATAATATAAATAATATATAATATATATAAATATATACAAAATATTTATACTAAGTGAACCCGATCTGAGTCGAATCGATTTGAACTGAGACAAGTTCCGAGCCGAGCCGAGTTGAGTTGAGTTCAGCCTAGCTCGGACTCGGCTCGAAATTTTTTCGAGCTAAAAAAATCAGCTCGAACCCAGTTTCGAGCCGAGTCAAGTCAAACGAGTTAATCGAGCTAACTCGGTTCGTGTACAGCTCTAGTCCCGATCACCATATGCAAGTGACATGTGTACCGTCAAGTGATGCACACTTCACGAAACTCTATAAAGTCCGTTCATCAAAGTAACATCATGGTACTGACAAAAAAAAGTTCATTGCCACCTTTCACCATGAAATGGACTTTGCTTCTTGATTCTATTCCCATACAAGAGAAATAACACTGTATAAAGCAATACCGATTCAGGAAACAACGATCCTTTGGCCTTCTTAATGATGTCAGCCCTAATCATCCAAACAGATAAAGAACACCCTCATTTCTTCAAAGTACTCAAATGGAAACTTTCTTTCAAATTCAAACAGAATATCTGTCAAACACTACTAAATCTTACATGTCACCACCTTCACAGTAGTCCATTACAATGCATAGATAGCAACCCTGTAATTATAGAACAACACACATACAAGAAAAGACTTTATAATTCTCATCAAGAATATTATAATAGGGAAACTATTTTCGAAAGTAGACAGTTTTGGACAAAAAGAGTTAGGTTTTGATATTCAACAGGCCTGGATTTTCCTGAAGTGAACAAATAAGAAGTTGAAGGATGAGAATAAGGTATGAATACAAAAATTCTCCCTACCGATTTTGAAATCCAGATTACCTTTCCTATCCATACTTCCTTGTACTCCACAAGAAATGGGTTTTGAATCCTTGCAATTAAAGCCATCTGCATTGCAAATATTCAACTTCCATGTCAATCTGTGATTTGGAATCTTGATTGAGAACTTGAAAAACTTGCTGATTTAGTCTTAAGTCAGTAATCTAGTCTTCGTAAAACATTAAAAAGAAAAAAAGACCCAGTATTTGGAAAAGAAAATCAATTTAGTAGTTTTGAAGCTCGAAAAACTCAATAAAAACTTAAGGTATGTGGATGCACTATTGAATTAAATTGCAATCCAATAAAGTGGAAATGACCAACTTGCAAATTACAATTATACTACTTAAAATGTGGACTTGAAAGGAATGTAAACGCAATTCAAATGTAAATGTAATGCAATTTGACACAATTACATTACTTGAAACATCATTAATTTTTATCATTCCCCTCTTCATTACTCTGCTCACTTGCAATTCAATGAACTTTCTATTATATCAGAGTAATGCAATCTCTTTACACCTGATTGGGTACTCAACCATCTTTCAAATTGAAATTTCCGTCTTTTGCTCTTGATGTGAATGCATATACCAAATACAAAGCACCAAATTGCAGTTCCTTTGTTTATATTCAGGCTGTGTTTGGATGCACCGGTGAATTGAAGTGCAAAAAATCAGTTTAAAGAAAAACCAAATAACCAAATTGTAATGACACCACGTACTACTCATCATCTGGAAGTAGCCCTCGAATTGCAGTGAAATTCCATTCAAGCGTAACTTAGAAATAAGATAGTTGCAATTTGGAGCACAATCCCTTCATATCAATTCTAGTGAAGGTAATAACAATTTGACCATTTCCATCTTATCAGACTAATAATAGCAATTCAATTTGATATTGCATCCAAAGGAAAAAGAACACAAAGAAAAACCTCTCTGTAAGCAGATAATTTGCATTTTTCCGTCCGCCCACCTAGCCGAATCCTCTTCAAAACATACCTTCACAAAAAAAAAAATAATAATAATAAAAATAAAATAAAAATCAAATCCCAACTCAATGAGTCCCACTCCAACAAGAAACAACCACAAACGAATCCCAACCCTCCAAACAAACAAAACAAAAAAAAAATAAAAATCTATCTTACTTCTTTTTATCTGTTTCATGACGCACCAACATCAATCTGCTCTCTCCAATTTCTTCAACCACTTCATACTTATCCATCCTCGAAAACAGAAACGAAGGATTCGACTCTTACTACCGACCCAAGAAATTTCTAATGAAATCAAAGCATGGAAAATCTATGAAACGGGTTCGAGCGAATCGATGGATTCATAAAACTCTCATTCTTAATAGAATTTCAACTAAAAATGAAAGAAAAGAGAGACCCATGATGATGATGATGATGATTATACACACATGAACATGAATTTAAAAAACAGAAGAAATAGAGACATATTGAAGGCGTCATGTGCTTTGATTCTTTAAAAAGAGTGTGAGAGATATCAGTCATGATTAGTGGAGTAAATTATGGAAAAGCTAATTAGATTTTCTGATTATCTCACATCAATGTCAAACTTTAACACTTACTCTCTTTCCACCGTCCATTTCTGGGTCACCATTCTCAATGAAACTTTAACCATCGACCATAATACATGGTGGGCCCCACCAGGCGTGCCGTCCTGATCCACCGTTCACCGTGCCACGTAGACGTTGGAAGGAGACAGAGAGAGAGAGAGAGAGAGAGAGAGAGAGAGAGAGAGTAGTTCAGGTTGGTAATCCACCGCGCCCAGGACGGCGGCTTCCCATTGGTGGAAAATGAGTGGGCCCCACAGTATTCAGTTGGGAATACGGCAGGAGGCAAAAATGGAAAGGGATCAAGCCAAGGCGCGAGAAGAGACTGAAAGGGTGAGTCGCGGCACACGTGCCACGTGATACACGTCCACAACATCTGGGCCAAACGCCGGGGTATACACGTGTGCAATGTAAGCGATCATGCCGTATCGATAAGTCAGGCTGAAACTGTTTCAACTGGCGATCCATACGTTCGCATTCAAAATTAATCGTTGGATGTTTTTCCAAACCGTCCATTTTCTTTATATAAAATCTGGCACACGTGATAATTGGGTTGGTCTGATCTTTAGGGAAATGAATGATCATGCTCAATCATACATAATAAGGGGCCCAGATCTTCTACACGTGTGCCAAGTAGAGGCTCTGCTGAGATTCGCTTCTTCAATGTCTTCTCCTGCTCGCATCTACAGAGTCCTCGGGTGTTCAGTTTTGTTAAGTGGGGCCCACTTTTAGGTAATCCATACCGTTGGTCTGTTTCTTCCAACTCTGGATTGAACATGGTGTAAAAAAAATATTTCTATTAGAATATTCCAGGTACAAAAATCTTGAGAATCTTTTTAGTTGAATATGGACCATTGTATTTTTATTGATCGTTTATTTGTACGTTGAAAATTAAAAAGCCAAGATCGTCCACTCAAAATAAATCCTTTTTTAGGAAATAGTCCATCCATGGTGGATGCAACATATTAATGGTCTGGATTAGCGAACCGTGGGTCCCACTTGTGGGAACTGAAAACGCATGTTTGCTGTGCAAAGCCTCCGACCGAGAGCTTATGTGGAGAGACTGCTGTGATAGTTCACCACCATTTAAGAAGGAGATGTCTCATCCACCATGTATTAAGGAAAATCTGAACCGTCCAAATCTGGACCCCAATTTTTGTTGTATCATAACTAGAACCTAACACTTTAAAATATCCTAAAATATAATTTAGCTATAACTGAATTTGGGGCTCTCCTCCATTTCACGGTAGCCGTCCTTTTGATACACTGATTAGATGGTGATGATTGATTGAACGGCGATTTTAGAGCTATTTTTGTCCATCAATAAATGGCCATGTTATCTGGATGGCCTGGATTAGATATACATCTATCTCGATGTATGTTGCTAATGAGACGTTGCTATTAAAAAATAGTGGTGAATAATCATTCGAGACATAGCCATATTTTAGTGGGTGGGTTTGTGTAGGAATGGACCTCGATCTAGAATCTGTGGCACGTGATGCAGATCCAACCGTTCATTAAGAGGGCCCATTGATTACGCACCTATGACCCAGAAAATAGGCTGGTCTATTCATTAGGTGGGCCACATGAAGATTTGTAACTGGTAAAGGAAGGCCTAGTCCCCTTAGGTTTCTGAGTTGGCCCGAGCCCACTAATAGATTAGGCTAGTCACGGAAGCCGTATGGCGTCCGCTAATCCAAGAACTCAATTCGGGATTCTACCTAAAGGCCCATATTGTCATTTGGGTCATGACCAGCGTATCTACTGATTCAGACGGAGCATTTATCAAGTAGGCCCACCTAAGTCAATATTGAAAATAGACCCAACTTGTCCAACTCAGCTGAGTCACCACCTGACTCGGCCCAGTTGCAACTCAGTTAAGGACTGAACAAGTCAGTCTGTGTCAATGAGTCTTAATTATGGGGGCGTGCCATAATCGATTCAACAGCTCAATGCAAATTGATCAAGTTTGACCCCAAGTGTCAAAATACACACACACACACACACACACACACACACACACACACATATGACCAAATTCTGAGAAGAGTGGTCACTGACTCAACCACTTTTAAAAGTTTATAAAGATCAGGTGATAATCAAAGGGTAGGGTTCTTCTTTCTACGATAGATTAACTTTCAGAATACTAATGCAAATTAAATAAAAGAAAAAACTTACAATAAGTTATTAGGATCAACTGCAAGAATATATCTCTTGAAAGAACTGCTTAATGTTAGATAAAGAATAAATCCAGTGTATGCGCGTAGACTTAGAATTACAACTAAAAATTATGACTAAGAATTACCGCTAATGAATTATTGCTACTCCTAAGATAAGCCAAGATAAAGTAAGTTGATAAGATAAATTTATTTATTTTTTAATTTGTTGTGATTGGATTAGAATATCTTGATATGTTGATTATATCATTGCTATTGTATCTTATTTTTTTTAAATCAACCATAACATTCTATCTATCAACCATCCATCGACATGTTATCCGCAGATAGCACTTCAAAATCTTTGAAGATAATATTTTTTTTTAATCTCCATAGTATTTTTCATACAATGTCACATGTCACTCTCCTATTGATTTTCTCAAAATAGTTAGAATTAAGTACAACAGTGGGACCGAACTCGAGCTACTTCCAGTCTGTCACATGGGTTGGTAAGGTTGAGTTTCGCCGGCCTAAGCCAATTTGATCCAAGTCCCATCCTAACCATTGATATTTGGTGGGCGAAGGTTATTGGGGGTGGCCTAACCACCAAATGAATTATTGGTCCCATGGACTCCAGTTGGTGGCTTTGAGTGGGCCACCAATCCAGTAAATGGATGGTAATAAACACCGTCATCCCCAATGTCCCAACTGGTATAATATGATGTCGCTTTCCCACTAAACATGGCAGATCGCATGTGTAGATATGGAAGCCATTCAAGAGATGGTCCACCTGAGATATGGATCTGCCTCATTTTTGGGCTCATGCCATAAAATGGGCTGCCAAAATGGATGGCCAGCATGGATAAAACACATACAGGGTCACCAGCCAAACAGCATCCTTCAAGAAATCATGAGAATTCCTTTTTTAATGGGATTGGTGAAATCCATCCTAGAATTTGGGACAAGGTTTTAATCCGTGTTTGGATGTATTGAGTTCCCACTCATTTTTGAGGAACTGCTTGGGTGCCATTTCCCCCTGCTTTTGCAAGTGGTGACACGTGTGCAGTATCCAAACCGTCTAGTAGTCACCAATGACTGAAATTACCATGCCCGCCCCAAATATCTGGCCATCATGAATTTAGGTGATCTGCACTAGCTACGGATTAGCGCGATCGAACTGATGGGCACCGACATCTTCAATAGCATCTGTCAACCAAAAATGAGTTAGATTCATTTTCTAATGACACCCAAACAAGCTAAGATTTCTAATGAACAATGCAATAACAACTGTGACAACTATCATTAGCAAACAGGAAGAAAAGGGGACTTTCACTTCTCTCTTCTTACCAGCATGGAAGCCAAGCTATGCTGCAGAAAGCATGTTGGACTGTCCAAATCTCATAACCCAAAAATTGCCAAAAATTATGTTTGGGTGGGCCATTCCTATGACATTCTTCGGCATTCTTAATCTTTTTCTTGCCATCCAAACAAACCCGAACATGATGACGACAACGTAGACGAGACAGAGAGGTCATATGCTTGATGAAGTCTCCTAAGTTCACACGCATGTAACGTCTTGCACATGTGCATAAAAGGACACGTGCGAGACAAACAGATTGCTAAGACAGTTTCTATCACGCTTCCATTTGTTTTGTACATTGTCACATTCAGGAATGATAGGAACTGATTTTTAGGACCAAAAAAATCAAAATCAAAACAGTATGGCACTGATGATGGAAGGAAATTGATACCATAGAGCTGGAATAACCGGAATATAGTAGAGCCATATTGCTACATTACACATGGCAGGGTTATCTTTCAATCAGGCTTTCCATCTAGTGGGACCCACAATGGATGGAAATTGATGTAAGATACACACAGAACCGATGATACTAGCCACATCTAAACAGTGGCCTTCAAACAGACAGGACTCCGGGGAAAGAAAAACAGTTAATGATCAACAGTAAGTGCTAGAAAGTAAAGATAACTGATGGGCTTCTGATAAGCATGATTTTCAAAACATCGTTCATCAATAATGGGGCCCAACAGTTGGAGGGTTAGATTGACTGATAACCTGGCCATATATAATGTTGAGAAATGGCTCTACCATAATCCAGTTCTTCGTTCTCTACTGGATCATCTTCCTCTGATGGAGGGCTCAGTCATTGCAAACTCGTGTTTGTGTGTGGAATTGGCAAGACTGACGCAGATTACCAATGGCTAGATATTAAGACCCATGCAACTTGACTATTGCTTTGCAGTGACAACCATTGATCAAATGTGTAGGATAGGTGGGAAGTGGAGACACACAACTAACAATCCTGAAAGACCATTATTTCGTCTAGGGATACCTGACTGCCGCACAGATCATACAGACTTGTGGACTTTGCATAACCCGTATCACTGAACAGAGAAACTCTACAGTCCTGATGGGCCAATTCCTGCATGTGAGGCCTTTTGATTGTGACTGTCTATTGTTCTATTGGTTGCAGTGGATGGGGGATGAGTAGAAACTATCCTAATCTAAAAATCTTAATCACTCTATCAGTGGCCTACAAATAGACAGTTTACAATAAAATACAGAGAGGGTCTAGAAATAAGGCAATGTATCGGATAGCCAAGATTTTACAATCTGGAAGCTTTAATGGGAGTCCACTCATCAATTCAATAGTCCAGATCACCCAACTTGTACCAAAGAGATGCCCAAGGACTATTCATGCCGAGAATGTCTGTTTGACATACCAGAATATGGTAGAGCCATCTCTCCACAGCTGTCCACAGCATGCGTGGCAGGTTTACTAATCATTTGGGAACGTCCATTTAGTACTACCAATAAGGGATGGAAAATGATACAAAATATACATAGATAAGATATTCTTAGCCACCTGACCAGTGGAATGAAAAAATAACGGTAAAATGCCAAAATGCTTAAGGTCCACAGCAAGTAGAGGAAAGTGAAGAAAAATGACTAGGATGTAAGTCATCCTGACAAGGCCTGTTGGCTATTTAGATGGAAAGCTCTGATCCATGTATACCCTGCCATCTAGATGGCTCTACCATCTTTGGTTCCACTGCAACTACAGTACCATCTCCTTAATTAGAGCAGTTATATGATGGGACCCACCTGATAGGCAGCTTAGATCACATGCACGTGTATGACGTGAGAGAACTCATGCAAATCCCATTACGACGGCTCATTCCACTGTGTATCTTAATGGTAGCAGGAGAAGTATATGTAAAGGGCAAATGTAAAGGGCAGCTGAATAAAATTAAATACAGAATTGGGAGGAATTAGAGGTCCTCATCATCCCAATGTATAGTTCTCTGATCAGTTGGATTTAATGTATGTGGGGCCCATGGTTCCATGATCCAAACCACTGAAATGATGGGCGCCTCAAATTGGATGGGGGATGCCTGAGAAATCTCACATATTAAAGCATCTCCATTGATGTGGACCTTGTCTAACAATCATATATTTTTATATTGAAGGCTAGGGATCTAATCAGTGAGATACCCATGGCATCCGAATCCATGATGACTCTATCATATCGACAGCTTGGATAATGGAGTTGTGGCATTTGAAAGATGCATGTTCGTGTACTTGTATAAAGATTTTCTCAACTTTCGGTGGAGCATGAATTGTGGTTGGTGGGGCTCCCCAAGCTCATTGAGAAAGAAGCATCAATGACAATCGCTTAGCATTGGCTTCAACGAAGGAGGGAGTCATCCGTCCAGACAGTGAATTTGACAACCCATGTAATAGAAAGACTTGTGCTGAGCTTGATCGTCTATTTCACTTGAACAGAATAAATCAATTTTCATTTGAAGTGGAAAAGTAACATAAATATCAGGTGCAATCATACCAGCACTAGTGCTTCCAATCTCATCACAGTCGAGCAGGATTGGGCAGTAGTAGTACTTGGCTGATTTCTTGGGCAGTTCCATATGCCTTCCTCTTCACTTTATCTTTTGATTCGGGGTTTGCAGACCACAAAGCTCGTAGGTTACTTGGCCCTTCTTTATCTTTTCAAAGGGTGGGTGCACACCAACAAATTATAATAAACTTGGCCTATTTGAAGAGAAGAAACTATAATAAATGCATCTTTCTTTTTCCAGTTTCACCAGATTGAAATGATCTCCATGGGCTGTTCAAGCAGGCTATTTTCCTTCCTGAAAGTATCATTAGATAAATGGTCAGGGACTGGCGTCCTTGCACTTGAGATGCTTGAAAGTCAAACAGTCAGCAAGAAAAATGCAAGGAATATTATCAAGGTTTAACATCAATGCAATATTACAAGAGCATATGTTATAACAAAATATTCAAGTTAAATCTGTACCCACTTAGCGATGTGGTCAGCAGAGTGGCTTAAAGATAAGTCAGGTCGGTTCTTGGTGCGCTCTTTCTATGAGATGCTTCGGAAGTCATTGATGGAAGAAAAGCGGGTTCATACTTCCTACATTTGGTTCCATCGCACCCCTCCTAAGGTGGCAGCTTTTGTGTGGTTTGTGGGTAGGATGAGATTGCTCACAATTGACAACCTTCAAAGAAGGTTTTTGTGCTCTCCACCATCTTAGTGACGTGTATGAATAGCCAGGAGTCGATCAATCACCTCTTCAGCCATTGCCCATTTGTTCAGAGGGTGCAAGTGAGTCTTCTTGCTATTTTCAATGTCTTGGGTGATGCCAGGCTCTATTGAAGAACTTCTCTTGACCTGGCAAGGTAAAGGGTTGGGAAAGAAAGAAGGGTTGTTTGGTGGCTAGTCTTATTGGCAGCATTATGGGCTTTATGGGTGTAAAGGAACAAACCATTGTTTTCGGAATATGAGCGGGTCAGTGTTAGAGGTGGTAAGAAGATCAAGATCGATGTGGTGGAATGGGCATCCAGTTCAAAGACCATTGATGTTTGTAATCTTTTCTCTTTGTTTGGGTCGTATTTTTTGTTTTTTAACTTCTGCCTTGGCAGGCCTTCTTAATAAAGTATCATTATCTTTTCTTTGAAAAAAAAGAAGGGAAGAAGAAGAGTAAGAACTGGTCTGGGAACAGTGCTAGCGTGGAACCTCCCAGGATGTTTCCCAGATTTGCTCATTGCAATTCTCCTGATCACAGGATATAAAAATTCAGAAAACTAAGACAACAGACACTCACGTGAAACGATGGAACCACTGATCGTATTCCACTAAGGGTGCAACTCAGAAGGGTTGTCGGCTTGAGGGTTAACGCAAGAACCCAAGCTGAAGTCAAGAGCACCCAACCAGCAACTATACTCAATCCAAGGTGCCAACCCAAATGCCTCTATACTCAATCCTAACACAATCTGACCCAACTGGGTGCAATCTGAGCCAAATACAAGTGATTATTCCCAATCTGATTTAACCTTACCAGAATTTACTAAACCCGAACCCAGCCCAATTTGAGATCGGGTTTGCATTTTCCAACCCTAGCCTGACTTGAGGGCCTTGACAACCCGACCGGAACTAGGGTTGGGTTAATCGGGTTTGGGTTGCCACCCCAAAAGTATAAGCATAAATTGTCTCTCTCAATCAATAAGGAGATGTGCTTGGCTCACAAGATCACAGAAAGTATCAACATCAGGATAAAGAAACCCATTTTTGGTAAATGAGGAGCAACTGCCAACTTGCTGGGTGGATGGGCAACCTTAAGAACTCTTTGTTTACTAAACCTGAACCCAACACCATCAATGGGAGTCCTGAACTATTGAAGCGGTAAATCCTTACGAACTCCAAGACCCATTACT
Source organism: Magnolia sinica (assembly GCF_029962835.1). NCBI lineage: Eukaryota > Viridiplantae > Streptophyta > Magnoliopsida > Magnoliales > Magnoliaceae > Magnolia > Magnolia sinica. Next base: position 95,904,585 of record NC_080577.1, read on the forward strand.
GAGTTACTGACCTCCCTCAACTAAACATAATCCTTCCTGATGTCCCTTGAAGTAACAAGAAGTCCCAAAGCACCCTTCCCATACAATACCCTGGGTGGCATTTCAACATCAACAAACATCCCCATGCGACTCTCTCAAGGCAATCCTGAAACTTAGCATCTCTGTCATCCACTTGGCTAAAAGGACAGGTAATCATCGTAAGAAGCCAGTCATGAAACATCAGTCATGCAAAACAGTGTGAGACTGCCATTGCCAGCCTGACCTAATCTACTGAGGAAAATAGTCAAACACCCTTCCTTTACAATACCCTGGCTGGCATTTCAACATCAACAAACTTCCCCATGCAACTCTCTCAAGGCAATCCTGGAACTTCAGGGGACATCAGTTGAGGGAGGTCAGTAACTCAGTAATGGGTCTTGGAGTTCGTAAAGATTTACTGCTTCAATAGTTAGTTCAGGACTCCCATTGATCGTGTTGCGTTCGGGTTTAGTAAAGGAAGAGTTCTTAAGGTTGCCCAAAGCACCTTTCCTGTAAAATACCCTTGTTTGCATTTCAACATCAACAAACTTCCCCATGCAACTCTCTCAAGGCAATCTTGAAACTTAGCATCTCCATCATCCACTTGGCTGAAAAGACATAGGTGATCATGATCAAGAAGCCAGTCACAAAACATCAGTCGTGCAAAACAGCGTGAGACTGCCATTGTCAGCCTGACCTAATCTACTGCGGAAAATAGTTGAAAACACGCTTCCTCCCAACTTCTTCATAGGCTTGAAATCTCCCTTGTCCGACCCACAAGCATAAAAATGCCTCCAAAATCCGGTATTTGCCTTTGAGATGAGCACCAAGAGCTCCTGAGACTGGCCAATCATATGCCACTACCATTGTCCTAGCAATGCTAGGTTGAGGATTCTGGCAGACATCATATCCCTTGCGACTGTGGTTGAGGGTCTAATATATGAGCCTCAAACCATGCGACCACTAATTCCTCCAACCTCGGAGCCGGGGAGACCACCTACCCCATTTCTTCTTTGAAGTCTACCATAACTCTGAACTGTAGGCCCTTCATAACAGTTAAGGTCTGAGGTTGAACTCTTTGGACATAGAGCCCCAGTTAAAGAGGGAAGCCTTTATCATCTCCACAATTTTAAGGGCCACAACACATCATTGAAAATTCTTGTGTTTCTTTCTATCCAAGTACCCTGAACAAGGGCAAGAGGAAGCAATCCTCTGAGGTATTTCGTCAATCGGCTTGAAAGGGGTAAAGGCCCAGCTCATCACGAGGGAGCTAATGGAATCTCACATTGGTGTCAACAACCCAAAAAGGTTGGGGAAAAACAACCAAATCTTCCTCACCAATTGGCTATGTACGAAAAGAGGATTCATCACATCCTCCAAAGGAAACACATTAAGGATTGATCATCCCGATACTGGTGCAATTGTCAAATTCCACATTCCAAGCTACCAATGCAAAATCATCAATCGAAACCGATTTCTAGGATGTACTTCATAGAAATCATAGCATGCATATCTTAACTCTGTTTAGGTCTGGGGGTTACTTCCAATAACAACTTTGTCCATTTTCTCTAACAATTCCCGAGCCATCTTCTTCTTGCTAGATCTCTCAAATGCCCGTTCAAAAACCTCTCTTGTGTAGATTGGTGGGTAAAATCCCCTTTCAAGCATCAAGTTCAGCTTATTATATGCTTCTTGAAGCTTACCCATTTTGCAATATTTGTGTAACATCTGAGTTTCCAGCTTCCCCTCCAACTTCAGCATCAAATCATCCCGCCCTTGTTGTTTCAGAAGGCTGTCCACCAGACTATGAGTGTGGTGATGCGGACACCATCCCAAACCCAACATCTCCATCAACAGCCCATATGCTGCCTCCCAATTTTGAATACCACAGTATGCATGAATTAACACAGTAAACATCACACTATCAGGTGTGCACCTTTTCCTGTTCATAATCTCAAAGTACTTCTCTGCTTCACTCACATTCCCCATTTTACACAGAGTGCAAATGATTGAACGATAGATCTCAAGCTTAGGATTCAATCCACAGGAAACCATCCTTTCATACAAATCACAAGCTTCTTTGATCCTACGAGCTTTACATAAAACCTGTATGACAAGCACATAACAATCTTCAACACAACTCATCTTCCTGTCCCCAACAACCTTCAAAACCTCTACAGCTTCTTCCATATTCCTTAATCGACAAAGCTCTGAAACAAGCCGACTGACAACAAATGCACTAGGAAAGATACCCATGTCACAACCAGCCAAAAAAACCTCAAGAGCAGGCCGCAAGCTATCCCTTGCACCGATATTCGGCACTAGAATATCAAATGGCCTACGACAATCCCTCACCCTAACCTTCTCAATACGCTCCTCTTTCATACTCAATGTACACAATTCTCCCACAAGATGGTTAATGGCGGTCCTCGTTGGGACCAAACCGTTCTTACCCATTTCGGAAAAAACACTGATGGCTCTCTCCAATTTCCCACATCTACAAAGGCCCACGAGAATATTGCTGTAAGAAAACACGTCTGGATGCTCGATTCTCTTAAATATTGCAAACGCAATGTCGATCAAGTCACCCGGACTCTCCTTCTTACACAACACATACAACATGTTGTTAAAAACCATATTATCCGGAACGCAATTGAATTCGAATTCGATCGTTTTGAACAAGGAGAGGGCTTCTCGGGTCCGCCCATGCCGACCCAAGAACCGGATACAGATTGAGACTGTTCGGCACGAGACCCGGCCCTTTGCCGATAAGACGGCCCACAGCAAGCACCTGAGATCATCGAAGAGCTTCCGACGGCCCAGGAAATCAGCCACGTACTCGATCACGGAATCGTCGAGGTCAAAGCTCAATTCAGATGCGGCCCATGAGAAGAAATCAAGAGTAGCGGATCTGCCCAGGTGTTTGTAATTCATCAGGATTTTCAGGACTAGGGTTGAGTTGAGATGGGGCTTGAAGTCATGGAGCAAGGCATCGAGGTTTCGAGACCGTTGAGACGTGTCTATGAGTAGGGAAGAGATGGATCGGATGGTGATGGGTGGGGTTTCCGAATCGGAGATGGGATCGGGGTCGTTGAATCTAGGGTTTTGGGGGAGGGGTTGTGGGGATTGGAGATTAGGGTTTGAGGAGAATGGGGATGAAAGGAAGCAGGAGACAAGGAATCCATGGAAAGGTTTTTGAGGTCTTTTCTGTAGGAGGAGCATTTGAAAAGGATTTTCGAAGAGAGAATGAGGGTTTTTAAAAATCAATTCGCGGCTAGCGTAGCACACGGCATCATCTCGATACTGTGTGCTCCTGGCAAAGCTATGTACCCCACCATGTTGTGTGTGGACGCGGTTTGGCTAGTGAGCCCAAACAACCAGCTAGCTGGTGGTGTTAAAGTTCTGTGGGGCCCACCATGATGTATCTGTTTTATCTACTGCCATCCGTCCATTTTGTAAGCTCATTTTAGGGCATTAGCCCGAAAATAGGAAAGATTTAAATCTCAGGTGGACCACAACACAGGAAAATATTAATGACTAAATGTCTACTATTAAAAACTTTCCGGGGGTTACCAGACCATTAAAAATCTGAATTTTTATTTTCTAATTGAGTTTTCATCAAAACTATATTTATCAGACTAAGATAGGATTTGGCTTTTGAAATATCTCAGCCGTAGTTACATAATTTTTTATTTTTATTTTTTCAAAACACACGCACACACACCCGCATACACTCACGCTAGTGGAATTTCACCACCTATGGGCACTCGAACCTTGACCAGGAGTTCAAACTACTGGGAGTCTACCACCCAGGCAAGAGTAAGGATCCCTCTAGTTACACAATTATGGTTTTATGAAAGCAAGTGTTTTCGATTGTTATTGTCATCCAATAAAGCGTGGTAAGTGAAAAATAAAAATAAAAAATTTTAAAATTTATTTAGGGTCTAAAATTAAGTTTCCAAACTGATATAAGACTTAAATAGGGTGAGATTCAATGTCAACATATATATACAGGGATTCTAAGTTTGAGTTTCTAATTTTACTAAACATAAGTCAAAGAAGCTTAAGTTTGAGTTTCTAATTTTAAAACTATCATAGGTCCCCAATTGATTCTAAACTTAGGCTCTGAGATAAATATGTCACACCTGGAATTTGGATACTTCGGTTGATCATGTCCGAATCTTAATTCCAAAACTAGGAGGAAAATTTAAATTCTACTATTTTGCGATTTACTTAAATTCCATTCAATACCATAGGTGATTAGAGACAAACTAAAGGAAAATAATTGGTATATCATTCTCATTAGTTGAATTGTTTACTATTCCAACTATCCAACTTTAAGTTAACTTTATTACATTAAAAATTCAAACTCAACTAACTTTACAACAAATGAGTTGAAATTTAACCCAACCCTTAAATAATATAAAGTAGAAGTATTTACCATTGTCCACCTGTACTTCATTTTCAAATTTTGCAAAACAATCTAAAGAGGTGTGAGCGCGATGACGTGTATGATCATGACATTCCCAAATTGAAAATTATGCATCAACATCAAGTATAACTGAATAAAATGAAAAAAGTCAGCATGATATCATAAGTAGTTGTATTATAAAGGAATATATAACAAGTGACCGAGTTATAGTGTGTAGTATCGCGAACTGATAGGAGCCTCATACCAAAGGCCACAGCCCACGTTAGTCCCATTTTATTGGACAACCTAAACTACCAACTACTAACATCAGTCAATCCAAATTGTTCATCTAGTGTAGCTGACATCTCATGCAAATCAAATATGCTAGCATGCATTTGATTGGGAAGACCCATTTCTTTGTTCCCTCTTCAAGCTAGACTTCTTCGATAGTCAAACTCTCTTCATCTTTCCTTCTCTTTTCCAGCCTTTCATCACAATGAGACACACTAATGATCAAATCATCTGCTAGCCCAAGAACGGTCACTATTCAATCCTTATTGTCCTTATACTGCACCCACATGAATTTCAAATATCTACCTCATATTTTGGCTCATACCTTATTTTGATCTCACAAAGCCATTGGATGGAGTGGATTTCTCTGAAACACTACCAGTGGGCCCCACTACATCTTACAAAAAATAATTTTATATAACAAAGTGGCCAGCATGGTCAGCCCGCGACTAAGGTCCCTCTTTCCTCTCCTTCTTCTTCGCTCACGGAAACCGCACCCAATCGAACCCATCTCGATCCTAAGCGCTCATCATATTTGGCCTCTCAGTCTGATATGAATCGTTTACCATCTTTAGACCTTTGAGAAACCCAATACATTGAAGTCCTGTCACGCCCCAAACTCGGAAACCGGGCTCACAAAATTCCCGATCGCCGAATCTGGCGCCGACAGCCTCCATAGAACCCCATTCTCGGCTCCCAGCGCCCATTCGCCAGGTTCCGATCCTGGGATGCCACAAGGAGGATTTTGTACATCAGTTTGATTCGTAATAAGCATAACCAAAGGCATAACCCACAAACAACAACCAAAAACTCCATCACATTTCCACTATAATAAAAAACTTTACAAGTACAATGAGCATAAGGGAAATACAATGATGATAGACCAAAAGCTCCAAAAGATCAGCTACGCGCCCAAGCCTCAGCGCTGCTGCGATCCAACGTCACCTGCACGCAACGGTCGTGCATAAGCTTATAGAAAGCTTAGAGGGTGGTGAAAGTGTATGCTCAAGGTGATAATGTAGTTATGCAATATCAGAGTCATGCGGAACATGCTGATGAATGCTAAGAATCCCATTAGCCGTACCAAGGCCATGCGGTGCAAGAATGATGTCGGCCATACCAAGACCATGCAATGCGAAATGCAACTCAAGCATACAAATCCTCATCTAAGTCCACATATCAATATAGCTAAAAATCTGGAATATCACCGGGGTCTAGTACACTCCAAGCCAGATTGCCGCCCCATCGCGCGCAATAAGGTGAGTGGAAAAGACCTCACTATCCGCCTGCCAATATCGGGCTCGGCTCGTCAATAGCGGACCCATTCCTCGAGCTGGTCAAACTCAGCCTAGCATTGCCCCCTACTCTCGGGCGGGTAAGGCCGCACCCCCTTCCAACCGACCACGACACAGTGGAAAGCGCAACCGTCTGGTAATCGGCACTCAGCGCTCATGCATCCACTCGGTCTAGACGTTGGAGCAACCTCCTGGTACCATAAGGGTTTAGGGACTTTCACCCAGGGATATCTATCGCACCCCATGTAGAACAGCATTTTCGGTATCCAATCCTGCCAACCACGATACATCTGTGGAGGCTACGACCCTGATGTCGCTAGGGCGTATAGTAACCATATCACACAATGCGAATGCATGAATCACACTATCCAGTCATACAGCAATCCTGCGCGTATCATGCGCTCATGTAGGGCAACACCCCCTGTACGGGAGCTCCTAAACAATCTGCCCAAGGGCATATGCTATGATCAGTCATCTCTCATATCAAGCATACATATGATGCATATGATCATGAATCATGGAATTAAACATGTTATATGGGGTGGATGACGTGCATACCGAAAGTGGGCCTAGACGGCCTACACATACCACGCATGAGCCTAACAATGGGCCCTAGGGAAAGTCATAATGTGGACATTTAACCACATTATACTTGCAATGTGGACGTCAAACCACCATTGCTCCCAAGGCATAGCTCTGTCATAAACATCATTACATAAATTATGTTAGGATCGTACATTGCAATGGACCTCAGGCACGTCTCATTGGGCCTTAAATACGTCAAATGGGCCATATCATAGGGGTCTTGTATTCATCAAGTGGGCCACATCACTGGGCCGCACCAATGGGCCTTATGTACATTGCAATGGACTATCAACCGTGGGCTTTAGAACGTATCAAATGGGCCTAATCTTATGGGCCTTACATGTGTCAAATGGGCCTCGACAGTTGGGCCCCATATATGCATCAATGGGCCTACTCACATGGGCCTTATATGTATCAAATGGGCCTCGACAGTTGGGCCCCATACGTGCATCAAATGGGCCTCAACCCATTAGCCCCATTACATCTTAATGGGCCTCGACCCCTGGGCCCCTAATACATTAAATGGGCCTCGACCCATTGACCTTACATGCATATCAAAGTGGGCCTCAATCATGGACCAACAATTACTGAGATGGGCCTCCCACCACCATTGCATTTTATATGATATAATATATAATATATATTCAGTACATATAATATTACATATAATATAATATTATATATATGTATATATATATATATATATATATATATATATATATATATAAAATATACACACACCACGCACACGCTCACCACACACGCACCACACACGCACGCATATACACACCAGCACGCACCCACACACACGCACATACACACCAGCACACACACGCACCCGCACACGCGCACACACACACAGGGCTCCACCGTCCAGGCGGACGGTGGAGATAAAATACATACATCTGGGTGGGCTCCATGTGGGGCCCACCGCAATGCTTCTATGTCATCCAACCCGTTGATAAGGTCACATGGGCCAAGATGAACGGTGAAAACAAATTTCACCCCGATCCAAAACTGGGCCCCAAAAGGATCTCAAAGGTAGAAGTCCATCCCACTGTTTCTTATGGTGTGGGCCATCCGAGTTTTGGATCGAGCTGATTTGAGATGGGCCCACTTCAGAGAGTGGCCCATCCGATGAATGGATTAGATGACATATAAACATCAACGTGGGGCCCACTACCGCAGTGGTGGTCAGACGGCGATCACTTCGCCCGTCATTGTGGCGCAGGCGGGCTCCTTGCCGACAGCAGTAGCAGCTTGTTAAATATTTTTTTGATTTCTTTGATTTTCCTTGGATTTTGCAGTGGGGTCCACCTCTTGCAGATCTGCTCCGTCCAATAGTTCTCCTTGCCTCACGAGACCAAAACAAGCCCAATATTGGACTTGTTTAGTGTATAGAAGTGATAGAGGGAGTTTCAATGGTATACCCACTGTTGCCGTGTCATGGCCCGCCTGGGAGTCTGATTGGTCTCATCTTCTGGCTCAACGCCTAAAACCATCTTGGGAAAAGGATGAACGGCATGGATTTAATACATACATCAAGGTGGGGCCTACACAAGTGGACCACCCCAAGGCTTGGGACAAAAGATGGTATTTGTGTCTTCCCTTTTAGAAGTCCAGCGTCCAGGGACGCTGGACGGTCTGGACATTTGAGGTGGGCCTGTTCAGGTGGGCCACCACTGATGAGTGGCGTGGGTACTATACTTATAAGGTGGGCCCCACTCAAATAAAATACTTACTACATGGTGGGGTCCATTCAAGCGGGCCATACAACCTTATAAAAATAAAATAAAATAAAAATAAAACAAAAAGGGAGAGATATAGAGAGTGAGACCGTGTGATGGAGGGACCCCGGCACTATGGGCCCTCCCTTGCACTAAATCATACATCAAGTGGGTCCCATTACATGTGGGGTCCATGGAATTGAAATCCAACGGTGGAGATCCTTTCTCCACTAAAATGGATGGTCTAGATGACCCTAAGCATACAAGAAAATAAACATCATGATGGGGTCCATGGAGAATGGCCCCATCATGGAATGATCATGATGATCCAAGTGGGCCATCGGCCACATCTTAGGGTCCAAAGTGAGATCCAAACCATTGATCGGTTGGCCTCACTTGGCCCATCTTTAAAATATGAAAATCTACCCTATCAAGGCACCCACCACTTGATCTTCTTGCTCCCTTGGCTTCCTTAGCTCCTTGTGCTATTCTTTGATGGAGGAAGATGGGAAATGGATGGTTGAGATGAGAGATGAAGGGGTGGGAAAGGTGGGCCACACAAGTAGCTTGGGGGAAATGGGAGAGGGTCTCATACGTATGGATTTGTTGCTTGAAAAAAAAAAATGAAGGAATAAAGGAGAGAGGGAGAGATAAGAGAGAGGGAGAGTAGCTTAGGTAGGTAATAATGAGTTGTAAGAGAGGGTGGCTAGCATTAAATGCTTGTAAGAAGGGATAGGGGTAGGTAGGGTGGCTATAGCTAGGGTAGGGTGGCTATAGCTAGGGTAGGGTGATGTCATCGTTTTCATAATTTCCTAGAGATTAGTGCCACATGGAATAAGTGGGCCCCGCAATACGCGGTCCACGGTCATTATAATGCATAGCCCCCAACTTATGATCTAAGCGTCGGTTTGACGCACAAGACGCGGCGTTGGAACCGCAGCGACGGAGCGGTCGCTATGATACAACTTTCGGATCAAGCCGTCATCGGTGCGCGGAACCTGGCCTAGGATCGTGTGCAAACACCGGATATGGTACGAAGGTTGACGGAATTTGACCGGAAGGACCGCGGAAGCCAACGGAACAGTAAGGATTAGGACACGGGTCTTACAAGTCCCTTGCTAGAAACGTTCGAATGCGGCATTACCATAGAATATCCTTGATGAATGTATCAGGCTCCTAAAACTATCTTGGTTTGTGCACTGCCTTAGATGCCTTAGATCATCCTAAAACTATCCTAGTCGTTGCACTGCATTAGACGATTCCCTATATAGACAAGTGATTATTTATGTTGCAAGTGCTCCGCCTTAAAAGGATCATGAAGAATTTATTTTATTTGATTTTATTTTATTATGATAATTTTCAATTGTTGTTATGTGAATGTTGACGTCAATTTATTGCTCTCCTATATTTGAGAGTGTAGTTGTGTAAATATAGTCTTGGTGTATATGTTTGTGGGCGATGGTCCCTAATAGATATGGGATTATTCAAGATTAAGAGTCTATCATCCTGAAATTACTTTGCACATTAGGTTTGAGACTAACATGGGTTATGACCCTTGGTGCGAGGCCCCTATTGGTTCGCAATACTATATATTATGACTCGATAATTTGTTATGTATTCTTTTGTAACATGCCTACTTATGATATCTTACTAACTTTATTCATTTTATTGAGCTATACTTGATGCCGGCATAGAATTTTTAAATTGAAAATGATGTGACCCTGTGAGTTGTCACGCTCACACCCCCTTAAATTCTTTTACGGGTATAAACATGAAGTACGAGTTGGACAATGCTGAAAATTTCTATTTTATTATTTTAGGATTATATTGAATTTCAATGTATTTGTTATTAGGCTAGTCAAGTTTGAATTTTCAATGTAATATAGATTATTTAAAGTTGGATGATTGAAATAGTAAACAATTCAATTAATGAGAATGATTTACCATTTATTTTTCTTTTAGTTTGATGATGAATGGAATTTATATGAATCATAATATATTTGAAATTAAATTTACCTCACGGTTTTGAAATTCAGATTCGAGCATGATCAACCCAAGTACCAAAATTCGGGCCCTGACAACTTGTTATAGTGAATCATGTAACATGGGCTTATAGGCAAGTGGCATTCACATGTGAGGGTTTTAGTCCAGACACAACCTTCACATTGGGTAAGGTTGGAACGTTGGGTGTGGCCAGTGGAGCCACAACAAAGTGTCATTATTGGCCTCAGGTTAATAATGGCATTTGTTTTGAATGAAAAATGACTGTGGGGAGTTATTTAATACTCCGATTGTGCATGATGCTTGATATGCTAACACTCGAAATCACACATCGCATGAATTAACCCAAAACCAATTCAAGGCCTCAAAATTATTTGGTTGAATAATCCAAACCAGTGACACACGAACACTTCTTCGTTGAAATAAGACAATTAGATATTTTTCATCCTTAATCATCCAACAGTCACATTAGTGATGGGGTTTTTCCTTCTCAGATTAAAGGAGAGATGGAGCAGCGGGTGCAAAATCCGGAGTGGTTCACTGCGCTGCTCGACCGATCGTGGGTGGTGCACGATCGGTCGTGGATAGCGCTCGACCAGTCATGGGTTCGAGTCCTACCACGACTCAAAGTCCAGCGACTTTGAGTATCCACGACCAGTCATAGTGGCTCTCGACCAGTCGTGAACTCGGTACGACTAGTCGAGGTTACGCAGATTCGTTCCGTGATTTTGCACGGATTTCATGTCACAAGTCCTTTCGCAACTAGGATGCGGAAAATGAGTTTCCTAAAAATTTAAATAGGAGGTACTTAGGGCTTTCTAGGTATGACAAGAGGGTTTCCTAAAGCTTTAGAAGGGATTTGCTAAAGGGTTTAGGGCTATCAAAGTTGAGAGAGAGAGAAAGAGAGAGAAGAAGCTTATAAAAGGGAGGTTATGCTCGTGGATGTTATCTACTATGTAATCTATATCTCAACGCTTCTATGTCCTCGTAATCGGTTATATCTCTCCGTTTTCTTTGTTTCTCTTATTGTTTATCCACTCCTGCGTGAGTGAAGAAGGTTGTAACGTTCTACTTCATAGTGGATTGTTGATCTGGACGAGGTCACGTAGTTTTTACCTCTTTGAGGGTTTTTCACGTAAAAATCTCGTGTGGTGTGTGGTTGATGCTTTGATTTATTTCATTGCTTTATTATTCCATAATTCTGGTTTGTTCTGGAGGGCTAGATCCTAAGGTTTTGTACAAGACCCCCAACAAAGTGGTATCAGAGCCAGGTTCATTGAACGGGTAGGATCAGTTTTGAATTATGGAAGGTAGCTGATCAAGAATGATCAGCCTCAATGGTTCTAACTGGACCATATGGAAGGCTAAGATGGAGGACTTGCTTTATTGCAAGGACTTATATTCTTCAATTTTAGGCATATCAGCAAAATCTAAGGATATGTCTGATGACGATTGGAAGAAGATGGACCGAAAGGTGGTAGGGTTTATTAGACAATGGTTGGATGATTCTGTGTTCCACCATGTGTCTACAGAGACCTCAGCCGCTAGCTTATGGCTGAAATTAGAAGGGCTGTATGAGAGGAAGACAGTCAGTAATAAAATTTTTCTAATAACGCGACTTGTGAATCTCAAGTTCAAGGATAGTGGTTCTGTGGCCGAGCACATGAATGAGGTCAGCAATATAGTGAATCAACTCTCCTCTATGAAAATGGTCCTGGATGATGAACTGCAGGCTTTACTTTTGCTTAGTTCATTGCCTGACAGTTAGGAGACATTGGTGGTGTCTCTAAGTAACTCCGCGCCAGACGGAAAGATATCCATAGAACAGGTAACCAGTTGTCTCTTCAATGAGGAGACAAGGAGAAAGTCTCAGGGGTCTACTTAGCAAGAGGCCCTTGTGACACAGGAACGGGGGAGAGGAAAGAACAGGAAGGGCGGCAAGTCGAGTAACAGAAAGGATGTTGATTGCTAGAATTGTGGCAAGAAGGGCTACTACAAGCATGAATGTCGTAGTAAGAAGAACGACAAGAAAGGAAAATGAAATGAGAAGGAAGATGAATCAGATTCCACTGCAGTTACTTCAGATGGTGACGTTCTAGTTATTCTTTTAGCAAATCACGATATATGTCTCACGGCTACGAGTTAGGACACCGACTGGGTGATTAACTCGGGAGCCTCTTTTCATGCAACTCCACGCAGAGACTTCTTCACAAGCTACAAGTCAGGTGACTATGAGACCGTGAAGATGAAAAATTCTGGCGTATCAAAGATCGTAGGGGTCAGTGATATTTGCGTGAAGACCAATGTCGGTTGCACATTGGTTCTCAGGGATGTGAGGCATATCCCAGATCTTCGCCTCAACTTGATGTCGACGGGAAGGCTGGATGATGATGGCTATGAAAGCCGGTTTGCTGGTGGGTGCTGGAAGCTCATCAAGGGTTCGTTGATCGTGGCTAGAGGAAAGAAGTGTTGCACCCTTTACAAGGCAAGTGTCAGTATGTGCAAAGGTGAGTTGAACGCAGCGGAAGATTCAGCTATTGACATGTGGTATAGGCGTCTAGGCTATATGAGTGAAAAAGGGCTTCGGGTACTAGCAAAGAAGCAGCTTCTTCTAAACGTGAGAGGTATACCTCTCAAAACCTGTCTTGATTGTTTATCAGGGAAACAACATAGAGTATCATTTATTAAAACTGCTTCTCATGTTAATAAAGTGCATGCATTAGATTTGGTTTATTCTGATGTTTGTGGTCTTATGAGGACAAAAACCTTGGGTGGGGCATTGTATTTTGTTACTTTTATAGATGATGCATCTAAGAGGGTTTGGGTTTATGCTTTAAAATCCAAGGATGAGGTCTTTGATGTATTTAAATTGTTTCATACTATGGTCGAGAGAGAGACATGTAGATTATTGAAGTGCATCCACACTGACAATGATGGTGAATACATTAGCGACTTTCATGAGTATTGTAAGTTCCTAGGTATACGGTATGAACAAACGGTTCCTAGGACCCCCCAGCATAATAGTGTAGCTAAGCAAATGAATCGTACCATTGTAGAGAGAATCAGATGCATGTTATCCCATGCAAAATTGCCCAAGACGTTCTGGGGAGAAGTAATGCACACAGCGGTGTATTTGATAAACAGATCTCCATCAGCCCCGTTGAATGGAGAAGTGCCTGAGAAGGTGTGGACTGAACATGATCTATCATACAGTCATCTTAGGGTGTTTGGATGCAGGGCATCCATTCACGTACCAAAGGACGAGAGGTCCATGCTTGATATGAAGATCAGACAGTGTGTGTTCTTAGGGTACGGTGATGAAAAATTCGGTTATAGATTGTGAGATCCGATCGAGAAGAAGCTCGTCAGGAGCAGAGATGTGATTTTCTTTGAAGATCAGTGTATAAAAGACATTGGTAAGCCAGAGAAGAACCAGCCTAGTTCAGGTGAGCTAGAGGACGTGGATCCAATTATTCCTCCCGTGGTGCCTAATGACGGGGGAGTATAACAAGGTGTAGAGGATGAGGGAGTTCCTTCAGAAGATGGACCAGGGGAGCAGCCCTCACTTGATCCACCTGTTGAGCCACAGGTGAGGAAATCATCTAGGGATAGACAGCCATCCAAGAGGTACTCGCCACATGAGTACATTATACTGACCGATGGGGGAGAGCCAGAAGATTATTCTGAGGCCCTAGCCGACGAGCATAAGGGGGAGTGGTTGAAAGCCATGCAAGATGAGATGTAATCCTTGCATAAGAACCACACTAATGACATGGTGAAACTGCCTAAGGGCAAGAAAGCTCTGAGCAACAAGTTGGTGTTCAGAAAGAAGATTGAGCAGAAGAATCCACAGACGAGGTTCAAGGCCAGACTTGTAGTGAAAGGGTTCGGTCAGAGGAAATGTATAGACTTTGAGGAGATATTCTCACCAATGGTGAAGATGACATTTATACGGGTGTTGCTTGGGTTGACGGCTAGCATGGATTTGGAGATAAAACAGTTAGATGTTAAAACTGCCTTCCTCCATGGTAACCTGTAAGAAGAGATCTACATGCACCAACCAGAGGGCTTCGAAGTCAAGGGCAAAGAGCATATGGTGTGTAGGCTGAGGAAGAGCTTGTATGGGCTGAAACAAGCTCCACGGCAATGGTATAAGAAGTTTGACTCGTTTATGTTGAAACATGAGTATGACAGAACGGAGTCGGACCACTGTGTGTTCATGTGCAAGTTCTTAGATAGTGATTTCTTAGTTTTGCTCTAATACGTTGATGACATGCTCATCATGGAAAAAGACATCAAGAAAATTGACAGGCTGAAACAGGAGTTGGTCAAGTCTTTTGCGATGAAAGACTTGGGCCCAGCTAGACAGATCTTAGGAATGGAGATAACCCGTAACAGAAACAGCAGGAAGCTCTGGCTGTCACAAGATTGATATATTGAGAAAGTCCTAAAGTGGTTCAATATGAATACAGCGAAGCTGGTCAGTACTCCACTGGATGGTCACTTCAGATTGAGCGATAGGCAGTGTCCTAAGACGAAGATAGAAGTGGAAGAGATGCAAAAGATACCCTATGCGTCAGCTGTAGGAAGTTTGATATATGCCATGGTGAGTACACGCCCAAACATAGCATATGCGGTTGGTGTTGTCGGCTGGTATCTTGTCAATCCTGGCAAAGAACATTAGACAGTAGTGAAATGGATACTACGGTATCTAAAAGGCTCATCCAGGTTGAGCCTATGCTATAGTGACGGTAAACCTGTGTTAGAGGGCTACACAGATGTAGATATGACAGGTGATATAGACTCAAGGAAGTCTACATTGGGGTTCATATTCACGTTTGTAGGGAGAGTGGTTTCTTGGCAGAGCAAGCTACAGAAGGTCGTAGCATTATCGACGATAGAGGCCGAATACATTGCAGTCATAAAGGCATGTAAAGAGATGCTTTGGATGAAGAGGTTCCTACAAGAACTTAGCCTGAAGCAGGAGGAGCACGTGGTCTATTGCGATAGTCAAAGTGCTATACACTTGAGCAAGAATCCAAGTCAGCATTCCAAGTCGAAGCACATAAAGATTCGGTATCACTGGATTAGGAATACTTTGGAACAGACTTGAGGAGGTCCACACAAACGATAATGGGTTAGACATGATGACCAAGGCTTTGCTCAAGGGCAAGTTTGATGTTTATAGAAACCTGGCTGACTTGAAGAATGTGAATCCCTCCTAAGTCGGAAAGGGGGAGATTTGATGGGGTTTTTCCTCCTTAGATCAGAGGAGAGATGGAGCAGCGGGTGCAAAATCTGGAGTGGTTCACCGCGTTACTCAACCGGTCGTGGGTGGTGCACGACCGGTCGTGGGTTCGAGTCCTGCCATGACTCAAAGTCCAGCGACTTTGAGTAATTATTCTCCGGGGTGCTCGACCGGTCGTAGGTGGCTCTCGACCGGTCGTGGACTCGGTACGACCAGTCGAGGTTACGCAGATTCGTTCCGCGATTTTGCACGAATTTCCTGTCCCAAGTCTTTTCGCAACTGGGATGCGGAAAATGAGTTTTCTAAAACTTTAAATAGGAGATACCTAGGGTTTTCTAGGTATGACAAGAGGGTTTCCTAAAGCTTTACAAGGTATTTGCTAAAGGGTTTAGGGCTATCAAAGTTGAAGGAGAGAGAGAAAGAAAGAGAGGAAGCTTATGGAAGGGAGGTTATGCTCGTGGATGTTATCTACTGTATAATCTATATCTCAGTGCTTCTATGTCCTCGTAATCGATTAGATCTCTCCGTTTTGTTTGTTTTTCTTATTGTTTATCCACTCCTGCGTGAGTGAAGAAAGTTGTAACATTCTACTTCATAGTGAATTGTTGATCTGGACGAGGTCCCGTGGTTTTTACCTCTTTGAGGGTTCTCCACGTAAAAATCTCTTGTGTGGTGTGTGGTTGATGCTTTGATTTATTTCATTGCTTTATTATTCCATAATTCTGATTTGTTCTAGAGGGCTAGATCCTAAGGTTTTGTACAAGGCCCCCAACAATTAGACCCTTGATATTAGTAGAATGGCAGAACATGATTTTATAGCCAACCACAATTAATATTTGGAGTAAAGCTTATATGGTAATGGCGATAATGCATAGAATTGTCAAGTAACCACCAATCTCATAGTCAGCTAATCTAATAGGTGTAGTTTTTTAAGTCATGAACATAATTTAGACAGTCAAGTTTAAACTTATAACACCCAGATCCATAGCTCAAGTGGTAGACTGAGTGAAAGATACCTTTTGTTTCAACACTAAGGTCTTGGTATCTTATGTGGAGGTCACGACATCCAACCGAACCAAAAGGTGCACCCTGCCATGAAAATTGTGTAAGATTCCTATGAGTTGGGCCCCGACATGATCGATGGTTAGATTAATCAAACTATTTTTGCCATTAGATTATTTAGATTGAGCATACCACTAGCCCTATTATAGTTAAGATCATTTCATATTAGTAAGTGATGATGGACGTTAACTGTATTATGTACATGCCTAGTATTTTAATATGAACTCTTAGAGCTTGTTTGGTTGATGTAATTATATGTATTTTTAATGAAATATCTCTCAAATTAGTATTAAATGCATACATCAAACAAAACCAGATGGGTTTGAAAGTGAAGAGTTGCCCCTGATCAAGATTTCATGATAATTTGAAAACAAAGCTTGGTGGGGCCCACCATGATATATGTTTTATATCTACTCTATCCATTTATTAGTACAGATTATTTTAAGGCATGGGCCAAAAAATGAGGCAATTTCAAAGATCAAGTGGACCACACTACATAAAATACTAGAAATTGAATGCTAACCATTTAAATGTTCTTCCTATAAGGTGGTCCATGTGAGCTTTGGATTTTTCTCCTTTTTAGAGGCATGTATTAAAATGATATTAGCCAAATGAATGGATGGTGTGAATAAAATATATACATTATAATGAGACCCACAGAGTCCATCTCATTTTCCATAGTTAAAAGTTGTTGCTGTCAATGTCCTTTCATTGCAAATTCATTTGACATATAATTAAAAAGGGTAGAATATGCAGAAATTTATCTGAAATACATCCAATCAAACAAGACTCTCTGGTGGAATATAGCTGTGATGCGTTGAAATAAAACTCAATTTTAATAAATAAAATCTTTAGTTTCCTCACCTATATGTACCAAAAATCTATTGAATGGTAGGTGTGCTTGTAGAATAGTTGTATGAGTTGAAATAATCTAACTCAATTTTAATAAATAAAATCTTAGTTTCCTCATCTACATGTACCAAAAATCTATTGTATGATAGGTGTGCAGAAGATTACGTATATCCTCGTCAATTATCAATAACAAATGCTTTCCATACATATGTGATTGACGTCAATCTTCACCCATATGTGATCGAACCATCAAAACTCAGGTGAATCCAATCATATAGTGGGCTGCACCATAATTTTCATAGTGTAGCCCACTTAGTGATTGGATTGTCTCTATTTTTGGATCGTCCATTTTCATGATGGGCAAATCTTTTTAACGGGTTAGATGCGACAAAAACATGATGTGGGGTCCACACTGTAGTTAACTGTTTGGTGCAGCAAAGCAGTGTCGACTGCGTAGGATAATGGAGAATCGGTAAAATGGAAAAGCGAGTTTCTTTCTGGAACTTCTCTGTAAGGGGGCAATCGAGGGTGAGGCCCATCATATCAATGGCTTAGATCATTTAGATATAAGCTCCACTTGTACAAAATGGAAACATGAAGATATAATTCCTCTTGTTAGAAGGAAGCATACAGGGTGTAGCCAGCTGGGAAGCGGATTGCGTAGTGGCCCGAACAGCACCGATATCCCTGGTGCCAGGACTCAGTGGGGGCCAACTGTGATGTATGTGTGGGCCTCCCAAAGAGTTCAGTCCCCTGTGCTGTGTTGGACATAAGGCTAGTGGGGTCCACTTGTATGCAATTACTGGTGGGTGGGTCCTGTGAAATTTAACCTCTTTTAATATATATATATATATATATAGAAAAGGTACTATGCGCTCGACCTCACGGTAAGCTCCCGTGAGGTCGAGCTATGTGGACCCCACTGTGATGCGTGTCGACCATTAACACCGTGCATTTGATGGGTCCCCTCTAAATTATGGGATATCCCAAAAATCAGCCATATACGGAACTCAGGTGAGCCATACCATCTAAAATCATGTAAAGACACCGTTAAAACATATAAAAGCACTTGGTGGGCCCACTTGACTTTTGAATGCTGCTGAAACTTGGTCTTAACCCTCATCCAAGTGGGAAACACATAATGGATGGGCTGGATTTGCAAACCACATCTCGGTGGGCCCCAAAAATGATTATGAATGTTTTAATGGTGCATGGCCCCTCCCCACTTCTGTATGTGGTGTGGCCACAAGTCACGGATTGACTTGATTTTTGAGACCTAAGCCCACGATGGAATGGTGAATCTAACTGATGGGGTAGATGTTTGAAACGCATCACGGTGGTGCCCACATAGCTCAACCTTTAGAACACTCCTCTCTCTTCTAAATCCCGATTAAGCTTTATATATAGATATATATATATATATATATATATATATGGGAAAAGGTACTATGTGCTCGAGCTCATGATAAGGTCCCATGAGGTCGAGCTTTGTGGGCCCCATCGTGATGCGCGTTGAAAATCTACCCCATCAGTCAGATGCACCATTCCATCGCGGGCCTAGGTCTCAAAAATCAAGTCAATTCGTGACTTGTGTGGGCCACACCACATACAGAAGTTGAGAGGGGCCGTGCACCATTAAAACATTCATAATCAATTTTTGGGCCCACCGAGATGTGGTTTGCAAATCCAGCCCATCCATTATGTGTGTCTCCACTTGGATTAGGGTTCAGACTAAGTTTCAGCAGCATTCAAAACTCAGGTGTGCCCCACCAAGTGCTTTTATATGTTTTTGACATGTCTTCACATGATTTTAGATGGTATGGCCCACCTGAGTTCCGTATACGGCTGATTTTTGGAATATCCCTTAATTTAAAGGGGACCCATCAAATGCACGGTGTTGATTTTCGACACGAATCACGTTGGGGTACACGCAGCTTGACCTCATGGGACGTTATCATGAGCTCGAGCGCATAGTACCTTTTCCCTATGTATATACATATAAAATTTTACTTCATTTGAAGTTGAATTACAACTTTGACATCAAGCAAACAACTAAAGAAAAAGGAAAAAAATTGAGAGATTGATATTTGTCCACCTATCTCGATCTCATGCACTTTCAACCAGAAATATTGGAGTCACCACGCAATCTGCTTCCTAGCCAGTAGAACTGAAAGATGATAGAAACATTTCACCCGTTGCATTTCTTATGTAGTGTAACCTAGGGTTGTAAATTTTAGTTTTACATGTAGTCCACCTGCTGAGTAGACCAACCTGATTCTTTGGCTAGGTATGTGGACGGTGGGCCCCACATGATGAACTCATATGATGTCACAGATGTCCTCTAAATTGGCACATGGATCTGTAGAAAAACATCCCAATCGGTCGAGTGAAGCAATGCCCAGTCCCTTGAATTTAGTGGGCTTGAAAGGCAGGCCTCAGCCCGTCTCTTGAAAAACTGCCCTAAAAGCACCAGCTCCCTGGCCTGGCCCACTGATTTATTGGGCCTAAGAAACAAAGCACGTTACCAAATCTGGATACATTCTAGGTGGTTAGTGAATCCGGGCCATCCATCTATTCTAATCAACTCATCTTTTGTTAAGGACTAGTAATTCCTGACCTAGAAGGCACCCATGAAAACATCCAGATTTGTCTTTTCAAGTCCCACGACCTTAAAAAAAACCCTTTGCCGTTTGTTTTATGGTCAATATAATAGGGTGGCTAACCAATTAAACCATTTTTCTTAGAGAGATCTTCCGATGGTCGAGTGGCCAACCATGGTGTGGCCCATGTGATGAACAGTCCAGCATTCAGGAATTTGGTAAAATGACAACAATAGGATTTTGGTTAATTACTGTGTCCGAGAGCCAGCTCCTATTTATGAAAAATGTGGGTGAGAATGAGAGATGCATCATGTGGTTGGTCAACTGTCAAATATGTAGATATGAGCTGTTCCTAACCATTCAATCTACACACTTTTTTAAGGGCGTTGTACAATGGTTGGATGCCACCAACCATGCGTTCAAAAAATCCAAACCTCTTCATCATCAACTCCCAACTCAGAAAAAATAAATAAATAAAATAAAATCCATTCTCTCAAATTTCAGGCCAACGCAATGCACAACATCAGATAGTGACCGTTTTCTGGATCCTAAAGCTATGAAAACTCTCATCCCCTGATTGGAGAATTGCAGAGCATCATATGCATGCAAAGATATCTAGTGCGGAGCCACCGGTATTGCCATACCAGGCATAGACAGATTGCTAATCCCACACGAGTTGCCAACGGATTGCTGGAGGAAAATGAGCAAAATGCATTTCTGCAGCAAGCAGCGACAAGATCATTTCTACCACAGATGAAGATTTTTGTGGAGACTATTGATGCACAAGAACAGAATTCTGAAACCTTTTTATTCAATGCATTGGATTGATCAAGTTCTAATGGCTATAGCAAAAGTACAACCATATGATCAAGAAAAAAAAGAAAGGAAATTAATTTATTTGCAACTAATCATACCATACTAAAGAATACATGTAGAGCAGTCAAATTCAATTCAGTGTTTGGTTAATCTCAGGCCCGAAATCTTCATCTTCTCTCTTCTCTCTTCTCCAAAGCTCTCTCTCTGTCATCGTCATTGCAGCAGCTACCAGATCCCACCTGGGTCATCTCTGGAGAAGGGATTGCAGGATGCAGCATCCCAGTAGCATTGAGCTTAGGAGGCATGGTTGTAGAACTCTGTGCTACAAAAAGACCTCAGGCCATCAAGTATCTCCGCCCATTTCTATGGTCAAGCTCAAGGGTTTTGCCTATGCGTCAGCTGCACAATCTCACGGTGCATGCCACAGCTTGCGCCCAAAACTTCAACCTTAATTTAACATCCTCCGGATGGTCGCCTGAAAGAAATCAAGGGGGGAGAAAATCAGAAACCTAACACACCCAACAAAAGTAATAAACAAAGACTGCCCGAAAAATATAAACATAACAAGGGTTTTAACTCAAGCCTCGTACAAACATAACAGACCATGGCCATTGGTTAAACTTGAAGGAGTCCTGATCGAGTTGAACTGGCTGGGAATGTTAGCTAGCAAGATTCTAT
Source organism: Magnolia sinica (assembly GCF_029962835.1). Lineage (NCBI taxonomy): Eukaryota > Viridiplantae > Streptophyta > Magnoliopsida > Magnoliales > Magnoliaceae > Magnolia > Magnolia sinica. The sequence continues at coordinate 95,926,169 of NC_080577.1, forward strand.
CCTCCCAGAGAGGCTTCTTTTTGGCTGTCTCTTGATGATCCAGAACATTCATCTGGAAGCTCCTACAGTAGATGTTGACATGGTCAAAATGGAAAGAACCACATGGGTCAGAGATCATCACCAAGGTGCGTGAAAAAATTTCTTTTCTGGACAATTGTTCCCAGGTCATTTCGTATGGACGATAAGATCTGATAGGTTAGATCATTTCCACATGAACTTGCTATTGTGGGTGCTTCTAGATGAATGGTCAGGTCAGGAAGGGTGCACTCCAGGCTTGAGTATCTCAAAGTACTTAATTGAGGTTTTAAACAGAAACCAATCTCCCGAGGATTAGTAAAATCTGAGATACCGATGTTGAGGATGTAGCCCTATACAAAGTCATGAACACAGAATCTAGAGATCCCATACGTTTCAACTCCAGAACTCATTTGAATTACTCTCATAAGCCCAGAAACATCAACTATATAATCTTTTAATCCCATAAACATCCATGCAATTTCTACATTTTCAGCAGAAATGTAAAGGACACCAACCTAAAACGGAAATGAATATTTTCTGCGAAAGGAATTCTGGGTATTTCCTGAAATCAATAATTGGAAAGAAGGGATTGCTAAATAGCCGCAGGCACACTGAGACCCAGTTGGGTGGAATTTCCATGAGATCCACCATCCATCAGGGAGGTTGCCTCATGTACACCTTGGAAACCAAAAATCAAGACCATCCAGAACTCAGGTCGGCCACACCCTAGGAAAATTTTGGGACGTGGGATGCCCACCATTAATTTTGGGTAGGGCCCACCATCATGTTTATGTGCCATCCAATTCGTTCATCTATGTGCCTCATAGGGATGAATAATTCTCCAAAAATCATTGTGTTCCAAAACTCAGATGGACCATACAGCATGATTTTAGAGGATTTAATTGTGGAGTGGCCCACCTGAGTGTTGAATCAGCCTGATTTTTGGGATCAAGGCCAAACATGGGGTAATGCACCTGAAGAACAGGGTGCATTCAACGCACGCAAGTCTATTTCCTGTGGCTACCTAGAGGAGCTTCAGATCTATATGCTCTCTCAAACACTGCTAATCACACGTACAAATCAAAAATCAATTCAAATATATTTCCAAGGGAGAAAAAATCTTAAGCTTTCAGCTCTGTGCATTTTTCACTCGAATCAGACACCCTAATTCAAAATTTTATGGAAAAAGGTCAAAATTTCACCCCACTTTTCTAAAAATAATCTATCAAAATTCCCCCAAATTAAAATATTTACAATCTATGCCAAATTTTCAGTCATAATCAAAGCCCCACAACAGAGTTCATCACTTCTGCCACCAGCATTTCCAAAGGGGAGTTCATATCAGAGAAAAGGGTGTGTAAATATCAGTTTTATCATATAATCCTTTCAAACAAGCAGAATTTCTTTACATAGAGAAAGTTCAAATCTTTCAACATTCAGCAAATAAAAAACAATAGAGAAGAATCGCATACCAGGACTTGAAATCTTCCAATTCGCGATCGGACTCGCGGCCGCTGATGACACGGAGCATGCGTCCTCTGCATCCCTCCCATCTGCAGACTTCTGCTGCTGCTGCTGCTGATCGTCCAAGAACCTTTGGCTCATCGAGTAGCAGAGCTCGAGCGCCGGCAATGTATTGCAAAGCTCCGGGATCTCTTCATAGTTGAAACCAAAACCTAGATCTAGACACCCCTTCAGTTCGTCAAGATCACCATCAGTCAGGCTCTTCGCCCTCGACATCGTCCCTTGCTGTTGCTGCTGATCTTGAAGAATAGGATCGTTCTTCTCGTCCGTCGCTACGTACCCTTCCAGAAGGACCTGGTTCTTCTTCTTCTTCTTCTTCAACCATGTATCCTTCTTCGTGTAGGATTTGGGGCTGTTTTCAGAGGGAAATTCTAGTGTTTGGTAGGAATCTTCTAGGAAAATAGGGTTAGGTCTTTGAATGGAAAGGGAAGAATCCAGATCTGAAAGGCTCCCCATCTCTCTCTGGTTGGCTTTTGTGCAGAACGTCGTTAGGGCTTTTTAAACGGAGAGGAAGAGAGAGGTGTTTAAGACGTATGCATGTATGCATGTATGTGAGGATGTATGGATGAGTGATGTGTCATGACATGGCATTGCCTGCCGTGTGTGAAAAGTAGGATGATATGAACATGTGCCAGCTGGTACAGGTAGTCAGGTCAGCGTCGAGATGACAAGTGGAGTCCGATCGCAGACCAATCGCGCTCGTGTACTTTTGAGGCTCCCACGTGCCAACATCGCATACGTGTAAGAGAGGCGAGCCGTCCATCATGTCACCCTCGCCATAGCCATACGCATCTTCGAAATAATGCGAGAATTTTATTGCAAAATTACATTCAAATTTGAATTTTACCGCGTAATTCCCGTACAAACGGAAATATCCAGTAACATGCTTTCCATGATTAGTGTTTTACACGAACTGATTTATTAACTCAGTTGGCTTGCTCAACTCGATTCAAAAAAGCTCAATTCTATTCGATTTAAAATTGAGTTCTAATGGCTGAGTTTTGGAGCTTGAAAAACTTTCAAATTGAGTTCAAGTTTTGCTGAGCTCGACTTGAACCAGCTCCAATCAAACTTAGAACAATCTAATTCAATGACTTGTTTACTTTGATGTTGGTGTTGCTCACTGCGTGTTTGACGAAATGATTTAAAGAAGTGTTAGTTGTTGGCAAGAAAGGTATGTATATGAAACAAATATATATTTTTAAAAAAAATTAATATTCCACAAACAAAAATTTGATGAAATACTTATAAAACCATTACTACTTTATTTACATACCGTGAGATTTGTAATTGTGGAAATGCTGCACGGGCGAACTTGGCTCGAACTCGGCTCGAGATGTTGACCAAACTGAACCAAGCCAAGCCGAGTCGAGTTCAAAATGAGGTCAACTAGTGGCCGAGCTGAGTCGAGCTATGCCAAGCTTGACTTGGATCGACTCATGTACACTTCTATCCATGATGGTCTATTGGAAAAGAAGGAAAAGACTAGATTAATCCACGTACAATATCATCCATAGCCAATAATAAAAATTGCAAGATTTTTTAATAAATTTTGAAACCATTGAATTTATGGGCCTGATGTAGAGCGGGCTGCGGACAGTTACATGGCCAAGATGGATCAGAAAAGGCCCGGTCGACAACAGAAGTGATCTAAACCATCGAACTTTAAATCGGGCGTATCTTGCAATCCGAAATGAGTTATCTGATGTAAAATATATGATTTTGGGATAGAACGAGCTACTGAAGCCAACCAACCCTGCTACACCGGGTTACACAGCTTGGAATTGCAAAAAACCCCTGGATCGATGGTCGTTTCCCTGTTTTAATTTCATTTTTATTATAAATAGTAAATTTTAGTTTAATTATAACTCTTCATCCATCAGGCTTTAGAAGTTGTGCCCAACGTAAAAAGAGCTTAGAATAATTAGGAGAACGGTTTGGTGAAGCCAAATAGGACACTTACTATTTTTGGCCAAAAACCTTGCGCACTAGTAGATATCACGACCGTCTATAAATAGTAAGTTTACTATTTATAGTAAGTTGCAGATTCTAAGAGTTTGAGTTGTAGTTTGATTCTAATTTCTTTCACATTGCTTGGTACCCCTATTTAAAGGGTTATGAACTCGTTTTTATTCATTAATTAATCAATTTCGAATTTATTAGAATTTATTTCTATTTTCTGCTTTCTTTCCTCGTGGATTCGAGAAGTCTCTGTGAGGAGTCTAGAGAAGCTCCGTGGATTTGGAGCAGTTATCCTCATCACGTTCATCCCTGCGTTAGGGCCATACGTTGATGTATGTATTCTGTGCCACTTTTCATCCATATATACACTTTACACATGGTATTCAAGTTGTATGCATGTACAACCAACCGAAATCCATTGTAAAATGTGATCCACCAAACCAAACTTTATTTTAGTAAGTGCATTTTCTAAGTGAAGAATTTTATCCCAAATATAAGATCGTACAGTTAAATTTTATAATATTTTTAAACATATAATTATTGTGTAATAATAATGTTAATTTTATCTAATACTATTTCATGCCATTTAATCACATCACCTACACATGCCCTATTGTTTTTGTGTATTTATTTCTCTAGGGTTGATGATTTTGCCATTACCACAATAATATAAAGAAAATAAATAATGATCGTAAGTTACTTTTCAATTGCTTTTAATAACAACGTAGATAATTATAATTTAAAATTATAATAATATTAACTTTATAGTACTTTAATATCAAATTATTGTAAAAATATTTTTAACAGGTAATCATTATACAAAGTATATGTGTGTGTGTGTATGTGTGTGTGTGTGTGTGTGTGGGGCTTAAAATAATACCTGCAAATGGATGGACGTTGTGGATCCAACACATACATCGTTCATATAACTTGGTTATGTCACTTGCGTAGCCAGTTTCGCTACTCAACCGTATATAATCAGCGTCCCTTTGTGCACTCCACCTCCTTATCCTCTTGGGAACTTAGATAAGGACCTAGGGTGGGATCTATAGTGATGCATACGTGAAATCTACTCCGACCATTAGGTAACTATTGGAAATTTAGCCGTAGGGTTATGATAACAGGTAGATATGAGTCATGGTCTACTGCACACTAGTCCGCAAACCTTATCTACGGTCTTAATGTGGGGTTAACTGAAGTGGGGCTGACCGTAATGTTTTGGTGAAATCCACCCCGATCATCATGTGAATCACCCTGTCCTAACCGTAAGGCCCAAAATATGCACAATCTTCAAATCAAGTGAGCCATTCCAAGGAAAATATGTGATCCCGAAAGAGTAGCTCCAGAGGAGGCTAAAGTTGTGTGTTATTAAAAGACTTAACCGAAGAAGTCTCTATCAACATTGTGTCCTAGAAACACCAGGTTTAGTTAGGCTATGATCCGGACCATCTTGATGTATGTGTTATATATCCACACGGTCCATCTATATTGCCCACTCATTTTAGGGCATTGACCCAAAAATGAACCACATCCACATCTCAAGCGGACCACACCATAGGAAACACTGGTTGTTGAACACCCACCATTAAAAACTTCCTAGGGCCCATTGTAATGTCTATTTGTCATCCAACGAAATTATTAGATGACACAAATTTAGGTCAGCGACTTAAAAATCAGGCCCATCCATGATACATGCGGCCCATAACTAGTTAAACAATTTGGAGGGCAAGTGTTACTCTCGTACTATTTCCATTCTTATGGTCCATTTGAATCATGGTTGGGTTTGGTTTTTCAACCATGGGCCTAAAACTAAGGCATTTACTTGATAGTCAAAGTAGATTTTTTTAATGCATAATAGTGAGACTCGTTGGAGGTGGACTACTCTTTCTGTGAATGATTTTCACAACCGTGTAATTGTAAACGGCTTTCACGTAAAGTGAATGGCCTTCACAGCCACAAATGGTGTCCTGATTTTCTGTCACATTCCATGAAATGAGCTCACATAATGGATGGACGAAGTGGATTTCTCACAAACCTAGCGGTGGGTCCCACCCATGAAAACTGTTGTGGTCCTTAGAACTTTTTAATGCTGGGCGTCACTCTCCCCACTGTTTTTTGTGGTGGGGTCCTCTCAAGCTTTGGATCTGATTCATTTTTTGGATCATGCCCTAATATGATCTCTCCAAATGGATGGAAAATGTAGATGCAAAACATACATCATGGTGTGGCTCACAGAACTTGGAGACGTCACTTCAGTAAAAGCCCTGTGAGATGCCAAAAATATTGCTGCAGAGTCCTCCTTCAAGAGACTCTCTCTTCTCACAGCTGCTGAATCCCAACCGATGAGGGGGATCTAACGGCTCATATACAAGCTCTCATTTAAGCTCTGTGCGGCCTTGCGCAATAAATTAAAAATTACTTTACTCATTTTTATATTTGATGCGGCAAAAACATTGACAAGGGTACAATTATTTTTTGAAAATAGGCAAGCGGAAACGCACCCTTCCCATGTAACATTTTGATGATATTCAAATCGCCCAAACGGTCAAGAAAGAAAATATAGTAACGGTTGTGTTCATTCCACAAATAGCTAACACACATCCAGCCACTCACACACCATAATAGGAACTCCAATCAATGAATCAGATCGATTCTCTCTGGCAAGAATCAGATCGATTCAGTTATCAAGTAGGCCACAATCTGTGAAACAAATGCAAAGCTGAATTTTTTTAAGCCGTCCATCTTTTCCCAACATCATAGTTCACGTGGTGGTTTTTATGCGAGAACATCTTTGACGTTGGACCAACCTGGTTGACGGCTTGGATATTCCATCAGCCACACGCGTACGGCACATGTGGTAGCACAAATGGTCCGTGGCTCCATGCGTAACCCAAAAAAGAAAACAGACTAGCTTGATTTGATCCTGTGTCGTGGGGCTCTACCGACAACGGCTTGGATACTGCACACGTGCGCCATATTGACACGTGTGAGAGGCGAGAAGTGGACTTTACACCTGTCCAGCAAGACAGACGAGGATTTTATAGCAGATGGAAGTGTGGTCGGACGGACCTATCCAAGACCCGGGAACCAGCCACGTGGGTGGGATCCTGACCATGAGGTCCACCTTGATTCATGCATTGTGTATCCACGCCGTCCATCAGTTTTGCCGGCTTACTTTAGCATGGACAAATCCCAGGCGGACTGCATTACAGGAAACAGTGGTCATTAAACACCCACCGTTAAAAGCTTCCTAAGGTCCACCATAATACTTATTTATCATCTAAACCGTTGATAATGGAAAAAACAAACATCAGCTTTTATCCAAAACTTATTTTTATGTTTTCCCTTCATCCAGCCTGTGTGACCTTATCACAAGATTACAAATAAAAAATACGGTAGATTCTAAATGGATTTAACGGTGGGTGTTTAATGACCATTGTTTTCTTTGATGTGGTCCAAATGAGATTTTTATCTACTTCTTTTTTTGTTACCATCATTAAAATAACTTGACAAAACCAATGGACGGCGTAGATATACAGTAAATAAATGGAGGTGGGCGTACGTTTAGTGTCGCACCTTCTTCACATGTTCTTCTGTTTTTTAGCTGTGGATGGTGAGGTAATGATTGATCATAAGTACTGCTTAGGACATTCGCGCGTGTAGATGGAAGAGACTATCTGCGGCATACGTGCAGCTTCGCACACGTGTTTGGAATCTAGTCCGGTCATCATGTGAGGGTATGCTGAAAACGTCTGTTGGACATTCATCTACATCGAATACAGAGACTCGTCTTTTCTATAGCTGTCCATTTTTCTGGTACAACTGTAACCCAGCTGGTGAGTGGGTACGCCTCACCTATGAACGTAGGTGAGTAGGGCACATGGAAAAGACAGCTCATCAGGTGATGGGCCATTTAGATCCGATTTGCAAAGAAAGTCTGGTCAATCGGTGGGCATAGGATATGTAGAAGCGAACGGATGGCCATCTTTTGGAAGCTTATATTGTTGGACGTAGGCTAGTGGGCTCACTTGTGTGCCACCACTAGCGGGTTTTTCAATTTTTTTCTTTCCTGGCTGGAGATGACGGGATGATATGATCTCATCCAATCTCATCCTATCTCTCGTTACTTTCCTATACAGGGATGACACTCTCTCCTATAAGATATAAGAAATACTAAGAGTGTATGGAGAAAGATATAGTATGTATAGTAGTCTGTCTATTTTGGCTTGTCCTTGGGACGATCTAATTCATAGATCGTAATCCGGGGCCACTTATACCGTAGGATCAGAGGTGTGAATAGATCCATTTGCTCCAGTAGTAGATAGGCGGGTCGTTGGAGCGTCAATCTTCTGCTTTGTGAAGGTTCCAAAACTCGTGTAGACCGTCAGATTTTGAGGGCTCACCTTCCACGCTTCCCAACAGTGGTATCAAAGCATTCAACGGCGGATCTCCGATTATTTTCATCTAAAAATGTTAGTGGCCCATCCTTTCTTTTTGGATATCCATCTTGCAAACTGTTTGCATTCTCACACTAACTATAACTGTTGTATTCACATGGGTCTGATCACAATGTACGTGTTATATCCAAACCATCCATCCATCTGGTGAAAGATATAATTATCAAGTAGGCCACATGGATGGACGACATGGATAAAACACATACATTTGAGGTAGGCCCAAAAGAGTTTACACAGTAGGCAATACAATTTACATGTAGCCTGTGGCAATGTGGCACATGTATATAAGATATATTCCGCTCATAAGATATAATTCTTTATTGACGTTGCACTAAAAAATAAAAGGGGCCCACAAGATCCACCTTGCATTGGCCACGGCTTGAGAGTTACACAGATTTGGCAATCCATGCCAACCGAAGAGTGGTATGGCCTTCAAACCGATGGTGGAAAACAACCATTTGAGTGGATTTCTCTTGTAACTTAGGTAAGAACGGACAAGTGAAGTCCTCTATGCATTGGATGCATATATGCTTGTGACATGATGGGCCCTAGGATTGGCATACTGCTCATATACATGTACATATACATACGTGTGATTATGTATATTTCCCGTATTTCTTCATTATGACTTGTATATATATATGCATATGAATGTTGTTTCCTTTATAATATTTTTTTCACTGTTGATCAAGAGATCATTAGTGATCGAAATGATCATCAACCATGATGATCAATGTTGATGAAATGATCCATCATCAACAATGATCATTAACGGTAATGATCAAATCCATCTCTAATGGACATGATCACTAGTGAAGATTGAACTCTCTTCATATTTAACACTTCATTTTTCTTTCTTTCTGATGATGTTTATATGTGTAAAATAATTAGGCTTGATGTGTTTAGATCTAAGCCCTCCTTATTTTTCATTGGAACATATAGAAAAACTTAGTGCTACAATCATTCCTAAAATAAAGGTTGTGCATAACATGAGTGGGAGTTTATTCTCCTTTACTAAATGATGCATGCAACCAAATAATGGTAGGTTGCACGTTATACAAATTCATTCTTATAAAAGCATTAAATCTTATCTCAAAAGGAGAATTTGATTGTTTTACACCGCCCATTCGGATATGTGGACTTTCAGATCTCGTTAAGATGCGTCTACTACTTTTATACTTTGAAAATTTGAATAACACGTAAAAATGCTGATGATTAGTGTCAATACCTTATATCATAGCTAAGTAGTGATACTCATGCAATGTAAAGATGGCCACCAAAGTGTTAATCGCAGAACAGCTGAAATGATAACATTTCGACGGTAACAACTACGAAGACTGGTCCCGCGCAGTGTGATGCCTTCTGGACGAGGACGACATATCACATACACTTGATGAAGTTCAAGAGGAACCCATATTGGCTAAAAACGAGAATTTACAAGAAATAGGGTTGCGATGACTCGCTATAATAAGTGGCAAAAACAGAATCGTTCAGCCCGTAATGTCCTTCTTAGCACCGTGCACAAAGAACTCATACCTACGTATGAAGTGCATGAAACCGCTAAGGGAATCTGGGAAGCACTGACAAATGCCTATGCGCGGAAGTCAGATGCGAGAGTTCAGGCAATGAAATTAGAATTCCAGGAGTATAGGATGCCAGTCAGCTGTCCCATCAAAAATCATATCCGTAAGATGGAGCAAATGATAGGTGCCCTTAGGAATGTTGGGTGTAAATTGACTAAAAATCAAAAGATTATAGCCATACACCGTTCCTTGCCTGAATCTTGGGCCCAAATCAAAAGAATTCCGAATCATACTAATTTTATCACTACGTTCACAGACTTTTGTGGCCATTGGTACGTGAGGTTGAAATGAGTGTAATTCAGCCAGGTTCGGCCAAGGCCTTTGTAACAGAGACCTATAAGCGGAAAGCTAATAAGAAACGGTTCAAAGCTCGCAAGAAGGTGAAAAAGAATAACCAAGAACATAAGTCCACTATATCTCCTTCAAATCTCAAGAAGGAAAATGGAAAGAAGAAGCAGAAAAAAGACAAATGTAGTTTGCTTTGTCTGTAGAAATTTCGGCCATTATGCTCGGCAGTGTGCCTATAAAAAGATAGTAATTTCTCAGTCACTAGATACTTTGTATGTAAGCGTTTGTTTTGAAATCATTTCCGTTAATACTATATCTAACGAGTGGATTTTGGATTCAGGCGCAACAAAGCACGTGACATAGAGTCGTCGAGGACTCGAGGAATTCCGGCTTGTAGCCAAAAGAAGTTACAAGCTGTACATGGGCAATAACGCTGTTGAAGACTTACTAAGGATTGACATTTTCCATCTCCATACGTGCATAGGGCGAAAAATAATCCTTCATGATACTCTATATGCGCCGGGGATACGTCAGAATTTAATTTCTGTTTCTAAGTTATTATTTGATGGTTTTGATATTCGATTTTTCAGGATAAGAGTTTCTTTGAGACTGAATAACCTCATCTTTGCATGGGAAAATTTAATTTTAGATTTATTTATTCTGGATGTAGATTGTGATAATGCTCCTCTTGCTTTATCTGCTATGTCGAATGAAGCTGTAGTATCTGAATCTCAAAAATGGCATGTGAGGTTAGGTCACATTGGAAAGGATCGTATGACAAGACTAGTACGTTCTGGTCTGTTAGACTTTTTATCCAAAGTTGATTTGCCATTTTGTGAACATTGTGTGTTTGGGAAGACTTCGAAGAAACCATTTCCCAAAGCGGCTAGGTTTAAGGCACATTAGAGATAATGCATTCAGATATCTGTGGACCCTTTAATGTACATACTAGAAACGGATGTCAATATTTTATCACTTTCATTGACGATTACTCGCGCTATAGATATGTGTATCTCATCTCATACAAATCTGAGACTTTTGATTGTTTTCTTAAATATAAAGCTGAGGTAGAAAATCAACTTGAGAAAAAGATTAAAATCCTTCAATCTGATAGAGGTGATGAGTATATATCTGAAACGTTTAAATCATATTGTGAAAATATTGGAATTGTTCAGCAGTACACAATGGCTTATACTCCACAACAAAATGGTGTTGCAGAGAGAAGGAATAAGATACTATTGAACATGGTTAGATCGATGATAGCACAAGCTAATCTCTCTACCATATTCTGGGGAGACGCACTGTTAACAGCCGTCTAAGTCCTTAATAGAGTCCCATCCAAATTCATTCCTAAGACGCCATATGAGATGTAGTCTGGGAGGACTCCTTCTCTAGCCAACCTACGCCCTTGGGGATCTTTAGGATATGTTTTGCTACCTACTCCGCATAGAGGTAAACTTGATAGTAAAACCATTGAATGCGTGTTCATTAGGTACCCTATGCATTCAAAGGAATATGTTCTAGTTTATGAGGACCATGGATGATGGATTGAGATAAATTCCGGGACGTGACCTTCGTTGAAGATAGATACTCAAGCTGAATGAAGCAAAAGGTTCCAATACAACTTTTTGAAATACCCGATGTATCTCAGGAGAGTGGGAGTTTTGCTTCTCAAGATGATGATGCTCTTATAGTCTGTCAGGATAGTGAGAGGACATCCCAGCAGGCTCCTGAGTTACGTCGAAACGAAAGAGGATTGATTCCTCGAAGATACTTCGATATTGGGGGGCAAACATTCTCTTGCGTTGCAGTTGATGATGATGAACCTGATTCGTATCAGATACATTATTATCTTCTAACTCGGCCGATTGGGTGAATGCTATGGACGAAGAGATCACTTCCATGGAGAAAAATAAAGTCTGAGAATTTGTTGATCTACCTTCCAATCGCAAAGCGATAGGTAATAAATGGGTACTAAAGATCAAAAGAAAGGCATATGGTACAGTGGACAAGTATAAAGCATGATTAATTGCTAAAGGTTTTACACAACAAGAAGGCATTGATTACGAGAAGACCTTTTCACCTGTTGCAAAGTTCTCCTCAATCCGCATGATCTTGTCCATTGTCGCAAGTTTAAATTTAGAGTTATATCAGATGGATGTAAAGACCGCATTCTTAAATGGTAACTTGGATGAAGAAATATATATGCAACAGCCTATGGGTTATGTTGACAAAAAGCATCTAAAGAAAGTCTACAAGTTGTTGAAATCTATTTATGGGCTGAAGCAATTTTCAAGACAGTGGTACATGAGGTTCCACTTGGCCATCACCACTTTTGGATTCACGATGAGTGAAGAAGATCATTGTGTATACATGAAACGGTTTGGAAGATCTTTTCTAATACTATCTCTATATGTAGACGATATCTTATTAGCTGGTAATGACATGCAATTGTTGATATTGACTAAAGATTGGCTATTCTTGAACTTTGAGATGAAAGACCTCGGTGAAACCAACTTTATTCTTGCGGTAAAAATCATCAGGGATCGCCCTAAGAATTTTTTAGGCTTGTCTCAAACAACCTATATATAAAAGATCTTAGAGCGGTTCAGGATGAAAAATTCAAAAGCTGTTGAAACTCCTATGGATAAAACTACCAAGCTAGACAGGAAATCGTGTACCCAGACTGAGGCCGAGAAATTGGTTATGTCCTCAATACCTTATGCAAGCGCAGTAGGGAGCTTAATGTATGCTATACTTTGCACTAGATCGGATATTAGCTATGCAGTTGGCATAGTCAGCCGTTATCAGAGTAACCCGGGACAGTCTCATTGGCAAGCCGTCAAACGTATATTCCGCTATCTCAGAGGAACAAAAGACCTAATGTTATGTTATAAAGGTACAAGCCTCGAGCTTAAAGGATATTCTGATGCTGCTTGGAGTAATGACGCCGACGAAGAAAAGTCTACTTCAGGGTATGTATTCTTATTCGGAGGAGAAGTTATCTCATGGTCGAGTAAGAAACAAACATCTACAACTCTTTCATTTATGGAGGCCGAGTACATTGCATGTTGTGCTGCATTCAGGAGTGTGTATAGGTTCGTAGATTTCTATTGGGTTTGGGTGTTGTACCGAGTGTTCGTCAGCTTATATCGCTGAAGATAGACAATACTTCTGCCATTGACTTGGCAAAAGACCCTAAACAACACTAAAAGTCTAAGCATATTGAGATCAAGTATCATTACGTCCGTGATCAAGTGAAAGATAAGAAGGTCGCTCTCAGCTATATTCTTACTAAGGAGATGATGGCTGATCCCATGACGAAGCCTATAGCTAGAGATCTATTTCAGGTTCACGTCAGGCAGATGGGATTGAGGAAAGTTTGACTGAAGTACTTGTTTTGTAATATATTCGATCTTTCATTAATGAATAATATATTCCATTTATTCAGTATTGAACACTAATATAAACTGGGTAAGTAGATCATTAACATTTACCTTGAGATCATATAGGATTTCTATCTTTGTCGGCAGGCCGGTCACCCACTCGCATGGATTGACCAACCTTGAATGTACAAGAGAGGTACATTTGAGGCCATGTTTATACATCGAGGTATGAACTTCTCTTTATTTTGAATAATAAAGGACGATGATATGAGTGAGTCGTATCCGCCTACAATCTTATAAAGATTGAAGATGAGACTGATAAAGTCGAATAGCATAATCGCATCATTCCGTTATATGCGATCAATGTTATGACCTGAATTCAGAGCCATGTTATAAGGTTATGAGATGAGTCGTACCTCATGTAGAATGACCTACGTATTATAGACCCAAACTTTTTCTAGTTACGACGTGGATTGTAGCCATGTGTAGGGACCTTTTACCTACAGATTGCTTTGATTCGATCCAATCATTGTAACGTGCGAGTAGCCAGTCCCGTAGGTGACTCTTTGTGTCCTTAGCTACCCTCCTCTTGTGTATATGAGGATGAAATTGAGTGTCGCTACTTTAGTGTACTATGACAAAAGGTCCTTGATTGGCCAGACTTAGTTACGCTAGGAAAGCGGCTTGATTAATTCCAAATTACACATCTGCATGGGGAAGATCCCGTGATAGCTACACCAAGTTTCTAGAAGACTTATCTGTCGGTAGTATTAAGTTGTTTTTATTAGACTTTTGCAAACAATATTTTTCTTAAAAATATATATAAGTATTTCTTTAAATTGGTTTCAGTCGAAGTTTGTGAAAAATCAAGTTTTCAGAATAACTCGATAGTTTGATAAGTGCGTATGTTGGCCGAGTACTCCAGATTGGGAGTTAACTCCATCCGATGTGGTCATGCGGACTAGGACAGGCATTGCAAAACTCGGGTTATTGAGTACTAATTAGGTGGTCACGTAGTACTTAAGTACCTGTGAGAAGATTATGATGATCCAGCTGGTCCCACGCCTCTAATTCTTTTGATTACGATGTTTGATCTTTGATTGTTATTAGACGAGTCAAATGGACAAATCTTTTGTGCCTATCCCACAATATGATTGAGTGGGAGATGTTGAACATAGGCTAGTGGGGCCAACTTGTGAGCAATCACTAGTGGGTTCTTCCGATTTTTTCTTTTCTGTTATATTTCAAATTCAACTTTGAATTTGAAATATGATAGGAGATAGGGATGTGACCGGATGATATGGTCTTATCCAATGTCATCCGATCTCTCATTCCTTTCCTATATAAGGATGAGACTCTCTCCCGTAAGATATAAGAAATATTGAGAGTATATAGAGAGAGATATAGTGTGCACAGTAGTCTGTCCATTTTGGCTTGTCCTTGGGACGATCTAATCCATATATCGCAATCCGGGGCCACTTATACCGTAGGATTAGAGGTGTGAATAGATCCATCTGCTCCAGTAGTAGATAGACGGGCCGTTAGAGTGTTAATCTTCTGCTTTGTGAAGGTTCCAAAACTCGTGTAGACCGTCAGATCTTGAGGGCTCACCTTTCGCGCTTCCCAACATATATGGATCCATGCAGGACCTGCATCATGTCATGATACGCGTAGTTAGAAATGGAGCCCTTGGTTTGCCAATCCAGACCGTTGAAGTAATCGAGTCGTCTCCCAAGTCCATTCCTTCAACATCTGGGCGTTTTTGGAGACTTTCGTTATATTTTTTTATTAACATTTTGTTTCAGGACCACTTATTGAAGGGTCAGGATTTCCTAACTTACAAGCAGTGCTGGGTGAGAGAAAGACTCGCCTGACTCGCCTGACTCGACTTGTTGGATTCAGGTGTGTGTATTTAGGTGTGTGCGCATATATATATATATATAATTCTAGTTTTTAAAAATCTCTAATCTCATGTGCCCCACATTCGATCTTGATTTGAACCCAAACTCTCTCTCCCTCTCTCATCCTCTTCTTCCGCTCTTTCTCCTTCATCCTCCTCTTCTAAGTTAAGTGGCCACCTATCACCATCACCACCCTCCTCCTCCTCCTCCTCCTCCTCCTCCTCCTCTCTCTCTCTCTCTCTCTCTCTCTCTCTCTCTCTCATCTCTCGATCGAACACGGTGCCAACTTGACTCGACTCGATACTTTTGACTAGTTTAGACTCGGTCTGGATCAGTTCAGGGCATACCGAACTCAGATCGGGTTAGGCATGTTGGACTCGATACTGAGTCGGGTTAAGTTCGGGTCAAGCATATTTCAAAACCAAATCGAGTCAGGTTAGCCTTAACTCGATTCCACTCAACTTGATGCCCAATTCTACTTACAAGTTTTCTAAGGAAGCCAATTGCATAGTGAGTAACTAATTGTGCTTAGCATACTGAGTAAACTACGTGAGTCCACCCTAATTTATGTATTTTATCTACTCATTTTATACCCTAATTTATGTATTTTATCCACTCGTTCTGTCCATTTTTCAGGATGATTTCAAGGCTTTAGGAAAAATTATAAAAATAAAGCATGTCCAAAGCTAAAGTGGACCACACTAAAGGAAACAATGTGAATTGAACGTCTACCATTGAAAAATTATTATGGGACATGGAAGTTTTGGATCAAGTTGATAATTATATTTTTCCTTCATATGTCTTTGTGATCTCATGAGGCGGTGACAATCATTATTCCCACCGTTTCCTGTAGTGTGGTCCACTTGAGCTTTGTATATGCTTCCAATTTGGGCTTACCCCTTAAAATGAGCTGGAAAATGGATGGACGGCTTGGATGAACCATATACGTTGGATGTAGCAGAGTTTACTCAATAAGATAAAATCCTGTTGAGTAACTCAGTAGGCAATCCGATTTCGTTTTTTAACGCAATAGGTCTCCCATCATAAAGCGTAGTCCCACTTCCTGACGGGCTCGAATTTGGCACTTTGGCACGTGTGGCTGCGAGGGCATTCATGCTCGTGCACACGCGGGACACACAATATTAATAGATGTAGGCTGGTCATCTGTTTGGCCGTATAACTTCAGGGAATGTGATCCATTGGTCACTTTTAACCGTCCGTCTCCATCGAATATGTGAGGCCCACCACACAGGATCTACACGGTGAGCCCATCTGACTAGTGGGTCAGATCTTGTACAGGACCAGTGGACCACACTCAGCTGGTCTGACTGCGAGTACACTCGAGCGGTGCTCTCCAATGCTAGCACACGTGGGTTTGGCCTGGTACAATGCTGCTATCGCGACTACCTACATGACACGTGGCCATGTCGTCCAATAGTGATGGTGGACCGCATGTTCCGGAGCAAC
This sequence comes from Magnolia sinica, assembly GCF_029962835.1. Lineage (NCBI taxonomy): Eukaryota > Viridiplantae > Streptophyta > Magnoliopsida > Magnoliales > Magnoliaceae > Magnolia > Magnolia sinica. The sequence continues at coordinate 95,942,755 of NC_080577.1, forward strand.
CAAACATGGGACCCACAACATTTCATCATCATTCACGGATCACATGGGCTTGTATGGCTGATCTTAATGGCGAAGGGAGAGCCACGTTTCCCGTTTCAGATGACATAGACACTTGCTGTCTTTTCTGCGGTGCACAACGACCAATGACGTGGGAGATTCCTGCTCGAGGATCTGCGTCGTCCCAGCCGTTGGATCGTCTCCTATGCCTCCCTGAAGCTCCGAACCGTGAAATGGCTCAAGCTTCATCGTGTCCTCATCCCACACATTGGACTGATGGACCCAGAGAACCGTCCAACCAAAATCTCTGTGGGGCCCACCTTGATGAATACATGACATCCAATCCGTCCATCAGCTGGATTTGCTCATGTTAAGCTGTGAGCTCCATAATCAGTTATATCCAAAACTCAAGTGGGCCACACCACAGGAAACAGTGGGCATGAGCACTAAGACTTTTCAGGGTCTACTGTAGTGTTTATATACCATCCAAACCATTCATAAGGAGGAGAAAACATAAATATCACCAGTAGATCCGGGTGGCCGGACCATTTACATTCTTTAATGTAATGTGGCTTACTTGAGTTTTCGATCTGCTTAATATTTTAGCATACATTTTAATATGAGACTGTGCAGTTGATATACTGAGTAGATGTCACATAGATATTATAGTAGGCCCCACAGACTACGCATGGGATAGGGGGATGATACAGCTTGCTTCTAGTATGGATGAGAGTATCCTAGCCATTTGATGGCTGGCCTTCAAAGCTACGGTAGGAGAAAGAAGATAGTGAGTGAAAATGAAGAAAGGTAGGAGTAGAATAATGAGATGGGTTTGATTTTTGAAACACAGGCCATCTATTGTTTGGGTCCACTAGATTGATGTAATCCCATCTATGATGGACTCTACCACATTATCTCCCCCACTTCCTAATACATGTGGTCCTGCAATTTCTTTGTTGAGTTAGTTGGGCTGATGCAAAATATTAAATACAGAACAGAAAGACTTGTGAACCTACCATCATGTCGTGTAATGTTCCCTTCCTCAAGTTATTGCAGGTATTTTTGTTAGGATGTTGGCTCAAAATTAAGTATACCTACAACTTTATTGGGTGAGAACATAAGAGATTAGTGCCTATCACTACTAAGGGTGCAACATGGGTGGGCCAGCATTATTAAGGGTGCAATGTGGATGGGTTGGCTTGGGTTGACCAGGTTGAGGGTTAACCCAATCCCAACCTAAACTCAAAGAGGACCTAACTGGTGACCTAACTTAAACCCAAATTTCAACCCAATGTTGCCCACCTGAGCGTAACCCTAATCCAATGGGGTTAGCATTTTTCAACGTAAATCTAACCCAAGGATCTTTACAACCTATCAGAATTCCATTGGGTCAGTCAAATTGTACCCAAGTTACAACCCTAGCTGAAATGTGGGTGAGCCCGTAGGATCTGACGGTTTATACGATCTCGAGATCTTTGTAAAAGCTGAAGATATTTGATACATGTTCAGTTGTGTGCCAAACTAATATGAGAGTAAATAGGTCTTATCACTCCTCTAATTCGAAGGTTCAAATGGCATTGGATTACAATCAATGGCTTACATCATATAAGGGTAGGCCAGATGACCCGACTGGATAGAAAACTCATTATTCTTATTTTCTCTCTAGAGCTTGAAACTCTTGGATATGAGGGATTCCATCCTTAATTAAAGGGAACAAGTGGGCCCCACAACCCCATGTCCAACATATTCTACTCAATCGTATTGTGGGATAGGCACAGTATATATTATCCATTTAGCTCTTCTTGTAATAATCATAATGAAAAATTGTTATTAAAAAGAATTAGAGGCATGGGACTAGCTGGAACACTGTTGTCTTCTCACCGGTATTTCAATACTAAGTGACTACTAGGGGTGACATGGCATGGTAAAATTGGCCCTGTGCCACAACCTTGGACGACTATGAGGCCCAGTATGACACGGCACGGTAAAGTAGTGGGTCGTGTTGGCTTCAATATCCTGTCTTGCGGCACAGTACGAAGCACGACTCGTTAGGCCCGCTAGACATGGCCCACAACACAACACACGACACAGCCTGTTTGACACAATTAGTGATTGATCTGGCACGACATTCAAATGATTACTTTTGTGAAATTGACCATTTTCCCTCCTCCAAAAGCGATAAAATAGCTAGTTTATGGGCAAAATAGTTATTTAATAGTTATAAAAACTATAAAATAGGATTACCCCCTTCTTCAAAGCTCTCTCTCTCTCTCTCTCTCTCTCTCTCTCTCTCTCTCAAATCTCTTAAGTTTTCTAAATGCTCAAGCTTTCAAGCTTTTAGGCTCTCAAGTGATAAGTCCACGAGTCTCAATTTTGTGACGGGTCTCAAGCTTCCCAAATCAGAAGCTTGAGAAATCTCAAGTTTTCAAGTTATCAAGATCTCAACTTCTCCAATACCTGAAGTTATTAAATTTTGTTAGCTCTCTTATTTAGTTTTGTTTCTTTTATCTTTAAATTATAATATTATACAACTAATTCTCGTTCTCTATCACTCTTCTTACTATAATTAAGATAACTTTTGTATATATTTTATTTAATATATGTTAGATATGGGCGTTAGATTCTTTATCACTGAAGAATTAGAGTATATTAACCAAACAATCCCTAATTATGGATCCATGGGTTCTTCGCCCCTCCCCAACTCCAATATAAATCAAGAAGTTGGAGAGGAAGAGCCGTAGAATCATAAACTGGTTCGAAAATAACTCGTACTTCAGAAGTTTGAAAATATATGAAAGTAACTAATTTTAAAAATAATGATGGTCAAATAGTGTCTAAGGTCATTTATGTCTTATATAAAAGCTAGTATAGTTGTAATTCCTCTGGTGGTACTGGCTACCTAAAATGTCATCTGGATAAATATTTGCTAAAACGTGAAAAAAAAAAATCATAAACAAACCCAAATTAATCAAGCTTTCAAAGGGAGTAACTTCTCTACATTTAGTTTTATTCAAGCTAACGCTCAGCTAGAACTCGTCAAATTTACAATTAAAACTAAACAATAATTTACTTTCGCATAACATAAGAATTTCGAACAGATGGTTCAAAATTCGTTTACCCTTACTTTTCAAAATTTTCAAGAAATACTTCTAAAAATGATGCTTTGAAATTATTTAGAAAAGAGAAGAACGCTTTAATTAAATATTTTATAAATATTCTTAGAAAAATAAGTCTACCTTCAGACTTATGGACTCCCAACAATATTTAGGTTACATAGGTGTAACCGCTCATTGGATAGATTCAGATTGGATATTACAAAAAAAGAATAATTAAGTTCTCTTTATTTGAGTCCCCTCACTTAGGACCCAAAATAGGTTCAACTATACTCAATAGACTTAAAGAATATGGAATTTAGAATATATATATATATATATATTATATAAGTTTGAAATTAGTTTATCTAACAATTTAGTAGTTGGATTTCTAAAAACTTATATCCCCCTTAATGTTAGTGGAAAAATTTTCAACATATAATGTGCTTGTCATATTATAAATTTAGTTGTGCAAGATGGTTTCACATTTATTAGATCTCACATAAGATGTATTACGTAATGAATAAGTTTTATTTTTTTACTTCTCCTGTTAGATATCAAAACTTTAAAGTCCTGTGCACAATAGCAGGTAAAAAGTTCAGAAAATTTTCATTGGATGTTAAACACTGGTGGAATTCCATCTTGTTTTTTTTTGTTAAAGGCTTCATATGAATTAAAGATATGATAATCAAATTTTGCTTAAGCAAATACTTCAAGTATTCGACAATTAATATAGACTTGACATTGCAAAAATAATAAAAGAGTTTTACATGCTTTTTATAATGCAACCACATCTTTATTTGTTATTTGCTATCCAATGTCTAATCAAACTATAAACCAATTATATAATATAAGTTTACTTTTTTCAAATTATCAAAATATAATTGATTTTTAAGAAATTTATGCAGTAATGGAAGAAAAATTTTAAAAATATTGAAGAGATATTTCTCAACTACTATAGATTGAGACATAACAAAAACAATAAAAGAATTTTTAGAGGCCTTTTATAATGCAACTATATCTTTATTTAATATTTACTAGCAGTGTAATCAAATTATAAACCATTTATATAATATAAGTTTACTTTTTTCAAATTACTGAAATATAATTAGTTTTCAAGAAATTTGTGCAGCAATTGAAGAATTATATATATATATATATATATATATATATATATGGGAAAAGGTACTATGTGCTCGACCTCACAAGACCGTCCCATGAGGTCGAGTTGTGTGAGCCCCACCATGATGCGTTTCGAACATCTACCCCGTAGGTCTCAAAAATCAAGTCAATCCGTGACTTGTGTGGGCCACACCACATACAGAAGTGGGGAGGGGCCATGCATCATTAAAACACTCATAATCATTTTTTGGGCCCATCGAGATGTGGTTTGCAAATCCAGCCCATCCATTATGTGTGTCCCACTTGGATGAGGGTTCAAACCAAGTTTTAGCAGCATTGAAAACTCAGCTGGGCCCCACCAAGTGCTTTTATATGTTTTTGGCATGTCTTCACATGATTTTAGATAGTATGGCCCACCTGAGTTCCGTATAAGGTTGATTTTTGGGATATCCCATAATTTAGAGGGGACCCATCAAATGCATGGTGTTGATGGTCAACACGCATCACGATGGGGCCCACACAGCTCGACCTCATGGGAGCTTATCGTGAGGTCGAGCGCATAGTACATACATATATATATATATATATATATATATATATATATATGTATATATATATATATATATATATATATATATATATATATATATATATATATATAAAGCTTCTTAAATAAAATTTAGAATAAAATTACATGGTTTAGAAGTTTTATTTTGAGAAATGTAACAAAAATATGAATATTGATAGTTCAATTCATACGTCCATTATTAGTACAGCATTAAACAATTTTTTTTGAGGAATATTAGAACTATTTAGGTGTTAGGGTAGGAACAAGTTCCATCCCTACCCCATCATTAACTGTATATGATACATCTTGGTTTATTCTTAATTGAAGAATAGGCAGATCATATAGTAATTTATCATATGAATTAGCTATTTATGTTAAAAATGAACAGCTTATTTTTCATACTCCAGATAAATCTATTCATTTTGATGTTTTGGGCTAGTGGAGGAGACATGAAGCTAGCTTTCCTGTCCTTTTCGCTATGGCTAGAGATCTACTAAGAGTTCCAGTTTCTACTGTTGCATCTGAATCGGCGTTTAGCATAGGTAAGGGCATGCTAGATGACTACAAGAGCATATTATCACCGGAGATGGTGGAGTGTTGTGTGTACTTGATGGATTAATTTAAAGCGAAGAGTAGAGAGCAAAGCTTGATCAGTAAAGATGCTCTCTGAGATGAAATCAATAAAGTAGAAATTTAGTTTTATTTAATTCAACATTATATGTAATATTTTCTTTTTACTTATAATTTTTTTTAAATTTCTTATAAAAACCAAAAAAATATTATTATCAAACATTCTTTCTTTTCTTCATATCAATCGTTATAGGTGAGTGCCAATGTAGTTAGGATGTACTAAAATAATGAGAAATTTTATAACATTCATTTCAACATTTGATCCACATATTAAATAAAGCGTAATTTTTGCATGGTAGGTACGTTAGCATGTTAGGCATGCAAACTGGGCCTCTTTCCAAAAAATGGCACAACACGATATGACACAACATGTCATCCGACACAATATGAGGCACGGTCAGGCTTGAACTATTCAGGCAATACACAATCCATTTACACCCCTAGTGACTACCTAAATAGCACTCAATAATTCAAGCTTTGCAATACCTGTGCCAATCGATTTGCATAACCACATCAAATGGAGTTGACTCTTAATTTACAGTACTCAGGCAACATTCACACTTTTCCAATTTATTGAGTTATTCTAAAATCCAATTTTTCGTAAACATTAATTTGAATAATTTAAAAGTAATATTATAATAATATATACTTTTGAAAACATTATTTGAAAAAATTTGTCAAAAATTTGATATTGTCGGTACATAAGTCTTCAAGTGCATATTAATAGTTCCAGAAACTTGATGTAGTTATCATGAGATCTTCCTCATGTAGATGTGTAATTTGGAATTGACCAAACTGATTTCCTAACATAACCGAATCTGACCAATTAAGAATTTTTCGCTATCATAAACTAAAGTAGCGACACTCAATCTATCATCTCGTACATAAAAGGATGGTAGCTAAGGATACAAGGAGTCAGCTACGGTACTAACTACTCGTACATTGCAACGATTAGATCTAATTAAAGTAATCTATAAGTAAAAGATCTCAGTATGCTGTTATACTTTACATTATGAAGTAAATAATACTAGGCCTGTGCCCGGTGTACAATACATATGTTGTCTCACATAAGGTATCACTCATCTTATGTCATTATAACATGCCTTTTATTTAGGTCATAATATTTCTCATGAAGAGCAATTGAACGGTTATGTTATTCAACTTGATTAGTCTCATCTTTAATATTTTAGAATTAAAGACGAATACGTCTTACTTATATCGTCTTCTTCTATTCTTCATAATGAGATTGGTTCACACCTCAACATATGAACATTACCCTGATTTGTACCTCTAGTGTACACTTAGGGTTGGTCAACTAGTGCAAGTGGGTGATCGACTTGCCAACAAAGGTGAAGATCCTACACTATCTTTAAAAAAATGTTGATGATCTATATACCTAGTAAACAATAGTGCTTGATACTAAATAAAAAGATTATTATTTATTAATGAAAAATAAAAGGTACATAATACAATCATATCACTCATTTTTTCCTCATTCCCATCTGCTTGACGTATACCCAGAATAGATTTCTAGCTATAGGCTTTGTCATGGGATCAACAAACATCTCCTTGGTGGGAATATAGCTATGCGCGACCTTCTTATTTCTCACTTGTTTATAGATGTAATGATACTTAATTTCAATGTGCTCGGACTAATGGTGGTGTTTAGGATCTTTTACATAGTCAGTAATAGATGTATTGTTAATCCTCAATGGTATAAGCTCATGAATGACTGGTACAATACTTAGACCTTGTAAGAATTTACAAACCCACACACACTTCTAAATTATAACACAACATGAAATGTACTCGGTCTCCATCGATAAAAAGGTCATAGATGTCTGTTTCGTGCTCGATCATGAGATAGCTACCCTTCATAGTAAAAAGACATATCTTGAAGTAAATTTTTTTCCTCATTGACGTTATTACCCCAAGTGACATCATAATATTCTTTGAGCTCGAAATTTTTGCATTCATAATACACCATTAAATCCTTGGTTTATCTTAGATAGCGGAATATGTATTTGACGGCTTGCCAATGAAACTCTCTCAGGTTACTTTAGTAATTGTTGAATATGTTAACTATATAACTAATATTGAGTCTAGTGCAAAGCATGACATTCATTAAACTTCTCACTGCCCTTGCATAAGGTATTGAAGACATGGCCAATTGCTTAGCTTCATTATGGAGACACGATTTCCTATATACCTCGGTAGTTTTCTCCATAGGGATTTCAACAACTTTTGAATTTTCTACCATAACTTACTTTAAGATCTTCTTAATGTAAGTGACTTGAGATGAGCCTAAGAATCTCTTAGAGTAGTTCCTAATAATCTTTACTCTAAGAATAAAATTAGATTCATAAAGATTTTTCATTTTAAAGTTTAAGAAAAGCCAATATTTAGTCATCATCAACAGTTGCATATCATTAATAACTACAAGAATATTGTCTATATATAGAGATAGTATTAAAAAAGATTTTTTTAGACTATTTTATGTATACACAATGATTTTTTTATTTTTTTTAAACTCATTATGAACCTGAAAGTGGCGATGGTTAGGTGGAATATCATGTACTGCCTTGAAAATTACTTCATCCTATAGATAAATTTCATAAGTTTATAAACTTTCTTTAGGTGCATTTTGTCCATTATCCTATGGAATATTACATGTATATCTTTTAATCCAAATCATAATTAAAGAATGCGATCTTTACATTTATTTTATACAACTTTAAGTCTAAACTTGTGATAATGGACAATATTATGTGAATCAAGGAAAATTTTGGATAAAAATTCTCCTCGTAATCAATGCCTTTAGTTATGTGTTGTCCCATTTGTTGGAGTGTCTTCGATGCCTCCCTGATGACGATAACTATAGGGTACAGATTCACCAAGAACGTAAGTTATTCCGAAGCGTTAAGTTGAGAAATGGCTCAAGGTGATCATCCTCATTCCACACATTGGATTGATGAACCCCACAATGGATGGAGATTCCCCTGAAGATATCTTTTGACCAACAGGAGCTTCCTACAACCGTCCAATGAAAAACTCTGTGGGGCCCACTATGATGAATTTGTGACATATCACTCTGTTTATCAATTGAACCAACTTATGTTAAGACGTGATCTAAAAAATTGGACGTAGATATTGTGCACTGAGTGAACTCTATGGGACCTGCCATGATGTATGTGTCTTATCCACGCTGTCCATCCATTTTCTAGCTCATTTTTGGCCACAACCCATAATTGAAGCACATCCAAAGCTCATGTGGACTACACCATAGGAAATAGTGGTAATTGAACACAATTTAACACCTAAAGTTGAAAACTTCTTGGGGCCACAAAAATTTTGAATCAAACGAAAATTGTGTTTTCCCTTCATCCATGTCTATTTGACCTTATGAAAAGTTTGTATGACAAATAAACGTCACAGTAGGCCTTAGGAAGGTTTCAACTGTAGGCATCATTATCTCCATTATTTCCTATGGTGTGGTCCTCTTGAGCTTTAGATATGCTTCAATTTTGGGCTCATGCCATAAAATATGCGGATAAAAAATGGACGGCATAGATAAGACTTATACATCCCGGTGGGCTCCACAGAGTTTACTTATAGTGTACTGAGTTACTTAGTACACAATCTATATCCCAAAAATCAGTATGATACCAAATTCAAGTGGCATGGGAAGTGGGTGACCCATTCACATTCTTTCCTGTGCTGTGGCCCGCTTGAGTTTTGGACATGAGTGACTTTTTAGCTCACACACGGAATGGTTGTAACATAGAAATTACAGTGGACCCCACTGAGATTTATCTTGCACGTGCTGCCAGCAACATGAATGTCAAGACACCACACGTGGGTAGAGGGATGATATAGCTTGCCTCTACTGTGGATGGAATAGATTCAAAATTCACATACCTTGGAGTATCATTTGATGATTAGCATTCAAAGCCACATGATATGAAGAAAGGGGTGAGTAGAATTATCAGATGGGTGTGATTTTTGAAACACCGGCCATCTATTGTTAGTGTCCATCAGATTGACGGTTCGATTGATGTAATCGTATCTATGATGGACTCTACAACATTATCTTCCACATGATCCTATTGCATGATGGTCCTCTAGTTTCTATGCTGAGTAACTGAATTAGCTAGGGTGATGCAAAATGTTCTATACGCACAAAAAAAAAAAAAAAAAAAAAAAAAAAAAAAAACCCTTGGATCCTACCATCATGTTGGGTGATGTTCCATTGTAGCCACTCATGTTAGGATGTTAGAACAAAATTACGTAGATCCAAAGCTTAATTGAGAGAGACCATATGAGACAACAGAATAGGATGCCCACCACTGCTAGGGTGCAACATGCATGGGCTGGCCCACCACTACTAAGGATGCGACATGGCCAGTTTGGCTTGGGTTGGCTAGGTTGGGTTTGGTTGAGGTTCAAATAAAAACCAACCCGAATTTAAGAGAACCCAATCAAACTTCAACCTAATGTGCCCCACCTGAACCTAACCCAAATCCAAACAGGGCTAGCAATTTTCAACCCAAAACTAACCTAAAGACCTTGACAACTTGACTCGGATTCGGTTAGGTCAGTCAACTCGAATCCAAGTTGCAGCCCTGCCCACCGCTAAAACCTTCTCAAGGTGTTTCCATCTACCTTGTTTTCTGTTTTTGAGTATATTTGGATGTTCGATTTACCTCATTTTCAGGTTGATATCTCAACATGCATTGGTAAAATGAATAAAAGTGGTCACAATCATATTATAGAGATATTTTGCATTGACTCCTTATAACGGGTCGTGCAAGAAATCGGAGTCTTAGGTGGGCCATGTTACAGGTTGGATGTTTTAAAACCTGTCGTGATCTTGATTTGATAAGTTGAATGGACATAATTCATTATTTTTTGCTCCACTGCGTACTCTCGGGTCAATTAATTTGACTAAATTATTAAAACTACTATGGCTAAGTCATGGTCCCAAAATTAGACTGGTTGAGCAATCTGAATTTTAAATTCGCGGAAACTTGTTTTTTAAATTAAGACCATTGTATTTATTATTATTATAATTTTAAAACCGTCCAATAAATGTAAACTAATTTGATAATTAGATAATCAAATAAATTTGATTTTTTATTCATGATAAATCTAAACTGGCTTCCATACTTTGAGCAGTTTAATTTGAATTATTTGTATGACAAGCATATAATTTTTAAGAAATTCCTAAGTGCCTGTGTATCATCCAACATACTCTGTCAGAGTATAGAAATTATCTCTTTTTCTCGTCTCTCTCTGTATAACCAGTGACGCGAGGAACCTATGAAATTGGTGTCTCGCAATAATGTCCGCAAAGCACGTGGTTGCTTTAAATGTGTCCTTTCAAAAGTGGGCCACACCTTGGATACACCAAATCTAATTGATCAACCGTTCATCCAACCGGAAAGTTTATCATGGGGGGCCCTCTCAACTTCTCTAACTACCCATGACTTGGAAGAGAGGACCACTGAAACAGTGCACTGTTTTAAAACTGACTTCAAATGCTCCCAGGCAAATGTGTGCTAGCCCCATACGTGAAAACAAGACCCATGTGGCAGATCGGATCCGTTGATCAGGTAATCACCACCCGATACATACCATGCTCAAAAGTCAGGCTTGTATGATCGTTCGAATCAAAACGATATGGCGCGCGTGAGCAAGCATGCAGTAAGCTGAAAAATTACTGCGACCGTATCACAAGCAAGGCTTACTGGGGTATATAATCAAGTGACTAGCTTTTTCAAGAGTAACCCAAACGAGTCCCTCCATGTCGCTCCTATCTCTTAACCTAGGGCTATTATGTGTTGGAATAAGATGTGTTGGAAATACTAAAAAATAAAAATAAAATAAAAGAAATTGTTTTGTTTCACCCGGCTGAATTACGTAAAAAATTACGCTGTCCTTAAAGCATCATTTGCCTTATTATCAATTGCTAATGGGCTTCAGCAATCACGAAGGGTCCACTTAGGAACAATTCAACGCAACAGATCTTAACATAGATGTAATATGGAGAATCTGAAGGATGAGAAGAGATGTGTTTGAGTTGATGAGTGCAAAGTGTGACAACTAGCATCACTACAACTACACTGCTCGAGTGTGCACGTGTGTGCGTTCCAACACGCAGCCTGACCATCTCAATCTCTAAAGCTTCAAGTAAGAATATTTACACACACCTCCACATATAAATCACAATTTTCTTCTTTTCATTTCCAATGTGGGATGAAAGCACATACCGCACTTTTTAATTTGAAATTTTCAAAAGCGTTTTGGTGGCAAAACGAAAATCCTAAAAATTTTTGAATATTTGATTTTTTCAAAAAACCACAAATTTCAACATCATGTTGTCCATGTGACATCCATTCATCGATCATCAGGTGCACTCCGCAATGCTTAGGCCCTACGGCAAAAAAATATCCAAATAGATAACTTAGGTAGGCCACACCATAGGAAACAAATGAAGATGTTAACCCAATCAAATATGGAGCCACTGTTGAGTGTATTTTTCATCAAATACGATCATCACGTATAGCTCACAACGTTGAAGGTATATACAAAAATCAGCTTATCCAAAACTCAGGTGGGCCACACCACGTGAACTTAGAGGTTTAGGCACAATTTACATTGTACCAATTAATGTGATTTGTATGAGTTTCTAACCGGCTGATATTTTTCCTGTACAATTTGTATTTACAGTCGGATAAAAAGTCTCACCTCATGCATGCATGCAGCGGATTTCATATATTCGACATGCGTTTTAAGAGAAGTGAGATAACGGAGAATATGAGAAAATTCTTAAGAGAGAATCTTTCTTTACAGAGAAAAGAGGTAGTAAACATTAGAGAAAGATGAAAAATATGAAGGGGTTGGGGCATTTGGATACCGGAATATTTCAATTATCATTCTCAATTATTGCAATGCTAGGATATTGTGACAGTTGACAATTGTAATTTCTTTTTTTGGGCAAGTGTTGTGATTCTCAGAAATTATAATGCCAATGTTTGGTTGACATACTAGTAGGGAATCATTTTTGGTGTAATGTCTATTTATTTAAGAAGTGTCCAAATTAAAATAATAATAATAATAATAATAATAATAATAATAATAAGTGAAGCCTGCCCCATCATTTGATCAACTACAACTCTCAATCTTATTTGTATATGATGTGTCAAATTGATGAGTGGATTGGATGTTTCTCATGTGCACAGAATTTGCATGTGGCTTAATGATGTAGAGCGGGTCGCGGATAGTTTCATGGCCAAGATTGATCAGAAAAGGCTTAATCGAAAGCAGAAGTGATCCGGACAGTCCGGACCTTAAAATGGACATATCTCGCAAACTGTATTGAGTTATCCAATGTGCCATATATGATTTTAGGGTAGGATGAGCTAGTTTAGCCACCCAACTTGCTATGTTAGGTTGCACACATCGAATTTGCGAAATGCCATTAGATCGACAGTCGAATTCCTATTTTAATTTCATTTTTACTATTTATAATAAGTTTTAGTTTGATTATAACTCTTCATCCATTTGGCTTTAGGAGTTGTGCCCAACATGAAAAGTGCTTAGAATGGTTAGGAGAACATCATGGTTCGGCCAAATAGGACACTTACTATTTTTAGCCAAATACCATGCGCACTAGTAGGAGTCATGACCGTCTATAAATAATATGTTTACTATTTATAGTAAGTCACGATTTCTAGGAGTTTAGTTGTAGTTTAATTCTGAAAATTCTTCCATGGCTTTATATCCCTATTTAAAGGGGTGTAAACTCATTTATTCATTCATCAATCAATTTATGAATTTTCTAGAATATTATTTCTATTTTCTTGCTTTTTCCTCGTGGATTCGAGAAGTCTCTGTGAGGAGTCTAGAGAAGCTTCATGGATTCAAAGTAGTTATCCATGAGGAAGATGGTGATCGACCTCATCATGCTCATCCCTGCATCAATTGGTATCAAAGTAAGGATTCCCCTCAGGATGATGGCAAACAATGAAGGTATGAACTAAAATTCTGTGGACGGTGATTTAGGAATTCATTATCTTTTAGAAAGAATGAAAGCTTTCCACCGGGAGAGTCAGTTCACCATGCAAGGGCTGCAAGCAACCCTCGGCCATCTTGCAGATGCGTTACTTCCCCCCAATTCCTTGGCGATGCTCAATTGCTGTAATTGCTGTACGACACAACCCTGATATCCGTAAAGTACTATCAGTGGTGAATCGTAGTGCTACACCAGATGATTCGAGCTCTAGCAACAAGGACCTTGATGAAGGCTTTGCTCGATGACCAATCTATGGATGAGATTGTCTAGATCGTGCTGAAAGAGACTTCGAGGTAAGACCAAACTTCCTAGTTTTAACGGTTTATTACACATAGAAGATTTCATCGATTGGCTAACTGAAGTAGAACGATATTTTGATTACATGTTCATGCCAGAGCATAAAAATGTGAAATTAGTAATATTTAAATTAAAATCTGGTACTTCTACATGATGGGAGCAATTACAACTCTCACATACTAGACAGAACAATGCGTCCATCTCATCATGGCTGCGGATGAGACACCTTTGATCACGATTCCTCCCCAGTGATTACGAGTAGGTATTGTTCCATCAAAACCAAAATTGCCAACAAGGAATCGATCTGTCACAGATTACAATGAAGAATTCCAACGGTTGGCAACACGAAACGATCTGTCAAAAACTAAATCAGAGAAGATATCACGATTTATAGGTGAGTTATAATCGACGATTCAGGATCGAGTTCAGATGTACCAAAACCGTAGATGAAGCGGTTCAGTTGGTAGGTATGACAGAAACGCAGCTTGCAATACTGCCTAATCGACCTTACCCTTCAACTTGGTCCCCCATAACGGGTCCTACACAAGATCTAGTGCTGACACGAAGAAAAGAACTAGTAGGAGGACGTTCTCAACCTCCTGCGTCCGCAAACCATGACACGAGGAGCAGTCCATCTAGTCCTCGATGTGTAACACCTACAATAGCGGACCCGAGTAAGATTTCAAATCCTTACGTTCAGTCAAGGCTAAACAATTGCTATAGTTTTAGCCAACCAGGTCACCTATCAAATACTTGTTCCCAGTAACAAGTGGCGAACCTCGCCATTAATGATGGTAGTGCTAAAAATACCAATGAAGACCCAAATGTTAAAGAACTGAACCACGCCACAGAGGACGAGGCATATGAGACAGGTTGGGTTCTATAGGATCAGGGTGAGTTGCTCGTTGTGAGGCGACTATTGTATGCGCCAAGAAAATAGGTACACCCACAGTGACATAACATCTTTCGAACTAGGTGTACGATAAATCGAAAAGTCTGTGACGTGATCATCGATAGTGGGAGCAGTGTAAATATCGTCTCCAAGGTCATAGTGAAAAAATTACAATAAAAAACGGAGCATCATCTCTCCTCATGTATGATCGGTTGGATTAAGAAGGTTAGCGAAACTAAGGTAACTGAATACTGCACTATATCTTTTTCGATTGGTAAATATTATAAAGACGAAGTAGTATGCGATGTAGTTGACATGGAGGCTTGTCACATGCTACTCGGTCGAATATGGCAATCCGATCATGATGCCACTCATAAAGGACGAGATATTGTGTATATTTTCATCAAAGATGACTATAAAACTATATTAGCCCCTATGAATCCAAATGAGCCAACCGAAACTTCTAAAGTAGAGGGTCATTTTTTCTTAACCATACAGGATATTGTGGAGGAATCCAAAGAAATAGAACAGGCCTATGCATTAATTGTAAAGGGGAAGGAACTCGAGCCCACCAACATCCCTGAGAAACTAAAACCCTTGCTATGTAAGTTCAAAGCTATTTGGCCTGGTGAACTTTCCAATGGATTGCTTCCCATATGAGATATCCAGCACCATATTGACATTGTTCCTTGGTCCAGCTTACCTAATCGACCTCACTATCAGATGAGTCCAAAAGAGTGCGATATTTTGCAGGGAAAAGTGGAGGAACTGATCTGCAAGGGTCTTATCTGAGAAAGCATGAGCCCATGCATCATACCTGCTCTATTAACTCTTAAGAAAGATGGGAGTTGGCGAATATGTGTCGACAGTCGGGCCATCAACAAAATCACCATAAAATATAGGTTTTCTATACCATGATTTGATGATATGTTGGACATGCTTGATGGTGCAAAATTATTCTCTAATTTAGATCGAATGAGTGGCTACCATCGTATTCAAATACAATTGGGTGATGAGTGGAAGATGACATTTAAGAGCAAGGAAGGTTTGTATGAATGGATGTTCATGCCCTTCGGTCTTTTGAACGCGCCTAACACATGATGAACCAAGTTCTGAAACCATTCATTGGGCGGTTCGTTGTGGTTTACTTCGATGACATCTTAATATACAGTCGGGATGAAGCAAGTCATATGAAACACCTCAAGCAGATCCTTGAAGTGCTCACTGTTCACAATCCCAAGTGTAGGGTCGTGATGTAGTAATAATCTCGGTAAGACCGATGTCGAATCCGCAGGGACTAAACCTTGTACGTATTCTGAAAGTAACTAGAACTAGAACCAGAATTAGAAGAAGATGTAATCTAAATTTGGAGAATGTAAGAGAATAATTGTAAATTATGTAACTAAAACTTGTAAAATTCAAAGGTGAAAAACTAGGGTTTCCAAGGATCCACTTGTAGAGATGAGGACGATCTATGCTTGATTCAAAACACAACTGGAATCAAAGTCCTATCTTCATCCAATTGGAAGATATTTAATTAAAAATCAAATTTGAACTTCCTTTGATTTAGTTCTCAATGGATGAAAGGTATTTAGAACTAGAATTGATTCCACCACAAAACCATGCCCATGAGACAGAGTAAATAATGGAATTTACCAATCCATAACTAATCTGAGAGAATTGTGAAAATTATGGAGGATCCTATCATCCAACCATGCCCAGGAGACGATGGTGAGCAACAGGATTTCCTAATTTCACAAATCTCAATAAAAAGAACATACTCAAAGCTATCACAAATTCATTGTAATTTAAGTCACAACAAATCATAAAACAAACTGAAAGTATTTCTTATATTCAAACTAAGATAAAAGAGAGTTCAACCAACATAAATCCAAGCAATCGAAAACAACCCATCATGCTACAAGCTTCACCTCTTAGCCCTAGCTAAGAGGTTTAGCCAATCATGAACATGATTAAACTAAAATCTCCTAAAAACATAATAAAAATAGTTTAGAAAAAAAGGAAAAAGAAAAACTCTAGATGATGGAGTCGGCCGATCCACGCTCTCTCTCCCTCTCTCCTCTTTGCTCCCTTTTTTTCCCCTCTCTCAGGTGCTGGTGAGAGCTTTTTATAGTGGATGGGAAGGTAGCTAGGTTGGTCACCGACCCTGTTTACGCAGAGGAGAATTTTGGAAAATTTCTTACATAAGTCTGTTCTTACGTTGTGAAACCGTGGAAAACATCTTGCACTTAGTTTGTTTTTAAGGTGTTTATCCATGTAGATCAGCTAATCTAACTACGTGGGAAGGGTCAAAATCCCCCTCCCCGACGAATGGATGGTTTGGATCAGATTCTCGGTCCACCGTTCGCGCGTCCAAATCACCGACGCGTCCCGATTGCTCCGACATGCACAGTCTTTACGTCCATCCACTTTTCCCTCTAATTTAAGTGGTTAAGTCCAAAATTGAGGCATATCCAGAGATTAGGTGGTCCTAAAATTGATGGTTGATCTGTTCACTAGCTTTGGCGATTCTTGAGTGTTAAATTCATGCTTTTAATACCTTTTAAATTCCAAAGTCAATTTAATGATTAATAAACTCGGATTTTAAAATTTGCACGATTTCCCACAATTGGCCTTTATTTTTGGGCTTTTTCATGACATCCATAGGCATTCAGGTGGATGAGGAAAATGTGAAGGCAATCAGAAAATAGTTGATTCCCAAGAACATCCACGAGGTACAGAGTTTTCACAAACTGGAGACATTTAACTTCTTTTGGGAAGAATTTTTTAGACCATTAGTCCCAAATTATTAAATTGCCAATTAAGAATTTGGGAATTTAAGGTGGATTTCAAAATGGAATTCACTTTTGCTAAAAATAAGTTTGGCCAAACAAATTGGTTCTTGGACCTTTCAACTTTGACAAACCTGGTTTTGGAAGCGAAATTTAATGCCCATGATGATTCAAGGAGTTTTAATTTCAAAAAGGTAGGCGGTACCTTCTATGAAAAGCCTTTTAAAAGTGATTCCCAAAGTAAGGAAGTTCAACCAAGAGTTTGGAATTTTATGCAATTGGCCAAGATTGCGGCCTTTATAACTTCTTAATTAAAGGGAGACTTCTTTCATGACCATTCCAAACTCTCAAACCCTTAATACCGTTACGTCAATCCTTGGAAGCTTAATTTGGATTTTCTTTTTATGGAACCAACATTTGTTAAAACTGTTTTGGGTAACAAAGTGGTGATTTTCCATTGAAGCCCAAACCGTCAACTTTTTAAAGGTCCTAAGAGCCCAAGAAATTTTGGAATTCAAGCCCTTTTGGTATTTATGGACGATTGATGACTTTCAAAGAATGCTTTTAGATGAAAAGGTAACGCCGGTTGAAACCCCTTAATATTTCAAGAAAACGAATTCCTTTTCAAGGGAATTTCATTCCATCCCAAAACTTGAGGGCTTCACCCAAAGCTTAAGGAAGAGATTTAGTGAACATTTGGAGGGAAAGATCGGAACTTTATATGGGTCCAAGTTAAGTATGAGAGTAGAGCGGGAACGGCATGGCCACCAAAGGTTTCAGAGGGAACTAATAGGGCCTCTTATACCTGGTTACTTGGACGTTGACCTTGAGAAAAACTTATCCTTAATGGATTTGGTTTTGTCCTATTTGAACCAACAAGTTGACGGTTGTTTGGGTGGTGAATCTTCTCCGAACTTTCTCTCATGGTAAGGGAAATCCCTTTAAAAAACCCTCCCATCCCTTTTTCAAAAACTCCCGGTCCGAGCCCAAGACCTTAACCCTTCTTCCTCCCTTCATTAGCCAACTTTTTCTTTTACTTGATTCCCTCACCTTTCAAAGAATGGCCTTTCCTTCCAGTCGTGGGCGGCAAGTTTTCCCTTAAACCCTCCCTTCGTTTTTCAAGGGAAAACGAAGCGTTGGGTTGCCCTTGGTCCCCAAGGGCCCGGATTTTCCATTCCGTGGCCACCCCTTACTTGGTCTCTTCCCAAGCTCCCTTAAGCCCTGCCCTTTTTGTTAGTAGAAAAATTTATTTTGTTAAAGAAAGTATATTTGGCATTTTATTGGGTTAAAACCAAGTTTTTGTAAATTTAGAAAGAAACAAGGAGAAAGGGAAACAAATTGGCCACAAAATAATTCAAATTGGGAGGAAACCATTTTATGGTACTTTGGAGTGTTTCCAATAAGTTAGTTTGGGGTTTAGCGGTTGCTTGACTGAAAAAGGAAATATTTGGGAATCGGGAAAATTAAGTTTGGCCAAATTTATTGATTTTGGAGGGAAAGATTGGGAACGGTAGCCTTTAACCTCTTGCACTTTGTTAAAAACCTTCCCAACTTGACTCAAACTTATAGGGATTATATTTCCCTTTTAAAAAAACCCTTACCCCAAATCCCTTTTCCAAAAACATACCACTCCACCAATGAACCCTAAAACCCAAATCTTTCTTATTAGTATTGGAACCCTTTCCCTTTATTCTCATTCAATTCCCTCTCCTCCCTTTTAATAGAAACCACCTCTTCCCCTCTCGTCGGGGCGGGAAGCTCCTTTCTCTCTTTCCTCCCCGGGTCCTTCCCTTAATAAACCGGCCGAACCAAAGGACGCTTTTTTTTATTTTTGTAGCCTGGTTTTAATTTATGGTTTATACCATTGGTTATTGTACTTTTTTTTATAAATAATTTTTAATTTATTTTATGTTTTAAAAAATTTTATTTTTATTTTTATTGTTAAGGATAATTCCATTACTTTGTATTTTTATGTTAAAAAATTCAATTGCTTTTGAAAGAAATTCTAAATTTTTTGTTTCAATTAGTAAATTTAATAATTTCAATTTATTAGTTAAACATTTCCTTATGGAGTTGTCTTTTTTTCTTTAACATATTTTATTGTTTTTACCTTTGTGTTGATTCATTGGAAAAATTTAGGAAATATTTGGGGAATGGGAAATTTTCAAATTTGGCATAATTTAAATTTAAAAATTGGGGAAAATTTAAAAATTCCCCATTTTTCCCCAAATCGGACCAAATACAATACTAAAATGAAAATGCATTAATTAATCTGATGTATCAATGAAAAACCCTAAAATTAGTACGGTGATGCAAATTTCCAAAATATTAAGGTAGGAAAATAATACAAAGGGAAGAAAAAAAAATGCTTAGAAGAAGTTATTAGTTATGTGGAAAAAAGGGTTCCATTAAATTTCAACAAATTCCAAAGGTCTCAAACTCGTTTGGTTGGAAAGATTAAAACCTCCCGTACCACAAGTTGTCCTTTGGAAGTCCCAAGGGTGACCCAAGGGTTTACTAAAATTTAATAAAGGAAGTTAAAAGAGGGAGCAAATTTTTTATTTTTTTATGTAAATTTTAATTTATTTTAATCTTAAATAGAAATAATCTAAATTATAAAAAATAAACTTTAAAAAGTTTTACCTTTTTCAAATTTGCCCTTTTATTTTGGGGCAATTAAAAAAATTAATTTTTAATTGTCCTATTGTAGTAAGGATTAAAACTTGCCCAAGAGGAATTTTAATTTCCGCAAACCTTTTTCCAATTGTTTTTTATTTAGAAATTCTAAATTGTCCCTTTGGGCATTGGAAGAAAATTTGAATAACTTTCAATTTATTCCAAATTAAATGCATTTATGCCTTTCTCGTTTGTTTTTTTTTTGGAAAATATTTCCATTATTTATTTTCTTAAATTTGTACAGGTTGAAAGAAATTGGCCAAAGGAAACAAAAAAAATTAAATATATTAGGGAGATGGAGAGTTTTGGAATGGCATACCTTTAAATTTAAAAAAACATTAAATTTAAATTTGAAGTTGGCCTTTAAAATGTTAGATACGGCAATGGAATTACAACTTGTATTTTGAATATCCTACAAAACATATTTTTGGTTGTTAGACGAAGGGCCCAAAACCCTTCAATTTTCCCAAATTTTCTAATTGAAAAGAACCTTAGATCGTACATAAGTGGAAAGAAAAAGACATTTAAGGATGTTGGAAATCTTCTTCGAAGCCATTCGTTGTGGTCGAGCAAGTGAAAGAATTAAATTATAAACAAGGATTCCAAGATGTTCTTAAATCCTCTTTAAATAGGGTTTTAAGTTTTTTTAAGAAGATTAAATTCCTCCAAAAGGCCAACAATTGGGTTCAATTTTCAAGTTGAAGGGAATTTGTACAAGGTATTTATTACTTTCCTAAGTTTGAAAAAAGAGAAGGATGAAAAGGGTTGCTAAATTAATATTCTTCCGAAGAAAAATTGAATAAAGGAAAGTAAAAAGTTTAAGGTCTTTTGTTAATTCCTTTAATGGTTGGAATGGTGGAAAGAGGGAGTGAATAAAATTATCAAAGGAGAAGAATTAAAAAAAATTTTAGGGGGTTAGATTAATAATCTTCTTAATAAAATCAAATTACCTTTCAATTAAAAAATGATTACATTTTCAAATTAATCGCCATATGGGAGAGATAAGGATTGAAAAGAAGAGAATTTTGAATTCCGCAATTTCTTCCTCAATCTGTTTATTTTTATTTTAATTCTTTTTGGTTGCTTAAAGATCTGAAAAAAATTTCAGAAATTAACTTTGAAAACTTTGAAAATTACAATGTTCATTTCATTTACATTCAAATGCTTTTATTTTTTTTTATTAAAAAATTATTTTCCAATTTTTATTTTTTAATATTAAAATTTAATTGTAAAGAAGGGCCCTGAAAATAAATTTTGGACCAAACCCCTAGAAGAACAATTTAAGAAAAAGTTGTGGGTTTTTATGGGGGAAAGGGAACAAGACTCGGTGTATGGAATGAAAATCATCCCAAAGGTTTAAATGTGCCAATTCTAAAAAACCAAATTAAGTTGGATTTGGTACACGTTGGAACTTGCCATGAAAAATGTTAGAAGGAATTGGAATTAAAAACTTTGGGGAAATTTTTTAAACGCGTATGAAAATTTCTGGTTTTAGCGATATTTCAAAGCAAAACAAGTTAAACAATTTCTCAGTTTTGAAGTCCCACAGGTTCCTACAAAATTATCAAGCTGAATTTTTTTTTCCTTTCTTTAAAGAAATTTAAATTGTTCAAAGGTAAAAAGCAAACATTCCATTTCATTCGGAATGAACTTTGGATAAAAGATTGAAGGTTCGGATAAAACAGGAAGGTCCTCTTTGGAGGTTTTAGGTAAATTGTTTTTAAAATTCTTGTAATTATGGGTTTTAATTTAAATTTTCATTTAAATTTTATTCCAACCGAAAAAAGAAACAATTAAATTCAAAGGTTTTTTAAACCCTTAAATTGTCAATTTAATCAACTTACCTAACCGGATGTGTTAAAGAAAATGAATCGGATGTTTCTAATAACCGAAAAGGTGTGCTAAAGGAAACATTAACTTGCCAAGAAGCATGAGCTGGGCAAAGCTCGACTCGGCTCAACTCAACTCGTGTAACCTCTAGTCCATTTACGCAAAGAGAGATTTTCAATCGGGACGTACAACAAATTGAAGAATAAGAAGATTGGACTGATACTAATCCTCCGAAAGATCAATGACAACGCTTACATTGTTGATCTTCTGGATGACATGGCGATCTCACGAACTTTCAACGTCGCGGACCTGGCCGAGTATCATGAACCAAAGCAGGATGAGAACTCGAGGATGAGTTCTTTTGAAGTGGAGGGGATTGATGTAGAGCAGGCCGCGGACAGTTTCATGGCCAAGATGGATTAGAAAAGGACCGATTAGAAGCGAAAGTGATTTGGACTGTCTAGATCTTAAAACGGACGTATCTCGCAAATTGAAATGAGTTATCCGATATGCCATATATGATTTTGGGATAGGATGAGCTAGTTTAGCCACCCAAACCGCTACGCCGGGTTGCGCACGCCGAATTTGCAAGATACCATCAGATTGACGGTTGAATTCCCATTTTAATTTCGTTTTTACTATTTTTAGTAAGTTTTAATTTGAGTATAACTCTTCATCCGTTGGGCTTTAGGAGTCATGCCTA
This sequence comes from Magnolia sinica, assembly GCF_029962835.1. Taxonomy (NCBI): domain Eukaryota; kingdom Viridiplantae; phylum Streptophyta; class Magnoliopsida; order Magnoliales; family Magnoliaceae; genus Magnolia; species Magnolia sinica. The sequence continues at coordinate 95,965,428 of NC_080577.1, forward strand.
ACATGAAAAGTGCTTAGAATAGTTAAGGGAACATAACGGTTTGGCCAAATAGAATACTTACTATTTTTGGCCAAAAACCATGCGCACTTGTAGGAATTACGACCGTCTATTAATAGTTAGTTTATTATTTATAGTAAGTTGCGATTTCTAGGAGTTTTAGTTGTAGTTTAAGTCTTAAACTTCTTCCATGGCTTAGTATCCCTATTTAAAAGGGTGTAAACTCGTTTATTCATTCATCAATCAATTTACGAATTTTCTAAAATCTTTTTTTTTTTTCTTGCTTTTTCCTCATGGATTCGAAAAGTCTCTATGAGAAGTCTAGAGAAGCTTCATGAATTCGAAATAATTAGCCTAGAGAAAGATGGTGTTCAACCTCATCACATTCATCCCTACGGCACTTAATACCTTCGTTTACTCCACTTGGTGCATGTGGTTCAAAGTCAAAATTAAGTTCGGACAATTTCTAACCAATCATGGGTTTGGAACAATAAAGTGAATTTTTACACCACAATACACCGTAATCATTCAATCCAAACATACCCATATATAAAATCTAGTCCATACATTTCACATCATTTTTTTTTTACCATAGGAAGAATTTAATCCCAAACAAATAATTTAGCGGTGATGCAATTTTTTTCCGAAGGAAGAATTTAATCCCAAAAAGAAATTTGATGACCAAAATATTATTATATTTCCATACAATTAATGCACTAGTAATCAATGTATTAAAACCATCCAATGCAATGCAATGCCATATTCAGACATGCCCTAGGTGAGCCTTCCCCAGTGTTGGTGGGCCCCACAATATTGTGTAGGGGATCGGATCCATTCATCAGACGCGGCTTGCGAGGAGCAGACCAAGGGGCACACTAAAAATCAAGCCATTTCAAAATCTAGCTAGGTCGCACTATTTAAGTACAGCCATCCTTATCTCCTTACGTGTGGCCCACCTAAGTTTTGATAAGCCTGATTTTTTTATTTCCATGGTGAGAATTGGACGGACCAAGGGAATCGGATGTATAGTTGGTGTGGCCTCCAGGCGCACCTCTAAAATAATTCAACATTAGAAACTAAGGCCCCGTTTGTTCAATCTGAAGTCTAAAGACCGAATTTGAAATCTGAAGCCTAAATATGAAATCTAAAGCCTGAATCTGAAATCTAAAGTAAAAAAAACTTGTTTAATAATTATGGTTGAAGTCTTAAACAAATTGTTTGTTAATCTTAAGTGTCTGAAATATATTAATTTGACACATTTGTCCCTATCTCTCCTTTGGAAATGTTTTACATTATAAAGAAATTAATTTTTATGAAATGAAAATAAAATCATTATATTTAATTTAAATAAACTAAAATACTTAATAAAAAACTAAAAATCATCATAAGGCCCTCAATTCCTCATAGCGGGAAGATTTTATAGGATCGAACACCTGTAGCAATAGAACCTTCAAATACGCCCATCTTATATTTATATGCTATACAAATCGAAAAAAAATAATCATATTGATCTAAAACTTCTGTGACTCCAAAAAGGGTTTCAATGGTAGACGTTTAATCCCTTGTGACCCCAAAAAGGGTTTTAATGGTAGACGTTTAATCCCCTGTCGCTTTTTGCAACTTATTTTTCGTTTCAAGCTTTAATATGAGCTTGCTAAATGGATGGATGGTTTGGATATAACACATACCTCATGATAGGACCCATAGAATTTGTTGACATCAATACAGTAGCTATATAGCTAGTGTGAGGTACACCAACCAATCCGCATCCTACTTGGACATGGATTAGCTATTTACAGGTTGAATTTGGCTATCGAATTGACGTCATTAAGTTCTAAGCGCCCACTATAATGTATGTGCTTTGTCTACACTGTCCATCTATTTGGAGATTTAATTTTAGGCAGATTCAAATTTGTAGTTGACCCAGTGGTGAGATTGATGCCTACCGTTGGAACCCTCCTAAGGCTCACCATTATTTTTATTTGAAATCCAAATTCAACCTGTTCACAAGTTGGAACCTTCCTAAGGCTCACCATTATTTTTATTTGAAATCCAAATTCAACCTGTTCACAAGTTAACACGGACATGAAAGAAAGAAAAACAAATATCAGCTTGGTCAAAAACTTTTGTGGCCTATTTAAGTTTTTAATAGTGGGCGTCACTCTCCCCACTGTTTTCTATGGTGAGGTTCACTGGAGGTTTGGATTTGACTCAGTGAATTTTGTTTAATGAAAAATTCACTTAGCGCATTTCGTGTTCACCGTTAAGCCAGACTCCTATCACAGAAATAATTCAGTGAAAAATCTCTTAGCGCTTTTCTTCTTCTGCGTTAACGATGCATTAACAAACACTACTAAACATGAAATATTTTTTCCATTCCGCGTTAAGTATAAACATTCAGCGTTAACAAACAGGGCCTAAGTTAAAATTTCATTGTCGATGCACACGTGTGACCGACCCGGTGATAAGATATACGTGATTTCCGACGTATGGTGTCGCCTAATGAGCAGCTCCGGCATTGCACACGTGTTACTCGTTTCCACACATGTGAGGCAATTGAAAGTGAAGTTATCAGCATTTCTCTTGGATGGTTCTTCTCGTGACACGTAGTCACCTACCACATGTACGTAACGTTCAGCCGTCCACAAAAATAAATCCACGTGTGAAACATGACAAAGTCGGAAGTTTCCAGAATATTAGATTTCCATCTCCTTTATGTGAAGACCGAGTCAACCGAAATAAAATCGTAATTATCATAGTAGCATTGGAGCTGGTCGAGTGCATTCCGATGCATAATACGTACGGTGTCTCTATCCCATTTCCACACATATGGCCCAGATGGACATGATCAAAACTGTTTGTTTTGTTTTCCACAATCCTAAATTGTCCAATGATCAAAATTCACACTCTTTGGACTATGTTAACCTTCTAATCATTGGTGTACAAACGGCCATCAAAAATACAAAAGGGAAATCACTCCTCATGTGATCTCAAATCTGGTCAAATTTTAGTAATTTTCCAATCAATGGTGGGTCCCACATGATAAATGGTTTAGATCATTTATTATATTCCACTTAAATGGTCTATATGATATGAAGGCACCAAAATTCTGTTTCCGGAGGCATTAGATCTCTTCCCTCCCAATCTGGAAAAAACAAACACCAGCGGATCTTTGCTGTATTTTGGGTATTAGAATCGAAATTGCATTCCATTTCTCTAAATACGGCATCATTTTCAACGGTGATGTTTAGCCAATTTTACGAAAGATATGTAACATGCATCTTGGTCTTTGACACGTGGAGGTGATATATGATAAGTCCGATTGACAACCCTATCAGTGAATCGATGGCCCAGATTGCTTAGTTCGAATAAGTGATACCCTATTTGCAGAATGCATCGTGATTAGGCGTATGGTCAACGACCACCACCGTTGGATCATCGCTTCCAATTATCAACCGTTCATTAGTGAAAATGATCTTGATTTTATCTTATTTTATTTTATTTTATTTTTTCTACACGCGCACGCCGTAGTGGAATTTCACCACCTATGGGTACCCCTTGAACGGGTGCTGAAACTCCTGAGAGTCTACCTGCCGAGTAAGAGTAAGGACCCTGAAAATGATCTTGATATGGTCGCTGGCTTTGGATCATTTCGAGGCATCACTGAAATGCACCTAACCGTCTGATCAATAGAGAGAGTTACTGACAATGGCCCACCCGGTTAGATGCCTCTCTCTTTCCCCCCCCCCCCCCGTTCCCCCTTTTTTTTGTTGTTGTTGTTGTTATATGTCCTATGCAAGTGTGACCCAACAATTGTACGGTTTAAATGGATGAACACGTGCAAAGTGAACCACCATAGAAAATAGGAGAATTGATTGCCCATTGCCCATCATTAAAATAGGGATTGTTTGGCACCATATGGTTGGGGGGATCTCATGGGGATAAGAGGGATTTCAAATCCTTTGATATGTTTGGCACCATATGGTTGGGGGGGATCTTATGGGGATAAGAGGGATTTCAAATCCTTTGATATGTTTGGCACCATAAAATGATGCTAGTTTGAAATCTAAGATGGAAATTTGGATTACATCTAAAATCTTTTCAAGAGTTACATGTGTAGCATGTGTCACTAGATGACTAATTAAGTAGGCACTTCACCCACTGATGATATTTTAAAACAATGAAATTATCAACTGCGTCATTATAATTATTTTAATAGGGGAATTTGCGCCATCTAAACATTGTGCATGTAAATTAATGATTAAAAATTGTTAGTTAGTCATTCAAATGTGATCCTATTCTTGTGGCCCATCAGAGACTTAGAATTTCATCATTTTCAAGTAACGTATTTATTTTAACAAGCTTAGTACAACTATTGTATCAAACATTATATATCTTCACTAACTAAAGTTATTAAAATTGATTTACTGATTGAATCCAAACTCATGTAAATATACTAAGTATAACTACTGTTATGTGTAAAAAATGGACTGACTAGATGAATAGACTCGAAGACTATGTATTACTTGAGGACTGAAAAATCACCACAATCTCGCACTTGAGTACCAACCTCAGCCTTGAAGGTCGACCTTGACCAAAGACCTCGACATCATAGTTCAGACTTGGCCTCGGTTAGTAACTTTGGAGGTTGGCCTTGAATACCGACCTCGACTTTAGGAACCAACTTTGGAGGTTGGCATTGGGACACCGCCCCCAAATGACTATAAATAAGGACTCTGCGTACGGTGAAAGGTATACATACAACACTCAATTCTTCTACTACTCATACAAGTCCATATCATAACTTAGGCATCGGAGGGTCCTGGTTTTAACCGGCACTCCCAATGTCTTATCTTGTTTCATAAGGGTGTGTTTGGTGCATCGGTTTATCTGGTATTAAGTGGGATGGGATTGTGAGATCCCCCATTTGATCCAGGGGCCGAGTTTGGTCCGATGGACCATCAAGGTACCGCCATAACCCTCCTTTCAATCCCAACTTTGTATCTCTCCCTTGTCCATCCTACTGTTTTGAGAGAGGAATTTAGAGAGATTTGTAAATCCTTCCATCTCTACTCAAGGGATTCATTCATACCGTCGGCGGATATACGTCGGGTCAACTTAGTCTTCCACGAAAGCGGATTAGCTGGTGTACCTCACACCAGCTATATATCTATTGTAGGTACGTATCATGCAAAGACGAGCACTCACGCTCCTCGAGCTTGGAGTTTTACGAACGGGTCAAAGGAGATCAAAGTTACATGAGCCCACAGTGATGTATTTATTATATCTACACCGTTCATCTATTTTTAGAGATCATTTTAGGGCATTATCTAAAAAATGAATCATATCCAAAGGTCATCTAGACCACACCATAAAAGGCAGTGGAGATAATGATTTTCATAATTAAACAATTTATAGGGCCCACCATAACGTTTATTTTACATCCAATCTGTTCATTAAGTCAAAATTACTTGAATGAAGTGGAAAAACAAATTTCGTATTGATCCATAACTTCTATGACCCCAAAAAGGGTTTCAATGGTATATGTTCGATCCTCCACTAGTTTTTGCAGTGTGGTCCACTTGATAGTTAGATTTGTCTTATTTTTAGTCTCAAGCCTTAAGATAAACTCGCCAAATGGATGGACGGTTTGGATATAACACATATCTCATGATAGAACTTGCTAACGTCAGTATAGATCATAAAAGGTCCTTTGAATTTTTGTTGCCTACACTCCACTCCATGTGGAAAGACACATTTTTTATATCTCATATTATCAACCCTTCCAAACACTCATATTCTATATCCATGGGATTCGACTGAAACCCACATTCACGCCAAACGTGTATAGACCCTGAGCTGATAAGAATCGTGAAATCTCATGAGCAATGCAAAAATGAAATGGCATGAAAATCATTTGATTTATCTAACAATTTCATTTATCCAAACAAGCCAACTACAAATCCATGTTATCAGCAATCCTAGGACATCCAGTGGCATCTCATAATGATTGCATTTGAACAATTCCATCCCTTTAGATCCCATGGAACTCACTGGTACTCCGACTGATCAGCACGGTTAAAGAAAGATTGACCAGATTTCTACATGAGCACGCTACTTTCGGATTATAAAGAATTATAATACTACAAGGTTTCAAATCCATGCTCTCCCAAACGGGCAGTTGACGGCTACGTTAGTTTTGGGTCAATCTGATTCTTGTATTTTCCCTTCATCCGGTAAGATTCACATTTTATAAAAGGTTAGAAGATAATAATTTTATAAAAAAAAAACCATTACTGTGAACGGTGAGTAGAGTCGTTATCCCATTTTTCCAGTGGTGTGGTCCAATTAAAATTTAGACATACATTGTATTCTGACTCATGCCTTGGACTGACATGGAGAAACAAATGGACAGGTGGGGGAAAGAAATACACCACTGTGGCGTCCACGCATCCATGTTTTGGATCCAGGCACGGCAGGCAACCTGCATTCTCCATGGATGAGTAGGGAACTCTCATGCGTTTTTATCCATGCATGCATACACGTGGGTAACATGCCATGATAAGATGTGAAGGCCCATGCGCGTGATTCACGAGAAGGACACGTGGTCCAATGGGACGGAAGGGATTCGCAGAAGACAATCATAGAGCACCCACCCACGTTGCCTGTCGTTTTCTGGCTTTCAATAATTGCGAGGGAAAAATCTACTGCATTCGGTGAGAGAAATAAATAAAGGTCGAGAAGCGTGTCAGGCGGTCGGGCACAATCGGCGGATTATACTCACGCTCGCATCAACGTACACGTGGCAATATTCTAACGCCTCCTGCGTGTGCGCCCGGACGCGGATTGCGTCCTACCCCCGCCCGTCTCTAGCCCCGAACGGGCATTCCGTGGGCGGGCCCACTGTGATGTATCGGTTTATCCACGCCGTCCATCTCTCCTCTTAAATCATTTTATGGAATTAGCACAAAAATGAAGCAGATCCAATGCTCAAGTGGACCACACCCAAGGGTCATCTGTGGTGTGGTCCACTTGAGCGTTGAATCTGCCATATTTTTGTGCTAATACCATAAAATGATCCTACAAGAGGGATGGACGGTGTGGATAAACCGATACACAGAGGATGGACTGAACGGATTTATCACGTACATGTCAGTGGCCCCACCTCCTTCGCGAGAACTTCTTTGGCAGGAAATCCGCGTCCAGTTCCAGCGGCGTTTCGCCCACAGAGCCTTTCCAAGGGAACGCGGATTGCGTATTCCCACTGCGAGAAGGTGCTTTGGGGGCCCACCATGAGCTTTGTGTTTTACGCGGAAGCGGATTGCTGGTGTACCACACACCAGCAATCACTAAGTTCTGTGGTCCCATCACGAGATATAAGCTATATCCAAACCGTCCGTCCACTTTGTTAGCTCGTCTTAATGCTTAAGCTGAAAAATAAGACAGATACAAAAATCAGGTGGACCACACTTTAAAAAGCATGAACGGTTTGGATATAATAAATACATTATTGAGGGGCACATGCAACTTTGATGCCCTTTGAATCGTTCGTACAACTCGGAACTCGAGGAGCGTCAGTGCGAGTCTTCTCACGACAGGTGCTCCCGCCAGCCAGTCGGTGGTGTGTGGTACACCAGCCAATCCGCTGCATGATCCAAAAACTGAAAAAAGTGGTGATTGGACTCTCACCACTGTCAGGCCATGGTTGATTGATCCAGACCGTTGATACTGAGGCCTTAGAAACGATGGTCAACACGCCAAAAGTCCTCTAGATTGAATGATTCTATCCGCATGGCATTGGATTTATTTTTTTTTGTTGAATGAGAGTAATGCTACTGCGATTCACCCCAGCAATTCGCCCTCTACCAATGACAAGTGTCCCTCCAGCATTGCAGAGGGCATAAACTAAAGGACCTGTGGGCCCGTCCGTGATGTATGTGTGACATCTACTCCATCCATTATGGGGGTCATGCCATGCTAGGACATTTTCTAAAAAACGAGACAGATCTGAAATTCAAGTAGAACACGCCACGGGGAACGGTGAGGATGAAGATACACACCATTAAAGCCTTTCTAGGCCCACCCAAGTTTTGGATCTGGATGATATTTGGCTTTTATCTTAATCGTAATCGTAACCACTTCATGAATGGGTTGGATAGCATATAAACATCATGGTGCGCCCCAAAATATTTTCAGCCGTGGAAATCCTCATTCCCACCGTTCCTTACGAATGACCCACTTGAGTTATTCAAGAACCCTAGTTTTGGGCTCAAGACCTAAAGTTAGCTAGCTGCCACAACTGATGGACGGATGGATGTTGCCCACATATCATGATGGGCCCTTTAAAACTCACGATTGTACAGAGGCGCCTGCACCACTACTTACGATACAAGCTTTTCTGGCCACACAAGATTCAATAAAATAAGTTAGGGTTAATAAATAACAAATAAAATTAAATCATTTCAACCATTTGAAATTTGACCCTTTCTCTTTGAAAATGGACGGCCACCATAAGTTTTGTATAATCAAAGGGTTGAAAATTAAATATAATAAAAATTTCTAGCATATAACATCCAAGTCTCCTATCAACATTTGAGGTAATTAATAAAAAAGAGCCACGTTTAAGGTATAGTGCCCCGCGGTATCACACCTCTTAGATGGATCCTAACAAAAGCTTTCAGTTATGGGATGATCCATTGGATTGATGAACATTTATTTAACGGTTGAGATGAAAAATATCCAATGGCCCTATTCCAACAAGTGTCCACCGTGAAAAAGAAAAAACGAAATTTGAATTGTTATTTAAGGGTAGGCTGCACAATTTTGCTGGCTGAGTATGAGGCATTGCCCGAGTATGAAATAACTCTCCTTTATAATGCCGGACGGAAAGTTCTAAGCGTTTGGGAGCTAACTGGGGCCAACGAGATGTCTGTGTGAAATCCACTCCGTCCATCAGTTTCTCCAGTTCATGTTAAAACATGATTTCAAAAATAAGCTACATCCAAAACTCAAGTGGACCACACTTTGGGAAACAAGAGGAATGGAAGGCTAATATTGTGATTTCCGGGGCTTTAGTAAAAGAAAACAAATATATATACTGTATATAAAACGCATACCTAACCTGATAGTTTAGAACTTTTTCATGACAAATGTACCTTAATGACTTGCCTTGCACCCCTAGGGCATGATTTTAGTTGATGTAGCTGGGATGAATTTATGTAGATAAGATCCAACCTGTCTATCAGGTGCTCTACCTTGTGCTAGGACCATGTTATGAAAATCAGGTCCATTCAAAACTCAGGTGGGCTACACTAAGGGGAGCAATTGAGTCGGATGTGTCCACCATTAAAATCATTTTAGATTCTTTGTTGGAATAAAATGTTTTGTATGTGACCAAAAATCCATTCATAAGATGCCGCCTACTTAGATTAATGGATACCCAAAAATAAAATCATTCTATGACTCATGTGGGCCGCACCACGTGATTTTAAAGGTTTGTGCAAGGTTTAGTAGGTGTTGCCTTGTTGGGGTGAAATGGTTCCGAGTATCCATAGGTGGTGAAATCCCACTACGGCGTGAGTGTGTGGGGGTGTGTGTGCGTGAAAAAAAACAAAAGGTGTCGCCTTGTTGAAACTTACTTTGTCTACTATTTAGCCTTGGGTTGGAACCCCAATATGACAGGGATCACATGATGGATGGTATGGATGTCTTGTATACATCCGTCTTAGTGGGCCTTAAATAATGGATAAAACCTATTTTACCAACTTCTTATATGTGTTTATAGTTGTGCACGAGTTGAGTTGGCTCCATTAGGTTGCTTGACTTGACTTGAAAAGCTCGACTCGCCTTAACTTGAAATTGGATTCGGGCTAAGTCGAGTAGGTTTTTGGAGCTTGAAAAAATTTCGAGTCGAGTTCGAGCTTAACTGATCTCGACTTGACTTGAATTGAACCTCAACTTGATTCAACTTGGACCAAATATGCTCGATGACTTGTTTATTTTGATATTGATGTTGGTCGCTGAGTATTTGATGAAATCACTCAACGAAGTGTTGTTTTAGGTGTGTCCATTCTAAGCAGGATCAATTAGTGGCATGGAAGGAATGGATATAAAATAAATCACTAAAAAAAACTTATACATTATAAGACTGCCCCCATATCTTAATTTTGATGCACTTCACTAAGTATTTGATGAAATACCTATAAAGTGTTGTTACTGTTTTGTATTCCATAAAAAATTAAAGATGCATTTTACGTGTTTGAGAAAATGTCACATATGCTCAAACTTGTATTGAACTGGCCAATTTGCCAACCGATGCGAGCCGGAGCTGAGTTCGAGCTAGGGTTAGCTATTGGCCGAGCCGAGCCGAGCCGAGTTGTGCTAAGTTCAACTTGGTTCGATTGTGTACAACTCTTTGTTAGACACCTAATGCTTGGCTATAGCTTACAACTTGGGGGTGGCTAAGAGTGGAGAGTGTACTGACAGTGGGTGTGTACTAACAAGCTAACCCAAAAAAAAAGAAAGAAAAAAAGCTTACCTAGTAAACTCTATGGCCCACTGCGATGTACGTATTTTATCCATGCCGGTCATCAAAATTTTCAACTCATTTTACGTCATAAACTTAAAATCGAAGTATATTAAAAGCTCAATTTGATCACACCACAGGAAACACAGGAATTGAAAGCCTACTGCTCAAAACTTCCTTAGAGCCACAAGAGTTTTTGGATCAAGTCGATATTTGTGTTTTCTCTTCATCCATGTCCATGTGACCTAATTGATAGGTTAGATGGCAAATAAAAATCATGTTGGACAACGGTGGACATTATTGCCACTATTTCTTGTGGCCTGGCCCATTTAAGCTTTGGGGTGTTTCAATTTTGGGCTCACACCCTGAAATAAGTAGGAAAAATGGATGAAGCATGAATAATGACACATACATTACGATAGCATTGTAGATTTAAAGTTTACGCCGTACACTATAAACTTACCTTGTTACTAAGTACCAATCGGCGTCCATCCATGTTATACAACGTGGGAAGTGAAACCAGTGGGTGGGAGTGGAGGGACACGGATTCGTCCTGGCAGGGGCTCTGTGGGGGCCACCATAAACGTATATAGTCCAAGTGGTTCATACATTTTAATAAATGATTTTAAGATATGAGCCCCAAAAGTAGGCACATCCAATGCTACAGGTGGGCTGCACCATAGGAAATATATCTTCGGAAACTTTTTGAGTGTAATAAAAGTTTTTATTTTTTATTTTTTTATTTTTAAATTTATTAAGTTCATATTTTTGTCTTTCCTTCACCTAGGTATAAGGTTTATATACGTAACTTTATTAGCTTGATGTATGGCAAATAAACATAATTGCAGACCTGAGGAAGGTTTTAAGGGTGGCATCATTGTCATCAAATTCTAAAAATGGAAGTTGAGTATAATCACTGACAGGTAAAATGGGAATATATTATCTGTTGGTGTAAGAAGAATATGAACGGTTCAAATCATGCTAACATCTCAGCATGTGGGTCCCGGATGGTGGATGCACATTCTAAAAATGCATGTGTTCAAATCATGCATACCGTCTCCCTCTTGTCAGTTTCTTTCCTTGCAAACCCTTCTAAACAGAAGTTTTGTAAAATGATAATAATAATAATAATAACAGCTTATTTATTAAATGTGATTTTTTTGTTATTTTTTTTTTCTTTCATTCTATTTATTTATTACCAAAGATCCATTTATGTAAAATCTTTTAAAGAAAGAAGAAGTCATCTTCTAAAAGTAAAAATTTTATAATATTTTTCATCTTAGTTCGTCTCATTTTTATCTCAAATAAGCATATTTCAACATAACATGTAAAAAGAAAAAGAAAGATTCTATTAAAAACAATAGTTGGAAAAAAAAAGCGTCAAATAGGAGCCGAAAAGCATAAAAAAAATCATCAAAATATAGTGGTAAAAGAAAAGTTAACCGTAGATTAGTGATAAAAGATGAATGCATGGAGGATGGGTATTTGCGTCTAGCAAAGATTGAAAAAAGTGTCGGAAGTTTTTAAAAAAATATTTCAAAATGAGTCTATTTTAAGCCCTTAGCAAACCTTAGGTTACTCAAGGGAAAGAGCTAAGCACCTGTTTGGCCGGGCGGATAAAGAGTGATTAGGAGGGATGGGATGGTAAAACCCGGGGATATGCCAAACAAGCCAAACAGACCTGATGAACTTGTGGATATAGCAAACCCATGGATCTTAAACCAATTCACTGACATCACCATCATTACCTTGAAATTGATCCCATCCCTCCTAATCCCGTTCAATTGTGCCTGGGGCGTGTTTGGTTGGATGGATTGGAAGGTAAAATCCCAGGATATGCCAGGCGTGCCAAACAGACTTGGGGAACTTGTCCCGGGATATGGTAATCCCATAGATCTTAAACCAATCCACTGACACCACCATCATACCTTAAAATCCATCCCATCCCTCCTAATCCCATGGGATCCGTCCAGCCAAACAGGCTCTAAAAGTCAATTGTGGGCATCCATCTTGAAACTGCTTCCTTTTGTGTGACTCACCTGAATGATGGAACGACCTAATTTTTAGGAACTGGGCCTGTGTGCAACAATGCATTTTGATATTGAATTTCAGGTATACATCCCTCTCTCATCTATTTCCCTTGGTGTGTCCCACTTGAGTCGCAGATTAGCTTGATTTTTTTTATTAGGGGCCTACTATGGGGTGACATATCTAATGGTCGGAATGGATTTTACATGTATATCATGATGGGGCACACCCAACTCACCCTGACTTTGTTCAAACGTGAGATATTCTCCTACGGCACTCTTGATAGGAGACCACTAAAAGGAACTATGAGATTGTTGTGGGCCCCAACGTGACATGTGTTGGAAATCCACACCATGAATTTGCTAGGTCCCTATTAAGTTATAAGATGTCCCAAAAATCAGTCATATTCAGAACTCAGGTGGGCCACACCATCCAAGATTATGCCTAAAATATTTGAAGCCACTTGGTAGGGCCCACTTGAGTTTTGGAATAGCCTGAAATTTGGTGTGACCCCTCATACTAGTGGCACAAATATAATTGATGGTCTGGATGTTTGAACCGCTTCTCTGTGGGTCCCACAATGATGGGGAAGGTTTCAATTGGTGAGCATCTATTCTTAACTGTTGTCATGGATTGCTCTGATTTTTAGGCCCCTGGCCCACCGTGGAAGGGTGCACCTGATTAATGGAGTGGATGTCCAACAAATATTGGAGTGGGACTACGGAGCACAACCTCAACCTCGAAAGTAGAGCTGTACACGAATCAAATTAGCTTGGCGCGAATCGACTCGGTTTGGAATTGAGTTCGAGCCGAGTTGAGTTGATTTTTGGAGCTTGAAAAAATTTTGAGCCGAGTTCAAGCTTGTTTGAGCTCGAATTGAACTCGGATCGAATCAGTTCGGTGACTCGATTATTTTGATATTAACGTTGCCCACCAAGTGTTTGATGAAATGACTCAACGAAGTGTTGTTTCAGGTGCATACATTCTCTGTGGGATTAGCCGGTGGCAAGGAAGGTATGGATACAAAATAAATTATCAAAAAAGAAAAAAGAACTTTACATGATAAAACTACTTTCATATCTTGATTGTGATGCCGCCAACCGAGTGTTTGATGAAATACCTGTAAATTACCATTGTTGTTTTGCACACTGTAAGAAATTGAAGGTGCACTTCATGTATTTGAGAAAATGTTACGTAAACTTCGAACTCGGCTGAAACCAGCCTAAGCTACTGACCAGACTGAGCTGAGTTGGCTGTTGAGCTGTGCCAAGCTGGACTAGGTTCGACTCGTGTGAAGCTCTACGCATAGGAAGCATTGTGATATTTTTTTAGGATTAAATTGGGTGTGTATGCTGCTCCCACCAAGTAAGCAGACAGGCTTGTTTTACGCAGTCCATGAATTCTCTTTCCTCTCTCTTCTGGCGATTGTTAACCTCTTGTATATTCATAAACAAACAGATTAACTGGTATTTCCAAGCCAAAACTCCATGCATGGCCCCACTATGATGTATGTGTTATATCCATGTTATCCATTCATTTTTTTCAGATATCAGTAGCATTCACATCCAATATCAGACTCAATAGACTAATTGACTGAATTGTCTGGATTATCAAGCTACAAACCTCATTCATCAGAATTGGGAAACCACCTATATTAGACAAAGATCTGTCCTGCAGCTTTAAATCCTTCATTTAGAATAAATCAGTGATGATTTGATATTTCCACTCCGACCCAATTCCACCGAAAGATTGGACAGTGTCCCGAATATTAAGCTGGTCCAATTATTATGTTGGCCATGTGTTCATGTTTGATATTGGAACTTTCATTGCCATATTCAGTGCACATTGATAGGTGGCCCCGTTTTCGGGCCATACCATGTGCACAAATACTACTAGTGATAAACATTCCATATCTGGTACATGTTCTAATTTGACATTTGTGCATTACATGTATATTTCATGTGGATTTTAGGTCACTTCTTCTAATCAGGCTCTCATGAACATTCTCAGGTGAGGCACAATATATATATATATATATATATATATATATATATATATATATATATATATATAGAGAGAGAGAGAGAGAGAGAGAGAGAGAGAGAGAGAGAGAGAGAGAGAGAGAGAGAGAGAGAGAAGGTTCTATGCATCGAGCTCAGAACTTCCCATGAGGTTGAGCTGTGTGGGCCACACCATGATGTGTCTAGCATCTTCCCCATCAATCAGATGCACCATTCTATGGTGGGATACGTGCATAAAAATCAAGACAATCCATGACTTGGGTGGTCCACACCACATACAATAGTTGAGAGGGGTTACCCTCCCATTAAAACATTCATAATCATTTATTGGGCCCACTGAGATGTGGTTCACAAATCCAGCCCGTCCATTGTCTGTGTCCAACTTGGATGAGGGTCGGACGAAGTTTTAACCGCATCCGAAACTCAGGTGGGTCCCACCAAGTGCTTTTATATGTTTTAGACATGTCTTCACATGGTTTTAGATGGTATGGCCCACTTGAGTTTTGTATACAGTTGATTTTTGAGATATCCCACAACCTAAAGGGAACCCATCAGATACACGATGTTGATGCTAGACACACATCACGGTGGGGCCCATAAAGCTTGACGTCATGGGAAGTTCCCATGAGGTGGACCTCATAGTACCATTTTTCCATATATATATATATATATATATGGGAAAAGGTTCTTTGCTGTCGAGCTCATGGGAACTTTCCGTGAGGTCGAGCTGTGTGGGCTCCACCATGATGTGTGTCGAACATCTACCCCATTAGTTAGATGCACCATTCCATGGTGGGCTTAGGGTTTAAAAATCAAGTCAATTTGTAACTTGTGTGGGCCACACCACATACAAATGTCGAGAGGGGTTTCCCTCCATTAAAACATTCATAATCATTTGTTGGGCCCACCGAGATGTGGTTCGCAAATTCAGCCCATCCATTATGTGTGTTCCACTTGGATGAGGGGTCAGACCAAGTTTTAGACGAATCCAAATTTCAAGTGGGCCCTACCAAGTGCCTTTATATGTTTTAGATGGTATGGCCCACTTGAGTTCTATATATGGCTAATTTTTGGGATATCCCATAATTTAAAGGGGACCCATCAAATGCATGGTGCTGATGTTTGACATACATCATGGTGCAGCCCACAAAGCTCGACCTCATGAGAAGTTCCCATTAGCTCCACCGCATAGAACCTTTTCCATTTATATATATGAGTCATGCTCATATGTGCACCTACCCAGATATGCACCATTGCATACGTGTTATGGACATCTAATATGAACGATTCAGATGATGTGGAATCCCATGAAATCTCAAGGAGCAAATTTTTGCCCTGATATAAAATTCGAGTGGGCCATAGCCAAGACAAATGAAAATCAAAGGAGAAAACTGTTTTCATTTCTCATGGCCCACCAAAGTTTTGAATCAAAGTAAAAATTGGGCACAAGGGCTTCATGAGGTAGTGCCGATTTTGGAGTCACATCACTTGTTATGAGTTCTCAAGAAAGTTCAATATGTATATGGAACCCGTAACGGATGTTATGGAACGTTTTATAAGTGGTAGTAACTGTGCACATGGTATGGCCCGAAAACCAGGCCAACTATCAATGTGCACTTAACATGGCAATGAAAGATCCAATATTTAACATATAAACATGGCATACATGATAATTGGACCAATTATATATATATATATATATATATATATATATATATATATATATATATATATATATATATTAGTGCACATTGATAGTTGGCCTGGATTTCGGGCCATACCATGTGCACAGTTACTACTACTGATAAAACTTTCCGTAACATCTGTTAGGTGTTCTACTTCGGTAACGTGGATCTTTTGTCACTTTTTCATCAAATCACGCTTCTTTATCTCTACTTTAGATTGCTTTACACATAGCTGGGGCCCTAAGAATGGCCTGGATGTCACACATTTTTTCACATATGCCTCCCCAAAACCGGTAGATACTAAATATCCAAATTCCTGACGTGCTTGTCAAGGAACGGACGCAGGTTTCCTGCAAAAAAAGGCTTTCACATGAAGTTCCTGCACAAGGATGCTGGGTGGAGCCCATCTCAATGTTGGTGAGAAATTCACCCCGTTAATATGTTTTTAGAGTTCAATTTAGGAAGTGCGACTGAAAATTAGGTGTATCCAATACTCAAGTGAGCAACACAAGAGGAAACAGTGGGCATTCCGTAAAAACCGTTGAAGCATTCTTATGGCTATAAAAGTTTTGTAATAGGCTATATTTTTGGTGTTTTCACTTCATCCCATTGGGAATGACCTTATAAACAGTTTGGATAGCATATAAGCATCAATGTGGAGCCTAGGAAGGTCTCAATAGTAAGAATTTCTTTCCCTAATTTTCCTTCTCGTGTGACCCAGTTGAGTTTTGTATCCACCTCGTTTTCTGTCACACGTCCTAAATTGAGCTCTCAAAGAGGATGGAAGGAATGGATTTCTAACATGCATTGCAGTGGGCCCCACCAGCATCCTTGCACGGTAACTTCCTACAAAAGGCTTTCCAGGAAATCCCAAGTCGGCTTTAAAAAAAAAAAAACAAAAAAAACAAGTACACGTAGGCTCCACCTGATGGTTGGCCTAGCTTCATATTCAAGGCGTTCCATTTTTATGGTTGGACGACTTTACTGAACGGTCGGATGCTGTACACATACCACAGTGTCCCCTCAGCAGTTAGTTACACGAACTTTTCATATGAAGTTAGTTGCGTGTGTGAGACGGTCATATAAATAAATATATTGTCTTTATGATGAGGTCAAGAGTTCAATAATGTGAAATATAAAACGGTCCACTTTTTATATTAAATTAAGGGAATAAAAGCTTTTCTTTTAAACTGTAACTAAACAGCCAAAAAGATTGTTATCATAGATTATATTTTGTCTACCCTTTGAAAAAAGAGAAGGAGAAAAGAAGTGAAATAATCTAAGTGGATGCATTCACATATAAAAGTCAGGAACAAAACAGGCCGTTTTGGGTCTTTTGTTTTGTTCTTCCCGTCACCCTGCATGATATTATATTGAGGTGCGGCGTCGGTGGATCATTGACTGTGAGGGCCACCGTGATGTATGTATCTTACATCCACACCGTTTATCCGTTTTGATAGCTCATTTTAGTGTATCATCGCAAAAAATGAAGTAGATCCAAATTTCAGGTGGACCACACCATGGAAAAGAGTGATGATTGACATGATATTTGTGTTGTCCCTTCATCCAGGTCTTTGTGACCTTATCAACACGTTGGATGACACAGATAAACATTCTGATGGCCCCGAGAGGTTTTTATTGATGGTATTCAATCAACACTGTTTCATGTCGTGTGGTCCGTCTAAGATTTGGATTTTCTTGATTTTTGGGATTATGCCCTAAAATGATCCGTCAAAATGGATGGACGGTGTGGATGTAAGTAACATACATTAAGATAGGCCCACAAGGATCCACCGAAGCCGCCCCCATTATATTGTGCAATAATGGTAAGGTGCTCGCGTCCGCATCATAAGCTATTACTGTCCTCTTTTTCTCAAACTCGTGTGTCACATGCGTAGAAAATCCAAACCATGGAAATGGGATGCGGATTGCAGATGGAGCACGTGTAGCACAAAACTTTGTGGGGCCTACTGCAATCTCTAATATTTGACATCCAATCTGTCCATCAGTTTCTCCAGCTCATGTTAGGATCTGATCCCAAAAATGAGTCAGATCCAAAACTCAGGTGGGCCACACCACAAGAAACAGTAGAGATTGAATGCTTGGGGCCCACAGAAGTCTAGATCAGGCTGATATTTGTGTTTTCCCTTCATCCTGATGGGAATCACCTTATGAACGGTCGAATGGCATACAGACATCATGATGGTCCGTAATAACATTTCAACGGCAGGCATTCAATTCCCACTGTTTCTTGTAGTGCCGTCCAATTGAGTTTTGGATTTGCCTCATTTTTTCGGATCCCATTCAATATGATCCAAAAAAATTAATGAACGGTGTGGATATCACGCCCTCATTATAATAATAAGACCTGCAGAGTTTTATGATACAAGCATTTGTAGACATTTCACCTCTATGGAAATACAAGATCACCCGACTCCTGAATTGGATTTTATTATTATTATTATTTTGGAATGTTAATATTATTAGGGCCAGCATTTTCAACGGTTCAGTTGTCTTGTACACAAGACAAGATGGATGTGAACATACATACGATTATGGAGATCTAATCTTCTTTTATTAATTAAACCTTTTAAAGGGTAAATTTGTATTTTTCAAATGAGCCTGAAACTCAAAAAGAAGAAATTAAGAAGGTTAAGATCCTGTTTGGGTGCCACTTAAAAATAAGTACATCTCATTTTAGTTAATTAGAATTATATATTACAGATCACAATTTACAAATGTGATCCCTAATTACATAATTGCTAACAACAGTACAAACCCTAACAAAATTATTTAAAAGTCCTTGATATGTTAAGATGAGATTATTTCATAAGAGTTGGGGAAAATTGAAAATTTATGAAAGCTAAAGAAAATTAGAAGGGATCCATTGACTTTGAGTAGTATATATTTATTCCACTAATGGGTGGGCCTAGGTTGGCTCAGGCTCGGATTTTGAACTGGACGTGCGGGCCGCTGGCCCGCTAGGCTCGATCTTTTTAAATGATTGATTTTGATTTTTGCGTGGCGGCGGCCCAGCCCATTACCAGCCCCATGGCTCAGCTATTTTTAGAGTGGTTCAGACTAACTGGTCGGGCCCATTTTGGTGCTTTTCTATTATAAAATATAATTATCTAAAATCCTAAAATAGGAAGAATTAATAAGTATTGTTAGTGTAGTGGTTAGGGCGATTCGTCCGTTTTCTTGTGGAGCTATTTTGGATTAGTATCGGGACGATCCATACCAGTCAAGTGGCAACCTAGGATAGGATCCCACACTGTGATGAAGCTTAGCTTGATCCTTTGGTTGGATCATTGACAAAAAGAAGGGATCATTTGCAAGTTTCGCAAGATCAAGGGCTGTGATTTTCCAGCCCGTTGAAGAAAAATGCAGAAAATGTCATTGTCTAGATGGGCAAGTGTTTTATGCTACCATTATAAGAAAACAATGCTTCTTTTTCTTTTCTTTTTTTTTTTTTGTTTTTTTGTCACTTTTACATTATTGGTTCATTAACAAAGTATTAGAAAAAAGGGTTGTCCATTAACATAGCCACTAGGATAGAATGAAGATATATTTGTAAGGTCACATCAATTAAAAAAAAAAAAAAGAATCGTTGCATGTGTTTCTTTAGCCATTGTCTCTAGATGTAACTCTTGACGATGGTTTTTTGACGAGGCAACTTGTTGAGCTTCGAGTCGAGTCATCACTCACCTGATTTATTATTATTATTATTATTATTTAACACACACATACCACCACACACTCACACCCAAGTGGGATTTCACCACCTATGGGTTCTCGAACCCTCAACCGGGTGTTGAAGAGTCTACCACCGAAGTTGAGTCATCACTCACCTGATTAGTCAAGGTGAATTGAGAGGGAAGGGTCGCTAGCGGTCGTACTAATCTGCACCGGTCCGTGTCCACACGGATGGGTTGGCAACCCATGCTATTTAAGAAGTAGAATTTCATGTGACTCTAGGTTTTAGATTTAGATAGCAAAGTACCATGTACCATACGGTGGTTCTATGTAATTAGAGTTTTGGAAAAAAGCATTTAATTTTGCTCTTAATCAACAAACTAACATACTAAATAATTCGGATTCTTTACCCGTCACAAATAGGAATTTTTAACTTATTACAATATGATTGGTCCATGTGAGTGATGATGTTGTCAGCACTGTTATATTAAATGAAGTTGATGATAATGTGGCCCAATCACATTGCAACAAGCAAATATATCCTTGCCTGTGGCAATCAAAGGATCAAGACTTAGTACAAAAAATATAAACGCCAAAATTCAGAAAATGGAAATAACATGGTTTGGGCTAAAAAAATAAGAAGAGTAAAAAGCAACTATATAAATACATATATGTGCTTAATTATTACATAAATAAGAGTAACATAAAACCATGTTATTTATGTAATATATAAGCACATATATGTACCTATATAGTTGCTTTTTGTTCCTTTTTTTTTTTTTTTATACCCCAAACCATGTTATTTCCATTTTCTGAATTTTGGTGTTTATATTTTTTATACTAAGTCTCGATCCTTTGATTGCCACAGGTAAGGATATGGGACCGAAAGCCATACAACAGCTTGCCTTCTGGCTATGGGACCGAAAGTCTCCCACTTTTAAACTATTTCTCCGAACCCGCCTGTCTATTTCTTATAAATCTTACAGCAGGTTATATCAACGGATGGAGCTGTTAACTATTCAAAAGTCTATCTATTCCTAATAAACTGCAGATATTATTGTTTGAATCTTCTTGTTGTTGTATCTCTTACCAAATGACAGTGCTCCTTTTTTGCCCCACTTTAACCTGTTCATAAATGTATGAACTTCATTGCGTGAGGATGCACGAGGATAGGTGGGGTCCACATGAACGGCTCTACATGAAGATATGTATATGGTCTACTTGAACGTTGCTAATTGCATCTTTTGAACTAATATCTATTGTCGAAATCATACCCATCAAACGTATCTAACCATGAATTTAGCTGATAAGTGACTCTTTCTAGGGCCACCCAAGGGATGGACAAGATTAACTTATCAATATACTAAGCTTGATTTTTCATCTGAACCACAATTCAGATGGACTCGAACATGCATAGTGTAGAACACAACACGAGGAGGTATTGTGTTGAGATGGCAAAGTTCTGTGGGCCCACCATAATATATGTATTATATCTGTATGGTCCGTCCATTTTTTCATATCATTTCAGGGCATGAGTCTAAAAGTAAGGTTAGTGGACCACACAACAGAGCATTCGGATACATTGATGCCCGACATCATCGAAACCTTTATAACACCCATCATAATGTTTATTTTCCATCCAACCTATTCATAAAGCCGCAGAGACATGAATGAAGGGAAATCACAATTATCAACTTGATCCAAAACTTTTGTTGCCTAAATTTTTTATTTGAATGATATACATTCAATCCTTATTGTTTTCTTTGGTGTGGTCCATTTGAGCTTTAGATCTGTATCAGTTTTGGGATCATGCACTAAAATGATTCAGAAAAATGAATGAACGGTGTGGATATAACACATACATCACGGTGAGACCCACAAAACTTTACCATGTCAATAAAGTTGTGATGACCCTGGTGTGTTCTACACCATGCAATTTAAGTTCGATTCTGACAATTTCCATCAACCTTTTACTTCGCTGTTAGATTGTATGGAAATGCAAGTCCAACCGTTGCATTGCATAATTTTAGGGCATGGTCCCAAAATGAAAAATTCTACCCTATCCATCGAATTTTCGATATAATTTTAGAGCATGGCTTTAAAAATGAGGACCATACAAAGCTCAAGCGAGCCAAACGAACTAGAAAGTGTGACAATTGAATACCCACTGTTGAAACATTCTTAAGGTTAAAGTATATTCATAATATACCCACTCATTCCACCTGTTTTTACAGCTCATTATAAAGCAAATAATAATAATAATAATAATTAGGCAGATCTGAAGCTCAAGTTGGCCACAAAACATGAAACAGTGACATTGATGACAAATCCACTCCATCCATCAGTTTTTCCACTAGGCTGATCTAAAGCTCAAGCGGGGAAAAGAAAATATTAGTGTTTAAACGACCCTGTTGAAACATTTGTGGGGCCACAAGATCTTTGTGACAAATTCACCCACCCCATTTATTTTTCCAGCAAATTTTATGAGATGGTCTAAAAAATGAGGCCAATATCAAGCTCTAATGGGCCAAACAACAGGAAACAATGGAGACTAAATGCCCAGCGTCGAAAAATCTTAGGGCCATCCTAAGGCCCACTTTGAGCTTTGTATCTGCTTCATTGTTGGGTCAGTACTCTAAAATGAGCTGGAAAAATAGATGGATGGCTAGATTTCTTACAAACAGCAAAGTGGGCCACACATACAATGGGACATACAATGGGGTTACAATTGCATTCTGAATAATTTAAGAGTAAACGATGGGAGATTGCCAAGTACAGTAAAGTGAGGGCAGTTTAATCAGTACTAAAATACAAAGATCAATTCCTATAAGTTACTATGAGCAGTTTAATGTCCAATGGTGAAAACAATGGGTAGGTTTTGATAAATAGTTTAAAAGTGGGAGGTTTTTATCAATACTTAAAAAGGCAGCAACCATATGAAAAATTCCAAAGTAATAATTAAATTATTAAAAATTTTATATACATAAATCACAATAAATAGACGAATGGTGATCTTTGCCTCTTTCAAATCCTTCCTTTTCAAGTCATCCACATATAAATCAGTTAGTCCCTATTAAAATTTTCACATTTCACTCAATTTCATCAATGGGTGGTGACCATCAGTATGAAAGATGGCATGGATGGGTGGGCACGTAAGATTTGATGATCTACACAATTTTAGAATCTTTGTACAAAGTAAAAAATGAATGGTCTATATCCAATGATCCGCCTAATCACTATGACAGGAGAGATTTTTTTTTTTTACTGCTCATACTTTACAAATAAGATGATCCTTAGATCCACAATTAATGGTTTAGACCGTCTAAAAGCAGGCCAAATTTTAAAAAAAGATTTAAAAAAAATATCTTCCATATTTTCTCTCTCATGCTCTTGTTGCTGAAGTTCCGGCTTTTATTTCACACTATTATAATATAATCCCGAGCCACAATAAATCCAGATCAATCCTAGGTATTAGAAATTTAGATATAATATTACCATTAATTTGTGCACTTTGTGAAAGTACATTTAACAAAGATAGAACAATCGAATAAATAATAACCAATAAAATAATCATAAAGAATACAAAATATTTATACATCCCACTTTCTTCAATTACAGATGAAACCCAATCTCCCCTTGCAATGCGCACTTAGGGCCTGTTTGATTTTGAGGGAATAGGGAAATACTCTTGAAAAAAGTCATTATTACCTTTTTCCCTTGTTTAAAATTTTAAATGCATATTCTTCTCGAATATTGGTCCGAAAAAGCTGACTTGCATTTGTGGACCCCACTGTAATGTGTATGACATATCCACACCGTCCATCTGTTTTATCAGAAGATTTTAGGGCCTAAGTCCAAAATTGAGACAAATGCAATGCTCAAGTGGCCCATATCACAAGAAACAATAGCCTTAAACGTCTGCCATTAAAAGTTATTTTGTTTATTGGGCCCACATTAATGTTTATTTTTCATCTAACCTGTTCATGAGGTCTTAAAAACATTGATAAGGGGTAAACACAAATATCAGCTTCAGCCAAAACTTCTACGGGCCACATAAATTTTTATACGGCAAGTATTCAATTTCCACTGTTTCCTATGGTGTGGTCCATTGGAGCATTGGATCTGCCTCATTTTTGGGTTCATGGTCTAAATCAGGATAAGGTATAGGATGAATAGTGTTGATACATCACGTACATCACAGTGGGCCCTATATTCATTTACCAGCCATCCTCAATTTTAACGCCATAAAGCTAAGCCGTAGACATAGGCGCAGGAAACGATGGGGTAATTCCCTGGTAAGTAATTATTACTTATTTTCCAGGTAATTACCATTTACTTCAGAAATCAAATAGGCCCTTAGGAAAATCCTAGCCCCCTTGAGAAAATCAATTCCTAAGCCCTTACAAGTGCATAAACCCCCTCACCTTATAAAATCATTGCCCTTAGAGAGAAAACACTCATAATTACCGATATTAATAAAAAATGAACTTGAATACCTTGATTTACACTAATCTGTGTAAACCATCCGCTGTACCGAAACAAATCGACTCACACATATCGATCGATCCGAAAACGTGTAAATCTTCATAGCGTATAAAATGAGATTCACCCACTAATTTGATTGGACCAATGGGATATCGGTCGAATCGATAGTGGGTTTCTCTGCACTCTCAGATTGGCAGAATCCAATACATCATGTACAACAATCTTCATCTTGACTTGCAGTCTATCAAGTCACCCTAAATATCTCTCGTGCAACCTTCACCTTAAGCGTATACAGCTCCCCGTATTCTCTACATGGAACGAAACTCCATACGCACCCATGTACAAGAGTACCCAATCACATCAATGGCTAGAGAGATTGATCAAGTACAAGCAATGTTTGAACATCTTTATGATCACCGGCTTCGTCAACATGTCCATGGCATTCTCGTTCACGTGAATATTCTGAATTAGAATCTTTCCTAAAGTAATGAGTTCCCATATCTTGTGTAATCTCACGTCGATGTGTTTGATTCTCACGTGATACACTTAATTCATCGCTAGATGGATAATACTGTGACTATCGCAATGCAACCAAATTGCCTCCTACTTCAACCTGAGTTCTCCTATAAAACTTTTCAACTATAATGCCTACTTTGACACATCTGTCGCAACCATATATTCTAATTCAATTGTAGAAAATGCTATCGTATACTGTAGCATAAATCTCTAACATATCGGTTTGCTTGCTAATGTAAAAACATATCTTATGGTGGGCCTTTTGTTATCCAGATTGGTAACTTACAAGATTGGTTTTATTATCAACTTTAATTCTATGTGAAGTAAATAATAAAATATCTCATTGAGATCCTTAAAGGCATAGATTGACTAAAGAAATAAATGGGGATATGTTCATATGCTTTTCAAGGTAAAACATCAATGAATTTTTACAACTTCTTTAAGAGGAACATCTGACCACAACATGCCACCAATGGAGAGTTTTCAATCTAAATGAATATCATCTTACTTGATTCGCCTACCTTGGTGGGAATGAATTTAAATTAAGGAGACTCTATTAAGAATATAGACGGTTATAAGCAACACCTCTCCAAAATATGGTATAGAGATTAATATATGTCATAATCGATTTAACAATGTTTAATAGTTTCTTGTTCATTCTCTCTATTTTGTTGTAGAGTATAAGTCATTGTGTACTGTTAAATAATATCAATACTTTTACATTATTATTTAAATATTTCAGATATATACTTGCCATCTCTATCAGATCTAAAGATTTTAGTCATTTTCTCTAGTTGATTTTTAATTTCATCTTTGTATTTGAAAAAACTGCCAAAAGTCTCAAATTTGTATGAGGTGAGATATGCATATTCATTGTACAAATAATCATTAACAAAAGTCACAAAGTAAGGGTATCCAGTTCCGACACGTATATTTAGGGGTCCATAAATGTCTGAATTGACTATCTCTAATCGACTCTTAGACCTACTTGCTTCGAAAAAATATTTCTTAAATGTTTTTTCAGCACACAATGCAAAATAATAAGTCAAACTCTATATAAGGAACCGAACAAACCAGAATGACCTAGTCTTTTCATGTAGTCCGTTCTAATGTGACTTAATCTCGCATGTCATTTTATAAATTTAGATACAATCAATTCGCTCGGCCTAACAAATAAAACAAGAAATGCATGTTGTGTGTGTGTGTGTTGGATATGTGTACAAAAAATAAAATAAAATAAAGCAAGAAATGTATAATCATAATCCACATCTAAAATAAATAAATATAAAATTAAACCACTCTATGTAAAAATGAGGTTATTCAATTTTAAAAAAACGCTAGTGTTTGAAAAAATAAATATCAAAACCATCTACTAACAACTTAGAGAAAAAATAAAACTCTAACGCATACATGATACATAGAGTACCACAAAGGATTATTGTTCGCCTTAAGTGTGTACAAAGACAATAAACGTCAATTCCTAGCACATTTTCCATGATGTTTTTCCTCATGTAGACCTAGTATCTCCCAATGACTAAATGTTGTAATTTCTTAAGTCTTCTGTGATCTTATATCATTTGCTTTATTGTGTATGAATCTTATCTGTTTGTTAGATAGAATATTAACGGTAAAAATTTTAAAATAAATGCTTGCAAACAAGGTATCAGGTAATATTGAAATTGTCTTCTTTTTCTTAGTGTATTAAAGGATATAATAATTGACATTTCTTAGACAAAAAAGACTACGTTGGATGCTTTCTACTTTTTATACCCCTTTTCATTCATGGAATTAGGGGAGGCGTCATCGGCTTTTATTCTTAGTTGATCTTTTTTTTTCCTTTTTGTGACCTTGCAACAATTTCTTGATACCTTTTTGTTTGAGAGACTCTGTTGCAATGATTTTGACTTTACCTGAGTAAATAATATTAATCTCAACTTTATGTACTAGGTAAATGTAAAAGTCACTAGATGTTGTAATTGAATAATTAAGTTTCAGAATCCTTTTAATGGGGCCCATGATTTGAGTAAGAAACAGTGCATTGTGATAATTTTCTAATTTTCAATTAATTTTTACTTGTCATTTTTAAGATCACTTATAACTTGCTCAATTTTTCGAATATAATCCTTAATTGAGCAACTAAATAACACGCTATATTCCTAAAATTCCAATTCTATTATCTTAATATATGCATCTAGCTTCTGTGTATAAGTATTAGCCAGTGCATCCTAGTTTCCCTTAATGATCTCATGTACTTTATATAAAGGTATGAACACCTTATGCATGATGGTTATCAAGACATTGATGTCTAAGCAAATTTTTTTACACCATTTGGCACGACGCTTCAATATAATTATATATTCGGTTAAGTTGTCATTTTCAATCAATATTAATTCCTCTTAAACCTCATATAGAGTGTGTGAAATATCATCATTATCTAAAAGACATCTCATTATGCTAAATTAGTCTCCATAACCATCAATTTTCTAACCTTTTGAGTTGTTGAATAATTAGTGCTTTGATAGTATTTTTATATTGCATAAATAACACTACTTAGCTAATATATAAGGTATTGACACTGATCATTAATATTTCTACTTGTTATAATAATTCTTAAGTTATAAAAGTGACTAATGTATCTTAAATGAGATTTAAAAGTCCATATACTCGAATATGTATTGCATATCAATAAAGTTCTAAAAAATAAGATAAATAAGACACTTCTGTGACTAGGAATTTGCATAACTTATGCAACCTTTAATTATGAGTATACGCATCATTTGGTAGTATAGACGATCTCCCACTCAGGTTATGTACAGCCTTAGTGAACTAAGTATTAAATAGCATTAAGTTTTTAGAGTTCTACCAATAAATTTGACAATAATTTAAACATGTAAAGCCATTTATTGTTTACCATAAGAATTCGTGAAAATTTAATGCTAATCATACTAGGAAAAATGATTATGAACATTGGTGATGAATCCAATCACTAGCATTGACAAATCATTATTACTAAAACATCTAATCATCAACATTGATGATGGTTTCAACCACTAACGGATCCATGATCAATAATGATAGAGTAACTATCTAGAAGAATTTACATTCTCATACACATATGTGCAATTAATAACTTTAAAGCACATTGGGTCACACATTTTATACATTTTTACGTACAACGTGTTGCCTACCTCATATTATTACATTATAAAACATTATGATAATGATTATTTACATAAAAATCAATAATTTATCATTTAATGCCTTATATTCTTAATCCATACATCCATCATCGTCATCATCATCACATGAGATACGAATCATTGATTACCAAAGCATACTGCACCATTGAATAGATCTTGCCAAAAAATCCCAATTACTTGTCAACACTTGACTTAAATTAGTACACAAATGACTGATTTAAGGCCATTAATAAGATGCACTTAATATGATTTAAAAGGTAACTTGGGCTTTCAAGTGGGCCCATCTCGATTTACCCACGTGGGGCTCATTTGTATCATCCAAATGCCTGTGGATAGTGCACTATGTTCTATATATTTTGTCATATAGAATGGACGTAGATGGTATCATCTACACCATCAAATCGTCACGTATAGGAAGATTGGGGCCCACTTAATAAAACAACCCGTGGACACCAGTTAGATAGCAATCATTGTCGATCCCAGGTTTAACTCAGTGTGGGCCAATGTCTACAAAAATTCTGACACGTAAGTATGTCTAGATCTTTTTAAAATAGGTCCAAAAGTGAGTACGCCCATCAACTCTTGAAATCAGGCCCACCCTCCTTTGCTTCTTTTTCACCTGAGGTTTTGAGAAACGGATCGCTTTTCCCATTCTCATTCTCCTTCTCCTTTGTTTTTTTAATCAAACAGGAGCCAACTACACGACATAGCTGCCAACTACTGGTAGGGCTTGCGGCCATGGCTGCTGAGAGAGAGAGAGAGAGAGGGGCACACCCAAACCGAATGAGTCCGAACTATTTTGAGACATCATGGGCCGAGACTGGGCTTGAGCCTACATTGGAAAATGCAGGCCGGGCTCGGACATAGCTCGCCCCGCACAACCGATTTTAGGACATTACTAGTTTCATACCACGGCATATCTAATGGACAGTTTTGAGTCTCAACCCTGTACAAAGCATTTGTGAGTGCGCGGATGGGCGGTTAAATCCAAGTCTCCCAGAATCATTTCCAGGGAAGATTGTTAAGAAAAAAGTACTCATAACACAGCACATCTGATGGACGGTTCGAATCATACACACGGACCAGTGTGCAGATTGGCAGACAAATACAAGTCTCCCTGATTCATTTCTAGGGAAGATAGTTGTCACACCATTTTTTTTTTTTAAAAAAAAAAGAGAAAAAGAGAGAAATAAAAAAGGGGGAGTAAAAGATTCATGCATAAACAATACTTTCCAGTGATGAACCACTTCTCTAGTGAGCTAGTTTCAGAGGTTAGAATTAGCATACCGGGCCGTATCATCCATGACCGATACATATTCGACAATATGCCCAGAAATAAATAAAATCCAAAACCTGTCCAAGAACCTCATGAAATGCTGCGAAAATATATTAATAAAAAACCATATTTATGTCCCTCAAGTATATGGTTTAACAAGTGAATGAGGAGGGTATAGGTGTGAGTCGGTCATATCGTTGGGCATCCATATGGGTCAGCCCTTATATACCATTTTTCAATAATACTTCAACCCTTTCTAGAAGATTCCAATCGTAAGTATCTGTTACCATCAAATAATGGTACGCAGGAATGTTAAAGCATTTCAATATACAGATATGAAAATCGGCATCTTGAAAAGCTTGCTAGATTTCCCCAAAAGTAAAAGAAAAGAAAAAACCAACTAGCAAAAGAGAATTTTGAATCCCATTGCTTGATAAATTCGAGTCTTCAAGAATTTCGTCTACTTTTTCCAAAATAAACGCCTTGCAACCTCCTCCAAAGACCAAATATCCAAGAAATGATTCAACTGGTAAATCTGATTTTATCTAGAAAAAAGCTTTAATACTCTGGCAGTGTGATGGCTGATACACAGCCACTACGAAATTGTATGCACCATGCAACTAACTCAAACTGGACTATCAAAATTATGAGTGCAAATTTAGATGGGTCATAAACCAAAAGTTTCAATGAGTTGATTGCAGAAACTGGCTGATTTCTGGACATTTATTGGACAGTTCAAGTGAACATTATCCAATGCTCCTAATTTGACAAACAAGTCTACACAATCAGACCTTCAACCACTCTAATTTTGGGGCCATGACCTATCTACAGTGGTCCTGCAAATTGGACGGCTGAATTCGAGTTAATGCAGGACATCCATCACAAACTGTCAGAGTATCAGATTAACTCCCCTTCTGATGAACCCCTTGGACAGAAATCAGTTCTCAGTCCAGTACAAGTTTATGTCAGAAATAAAACACATTCACTTACCAGAGTTATATAAGACCTTTCGATATATTTAGATGGGCTAATGCTAGCCATTCACCCTATTCTACCAACACCCGTCCTCTGCTATGGAGGGAGGCAGGGGGTGCGACAGTAAATACCTATGGGGCCCGTCGTGATGCTTGTGTAAAATCCATTCCATTCATCATTTGAAACTAATCATAGTAGGACTAAACCCTAGATATCAGGCTCATATAAAGCTTAAGGAGACCACAACACAGGGAACAGCCGGATAGGATGCACCATTGAAATAATTCTGGGACCCACCATAGTCTTGTATAAAGCAGATATTTGGTTTTTACCTTCATCCTCCGTGTTCTCGCCCTATGAACATCACAATGGGGCCCTGAAAGATTTCACCTGTGGACATCTCTACTCGGGCATTTTCATATGGTGTGGCCCACATGAGTTTTGGATCAACTTGATTTTTAGGCTCACTTCCTGAAATGAGCTGGCTTTAGTGATGGACAGATTGGATGTCACATATTCGTTACTGTGGGCTCCACAGAGATTCATGTCACCATGCTTGGAGTAGCCAACAAGTCGCTGTAACACAGTGACTCGCTCATCAAATTGCCTCTGAGTTGTGGTAGTATTAAACTATTAATCATTTAGATGACAGACATAATACAATATGCACATCTTATGTGTTAATCACGAGTCAGACACGATTAAGTCTGTCCCAGTTCAATCAAATAGTGACACAATCACATTTATAAAAAAAAAAAAAAAAGGGAACAAAAAAGAAGATGAAAATAGTGCATCTTTCTCATCAGTTACAAATGCATTACACTACAAGCTGCCCCATCTTTGCACCAAAAACACGGCACTATGGTGGCAGCAGTCATAGTCTACAATGGGACTTACATCTGAAACAGCACTCAGTTTCCTACATCACACACACACATGTACATAACATCATCAACTAGGACTTACTTTGATGTGTAATATAGATGGCCTCTACCATTATGAATAGGAAGGACGGCTAGGAGCAGCAAAGAAAGCAGAAAATAAGCTATATTTTAGGACCCAAAACATGAAAGGAATCAAGGGAATTGAAAAGTTTCGATGCCAAGGAAATGGTTCCCAGAGTAGGAGATTCATGCAACTACAGCATACAGTGCACTCACCTTCCAATGTAGCAAAATGATTAGGACTCGTTCCCTTCCTCAAGAAAGCCTTGCGTGTCGCTCCCTTTACCCCATGCTCTCTCCTTCCACAGCCTCTCCACCTGCTCAAAGCTCATCCCCTTGGTCTCCGGCACAAAGATGGCCACGAAAGCAAATCCTGCCACTGCGAGGCCAGCAAGTATCAAGAATGTTGTGCCAGTCCCCACAGCTGTTGCGACCGATAGGAATGTCAGGGACATGATCAGATTCGAGATCCAGTTCACGGTAGCCGACATTCCGCCACACAGCCCACGATATGCCTCCGGATAGATCTCCGAGTTCACGGCCCATGGCACACAGCCCATGCCCGGAGAGAAGAATGTAATGTATAGAGCCAAGCCGGCAACTGCAAGCCAACCGAAACCAATTTTGCAACTGTTATGAAGGATGTAAGAGTCACAGAGTCCAGGCAATGACTGTGCATAGAATGCTCCTGAAAGGATGCAGAGGGCTATTATGACGCCTGATAAGCTAGTGAGGGCCAAATGGCGTCTCCCGAAACGGTCGATTAGGTATATTCCAACCACCGTTCCTGCAGCATTTAGTGCAGCGACGATCAAAGACAGGAGTATTGCTAGCTTGTTGGAATGAAATCCAGCCATCTGCACAATTGTGGGACTGTAGTACATGACAGTGTTGATTCCTGTGAGTTGCTGAAATGCCTGCACATGAAAATAGCAACAATGCATTACAGAGTGCATATAAATATAGATGCATCTGTGTATGCGTGCACAATTATTAATCTGCAAAATGCACAAACACAATCATGCATGTGTTATGAAAAACAAGATCTTTTAAGATGGGATTCTTTCCCCTTATCATTTCTTGAGGCGATTGACCCAACTCCCAGACATTTCCATGAGGACCTAAATCTCAATTGCTTTCAAGATGAAAAAATTGCCCCACAATAAAATGATCCAAAATATGTATGTTTCAACATGATCAAACTTAGAGAATGGCTTGGCTACTTTGACATGAAATGGTAACAATTACTAGAAGGGAGCCACTAAACACCCACCCTGATTGATAGAAACACCCACCATTTCCACATTTGGAAATACCATAGCTCAAAGCTGCACTTGCATTACCAAAAGTAGAAACAGAAAGCTGTGTCTAGATGAAAGGCAAAGGACAGTCAACTCATGCATCACCCATGCATTGCATTACCAAATGCGCCCAGTGCACCCTCGTAAAAAGAAGAGGACAATCAACTCAAAGACTTGCCATAGATCTTTGTGCTGCACCATCCAGACCAGTTTCTTCGGTCATCAAAAAAATGGAAATAACCTACTTTAGAAAAAGGAATGAATATTCCCAAATTTTCTTTGAATACATCACTCGTCTCTAGCGTAGCTATTGCTTTAAACTGTCCCTGCCACTAGGTAACTTGGACAGGTGAATTGAATATTTGGTGCAGATAAAAGAATGTTGGACAAGGGACCTCAGAAAACCCATAATGCTGATACATTCATACAGTTCTATGATTTTATATATATATATATATATATATATACACACACACACACACACACACACACAAGTATAAAATGATAATGAAGGAATGAAATATAGGAAATTTTTTTATGTATAATAAAAAACATCCAAGGCCATATTAATAGGATATGAATTATACAGAAAGACAGTAAAAAGGGAAATTTATTCAAGTTTTTCCTAAAAGCCACATCAATGTGTGTTGCATTGCAACTGGGCGCCTCTAGGCCAGGTCCACTAGCCAACCTATTGTGCCTTTACGCAGGTTCAAGCCAGCTCAATTAATTACTTGGCTGAAAATTCAACAAACCCAACTGGTTGGCTTCTGGGCTAAACCCAAACATAGCCTGGACTGTGATGGGTCAGGGCCCAACAAGACATTTGCAACTTATGTATGACATGTCCAACACAACAAAGTTTTATGCCAAGTGAGCTTGTTACATAATGTCACTATGGTAGAAAAAGGAAAGTGTGACTTGGAAACTAACCCGGACAGTAAGATCTTAGAAAATCTTACTCTAAATCTGGATTGGTCGCTTTCCTCTCTTCATCACACACAAGCATGAAGAAACCATTTGAAAGCATCTTCCAACCACACAATGTTATTGCGACGAAGAGAGGGAAGTGACCAATCCATATTTAGACTGAGAATCCAATAACGAATTTGACATTCTAGCCACAGTTTAGATTAAACAGTAGGCTGTGGGAGCATTATCATTTTGAAGATCGCAATGAGATTTTGATCATCTAGAAACAGCAGGGAAGATCTGGGTACTTACCTCTTCCCTTTTACCTGAAGGCCAGCTCCAGCCAAAAAGGCAATCCTGATTTCCTTCGTCCTGAAAACATCCAAGAATCTGATGTTATTTGAACGAGCCTCTTCCTCGGAAGCAACAGAGAGCTGATCTAGCTCTTCCTCCAAACGAACGGGGCCGTAGATTTTTTCAAGTACTTTAATAGCTTCAGATTTATCTTTCTGTGCATTAATACAACAGATCAGACATGTTCAAAGGTCAAGAGCAATCCAGTACTGACAGTTTGTCCATGATTTCCATAACGGACAAATTGCTTTTGGAACCAAAAGAATATAGGATTCACTACCTTGAGGTATAACCAGCGTGGTGATTCAGGCAAAAACAGCATAAGGAAGAACTGTATAATGGCTGGCAAAGCAGCCATTCCAAGCATCCATCGCCATGTCCCAGGGACCTGCACAATTATGAACGGAGTGATTGCAGCATATGAAAAAACGAAATTCACAACACTGAGGCGATGAAAAGTCTATATTCAAAGGTAAGATGACTCAATGATTTGACAGGTCAACAGTATGACTCTGATTGTGATTGACAATCACAATATCAAGGTGATAGATCTCAAAGAACCTAGTCATTCATAATGTTTGCAGCAAATGGATGACAAAAATTTAAAATATCTTGGGGAAAGGATTGCCTACAAAGAAAAATATTTGGAGATTTTTAGAAATCACCATATATTAAGAGCCATATAATTTGTAAATTCTGCTTTTCTTTTCTCTTAGCATTAAAAAAAAAAAAAAAAAGTAAAAAAATGCCCATGATTCTCTCCTCTATCACAATCTGATAGGTCTCAACCAGTGTTTTAAATAGCGGTAGCGTCTTGCGTAGCGTTCAACCCTCCGTAGCGTGTAGCGAAATAGCGTAGCGTAAGCTACACAATACTTCTATTTTTATATATATATATGGGAGCATTATCATTTTGAAGATCGCAATGAGATTTTGATCATCTAGAAACAGCAGGGAAGATCTGGGTACTTACCTCTTCCCTTTTACCTGAAGGCCAGCTCCAGCCAAAAAGGCAATCCTGATTTCCTTTGTCCTGAAAACATCCAAGAATCTGATGTTATTTGAACGAGCCTCTTCCTCGGAAGCAACAGAGAGCTGATCTATCTCTTCCTCCAAACGAACGGGGCCATATATTTTTTCAAGTACTTTAATAGCTTCAGATTTATCTTTCTGTGCATTAATACAACAGATCAGACATGTTCAAAGGTCAAGAGCAATCCAGTACTGACAGTTTGTCCATGATTTCCATAATGGACATTGCTTTTGGAACCAAAAGAATATAGGATTCACTACCTTGAGGTATAACCAGCGTGGTGATTCAGGCAAAAACAGCATAAGGAAGAACTGTATAATGGCTGGCAAAGCAGCCACTCCAAGCATCCATCGCCATGTCCCAGGGATCTGCACAATTATGAATGGAGTGATTGCAGCATATGAAAAAACAAAATTCACAACACTGAGGCGATGAAAAGTCTATATTCAAAGGTAAGATGACTCAATGATTTGACAGGTCAACAGTATGACTCTGATTGTGATTGACAATCACAATATCAAGGTGATAGATCTCAAAGAACCTAGTCATTCATAATGTTTGCAGCAAATGGATGACAAAAATTTTAAATATCTTAGGGAAAGGACTGCCTACAAAGAAAAATATTTGGAGATTTTTAGAAATCACCATCACCATATATTAAGAGCCATATAATTTGTAAATTCTGCTTTTCTTTTCTCTTAGCATTAAAAAAAAAAAAAAAAAAAAAAAAAAAAACGCCCATGATTCTCTCCTCTATCACAATCTGATAGGTCTCAACCACAAAAAAAAAAAAAAGAAAAAAAAGAAAAAAAAGAAGAAGAGTTTTTCAGATGCCTTAATGCTTTCCTCAGTTAAAAGTGGATTGATCAGTACCACATCATACATTAGACTTCTACACAGGCATGTGAAAATCAGATTACAGAAAGTTTCAAAGTTTCCTACGTTCTTTGCAATCTAACCAGTTATTGTAACTCAACCTCATAAACATTCTTAAACAGAACTTGCAAAGAGAAGTTATACAGGATAATCCCCTGGAAAGGTACCAGTATAGACTAATGAGTATGGTCAAGGATATGGCAAGAATCAAGTCCAAAGATTGGTTTCGACTATAAGTACAATGCTGTTAATATATTAACCCAACTAATACATTGTTAAACATGCATTAGGAAAAAAAGAAGCAGAGGTTGGTTTGTAACCTAGCTGGTAGAGTTCGCTGTAAATTCTAAACTAGTAGTCAGTTAAAAACCAGGCAATGTTGAGCATCACAAGTCTCAAGGATGACTAGGAAGAGGGCAAGTAGATACCTTACCCTTACTCAAGCATCCAACTGATTATTTGATTATAAGGTTGAAAAACATATTAACAATACAACTACTTTTCGTTACAGCTGCTTGAAGATCATGACTTACATCCTCATTAGTTGATAAAAACAACAATCAAGATAGAGTGTATGTAAATGGCCTAGAGAAGCAAGAAAAAATTGCATTCTTTCCATAGAACATGTAAAAGAGTATCAACTTATGAGTCTGATTGGTGAAGAAGCAAAAAAGGCATGGAAAAAGCTAGCTCCCACAACTGGAATGCTCTAAGCAGTGCTGTGGAAAGAGGAAATCACACAGGAAGCATGAAAGGCTTTGAGGATTTGGAGATGGATTCAAAGTTTGAAAAATGGACAGACCCTCGCACACCATTTATCACTGTAGAGGTAAGTGGAAAACTTCCATGATCCTAATAAGCATTGTCAAATTGAATTACAAGTATTAGTCTAATAAAGTGGAATGACCAAATTATAGCTTCCTTCCATTGCGTTCATATTGACAGCCTGGGCTCCAAATCTAAATTACACTACTTGAAAGTTGGACTTGAAAGAAACTTCACCGCAATGTGAGGGATATGTAACACACAGACACAGTATACTTACTCATTATGAAGAATGAGAAACATCATTATTTATTTAATTGAAGAGAAGAAACATCACTATTTATTATTATTTTTTTTTGTTATTTCCTATCGATGAAACTGAACGTTTGCAATTCAAGTCACTTGTGCATCAAAACAGAACTTAAATTGGCCCCAGGTTACCCACAATAAGCTCTTTGAAAACCCTCCACAGTTCCACTACAATAGTTTGCAAAGAGCTTACCTTGGATAGAATGTATGTTTAAAAGATAATAATAAACACAACTGTGTCATCAATCCTGTCAAAATTGTATTCAAAATTCACTGTGGTTACTCGTTATCCAATAGTATCCAAATCAGGCAAACACAACCTTTTATGCAATATTTTTTTTAATTGAAAAAACTTCATTATGGACTCTGTCCCAACATCAACTGGAGAAAAATTGCAAGGAATTTATGACATTCCACTATTGATTTTTTATCCTTAAATGCTGTTCCAGGAAAACATCTAAACAGGTATTTATTGAATAAATATTGAAGTTGATCAAAAAATAACAATAGAATGACATAAAGCACGATAATCTGACCTCAGTGAAGCCAAGATTTACAAGGTAGGAAAGAAACTGCCCGCCAGTAATCATAAGCACATTTGTAGCTACTAGTCCTCCCCTTATCTCAGACGGGGATGCTTCAGCAATATACATGGGAGCAGTCATAGATGCAACACCAACACCCAGGCCCACCAGGAATCTTCCAAATATAAGAACGTAAGGATTTGGTGCAGCACACATGACAATTGATCCAACAGCAAAAACTACATCAGCAAGAAGGGTAGTTTTCTTACGCCCATACACATCATTAGTCCAACCCCCTGAGGCAGCTCCAAAAATTGCACCTAGCAATGCCATGCTAACAATTGTTTCCTACCAGCATAAGCATTAATCAACATACTGAGTTGGTGCCCAAACATAAAAACACTTAAACACCCATGAAAATATACAATGGCATTATTGAACATGTACCTGTAGAAATTCGCTGTCATTAACGACCTGAAAATCATCTCGAATGTACAAAAGTGCCCCAGATATAACACCTGAAATGAACATTTTCATCACCTGATGTAACATCTGAAATTTTTTGTGAAAAAACACACGAGTTGTGCCCTGAAAAGAAAATGAAGACTAACCAAGAACTAGTATGAAATATAAAATCATATAAGAGAACTGGAACACTACTAGATCAGTGAATCGATCTCATAAGAGACGTCTATGGTGCTTATAGAGTAGATTTGCAGCCTTGCTGAAGATGTATCTAACCACAGTTTAATAGATCTCTGCTGTAAAAACTTCCCTACCACAACCTAACCACAGTTTACTAGATCTCTGCTGTAAAAACTTCCCTACCACAACCTAACCATACAAATATGAGATTATGAGATCGCATCTATATATACAAGGACAGTCTTATAACTGATTCCTCCTGCTGGTGTTCCAAGGGTTCTCAGGACCAATGTAGTCAAGCAATTGGCATAGGTGTCTAGGTAATCACCATCCACCATACCAAGCTATATGGGCTTTTATTAGTGTAGGTTAAGAAATATATGTATATATGTATATGCGCGCGCACACACACACACACACACACACACACACACTGTTGGGCGTCGCAGGAAAGATGGATTGGGAGCTATATATATATATAGAAAGAGGCCTGCTCTCCTGCGCACCTTCTTTGGTGAGCAGCAC
The DNA here is from genome assembly GCF_029962835.1 of Magnolia sinica. Classification (NCBI taxonomy): domain Eukaryota; kingdom Viridiplantae; phylum Streptophyta; class Magnoliopsida; order Magnoliales; family Magnoliaceae; genus Magnolia; species Magnolia sinica. The sequence goes on from NC_080577.1 coordinate 96,004,020, forward strand.
ACGTGTCATGGACACAAATTCTGAATGGTCCATGTGATGCAGCACCCCTTGAAACCTCCCGGGACGAACTTTCGGCCTGATTCAAAACTCTGGTAGGCCATAGCAAAGATAGAGGCATATCAAGGGAGGAAACTGTTTGTTTTCCATGGCCCAATGGAGTTTTTGATCAGGTTGAAAGTTGGTCCTGGGGGTGCCGCATCACATGGACCATTCAGATTTTGTGTACACGACACATGTGCAAAGGTGCACAGGTGAGCTCTCTCTCTCTCTCTCTCTCTCTCTCTCTCTCTCTTCCGATTCAGCTCATTATCAGATCTGATATAAACTCACCCCTCAGATTCAGCTCGTCATCAGGTCAGATCTAAACTGTCGAGTTCTGGACGATTCATAATGGACTCAGTCATGGATCCCTTCTCCCAAGGAATTCGGTCGGTTCCAGCCCGATCTCCCCTCCAATTCAGCTCGTCATCAGATCTGATCTAAACTCTCCCCTCCGATTCAGATCCGATCTAAACCATCAAGTCCATGACGATTCACAACAGACCTAGTCACAAATCCCCTCTCAAAAAACACAGTTGAGGTAAGAATCATTTTCATCTACCGGACCGAATGTGAATCCTCCACACAAGCACGAGGTGTGTTTCCCCCACCATGGGGAAATTTGAATATTTAAATGTTAACCTATAAGTCACTTACAGGGCAGTAAATCCCACCCCTCCCCCATGTAACTTGCTTACGATTTTTGCCTGTAAATAACTTATAGGTTGTAAATCATCTGCAGGACAATTTAAGTCACTTACAACTTACAGAACTTACAGGCATCAAAACTCCCCCTATTAAGACTTCAATCATGAGTTATGGCCTTTTAATCTATGCAATTCAAGATCATTGATGATTTCATGGTTCATGCCCTATTCAGCAGGCAACGGCTGAGGCTATTTCAGTCTTTTCAACTACCTTGCATGGAACTTTTTTCCTAATTTTTTTTTGGGGGAGAGGTTAGGGAACATCAACTACTGTGCACGTCTTTTCCACTAACCCATCCTTCTCGAAGGATTTCACATTGAGGCAGATGACGTGACGCCTCTTCTCACCACCTCATATCATTCTGTAAGTCGGGTCCATACATGTCGTCGTCGTCGTCATCATCAACTGGGGCCGGTTACATGCATCCTTTTCCGCCACTCGACTCTATCAAGGGCCATGACTTCAGTTAGACCATAAGTCATCAATTACAGAGAGAAGGGAGACTCTGTCGTGTGTGCGTGAGCAATAGAGGAGGAAGAGAAGAGGAGAAAGGGGTGGACCCGCCCTCGTGCTCGATCGAAACCATGTTCACCAACCACCATTGCTGTCATCGAATCAGGTAAGTGAATTAGCTCATCTATACATCGGATGGTTGATTTGAGCGGGCCATCGAGCCGATTAGGTCGTTGTGTAATCGTTTCATTCAATCAAAATAAACTGAAATACAACATTCAAATGGCAATTACAGTAAAGACTTCAAGAATTAAAACAAAAATAATTACCTGTATCGTATCCAAACAGCAACCCACCGATACCAGCAGTCAGCGTCAGTCCGATCACGTACCAATTGCTGAAATACGACACCTCTCTAATCGATCTCGAATCCAACATCCCCGAGCTCCCAGGCATGGAAATGATCGTCATCGTACACGTCTACGGTGCGAATCTCCCCTGAAAGAAAAATTCCTCCCGGAAAAACCGATCGTTCTACTGTAGCAAGCAGCAGCAGCGTCCGAAACGCTCCCGAAAACCGTCCGGCTTTAACTAGTTAGCTTAAAGGCGTGGAAATGCAGTTTTAGACGGCTCGGATTTGGCGAGACGCGTCGAAATTCGAGGAGGAGAAATGAACAGATGATGGATTTTCAGATGGTTTCGAGAGAGAAGACGGAAGAAAATGATCAGATGACGGGTTTTCAGATGGTTTTGGGAGAGAGATATCAGGAGACGGATTTTCAGAAGGTTTTGAGAGAGAGGGACACGTGGCTGAGAAGCTAGGATCAGGATCCAGTATAGCTATATAAACTTTCCGTGACCGCGCATGAAAATGCAACAAACACGTTGTAGCCACGCGTACCAAGTAGCAAACGTGTATGAGATCCAACCGTTCATCATGACTGGCCCTTTATAATTCTACCAATAAGTGAGTTTCAGATGGTATACTCATGAGATTGGAGACATCTTTATGAAGAAAACTTCAGTTGGAAAATGATCACGGGACAGTCTACATCTGACATATATGTGAAGCCCGGATGGTTAGGACTGATTGTTTAGGTTAACGTAAACCCAACTTGGGGCCCATGTGATAAACGTCTCAGATCTTGAACACGTGTCTCACGTGGCCACACCTGTTGGCGCTTGCGATAGCAAGCTGAGAATAGAAACAAACCCTTTTTTAACGTTTGCGCCTCTGCGAAGTTTCAGAAAGACCGTGTAGAAGGTGTCCAAAACGAGAGGAGTTTTATATTTGTCATCCTCGGCCATCCAATCTCCTCGGGCTTTTATATTTCTATTAGCTATCGATCGGAGGGCTGTCGGCTTCACGTAGCTTTTTCTACCAGATTGGAAGACTTTCGTACCACCAATCAGAGCACTGAGAGTTCAATCAAAGGGTTTTCGTTTTTTTTTTTATTTTTGTTCCTGTCAAGGTTCATACATCATGGATCTATCAGATCAACGGTCTCGATCACAAGATATTGGGAACTTTTGAGATCAGAGGTTGTAACACCTTCCCTTTCAATAATAAAATAATAAAATAACAAACCCTATCCGTATTCTTTTTCTAATGATTTCCATTATCCGATGGGTGGAATATGATCAGTTACATTCCAACCTATATGAATTCCTTACGCTTGAGTTTTTTTGCCAGATCTCCAAGTTGTGCACGTAAAATCCAACCGTAGGTTAGGTGAGATATGCAATTCTAAGTATACTCCACAAATCAGGCCGATTCAAAACTCAAGTGGGCCACACCACAGGGTACAATGTAAAGTGCGGCTTAGAATCTCTATACTCACGTTATGGGCCACCTGAGTTATGTAATGGATGTGGCTTTTTAGATTGTCCGTTCATCTTTGTGGTTTTCATCCGTATGAATGGATTGGATGGCATATGCATAACAAGCTGGGCCAACTTATGTAAATTCCCGTACACTTGAGCTTATGTGGAAACCTGATTTTTTGGCACTCGGCCTAATACAAGAGGAAGACTCTGATGTACGGTTGGATGACGGGTGCATTTAACAGTGGCCCCACACGGATCGACGGTGTGGGAGCTCACATGTGTCCCATTTGAGCGGATTTTATCATTCCATGCTGAAAGAGTTTTTCCCTACTGTACAACCCACCTATGAGCCAGGCACCTTATTAATGTCTTCCATTCTTACTTTCCAAGAATACTCCCTAGGGTGAGGATAACTTTTCACGTGTCAAAATACCCCGGTTTCATCAAATTTATTTCACTCTCCCTTACACCCAAATAAACGTTGAAACTCAACTATATCATCCTTATGCCTTCTTTTCACCCGTTTTCTTTGTTAAATCTCTATAGAATCTCCATCCTACTATCACATTACATCTTTCATATTCCATTCTACTCAAGGCTACCTACATTCTTTTTCTGAGAGAACGTAGATGCGTTGATAAATATGAAATCTTAAAGGCTTTTTTCCGAAGAATGTATTTCACATCAACGCACTCTTATTCTTCTTCTGGAACACAGATTTCACTGATACGGCGGCTGTGGAAGGTAAGGATGTTTAAAATATGAATAGATTACATAGAAGTTTGTGGTCAATTTCATGCACTGCTAAGTCAATTTCACGCGGTTATCCAATAAACTTCAAGAAGTTCGTGGTCAATTTAACGAAGTTTCGCGGTCAATTTCACGAAGTGCCCGGTCAATTTACTGAATTTATCGATCAATTCCATGCACTACTTGGTTAATTTTACGCATTTTACCATTAACTTCAAGAAGTGAATGGTCAATTTGACGATGTTTCGCGATAAATATAATGAATTTCTTGGTCAATTTCATGCACTTTGATGTTTTATTTAAACCAACACGATTTAAATGATATTTAAACTCGCAAGTATATGAATCAGATGCAGATACGGTACGTATTACGAGATCATTCCCACGAGGACTGGTCGTCACAATTCAAATCTATGATTCTCCTTAACTAATCCAATAAATAATGGAATGAATTACTAAGCACAATTTTATGAAAAAAACAATTAATTAAGAACAGGGAAGAAAATTCAATCAGAGAGAAAGCACTAGGACTTTCGAATCCACCCCTAATTATCATAACCCTTGTTTTGTCTGTTGATTCACCTTGATCTAGATTGATACCACTTAAATAGAGAAAGCACAATCTGTGTCGTTAATCGGGCATACAAACTGTCTAATTCCTTTAAGCAATGCCATGAATGACATATCCCATATCCTTGGTCGGGTACATGGAATGTACATTCATTAAAGCACCCTGTTTCTTCCTCTATAGGAAACTTGTTCTTGATCAGACACAAGCACCTATAATAAGCATCCAAACAACATCCATATATATACTTTAATCAAGTTCATAGATGGAGAAGTATAGAATTTAAACCCATAAAGCCCACTTAAAGAAAGAAACAAATTAATTGAAATTCAAAGTAAATCAACCAATACAAGAGCTAATCAAATTAGGGGCTTCATCTCAGCCCTAGCTGAGAGATTAGTGACCCATAAAATCCATAAAAAATATTAAATAAAATTCATAAAAGAAACGTCAAACCAAACAATCTCTCTCTCTCTCTTCTTTCTTCTCTTTCTTCTCTCCCTTGCTCCAGATCTGGAATCCCCTGGTTCTGAATGCCTTTCCCACGTCCAAAACTCCCCTTTTATAGCTGCTGGATGGCTGGAGTCGGTGGCAGAGTCGTAGAAGGACTCGAAGTGTAATTTTTCGCAGCCGTGATCGGTGGGCCCCACAGAGGCATTTTCTGGAAAATCTACCCCGTCCATTGGGTTCAGGATGAAATTTCAGTCAAGAATAGGTGGTTTTGAAGGTCCATTAGCGCGGCCCACAGAAGAAATCTCAAAAAAACTCAGTTTTGAACGTCCCGGGACAGTCTACTTTTGGCTTCTGTACCGCACACGTGTATACGCATGGGCGAGGAATGTCAACATGGTTTTGAAGCTTTCGAAGCCTTCTACACGATGGACGGATCAGATCTTCCATCTGATCGAAGATGGTGGGCCACAACCGCCCGGAAGTCAGCTCTTCGCGGACGTGCGTAAGCCTTCGCACGTCCGGCGCTGCGATGCTCGGTGGGCCCCACATAAGCGTTTTCGGGGAAATCCACCCCATCCATTGGATAGAGGACGAGATTTCGTTCAAAGATGGATGGTTTTGAACTTGCGTGGACGCGGCCCAACGAAGGAATCATGCTGTTTTCATTCTGGACGTCATGGGGCAGCTTGCTTGTGTCCTCTGTACCGAACACGTGTGCACGTATGGGAGTGGAACATCAGCATGGTTTTGTAGTTCTCGAACCCATCTACACGATGGACGGTTCGGATCGGCCGTATGTGTTACTGGTGGGGCCCACAGCGGTCCGTAAAAAACGCCTTTCCGCCCGTTGCGGTGCTGGAAACGAAAAATTCCGTTTTTTGGAAGGGATGAAGTCGGGTCAGCGCTGCTGACCGACTTATGCTCGTTCGGTGCACATGCAGTGCACATGTGCACCATGCACATGTCACCCAAGGTGGGGTCCACTGTGATACTTTTGAGAAATCTGCACCGTCCATCCTTTTTATCATATTATTTCCACCGTCAGGACCAAAATTAATGTATATCCAGATATCCAGCGGGCCCCACTTAATGAATTAAGGGGCTGATCTGGCCGTTAGACCACTTCCCGAGATCTTCAATGGCTGAAATTTAATATGTACGGTTAAATTATGGTCCCCATCACGTGTATGAAGTTTCGAGTTGATCGGATGGCGGGAAACATGTGATCTTGCATTCTGGACCATTTTCGAACCCCTTTTGCCTTCCTTTCCTCAATCTCAGGCGTGTAAAATCTTCACTATTGGTTTTCTGGAGTCCATCCCGTGCTCTGGTAATTTTGGAGTACCAAATCCATGTTCTTAACATCATCTTTCAGTTAACGCTCCTGACTTCATCCTGTAACAAAAATACAATTAAAATACTCCATTAAGCATTATCATATACGTAAAATCTGGTAATTACTGGGGTCTGATATGCAATATTTGACCCTGATCACACTTCTCGGTAAATTTCACACATTTAACCATCAATTTCACTCAAATATGACTAACTCAGGGAGTATTGTGCTTAACTCGCGGTCAATTTTACTCACTTCGCAGTAAATTTCACTCACTTCGCTATCAATTTCACTCACTTCGAGGTCAAGTTCAATCAGTTTACGCTCAAGTTCACTCACTTTGCGGTCAAGTTCGATCACTTCACGGTCAATTTCACTTACTTTGTGGTCATTTTCAATAAGCTTGCACTCAAGTTCACTCACTTTGTGGTCATTTTCAATCAATTTGCACTCAAATTCAATCGATTCGCGGTCAATTTCACACACTTCGCGGTTATTTTCAATCAGTTTGCGCTCAATTTCACTCTGTTCGCAATCATTTTCTATTACTTCAGGACTGAGAAGTAAGTGAAATTCATCGCGAAGGGAGTGAACTTGCCCTAAAAGTGAGAGAAAATGAATGCGAAGTGAGTGAAAATCATCGCGAACTGAGTGGAATACATCCTTACAATTGAGAACTTTGAAAATTTGACCGATTAGTCGGTCATATTTGACCTAGTACAATGGTGGATTTCCTACTACTTGGTCAAATCTACCTTGTACATGTGAATACTAAACAAGTTATATCATCGTGTTTGTTTTCAGAAAATAGGTTCGATAATCATCTTATGCTCATATGGTGGGGAGTTAGTAAGCGAAAACAATCGATACATGTATAAGGGTGGAGACTCGAAAACTACTGATGTGGGCGTCGACACTACATATAATGAGCTTCTATTTAAAATGTACAGGATTGCAAAGAGTACACTTGAAGATTATGATATTAGGTTGAAAGCATTGTATCCTTGCACAAACAAATCAGTCCCTCTGACTGTAATTGAAGACGACAAAGATGTGAGAATGTTCTTGGCAGCACAGTTGAAGCATCCAGATCACTACATCCTTTTATTCATCGAGACAATACAGCACTACATATGATGAGCTTCTATTTAAAATGTAATTGAAGACGACGTACAACGGTGGAGACTCGAAAACAATCGATACACGTACAAGGCGAAAACTACTGTTGTGGGCATCGACACTACGTATGATGAGCTTCTATTTAAAATGTACAGGATTGCGAAGAGTACACTTGAAGATTATGATATTAGGTTTAAAGCATTGTATCCTTGCACAAACAAATCAGTCCCTTCGACTATAATTGAAGACAACGAAGATGTGAGAATGTTCTTGGCACCACAGTTGAAGCATCTGAATTACTACATCCCTTTATTCATCAACAAAATGCAGCACGTTAATGAGGCAATACTCGAAGACCCGGTGGCTTACAGTGGTTTCGAATACGACGCCCCAGCAGTTGGAAGACTGGGTGAGGAACATGTCGTGAAATATGAATATATGGCATCACCTTCACAAGTTCCTCTAAGTAACACTCCAGTACTCGAGCCGGCTCAGACATCAAACTTCATGACAAGTCAAGTGAGGGCGTCGGCTGACTTGAAGCTCAGAAGTGAATATACGACATCACCTTCATGAACAAGAGTAGATTTTCCCTTAACATCTAATGCCAAAAATGTTAGTGGAAGCGACATTCCATTGCTGGAGCAGGCTCGAACATCAGACTTCATCATTGGCCATGCCATTGTGCCTTTCGAGGATGTTGGTTTCACCAATGCATGCCTGTCACTATATTCATATCTACTTAATGACCTGATTGATATAGCCGTTAGCCAAACGTTTAAGGGCAAGAGCCGATGTAAGTATGTTTTGAGCCAATTTACAATTCGCAACAACTTTCAATACAAGGTCCTGTATTCCACATCCAAGAAATTCATTATGGCGTGTATGGAAGATAAGTGTGAATGGAGGATACATGCATCTATGGTGAATAATGCGGGGATATTCAAGATTAAGACTTACACGTCCATATATACATGTGGAATGTCATGGATGAAGAGTGATCATCGGCAAGCAAGTAATAAGCTAGCCAATGAATTAGTTGTCAATCGCATTGCGCAGTGCCTGAGATTAAGGCTGAAGGACATTATATTTGCAATGCAAGAGAAGTATAGTCTTCTATTAGCTATAAGAAGGCATGACGCGCTAAAGAGATTGCGATCAATCACGTAATGAGGTCTTATAAAGACTCTAACAAAGAACTCCCGATGTACCTGCATGAGTTGAGGATGGCGAACCTGGGGACAGTGACTGCCCTGCTTTTGAATCTACAAAGGACAAGGTTCGAGAGATATTTTGTTGCACTTGGACAGTGTGTCAGAAGTTTTCAAACATCTTTGCGAAGGGTCTTGGCCGTTGACGGGATGCATCTAAAGGTAAGTACAAGGGTGTTCTGTTCGTTGCTATAGCTTTGAACGGTGATAATCATATCTTTCCTGTCACTTTTGGTATCGGAGAATCAGAAAACAACAGCAGTTAGAACTGGTTCCTTACATGTAACACCCCGTACTCTCCAGTACTCGAGTGTTACCATTTAGTATGAATGCAAACCTAACCTACTTGAATATCCATGTTCATTTCGGTTTAAATCTGATCGTTTCAAAACAGTCCCCATCCATATGTTAACCCATTCATCCGTTGACGTTCGAGATAAACCGTCACATCATCAACACAACCCGTTGTTAGGACTTTGGTCACCTCGATAGATGAATCAAACCATCCAATAATATTTAATAAGTATATTATTTTTTATTTATTATATTATAAATTTTACACAAATATAGATCAAAAAAATTATAAATGTATTTTGATAATTTATTTATCATATATAAATGTATGAAAATGTATTGTAATAGAGTGATACGTATATATTTAATGTATATAAAATATTATGAAAATAATATTATATTAACTAAACATAATGAATAATAATTTTACAATATATAACTGAATTATAAATATTAATATAGTATTAAATATCTTTTATAAATATGCATATAAAAATATTAGATATTTTAATAAAATTGTATATTATTTAACAATGTAATTTTAAATATGATATTGTACAATTTTCAATTCATATATATGTATAATATGATATTGTATATTATGAATTATATATTAATAAATATGTGATCAATAGCATGTATATAGTAGTATGTTAATATTAAAATTTTATTTATATATGTGTATGAGATTTTAATCATTGTAATTATAAGTAATATACAATAGTAATAAAATTTATATTAATATTAATATTGTTTAGTAATATATGATGAAAGCCTTACAAATGGCCCATTAGGATCTTTTAACCGTTGATGTTCAATCTCGGGATGATTCGACCGTTAGATCAACGGGAAGCCACCATTTGAGCTAGGAATCAGCTCGTATGGCCCACCTGGACCTGCATCTACCCCATCTTTGGTAAAAGGCTATGACAAGGCCGACCAAGTGGAACGGACGGAGTGGATTTCCCACAACCATTACAGTGGACCCTACACAATTGTCACATGTGCACCAGGGGTGGTGCACCTGCTGTGCACCGTACAAGTTGGAGCAGTCAAAGCTCCCTTGACCAAGCTTGCCCGAAAAGGTGAGGCTCTCTCCCTCTTTCCCACCTACGACCATTTGAAATGGTTTTTCCCTCCTTCTGTTTGATCGATGTGTGGCCCACCACCTCATCCCAGTTGGAAGATCCGAACCATCCATCTTGTTGGTATGATGGGCTTGAACAAAACATGGTGGGTCCCACCTACATTTGCACTCGTCCATGCACACAAGCTCAAGTGCAAGAAGGCTGCACACGGCTAGTGTTTCCAAAAAATGGAAAATTTCCGTTTTTCCCTCCCTTCCACGCTAGCGATCCGCGCGAGGGTCCTTCCTCCAAACCACCCACGCGCTACTCATGTGTTAGGGCTTACTATGGAAAACTGATGCCAAAACCGCCATGGTTTTAGCCGTTTCAAGAAAACCAGACGCTGGGATCAAATCCCAGCCTCTCGTTTGCATCAAATGGACCTAACAACGTTGGTATCCCTATAAAAAGGGAGAGAAAGCGTCCCTTCTCCTATCACTATGGCCGCACTCGAATAATGACAGTCATCTTCTACTTCTGAAACCATTGAGAAAATGTCATCGAACCTCTGGTTTCTTGCATCTACAAGCTCCGTTACATCCCCAGGGACCGTCTCATGCGGTTGGATTGAAGAAAGAAGCAGTGGGTAGGGATCTGCCATGGATGTTGTTGCCTTCTTCCTCGACGTTTTACCACACTGGGTCGACGCAGTTCGGGTCAGATCTTTCTGGACGTCCGGTTATTTCAGCTGGACCTTCAGTAAATGAAAAAAAGGAAAAAAAGGGGAAGGAGAAGAAAGGAAGAATCGGAGGATGGAGTTCGAAAATGCACACAAGTTCCTATCGCATCAGACTGACTCGACTCGACTTGCTGTTGAGTTATTGTACGTGTTTGGGCGAGACAGGGGATGGTTTCGGATCTTCTTGGATGTCACAGAAGAGGAGAAAACGAACAAGGAAGGTGAGGGTTGGGCTGACTGTTACATGCCACACCAACCGCTCATGCCAATCTCGACTGAGTTCAGTTTGGGATAGGCGAGTACTGACTTGTTTCTAGCCGGGTTCAGTCCTAAACCGACCGGACTTTCAAAACAGCAAGCTGTTGCTGGTCCCTTGCTTGTCTAGGAGGGATTATAAAAGGAAAAGAAAAGGAAGAAAGAAGAGGAAATGGGAGGTGATTGCTTGCCTCCAAGTGCAGAGGTTCGTAAGTAGTATCCCGTGAATACAGGGTCAATCCCACAGGGAGATGAATTGTGAGAAGGAAAAAAATCAAATGCAAAACAAACTAAGCAATAACAACTAAACTGATGATTTGATTTTGGGATTTTTGAATGAATGTAATTCAACTGAATAAAATAACACTCAAGCTTCAAAGTTCCACACATAGGTTAATGTTCCAAAATCATGATGACTTGGATAACATAACTAGGATCTGAGCACTATGGTCAGCCTAATTGGAAAATAAAACAGTTTAAATATTTTAATAAGTGATATAAAATATTAGAAAATCATGGATTTGCACCATTGACATATATTCTCAAGCACTAGTGATTTTAAGTATTTAATATCTATAGGATAATGAATATCAAAGAAATATAATAGGTTGAGAACCTCTCCTATCTAGGAAATCTGATTGATCTAGGGTAAGCCTATTCATCAATGTGGATCTCATATGATGGAAACATATGGATCTCACAAGAGGATAAAAAAATAAAACCTAAATAATAGATAATATGCATACACCATTCTTCTCATCATTAAAACAATCAATCATCATAATCTTAAAGAATTATTAAACCCATGTGCTTCTCTTCTAGCTTGGGCTATAAGGAACTTAGAAAAACATAATTAAATTGCAGAAATAAAAAGCAGCAAGAAAGAAAAAAATATAAATAGAAAAGATCTAAAATAAAAAAAATAACTTATAAAGCTTTAATAAAACTAAAAACTCTTTAAAAATCCTAAATTTTACTTTGGGATGCCTTGAATAATGTTTACGAATGCCCTAGGAAGCCCTATTTATAAGTAGGAACTCCAATTTTCGTACAAAGTTGAAAAATCCTAAAAATCACCTCAAATATACGTATTTTTTCAAAATAGACTTCTCGGTGCAAGTTCATTTAAAATAGACTTTCTGTTGCACAGTTTTCCAAAATAAACTTCACAGCTTTAGAATACACTTTTTCAGGACGATTTCAGGATTCTTCACTTCAAATCTTCGATTCTCTTCATTCCTTACTTGGTTTTCTTGGATCTTTGGCATGTGAATTCTTTAATCTTGGTCTCCTAAGATCCATCCCTTGCCTTGGTAATTCTTGAGCATCAAATCTATGCTTTTTAGCACCTTTTTTCAATCCAAGCTCTTAAATTCACCTTGCAACACATACATGAGTAAAATAGAACATTAAGCGGATTCATGTTCATAAAACCAGGATGTAAATGAGGAAAATTATGCAATATTTGAGTCTCAACACACCCCCAACCAACATTTTACTAGTCTCGAGCAAAATAAGCGAAGAAAAATAAAAATAAGAATAAAAATTAATTCTAGAAACAAAATTAAAACGAAAAAAAAATTTCTAGCTACACAACTTTCATAGGTAATCTCGATTGCATTTAGCATATGCAACAACCCTTTAAACCCCTAGGTTTCCCCTAGTGGACGAGTTATAGTCTCGTGAGGGTTTCTAGAAATGTTACCTACAAACATTGAAAACATGAAAAATAGTTCAACACTCAAAAATTTATACAATTATGCCTCCATTTATCATATGAATTCAAAAACAAAACAATACTTACCCTAAGTCTGAAGTTAGTTAGAATCTCAATTTCCTAATCCATTACATCCTTGAGTTCAGAGATCTAATCAAAATTTAGAATAGTTATGATCCAATATCCTTAGGTGCTCCGTGACACGAGTCAAACTTTGAGAAATATGCATGTTCTCTATCCCAACTCCTTTCAATTATTCCAAGAATATGAAATCTCTAGTTATCTCATTTTCTTCATGTCATTTCTTCTTTTATCATCATATCCTCATTATTATAGACCGCCCTTAGATGAAGATTCCCACCGGGTTTGCTTCATAACATAAGGTATCGTACTTGTAATGGTAACAGTAATGGATACTTAGGTATCCTTACTCTGGATTACTGATATGATTGTTATCGTCATTGCATTCACGCTTTATAATAAAATTTTCTTTTTCCATCACTCTTTCTTTTTTCTTCAATATTCTCTCTTTTAAGCATATATCAATAGTTCATTCAACCATGTTTGAATCAAAAGTTGTTATTTTAGTTCACATATTATATTCCTCACTTAGTTAGCTAGGGTGTATTGTGAATTCGGTACATCAAATTATAACTCACTTTAAACTAGTGATTAGATAATTGAAATCAAGTCTATAATTTTCAGTTATCAGATTTCTGACTACTATCAACCTAAACTAAGTATTAACTTTGTCTTTGGAATTCGCAAAATATCATGTTCACATAAAAATATTATTTTGAAAATGTTGAAAAAATTTCCCATAAACCTAAACCTAAAAAAAATAATAATAATAAAATAAAATAAAATAAACTCACATGGATGACTATCCACACTCCCTAACCTAAAATCATTTGCATTGTCCCCAATGTAATGCAGAAAAAAATAAAAATAAAAGAAAAGGTAGATAGTACCTACCATGAAGAACTCACTTGCTAGGTAACACTTTAAAAAATTAGATATGATATAAATCCTACACAAATGCTCCGTCAGACTAGAAGCATCAATCTGAATATTCTGGCTCAAGAAGAGGGACGGACTCCTCTCCCAAATGAAAGTTTTCCACATAAAGCTTCAGTCTCTAACTATTAACCTTATACACATTGCTATTATGTGGATTCTCAATTTCAACAGTCTCATGAGTATAAACATTCTTCACAATGAAGGGTCCTGTCCATCTTGATCTTAACTTTCTCCGGAAAGAACTGGAGATGAGAATTGTACAATAGGACCTTTTGTTGAGGTTTAAAATTCTTCCCCATGATATTTTTGTCATGAAAAGCTTTGGTCCTCTCTTTGTAGATTTTAGAATTTTCATAAGAGTCTTTCCTCAGCTCCTCTAATTCATTTAACTCTAATTTCCTTTGTCCACTTGCTTGGTCCATATCAAAGTTTAATTTCTTTATTGCCTAGTAGGTTATGTTCTAATTCCACAAGCAAGTGGCAAGCCTTCTCATACACCAATCTGTATGGAGACATTCCAATCGGGGTCTTATAAGCAGTCCTATAAGCCCATAAAGCGTCAGATAGTCTAAGAGACTAATCCGTCCTATCTGGCCTTATAGTTTTCTCTAAAATGTGTTTGATTTCCCGATTAGAAATCTCAGCTTGTCCACTCATTTGTGGGTGGTATGGGGTGCTCACTTTATGCTTGATACCATATTTCTTCATCAAAGCCTCAAATGTCCTATTGTAAAAGTGAAACCCATCATCACTAATGATGGCCTTTGGAGTTCCAAATCTAGAAAAAATATTTTCCTTGAGAAATCATATGACCACTTTATTATCATTGGTCCTACTTGGAACTGGCTCAATCCACTTCGAAACATAGTCCACACCAACCAATATATAAAGAAATCCAAAAGAAGATGGAAATGGGCCTATAAAATCAATACCCGAACAATAAAAGATCTTTAATGGTAAAATTGGGGATAAAGGCATCATGTTGCGCCGGGACACTCTTCCCAATCTTTAACATCTATCACAAGCAACACAGAAAGCATGGGTGTCTTTAAACATGGTAGGCTAGTAAAAACCACACTGCAGGATTTTTACAGTGGTTTTCTTAGCAAAAAAATGGCCACCACATGCTTCCATGTGACAAAGAAATAAAACTTTGAACTTCATCCTCTGGGACACAACGTCTAAAAATCTGATCAGTCCCATATTTATATAAATACGGGTCATCCCAGAAGAAGTTCCTAACCTCGATTTCAAAACGCTTCCTATCTTGTGACTTCTAATGATATGACATTTTTTCCGTTACAAGATAGTTCACTATATCTGCATAAAAAGGTAATTTGGAGATCACAAATAATTGTTCATTACGAAAAGTGTCCTAGATATGCATCTTCTCAGTGAAATCATCTAACACCAATCTAGAAAGGTGATCGGCCATTACGCTTTCTACTCCTTTCTTATCTTTTATCTCTAAGTCAAATTCTTGGAGTAGGATGATCCATCTCAAAAGTCTCGGCTTTGCATCCTTCTTAGATAGCAAATATTTCAAATCCGAGTGGTCCATGAAAATGATCACTTTAGATCCCAGCAATGTAACGTCTCGAAAAAATCCGTGCAAGGACCCGAGTACCACCTCAGGCAGAAATCACCCAGGACCGAAACCTTTAGAAATTAGGTTAATATTAGTAAGTGCTAAACTAGAGTGCTTGTAAAATTAGTACTAATCACTTTAAATATGATCTACAAGACCCGAAACATGCAGAGTCATTGACGCTACATTACCCTGGAATCTAGAATCCATTCCTAAACCCGGTTGCTCTCGGGAGCACATCGAAACTCTGTATCGGACCTGGACCGCACGTCGAAAGTCTGATAATCGCAAACCTATACAGCTATGACCGTATTACTGGACTTGACAACCCCCTCGGAAATCAAGTCTTAATTGTGTCTAAAAATGTACAACTTGAGCCCGGAATAAAGTGTTGAGAAACGTGAATGTCTTTCGAAATAAAATTCGAATTTAAGTAGACTGAGTCGTGTCGCTTGCGGGCCAAATATAAGGATTCAGACTGTCAGAATCTGACCCAAATACACCTTCGAATTAGGGAAAATGTCCCATACATGGTAATGTACTTGTGGCCCTGCTCGAGTGGCGGTGACCGTTGAACTGAAACTGGTCTGCCACGGTCGATCTGTAAATTGGATCGGAGCGAAAACTCAGCCTGACCTAGATCCAATGTTAGGGAGCTTAAGTCCGACCGCACGCAGAAAAAGGGCCACTAGAAGTGCTCCGTTGGGCTAAAATAAATGCCCTTTGGATATAACATAAGTATACCTTGGCCTTAGGGCCATTTCCATCAGACCTGGGCCTATATAAGGGCCTTAAACCCTCTCTTTAATATTCCATACGAATTTTTAAACCCTAAGGAAGAGAGAAAAGGAAAAGGAAAGGAAAGAGAGAGAAATTGAGAGTGAAAGTTGGAGATTCACCTTGGTATTCGATCCTGTTGCTCCATGCACTTAGCCACCCTATTTGTATCGCTGCACGAGCGATTCCAATTCCGTTCTTAGGTAAGAAAACCTAACCCTAACCTGTTATAGGGTTTCAAACAGTGTAAGTAATGTAATAGCTAACTTATTTCATACTGTAGGTTGCCAACCCGCAGTTGACAAAGGCTAAGTGTCTAAAACGAATCTGTTACGCGTTTACCGGTGTAAGGTGCGGACTATAAATGTTTAAGTTATGGTTTTCAAGGCTTTCAATGTCAGTTAATGATTTATGATTGACTTAATTGCTATCACATGCTTAAATATGATGTTTCCCGCGCTTTATACATACATATGAATTATGTTGAATATAGTGTATTCCATGTGTTTGTTGATATGATTGAATGAATATGGAATTTGGATCTGTGCTTGCCATGATTATTAACCATGGATATATGCTCGTTGTGTATGTGGCAACTCCTTTGTAAAAGGGCTTACCAGGATATACGTTATAGCTAGTCTAATACATATATGTTAAAGTGTGTAGTCTATGTGTTTGTTGAAATGTCTGAATGGACCTGGAATTATGATTTGTGTCAACCATGTCTATGGAACGCAAATACATGAATTGTTATGTGCGTGACAACTCCTTGTTGCGAGGATTTGTCCACATATATGTTATAATCAATATATGTTGTGTATGTTGATATGTGTAGTATAAGTGTGTGACACAATGACTGTATGTGAAGTAGTTAAATGAATTGTACTTAATAGGGTTGTTGGGATAGGATTCCCAACTACCGTAGTTATATGCATAAATTCCTTTAAGTTGTTATAATCTAAATAGCATAGTTTGTGTAGAATACGTATATGTAGAATGGCGTGTTATATGTGTTTCATTATACATTCAAATGCTTTTCATGTTTGCATTGATTGTTAAATGCTGTATGATTGTCATGTGTACATATTTCTCATATCCGAATGTGTTTGGGACTATAGTATAGTCCAGGCATTCGGTAACAGGCCCTGTTTTGGTGGTTAAGGTTGTTTCGCCACACAGGATGTGTTCGATGAGTCCGAGCCGTACTTCGGTTGTCTATAGTGGTTAGGCCACACGGAGTGCTTGTGCACTTCATGTCGATCAATTCGAGGTACGCTCATACCAGTCGAGCTCGTTAAGTAACCCGATTAACCCGATGTATGTTCACCATGTATCGACGCTACTGCTTGAATCTAAGGTACCAAACTCACCAGTGAAAACCCCTTTAACCTTTGTACCTCGATCCGCTAAGACTCATGAGCCGGGCATGGTAGTATGGGACATCGTGGTCGAGCTGTCGGCCTATGCTGGACTGACGAGCCTCCCCGTAGTGTTCAATGAGCAACACAGCCTCGTAAGCCGAATAAGGTGGTATGGGACACTATATTCGAGTTGTCGGCCTACACTGATAAGGTGACAAGCCCTTTGTAGTGACCTCGAGCATACTCTAAGACCGCGTAGGGGCGATGAATCTTTACGTAGCAACCAGAGTATATACTAGGCCTGCACTGATAAGGTGACGAGCCCTTTGCAGTGACCTAGAACCGTAACATCGTATGAGATTTACTAGGACTGACGACCCTAGAATGGATCATCGTTTGAGAATTGATATAAGGGAGGTACCTTAGCTTCCCAATCCTGCTGTATAAATAAACCTAAGTAAGCAACCTGGCTAATCACCTGCATGCCCCGCATTACGTGTGCATTTGGCGTAGCAAGTCAAGCACTGAGGAAGTGTTTCATGCGCGATCGTGAGATGAAGTCGCTGAGGGAGCACAGGCGAGGGCATGCATCATTATTTCATATCATTCTTGCATTAATCACAGTACTTAGGGATGTTTGATTGTATTGCGTTATCATTACTGCTTGACTGAATTAATAACATGTTAACCTTTACTTTATTGTTCCACTGAGTTGATCACTCACTCCCACGTTACGGGACGGTGTTGTACACAGCAACCAGACCCTGTTGTAGGTTCGGATGATGGCGTAGCCTGCGAGGCAGAGCCGGACTTTGAGGATGACGAGGAGGCATTCTCATACATGCAGTATTCAGGTAGGTTTACGTAGACCGTTCTGAATCGACAGGGCTTCATAGTTCATGCTTGTAGAGGACTACCACTCTTCTAGCATTTTTGTATTTTGAATCAATACTTGTAACTATTTAACCTGGCAATGTGTTTATACCCTGGGGATCTACAATGGTATATATATTGTATCCACTTATATCAGTCTTCGCTTGCGTAAATTCAACTGCCCCTGGGTATGATTCACCGATTTAGCTTAATCTCATTCATGTTTTATACACTAACATGGACAACATCAAATCATCATTATGTATGTTGCATAAGTGATGCGTTGGAACTCGGGAGTTGGGTACCTGCTCGACCCCCGATTTTCAAGGCGTTACAAGTTGGTATCAGAGCATGATTTGGATTAAACTGGACCTGGGTTATGGTCACACGATGCACACTGACGTACTTGACCTAGGAGGGTGCGAGAAAATGTAGAAACGGCATAGGATTCCCAGTTTCGCCAATCGGCGAAATTCACCGAAATCGACCGCCGAGATCGGGCCCGTACACACCCGTGATCACGTGAAATGATCCCGGATCACTTCTAGACCGTCAATCAACGGGTTTAGACCCCGATTTACCCCATCCCAGCCTTCAACAATCGATAAATGCGAATGTACATCAGAAAGTACTCGAAATGGCCCGAAACGACTCAAGAGGGAGTCGGGGGCCAAATGAGACACTTCCAGGGGGACCCAGGAGGGGACCCACAAATTTTTAGGGTCCATGGGGCAAGAGGACCTTGCCCCACTAGCTAGCGAGCCATCGCCAGAATGTCCAGAGACCGGTAAGGGCCTCGCCGATTGGACAGACGGGCCTGTTGGGCCGATGCGGGCCGGCGCTGGTGTGGTGCTGTGTGGCCCACCAAATCATGTGGGGATGTTTTTAAACACCCCATTTGCTCCCCTTCTTCATTTTTCACCCCTCCAAGCTCTTCTTTTTCTCCAAACTTTCTTGTTTCTCTCTCAAATCTCCCCTTCATCTACCCATTTCCTCATTTTCCTTCACTATACACACCCCTCCATTATTTTCCATCAAAACCCTCTCCTATCTCTCTCTTTTTCTTCAATTTGAGTGCACATATCTCTCATTTGTGCCTCATATACCTCCAAGTCCAACAACCCATCGTATTCCCCACATATCATTCCACTCAATGGCTCTATTCGAGCTTGTGACGACCCTTTTCTCGATTTCCACTGTTCTCTCTATGATGGGAAAGAAAAGGGTTCCTGTGGATAAAGCCGGGCCTAGTCGCCCTATTCATTCAGGGTGGCCGAGAGGTGCCACCATAAGTGCAAACGTCAATCGAGAGATAAGGACCAAGCGGGAGCTTGATCCCAGGGCTCCCCTCGAAAGGATCCTTCTAACAGATATGTCTCATGAGAGATTTCATGGTCGCAGGGTCCTTTTTAAAGCTCATGTGGATGAGAGACTCTTTGGGCAATACTTGGTGATGGACCACCTGGTTGAGGCCGGGTGGGGTCTCATATTCGAGGGTGAATACCGCGCAAATGTGGGCACAGTCTGAGCCTTTTACGCCCACATTCGAGAGCCTACGCTGGAGCCCTTGCAGTTTAAGATCCCAGTGGGTAGAGATCGGGAAGCCACAATTGATGCTGGCTTGATAGCTCGACTCATAAGAATGCTGCTTGGCGAGACCCATGCAAGCGAGAAGAATTTGAGTGCACGTGAAAGGGATAGCCGCACGCAATTCCTTTGTGGACAACTGGCCCACTAGAATCTAAACAACAACCTCCTAGCAACCAATATGACTGACAACTTCCGCCTGCTCCACCACATCTTCACGTACAACGTGTACCCTAGGTGGAGCAACAGCAGCGAGTGCACCCGTCTAATGGTATATTTCCTGTACCAAGTGGGGCATGGAGAGAAGTTGTGTGTGCCTATGCATGTTCTGCGACAAATAGTTCTTACTGCATGCTCCACTAGAGCGTCTGATTCACTCCCATTCCCCCGACTCATATGCAAGATTGCACGTGAGTTTGGCTATAGACTTGGGGCGAAAATGCCAGTGCTGACCCATTACATCAACAAAACTACTCTCAATCAGATGGAAATTGGGCCAAGGCAGCGACAAGCCCGACTCGATGAGATGAGGACGAGACAGCTAGTGAAGAGTATGAAAACAAGGAGGAAAGCAGAGAGGAGATAGAGGAAGAACAGGAAGAAGAAGTGGAGGCTCAGGACATGGATAAGAGCTCCCCTCATACGGCTACGGAGCATGACACTGATCGGGCTTCTAGGGAAGTCCGCTTAGCTCGACTTGAGGAGGGTCAGGCTACCCTGCAACAAGAGATCATTGATACCCCGGCCCTCGTGAAACACAAGTTTAAGAAGGTGACTCGTACCTTGAAAGTTATCCTGTGCTGCCTGTAGGATAAGGGCGCCCCTCCTCCGTCGCCAGACTCAGATGTCTAATCGTCCATGCTGTTACCAGTAGCTTATTTTGTTGCTGTTTTCGAATATTTGTGTTTTAAGGTTGATGGGCTTAGTAGTATTGTAGGTGGAAAGTATGTTGTGCTTGTTAGTTTGTTTTAACGGTCGTAGCCTTGCTTGTAATAGCTCATATGCATTTCCTGTCATGATTCATGTAATGTTGTATCTCATGTAATTGTGACAATTTTGGTAAGTGAAATGTATGAAGTTTCCTTAAACTATGTGTGTATGCTGTGTGGTTGAGTAGTGGGCATGCTGAATCTGACCTGGGTTGCACCCTATGTTGTATATAGGGAATGCCACCTAAGACCGCACAGAGTACGACACTTCTCACTATTGGCGAGCCGTTTGAAGGGGTACCTCCCCTGAGCGATAGCCATACGGACCCCAGTTCGGGCCCGTCTCCCTCTAACACCATGCCGGATTCTCAGCCGACCACTGGCCCCACTAATGGGCCTACACCTGTTGTACCACCGGTTCCAGAGTAGAACCGTGCGTCCTCTTCGACGCCATCTGGACCTCAGTCAGTTCCCCCTACTGATAGGTTGGAGCAGATGATGTTGTTGATACAGCAGTAGCAGATACATCAGTAGCAGCAGCAGGTACATCAGCAGCAGCAGCAGCAGCAGCAGTTCTTGACCACCATGGTAGGGATTTTTGCCTAGGGTATGGGCATGGCTCCACCTACATCACCTGTGCCCCCTGCTGGGAATGTGGGTGCTAGCGGCCTTTTTGAGCGATTTCAACACTTACGGTCTCCTACCTTTGCGGGTACTCACAGACCCGAGGAGGCCGAGTATTGGCTTGACCGCATCTCTAAGATGCTAAAGCCGCTGCACTACACAGAGCCTGAGCAAGTGGAGTTGGTCACCTTTATGTTCGAGAAGGAGGCCAGCTTATGGTGGGACAGTATCTTCCATACTGTTGCGGTCGGACACATATGGACGTGGGTAGATTTTGAGACCCGCTTTCACGAGAAGTACTATCTCATCACCTATCACCACGAGAAGGAGAGTGAGTTCCTTCACCTCCGACAGTGAGGGATGTCGGTGGCCGAGTATGAGAACAGATTTACGGAGCTGGATAGGTACGCCCCGTTGATTCGGGCAAACGAGCAGATGAGCATGCGTCGATTTTCTAAGGGTCTGCGACCCGAGATCCACTCGAAAATATGCTGCGCTAGCATACCCAGCTATGCTGAGCCAGTTAGCATGTCTATGCGAGCGGAGCAGGACGGGGACAGGTAGTCCTGTATGCGAGTACCTATGGCTCCTAGGCAGCGACCAGATCCTCCGAACAGACCGTTCCTAGGTAAGAGGCCGCGTGCAGACTCACTGCCGAGGCTGATGGCTTCACCTCTCCCAGTGAGGCGACCTGATGTGTGGTGTGCCTACTGTAAGAGGCCTAGCCACTCAGAGGTGAACTGCTTCACCATGATAAGAGATAGGGGCTTCTCACTGCCCCAGAGGATCAACCGCCAGCTCCCCTAGGTTATATTAGCACCACCTCTATGATCGGCACCAGCTCATCCATCATTCTGGCCTCCCGCACCTCGATCTAGGCCGCCTCAGTGGCCTATGGTACCTTAGCCCAACCGTTTTCAGCAGGCTCGTGTGCACTTACTTACAGTTGAGGCATCAAAGGTAGCACCTATAACACCTATGGCTTTTGATGTTACGACACACATCCAAGGTACTCCAGTCTTCTTATTAGTGGACACCGGGTCCACTGTCTCTATCATATCGTGCGCAGCAGTCAAGCGGCTAGGGTTGGAAACTAGTCCTATGGTTGGGGTGAGAATCCTTACCGCCACAGGGACTTTCTCGGATGCTACCAAGATCTGTAAAGGGTGTTCGATAGATGTAGGGAGCGGGACAGTGCTCCTCGACTTAATTGTCACCCCATTACATCATTATGATGTCATTCTCGGTATGGATTGGCTCACAGAGGTGAAGGCAGAGATCGACTGCGATACTAGAGTGGTGACAGCCTGTGGACCAGAGGGCACGACCTTTACATTCCCAGTGCAGGTCAGTTGGCCCTATCGCATTGGTTGTTATGCTTCCATGCTGGAGGATGTTCATGGTCCAACACTTGAGGACACTCCTGTGGTCCAAGAATTCTCAGATGTGTTCAGGAAGATAACTTGGACTACCCCCTCGGCCTGAAATTGATTTTACCATCGATCTAGTGCCGAGTACGACACCTGTATCTCTTCCGACCTATCGCATGGCTCCGTGTGAGATGGAAGAGCTGAGAAAACAGATTGATGATCTGTTGGATGCAGGTTTTATACGACCCAGCGTGTCTCCATGGGGAGCACCTGTGTTGTTCGTAAAGAAGAAGGATGGATCTCTATGGTTATGTATTGATTATCGCAGATTGAACCAAGTGACGGTGAAGAACAAGTATCCTTTGCCCAGGATAGATGACTTGTTTGATCAGTTGAAGGGGGCAAAGTATTTCTCGAAGATTGACTTGCAGTCAGGGTATCACCAGTTGCGCGTCAGGGATGAGGACGTGCAGAAGACGGCCTTCAGGACCATTTTTGGACACTATGAGTTTCTCGTGATTTCATTCGACCTTATGAACGCACCGACCGTGTTCATGGACCTGATGAACAGGGTATTTCGGTCGTTTCTATTCCGGTTCGTCATCATGTTTATTGATGACATACTTATATACTTTAAGAGTCGGGAAGAACACGAGGAACACTTACGAGTAGTCTTGGAGACACTGAAGAAGGACCAGTTGGTGGCACAGTACAAGAAGTGCGACTTCTGGAAAGAGGAAGTCAAGTTCCTGGGACATGTGGTGTCCAAGGAAGTGATAGCTGTGGACCTTGCCAAGGTAGCTGCAGTTCAGGACTGGGAGCAGCCCGGTTCAGTTACTGAGGTGAGGAGTTTTCTTGGCCTGGCAAGTTATTATCAACGATTCATTCGGGACTTCTCCAAGATAGCTAGACCCTTGTCTCAATTGACCTGAAAAGATCTTAAGTTTGCCTGGAATGAAAAGGCAAAGGCAACTTTTCAGGAATTGAAGGACAAGTTGAGATCTGCCCCTATGCTAGTATTGCCACAGCAAGGGGTCAAGTATACGATATACATGGACGCTTCTCGCGTCGGTTTGGGCTATGTTTTGATGTAGAAGGATAGGGTTATTGTCTACCTATCGCGACAGTTGAGGAAACACAAGGAAAACTACCCTGCGCATGACTTGGATGTCGCGGTCGTCATCTTCGCTTTGAAGATCTGGAGACATTACCTCTACAGAGATGAGTTCGAGCTCTTTTGCGACCACAAGAGCCTCATGTACATATTCACTCAGCGGGACCTGAATATGAGGCAACGACGATGGATGAAAATCTTGAAGGACTTCAAGTTCGAGGTTTCCTACCATCCTGGCAAGGCCAACCTTGTGGCTGACGCGTTGAGCCACAAGAAGACCATAGAGTTTGAGGCTCCGCTAATGGTGGCAGAATGGGGTATGGTAGAGTTCATGCGAGACTTTAAGTAGAAGCTCACCGTAGAGGAGCCGTTCGAAAGCGTCGTACATGTTCATGTGCGGCCACTTATTGATGATAGGATCATTGAGGCCTAGAAGGGCGATGGATGATTTTCTGAGTTTCGAGAGCAGGCTAGCGACATTGAGGACGCCGAGTGGAGAGTTGGTACGGATTGGGGCTTACGTTACCATGGCCATCTATGCATCCTAAATCTTCCCGACTTGAGGTGGGAAGTTCTCGAGGCTGCGCATAATTCAAAGATGGCGATGCACCTTGGAAGTACGAAGATGTATCGTGATATGAAGAGGTCATACTGGTGGGACAACATAAAGGCCCACATAGCAGATTACGTGTCCCGTTGTCTCACGTGCCAGAAGGTCAAGGCCAAACATCGCAGATCTCCTTGACTCCTTTAGCCCATGCCCATTGCTGAATGGAAGTGAGACTTCATCTCTATGGATTTCATCTCAGGGCTACCGAAGACAAGAAAGGGGTATGACTCCATATGGGTGATCGTGGACCGGTTGACAAAATCGGCTCATTTCCACCCTATCAGAGTTTCGAACTCTTCAGACGAGTTGGTCAGGTTGTATATCAAGGAGATTGTACGTTTACATGGAGTTCCCTTGGAGATCATGTCGGACCGAGACACGCGATTCACATCTATCTTCTGGACTCGTATCCAGGAAGCGATGGGTGTGAAGTTGAAGTTCAGTACCGCGTTCCACCCACAGACTGACGGGCAGACGGAACGGGTGAATCAGATTCTGGAAGATATGTTGCGGGCCTGTGTGCTGGATTTCAAGGACAGTTGGGATGACTGTCTTCCTTATGCAGAGTTCGCCTATAACAACAGCTTCCAGGCGAGTATTGGCATGGCTCCTTACGAGGCACTGTATGGGCATCCGTGTAGGGCACCGCATTGCTGGGCAGAGGTTGGCGAGAAGAGCCTGATTGGCCCAGAGTTAGTTCAGGCAACTTCAGAGAAAGTTGACATTATCAGGCGCCGACTTTTGGCAGCACAGAGCAGACAGAAGAGCTACGCCGATACAAGACGACGACCGTTAGAGTTCGAGGTTGGGGACCATGTATTTTTGAAGGTTTCCCCAATGAAGGGAGTCCTTCGGTTTGGCAAGAAGGGGAAGCTTACACCACGATTCATCGGCCCGTTTTAGATACTTGATCGAGTGGGTGTGATGGCATACCGCCTTGCCTTGCCCACACCACTTGCGGGCGTTCATAACGTATTTCATGTATCTATGCTGAAGAAATACGTTCCCGATCCTTCCCATATTATCAGATGGGAGCAGGTACAATTGAGTGAAGACGCTACTTATGTACTGCGACCGACGCGTGTCCTGGACAGGAAGGAACAGGTGCTGCGTAGCAAGGTTATCCCACTTGTGAAAGTGCTGTGGACGCACCACACCGAAGAAGAGGTTACTTGGGAAACAGAAGCCGAGGTTCGAAAGAACTACCCTCAGATTCTCAAGTAGTACGAAAAGGTACTAATTTCGAAGACAAAATTTTTCTTTAAGGGGGGTAGATTGTAATGTCTCGAAAAAATTCGTGCAAGGACCCGAGTACCACCTCAGACAGAAATCACCCAGGACCGAAACCTTTAGAAATTAGGTTAATATTAGTAAGTGTTAAACTAAAGTGCTTGTAAAATTAGCACTAATCACTTCAAATATGATCTGCAAGACCTGAAACGTGCAGAGTCATTGACGCTACATTACCCTGAAATCTAGAATCCATCCCTAAACCCGGTTGCTCTCGGGAGCACACCGAAATTTCGTATCAGACCTATACCGCACGTCAAAAGTTTGATAATCGCAAACCTATACAGCTATGACCGCATTACTGGACTTGACAACCCCCTCGAAAATGAAGTCTTAATTGTGTCTAGAAATGCACAACTTGAGCCGGGAGCAAAGTGTGTGAGAAACATGAATGTCTTTAGAAATAAAATTTGAATTTAAGTAGACTGAGTCGTGTCACTTGCGGGCCAAATATAAGGATTCAGACCGTCAGAATCTAACCCAAATACACCCTCGAATCAGGGAAAATGTCCCATACATGATAATATACTTGTGGCCCTAATCGAGTGGCGGTGACCGTTGAACTGAAACTGGTCCGCCACGGTCGATCTGTAAACCCGATCGGAGCGAAAACTCAGCCTAACCTAGATCCAATTTCAGGGAGCTTAAGTCTGACCACACGTAGAAAAGGTGCCACCAGAAGTGCTCCGTTGGGCTAAAATAGACGCCCTTTGGATATAACCTAAGTATACCTTGGCCCTGGGGCCATTTCCATCAGACCTGGGCCTATATAAAGGGCCTTAAACCCTCTCTCTAATATTCCATACGAATTTTTAAACCCTAAGGAAGAGAGAAAAGGAAAAGGAAAGGAAAGAGAGAAATTGAAAGTGAAAGTTGGAGATTCATCTTGGGATTTGATCCTGTTACTCCACGCACTTAGCCACCCTATCTGTATCGCTGCATGGACGATTCCAATTCCGTTCTTAGGTAAGAAAACCTAACCCTAACCTGTTATAGGGTTTCAAACAGTATAAGTAATGGAATAGCTAACCTATTTCATACTATAGGTTGTCAACCCACAGTTGACAAAGGTTAAGTGTCTAAAACGAATCCGTTACGCATTTACCAGCGTAAGGTGTTGACTATAAATGTTTAGGTTATGGTTTTCAAGGCTTTCAATGTCAGTTAATGATTTATGATCGACTTGATTGCTATCACATGCTTAAATATGACGTTTCCCGTGCTTTACACATGCATATGAATTATGTTGAATATAGTGTATTCCATGTGTTAGTTGATATGATTGAATGAATATGGAATTTGGATATGTGCTTGCCATGATTATTAACCATGGATATATGCTCATTGTGTATGTGGCAACTCCTTTGTAAAAGGGCTTACCAGGATAAATTTTATAGCTAGTCTAATACATGTTGTTAAAGTGTGTCGTCTATGTGTTTGTTGAAATGTCTAAATGGACTTGGAATTATAATTTGTGTCATCCATGTCTATGGATCGTAAATACATGAATTGTTATGTGCGTGACAACTCATTGTTGCGAGGATTTGTCCACATATTTGTTATAATCAACATATGTTGTGTATGTTGATATGTGTAGTATAAGTGTGTGACACAATGACTGTATGTGAAGTAGTTAGATGAATTATACTTAATAGGGTTGTTGGGATAGGATTCCCAACTACCGTAGTTATATGCATAAATTCCTTCAAGTTGTTGTAATCTAAATAGCATGGTTTGTGTAGAATACATATATGTAGAATGGCACGTTATATGTGTTTCATTATACATTCAAATGCTTTCCATGTTTGCGTTGATTGTTAAATGCTGTATGAATGTCATGTGTACATATTTCTCATATCTGAATGTGTTTGGGACTATAGTATAGTCCAGGCAATCGGTAACAGGCCCTGTTTTGGTGGTTAAGGTTGTTTCACCAAGCAGGATGTGTTCTATGAGTCCGAGCCGTACTTCGGTTGTCTATAGTGGTTAGGCTACACGGAGTGCTTGTGCACTTCATGTCGATCTATTCGAGGTGCGCTCGTACCAGTCGAGCTCGTCAAGTAACCCGATTAACTCGATGTATGTTCACCATGTATCGACGCTACTGCTTGAATCTAAAGTACCAAACTCACCAGTGGAAACTCCTTTAACCTTTGTACCTTGATCCGCTAAGACTCATGAGCTGAGCATGGTGGTATGGGACACCGTGGTCGAGCTGTCGGCTTACGTTGGGGTGATGAGACTCCCCGTAGTATCCAGTTAGTAACACAGCCTCGTGAGCTGAATACGGTGGTATGGGACACTGTATTCAAGCTGTCGGCTTACACTGATAAGGTGACGAGTCTTTTGTAGTGACCTCGAGCATACTCTAAGACCATGTAAGGGCGATGAGTCTTTACGTAGTAACCAGAGTATATACTAGGCCTGCACTGATAAGGTAACGAGCCCTTTGCAGTGACCTAAAACCGTAACATCGTATGAGATTTACTAGGACTGACGACCCTAGAATGGATCATCGTTTGGGAATTGATATAAGAGAGGTACCTTAGCTTCCCAATCCTGCTGTATGAATAAACCTAAGTAAGCAACCTGGCTAATCACGTGCATACACCATATTACGTATGCGTTTGGCGTAGCAGGTTAAGCACTGAGGAAGTGTTTCATGCATGATCGTGAGATGAAGTCACTGAGGGAGCACAGGCGAGGGCATGCATCATTATTTCATATCATTCTTGCATTAATCACAGTACTTAGGGATGTTTGATTGTATTGCGTTATCATTACTGTTTGACTGAATTGATAACATATTAACCTTTACTTTATTGTTCCACTGAGTTGATCACTCACTCCCACGTTACGGGACGGTGTTGTACACACTAACCAGACCTTGTTGTAGGTTCGGATGATGGCGTATCCTGCGAGGCAGAGCCGAACTTTAAGGATGACGAGGAGGCATTCTCATACATGCAGTATTCAGGTGGGTTTACGTAGACCGTTCTGAATCGATGGGGCTTCACGGTTCATGCTTGTAGAGGACTACCACTCTTCTGGCATTTTTGTATTTTGAATCAATACTTGTAACTATTTAACCTGGCAATGTGTTCATACCTTGGGGATCTACAATGGTATATATATTGTATCTACTTATATCAGTCTTCCGCTTGCGTAAATTCAACTGACCCTGGGTATGATTCGTCGATTTAGCTTAATCTCATTCATATTTTATACACTAACATGGACAACATCAAATCATCATTATGTATGTTGCATAAGTGATGCGTTGGAACTCGGGAGTTGGGTAACTACTCAACCCTTGATTTTCAAGGCGTTATAAGTTGGTATCTGTAAGTGCTATAGTTTATATCTCTGTAAGTTGTCAAATTTGTGGTGACAAAATCTCTGTTATGTTTTATATAACCTGCTTAAGTGAAGCTCTCTCAAGGATCAACATTCATGACTTCATGAACAAGCTAAGCTCACATCAAGCAAAGCTCTCAAGTACAAGACTCAAGATCTTGAATGAAAGAACTGATCACAAGACAAGACTCTTGAATGTAAGAACTGCTCACAAAACAAGACTCAAGCCGAAAAGAAAGTACAAGGCAAGACTCAAGCTAAAATCAAGACTTCAAGACTGAGACTTCAAGGCTCATTCTTAATGGTCTCTTGTTTCAATGTCCATACTTCATGATTGAGGTTTGTTTGACCATAGGATGACCTTAGAAGTAGGTCATTTCGGATACATAAGCCGAATGTTTATTTTACATGTGATTGGTCTGTTCTTCGACTAGTCCTAGGCCTTCTTCGACTAGTCCTAGACTTCCTTCGACCAGTCTAAGAAATTCCTCGACCAGTCGTAAGTTTGTTACAAATTCCGGATAAAATCTGTTAGCCTTCGACTAGTCCTGGAATCTTTTCGACCAGTCGTAGGAACAGTGTTTCTGCATCTTCGACCAGTCGTAGAATCTACGACTCGAAGTCCAGCGAACCTTTGCAGGACCTACGACCAGTCGAAGGAAACCTAAGACCAGTCGTAGGTGACCTACGACCAGTCGTAGGAGGGCTACGACCAGTCGTAGAACGGTCTGAGCTTATCCCGCCTAATCTTTCAAATATCTGTTATGGCTTCGACTAGTCGTAGAGCACTCTAGACCAGTCGAAGACCCGATCTTCTCACCTATAAATAGAGCACGAATCTCAGAAGAAATCATCGATTTAATTAAAGTATTCAAGCCAATCTTCGTCGAACTTCCGAGAGAAATTTCGTGCTCCATCTAAGCTAAGTGTGCTTATTTAATATTCTCTTTCCTTAGCATTATTTTAATTGATTTTGTTTCTTATATTCCAATCTGATTTGATAAAGAGGAATTATTATTCCCTTTCTTTGGAATCAAAATCAATTAAGGCAAGCCCTATTTGGTTTAATTTAAAATCAATTAGAACTAGAACCATTGTAATCGAGTACTGGACATTGAACTTGGACATTCAATCCTACTTTGATTTGGTTCTACCGGGCTGCTACAACGAAGGAGATTTTCAGGTATTTTACATATTGTAAATTCCTTTCTATTATTTTGGTTTCTTTCAAGATTTGCCAGAAAAATCTTGTTATTTTGGTTATCTGAGGAAAGCCAGGAAAACTCAGAAGTGGGGGTTTTTTTAATTGTGTAAGCCCACATACAAAGACACAATTGTAAGGGTTTTGGGTGAACCTGGGAAAACCTATTTTTAGTGAACGCTAATATCCCTTGTGTGAGGATATTAGGAGTGGAGTAGCATTTTGTGTGGCTGTTGTTTAACAGTTGGTGAACACACAGGCGAACCACTATAAACCCTTGTGTTGTGGTTGATTGTTTTACTCTTCTAATTTTTATTCTTTTTGTGGGATGTATGTATGGTGGTGAATGTTGTAATTATTTCAAGCTTTGTGAGAATGTTGTAATAGCTTAGAATTTACTTTCTGCTATTCCTTTATAAGCTTGATTTTCAATTTCATTTGAAAGTTGTTCCAGCAAGGTTGCCCTGCCATTTTTATGGTGTATGGCTGTCCCTAGAACAATACATTTTTAATTACAAGTTATTTCATTTCAGTTTGTATTTAATTCTGTATTCCTCTTCGATTTGAGACTTGATACAAAGACCTTTCTAGAAATAAGGTTGTTCTACCATAAACTCTGTTTTTGGTGTAAGGTTGTCCTTAGAATAACATTTGTATCAACCTCTCAAGATCTGAATTTTGAGGTTGTTTTACTTTCCTGCATTGTTATTTAATTTGGCTATCATTTTCTTTATTATTCCGCTGTTATAAGTTTTTATTTGGCATTGTCCTATTCACCCCCACTCTAGGACATATAGCTTGGCCTTTTCAGTATCAGAGTATGATTTGAATTAAATTGGACCTGGGTTATGGTCACACGACGCACACTGACGTATTTGACCTAGGAGGGTGCGAGAAAATGTAGAAACAGGCATAGGATTCCCAGTTTCGCCAATCGGCAAAATTCACCGAAATCGACCGCCGAGATCGGGCCCGTACACACCCGTGATTACGCGAAATGATCCCGGATCACTTCTAGACCATCAATCGACAGGTTTAGACCTCGATTTACCCCATCCCAGCCTTCAACAATCGATAAACGTGAATGTACATTAGAAAGTACTCGAAATGGCCCGAAACAACTTAAGAGGGAGTCAGGGGCTAAATGAGACACTTTCAAGGGGACCCAGGAGGGGACCCACACATTTTTAGGGTCCAGGTGGGAGAGCCTCGCCCCATCGGTGAGCCATCGCCGGAATGTCTAGATATCGGCGAGGGCCTCAAAATTACTCCCAAATACAGAGAAGTCGTCCATGAAAACCTCAAGAAACTTTCCAACCATATTTGAAAAAATACTTAACATACACCGTTGAAAAGTTACTGGGCCATTATACAATCCAAATGGCATCCGTTTGAAAGCAATTGTACTAAATGGACAAGTGAATGTGGTTTTCTCTTGGTCTTCCAGGGCTATCTTTATTTGGTTATATCTAGAATATCCATCAAGAAAACTATAGAAGGAGTGACCTGCTACCCTCTCTAAAAGTTGATCAATGAATGGTAAAGGGAAATGATCCTTCTTTGTGACCTGGTTTAATTTTCTATAGTTAATGCAAACACGTAAACCAGTGGTGACACGTGTTGGTATGAGTTCATTATTAGAATTCTACACAATAGTTATTCCAGATTTCTTTGGGACTACTTGAGTTGGACTCACCCAAACACTATCGGATATTGGGTAGATGATTCTCATATCCAATAATTTGATCACCTCTTTTTTTATGACTTCCATCATGTTTGGATTGAGACGCTTTTGAGGTTGTCTAATTGGTTTGGCATCCTCATCGAGGTGGATCCGATGGGTGCATATGGAAGGGCTTATTCCCTTGATGTAAAAAATGGTCCAGCCCAAGGCTCCTTTGTGATCCCTTAGAATATTTAACAATTTAATCTCGTGATCCTTGTCTCAAAATGAAGAGATTACTACAGGATAAGTTTTATTTTCACCTAAGTATACATACTTAAGCTCATTTGGTAGTGGTTATAAATCAAGCTTTAGAACATTGGTTGGTAATGGTAGAGGTCGCGAGTCCTCGATAGATAGGATTTGAGTGTGTGGTCTTCATTGGTACATACCAATGTCCTGGGTGGTAGTGCTCTCATTATCATCACAAATTTTAGTAAACACTTTTTCTAAATTAGAATTTTTCAAGTCCCCAGTGACTTAAATCAATTCCTCAGTCAGACTAGGTTCCAATTCCCCTTCTTCTATCAAGCAGTCCATGAAATTCAGCTCATGAATTTCATTAT
This sequence comes from Magnolia sinica, assembly GCF_029962835.1. Lineage (NCBI taxonomy): Eukaryota > Viridiplantae > Streptophyta > Magnoliopsida > Magnoliales > Magnoliaceae > Magnolia > Magnolia sinica. The sequence goes on from NC_080577.1 coordinate 96,036,546, forward strand.
TATCAATGGGTTGCTTACATAGATTGAAAATATTTAGCTCTAGAGTCATGTTATTAAAAGATAAGTTCATCATTCCATTCCTGCAATTTATGATTGTATTTGAAGTTGCTAGGAATGGGCGGCCTAAAATGATGGGAACTTGAGCACTAGCATTTACACATGGTTCAATGTCTAGTACAATAAAATTCACGGGGAAGTAGAATTTCTCCACTTGGACTAATACATCTCTAAAATTTCCCTTGGTACCTTAATGGAGCGGTCAGCGAGTTAGAGTGTAATCGTGATTGGTTTAAGCTCGCCTAACTCCATTTGTTAGTAAACTAAATAAGGTACTAAGTTGACACTTGCACCCAAATCTAGCAAAGCATGCTCAATTTGGAAATTTCTAATAATACAAGGAATAGTGGGACTTCCCGGGTCTTTGTATTTGGGTACAACCCTTTGTTGAATGATAGCGCTCACTTTCTCAGTAAGGAAGGCCTTTTGTGCACATTTAATTTCCTCTTTATAGTGCACAAGTCCTTGAGATATTTAACATATGATGGAATTTGTCTAATGGCATCAAGCAGAGGAATATTGACAATAATCTTTTGCAGCACATCCAATGCCTCTTGATATTTCATGGGGACAGTCGAATTTCGAAGTCTAGATGAGAATTGAACTGGAGGCTTATATGACTTTATTTCTTTATCCTTTTGTTGTTACTGCTCTTAAACCATAGCCGGTTCATCATTCTCTTGAGACAGTGGCTCATCGTTCGGTATTTCTACCGGTTGCATTATCTTGTTATCAATCTCTTTTTCACTTCTCAAGCTAATGATGACCTTACCTTGTTCATGATGTCGCTCATTTGGATTTGAGTCTCCAATGAAATGTGTGCTTCTAGGGTTTGGCACAGGTCGAGAAGGGTGCCTTTTTCCCTATCATTTAGTTGAGTCTCAATCCTAGCCACAGTTGTCTTTAATTCTTAATTTGAATGGATTAGAGGCTGATTCATTTGAGCTTGAGAGTTCATGAATGCGGTTAATGCATCCTCCACAGATGATTTCTTTGGTTGGGGCACATATGGTGCATTGTTAGGTGCCCTAAAGAAGTTATTTTGTGGAAGCATTTGAGGTGCATTGGGTGCATTAATTTGTGGTCCATTCCTCCAACTAAGATTAGGATGGTTACGCCAATTTGGATTATATGTGTTTCCCATTGGTTGCATAACTGACCTTTGGTAGTTATTTATAGCACTTGCTTGATCATGCTCATGTGTGATATTTTGTACAACTGAGATTATTGGACAATCCTTTGTGTCATGGTCTGTACCACCACAAATGCTATAAAAATTACCTAAGGAAGTGTTTGCTTTAATCATATCAACCTTCCTAATTTCCAAGGCTTCGACCTTTCTAGCCAATGCAACGAATTTTGCATTAAGGTCGTCTTTCTCTCTTAGGACATACATACCTGCTTTCTCTCTAGGAATGGGTCTAGTTTGGTCTAATTTAGCAGAGACATCTCATGTTTGCGTATTCTCTGCTAACATATCTAGAAAATCCCAAGCCTCATTATGATCTTTGTCAAGAAAGGTTCCACCACATATCATCTTTATGAACTGATGGGTATCCATGGTGAGCCCCTTTCGGAAAGCATCAATCACGTGCCATGGTTCATAACCATGATGTGGACAAGTAATTAGAATGTCTTTAGAGTGCTCTCAAGCTTGAAAAAATAGTTTATTCCCCTTTTGGGACAATGACGTAATTTCTTGTTTTAGTGCATTTGTTTTGTGATCGGGAAAGAACTTTTTCAAAAACTCTCTACTTAAGGCTTGCCATGAAGTAATGGTATTAGGTCTTTAGAGAGTTGAGCCATGTTTTGGCCCGATCCTTTAGAGAAAATGAGAATAACCTAAGCTTAAGTACATCCCTATTGCCATTATTTACTTGTAACGTTGCAATAACTTCCTCAAAGTCCTTGAGGTGTAAGTAGGGGCTTTCAGAATCCAAGCCATGAAATTTAGGAATTAATTGAATCACACCTAGTTTAAAATCAATGTTCCCTGTGTGAGTAGGGAACACTATGCAAGATGGTAAAGTTGATCTCTCAGGGTGTAAATGTTCACGTAAAGTCCGTAGTTGGTTTAACACATTCCTATGAACTTCATTTTCATCCTCAAGAGGAGGATTATGTTGATTTTCTCTATTTTGATTTATAGTAGGATCTGACATATTTGGATTTGGATTATCAACTGGGTCTACCATGGAATCCAAGTGATGTTGAGTACCTCTTCTAAGTGAATGATCAAGGCCTGAAACTAGTCCGCCTTCGGAGGAGAGTTGATTGTTTTGATCCCTACTCCAATGGGACATAAATCATCCATACCACACAATAAATACCACTAATTCAAATAGCAAGTATGATACTTAAAATAAAAATAAAAACTTAACCAACAACCCAAGCAGCAGGGCCAACCATGAGGGTTCAATCCACAAAGCAAAATAAATTAACAACCCAGGCGGCAGGGCCGACCATGAGGATTCAATCCACAAATAAATAAATAAATAAAAGTAAAACTAATGCAGAAATTAAACTATGCTAATTTAGAAAATAGATTCAGCGGATGATCTTTGTGATCAAATAACAATTGTAGGACAACCATAGCACTTGGGTGATAAAATCCCAAGCAGGGCAACCTTATGTCATAGTTAGTACTTGAAAGACCCAACTGAATTTATTTTCAAAGAAAAAGAAAAGAAAAGAAAAGAAAATCTACAGAAAATTTAGAAGGTTTAGAAGAGAACTTACCTTTAAAAAAAACTTACCATAGCTATCTTGCATAGGTTTAGAAGAGAACTTGCCTCAAAGTGCAGAGGTTCATAAGTAGTATCCCGTGAATACAGGGTCGATCACATAGGGAGATGAATTGTGAGAAGGAAAAAAATCAAATGAAAAACAAACTAAGTAATAAAAACTAAACTGATGATTTGATTTTGGGATTTTTGAATGGATGTAATTCAACTGAATAAAATAACACCCAAGCTTCAAAGTTCCACACATAAGTTAATGTTCCAAAATCATGATGACTTGGATAACACAACTAGAATCTGAGCAATATGGTCAACCTAATCAAAAAATAAAACAGTTTAAATATTTTAATAAGTAATATAAAATATTAGAAAATCATGGATTTGCACCATTGACATATATTCTCAAGCGCCAGTGATTTTAAATATTCAATATCTATAGGATAATGAATATCAAAGAAATATAACAGGTTGAGAACCTCTCCTATCTAGGAAATCTGATTGATCTAGGGTAAGCCTATTCATTAATGTGGATCTCATATGATGGAAACATATGGATCTCACAAGAGGATAAAAAAAACAAAACCTAAATAATAGATATAATATACATACACCATTCTTCTTATCATTAAAACAATCAATCATCATAATCTTAAAGAATTATTAAACCCATGTGCTTCCCTTCTAGCTTGGGCTATAAGGAACTTAGAAAAATATAATTAAATTACAGAAATAAAAAACAACAAGAAAAAAATGCAAATAGAGAAGATCTAAAATAAAAAATAAAAAACAACTTATAAAGCTTTAATAAAACTAAAAACTCTTTAAAAACACTAAATTTTACTTTGGGATGCCTTGAATGATGTTTAGGAATACCTTAGGTAGCCCTATTTATAAGCAGAGAACTCTAATTTTCGTACAAAGTTGAAAAACCTTAGAAACAACCTCAAATATATGTATTTTTCTAAAATAGACTTCTCATTGCATAGTTCATTTAAAACAAACTTCCTGCTGCGTAGTTTCCCAAAATAAACTTCATAGCTTTAGAATACACTTTTTCAGGACGATTTCAGGATTCTTCACTTCAAATTTTTGATTCTCTTCATTCATCACTTGGTTTTCTTAGATCTTTGCCATGTGAATTCTTCAACCTTGCTCTCCTAAGATCCATCCCTTGCCTTGGTAATTCTTGAGCATCAAATCCATGCTTTTTAGCACCCTTTTTCAATCCAAGCTCTTGAATTCACCTTGCAACACATACATGAGTAAAATATAACATTAAGCGGATTCATGTTCATAAAACCAAGATGTAAATGGGGAAAATTATGCAATATTTAAGTCTCAATAGGAGGATGCATTTGCTGCACTGCACGAAGCTACCTTGTACCGAGTCAACTTAGTTGGTCCTCGATCCCAGCCTAAGTGGGACCCTGTTATAGGATGATTCTCGATCTCGGCCATTGGAGTCTTTTCCATTATCAGTGTAGCTTCATCTATCGAGGTATCAACTCGACTTCGAATCGAGTAGCATCTAGTCAGTATATTAGCGAGTCAACTCAGCGAGTTCTATTAAGGTTTGTGGTTGACTCGGGTTTAAATCAAGGTTGAATTGGGGTCTAGTTTGTGCAACCCTTACCATTTGAGTTAGATGAGTTGACAAGAAAGAGAGGTATGGAGGGTAGAAGAAGAGGAATGGATGTTGATGTGCTGACTCAATGAGATAACTTAGTGAAGCAATGATGGGCTATCACAATGCAAACCTGGGTCGCCCACAACTAGTAGATCATCCCTGACTATTGACTTCTTGGAATAAATCCTAATACAAGCACCAATCTTCAGGTCATTCTCTCAACCGAGTTCAAACCAACTAAGTCGACTCGGTGAGTCGATTCCTTTTTTACCTAGCTATTTCCTGATACCTTAATATTGCTTATAGTCATCTCGTGCCAATTATTCGCTAAGAAAGCTAACTTATCTTTACTAGGATTGAACCATTGCACATAGTCACATCGGGTTGACTCGCCAATACAAACGAATAAGTGTTACATGGTTCTTAGATAGTGAAGGAAAGATAAGGGATAATCCACTCACAAAATGAATCGTTTGATTTATTTTTATAATTGGTTCTACTATAGTTATTGCGATTATTAATCATGTTTAGCTATTAGCGGGTTATATATGCTAGTATTAGCTATTATAAACAAATTACAACATTAGATGTTAGATATTAGTATTTATTTATCATTCCTAGATATTATATTTGGTAATAGATCACACTATTTTAATGATCATTATTATCATGATAGTTAATAATTGATTACATCGTTAATGTTAATGACAGTTTTGTGATTAACATTGCAACTCATCGTACATCAACTAGCATTCAAATCCTAAATATCTAAGTTTGGAATTAAACCCTAGGATGAAACTCTAAAACCTAAGTAATCCAAACCCTAGGTTAGGACCCTAACCCTAAATAGTGTGTAAGCTTGGATCTAATTGTACAACTTTACGATTGATGGTAAGAATTAATTCCAAGGGAACACGCATTTCTTAGTGATGGTGCAGGTGGTTCAAACATAAGGTATGATTTCTTCCGCTTAAGCTTTCCATTTCCAAATTAGTTAAGTAATAGTCTTTATCAAAATCACACATGTTATCTTATAGGATGTGATCTCTTACATTAGTCATAGACTCTTAAGATATGATTTATATTTAATTTATGATTGCATGCAATAGTTATTTACATGATGGCTTCTATTTAAATTTCAATCCATGACCTTTGCGATTATTATGTATTAAATGCTTCACATACATCTGGCATGCTATGTCTATGTGCTTTCGCATAAATTGTTGTGAGTCGCTTATGAATCTCTATTCACTACACTTACTAGTGGATAACTCCCTCTTGTGTACGTGAACTCATACTTAGGATGTAACAAGATGGGTTGGTGGAAATGGGCCCTCGATTTAGAGGTTATATGGGATATAAAACATTAATGTGGGATTTACCATCCATAGGGCATATGGCTTGAGTTGATCAGAATTGATCTCTTTTAACCGCTCTGATTTAACTTTGCTAGACCCTTTTTGCGAATTGATTTGATATTCCGTGTACCTTTTTGCTGCTGTGATTTGACATTTGTCCCATGTTTTGAGGTTTGCCCGATGTGGCTTCGATGGCCTACACCATGCAATGGTAATCCCTACTTATTAAATTTGATTGGCCACTAGTTGACAGGCGTCCATTAAGCATCCTAAGATGGGGGAATCTCATAAGCTGGGGATGGTGGTCATGGGACACTATACCCGAGCTGTTGGCCTATACTGGGTGACGAGCCCCCGTAGTGACCATTGAGTTACTTAAACCGACTGATTGTAATTGGAATAATAATGGTTTAGATAATCATGCATCCATAGCATATTGGCGATGACGGGTGACTAATTTTGGATGTTATACCACATGCCCTTAAGTTTAATGGAGTATCGTTTCGCTAGCTCCCAGACCACCAAATATTGACACTTGGTCACTATGGTGTATGAGTTATGTTACGCTAGTGACCTACGTACGAGAAATGTACGATGACTTGGCACCATGCTGTAAGAGATATGCTATGCTGGTGACCAGTCTTTTGCACAGGTGACGAGCTCAAGTCCGACTGGATGAGCATCCCCAGCTCGAAGTGCTTTCACATATCCATGCATTTAAATAAGACGACATTCTGTTTTGTTTGAATGTCTTGTTGTTTTTAACTATGCTTAAATAAGGCATGTAATCTTGAGGGAATTCACACTGAGTTGGTCAATCATCTATCAAATATATAACTGTATAGGAAGCACATGTGGTTTAAGTGATATTCAGGCTCAAACTGATGAGGAGCCAGGTATAATTGCCAGGGATGCAGGGCTGTATTTGACAAGAGGAGCTGTGCGATCTTGTAGCTCAAATTTATATGCATTTTATTACTTCTCTTGTATAAAATTTAAAATTTTTATATTTATTTATATTGAGACATTGGTTTGTATAAGTCATTATGGGCAGCTTCTTGTATATTTTAAATGTAAATAAAATTTTCTTTTACATTAATTTGTCCATTTTACACTAAACTGCTAACTCTAAAAGAAAAAGAAAAGATATAAAAAAATACTCGAATTTGACCATTCTTTAAGGTTAACACTAGAGTTTTTGGGAAACGAGTTATATACTCGAGTCCTGAAAACACGGGGCATTACATTACCTACCTCAAGTCTTCGTTAGGGGATCTACCTGGTCTTGTGATCATATCAGACTGACGTAATGGTCTAATGAAAGAAGTTCCCCAGGTCTTCCAAGCAATAATCCATGGCTACTGCGCCTACCATATATACCAAAACTTGGTGGACACGTTCAAAGACAAGTCGCTAGAAATCTACTACTGGCAAGTTTTAAAGACTTGTAGGAGGGCTGAGTTCGAAACATTAATGCGTGATATCGAACTTGCTAACCCCTTGGTACATGCATGACTAAGAAAAATAGGGTATGAAAAGTGGGCATCTTCGCACTTCCCAGGAAAAAGATTCAATTTGGTCAATATAAACATAGCTGAGTGTGTTAATGATTTATTCAAAGAAGCATGAGAATATCTTATGACTATACTAATAGAGACGGTCAGAATGAAAATTCAAGAGATGTTCTATAAGAGAAGAGAATCAGCATCATCATTCGTTGGACCGTTGACACCTTGGGTCGAGAAACAATTAAAGGATCTCATATCGAAGGCACGAGATGTTTGTCGCCATGTAATTTCTTGGGATGAATACTATGTTGTGGGAGACTAATGATACTGTCTAGCTCAGTGAGCTTTCATGTACATGTCGCGAGTTTGAAGTAAAGGGATTCCCTTGTTTCATGTTCTTTCATCCTATATAAACTATAACCTTCCTCATTATTCGTACTGCTCCCCGTTGTACATGGCGAGGATATACCAGATCATGTATGAAGATTTCGTGTACCCAATACAGGACATGAGCCAATGAAAAATTTCTACTGGATTCAGGGAGTATTGTGCGAGTATTAAGCCCCTGCGACAGAGGAGGCTAGTTGGAAGACCGAAGAAGGCACGGATCCTTTCCCATGGAGAGGAACGAAAAACAGTAAAGTACGAACGTTATAAACAAACAGGGCATAATCGCCGGAGTTGTAAATTTTCAATATCTCCGGAATAATGTAATTTGTAATGTAGTTTTTGTAATACGACTATGAATGTTATATATTGAATACATTTGTTGCTTTCTTTGAAAATTTGAATTTCTTACCACTGCGATTTAAACTTTGAATAAATAGTAATGATTGGTGAGATACTTTCTGAAAATCCATGTCCTAGAGAGATTTTAGGAACCTGCTACTATTAGGCTTATAATCCGAGTTTTGGAAATTAGATTTGGGTGGTGTGAGTAGGATTACATTGAAATCAGTTATAATAAATTTGGATTTCTTATTTGATATCCTTCTCGGCATAACCCGATTCATGTCACAAGTTCAAGTTCTTCACTAAGGACGCTTTCAGTCAATAAGACATTCACTTCGCGGTGAATTCTCTTCACTTTGCGGTGAATTCCATTCATTTTGCGGTGAATTCCCTTCATTTTGTAGTGAATTTCCTTCACTTTATGATCAATTTCATTCATTTCGTGGTTGATTCCATTCATTTCGCGGTCAATTTCATTCACTTAATTCATTTTGTGGTGAATTCCCTTAATTTCATGGTCCATTCGATTCACTTCATGGTGAATTCTCCTCACTTCGCAGTGAATTCCCTTCATTTCACGATGAATTCCCTTCACTTCGCCATGAATTCCCCTCACTTCGCGGTTAATTCCATTCATTTCACAGTCAATTCCATTCACTTCATTCATTTTGCAGTGAATTCCCTTCACTTCGCGGTGAATTCAATTCATTTTGTGGTCAATTCCATTCATTTCATGGTGAACTCCCTTCACTTCGTGGTGAATTCCCTTCATTTCGTAGTCAATTCCCTTCACTTCATGGTCAATTCCCTTCATTTTGCAGTCAATTCCCTTCACTTCGCGGTCAATTCTCCTAACTTCGCGGTGAATTCCCTTCATTCACGGTCAATTCGATTCACTTCGCGGTGAATTCTCTTCACTTCGCGGTGAATTCCCTTCATTTTGTGGTGAATTCCCTTCATTTCGCTGTCAATTTCATTCACTTCACGGTGAATTCCCTTCATTTGTGGTGAATTCCCTTCACTTCGCGGTGAATTCCCCTCACTTCGTGGTGAATTCCATTCATTTCGCAGTGAATTCCCTTCACTTCGCGGTGAATTCCATTCATTTCTTGGTCAATTCCCTTCACTTTGCGGTGAATTCTCCTCACTTTGTGGTGAATTCCATTCATTTTGCGATGAATTCCCTTCATTTCGCGGTGAATTCCCTTCATTTCGCGATCAATTCCATTCATTTCGCAGTGAATTCCCTTCACTTTGTGGTGAATTCCTTTCACTTCGTGGTCAATTTTATTCACTTTGCGGTCAATTCCATTCATTTCGTAGTCAATTCAGTCACTTCTTAACAAGGGAGTGAATGGAATTGTCCTGAAAATGGATGTTGTAGTCAATGGTCCACATTCAACTATAAAAACCCATCAACTATTTGGATAAGGCTTTCCAGCTAGAGAAAGTCCTAGGACATGACCGATCTGCAATAGCACAAATCCAGGTGAATGGAATTGATGATTTTCACTCCATATTGTGCACCTACATCGTGTTAAATACATTCCAAATATAACACAACTTCAACTATCTTTCTCGTCATAGCCTGATTCATCATCATAAGAACACAATACTCATGCACTTTAACTATCTTTCTCATGGTGACTATTTACTCCATTCACTTCGTGGTGAATTTTATTCTTTTCGCGGTGAATTCCCTTCACTTTGTGGTCAATTCCATGCCTTACGCAATCAAATCCATTACCTTTGGGGTGAATTCCATTCAATTCATCTACTACGCGGTGATCTTCATTCACTTTGCGGTGAACTCCATTCACTTCATAGCACTAGAAACAACCTAAATCATAGCACTAGAGACATCCTAAATCATATGAAGAGTTCTACAGTGAGGAAATTTGATAAACTGAAAATGGCCTCAATCATAATATGGATTTGGATCACTACGAGCCAATCACATGAATGGATTGGATGAATTGAAATGATCCATGCATATTAAAAGTTTGAGACAATGAAAATTGGCTATATCATATGAATGTTTAGAGTTATCAACATATAGGATAGAGAAGGTACCATCATTAACAGAAAGAAGGGTGATTAGATATCATCATTCATTCACAAAAGTCTAACCAAAATGACTACCCCAAGTTTGGGTGGTATAATCATCATCCAACAAAAGAAGAAGAAGCCTTTTAAGGGCATACAATATTAAAAAAACAAAAACTTCTTTAACAACATTTTTCAACAAAGGAACACTTTAATCTGATGTAAATAGGAGTTAGGTTGATCAAATTTGGTTGCTTATCCAAAAAGATAACTGATACGCAAGCTAGTGTCCCTATCTCTCCATCTACGAATCAGGCTGGGCTGAAGGATCAGCTTCATGTGGCACGGTGTCATCTCGTCTGCATGTGACAGTCGATATTAGGTCCTGTAGTGCTTTCTCCACTTCCTCAAGTCCTCTTTGCATCGCTCCTATGATCCGCTCGATATATGACAACCGTTCATCTTGCTGGCGAAGTTGATGTATAATCGAGGTTCGACGCTCTTAGTGGCCAGCATGACAATGGGTATGTGGGACTAGTGGGAACGGAGCATCACTGGGTTGTTGTCTCTCATCTGCAGTCTCTCCTGCCTCGGTGTCCATTACTTGAATCTCAGCTCATTCAGCTTCAGTTTTGCCCATAGTATCATCATGATGATGTACGGAAGGGGAAACTGGTGTGTCCAGCAAAGCCATTCTTTTGATATTTAATTTGGTAAATTTGCGAGGCTATCGAGGACGGTCAGTGGTGGGAAGTAATCCCATATGTCAGGACAAAAGACAGATAAGATAAGGGAATGGAATGTAGGTATCTCTAGTCCCTTGGATTGCTATGGCCAATTGATGCAACATCAGAGTAGGCAGACACAGTTCCACTCTGTGACTGATGGCATAAAGAATTCCCAACATGAATGGGGTAAGATCAGACTTGTTGGTGCCCTGAGGATAGATGTTTATAGCAAAAATTACGTGAAGAATGCGGAATTGTGCAGACATGTGGGTGCCACACAGGGAATTACCCTCATGCCAAGGAATGTCTTTCCCATAGCAGAGATGTTTAGTAATTTGTGAACGAACTTCAAGTGAGTTGAAAGTCATACTTTGCAAAGCCTTAGGCTTTTGTAGGAATTCCAATTAATTGACTGATAATGGCAGGAGTGATGTGAGAAGTGGTTTCCCCAATGGTGACATTTATAGCCGGGGGATTAGATACTGGTGAATGACAGTAGTCTAAAAACCTATATATTTGTTCATTTTGTGTCACTCCACCAATGTCAAGCATATGTGACCACCCAATGGCCTCAAGCATTGGTTCAATCCCATATGGAGCTAGATAGGACCTGTCAATTTGTCTTTCATACACCATCTTCATTGCTTTAAACTTATCATATATAGCCTCAGGAGGTGGTGGCACAATAGGGATTTCAACTTCGGGGGCCAGATCATCTCTAAGTGATGGAGAGTCTATTTGGGTTGGTCATTGAGCCGGTTTTATTCTGGCAACTGTTTTGGACCGTTTCACCCCAGGGATTGGAAGATTCTTCCTGATGAACGGATTTACTCTTGTCTTCTCCCATTTAGAGGAAAACTCAGATGATATTGTTAAAGAAACTAAAGGGAATTTCGAAGGGTTTTAATTGAATAAGGACACCCAAAATAGATGGACAAGTAAATTTCGAAAGATGGGGTTTTAATTGAACAACAAAAAATGATTTACCAACCTTAAATGATCAGGAAAATGGCTTGAATGCACCTCCACCAGCCTCTGTGAGTTAACGAGTCACAAATAAAGAAGGAAATGGAGTGAATGAAGTGATGTGTTCGGGCCGTGTTATATATACACGCGACCCTTCGATAGTATCGAAGTATATTCAATATTATCGAAGGGAGTCTAGAGGTCAGAAGAATATTTTTCACTATTTTCCAATCGAGTAAACTTTGATGAAATCGATGTGCACTTTGATACATCGATGATCACTCGATATAATCGATAATTCCTTTTAAATGGACAAAAGGTCTCTGGACATTTTTGAAACTTATTCGAGTATATCGAAGGGCCTTCGATATATTGAAGAATCTTCTATTGAAGGGTCTTCGATATATCGTGAAATTCAGTGAATTTCTTTGTAGTTATTGGAAAAAACTGGTTATGATGACATCGAAACGACTTCGATGTTATCGATAACTTACCCTCGATAACATCGAATAGTGTTCGATGTCATCGAGGAGCCCTTGAAAATTTTCAAAGAAGTTTAGAAGAAATTCACGGTCCATGTAATCGAGTACACTTCGATGACATCGATGTAGCCTTCGATTCATCAATGGTCACTCGATATCATTGAGAATTCTTTTTAAATCAATACATGGTCTCTTGATAGTTTTGACACTTTTTCGAGTATATTGAAGTCACTTCGATATATCGAAGAATGTTATGTCGAAGGATCTTCGATATATTCTAAATTCAATGATTTTCCTTTTAGTTGCTGGACAAAACTGGTTTAGTTACGATTACATCAAAGATCCTTTGATGTTATTGAGAACTTACCCTCGATAATATCGAATAATGTTCGATGTCCTCGAGGAGCCGTTAAAACATTTTGAAGGTCCATGTAATCGAGTATACTTCGATGGCATTGATGTGCTCTTCGATTCATCAATAGTCACTTAATATCATCGAGAATTCCTTTTAATTGACACAAGGTTCTCTGGACAGATTTGACACTTTTTCGAGTATATCGGAGGTACTTCGATATATCGAAGAATATTATATTGAAGGGTCTTCGATATATCATAAAATTCGGTGACTTTCCTTGAAGAAGATACTGGACAAAACTGGTTTAGTTTCGATGATATCGAAATGACTTCAATGTTATCGATAACTTACCCTCGATAACATCGAATAGTGTTCGATTTCATCGAGGAGCCCTTGAAAAATTTCGAAGAAGTTTAGAAGAAATTCAAGGTCCATGTAATCAAGTAAACTTCAATGGCATCAATGTGTCCTTCGATTCATCGATAGTCACTCGATATCATCGAGATTTTTTTGTAAAATGAACACAAGGTCTCTGAACAGTTTTGACACTTTTTCGAGTATATCGAAGGGACTTCGATATATCGAAGAATGTTATACCAAAGGCTATTTGATATATCATGAAATTTAGTTAAGCAACTTGCTGGACAAAAGTGGTTTAGTTTTGATTACATCAAATAGACTTTGATGTTATCAAGAACTTATCCTCGATGACATCGAGTAGTGTTTGATGTCATCAAGGAGCCCTTAAAAATTTTCTGTTTACTGATTTCTTCTTCATTTTATACTCTGAATCTATCATTTACAAACTTCTACCAAAATGTTTTTAGTTGATTTTATAGGGTATGTTCGGATTATATAAGGTCATATACTTGCTAGGTTTGTTGTGGGTTGAGCCTATGGCTAACAGGTTTAAGTTTGATCATTTGTTGAGTCCTTTACTGAGTCCTTCGTCTTGAACTCTCTTTTCGAACATACTCAACATTCATGGAAGTAAACTTTCATATGATGTGGCCAATTTTCATTTTCCCGAACAATTAATGTGCATGGATCATTTCAATTCACTCAATCCATTCATGTGGTTGGCTTGTGGTGATTCAAATCCTTAATATCCAATCCATTCAATGACCTAACCCGGTTGATTTTCTAAGTTGATCTATATCATTCGTATGATTGACTATTTGTAAGGTCATTCAAATGATTGTGCAAAGTGAATGGAATTCACGTCAAAGTGGATGAATTGAATGGAATTGTCCATGAGGTAAAGGAAATTCACTGCAAAGTGAAGGAAATTGACCGCGAAGTGAATGACATTGACCGCGAAATGAATGACGTGAATGGAATTGACCGCAAAATGAAGGAGATTCACCGTGAAGTGAATGGAATTCACCATGAAATGAAGGAAATTCACCGGAAAGTAAATGAAGTGCATAGAATTGACCACAAAATGAAGGAAATTCACTGCAAAGTGAATGAAGTGGATGGAATTGACCGCGAAATCAATGAAGTGAATGGAATTGACTGCGAAATGAATGAAGTGAATGGAATTGACCACAAAGTGCAGAAGATTCACCACGAACTGAATGGAATTCATCACGAAATGAATGGAATTCACCGTGAAATGGAGGAATTTCACTACGAAGTGAATGGAATTGACCGCGGAGTGAATGGAATTCACCGTGAAATGAAGGAAATTCACCTTGAAATGAAGGAATTTCACCGCGAAGTGAAAGAATTTCACCGCGAAATGCATGGAATTGACCATGAAGTGAATGGAATTGACCGTGAAGTGAAGGAATTTGACCGTGAAGTGCAGGAAATGAATGGAATTGACCACAAAATGAATGGAATTGACCGCGAAGTGAATGAAATTCGCCACAAAATGCATGGAATTGACTGTGAAGTGAATGAAATTGACCGCAAAGTGAAGGAATTTGATTGTGAAGTGAAGTGATTGGAATTCACTGCGAAATGCATGGAATTGACCATAAAGTGAATGAAATTGACCGCGAAGTGAAGGAATTTGACCGTGAAGTGATGGAATTGAATGGAATTGACCGTGAAATGAATGGAATTGATGGCGAAGTGAAGGGAATTGACCATGAAGTGAAGGGAATTCACTACAAAGTGAATGGAATTGACCACGAAGTGAATGGAATTCACCATGAAATGAAGGAAATTCACCGCAAAATGAAGGAAGTGAATGAAATTGACCGCGAAGTGAATGAAATTCACCTCGAAATGAAGGAAATTCACCGCAAAGTGAATGGAATTCACCGTGAAATGCATGTCCGTGAAGTGAATGGAATTGACCCCGAAGAGAAGGAATTTAACCGTGAAGTGAAGGAAGTAAATGGAATTCACTGCGAAATGAATGGAATTGACCGCAAAGTGAGTGGAATTCACAGTGAAATGCATGAAATTGACCGTGAAGTGAATGGAATTGATCGCGAAGTGAAGGAATTTGATCGTGAAGTGAAGGAAGTGAATGGAATTCACCGTGAAATGAATGGAATTGACCGCGTAGTGAATGGAATTCACCGTGAAGTGAAGGAAATTCATCACGAAGTGAAGGGAATTCACTATGAAATGAATGGAATTGACTGCGAAATGAATGAAATTCACCGTGAAGTAAAGGGAATTCACCGCGAAGTGAAGGGAATACACCGCGAAATGAATGAAGTGAATGGAATTGACCGCGAAATAAAGGAAATTCACTGCAAAGGGAATAAAGTGAGTGGAATTGACCGTGAAATGAATGAAATTGACCGCGAAGTGAAGGAATTCACCGCAAAGTGAATTCACTTCATTCACCGCGAAGTGAATTCACCACTCACTTCGCGGTGAAGTGAAGGGAATTCACCACAAAGTGAATTCACCACTCACTTCATTCACCGTGAAGTGAATTCACCACTCACTTCATTCACCACTCACTTTATTCACCGTGAAGTGAATTCACCACTCACTTCATTCACCATAAAGTGAATTCACTTCATTCACTGCAAAGGGAATTCACTTCATTCACCACTCACTTCATTCACCGCGAAGTGAATGAAGTGAAGGGAATTTACTGCAAAGTGAATGGAATTCACTGTGAAGTGAATGAAGTGAGTGGAATTCACTGTGAAGTCGATGAAATTAACTAATACACATGCAAATCACCATTCATAATGAAATCACTATTAACAAGACATCATTTTCTACAAATTTACAACAAAATATACAAGACATTTCATTTCAAGACATTATTTACAACGAATTACACCCTCAATGTTTTACAAAACATCATTTACAACAAATTACAATATTTCACAAAATTTTCCCATTCCTCTAATGCCTAAAACAAATATATCATCCATTGTGGACACTCAGGCAATTATAGGCTATTGAGTTCCTAAAGATGGGAGTGAATTTCTGTAAGTTTGTCCCTAACAAAATTTGATCACTGTACAAAATATCAATATATTTTATGAAAAATATGACACAATCATATCCGTTCGTCTGCTTTGGAATAGAAGTATCTTCTCTGACCGTCCAAGATTTCCTGTCCAACGCAGGCATATCTCCTACGACATGAAATATTATAGACAATGCCTCCTTCATTAGCTCAATATGTTCCCTGTATCGACTGACTGCCCTTGAATATAAACTGTCGAGAATAACGATCTCTCGGTCTTGAGGGTGGAAGACCATAAGGTACCAATGACTGTTAGTGTGGTTGATTGGTATGTATGCGTGTCCATGGTTAACAAGATAAAACATCATTAGAAAAATTAATAAAATGGGTACACCCAGAGTTGATCACTTGCAACGATATCATTACCTGTTTATACTGCTACATGGGCTTCTGCCCTTCTGCCCTTCTCGAGGTTTAGTAATGTTGTTCACAGTGAGTTTCTCTACTTGTAATGTGGCACGCTCTTCGTCGCTCCCAATGTTTCGATACATTCTCAATATCAACATTTGCAGGTCAAGACATGACTATTATAGACAAAATACCAAATTAGAACATATATCATATAAACAAATAACATAGTAACCTTAATCCTAATCATACAGTTACCAAAAAAAATATGGGGCAGAACTTGCAGTCCTGAGTATATAAAGTTGGAAATGAATTGTGCCTTTTCTCTAAGAAATCAACGTACTTATCAATAGCCTAATCAATAAAGATGGCCGATTAAGCTCTAGTCTAATATAAGAGTTGAATACACATGAATGTATGTATGTATGTGAATTACTTACCACGCTATCAACCCATGCATCTTTCTCCACTATGGTCCTTAACCAAATAAAATTCGCTGAATCTTTGTTTCCGTTGGCCCAACAATCCAATTCATGTAGTTCCTCCTCCGATATAACCCTAAGGGTCTGTTTGGGCGGTGGGATTAGAAGGGATTAGGTGGGATGGGATTCATCTGGTCCTATGCCAATTCCACTCCATGTTTGGGAAGAATGGAAAAGCTTGGAATTACATTAAATAGAAATGCATTGGGTCCCGTGCCAATTTCACTCAATGTTAGCAAGTTTTTGTAGGTCGAAACCATGATGTGTGGGTTATATCCACACTGTCCACCCATTTATTGAGATTATTTTATAGCATGGGCCAAAAAATCAAGTAAATCTAATGCTCAAGTGGACCCCACCATAGAAAGCAACGGGGATTGAATACTTACCGTTGAAAACTTCTTTGGGGCCACATAAGTTTTGGATCTACCTCATTTTTAGGCCCATGCCATAAAATGAGGTTACAAAACAAATTCAAAGATTAGACATAACACGTGTGTTATTCCCAGTAATTTCAAATGATGGTGGATATATCCATTCAATGTACCACCATATTATCAACAAAGCACGACATTAATCTTATCCCATGGCGACAGGGGACAATCCCTGCCATGGGTAATAATTATGTTTTTTGAATCCCATCCCACCTAATCCCTTCTAATCCCACCGCCCAAACAGACCCTAAATGGATCAATCTTGGCCTGGAAGGGTATTGGAGAAGTACAAAATACTTTCGGTTTCTCAGAGTCAATGGTGTTGCTTGGAGTTGTTTGAATGGTAGAGATGGATGTAAATGGATAACGCTTGCAGACAGACGATTTCACGACCCTCTTAGTTCTCCTCTTATATACTAGAATGGACAACAGTGATTTCTCACATATATTAACATCTAACACCTGTTCCATATCTTCCAATTCCTCATCCTCCTTCTTGAACTCTTCTTTCTCATTCTCTAACTCCTCATCCTTCCAAAACTGCATCTTTTCTATAAGAAACGCCTCCATTTGCTTCTTAAAATCCACCTTACCCTCCTCCAACTCTTCGTTCTCCTTCTTCAATACCTCATTCTTGATCCTCAATTCTTTCTTCTCCCTCAATAGTGTTTCCCTCTCCATCTTCAAAAGTATCTTCTCATTCAACTATTGTTTCTCTAACAGCAAGGTTTCTTTTTCTTTTACCATTAGTTCTCTCTCCTTGAGTGCTAGTTCTCTCTCCCTCTCCATAGATTCTTCTCTCTCTCTTTTAATACGCGTTCTCTCTCATCAATATATTTTTCCTTGTGATTCAACTCTTCCTTATCTCTCTCCAACAAAAGCCTCTCCACCTTCAGCTCCTCACTATCCTCTCTCAACTCTCCTATCAATTGCAATCTCGCTCCCGCTCCCTCTCCCTCATCACCACTCTCTTCCTCTCCCCCTTCCTCTCCCTCTCCCTCATCCTCTCCCTCAACCTCTCCCTCTCCCTCTCCCTGTCTCTCTCCCTCTTCCATATCATCATCATCATCATCATCATCATCATCTTTAACGCCCTACAAAATGAAGTAATGTATATATCAAATATGTAACATGTAAAAGTAAATATAAAATCTCAACTTAAAAGAAGACTTTTATGACATCTTACGTGAGATCTATCACGGACCAAATGAACAGCATCATTCTCTAACTTCTTAATAGTGGGTTCTAAAGTAAAAATTATCTCAGTCTGCAAGAGAAAATCCTTCATGTTCATGTACAGAAACATAAATATTTCAATAAGTGACCACTTAGATTCATAAAAATTGACTTACATCTTCACTCTAAAGTATTTGATGAATTTTCTTATACCTCAAACCCTTCCATCCTCATTATTGTATGAATCTTAAAATTTGAGAGGGAATGTATGAAATGATACATTCTCGGAGGGTAGGTACTCTCTCAAGGGCCCATATCTGTTACAATGAAGTAGTAAGATGGTCTTAAATAAATATAGTTTCGTATAAACTATAAATTAAAATAGACAAGGAAGGAATCCTTACTTGTAGGAGAAATATGCAGTCGTTGACATTGTAGTGAAACCCATATGATGCCATCAAGGCACTCTTGATTCCTTCAGCTAGAGGTGTGCATTTGTGACCCGATCCGACTCGTTCCGAATAAAACCGAGTGCCAAGATCAGGCCTAATCGGGTTGTGATTTCCAGATCTGATTTTTTTCAGGTCGGGTCTGGATAGACCTCTGTCCGGACCGACCCGACCCGATCCGGATACCCGAACCGAAGGGACCCGAACCGCACCGAACAGACCCGGACCGATAGGCGGGTGAGTAGTATAAAATATATTTTTTATTTTTTACCCTAACTTTCCTAAAACTGGATGGACGGTGTGGATAAAACACATAGATTGGATAAACTACGTTGATCAGGTCATAAGGACCCAGATGAAGGGAAAAATAAAATATCAGCTTGATCAAAAACTTTTATGGCCTACAAAACGTTTTTAATGGTCAAAATTCATTCAACATTGTTTTCTATAATGTGGTCCACTTGAGATTTCAATATACCTCATTTTTTTCTAATAACTTAAAATGACCTATAAAAATAGATGGAGGGCATGGATGAAACACATACATCATGGTGGGGCCCACAGAGCACCGATGTCTGGTGGCAAGCGGAGTAGCCAATCCATCTCCAGTACAGCTGTACTGGCCTGGCGTCTGGCCTCCTCGAGCGTTGGGCGCTCCTGGTTCTCCGAGTTGTACGAATGGTTCCAAGGATATCAAAGTTATATGGGCCCCACAGTGATGTATTTATTATATTTACACCGTTCATATATTTTTAGAGATCATTATAGAGCATTGTCTAAAAAATGAATAATATCTAAAGATCATGTGGACCATACCACAAATAGTAGCAGAGAATGATTTTCACCATTAAACAATTTGGTGGTCCATATGATAGTTAGATCTATCTTATTTTTAGTCCAAAGCCTTAAGACGAGCTCGCCAAATGAATGGACGGTTTGGATATAACACATGACCCACCATCTAACCCACAGAACTTGCTAAACTCAATACAGCAAGTCACGTACTTTTTTCAAAAAAAAGTCACTGCACTTTCGTGCATTTTACGTAAACATAAGTACGCCCAGAGAAAGCGCCACTTCTTTTATAGTATTGTATGGGGCCCACCTTGATGTATATGTTTTATCTAAGCTGTTCATCCATTTTGACGTATCATTTTAGGTGTTGAACACAAAATTACAATATATTGAAGACTGAAATGGACCACACCATATCAAACGATCCGAATCCTATCCAACCCGATCCGACTCGGTTTCCCTGACTGAGTCGAACTCGGTTCGGGTCAAGTCAATAGAGCATCGGATCTGTCCGAGTTAGATGACCCAGATCCGGTCTCGAATCGGGTCGAGTTCGGGTCTACGTAATGGAATTTCGGATCGGACCGAGTTAGGCCAAATCCGATCCGATCCGGACCGATGCCCACCTCTACCTTCAGCCATCGTCTGGAAGGCCAAACTATCCCAAGGGTAGATGTTAAAGTCTTTCAACAAGTCCACAAGGTTGATATACTCTATACAACACATAATATTCATGTCAATTCCCCTAACAAACCACTCTACGCATAATATTAGGGTTATTTTCATGACATCTTCGTGCTTATTGCTATTAACTATCATATTGAACACTTTTTGTACGTGTTTATTTAGGATAGGATATTCCTTAAAATATTTTTCTTTTATTGACTTCTTGGAACGCTGGATATTGGGTATGGAGAGGTCACCAGTCTTCAGCCCTGTTATTAAGGTGAAGTCCATCTCTGAAAATTTTAAACGATTCCCCTGTATCTCGAATACAAGATTATCTCTGTATATCTTAATAAGTAAGTGAAACAAAGCTCATATAAACCTAAATGATGTAATGTGTAGTAAAATAGAGAATGAGGACTGCCTAAATATATTTAATCTGTTGTCATTCTTCTCCAAACTATTCTTCACAATATCAAACCACCATGTCAATGAACATCTGCAGGATAGGTTCGAGACTGTAGCACCAACTCCCTTACGTGAGGGTTTGTCATCTGCAAGGATGAATTGGAAATTATATCAACAATAACATTCAATATTTAATTAAGCATAATGTGAAAGTTGACTTGTTGTGGTGAAAAATCATAAAGTATAGTGTCAGTTTGCCGAGTCAGCGATTATTTTTGGCGAATTTCAAGTGAAAGTGCCCAACTTAGAAATGAATTTCAACAAGTTTTCGGCCTGTTTCACTCATTTATCAGTCAATTTCATGAAGCTGTTGATAATTTTCTGCAAGTTCTCGGTAAAAAAGATGTCAATTTCAAGCAGTTATCGATCGTTTAGACGAATTCCAAGTCAAAGTGGCCGACTCATAGGTGAAATTCAACGAGGTTGCGGCCAATTTCACTCACTTATCGGTCAAATTTCCGAGTTATATGTTGCATTTTGGCCCGAGAACGTCGTGAAATTGACTGCGAACTGATTGTGTTTGATCGTGGACTAAGTGAAATTGATCGTGAACTAAGTGAAATTGATCGGAGACTAAGTGAAATTGATTGGGGACTATGTGAAATTGACCTATAACTACTTCAAATTAACATTTTAAACTGAGTTAATTGACCGTGAACATCGTGGAATTGACCAAGAACTGAGTTAAATTGACCACATGCATCATGAAATTGACCGCGAACTTAGTGAAATTGACCACAAATTAGCTTAAGTTAGAGAAATTGACTGCGAACTGAGTTAAAATGATCGTGAACTAAGTTAAATTGATCGATAAGTGAGTGACAAGCAGTTATCAGTCAATTTCACACACTTATCGGTCAATTTCAAGTGGTTATCAGTTAATTTCACACAGTTCTCGGTCAAGATGTCAGTTTCTCGCAGTTGTGAGTCGAATTTCACTTAGTCCTCGGTCAATTCCATTCACTATGTAGTACATTTAACTCAGCTCACAGTCATTTTAACTTAGTGCGCGGTCAATTCCATTCATTTCGCGGTAAATTTAACTCAGTTCACGGTCAATTTAACTCAGTGGGTCCTCGGTCTAGTTCACTCAGTCTTCGTTTAGTTTCTCATCGGTATTCGTTCTTTATTTTTAAAACCCTCAATATGGGCCATTTGAGCATTGAATTTGCTCATTTATCAGGACATGCCATACCATACAATGTTGTTTTTTTTTAAAAAGGATTGTGGACCCCACCGTGTGGATATATCATATAAAGTACAGTGGGGTCCATGAAATGAAAGTAGTGATTCCAAATATACCTGCCATTCGAAGCTTTTTTGATGGGGGGATCATTTTCATCCTGTCTTGGGATGGAAAAAGTCGAAAATGACGTGTGTGGAAAGTGTATTCTTGACCAAATAAAGGTGAAAATGAGGGTTTTACTGCTTGGGTGGAAAATCACAAAAGAAGAGAGAAGAAAGCAGTAAAATGAGAGTTTTACTGCTAACGTGGACAGTCATAAAAGGGAGAGAAGTAACCAGAAAATGGATTTTTCAATTAATGTAAAGATCAGGAGGAGGAAAGAAGAATCAGAGAAAATTTTGAAGGAGACGTGGCTTTCAGCTTTTGACAGTGCATCTGTAAAGAGGCAAGGGCATTTTGGACCCGCGAGAAGTTATCCATATGGTAGGGGAGTATTCTTTGAAAGTAAAAATGGAAGGTCACAGTAAGATGCGTGGCTCATAAGTGAGTCAATCGGTAGGAAAAAGCTCTTGTTCTAATGGACCACAGAGAACTCGTGTCTTTGTCTATTTATGACGAGGCAGCGATACTGACATTATACATCGCGCTTGCCGATGGAAGCGGATTGGTGTCGACGATCGTTTATGCTCCTCGAGATCCGAGTTGTTCGTACGGTTCAAAGGATATCAAAGTTATATGCCCCACGATGTTGTATTTATTATATCCACACCGTTCATATATTCGGAGAGCTCATTTTAAAGCATGATCCAAAAAATGAGTTATATCTAAATCTTAAATGGACCACACCACAAATAGCAATGGAAGAGTGATTCTCACCGTTAAAACAATCGTAGGGCCCACCGTAACGTTTATTTTCTATCCAATCGGTTCATAAGGTTACACAGACCTGGTTGACGAGGAAAAACAAATATCAACTTCATCGAAAACTTCTGAGACCCCCAAAAGGCTTTCAACGGTAGACGTTCAATCCCCCACTGCTTTTTGTAGCGTGGTTTATTTGATCTTTGGATCTGTGTTATTTTTCAGATCAACGTTACAAAAGAGCTTGCCAAATGGACGGACGGTTTGGATATAACACATACCTAATGGTGGAACCACTAAACTTAGTGACGTCAAGACACTAGCCACTTCGGTGATGTGGTACACCAGATATCCTCACATGAGTTTTGGATTTCCCTTTTATTATTAGTATTATTATTTATTTATTTTTAACACACGCCGTAGTGGGATTTCACCACCTATGGATGCTCGAACCCTTGAGCGGGTGTTGAAACTCCTGGGAGTCTACCACCCGGGGCAGAGTAAAGATCCAGTTTTGGATTACCCTTGTTTCTGGGCAATGTCCTAAAATGAGCTGAAGAAACGAATAATGGTAATGAATATAAGACAAACATCATGATGGGCTCCACGGAACTTTGGATAACCGATAACAGCCGTTTATACATTAGCGTAAATAGTCCCACACACTTTCCATATTAGCATGTGTGCATGTACCATAACTGGTGG
The DNA here is from genome assembly GCF_029962835.1 of Magnolia sinica. Classification (NCBI taxonomy): domain Eukaryota; kingdom Viridiplantae; phylum Streptophyta; class Magnoliopsida; order Magnoliales; family Magnoliaceae; genus Magnolia; species Magnolia sinica. Next base: position 96,060,170 of record NC_080577.1, read on the forward strand.
TACCACGCCATCTTTTCCATGAAAAGGGTGGACCCCACATCAACTTTCTCAAAGGGCAGGCTGATTCGCCACTAGATGGATCACACTTGTATGTGGAATCTGACTGAGTTTTTATTTTTAGAAGGTGGATGATGACCTACATGACTTTCTTACGGCTGATCTTCGTAGTGGGGCCTACGTTTCATGGTGCTACTAATGTCCCAAATAAAAGGCATGTTGGTGGTGAAACATGGCAAGGAATTACTTGTCTGTAGGTGATATTTGTTGATTGACAAATGCTTATGAATGAATAGAATGAGTGGGGTCAGATGGTAGGCTAGGTTTGGTAATGTGGCCTACCAGATGGATGGGACTGTTGATGAATTTTTGCTTGACTACTTTGTTACTTGATTAGTTCCCATTAACCATAACTCCATGGTATGTGTACTGTTGATGTCAAAATCAGGATTCCGCTACCATGGCCATTGGCACCCTAATTGAGGTATGTTTCACGCATGAAGAGAAAATTTCATTTTAATCCACTCATTCCCTCTATGATTATCCATTCTCCATGAGCATTGCCTTGCAATTTTCAACCTCTATTTCTGTTAATGCGTCTTTTTTCTGAAGACTCATTTGCATCTTATACCCCGTTGACTTTTAGGAAGTTCCACCAACTCTCATGTTTGATTCCTATGTAGAGATTTAATCTCTTCCGTCATGGCTGACATCCACTTATCTCCGTCCTTTTCATATTTCATATCTTGAAAGATGGATCTCCACTCCTTGTGAATAATACAAAAGAGACTATGTCCTCAAACTCGTATCGAACTGGGGCTCTAATGGTTCTTTTCTCTCTGTTCCTGATTATACTTTCCTGAGTATCCTGCTGATTATTTTGCTCAGTCTCTTGCTTTTGCTGATTTTCACATTCAATAAGATGTTCAAGTAGCTCCACTTGCACCAACAATCTTTCAATCTTGTCATGATTTTCTAACTTTTCTGTTATAGCTTTGTTATTGGTTTTTAGCATTGATAACTCATTGAAGATAATCTGTTAGTAATCACCTTCTAAGAAACTAGATCCTAAAGCTTGTAGCTCTTAACACCTTTCCATACCCCGACAAAGATGCATTTCCTATACTTTGGATCCAATTTCGACATATGTCCACTCTGCATGTGAACATTTGTTGAATACTTGAAGATTCTCAGTCTTGAGTAATTAACATCCTTACATGTCCAGACTTTCTCTGTAACCTTGGAGTCTGGTGCTGTAAATGGTGATCGATTTAGTATGTAACATGTCATACTACTTCAGTCCAGAAGCTTTTAAGCAGCCCTACATCCAACCACATACTTCTCTCCCTCTCTAATATAGTTTTATTCATTGTCTCTGTCACCCCATTTTATTGTGGGGTCCATGGAATTGAGAAGTACCTTGTGATGCCTTGATCCTTAAAGAATTCCATGAATTTCGCCTCTGTGTACTTCATACCATTGCGTGGCCCGAGGCACTTGATTAGTCTCCCAGTTTGTTTCTCTACTTCCGCATTCCATCACTTAAACCTGTCGAACACTTCAGACTTGTGCTTCATGAAGTAGACTGAAACCTTCCTCGAGTAGTTGTCTATGAAGGTCATGAAGTATTGTATCCCTCCCTTAGACGATACTGTCACTAACCCCCAAACCATTGAAATGAATATAGTCGAGCACCCCATTGCTAAAGTGTGTAGCAGTCATGAACCTTACCCTACAATGCTTGCCTAGAATGCAATGCTCATAAAAATCCACCTTACATGCCTTAATTCCCTTTTAACAGCTTTCGTTTGTGGAGTTTCATCATACCCCTCTCGCTTATATACCCTAACCACATATGCCACAGATTTGTATCATCTTTGTTGGATTATGTATGTAAGGTAGTAGCGGCCTCACCCATAACTATACTCCCGACCAACTTATATAGATTTTCAACCTTATATCTTTTCATCAACACCATTGCACCTCTGGCGACCTTTAATACACTACTGGATGTGGTGAATGTGCAACCATTCATATCTAAAACCCCTAGGGATATTAAGTTTTTCTTTAGATCTAGGATATGCCTGACTTCACCTAGAGTCTAAATGATTCCATCAAACATCATTACCTTGATAGTCCATATTTCGATGGCCTTGCATGTTACATCATTCCCCATCAGAACACTTCCACCATCTTAAGTCTTGTAGGAATCGAACCAAGTCCTATCCAAGCACATGTGATACAAACATCCTAAGCCTGGAATCCAAGTGTCTAAGACACTACTCGTACCTCAAGAGAGCGAGAAGATATCTCTTTCTGATTTCTCTTCTACTACACTCATGAATTCACTTGTATTATATTTTCCTTTGCTTTTGCATTCCATATCATCCTTTTGTTTTTGGTAGTCTCTCTTAAAGTTTCCCTTAATGCCGCAATAGAAGCATCCATCATTTGTTTTCAACTTCGATCTGGACTTTTTCTTCTTATCAGACCAAGATCGATCCCAAGATCACCCACGTCCTTGACCCCCTTTCGCGACTAGCCTTTCCGTCTAAGAGTCCTCATCACTTGACTTCTTTCTCATCTTGTTAGAAACGAGCGCCATAGCTTCATTGTACTCTTCTCATACAACAGAGTAGTGACAAAATGATTGTATGACAAGGAAAATGATGCTAGAAGTAATACCATTTTATCTTCTTCCTTGACCGTCTATCCGAGAGTTACTAACTTGCTACATAACTTTGTAAACAAATTCATGTGCTCCAGGAGATCCGATCATTCCTTCAATTTCAACCTAAAAAGTTATTTCTTCATAAACAACTTATTTGCGAGGGGCTTCGACATGTACAGGTCTTATAACTTCTTCCATATCTTCAAGGGAGATTCCTCATCCAGGACGCTCTACATAACCTCATCCGACATACACAAATAAATAGTGCTCATAGTTTTCTCCTCGAAATCGCTCTAGTCATCACCCGATATTTTCTCCGACTTTATTCCAACAACGCCTTACTCAACCCTTATAAAACTAGAATGTCATTGACCTTCCGTTGCCATAAACTGAAATTGTTCTTCCCATCAAACTTCTATATATTGAATTTTGATAATGACATCTTTGCTCAAACACAAACGTCCAACCTGACTTTGATACCACTTTGTTATGAGTGAACCCGCTCTATATCACACCGCAATGATGTAAACCCGAGCCAACAACAAATCCGAATCAAACCTTAGGTATTAGAAATTCAAAACTAACATAACCGCCAATCTATATATGCACTTTATGAAAGCACGATAAACGAAGATAAAACAAGATAATAATATGGAAAATCAAACCAAAAGCAAACAATTCACAAACACACATATTTTACGTGAAAAATCCTTTCAGGAAAAAAAATTACAGTACAAAGTGATAGAGATCCACTATAATCAAAACCTTAAAGTTGTACAGACTCACCTTCTTTGATTACTGATGCACCCGATCTCCTCTTCTAATGCGCTTCTCTAGAAAACCCCTATATTTCTTGAGAAATCCTTCTTGAGCTCTTTATGGGTATAGTAAATTCTCTTTCTTAGCAAACCCTAGCCCTAGTATGGAATAAAGCCCTAATAAAAAACCAAAATTAAATACCCTATTTTGCACGAATCATGAAACCCAATGGTTGTACCACAGTGGACGGAAAACATCATGCGAGTAACAATCGACCATGGAATTCCATCATGGTGAGTCATGGTCAACTATGAATTCTCATGGTTGACCAAGCCCTGCAAAATGCAAGTCGCGCAGTCCAGCCCTGCGCCTTCTCTGGATCCTTGCACCTTGGGTTATGACCTCGAGCATCTTTTATTTTATTTTATTTTTATTATTAACACACAAACTGCCACATACTCACGCCGTAGTGGGATTTCTCCCACCCATGGGTACTTGAACCATTGACTAAGTGTTGAAACTCCTGAGAGTCTCCCAACGGAGCAAGAGCAAGACCCAACCCCGAGCATCTGTTTACTAAGTTGTATGGTTATCTCACTCATTAGAATTCAAGTGGAGGAGAGCATGGAAGGAGACGGTTACCTGGTATCAGTATTTGGAAGCTGAGACCAAAGATATTCTTTAGTACCCCTTTTGCAGGGCTATTGCAGGCGCGTACTTTTAATCGGGACAGGCGTCTTCTCATGGCGCTGTCTGAGCATTGGTGTCTTAGACACATTTCACTTGCCATTAGGGGAGTGGCCATATATACCATGTTTGAATCTTCGAACTTTTTTAGATGCTGACATGTGGAAGCCTCTTTTTTTTTTTTCTTTTTTTAATATAGATATCTATAATCAGGATAGTTGCATCCGTATGCTGAAAAATGTCATCAGTCTACTCATGGAGTGGAGGGAATGGCCCAGTTGGTCCATGCAACATGCAGAGCACAAGGTTCTAGGCCTAATCCCAGCTAAGTCATCAGATAGAATGAATGTGACATATTCCCTTTGCTGGGAACTCTGTACCAGAAATTTATTCTTGGAGTTCTATTATTTTTCATTTTCATCCAATTATGAAAAGCATTCATTAGTTGGTTTTTTTTTTTTTTTTTGCCTTATCCACTTGCTTAGCAATTAAAGAAATGTTTGGCACTGATTCAGGATCCTATATGCAAGGATTGATGGTGGATGAGGAGCAAGATTCCAATCCTAAGTATCTCGTACCATTCAATAATGATAGGCAGGAATGTTTAAAGCATTTCATTATACGGTTATGGATATCGGCATCTTGAAATGTTCGCCAGATTTCCAAAATAAACGCCTTGCAAGATTCCATTGGTAGATTTGATTTTATCTTCTTTTTTTTTTGAAAGGTAGATTTGATTTTATCAAGAAAAAAGCTTTAATACTCTACGAAAGTGTGATGGTTGATACACGGCTACTAAGAAATTATATACACCATGCATCTAATTCAAACTGGATTATCTAAATTGTGAGTCCCAATTTAGATGGATCATAATCCAAAATTTTCAATGATTTGATTGCAATGAGTGGCTGATTTGTGGACAGTCCAAGTGAACATCCAATGGTCCTAATTTGACAAACAGGTCTCCACAATCAGATCTTATAATCGTTCAACCACTCTAATTTTGGGGCTATGGCCTACCTACAGTGGGCAATTGGACGATTTAATTCGTGTTAATGCAGGACACGTGTACATAACATCACACTCTGCCAGAGTATGAGATTAACTCCCCTTTTGATAAGGAAATAAATCCCTTGGACATAAGTCAGTTTTTGTGTCAGAAATAAAAAAAGACATTCACATACCAGATTTGTAAGACCTTCCGATGTATTTACTTAAATCTAGTAATGCTACGGCAATTCGGCAGAGCCATTCGCCCTGTTATGCCTACCACCCGTCCTCTGCTATGGGGCGAGGCGGCAGTTGCGACATTAAATACCTATGGGCTCATCGTTATGCTTGCGTCAAATCCATTCCGTTCATCATTTGAAACAAACCTTTGTAAGACTTAAGACCCCCAAAATGAGGCCCACATAAAGCTTAAGTGGCCACACCAGAGGGAACATCAAGATAGGATTCACACGATTGAAATAATCCTGGGACCCACTAAAGTCTTGGATAAAGCAGATATTTACATTTTCCCTTCATCCTCCGTCTACTCACCTCATGAACATCACGACTAGAGCTGTACACGAACCGAGTTAGCTCGGTTAACTTGTTTGGCTCAACTCGAAAAAGCTCGATTCGATTCGACAGGAACCGAGTTTGAGTTTGTTCAAGCTCGAATCGAATCAATTCAGTGACTTAGTTGTTTTGATATTGACATTGCTCACCAAGTGTTGTTTCGGGTGCATACATTCTCTGCGGGATCGGCTGATGGCGAGGAAGGTATATATACGAAACAAATAACTACAAAAATAAAATAAAAAAACTTTACATCATAACTACCCTTTATATTGCCCTTTATATTGATTTTGATGTTGCCTGCTGAGTGTTTGATGAAATATACCTGTAAACTGCTGCTGCTGTTTTGTGTATTATGAGAAATTGAAGGTGCATTCTGTGTTTGAGAAAATGTTGTATAGGCTCAAACTCAGCTTGAACTGACCCAAGCTGCTGATCGATCCGAGCCGAGCTGGCCAGTCAGGCTCGAGGACCAACCCAAGCCGAGTCGAGCTGTGCCAAGCTCAACTTGGTTCGACTCATGTACAGCTCTAATCACAACGGCAACTTGGTTCAACTCATGTACAGCTCTAATCACAACTGCCCCCTGGAAGATTTAAGATTTCATCGGTAGACATCTCTACTCAGGCATTTTCACACGGTGCAGTCCCAACGTGATTTTTGGGCTCAACTCCTGCAATAGACTGGCTTAAAGTGATGGAAAGATTGGATGTCACATATACGTTATTGTGGGCGCCACAGATTCATGCCGCCCACACTTGGGAGGAGCCAACAAGTCACTGTAACATGGTGACTCGCTTGTTAAATTGCCTCTGCGAGAGCTGTGGTAGCATTAATCATTTAGATGACAGACATAACACAATGTGCACATCTTATGTATTAATCACGAGTCGAACACAGTTAAATCTATACCAGTTCCAAAATTCTAAACCGAAATAATCAAATAGCAACACAATCAAATAAAATCATCAAACTTAATAATAAAAAAAAGGTGAAAATAGTGCATCTTTCTCATCAGTTACAAATGCATTACACTACAAGCTGCCCCATCTTTGCACCAAAAACACGGGCACTCTGGCGGCAGCGGTCAATGTCTACAACTGGACTTGCATCTGAAACAGCACTCAGTTTCCTACATCATATACACACACACACACATACATGCATTACATCCTCAACTTCAACTTGTTTTAAACTTGTAATATAGATAGCCTCTACCATTATGAATAGGAAGGATGGCTACGAGCGGCAAAGAAAGCAGAAAATAAGCTATTTTAGGACCCAAAACATGCAAGGAATTATGGGAACGCAAAGTAAAAGACCCGGAAGAAGGAAATGGTGCCCAGAGTAGGAGATTCATGCAACTATAGCATACAGAGCACTCACCTTCAAATGTAGCAAAACGCTTAGGACTCGTTCTTGTCGTTTCCTTCCTCAAGAAAGCATTGCGTGTCACTCCCACTACCCCATGCTCTCTCCTTCCACAGCCTCTCCACCTGCTCAAAGCTCATCCCCTTGGTCTCCGGCAGAAAGAAGGCCACAAAAGCAAATCCCGCCACTGCAAAGCCAGCAATTATCAGGAATGCTGTGCCGGTCCCCACAGCCTTTGCAACCGATAGGAATGACAGGGACATGAACAGATTCGAGACCCAGGTCACAGTAGCCGCCATTCCGCCACACATCCCACGATATGCCTCTGGATAGATCTCCGCGTTCACAGCCCATGGCACAGGGCCCATGCCCGGTGAGAAGAATGTAATGTATAGAGCCAAGCCGGCAACTGCTAACCAACCGGAACCAATTTTGCAACTGTTATGAAGGGCGTAAGAGTCACATAATTGAGACAATGCCGTGGACGACTGTGCATAGAATGCTCCTGAAAGGACGCAGAGGGCTATTATGACGCCTGATAAGCTGGTGAGGGCCAAACGGCGTCTCCCAAAACGGTCGATTAGACATATTCCAACCACTGTTCCCGCAGCATTCAATGCGGCGACGATCAGAGACAGGAGTATTGCTAGCTGGTTGGAATGAAATCCAGCCATCTCCACAATCGTGGGACTGTAGTACATGACGGTGTTGATTCCTGTGAGTTGCTGAAATAGCTGCACATGAAAATAGCAACAATGCATTATAGAGTGCATAGAAATATAGATGCATGTGTGTATGCCTGCAGATGTATCAATCTGCAAAATGCACAAACACAATCATGTATGTGCTATGAAAAAAAAAAAAAAAAGAAAAAAAAGACTTTTTAAGATTGGATTTTTATCCCTATCACTTATTGAGGCCATTGACCCAGCTCCCAGACATTTCCACGAGGACCTAAATCTCAATTGCTTTCAAGATGACAAAAATGCCCCACAATCAAATGATGCAAAAATAAGTATGTTTCAACATGATCGAACTTAGAGAATGGCTTGGCCACTTTTGACCTGAAATGGCAACAATTACTAAAAGGAAGCCACTAAACACCCACCCTGTTTGATAGAAACACCTGCCTTTTCCACATTTGGAAATACAATAGTTCAAAGCTGCACTTGCATTACCAAAAGTAGAAACGGAACTGTACCTATCAATCAAGCTGTGTTTATATTTCAGTAGTGAGATCATTAATGAGATCCTATTTTGAACTAAATGAAAAGGCGAAGGATAGTCAATTCATGCATTGCCCATGCATTGCACTACTAAATGGGCACAGTGCACCCCTATAAAAAGAAGAGGACAATCAACTCAAAGACAAAAACCTTAGATCTTTGTGCTGCACCATCCAGACCAGTTTCTTAGGACATCAAAAGATAAGTGGAAATAACCACCTAATTTGGAAATGAAAAGGAATGGACATTCCCAATTTTCCTTTGAAAATATTCCACGTCTCAAGAGTAGCTATTGCTTTAAACTGTCCCCACCACTAGGTTAACTTGGACAGTTATGAGTTGAATATTTGGTGCAGACAAGAGAATGTTGGACAAGGGACCTCAGATATATTCATACAGTTCTATGATAATATAACATAAGTATAAAATGATAATGCAAGAACAAAATTTAGGAATTTTTTTTTTTTTATATATAAATAGAAAAACATCAAGACCATATAAATAGGATATGAATTGAATTATACAGAAAGACAATAAAAATGGAAATTTATTCAAGTTTTTTTCCTAAAAGCCATGTCAATGTGCCTTGCATTTGCAACTGGGCGACTCCAGGCCAGGTCCACGAGCCAACTTATTGTGCCTTTAGGCAGGCTCAAACCAGCTCAATTAGTTACTTGGCTGAAAATTCAACAAACCCAACTGGTGGGCTTCTGGGCTAAACCCAAACATAGCCTTGACTGTGATGTCTTAGATGGGCCAGGGCCCAACCAGACATTTGCAACTTATGCATGACATGTCCAACACAACAAACTTTTATGTCAAGTGAGCTTTGTTACATAGCCTCACAATGGTAGAAAAAGAAAAGTGGGACTTGGAAACTAACCCAGTTAGGTTGAGGATGACAGTAAGATCTTAAAATTTTTTACTCTAAATCTCGAAATATCAACCAAAACCCTTCAGAAAGATGACCGAAACTAGTGGTTCTAAGGAGATGGGTGGGCTTTCACACACATGCACAAAAGCATGAAGAAACCATTTGAAAGCATCATACAACCACAATGTTATTGTGAGGAAGAGAGGAGAGCAACCAATCCATATTTAGACTGAGTATCCAATAACGGATTTGACAATCTAGCCACAGTTTTGTAGATGAAACAGGAAGATAGGAGAGAGAGAGAGAGACCAATCCATATTTAGACTGAGCATCCAATAATGGATTTGACATTCTAGCCACAGTTTAGTAGATGAAATGGCAGGTTGTGGGAGCATTATCATTTTGAAGATCGCAATGAGCTTTTGATCATCTAGAAACATTAGGGGAGATCTGGGTACTTACCTCTTCCCCTTTACCTGAAGGCCAGCTCCAGCCAAAAAGGCAATCCTGATTTCCTTCGTCTTGAAAACGTCCAAGTATCTGATGTTCCTCGACTGAGCCTCTTCCTCGGAAGCAACAGAGAGCTGGTCTAGCTCTTCCTCCAAACGAATGGGGCTATAGATTTTTTCCAGTACTTTAATAGCTTCAGATTTATCTTTCTGTACATTAGTACAACAGATCAGGCATGTTCAAACGACAAGAGCAATCCAACACCGACAGTTTGTCCATGATTTCTGTAATGGACAACATGGCTTCTGGAACCAAAAGAATATAGGATTTGCTACCTTGAGGTATAACCAGCGTGGTGATTCAGGCAAAAATAGCATTAGGAAGAACTGTATAATGGCTGGCACAGCAGCCACTCCGAGCATCCAGCGCCATGTCCCAGGGACCTGCACAATTATGAACAGAATGTATGCAGCATGTGAAAAAACAAAATTCACAACACTGAGGCGATGAAAAGTATATATTCAAAGATAAGATGACTCAATGATTTGACAGATCAACAGTATGACTCCGATTGTCATTGGCCATTACAATATCAAGTTGATAGATCTAAACTGCAAACCTAGTCATTTATAATGTTTGCAGAAAAAGGATGAAAAAAATTTAAAATATCTTAGGGAAAGGATTGCCTACAAAGAAAAATATTTGGAGTTTTTTAGAAATCACCATATATTAAGACTAAGAGCTTTAACTCATAAAATTTGCAAATTTTATGAGTTAAAGCTCTTAGTCTTAATATATGGTGATTTCTAAAAAACTCCAAATATTTTTCTTTGTAGGCAATCCTTTCCCTAAGATATTTCTACAATAAGTAAAATGCTGTTAATATATTAACCCAACTAATACATTGTTAAACATGCATTAGAGAAAAAACAAAGGTTGGTTTGTAGCCTAGCTGGTAGAGTTCGCTGTAAAATCTAAACTAGTAGTCGGTCTAGAACTCAAAACCAGGTAATGTCGAGTGTTGTAAGTCTCAAGGATGACTAGGAAGAGGGCAAGCAGATACCTTATCCTTTCAAGCATCCAACTGATTATTTGATTATAAGATTGGATAACATATTAACAATACAACTACTTTTCTTTACAGCTGCTCGTTAGTTGATAAAAACAGCAATCAAGATAGAGTGTATATAAAGGGCCTAGAGAATCAAGAAAAAATTGCATTTGTTCAACAAACATATAAAAGAGAATCGACTTGTGAGTCTGAATGGTGAAGAAGCATAAGAGGCAGGGAGAAAGCTAGCTGCCACAACTGGAATGCTCTAAGTAGTGCAGTGGACAGAGGAAATCAAATAGGAAGCCTGAGGAAGCCTGAAAGGCTCAAGAGGATTTGGAGATGGATCCAAAGTTTGAAAAATGGACAGACCCTCACACACCACTAATCACTGTAAAGGTAAATGGAAAACTTCCATGACCCTAATAAGCATTGTCAAATTGAAATTATAACTTCCTTCCATGACGTTCATATTGATGGCCTAGCGATACATACATACAGTATACTTACTCAGTATGAATATTGAGAAACATCATTATTTATTTATTCATTCAATTGAGAAGAAGAAACATCACTAAATTTTTTTTGTTATTTCCTGCTGATTAAACTGAACATTTGCAATTCAACTCACTTGTGCATCAAAACACAACCTAAATTGGCCCGAGCTTACCCACAGTAAGCTTTGACCACCCTCCACAGTTCCACTACAGTAGGTTTGCAAAGAGCTTACCTTGGACAAAATGTACGTTTAAAAGATAATAATAAACACAGCTATAGCATCAATCCTATGAAAATTGTATTCAAAATCCACCGCGGTTGCACATTATCCAATAGTAAACAACCTTTTATGCAATATATTTTTTAATTGAAAATACTTCATTATGGACTCTGTCCCAACATCAACTGGAGAAAATTGCAAGGAATTTATGACATTCCACTATTGATTTTTTATCCTTAAATGCTGTTCCAAGAAAACATCTAAACAGGTATTTATTGAATAAATATCGAAGTTGATCAAAAAATAACAGTAGAATGACATAAAGCAAGATAATCTGACCTCAGTGAAGGCAAGATTTACAAGGTAGGAAAGAAACTGCCCGCCAGTAATCATAAGCACATTTGTAGCTACTAGTCCTCCTCTTATCTCAGATGGGGATGCTTCAGCAATATACAAGGGAGCAGTAATAGATGCGGCACCAACACCCAGGCCCACCAGGAATCTTCCAAATATAAGAATGTAAGGATTTGGTGCAGCGCACATGACCATCGATCCAACAGCAAAAATTACATCAGCAAGAAGGGTAGCTTTCTTACGCCCATACGCATCATTCATCCGACCCCCTGAGACAGCTCCAAAAATTGCACCTAGCAATGCCATGCTAACAATTGTTTCCTACCAACATAAGCATTGATCAACATAATGAGAAGTTGGTGTCCAAACATAAAAACACTAAACCACCCATGAAAATATACAATGGCATTCTTGAACATATACCTGTAGAAATTCGCTGTCATTAACGACCTGAAAATCATCTCGAATGTACAGTAGTGCCCCAGATATAACACCTGAAATGAACATTTTCATCACCTGAAGTAACATCTGAATTTTTTGTGAAAATGAAGACTAACCAAGAACTAGTGTGAAATATAAAATCATATAAGAGAACTGGAGCACTACTAGATCAATGATTTGATCTTATAAGAGACCTCCTGTGGTGCTTATAGAGTTGACTTGCAGCCTTGCTGAAGATGTATCTAACCACAGTTTATTGGATCTATGCTGTAAAAACCTCCCTACCATACAAAAATGAGATTATGAGATCACGTGTATATATACAAGAACAGTCTTATAATTGACTCCTCCTGCTGGTGTTCCAAGGGTTCTCAGGACCAATGTATTCAAGCAATTGGCATAGATGTGTAGGTGATCAACATCCACCAGACCAAGCTTTATGGGTTTTTATCAGTGTAGGTTAAGAAGAATGAATTATACACACACACACACACACACACACACACACACACACAAACACACACACACACACACACACACACACACTTCCCATGAGGTCTAGCTGTGGGCACCACCGTGATGTGTATCGGACATCCACACCATCCATTTGGTGGGTCCCCTCTAGGTTATGGGATATCCCATAAATCAGCCGTATCCAAAACACAAGTGGGCTATACCATCTAAAACAGTGTGAAATCGTGCCTAAAACATCTAAAAGCACTTGTTGGGGGCCCACCTGACTTTTGGATGTGGTTGAAGACCCCTCATCCAAGTGGTACACACATGATGGATGAAATGGATTTCTAAACCACATCTCAGTGGGCCCTATAAATGATCATGAAGATTTCAATGGGTGGATATCCACTCTAACTGTTGTCTAGGGTGTGGCCCACCTAAGTCATGGATTGGCCTAATTTTTAGGCCCGTGGACCACCATGAAAGGGTGCATATGATTGATGGGGTACAAGTCCGTCACACATCATGGTGTGACCCATAGAACTCGACCTCATGGGAAGGAATTCCTTCTCCTCAGGAACTCAGTCAGTTCTAGCCCGATCTCCCCTTCAATTCAGCTTGTCATCAGATCTGATCTAAACCATCGAGTCCTTGACAATTCACAGCAGACTCAGTCATGAATCCCTTCTCCTCAGGAACTCAGTCAGTTCCAGCCCAATCTCCCCTCCAATTCAGCTCATCATCAGATCTGATCTAAACTCTCCCCTCCGGATCAGATCGTCATCAGATCCAATCTAAACTCTCCCCTCTGATTCAGCTCATCAGCAGATCCGATCTAAACCGTTAAGTCCTTGATGATTCACAACGGACTTAGTCATGAATCCCTTCTCCTCAAGAACCCGGTTGAGGTAAGAATCAATTTCATCCACAGGTCCAGATATGCATCATCTACACATGCATGAGGTGTGTTTCCCCCACCATGGGGAAATTTGAAATTTTCGTATGCTGGAAGTAAATCTCATCCCTTCCCCACTTAATCCCTAGGATTTTTGCCTGTAACTTGTAGGTTGTAAGTCAGTTGCAGGTGAATTTAAGTCACTTACAACTTACAGAAATAACAGTCATCCAAATTACCCCCTAAGACTTCAATCATGAGTTATAGCCCTTTAATCTATGCAATTCAAGATCGTTGATGATTTCAGGGTTCATGCCCTATTCAACGGGCAACAGCTGAGGCTATTTCAATCGTTTCAGCTACCTTGCATGGAATTTTTATTTATTTATTTATTTTTATTATTTTAATTTTGGAGAGAGGTTAGGGAATATCAACTACTCTACGCATGTCTTTTACACTAGCCCATCCTTGTTGAAGGATTTCACACAGAGACAGATGACGTGCCGCCTCGTCTCACCACCTCGTATCATTCTCTAAGTGGGGAAGTGACATTTAGACCTCTCTAGTCCATACATGTCGCTAATTGGGGCCGGCTACATGAATCCTTTTCCGCCATCATCATTTAAGCCTTATTCCAACTAATTGGGGCCGGCTACATGAATCCTTTTCCGCCAATCCACTCTATCAAGGGCCATGATTTCAATTAGACCATAGGTCATCAAATACAGAGAGAAGAGAGACTCTGTCGTGTGTGCGTGCGCGCAATAGAGGAGGAAGAGAAGCAGAGAAAGGGGTGGGCCCGCTCTCATGCTTGATCAAAACCATGTTTACCAACCATCATCGCTGCCATTGAATCAGGTAAGTGAATTAGCTCATCTTTACATCAGATGGTTGATTTGAGCGGGCCATCGAGCCGATTTCCATGTTTCGGCCCCGATTAAGTAATTGCGTAATCCTGTCACTCAATCCACAATAAACTGAAATAAAACGTACCACGCTGTTCAACACGCACATGAAATTACAGTAAAGATTTCAAGAATCAAAACAAAAATAATTACCTGTATCGTATCCAAACAGCAATCCACCGATACCAGCAGTCAGCGTCAGTCCGATCACGTACCAGTTGCTGAAATACGATACCTCTCTGATCGGTACCGAATCCAACGTCCCCGAACTCCCAGGCATGGACATGATTGTCATCGTACTCGTCTATGGTGCGAATCTCCCCTGAAAGAAAAATAACTCGCGGAAAAACCGATCGTTTCTACTGTAGCAGGCACCAGCGTCCGAAACGCTCCCGAAAACCGTCCGGCTTTAACTGCTTATCTTAAAGGCGTGGAAATGCAGTTTTAGACGGCTCGGATTTGCCGAAACGCGTTGAAAGAGGGGAAATGAACGGGATTTTCAGATGGTTTGGAGAGAGAGAGAGAGAGAGAGAGAGAGAGAGAGAGAGAATGACCAGAGATTATGGGTTTTCAGATGGATTTGAGAGAGAGGTCAGAAGAAGGATTTTCAGATGATTTTAAGACAGAGAGAGATGAGTCCGTGGAGGAAAAACCGAGACGAAGGTTAGTTATATAAATTTCTTCGGCCGAGCATGGCAATGTGACAAAAACCACGTAGTAAACGTGTATGAGATCCAGCCGTTCATCATGACCGACCTATTATAAATGTTCCATTTATTGAAATTCAGCTGGAATACTCATGAGATTGGAGATCTTATAGAAGAAAACTTCCATCGGAAAATGATGGAAGGACAGTCCACGTCTGACGTATATGTGGAGCCAGATGATTAGGTCATTGTAAACCCTATGTGAGGCCCATGTGATAAACGTCTCAGATTTTGGACGCGTGTCTCGCGTTGCAAACCTGCTGGTAGTTGCGTACGCAAGCTGAGAATAGAGACAAACGCCTTTAAAGGTTTGCGCCTCTGCGCGCTTTGATGCGATTCCGAAGTTTCAAAAAAGAGTAAGGGCCCTCTGTTTGCGTCCAATCGCCTGCCCGCCGTTCATTCTCTTCGAACTTTTATACGGGGAGTTTTCTGTACAACCGCCTGCCTGCCCGCCGTTCATGAATAAGCATGTGCTTTCAAAATATTTAAAGTCAGCCGCCTCAAGTTTGCATCATTAGACATACTGCCGCCTGCCATCGTATATAAGGTTAGATTATATATGTGAACTATATTTTTAAAATGACAAAACTGCCCCCATTCAATTACCACTGTTTTTTTTTTTTTTTTTTTGGTGATGTGGTTTACCATGAACTTTGATCTCCCTCATTTTTGGGTTTATGTCCTGTAATGATCTTGAACATGGGCATACGGTGTGGATAAAAATAAATGTAATGGAGGAGCCTATAGAACACCGTCCAATAGACATGGGCTACTTAGTTAGTAGGCAGTCCGAGGTGGGTGGATTTCCAACTGTGGGACCAATTTGATGTATGTACTTTACATCCACACCATTCATCGATTTTAACAACTTATTTTAGAGAATGATCAAAATGAAGCAGATCCAAATCTTATGCGGACCACACCACAAGAAATAGTTGTTATTGAATCCCCACTATTAAAAACCTGATGGGGCCACTTGAATGTTTATGTTCCATCCAACTTGTTGATAAGGTCACAAAGACCTAGATGAAGAGACCACGTAAATGTCAACTTGATCTAAAACTTATGTGGCCCACAAGAAGTTTTTAATAGTTGATTACCACTATTTCTTATAGTATGGTCCATTTGAGATTTGGATTTGCTTCATTTTTGGGGTCATGTCCTAAAATGAGTCTTCAAAACGGTTGAACGATATAGATATAACGCATATACATCATGGTGGGCCCCACAATCAAGGATCTCACCCACCTAAGTGGATCCTTGAATCCACCACTATAGTCGCACCCTCAGCATCCGATGTTTATACCAATGCAGATTACCAATTGATGATGTAGCTACCGGACGGTGCTCTGCAGGACCAATGCAGATTACCAATTAACGATGTAGGTACTAGACAGTGCTTTGTGGGCCTCATTGTGATGTATATATTTTATCCACATCGTCTATCCATTTTTTTTTTCCATATCATTTTAAGGCATGAGCCCAAAAAGTAAGTAGATTCAAATCTTTGTTATGATCACAAGAGTTTAATAGCCTAATTTTACATGTTCTATTAGTCCTGGGACTTTTAGTGCATTAGTTAGGTTCTTAACAATTGGTATCAAAGCCAACACCACGTCCCATGTTTGAGTCACATAAAGGAAAGCTTATGGAAAGGACAACTTGGACCAAAGTGAAAGCCATTATATTGTAGAAAAAACTACATGAATAACCGAAGTGTAGCCGCCATGCCCTAAAAACGTCCATCTGGAATGGAGGCCAAAGTAAGTGTCGTTATAGAGTGGGCCACCATGGATGCCGATTATGAAGCGTGGTAGAATGTTACGCTCCCAAGGGTTTAATAGTCTAACTTTACACGTTCCATAAGTATTAGGGCTTTTGGCGTATTGGTTAGGTTCCTAAAAATCTCATGTGGACCACATCATATGAAACAATAGTAATTGAACACCCACATAAGGCCCCAAAAGTTTCGGAGAAAGTTGATATCTATGTGTTTTTTATTTTTTCCCTTCATCCAGGTTTGAATGACCTTGTTAACAAGTTGGATGGCTGATAAACATTACAGTGGGCCAAAGGAAGCTTTAATGGTGAGCATTCAATCACCACTAATTTCTTGTGGTATAGTCCACTTGAGATTTTAATTTGCCTCATTTTAGAGATCATGACCTAGAATGATTGTTTCTGGTGGTCCACTAGGCAATCAACGTTTTGTTTTTACACCCACTAGTACGCAAGCAGCATGCCCTAATTTTAAACCCACCATTGCAAACTTACTAAGACCCACCCTAATGTTTATCAATGCCATCCAACCGATGATAAGGCCACTAAGGGAAGACACAAAATCAGCTTGACCAAACTTCCATAGCCCCATCATGCTTTTAATGGTAGGCATTCCATCACTAGTGTTTCTTGTGAGAAGGTTACCTGCGTTTGAGGTTCATTTTTTGGGCTCATGTTCTAAAATGAGATCACAAAATGGACGGACAATATCGATCACACAAATACATAAAGGTAGGCCACTAGAATCCTCGGTATACCCGTCCTTTCCAACTGGTGTAACTGTAAACAATCAAACGTATACGCGCAAATCCATGATTTATACAGGTTAAGCATTTGTCACATGGAAGAGGCGGATTTTTCTCCGTATTTTCTTCAAAAATTAAGCGTTTGCTTTTAAATGCTTTAAATGCGTGCTTGTTAGGAATAGCCCAGTATTTAGAGTAGGTGGTTATAGGGCAAAATCGCCTTTTATATTCCATGACTTCGGAGGACTTTCGGCCTCACGTAGCTTTGTCTACGGAAGACTTTCGTACCACCAATCAGACGGAAGCGGATTGCGTGGTATGTTACACACCACCGACCTACGTTGACGCGGCAAGCTTCTTTGAGCCCTACCATGAGTATGTTTCCACACCTTCCATCCATTCTTCGAGATCATCTTAATGCATGATACGAAAGATAAGGCTGATACAGATTTCAAGGGACCACACCACATAAAGCATCCAGGACAATGAGGACTACCGTTTAAAACTTCTTCTGGGCCACAAAAGCTCTGGATCAATCTGATATTTATATTTTCCCTTCATCCTCGGCTCTGTGACATCATGAACAGCTTGGATGGGAAAAAAAAAACATCACGATGGGCCCTAGAAGGTTTCAACGGTGGCTATCATTGTTTCCAGTACTTACTGTTGTGTGATCCACTTGAGCTTTGAATCAGCCTCATTTTTGGGTTCATACCCTAAATAGTCTCGTAAAATAGATGGATGGTGTGGATATAAGACATTCATCATGTTGCGGCCACAAATGTTTGCCACGTCAACACACTAGGGAGGTGTGGTGCATAGCACACCACGCAATCGGCTTCCCAATCAAACAGCTATCGGTTCAATCTAAGAGATTTTTTTCAGGATTCATACACCATGGATCTATCAGATCAACGGTCTGGATCACAAGATAGCTGGAAACTTATGAGATCTCGGTCTAGGGACGTCACACCTTCCTTTTCAATAATAAATTAAAACACTTAATCTGCTAGTGGTCTTTTTTTTCTTTTTCTTTTTTTTTTAAATTTTATTTAGAAAAAAGATATATATTTTACATTATCCGAGGTAGCGGATAAGGTGACACCCCGGCCTCACCAAGACGCCGTGGCCCTTACCGTGGGGCCACCGTAATGTATGTATTCTTTCAAATCGAAGGAAACAGTGATGATTGACCATCAATGAGTCACGGAAGTTCTGGATCAAGCTGATATTTGTCCTTTTTTTCCCACTTTATCCATAAATTGGATGGCAAATAAACACAATTGAAACATTAAGGTGCACCATCGAAGTTTTTAACGTTAAGGTGTTCAATCACCTCTATTTCCTAGAGTGTGCTCATCCTAAGATTTGGATCTTCATTTTTTGAATTAGGCCCTAACATGATACGAAAAAATTGATAGACATTGAGAATACGGAATGCATACATCAAGGTTGACCCGCGGTAACAGCCACACCTTTTCGGGTGAGGCTGGGTCTCACCTCATCCGCTCCAATTATCAAATTGGGGGTTATTTGTCCCGGTGGCCCCATATGTTGACATGATTGTGGTAAGAGCTCACACTGATCAGAAATAAAGACTTCTAACTTGAAAGCACTTTTTTACCTTTTGCATGGCGAAAATGTCCATTTACCACAGTAGTGCCTTGTATTGCAGGTTCTCGACTCAAAAAGTGAAAGGTTATTTTAAAAGGGAGGTGTGCCTCTCCCAAAATTGAAATTCAGCCTATTCGTTAGCCGATTTGATTCATTCATTTTATTTAAATAGGCATGAAACCATGAAAGTTTTTTTTTTTTTTTCAGCTCTATTTTTTAAGATATCTGTGGTCCACAACTATACTAACGTTGTGCATTAATTTTAAACTTTTTCCTTTGGTATAGTCCATCTGTGATGAGTTTTATCTTTAAATTTGAGCCAATGACATGAAATTAAAACTCCTTACTTGTGGACATTTTAGATTTGCCTGGAAAAACCCAGTAGGCCCCACATTAGATGTAGATGGGTTCAAAACGTGGGGCCCTTGTCGCACTAGGCCATTTGGTCATTTTCTTCTTTTTTTTTCTTCCTTTTTTTTCACTTCCTGGGACCACATGAAGCCGAAGCTACTTCGACAGTAGGTAGTAGTACGATCATAGTTTGCATTCTCCAAGCAACGACATAATACTTCGATTAGGCTCCGCAAAGCTTAGACAACTTTCTGGCAAAAACTATTTTTTTATTATTATTATTATTTTTTTTAATTTCTAGCTACAATCTCCAAGTAGAAGGTATGGTGAGGAAAGGAAGGTTTTTTGTGCTTCTTTATTTTGTCTTTATTGGTGAGTATAAATGGTGGGAGTTGGTAAAATAGAAGAGGGTGTGTGGGTGTTTCTGAAAGGGAGGAGGGTACCGTGGTTTCTTTATAGATGTTGTAGATTTTTCTTATTGTATGAATGGTGAAAGTTTGTGAAAGGGAGGAGAGTGTGCCGCCCCCCCCCCCCACCCCCCACTCTTGTATGAATGATGGGACAACTTGAATCATGAATATTTACTACTATTTAACTGTGCATCACGAATATTATATGAATGATGGGACAACTTGAATCACGAATATTCACTACCATTTAACTGTGAATCACGGATTTCACAGAGGACTGTTGATATTCATTGAAAATCACGGATATTCATAGAGGACCGCTAATATTTACTGTGAATCGTGAATATTCACAAAGTATTGCTTATATTCATTGTGGTTCGCAGATATTAATAGAGGACTACTAATATCAGTGGTCCTCTGTCAATATCCACGAACCATAGTGAACATCAGTGATACTCTGTCAAAATCCGCGAACCATAGTGAACATCAGTGATACTCTGTCAATATCCACAATTTACAGTGAATATCTGCAGTCCTCTATGAATATGTAGCGCATGTAGTTTGTTTGGCTGAATTGGTATGATTATCATTAAATATAATACTTTTTATTTCATGTACTATAAAATCATTTTACGAGGTGAGGGAACCTGAACTTTACCTACACTACCACAACATAAAGGTATCCTGAAGTGCTCAACAACATTTCTTAGTATTATGAAGCATGATTTCAATAACTCCCCTGCCAAGAGGGAGATATTTAAGAAAACTCAATTTGGATATTTTCTTGGTTTCAATGAAGAAGTATGGAGGGAAAATAGACCTTTGATTCATTGCCAAATGCAGAGGCACATTAGTGACATCTACTTTGACTTTAATGGCACCATTCCCAGCTTTAAATAGCTGGACTTTTTGCCTTGATTATGGGTCTGAAGTAGGGAATACTAAAAATATCGAAGCAGACTGACAATGGATCATTATAGAAAAATAGGAGTATTAGGGATAATTTTTTCAAGGATAAGAGCCATATTTCAAAGAATGATTTTCTTATAACATTTGAAAAACTTCGAGGGAGTAACCACCACGGGGATGCTGTGAAGCTAGCGATGTTGATGTGCATAGAGCATCTACTTCTTAGATCACCCTTAAAGAACATGCACATAGATGAGTATTTAAATTTAGTGAATAATTCTGATACATTTGATAATCACTCGTGGGGGAGCGTGGTGTACGATAAATTAAAAGAAGAAGCGAATGTTGTAATCAATAAACACATGCTAGACTCGTACTATTTTCGTGAATGCCCATTTGCCTTATAGGTAAAGGACTTTTTTTCCTTGAGTTTTCATAAACTATTGTGCTAGTATTATTTTCCATATCTTAATATTTGTTGTTTCCCTCCTTCAACAGATTTGGGGATATGAGGTTTTTTCCACCCTATTCGGCCTGGATGGGTTTGCCATCAGACATAATTCGATCATAATTTCCTGAATTCTGAATTGGAAGTCAACTATGGTGGTAAAATACAAGTATTTACCTCATACAACAAGTTTGGGGATATGAGGTTTTCCCCACCATATCTGCCCTAGATGGGTTTACCATTAGATATAGTTTGATAAGAAAATTTTCAAATTCTGAATTGAAAGTTGACTATGGTGGCAAAATACAAGCGTATGTCCAAATTTTTAAGAAATGTACAGGTAAGTTGAATTATCATCTCAAATTTGGTTTATTTGTTTCATACTATCATTATCAGTGTTTCTGATATTACATTCCTGTTGTTGCAGCTTAGAATTAACTGCGAATTCATTCCCATGGCAGATGAGGCAAAAACCACTGTTGTTTAACAAGTTCCAAAACTTATTGAGGGGAAGAAAGAGAGGAGAAGGAAGGAGAAGATGAATCTTGTAAATGAAGATTTGGAGAAGAGAGGGGTGATAAAGGAGATGGGGAGTAAGAGAAAGCTTCATACTAAGATGGATACGAGAGAAGAGATTATGGCAAAAAAGATGAAGACTGAAGACAAAGAGATCTTATTAATGAGAGATATAGTAGAGGAGAGTAGGAGGAGAGAGATGGACTATGAGCATCAACTGAGATGACCGAATATTGGAAACAGAAAATGATTGACTACGCAACCGAATAGATTTTTTAGAGGCCGAGGTGGAGACACTAAAGGTATGTAAAATTTTAATTTTTATGTCGTGTAAGTGCGAACTAATCAATATACGTGATTGTAAGATAATAGTAATTTTAAGGGGTAAATTTTTTTTTTCTAATTATTTAATCATAACCGATCATCAAGTGGGTCATTTTAACCAATTAAACTAAGATCTGTGACAATCCATCCATTGGATCACCAATCCAAACTATGAATTATCGATCCCAACCATCTAAATTGAATAGTAACTGCTTGATTTTCAAATCTGCTGTTAAAATTACCATCTGACAGATGTATCATCAAGATCTTGTGAATTGCCCATTGGACCACTTGATCTTTTTATAGATAACCATTTAATATGTTTCTTGACACAATATCAACAACGTCATATAAAAATCTCAATCCGAACAAAGATAAAAAGCCAAGATCTAAGGCTAAGAATTCTTGGACCATTAATTTTTATCATGTTTTGTAAACTTTAACAAAGTACACTAGCTTCTTATTTTATGACTTTAATAGATCTTCAAGATCATGATCTTAAATTATTTTAGCATATATAAAATCATATAAATTTTCCATATGTATTATAACCATACATTTAAGCACGGTCCATAGTATACACTTATTTTTTACCTTGAAATTATTTCTCCAATGATCTTTGTGATAAAACTTCATTTTAATATAATGATTGGATATAGAAACTTTTGATATGATCCACACGATTGTAGCATGTGCACACTTGATTAATACACCCTACTTCACATGAATGCATGTGTACAATATTTGGTGCACCACTGCCTGTACGAACACTTGTGATTTTTCTACAATTAACCATGATTATTTTGATCAAGAAAGTATTTTTATAAGAGAGCATAAGATATAAACAATCTAATCATGCGTTTAGATCAAGGAGACTGTACTTGTGGGATCCACATCTCTGTAGTAAATATGCACATTTGTTTGTACCCTCATCTACTCTAAAACTTCTTTTGATTACTTCACACCCTTGATATGAGAGTTAAATATGTTTACCATGTGTGTATCACATGTTTAGATGTGTTTATTATGCATGTGTATTAATGCAAGAAGGCTTTGGCTCCTTTATACAAGGTATGTCAAACCACTTCTCGTAAGCACTCACAAAGAGAAAGAGAGAGAATATGTGTGTGTGTAACGCCCTGAGTTTTTGGAACCCGAGTATATAACTCATTCTCTAAAATTTCGAGTATTAACCTTTAAAGGTAGTTAAATTAAGGGATTTTTTTTCTTTTTCTTTTAGAGTTAGCAGTTTAGCGGAAGATGGACAAATTAAACATAAAGGAAAGATTGTATTTACATTCAGAATATACGAGCGGCTGCCCATAATGACTTATATAAACCAATATCTCTATATTAACAAATATAAGTATTACACAATTTACACATGAGAAATAATAAAATGCAGATAAACTTGATCTACAAGATCACGCAGCTTCTCTTGACAGATACAACTATGCATCCCTGATAATCGTACCCTACTCTTTATCAATCTAGACATGAATATCTTTTAAGTCACCTATACTACCTGTACAGTTATATATTCGATGAATGAGTGGCCAACTCAGTGTGAATTTCTCTCAAAATTACACACTGCCGCCTTAGTTAAGCATAATAAAAAACAATAAGGCATTGAAAACAATACATGATGCAGTCTTATTTAAATGCATGGATGCGTGAATGCACATCGACCTAGGAATGCTCATCCAGTCAGACTTGGGCTCGTCACCTATGCATAAGACCGGTCACCAGCGTAGCACATTACATACAACATAATGACCAGGCCATCATACATCACATACGTGGGTCAATAATCGATGGTCTAAGAGTTAGCGAAACGATACCCCACTAAACCTAAGGGCACGTGCTACAGTATACAAAATTAGCCACCCGTCATCGCCCGTATGCCATGAATGCATAATTAGGCAAACCTTTATTATTCCGATTACAACCAGCCAATTTAGGTAAACTCAAAGGTCATTATGGGGGGCTCATTACCCAGCGTAGGCCGACAACTCGGGCATAGCTTCCCATGACCACCATCCTCGGCTCATAAGGTTTTCCACCTTAGGATGTTCTATGAATACCCATCGACTAGTGGCCAATCAAATTCAATAAGTAAGGATTACTATCGCATGGGTATGAACCATCGAAGCCTCACAGGGAAAATATCAAAACATGGGACAAATGATAAATCGAAGTGGTAAAAAGTTACTCAGAACATTAAATCGAGACGGCAAAGGGGTTAGGTAGGGCAATGTTAAATAAGAGCAGTTAAAGAGGTCGTTTCTAAGCCACGTAAGTAATATGATATATGAATGGTAAATCCCACATTAGTGTTCCATGCCTCAGATAATCTCTAAGTCAAGGGTCCATCTCTTACCACGTTCTATCATGTTACATCCTAAGTGTGGGGTCATATATATAAGGGGGTTTGCCCACTAGTAAGTGTAGTGAATAGAGATCCATACGCAACTTACAACAATTCATGTGAAATTATATAGTTATAGCATGCCAGGTGTATATTAAGCATTTAATTCATAATAATCGCAATAGGTCATGAATTGAAATTTAAATGGAAGCTATCATGTAAGTGACTATTACATACAATCATGGTTCACAACTATCAACTACAAATCAGGTATAAGACATGTCTTAAGAGTCTATAACTAATATAAGAGATCACATACTATGAGATAACATTTGTGATTCTAATAAAGACTATTACTTAAACTAATTTGGAAATGAAAAAGCTTAAGGGGAAGAAATCATCACCTCATGTTTTGAACCGCCTATGTCATCACCCTTAGAGTTGAATCCTACCATGAATCGTAAGATTGTACAGTTAGATCAAAGTTCTACAAACTATCTATGGTCAAGATGATATCCTAGGGTTTAGTTCTAGGAGTTTAGCTATAATGTACGTGTAGTTTAAACACAATGTAATAATATGATTAGTTACAATTTAACGTTAATGATATAACTAATATTTGCGACCATGGTAATAATAAGTATTACAATGGTAATAAAATAGTATAATCTATTATTAAAGATAATATTTTCAGGTGATAGGTACTATACTAATATCATTAATGGTAATTTCATTTATAATAACTAATATTAGCATAAATAGTATACTAATTAGGCTATTCATGCTTAATAATTATCATAATCATGGTAATGAAACTAATGGTAATTAAGGATAATTAAGGATAATCTAATATGGGAAGAGTGAGTTGACTTACATTAGTTGACTTGGTTAGGTCAACACTTTTCCAGCAAGGCTTAGACCCGAACCAAGTTAATTAGGTTTAGGACTCGGCGAGTCGACTCGGTTAGAGCCAAGTGAGTTGATTCTCCTCCTTCTGCATCTTTTCTTCTTCTTTCTATTTTTTCTTCTCTCTTCCTTCTCATAACCTAACAAGGTCTAGATCTGGTCCAAACTCGTATTCAACTCAGTCGAGTTGACTCAGTTACCTACTCTCCCTTCTTCTTCCTTCTCTTCTTCTCCCTTCCTAAATCCTTTTATTTTTTCTCTTATGCTCACACTTCGCACTCTAATACAACACCTAACGAAATTTCTGGCCAGATTCTGCCTTACTCGGAGAAGACTGAGTTGGACTAGAGTCAACTCCTTCCAAGTTAACTCGGTTGCAGTCCAACCAGCTGCTCCCTAATAGTCTTCTTCTCCCTCCTTTCTCTGATTATTCTTCTTCTGCTCCTTCCTTCTTTCACATTTTGGAAGGACTTGGACCCATATGACAACAAGTTTGATGGCCTAGACTGGACCTAACTCAGTCCGCAGTCGCTCGAGTTGCTTGGTGCGGCGACTCGGTGCAGTGCAGCACGTACTCTACCTCACTTTCTTTCTTCTTCCATTTTCTTTCTGTTTCTTCTTCCTCCTTTTCTTCCTTCTTTTTCTTTTACTGGAACCCTAGCATGTCACGAACTAGGCCCAACTTGGACCATGACTCGGTCGAGTCGTGCAGCAGACAACCACCATGCACTCTCCCTTCTCTTTCTTATTCCTTCTTTCTTTGATCTGCATGGAGTGCTACTGAGATGGCCTACTTGGTGAG
The DNA here is from genome assembly GCF_029962835.1 of Magnolia sinica. Lineage (NCBI taxonomy): Eukaryota > Viridiplantae > Streptophyta > Magnoliopsida > Magnoliales > Magnoliaceae > Magnolia > Magnolia sinica. Next base: position 96,086,468 of record NC_080577.1, read on the forward strand.
TGAAATTGATCCGAGGTTAAAGGCTGTAACAGGAGCTCGTGATCGTTCTTCTTGACGAGGAAGATGGCCTGCCATTAACGGCAGATTATGAACGCTGCCCATAACTTTCTTCAAAATGATGCATGGGAATGGTGCAGACAGGCCTATGGGAGCTTAGATTATGATTGGATTGAAGCTTCAGTGAGGTTTTCATGGTGGGTTCGAAGGTGGAGGCTCACGGATGGGTTTTCTCCCGTAACTGCAAGAAAGGTGGATGTGTGCTTGAACACGGTTTCTAGGGTATATTTATGAAAGAAAGAGATAGGAATGGACAGTCGGGATCAACCAAATGTTAAGGTTTCTATCGATGGGGGTATTCGTAAACAGTTGGCGCAGCCAAAACCAGCCGTGGTTTCTGGTTTGCTAAGGGAGGAAACCCTAAAACTAAGGTGAGATGCACGGCTGAGATGCTCCTCATCCAACGGTCGAGGCTGTAAGAGCACAGCTTGCCAATGAGGCAAATAGGAGGAGGAACAAAAACTTTCCATTTCGAGGAGATGTTGCACGCATGTCGGATTTGGCTGGGATTCGTGAAAACGCACGTGCTTTCCATCACGTGAAAGTAGTTAGGTCATGGTCAGCTGCACCTTCCTGATCAGATGGTGGGCTTGGATCGTGTTAATGGGCACTGATGGTGGGCCATGGTTGTCACAAACAGATGTTGTCCGTTTAAACTGGACTCAGGCAGGAATCACGTGAAGAGAAAGAAAAGAGGAGGTTTCGTCTTCGGGATAGCGGGTCAAATGCCGTTTGACCGACATGGTGCATTGCGGGTGCACACCCACTGTGCTACACACACAGTGAAATGTGGGGTTCATAGTGATGATCGAGGAAATCCAATCCGTCCATTCACTTCGAAGGTCCCAATCAGGGCCTCTAATAAAAAATTAGGCAGATCTAAAGTTCAGGTGGGCCCTACGACTTGATTCAGATCATATTTGTGGATTTGCCTCAATTCGATGGTTAGATTACATCTAAACTTATCATCAACAGTACAAAGGGTTTACCGGACTACTTAATTAGAATTTAGTGGCTAGATTATGGATCAAATGGCCTAATATACACATTTATAATATTAAATACTCTCTTTACAATGTTTTTAATATCATTTTTATTATTATTACTATTATCTTTCTCTAAGTTATTTACGTGGGTCTCATCCTGATCAACACCATCTATTAACTCACTCAACCCCTATAGGGCTTTGATCAGAAAGATTAAATCATTTCAATTGTAAGTGGCTATACTTAGTAATCTCATGGCTAACTAATGATTCCCGTTAATCCGATGGTCAGATTTCTTCTAGTTTAATCATCATTGAACAAAAGGGTTTTAAAGGCCCAAGGGCTATCCACACTGTGATTATTAGTGGGATTTAAGGTTTGTAAATCTTAATTATATTTACTCCCAACTTAATCTTGAAGCTGGTGAACAATGGACTTGGCAATTTGAGTCATGCAGATGTAATTTTCTAAGATCCATATTATCTAGGAGGCTCCATGAGTTTAAATAATAGACCTGGCCTGAGAGATCGTAGACAATTGGATGGTTTGGTTTGTATTAAAATCATTTATTAATGGTACTAATAGTCCTAAGAACCATCTAAGTGGACTTAAATGCTTGATCTAATACCTAGATTATTTGATTAGTGTGTTCACGTAGTGGATCACTATGCAGGATGTTGTGGACTTAATGATCAATGGATCTTATGGATCAAGAGCCGAATTTATAGATGTATAGTTGATAAGACGATCCATGACCTAATGCTGAAAGTGGACTGTTCACCCTCCCTAACAAGGTGTCATGCTAAGTCTTGTCGAGATTGAGTTGTTATAAGTAGAACTTTGTGTATAATTTCAAATTTTCAATGCAATGATGATTTGACTGTCTGATTTGATAACCCATGATCAAACAGCCTGGTCTATAGATGAAAATTACTCCAAACAATCAACTACGTGTCAGAATAAAGGTGAATGTTCTATTTAGTTAGATTTGTGTTTATACTAATCTACGTCTTCCTAGTAACTCTCGAGTACTGAAAAGTACAGGGTGTTACAGAAAGAGAGAGAGAGAGAGAGAGAGAGAGAGAGAGAGAGAGAGATTAAAAGAAAAGTTTTATGAGCTTACTTTCTGATTCAAATCGTTTATTAAGTGAGTGCTCTAATACTATATTTCTTAGATGTTTTAGATCAAATCTAAGTGGACCCAACAAAGTGTAAAACTGAGATGAACCATGGGCTAATCATGAGGTTAGCATGCGTGGTACCTTAGACGTTGCCTCACGTGGGCAAATGCATGGGCCCCATGTGTGGACATAATGAATGTATGGGTGGGCCCCACCATTTTATAAGATTTTGTACATGTGAATTTTTTCATCTATATTTGAATATTTATTTATTTATTTATTTTAATAATTTTTAAAAATATAAATAAATTAACTGGTTATTTATATTTATAAAAATTATTAAAATAAATAAATAATTGAATAAACAAAAATTCATGACCCTGCCATAAGATTGTGATAATTAGTAGTAAACCTATGTGTAACTAAGCTTATATATAAAGTGTAATTCTGAAATATTGTTCTGATGTGAAACATTTACCTTAAGACATGGCGGTGGGCCCCACGTAGATTGAATGCATTCCATAAATGGGTCTCATCACCAACCTTGATGTAAGGGTGAATCATTTTATATATAGTAAATTTTATATACTATTAGCTAATTATGATAAGATCATTGCCTGATCGTGTGTTGGGCCACATATGTTAAGAATGCCTAGGAGATAGACCCCACAACACTATCATGACCGATTGATCTTAACTTTGATATTTGAATAGTCAGTTAGATTGTATAAAATAATTGGATATATGATTTGACTCGAAGACCATGATATTTGGTGGGCCCCAACTACTAATAACATATAAAAGTGGGCTCCATCACAAGATTATGTCTATCAAATTAAATTATTTGTTTTTTCTCATATCTTGTATTATGTTATAATCATGTAAGTGGTAAATCCATCATAGCACTTAGTGAGAAGGTGATCCCCGTTCACAACCCCAAGCGTAGGGTCGTGATGTAGTAATAACTCGGTGAGACCGAGGTCGAATCTATAGGGATTAAGCTTGCACGTAATCTGAAAATAACTAGAACTAGAACTAGAAAATATCTAAATTGAATTCTAGAATAGTTGAGAGGAATTGTGAATAAGGTATCAATAATCAAAAGGAAATTAGAGCGCTAAGGATCCACTTGTAGCTATTGATATGTTACTTTACTTGATTCAATAAACACAATTGGAATTAGAGTCTTATCCTATTTAATTGGAAGATGAAATAATTAAATCAAATCTCTAAACTTTTCATTGATCTAGTCCTCAATGAAGGAATATTGTGATGATTGGAAGGGAATTCATGCATCCACTATGTTTATCAGACGATGGTAAATCACTAATTTTACCAATCTCACAATCTTAAAATAGGAAAAGAAAATATTCAAAGAAATCATAGCATTTATTATAATTTGAATCATGATAAATCATAGAAAATTGAAAATATTCCTTAAATTCAAACTAGAAATAAATGACGTTCAACATAAACAAGAATCAAAGAGGAAGCATCAAAATAAACTACGACTTCACCTCTTAGCCCTATCTAAGAGATTAGCTAGTCATAACTAACTAAAAAACAAAAGAAAAAGTAAAAGATATACTAGAATCCATGAAGAAATCGAAGTGAAAGAACATTTTTAACGCTCCGCCTAGGCCTTCTCTTCCTTTTCAAACCCTAGAAGATGCTTTGGAGCATCTTAGGGAGTTCGATTTATAGTTATGGAATTCTAACTTTCGCACCAAGTTGGAAAAATCTAGAAACCGCCTCAAATTTGCACTCTGCGCAGTTCCCAAAATAAACTTTCAGAACTTTCATTTTTTATACTTGGAGTTTCAAGAACTTTCATTTTTTATACTTGGAGTTTCAAAATATGTTTTTTTAAGACAATTTTCAGGAATATATTTTTTTAAGACAATTTTGAGAATTTCTTTTTCTTCTTCTTCATTTTAAATCTTTGATTCTCTTCATTCTCACTTGGTTTCCTTGGATATTTGGCATGTGAATTCTTCATTAATGACTTCTAAATCTCCAAATCTTCATTTAGTAATCTTTTGAGCATAAATCTTCCATTTGACATTAATTTCACCTTAAATTCTCAAAATCACCTTGCACATGAAAACATACATAATTAAATTGATTAAGCTCTATCATGTTTATAAAACAAAGGTATAAATAGGGAGAAATATGCAATATTTCATACTCAACAATCTCTATATAAAATTAACCATACCTTTAGAGATCTTACTTATTAAGTGTAAATATCGATTGAAAACCTTATAAATCAAGATTTAGACTGTTGAAATTAGAGAAAAAATCATAATAATAATTTAAATCATTAAATCGATGATCAGTTCTAATCCAACCATTGATCAAAGGTTTAAAAATCAATTAATGTATTATATTTAAGAAAATTTAAAATCTACTTGATCTAATGTTAGATAGGATAATCTCATTAAAGATCAATCAGGACCATTAGATCAAAATCATGAAAAACAAGAAATAAATGGTCGGATTAGATGGATCTAAATATTCAATTATTTTTAAGGTAGATCTTAATCTTAAGTCAAACTTAATAAAGATGAATACCTTTGATATACGGTTAGAAACATGATAAATGATCTATCTATGGCCCAGATCTAAGAAATTAGTGACATGATTGACTAATTTAGTGGACTAATGAAACAATCTTAGAACCTTACTTATTTTTTCAAGTATTCTAAGAAAATGGATACTAATTAAGGAAGAAATTAATTTGATGCTTATATTTTAGCTATGACTTAAAAAAAGAAAACTTTTTATGGATCGTAAACCAATGGACATTATGGGTAAGTAGTTACCCTCACGGATGAATTTTTTCACATGCATTACATAACATTACATGCTTACTTTTACTTAACTTTTATAATATGTTAATATTTGTTTAAGTATGTAATTGCCTTATATTTAATGTGTCATTCTGAGAACACCAGACAACTCGAGGATCGAATTATCCTTTAAATTCTCGGGCATAGTTCCTAATGAAACCCGAGTTAGTAACAATAGGGCCTCCTTGAACTATGGTCAAGGTTAGGGAAGGAGTTTGGCCATCTCTAAAGTAGACCACTCATTGCCAGATTATACAGCCACACACGATACGTGAGATACATCAAGCCAGTGTTCATGCGGAATATGAGTAAACTCCTAAATGTGTTGTACTTGTATGGATCTTGGTCGGATGGGTGTTAGTAAGTTGGACGTTGTACACAGCTATGACCCTAGTTATTCACTAAAAAAACTGTTTAGAAACTGTTTATGTGGTAATATAGCATACTAAGATTCTTTTATATGCACTTGTATCATACTTATGTTGTGAATCATGCGTACAGCTACTTGCTTGGCTGTTAGCTCATGCTGTTGATTGGAAAACCATATAGGACAAGAAAATGAACTGGAGTCTTCGTGTGTGGAGTGATGACTTTGAGAGGCGTTCTCATGGAGATTCGCTACGAGAATAAAGATATTTATTGCTTTTAAATAATGATGTATGAACTTGGATTGGATATCAGTCAGTAAATGATTGATACTCTTGATTGGATGTATGATGATTAATTATGTTTACTATTTGTAATGATTATTATGGTTATGTGTATATATTACCCTCTCCCCATTAAGTTACACCCTTGAATCGATGACCGAGTCAAGCAATCTCGGGTTTCCAGACCCGGGGTGTGACAGTAATGCTCTTGTAAGGTGCGCATCCCACGAAAGCAGGATCTGAGGTATGTGTCTAACCATCAGCATTTTATTCACGAGATCAAGGGGGACAATGCCAATAATAGGGATAGGATGAGGGGGACCAATCCCTATGACATCTCCGAGGAGTAGGATCACCTTGAATGTAGTGGAGAGGGAGAGACGTCATCATTTGTGACGCCCCTCCAAATTCTAAGCAAGGTGGTAGATGAATATAAAGATAAGCCTGTATGCGATATGAGTCCTTCAATGTGGTTTCTCAATCTATACATAGCCCCACGCACTGAGCAAGAAGCTATTTTGGCTGGCAAATTTGTGTTTATGGACTCGTTGAGAACTCTTACCCCCTATAAATATGAAAATGTTAAAGCGGCTTATAATAGGCATAATCATAAGTGGCTTTCAAGTTTATGGGAGGATGCATGGGTTAATGATAGGGTAAGATTATGTTATAAAAGTCCTTTAAGCACTTCATTTTATATTATATATATTTATTGATAATTTGGGAGTGACACAGGGGATCGAATAGTATATAGATTTTTTGACCGATCATCACCTACAACATTTTATAGTGTATCCTTAGGACTGTATGTTTGTGTCAGCATACTTCTAAATAATACTCATTTAATGACATATACATTTAACTTATTATAGTTAGGATATTTACCAAAATTCTCTTCCTTTATGGTAATTATTATTTAAGAAAAACTTTACGCTTCTCTACAAATTGGTGTCACACTACATTAAAATAAAGATAGAGATAAAGTTTTGAATAATATTAATAGTGGGGTTTTGGCTATTGTTAAAGCAAAACACTTACTAAGGGAGATGTGGAATTTTGAATGTGTAAGTTTGTTATTGCATTTCTCATAACATAATTTACTTAATATCTAAAGTCTACCTTGCTTTAGATGTACTTATAGCATTGCCTACGTGTGTGTTTTGCAGGTATACTTCCTCATCAATTATCGAAACGAGCACTAATTTTTATCTTCGTACATTCCAAAAGAGAAATAGTTTGTTTGCTTGACAGCTTTGATAATGAATGGATGGGGAAGTACGGCGATCAAGTGGCTAATTTTAGGGAGGGATTGAGATGGTTGTTTCATATTTGCAATGGGGGAATGTATATTAAGAAGTTGAATAAAAAATTGAAATAGTGAGTAGGATTCCATGTCAAATTAGTGGTCACAAATGTGGAATCTTTATTATAAAATACATCAACTTCCTATCTAGCAAGATCGAGATTGTATTTAGCACGGTAAGTTTCGTATAACATCTTTTTCATTCCTAATCATTATTAGAGATCCTTTGTAGATGACTCATATTCACTTGTATGTTATGCTACAACATGAAATAAAGAAATTCATATAGAAATTGTCATTCAACTGTCTTCTGTAATATTTAAAGTGCCATCCAGAAAGTATCGAAGTGGTTGAGCCTTAAAAGGTAGAAAATGTGGAAGACCATGTAAAAGTGATAGATATAAAATTCTTCGTTTAGAAGAAAACAACACTTAGATTCTTTTTTTAAGAAGAGGAAATATTTTTAATTTTTTTCGGCCAAATTTATCAATGTATAAATTAGTGTTGTAATTACTATATTTTTAATTTAATCATTCTTTTCTTGAGTGTAATGTGATAATTGGTGTAATGGATGAATGTGATGATTTTTGTAATAGAAGAATGTTGGAATGGTGGAATTGAGAAATGTTGAAATAGAGAAATTTTGGAATGAATGACTACAGATATCCACTGTGGATCGTTGATATTGACAGCGGACCTCTAATATTCTCTGTGGATCGTCGATATTAACAGTAGACCGTTAATATACTTTGTAGATTGTTGATATTAACAGTGGACCACCGATATTCTCTGTAGATCACCAATAATATCTGTAGTCCACATTTAATATCCACTATCCACAATTATTATCGGTGTTCCCCAATCAATATCCGTGGTTCGCAGTTATTATCAACGATTAACAGTCAATATCCACGATCCACAGTTAATATTGGCATTCCACAATTAATATCAGCGATACACATTGAATATCAAGGGTCCTTAGTGAATTAATATATAAACTTTTTCAACTTTTACAATGGATGAAATATGTTTTATCAGCATTACTTTACAAAAATTGGCCTCAATGACAATTACACTATACATATACAAAAAAATGGATAATAAAATCTTTCAAATTACAAAAAAGTGGCAAATGGAATTTAAAGAAATCAATTTTCACTAACGGCTAGAAGATAAGTGCATGTCATCTGAATGTGACTTGGTCACTTGCACCTGAAGCACTTTACGGGTCGCCTTTCTTCACCAAGTCTTGTAATTCTTCTCTTTTTCTGTCTTTCAATCCGTGTCTTCTGAATTGGGAGGATTTTATCATGTCCCTTTAACATTTGTCGATGTCTCTCATTTACTATCAGGGACTGGCTACACCGATTCCTAATTTGTAAGTTAGTAAACTTCTAATGAGTAGAACGGTGAACAATAACTGTAACAATTACATTAGTACTTATCACATGTTATAATTACATGCATACATGGCAACATCATTACACCATATTCACCACATCCACATTGACCTTCACTCAGTTTCACTATGTCAATATAAACCCATGCTCTCACTTCATACTTATCTACAGATATCACTGTACATGCTATCTTCCCCGCCTCTTTTGATAATTCACTCATGTAAGACTCCACTCATGAGTTGCTCTTAAAGAAAATCAATGGCACATTCCCTTCTCACGATGAAATTTTTTTATATTTTCTTTCTCATGTCATCAAGAAGTTTCACGATCGGATGTTCTCTTAGGTGTTTTCATGATGCGTTTTTGCTCTCAACTATGTTTGTTGTTATGATGTTGTATTTTTATAACACCTCATACTTTTCAGTACTTGAGTGTTACCATGGAAATCTAACCTATTATAAACACAAATCTAGCTTATGTGAACATTCACACATTTTAGTCTAAATCTGACCATTGGGAATAATCTTCACATATAAATCAAGCTATCTAACCGTTGATTTTCAAATTGATAAGCACATTGTCATTAATCGACATTGAACTTTAGAAATCCATTGCCAGGATTCCAATAATGATGAAAGTCCAAATTATGCCTTTTTAGACAAATTGAACTGCACATTATCAATCTCATGCATTAAGCCACAAGATCCACTGTTTAGTTGACTCATATCATGGCCATTAACAATCTACTTAAAATTAATGCAAATCCAACCATATGATTATAAAACAATCATTCAATTCTAACTAGATGCTTTTAATAAGTCTTAAAGCCATCAATAAACAATTTAAAATGATTAAATTGTTTGACTTTAAAATCGCCCATTAAAAGTTAAGATCAATCATTAATTTAGATTACAAACCTATTTAACCACGACATTAACCATCTAAACATCCATTATAAGCCATGGAGCATCCTGATCATCCAAATGATCCTTAGTTGACCCCACATTAGACCCATGATAGCGTGGGTGATTGATTATAATATAAAGTGACTGTCAACTTCTCTTGGTGTGGCCCACCTTAATTGAGGACATGCCTTATCTTTGGTCTATGGTCACAATAGAACCCTACAAAGTCAGTGGATGGACTGGATTGGTTCACACGTCACTGTGAACCCCACATCCACTTCGGGGTGACCAACGGGTGTGCTCCCACAATGCACTAGATAGGTAGAACCAATTAAATCAAGTTTGATATGAAAATTTTGAAAGAAGGTTCTTCTTCTCTTTTTCCTTTTAGCTACCACAAGACACTTTCAAACAAAGTCCATTCTCTTGATGTGTGGCCCACCATCAGTGAGCCTATGAGTGATCTGAACTGTCTATCTAGTTCAGATAGTTATTTTGACCAAAACCTCGTTGACCCCACATGTTGGCTCGCACATATGTACCCATTATCACTAGCACAAGATGACTTGCACTTAAGCGACTTCTGAAAATGAAAATGATGTTTTCTAATTGCCGATCTAGCTATTCTTGGGTGGGTTCATTATGTAATCTTGACTCCTTATTTGGGCGTATCGTAGCCCTTCTTACTACCTAGAATTAGGTTTTCCCATTGCCTGTTGAAAGGTGATTTTTTTTAATATTATTATTTTAGGTTGTTGAGCGCTAGCACGATCTCAGCCATTCATTTGCTTTTAGAAGACCTATAAGATCATCATAGACATCCGAACTAGGGCTGCTCATAGCCTCACACGCGGTTGGCAATAGTTCTCATAAGAAATCTCATGAAAACATGAGATACCACTTGTTACTCAAAAACTCATGAACCACCAAGTTTCTCATTATCTTACTCCAAAATGTGGGTCCCACAGGGATTAGTAGACATATCCATGCCATCCATGCACATTAGATCAGAGAAATAATTATTGGTAGTTCATCTGTCATTAACAGTTGGATCTTCTTCCCCATTTATCTAAAAATCCCATCTCCTTTTGGTGGTTCCCATCTGCTGATCTGAGACATTCATCATGTGGCCGACAACATCTAGTGCACATCTGTTAGTTCAGATGTTAACCATGCAAAGGGAAATTAGTTAGATATTCAGAAAACTTACCTATTAAAAACACTTGAGCCACAACTAATCACCTGATTAGTTATGCTTGAAGGACCTAGAGGTTAATGAGTAGAGCCCTATAATGGGCTACCTTTTAGGGCAACCCATACTAGAAACAAAAAGTTAAAGAGAGCGTCATCTTGTTGCCACACTTTGAGTTGAATCAAGTCTCAAGTCGGGCTGAGTTGTTGTCCGAGTGTGTCTTACCCCTCTGCAACTTAAAGGACTGTGAGAAAGCTAGAAGAGATGAGGGAATGGGAGAAAGGAAGGAATTGATGCTAAGAGATCCTTTTGACCATCGTTGACTTGTTGACGAGTCATAAATTTGGGTTAAGCTGAGTTAGAGCAAAGTCGAGTCATGTTTGAGTGTGTCTGGTCTGAGTTTAGACTCGTACATGAGCTGAGTTAGGGAAGTAAAAGAGTGAGGAAAGGAGAATCGTGAGTGACTCCTAGGTTGAGTTGTTGTTGTGCATCGAGTTGACCGAATCTCGGGCCACATTGAATCACTGGATAAAAGTCTAGCCGAGTTTGAGTTTCTCAAACCTTGGCTGTGTATTCATGTAGAAAGATAGTTAGGAGAAGATATGAAGTTGATGCACCTGAGGAAGTGTGTCTATTGTGGGAATTGCCGGATTGTGTGTTTTGGGTAACTCTTTGTCGAGTTGAGTTCATGACTTGATATGCAACTTGGGTTCGGTTTGGCCAAACTCCATCTGAGTCTAGACTATGTGAATGATCTGGGGGAGAGAATAAAGGAGTAAAGAGAAAGAAAAGAGAAGAAAGAAAGAAAGAAAGAAAGAAAAAGAGCGAAAGAGAAGAAGGGAGAAAGGAGAAGCAGGGAATTCTTGTCGTTCTAGTTCTGTCGGGTTGACTTAGCAACCCACTGAGTTGGCTGAGTCTAGCCCATTGCTGGAATATTCTCATCCAGCTAGCCGAGCTCAGTTTTAAAGCACTTTAGTGGCATTGCCGATAGAGCTTGGGTTGAAGCCTAGTTGGTATCGAGTTACACCATTACATCGCAAGTTGACTCAGTTAGGTCTACTGAGTTTGGCAACAAGTCAAATATGGTTTGAATCTATTTCAATAGATCTTAACCCGTAGTTGTAGCTAGTCTTAGGGTTTCGAGCTTCTTTCGAATCAAGATAATCTAGTCTGGACTCAGTTCAAGTCCGTGTTAGTGGTGAGTTAAACCATGCATCAGTGACTGGTCTTGGGAATCTAAGTCATTATTAGGTGCTCAACCAAGTTCGGGATCGACTCGAGAGCAAGTCTAGGTTCTTTTTGTTTGCATTGACTCAACTTCAAGTTATGTTGGGGAAGTCGAATCGATTGTGTGGAGGATTATTTCCAACACTACATTAGGTTCATCTTGTTGAGTTGGACTTATATCGAGTTGAAAACCGGGTTGGATTGCATCTTAAGGATTTGATTTAGTTTAAAGCTATTTTATACCTTCAAAATCCTATTGAGAAGTGAATCCACGTCCTTAGGTGAGGATCACCCTTCAAAGCTTTCTAACATTATAATAATTAGTTTAGTTCATTTATTTTATTACTTACTATAGTATTTAGTGGAATGGATGATAAGTGATAATTTCTATTTGAATAATGATTGATGATTTGATTTAAATATTTAAACATGTTATGGATCTCAAATATGTTTATTTTGGTTTAAGATGAGCACATTACATGTGTATTTTCTATTGATATTATACGTGGCTTATTTTGCTCAAGATTATCGGATGGTATACCTTATTAGAGGTTCCTTGAACTAGTAGCTATTGTGTAATGGATGAAATGAAATTTTGATATAGACTTACCCCATTGTAAATCATTTGTGCCTGTGTCTTTTAGGTAACTTATCTTTGTCATACCCTTGAATGGACTTGTCGCCCAATGTGGTTTTAATGGATTATGTTTGTATAAACTTACGATGGTAAGTTCTACTTATTATATCATGAAAGGCCACTAGTTCTAGAGGTTACCATTAACATCCTACTTGTTAAAGTTTCATAAGCTAGGGATTGTGGTATGGGACACTATGCCTAAGCTTTCGGCCTATGTTGGGTGACGAGCTCCCAATGGTGACATTTAAACTTTCTTAAAATAGTTGTTTGTAAATTTGACTAATAAAGGTTGAACTAATCATGTATTTCATAGCATGCGAAAGATATTGAGTGGCTAATCTGGATGTTATCGCACATACCCTTTATTGGGGTATTTTTTGCTGGCTCCTAGATTATTGTCAAATGACCCAATTTGTGTGAGCTTGTCATTCGAACTTGTACTTGATGTACTTTTGTTAGTAGCTAGTCACTTGAGATTGCATGTGGGTTTTACCTCACTTACCAGTTTTTACTCAAAGCTAGATAGATGAGCATCCCCAGGCTGATATGCATATGCATACATCCATGTATGTAAATAAGATTGCATTATGAATTCTTTTATATGTTTCCTTCTTTAAAACTATTCTTGGCTAATGTGATAGATTGTAATATAATTTGTTATGATCATTATGAATGGTTTAGTGTAGACCTATTTTGGCAAAGTATGTTTAACTATTGTGTTGGTTTGGTAAATCTTGAGGGGAATACCTCACTGAGATAGTCATTGACACTATCGAACTATATTTAGTTGGTGTAGCAGACAGATGATGTATAAGTTGGTGCTCATGTGGAGTATGAGGAGCTAAATGATCTTGTAACTCTAAGTTTTAGATTTCATTATATTGATTTTGTACTTTCCTATATTTATAAATCTTAAGAGATTAGTTTGTATAAGCCCTATGGGAAATGTTCACAACCCCAAGTGTAGGGTCGCGATGTAGTAATAATCTCGGTAAGATCAGGTCGAATCCATAGAGACTGATCTTGTACGTTTCTGAAATTAACTAGAAGTAAAACTAAGAGAAAATATAAAACTAATTCTGAAGTGATTGAGAGAGTAATTGTGATTAAAGTGATTAAAATTAAGAATTCAAAGGTGGGAACTAGGGTTTCCAAGGATCCACTTGTAGTGATCAGGGAGCCCTCTTACTTGATTCAAGTCACACAATTGAATTGGATTCCTATCCTATCCAATTGGAAGATATAACATTTAAATCAATCTGAACATCCATTGACCTAATTCTCAATAAAAGAGAACTATGATAATTGGTAGGGATTCGATCACCAAACCATGCCCAGAAGGCAATGGCAAACAACAGAATTTACCAATCCCATAATCTCAGAGCAGGAGAACTGTGAATATGAGGAAGGATTTCATCACCCTACCATGCCTAAGGGATGATGGTGAAAACAGGACTTACTAATTTCACAATCTCAAATCAGGAAAAGAATATACTTAAAGTTATTGCAGATATACTATAATTTGAGTCATAATAAACCATTAAAAACTGAAAGTATTCCTTGAATAATCAAATTAGAATCCATGAAGTTTAACATAAACATGAATCAAAACAATAGAAATAATCCATTACGCTACAAGCTTTACCTCTTAGCACTAAGAGGTTTAGCCAACCATAGACATGATTGGATATAAAACCCTACAAGAAAGCATGAAAAACTAAAGAAGGAAGAAAAATGCTTGACAACAGCTCTTCACCCTTGTGCTTTACTCCTCCAAACCCTAGATAATGCCCAGGGATGCCCTGGGGACTCAATTTATAGTTGTGTAATACCTCCTTTCACACTGACTTGGAAAAAATCTAAAAATTGCCTCAAATTTATGCAGTTTCGATTCTATCGAACAGTCTTCGATATGTACTTCGATTTTATCGAACAGTCTTCGATTGTTCTTCGATACTATCTAACACTCTTCGATAGAATCAAAGTCTATTCTGGCAATTTTTCAGAACTATATTTTTCTGGCCTCGAAATTTCAGATTAACATTTTTCAGGACAAAGTCTATTCTGGCAGTTTTTCAGAACTATATTTTTTTGGCCTCGAAATTTCAGATTATCATTTTTAAGGACAGTTTTCAGGATTCTTTCACTTCAAATCTTTCGTTCTTTTCCTTTATCACTTGGTTTCCTTGGATCTTTAGCATGTGAATTCTTCAATCTTGGTCTCCTAAGATCCATCTTTTACCTTGGTGACTTTTGAGCATTAATTCCACACTTTTAGCATTGTTTTCAATCTAAACTCATTCACCTTGCAACACAAACATGAGTAAAATAGGACATTAAACAGTATCATGTTCATAAAACCAAGATATAAATGAGGTATAATATACAATATTTGACCCTCGACAGGCAACCACTTGTATATCTGGAATGTATATATGGACTTTCCCTTTATGCTTGATTTATTTCTCTTGCACTGCAATGCTCAATCTTAGGAAGAAAAAATATATATGGTAAAATGTTAGCTATTTCTAAAAATTAACACTCGGGATTTCAAAAAATGAGTACTAAACTCAGGTTACGAAATCCAGGATGTTATAATTTTGCTCGGAAAGAATGCAGATGCCCATCTTTCTCTCTCTATCTATTGAGCCAATTATGTGCAAAAGGGTTGATTATTTCTATTGAATGTATGACCTCTTCAAATCTTATTTTTTCGCATGTTTTAGCTACTGCCCAATAATATGTTTTTCAACCTCTCATCCTTGCATGCATGCATCATATTTAATAAGATATGGTGTGCACAATAATCATGACATGCCTAAGGGAATATGACTTTCACTTCGCTGATCAATACTTTATGACGGTCCGATATAATAACGATATCCATGTATGGTGTAATTTTAAAAAGTTTTCAGGAATAAATTCCAACTGCTGCTATTCTCAGATTCACCAACTCCAAAATTTATTGTGACGATGTGGTTATTCCCGTCTAACACCATAACTGTGAACAATACACCTTTAAACTTCCATTTCAGGTGAGCACCATCCACACATAACACCTTTTGACAATACAGTTGAAAGCTTTTAACGCATTGGCCAAGTGCAATGAAGCATCTCTTGAAGTAGTTGGTTTCAGAGTTTATCTATAAATTTGCACAGTCCCTTGATTTACCTTTATCGGCTCATGAAGATAGGCCGTTAACATAACGAAGGAATGCGGTAATGAACCCATAATCTCAGTAGTCGCAAGTTCCTTACCATTATATGCCTTGTTATAACTAGCATTGACTTTGTATTTTTTGAACATTTCATGTTGTATATCGACATGTTAGGCCTTTCCTCATGCGACTAGCAGCAAACCCACTGCATATCTGTAACGCCCTGAAATTCGGGGGTCGAGCATAACTCAGCTCCCGAGTTCCAAAACATCACTTATGCAACATATTTAGTGAAGGATGTATGTTGACTGTATTAGTGCATAAAACATGGAATAGATTAAGCCAAAACACAGATATGATTCAGGGATAAGTGAATAAAGCAAGCGGAAGACTTATAGAAAAATGTGTACAAGTGTAAATCCCTGAAGTACATATACAAGCCAGATCGTATGAAAGTGTTATTTAACAAAATTATAAGTATCAAATTACATCATTTAAGTTCCCAAAAATAATCCCATAATCCCGCACATCAGACCGAGGCTCGCTAGAACCCGTCTGAAAACTGCATATAGGAGAAGGCAGCCTTATCATCATCCAGCTCCCGCTCTGCCTCAGAAGTCGCATCCACATCTTCAACATCAGAGCCTAAGACAGAGTCTGGTGGGTGTTTAACACCGCCCCAGAAACGTGGGAGTGAGTGATCAACTCAGTGGAACAATAAGGCACTGGTTAACATGTTATCAGTTCAATCAAACAGTAATGATAAAGCAGAACAATTAAATAAATCCTAAGTACTCTTGTTAATGCAAGGATGTATGCAATATGATGCGTGCCCTCACGCGTACACCCTCAGCGTCTTCATCTTACGTTACGCATGACATCGCCTCAAAGTGCGCCACATCTACAAAGCACATGTAAATGCGGTGCATGGATATGATTACCAAGTTGTTATTAGTCCATTTCACATAGCAGGATTGGGAAGCTAAGATACCTTCCTCATATCACCATCCAAACAGTGATCCATACTAGGGTCGTCAATCCTAGACATCTCATACGATCATATGTTTGAGGTCGTAGCAAAGGGCTCGTCACCAATCAATGCACGCCTTTCATGCCCTTACTACCACAGTTCGGCTCGTCACCTCATTGCGGTATCCAGGTATGCTCGAGGTCACTACAAAGGGCTCGTCACCAATCAATGTAGGCCGACAGCACGAATATAGTGTCCCATACCATCATAATCAGCTCACGAGTTTAGTTGCTCAGTGGTCACTACGGGGAGGCTCGTCACCCCAGCGTAGGCTGACGGCTCGACCACGGTGTCCCATACCACCATGTCCGACTCATGAGTCTTAGCGGATCAAGTACCATTGTTAATAGGATTTCACTGGTAAGTTCGGTACCCTAGATTCAAGCAGTAGCGTCCATACATGGTGAACATACATCGGACAATCGGGTTACTTGACGAACTCGACTAGCACGAGCGCACGTTGAATTGAACGACATAAAGTGCGCAAACACTCCGCATGGCCAAACCACTGCCGACAACTCTAATACGACTCGGGTTCGTCTAATTACATCCTTTGTGGCAAAAGCAATCTCAGCTACAACCTTAAGGCAGATAACCAATTTCTTGGATTATTCATAGCCCTAAACACATTACACTACTACAGATGTTCATATTGAATGTAAAACAGTAATGGAACAACAACTCAAATCATGGTACATACGCATCTGAAGAATATCAACTTAACATAAATGTAAGCATAGGTAATGCTTGAATTTAAATAACATGGAATGTAACTGCATAAAGGAAATCATGCGCATCAATAGGAATATTGAGAATCACTTCTCAACGCCCGCAATTAGTGTAATAAGTTACACTTTAGATCATTCATGCATTTCTACAAACACTTAGCATACATGGAACAACATACATGACGTATGTTGAAATACATGCATTTTGACAATCCTTTTGCCAAGGAGTTGTCATACATGCATCTAGCATACATACATGACAAATAATCATGGCAAACATAAGTGCATATTTTATACGTATACGGTACTTTATAAATACACATAGAATACACAAATCTCAATATAGCACATGCATATCAGGAAAGCAATGTAAACACAACATTTGGCATGTGAAATCTCATCCATAACAAGAATAAATCACTAACTGGCGTTGAAAGCCTTGAAAACCATAACCTATACACTTAAAGTCCGCACCTTAAGCAAGGAAAGAACACCGAACTGATTTAGACGAGTTGTCTTCGTCAACGGCGATAGAATACCCTAAAACAAGGATAGAAATGAGATACAACAACACCAAGTCTAATCTAAGCTTTAACACAGGTTAGGGTTAGATTAACTTACCCCAAAAAGAACTCAGAACCATCAGAAGAACGATTCAAAGTGAAGGTTCAAAGATGAAGAAGAACAAGGAAGAATCCAAGATGATTCACCAACTTATCTCTCTCACTTTCTCTCTCTTTTCCACTCTCTTTCCAAGCTAGGGTTAGAGAAAATTCGTATGGAAAAGAGAGCTAGGGTTTAAGGACTATAAATAGGCCTATTATTGATGAAAATAACCCCAGGGTCAAGGTATACTTAGGGTATAACCAAAACCCGACTCTCGCGATCCAACGAAGCACTTCTGGTGGGCCTATAACCACGAAAGGTCGGACTTAAACTCATTAACCATGGATCTAGGTCAGGCTGAGTTTTCGTACCGACCGGCTCTTCAGATCAGCCGTGGCGGACCACACTCAATTCAATGGTCACGGAATCTCGATCAGGTCCACAAGCACTAGGATATGCCTGGGCCACCTTCCCTGATCAGAGGGTGAAATTGGGTCAGAATCCAACGGTCAGATAGCTTAAAATCGTCGCGCAAGCGACATGACTCAGATTTCATAAAAACTTATTAAAGTCCAACCGTTCTCACACTCTTCACTCCGAGCTCAATCAAATCGACCCAGAACATCACATGGACTTGATTTTCGAGGTGATGGTCAAGCCCAACTCGGTGACCACAACAGCCTAAGATCATCGCCATCGGACTTTCAACACGCGGTCCAGGTCCTATCCAGATCTTCTAAAAATTGCCCAGAACAACTGGATTTAGCGATGAATCCCAGGTTTCAGAGTAACGTTGCGCTAACTAATCTACAAGTTTAGAGCCATGCAGATACAGTTTAAAGTGATTGATGCGAACTTCACAAGCAATCGAGTATAACGCTAATTACCCTGAAAACAACTACTTAAGGAAAAATTAGCACAAAAATTTTCAAGGTCGTTACAATATCTTACTGGTTGCCTGTCGATGATGTCTCCCAATCCCTTTATAAGCTGCTCTATATTTAAGCTGACCACTCTACGCAAAATTTACCTGAGGATAATGTGTCTGAAGATATATAAGCTATAGCATCAACACATTGGTTGCATGTGTGTTTGGATCTGTATGTCTTTATTTTAAATGTACCACCATCATCCATCCTCAATGCATGCAACCTCGAACCACAAATTTTAATGATACATGTAATCATATATCTCTACTTGTTTGATTTCAAAACCTTATATTAGAAAACTTCTTGCACTGCAAACTTACAAAGAGCATACTAGAGTCGAGCCTTGTCTCTGTACATCTGTCCGATAACTATTTCAATAGGATCATCAACAAAATCCTTATAGCCTTAATAATCTATGTTAATGAATGTGACATCTTTGTCGCATATGTTAGGTGGCAACATATCAGATGGTGCAACCACGACATCCACTGTTGTATGCCTTCATGGAGTAAATGGCCCCTCCCAACTGATGAACGTCGGATCATGTATATGTGTGTAAGTTGATAGGTTAGGTACATTTGTACCAATTGGTGCACGGTTATCATTACACTTTTCACGAGATGGAAAGTGACAAGTCGATGTGTCTAAGATATCGAGCATCAGATCTTGAACGGGTGCATTGCTTGATGGGCCAGGGATGTCTGCACGAACCGGTGAAGGGATGTTCAGGTAGTTTTAGCTATCCAACAATTGAAAACTTGACTTATGAAAGTCATTGAACAATGGAACATGTATATGTGCATTAGTTGATAGGCCACATACATATGCACTAACTATTGGGAGGATGTCACTGCACTCTTCACGTGATGGGGACTGAATAATTGACACATTAAATTTGTCAATCATTGGTTCTTGAATGGGTACATTGCTTGATGCTGAAGGGATGTCTGCATGTTCTGGTAAAGGCATGTCTATGTAATCTTGGCTATCCAATAATTGAAAAGCTGTTGCATCAAAACCATCAAACACCAGGACATGTATATGTGCATTATTTGATAGGCCAACTACATGTGTACCAACTACTGGGGGGTGTCATTGCACTCTTCACAAGTTGGATAGTGAAAAGTTGGCACGTCCAGGCTATTAAGCCTCGGATCTTAAACATTTGCATTACTTGATGGGCCACCAATGTCTGCATGATTCGATGATGTAACATTTACATCATGTTCTCTATATATAGAGGTATACACATTTGTTATTGGCTCATTCAGATCTATGAAGATATGTTCTCTTACTACATTTGTACGTCTGACTTTCTCTATAAACAAAGGTAGTTGAACTTTGGGATTATGGATGGAGATAATCATATACGTGGTGACATCATCATCGTCTTTGATAATTTGTGGACGCAATGATACATGCTAAGTGAAGCATAAATAACCTTCACTCTGACTTTGTAATCCTTGGGTGTTGTCTTTATAATCTTATGTGCATTAGATATGAGTGTCTCATAGCTTATTTCATTGCTCACAATGATCATCTTAGAATTGCCACCCTTATAAGACCAATCCCCTTGTTCATATACTAGCTTTCCATTATAATAACAACATATTGTCCGGAGAGCCATGATGTAACTGAAAGGAAAAATCTAGGGTTATTAGACTTATAATAACAATATAATAATCTAAAACAGAATTCAATTATCATTTCAAAGGATATAAGTTGTGTATTTCTATTAGGATCACCACAGTGGATCATCGATATTCTTAGAAAAAATGCACCATCAAAGGGATATTGACTGTGGATCGCTTATATACAATGTGGACTATTGATATTCAGCTTAGACTGCTGATATTCATCGTGCTCCATTGATATCGGCTATGGACTGCTGATGTCCACTTGGATATTGACGGTCTACAACTAATATTAGCGGAGCATAGTGAATATCTTGGTCCAAGCTAAATATCAGTGGTCCGCTGTCAATATTAGTAGTCCATAGTGAATATCCCTTTGATGGTACATTTTTTCAAGATCATCATTAAGTTTAGTCCATATGGATCTCCGTTGTGTTTCTCTGATGAGATTTCTGTTGGAATGGATCCATTTTAATCCATAAGAATGTTACGCACACCTTTCTGTCAATGTAGCCCAATGAATGATATGATGAGGGTAGGACTTACAGAAGAGACAGTTGTTGTAAGAGAGTACACCAACGATGCTTACTGGAGTGGGTCCCATGGGGTGGCACAATGGTCCCACGACGTGAAACAATGGTCTTAACTACCATCAAGGTTGGTGCTTCCCTCTCTCCAACATAACTACTTGAAATAAATTTGAATGTTAACCAAATTTATCTTTTTGGAGTCCATGTAGCTTTTTAGACCATTCCTTTGGGTTTTAAGGTGTATCACCTTTGAAATTTTCTACGACCATTAGAACAGACCAATGTTATCTCTATTGATGGCCATAATGATTTCGGATGAAAATGAAATCAATACCCTCCAATGACCTAAAGACCCCTAAATCACATGAATGGATCCGATCGACAAAGGGGTAGGCCTTCTTCTTATTTTTGTGGGACCAAGAATCCCCTTCCAAACCCCTCTTCTCCTTACGAGACAAGTAATGATGTACGAGGAGCACCTGTCGCAAAGGCGCTAAAAGATGAAAAAGATACTTTGAGGTTGTTGTGGGGCCCATTGGGTTTTCTTGAGGTAAATCTAACCCGTCCACAAGTAAGGAGTTTTAGTTTCTTAACATCGATCCAAGTTTAAGGGCAAAACTCATCACATATGGACCACACCAAAGGAAAGAGCTTAGAACTAATACATAAAGTTAGTGTAGTTGCGGGTCACAAACATCTTTAAACATAGAACTGAAAAGACCCTTCCGTGGGTTCACAATTGTCTAATTAAAATGAACGAATCAAATCAACAAGGAGTGGGCCGAATTTTAGTTTTGGGTGGGACTCACGTCTCTTTTTAAAAGGAACTTTTACTTTTCAAGACGAGAGCTTGTCGTATGAGGCGCAACTATGGCAGAGGGGCATTTTCATCATCCGAAAAGTAAAAAAGTAGTTCCAGGGTTAGAATTCCTTATTTTTGGTCCGTACAGGCTCATGCAACAACCGCGTCACCTTATTGGGTTACCTAGTCAAATAACCCTCCAATTGGGGAATATGATCAATTATATTCCAACTAATATGAATTCCATACACTTTGATTTTTTTGAAGATGTCCAAGATGTGCACGTAAAATCCAACCATAAGTTAGGTGGGATATGCAATTCTAAGTACACTTCACAAATGAAGCCGATCTAAAACTCAGGTGGGTCACACCACAGGGGTGTTAAGAGTGAAACATTGTATAATTTCCCCTTATTATGCACTAGTTTTATGAACATAGATGTGCTTAATTGATCTAATTACACATGTTTCCTCTTATGAGGTGATTTTGAGAGCTAATGAAAAAAGGGTGTTTAAAGCATGGATTTAATGCTCAAAGAATTACCAAGTGAATGATTGGATCTATGGATGTCAAGATTGAAGAATTCAACAGTCCAAGATCTAAAGAAACCAAGTAAAGAAGTAAAAAAATTAAGGAATCAAAGTGCAAATAATCAAAAATGTAGAAATCGATAGTTCGATGCCATCGAAATAAGTGTCAATGCCATCAAAGTTACTTTAATTTCATCATAAAATTAAGAAAAATCCAATTTTGTTGATGGACATATTTGAACATTCTTCAATTCAATCGAGGACATGTTGGGTGCCATTGAAGTCAAGTTTGATCCTATTGAAGGAGGTTCGATGACATTGAGAAAATACATAAATTTGAAAGTTCTTTGTTGGTTTATCTAAACTTTTTTATGGGAACTCGATGCCATCGAAGGTGCCATTAAAGTTATGATAGCTGCATAAAATCAAGTCAGTTTTAAAGTCGATGTGAATCAAGCTTATATAAATGGATATTTTAGAATTTTTTATACCCAAATTAGGGTAAAAGGAGTAGAATAAGGAGTTGTGGAGCTTCAAGGAGCTGTAGAGCTTTAAGGAGTTATCCTTATTCTTCAATCCTTCAATTCTAGTTAGTTTTTATGTTTTTCTTATTGAATTTTAGTTCAATCATGTATATGATTGGCTAATCTTTTAGTTAGAGCTAAGAGGTGAAACTTGTAGTTCTTCTTAATGTTTATTTTACTTTGATTTAAGTTATTTAATTTTCATGTTAAACAAGTCATTAATATTTGGTTTGAATGAAGAAGTATTTTTAGTTTACTTTAATCCATTGTCGACTCCGGGCACTTTGGATGCATAGGAAGATTATTAATATTTTCTTATATGTTTTGGAATTGTTTGATCTGTAAAATCTATTAATCTATCATTTTCTCCGGACATGATAGATGCTTTGAGTTCCCTATTATCAATACGTTAATGCTTTATGAGGGAACCAGTTCAAAGAAATTTAAATCTATTTTGAAGTTTATGAATGATGATTTAACTACTCCATTATCCAGCTGGATAAGATAGGACTTTGATTCCAGTTGTGTGATTTGATTGAATCAAGTAAAATAACATTAAGGAAACTATAAGTGGATCCTTGACACTCTAGTATTTTATTTCTGATAGTTTCATCCAAAATTACTCTTAAATATAATTTTAGTAGTTGGTTTAGATTCTAGTTTTAGTTCTAACACGTTCTAAAAATCGCACAATAGCAAGTCCCTGTAGGTACGATCTCGGTCTCACCAAGTTACTAATATATCGCAATCCTGCACTTGGGGTTGTCATAACAAGGGGATAGTATAAAGTGTAGCCTAAAACATCTATACGCATGTTATGGGCTGCCTGAGTTATGTAATTGAATGATAGATTGTTCGTTCATCCTAGTGTTTTTCATCCGATTAATGGATTGGATGGCTCATGCACAACAAGCTAGGCCCCAACTTATGTGAACTCTCATGCACTTGTGCGTCAATGGATACCTTCGTTGCAAGTGCATAAAATTCAGGCTAGGTGAGATATGCCCTTCTAAGTATAGTTACTAAATCAAGCTTATCCAAAACTCAACTAGGCCACACTTACCATAACTAGCATCTTCCATGTTCCTTACGAAGTAGTCTACTTGAGATTTTATACTAGGCTATTTTTTTTTTTTTTTGGCATTAGACCTAATATAATTGGACGACTCTGATGTAAGGATTGGATGACACATACATTTCAATTATGACCAGGTCCCTTAAGATGTTATGGCCCTTATCATGGGGTGCACCTTTATTTATGTATTATATATCCACGCTGTTCATCCATTTTGCTATATCATTTTAAGGCTTGAAATAAAAAATAAAACAAATTCAAATCTCAGGTGGACCACACCATACGAAGTTTTAGACCAAGCTGATATTTGCTTCTTCCCTTCATCTAGGTTTCTGTGACTTTAACAATATGTTAGATGGCAAGTAAACATTATGGAAACATTAAGGTGGGCCTTAGGAATTTTTTTTAATAGTGCACCGTTCAATCACCACCATTTCCACTTTTTCCTATATTAGAATGCATTTGATAATTAGGTCTGCTTCATTTTTGGGATTATCGTGAAATGAATGGGAAAAATAGATGGATGGTGTGGACATAGAATACATACATCAAGGTGGGCCCCACGGCAACGGCCGGACCGTCATGGGAGTCCAAGGTTGCACCTAGTCTACCACCGGCCACTCAACATAAGTGGTTATGGAGCCTCCACGTGTTCTTTTCATTTGAATGCCGTAATTAAATAGATATAAATTTCACATCAAATACACCACATGAAAGAATGGTTATCTAAGGCGCAACATTAAAAACTTACTAGGATGCACAAAAATATTTATTGACCATCCAACTTGTTGATAAGGTCATGCAAACAAATCGAATTGCTACTGAGTTACTCAGTATGCTTTCATCGTACTAAGTAAACTCTGTTAAGCCCATCGTGAATTCATATTGTTTATCAACGCTGTCCATCCGCTTTTCTATCTCATTTTAACAGTTGAGCCCAAAATTGAAACATATCCAAACCTCAACTGGGCCATGCCAAAGGAAACTGTGGGAATAATGATTTCCACCGATGGAACCTTCCTAGGGCCCACGGTGACATTTATTTGTCATTCGACCTGTTCATAATATCAAAAGGACACGATGAAGGGAATGTTGGGGGCCGTTGCACAAAACCTTAGGATTTAGACTCCCAAAAACACCAGAATTATGGGATAATAAAGCAATGAAATAAATCAAAGCATAAACCACACGATAGAAGATATTTTTATGTGGAAAACCTTCAAAGAGGTAAAAACCACAGGACCTTGTCCAGATCAACAATCTACTATGAAGTAGAACGTTACAACCGATCACAAGCACACACCGCTTGAATCAAATCTTCTTCACTTACGCAGGAGTGGATAAACAATAAGAGAATAAAGAAAAATGGAGAGATCTCACCGATCATGAGGAAGTAGAAGCATTGAGATGTTGAATGCACGGTAGATCACCTCGACGAGCATAACCTCCCTTCCACAAGCTTCCTCTCCTTTTTTTTTCTCTCTCTCTCTCACACCTTTGATAGCCATAAACCCTTTGGCAAACCCTTTCAAAGCTTTAGAAAATCCTTTTGAATTACCTAGAAAAGCCCTAGGAACCCCTATTTATAGTTTAGGCAACTCCCTTCCGCACCATGGTGAAAATCGCCTCAAATTTACGTAATTCGCACAAAATCCGGACATGAATCTGCGTAACCTTGACTGGTCGAGCAGTGTAGAAGAATAAACTCAATTGGTCGCTAGACTTTGAGTCAAGCACCACTCGACTAGTCGAGCACCACCCTTGACCGGTCGAGCAGGGCACTCGACTGGTCAAGCGACGAGGAGAAAATCCCGATCAAACTCTCCCTTTTCGACTCAGGAGGAATTTACCTTTTTCAAGCCAGCCTAGTTTCTACAAACCTCAAACTTGCCCTTGAACAAAGCCTTGGTCATCATGTCTAACCCATTATCGTTCGTGTAGACCTTATCAAGCTGTAACACCTTCTGTTTCAAAATATCCATGATCCAGTGGTACCGAATCTCTATGTGCTTCGACTTGGAGTGCTGACTTGGATTTTTGCTCAAGTGTATAACTCTTTGACTATCGTAATAGACCACTTGCTGTTCCTGCTTCAGGCTAAGTTACTGTAAGAACCTCTTCATCCAAAGCATCTCTTTACATGCCTTTGTGACTGCAATGTACTTGGTCTCTATCGTCGACAATACTACCACCTTTTGTAGCTTGCTCTACTAGGACATCGCTCCCCCTGCAAACGTGAACATGAACCCCGATATAGACTTCTTGGAGTCTATGTCACCTGCTATATCTGCATCTATATAACCCTCTAACACAGGTTTTCTGTCACCATAGCATAGGCTCAACCTGGATGAGCCTCTTAGATACCGCAGTATTCACTTCACCGCTGCCCAATGCTCTTTACTAGGATTGACAAGATACTGGCTGACAACACCAACCGCATATGTTATGTTTGAGCGTGTACATACCATAACATACATCAAACTTCCTACTGCTAACGCGTAGGGTATCTTCTGCATCTTATCCACCTCTGCCTTTATCTTAGGACACTACCTATTGCTCAATCTGAAGTGACCATCCAGTGGAGTACTGACCGGTTTCGTTGTATTCATATTAAACCGTTCTAGGACTTTCTCAATATACCGCTCTTGTGACAACCAAAGCTTCCTGCTGCTTCTGTCATGAGTTATCTCCATTCCTAGGATTTGCTTAGCTGGGCCCAAGTCTTTCATCGCGAACGACTTGCCCAACTCCTGTTTTAGCTTGTCAATCTTCTTGATGTCTTTTCCCACGATAAGCATGTCATCAACGTATAATAGCAGAACTAAGAAATCACCATCTGAGAACTTGCACGTGAACGCACAGTGGTCCGACTCTGTTCTGTCGTACCCATGCTTTAACATGAATAAGTCAAACTTCTTATACCATTGCTTTAGAGCTTGTTTTAGCTCATATAAGCTCTTCCTCATCCTACACACCATATGCTTTTTGCCTTTGACTTCGAACCCCTCTGATTGGTGTATGTAGATCTCTTCTTATAGGTCACCATGGAGAAAGGCAGTTTTAACATCTAACTGATCTATCTCCATACCCATGCTAGCCGCCAATCCAAGCAACACCCGTATGGATGTCATCTTCACCACTGGTAAGAATATCTCCTCGAAGTATATACCTTTCCTCTAACCGAACTCTTTCACCACAAGTCTGGCCTTGAACCTCGTTTGTGAATTCTTCTTCACAATCTTCTTTCTCAACACCCACTTGTTGCTTAGAGCTTTCTTGCCCTTAGGCAGTTTCACTATATCATAGGTGTGGTTCTTATGCAATAATTTCATTTCCTCTTGCATAGCTTTCAACCACTCCCCCTTATGCTCGTCGGCTAGGGCCTCAGAATAATCTTCTGGCTCTCCCCCATCAGTGAGCGTAATGTACTCATGTAGTGAGTACCTTTTAAATGGCTTTCTGTCCCTAGATGACCTCCTCACCTGTGGCTCAACAGGTGGATCAAGTGGAGGCTGCTCCCCCGGTCCATCTTCTGTAGGAACTCCCTCATCTTTTACACCTTGCTGTACTCCCCCGTTATCAGACACCATGGGAGGAATAATCGGATCCATGTCCTCTAGCTCACCTGAACTAGACTGGTTCTTCTCTGGCTTAGCAATGTCTTTTATATGTTGATCCTCAAAGAAAACCACATCTTTGCTCTTGACGAGCTTCTTCTCGGTCGGATCTCATAATCTATAACCGAACTTTTCATCACCGTATCCTAAGAACACACATTGTTTGATCTTCATATCAAGCTTAGACCTCTCGTCCTTTGGTACGTGAATGGATGCCCTACATCCAAACACCTTGAGATGACTGTACGATGGATCCTTTTCAGTCCACACCTTCTCGGGTACTTCTCCATTCAACGGAGCTGATGAAGACCTGTTTATCAAATACACTACTGTGTGCATTGCTTCTCCCCAAAATGTCTTGGGCAACTTCGCATGGGATAACATGCATCTGATTCTCTAAATAATAGTGCGATTCATTCGCTTAGCCACACTATTATGCTGAGGGGTCTTGGGAACCTTCTGTTCATGCCATATACCTAGGGACTTACAATACTCATGAAAGTCACCGATGTATTCATTACCATAATCAGTGCAGATGCACTTCAATGATCTACCTGTCTCTCTCTCGACCATAGCATGAAACAATTTAAACACACCAAAGACCTTGTTCTTGAATTTCAAAGTATAAACCCAAACCCTCCTAGATGCATCATATATAAAAGTGACAAAATACAATGCCCCATTCAAGATTTTTGTCCTTATAGGACCACAAACATCAGAATAAACCAAATCTAATGCATGCACTTTATTAACATGAGAAACAGATTTAACAAATAAAACTTTATATTGTTTCCCTGATAAACAATCAATACAGGTTTTGAGAGGTATACCTATCACATCTGGAAGGATCTGCTTCCTCGTTAGTACCTGAAGCCCTTATTCACTCATGTGGCTTAGATGCCTGTGTCACATGCTAATAGCTGAATCTTCCGCTGCGTTCAACCCACCCTTACACATACTGACACTTACCTTATAAAGGGTGCAACACTTCTTTCCTCTAGCCGCAATTAATGAACCGTTGATAAACTTCCAGTGCCCACCAACAAATCAGCTTTCATAGCCATCATCATCCAACCTTCCCGTCGACAACAAGTTGAGGTGAAAGTCTGGGATATGTCTCACATCCCTGAGAACCAATGGGCAGCCCACATTGGTCTTCACACAAATATCACTGACCCCTACGATCTTTGATATGCCAGAATTTCTCATCTTCACGGTCTTATAGTCACCTGACTTGTAGCTTGTAAAGAAATCCGTACGTGGAGTCGCATGAAACGAAGCTCCTGAGTCTATCACCCAGTCTGTGTCCTGACTTGTAACCATGAGATAAACATCATGATCTATAGAAAGAATAACTATAACGTTGCTATCTGAAGCAACCGCAGTGGAATCTGATCCATCTTCCTTCTCCTTTCCTTTTCCTTTCTTATCGCTCTTATTCTTACGACATTCATGCTTATAGTGGCCCTTCTTGTCACAATTCCAGCATTCAACATCTTTCCTAGTGCTCGACTTACCTCTTGATTTATCTTGGGCCTTCTCACCCTTTCTATTCTTTCCTCTCCCCCGTTCTTGTGTCACAAGGACCTCTTGCTGAGTAGACCCCTGAGACTTCCTCCTTTTCTCCTTATTAAAGAGACAGCTAGTTACCTGTTCCATGGATACCCTTCTGTCTAGCGCGGAGTTACTTAGAGACACCACAAATGTCTCCCAACTATCAGGCAAAGAGCTAAATAATAGCAGAGCCTGTAATTCATCGTTCATGACTATCTTCGTAGCGGAGAGCCAGTTCAATATATTATTGATCTCATTCATGTGCTCAGTTACAGAACCACCATTTTTAAACTTGAGATCACAAGTCATTGTATCAGGAAAATCTTATTGCCGGCTGTCTTCCTCTCATAAATCCCTTGCAATTTTAGCCATAAGCTAGCGGCTGAGGTCTCCATAGACACATGATGGAATATGGAATCGTCCAACCATTGTCTAATAAACCTCACCACCTTCCGGTCCAATTTCTTCTAATCATCATCTTACAACCACTGGAATTACAAGTACCTGATGTATTTGAGCATTTATAAGTGGAGCATTTTGCTGAGTTTATTATTATTTTTTCATCCTTTTCTTACACAAATCCAACGGCTAGGATTGTCCAACCAACCTATATTCATACTAGTTCGCATGGCTGGGGAAGCGGATGGCCCAATGACCCAACTATGTGAGAATGACTGAGATGCATGGGTTTCATCTAGGTAGGCCATGCCCTCATTTTAGAGGATGATCCTAAAAAAGGAGATCCAAAAATGTAGTGCAGCGCATTTTAGGCGACAAGCTTTAAAAAGTAGATCCCAAGCTCAAGTATGGCACATTTTAAGACATGAGACAGAACAAGTAGATCCAAAAGTCAAGTAGAGCACATCACATGAAACAATGAGAATAATAATTCCTGCCATTGAGACATTCTTAGGCCCATTTGATGAGGTTTCCTCCTCAGTTCAGAGGAGAGATAGTGCAGCCGATTGAAAATCGGAGTATTTCACCGCGCTGCTCGACCAGTCGAGTGGACCGCTTGACCAGTCGATGAATAGTACTTGACCAGTTGAGGGTCACTTGACTAAAGTCCAGCGAGCTCAGTGAACAGTGCTTGACTAGTCGAGGGACTAACTCGACCGGTCGAGTGAACAGTGCTCAACCAGTTGAAGCTACGCAGATTCAGTCTGGATTTTGTGCGGACTACGGAAATTGGAGGCGGTTTCGCAAAGGTGTGAAAGGGAAGTTGTCTAAACTATAAATAGGGGTCCCTATGACTTTTCTAGGGTATTGAGAAGGCTTTCTAAAGCTATTGTGTTAAGGATTCTTCACAACCAAGGTGAGAGAGAGAGAGAGAAATGGAGAAAGAGGAAGCTTATGGAAGGGAGTTTTCGCAGTCGACGTCTTAGCGCTTCTACGTCCTCGTGATCGGTGAGATCTCTCTGTTTTTCTTTATTCTCTTATTGTTTATCCATTCTGGCGTAAGTGAAGAAGGTTTGATCCAAGCGGTGTGTGCTTGTGATCGGTTGTAACATTCTACTTCATAGTGGATTATTGATCTAGATGAGGTCCCGTGGTTTTTACCAATTTTTAGGTTTTCCACATAAAAATTCCTTGTGTCGTGTGGTTTGTGCTTTAATTTATTTCATTGCTCTATGTCCCATAATTCTGGTGATTTTTGGGAGGCGAGATCCTAAGGTTTTGTGCAACAGCCCCCAACAAAGTGGCATCAAAGCGTTCAGGTTGGTCGAACGGGGTGGGATCGATTCTGAATTATGGAAGGTGGCTCATCAAGGATGATCAGTCTCAATGGTTATAATTGAACCATATGGAAGGGTAAGATGGAGGACTTGCTTTATTGTAAGAACTTGTATTCTCCAATTCAAGGCATATCAACAAAGTCAAAGGATATGTCAAATAATAATTGGAAGAAATTGGATCGGAAGGCGGTGGGGTTTATTAGATAATGGTTGGACGATTCCGTATTCCACCATGTGTCTACGGAGACCTCAGCCGTTAGCCTATGGTTGAAATTGCAAGGGTTGTATGAGAGGAAGACAGCCGGCAATAAGATTTTTCTAATAAGACGACTTGTGAATCTCAAGTTCAAAGATGGTAGTTTTGTAGCTGAGCACATGAATAAAGTCAGCAATATATTGAACTAGCTCTCCACTATGAAAATGGTCCTAGATGATGAATTACAGGCTTTTCTATTGCTTAGCTCATTACCTGATAGTTAGGAGACATTGGTGGTATCTCTAAGTAACTCCGCTAGATAGAAAGGAATCCATGTAATAGGTAACTAGCTGTCTCTTCAATGAGGAGACAAGGAGGAAGTCTCAGGGGACTACTCAGGAAGAGACCCTTATGATATAAGAACGGAGGAGAGAAAAGAATAAAAAAGGCGGGAAGGCCCGAGATAAATTAAGAGGTAAGTCAAATACTAGGAAGGATGTTGAATGCTGGAATTGTGGCAAGAAGGGCCACTATAAGCATGAATGTCGTAAGAATAAGAACGACAACAAAAGAAAAGGAAAGGAGAAGGAAGATGAATCAGATTTCAATGTGGTCGCTTTAGATGGTGATGTTGTAGTTATTCTTTCAGCAGATCATAATGTTTGTCTCACGGCTACGAGTCAAGACACCTACTGGGTGATAGACTCGGGAGCCTCGTTTCATGCGACTCTACACAGGGTCTTCTTCACAAGTTACAAGTCAGGTAACTATGGGACCTTGAAGATGAGAAATTCTGGCATATCGAAGATCGTAGGGATTGGTGATATTTGTGTGAAGACAATGTGGGCTGCACATTGGTTTTCAGGGATGTGAGGCATATCCCAAACCTTCGCCTCAACTTGATGTCGACGGGAAGGTTAGATGATGATGGCTATGAAAGTCAATTCGTTGGTGGGCGCTGGAAGCTCATAAAGGGTTCATTGATCACAGCCAGAGGAAAGAAGTGTTGCACCCTTTACAAGGTAAGTGTTAGTATATGCAAGGGTGGGTTGAACGAAGCGGAAGATTCAGCTATTGACATGTGCAACAGGCGTCTAGGCCACATGAGTGAAAAGGGGCTTCAGGTACTAGCTAGGAAGCGTCCTTCCAGACGTGACAAGTATACCTCTCAAAACCTGTATTGATTGTTTATCAGGAAAATAACATAGAGTTTCATTTATTATATCTGCTTCTCATGTAAATAAAGCGCATGCATTAGATTTGGTTTATTCTGATGTTTGTGGTCCTATGAGGACAAAAACCTTAAGTGGGGCATTGTATTTTGTCACTTTTATAGATGATGCATTTAGGAGGGTTTGGGTTTATGCTTTGAAATCCAATGACGAGGTCTTTGGTGTGTTTAAATTGTTTCATGCTATGGTCGAGAGAGAGAGGTAGATCATTGAAGTGCATCCGCACTGATTATGGTGGTGAATACATCGGTGACTTTCACGAGTATTGCAAGTCCCTGGGTACACGACATGAACAAACAGTTCCCAAGACTCCCAACATAATAATGTGGCGGAGCGAATGAATCGCATCATTGTAGAGAAAATCAGATGCATGTTATCCCATGCAAAGTTGTCTAAGACGTTCTGGGGAGAAGCAATGTATACGGTAGTGTATTTGATAAATAGGTCTCCATCAGCCCCGTTGAATGGAGAAGTACCTGAGAAGGTATGGACTAGACAGGATCCATTGTACAGTCATCTTAGGGTATTTGGATGCAGGGCATTCGTGCATGTATCAAAGGACGAGAGGTCCAAGCTCGATATAAAGATCAGACAGTGTGTGTTCTTAGGGTATGGTGATGAAAAGTTTGGTTGTAGATTATGGGATCCAACCTAGAAGAAGCTCGTTGTCACACCCTAAACTCGAAAACCGGGCTCATAAAATTTTCGATCACCGAATCCGATGCCGACAGCCTTCGTAGTACCCCATTCTCGGCTCCCAATGCTCATACGCCAGATTCTGATCCTGGGATCCTAAAAGGAGGATTTTCAACATGAATTTATTTCATAAGAAACATAACCACAAGTATACCCAAATCATAAGAACAATATTACACTACATATCCACTAATATAATCATTTGAGTATAATACTGAAAAAGAAAATACATGCATATAATAAAATCTCCAGAAGCTCTGCCGCACGCTCCTTCCCCAGCTCGACTACGTCCTATCGTCACCTGCACGCTTCTATCGTGCATAAGCTAATAGAAAGCTTAGAGAGTGGTGTAAGTGTGTACCACAAGATAAGTGTCAAATATTCAATACAATGCCTTAATCATACAATATCGGAATTACTGGCATGAATCATACAATATCAGAGTAAGCGAAAATACTGCAAGTCTATAAAATTATTATCAACCTCATCTAAGATATACGATAAAAAGACATAGCAAGTCAATGTCATATGCTAAGAAAGTAATGTAAATTGGCTATGTAATGCAGAAACATGATGAACCAGATATCAAATATTGAGAATGCAATACAGTATGCAATTTAGAAGAGCTATGAATACCATCAGCCTTATATAGATCATATAAGTGCAGAAATATAGTAATCCAAAATGCCATATGCCGCGGATGTAATGTAACATGCGTGCGAATGGAATAACCATGTTGGAGTATGAAGTTGGGATGATAGTACAGAGTATCGCAGGCTATGAGGTCCATCACAAGGGACTTCTATCCAAACCAGTCTCATACCTAAATTTGGATAGTCAAACTCAATGTGGTAGACTCTTGATCTCAGGTTAGTCGCGCGCCCCAACCGAAATCCTGACCATTGCGAAGGTGCCCGTAACAAATAGTTACGCACCACCAGCCCGAATGGATAGTGAATGAATGACTAAATGAGTATGTAACTCCTGCTCAATAAGTCCACATATCAGTACGGTTCCTCTCTAAGATCATCACTGGGGTCTATTACACTCTACACCAGCTTGCTGCCCCTATCCGAGCGCACAACTGGGTAAGTGAAAGAGACCTCACTATCCACCTACCAATATCGGGCCCGGCTTGTCGATAGCAAACTCATTCCTCAAGCTGGTCAAACTCAACCTAGATATTGCCACCTCACTTAGGCGGGTAAGGTCACACCCCCTCCCAACAGAACATGTCACAGTGGGAGACGGAGCCTACTGGTATATGGCCCTCATGCGCTCATATATATCCACTCGGTTTAGACGTTGGGGCGTCCTCTGGTACCAAGAGGGTTTAGGAATTTTCACTCAGGGCCGTCTATGGTAGCCCGATGCTAATAACATATTTTCGATTTCCCATCTGGCCATCTACGATATGCCTGTGGAGGCTATGACCCTAATGTCGCTAGGGCGTACAGTAATCACAACACACAACGCAAGATGCATGAGTCACACAATCCAGTCATGCATCAATCTTGCGCATATCGTGCGCTTATGTGAGATAACCTCCGCCTATTAGGGAGTCTCATCATAACCTGCCCAATGACATATGCAATGGTCAACCACACTTCATAACAAACATGCAGATGATGCGTATGTGCATGTATCATGATGTTATGTTGTTACATACTCATATTCGGTATCAATAACCGGCATCAACAATCGACCTCGACAACATGGACATTTAACCAACATTGCCCCCAAGGAATGACCCACATAGAGCCTAACATATAGTGGACCTATGGCCTCACACAAGGGCCAAAAATATAACACCATGGGCCTCACTCAAGAGCTTAATACACATAATGATGGGCCTTTCACATGGGCCTAACATACATCACAATAGGCTCCATAGCCTGGCCCTCATATGCACCACAATGGGCCTCATACTATCATAATGGGCTGCGTCACATGGGCCTAATACACATCACATGGGCTGCATCACATGGGCCTATATACATCGGATGGGCCACGTCCCATAGGCCTTGGATACATCACAATGGGCCACAACCCATGGGCCCTAAACACATCGCAATGGGCCTCTCACACAGGTCCATTATGCATCACATCAACGTGGGCCTCAATGGATGGCCATAAATACGTCACACTGGACCTCATATTCATCAAGTGGGCCGCATCACATGGGCCACATATACATCACAATGGGCCTCTAACATGGGCTTAATATACATCACAAAGGGCCACATCTTATGGGCCTTATATACATTACATTAGGCCTCGACAATCGGAATCGACCACAACAATTGGAATCGGCCTCGACCAAACGGAATCGGCCTCATCATATGAAATCGGCCTCGACCAAACGAAATCGGCCTCATCAAACGGAATCCGCCTCGACCAAACGGAATCGGCCTCAATAATCGAAATTGGCCGACAAACGAAATCGGCCTCGACCAAACAGAATCAGCCTCGATAATCGGAATCGGCCTTGATAAAAGGAATCGACCTCATTAAACGGAATCGGCCTCGACCAAATGGAATCGGCCTCGACAATCGGAATCGGCCTCGACCAATTGGAATCGGCCTCATCAAATAGAATCGGCCTCGACAATCGGAATCGGCCTCGATAATCGGAATCGGCCTCGACAAACGGAATCAGCCTCATCAAATGGAATTGACCTTGACCAAACGGAATCGGCCTCGACAATTGGAATCAGCCTCATCAATCAGAATCAGCCTCGACCAAACCAAATCGGCCTCAATAATCGCAATCGGCCTCGATAAACAGAATCGACCTCGACCAAACAGAATCGACCTCTACAAACGGAATCGGCCTCATCAAATGGAATCGACCCCGACCAAATGGAATTAGCCTCGACCAAATGAAATCGGCCTCGATAATCAGAATCGGCCTCGACAAAAAAGAATCGGCCTCGATAATCGAAATTGGCCTCGACCAAACGGAATCGGCCTCATCAAATGGAATCGGCCTCAACCAAACGGAATCGGCCTCGAACAAACGGAATTGGCCTCGACCAAATAGAATCGACCTCGATAATCAGAATCGTCCTCGACAAACAAAATCAGCCTCGACCAAACGAAATTGGCCTCGATAATCGGAATCAGTCTCGACAAACGGAATCGGCCTCATCAAACAGAATCAGCCTCGACCAAACAGAATCTGCCTTGTCAATCGGAATCGGCCTTAACAAAACGGAATCAGCCTCGACAAACAGAATCGGCCTCGATAATCAAAATCAGCCTCGACAAACAGAATTAACCTCATTAGACGGAATCGGCCTCGACCAAACGGAATCGGCCCCAACAAACAGAATCGGCCTCGGCCAAATGGAATCGACCTCGATAATCGGAATCAACCTCGACAAACAGAATCGGCCTTATCAAATGGAATCGGCCTCGACAATCAGAATCGGCCTTGACCAAATGGAATCGGCCTCATCAAATGGAATCGGCCTCAACAATCGGAATCGACTTCGACCAAACGGAATCGGCCTCATCAAACGGAATCGGCCTCGACCAACGGAATCAGCCTCAATAATCAGAATTGGCCTCGACAAACAGAATCGGCCTTGACCAAATGGAATTGGCCTTGATAATCGAAATCGCCCTCGACAAATGGAATCGGCCTCATCAAATGAAATCGGCCTCGACAATCGAAATTAGAATCGGTGCAAGGCGGGGTCCATAGGTGGATGGCCGATGATGGTCCAAGCAATATCAATGGGGATCATTTGGTTGGGTTAACCTACTAGAGAATGATGAGAATGGGCTTAACCAGGCCTAAGGAAAGGTCACAATGTGGACATTTAACCATCACTGCCTATCAATGTGGACATTTAACAAACATTGCTCCCAAGGAGTGGCCTTCATAGGGCCAAACATATAATGGGCCCATGGCCTCACATAAGGACCTAATACACATCACTATAGGCCGCATCACGTGGGCAACACATCAGGCCTCACACATGGTCGTATAAATCTCACATTGGGACTCACCACATGGGCCATGAATACATCACTTTGGGCCTCCTCAATGGGCCGCAAATATACCACACTGGACCCCATCATATGGGCCACAAATTCATTACTGCGGGCCATACAAATGGACAACATGGACATACAATACATAAATCACGGCAGGCCGCACCAACAGACCTCACATACATCAAGTGGGGCCACACTAAAGGGTCGCACCAATGGGCCCCTAATACATCAAATGGGCCACCACCCATGGGCCTCAAATACATTACAATGGGCCTTGCCCATGGGCCTCAGATTCAAGCAAGTGGGCCCCATTATATGGGCCTTAAATACGCAACAGGTGGGCCCCACTCATGGGCGAAAGATACATCATGATGGGCCCATGGATGGGCTGCACTAATGGGCCTCAAATGAGCTTGGATTACATCTAAAATCATTTCAATAGTTGAAGGTGTAACATGTGTATTACTGTACACTATCATTCCATGGGGCACATGGCCCACTAGTGATGATCGGCACCATCCAAACATTATCTAGGTAAATCCGCACCATCCAAACATTATTTATGTAAGTCGGCACCGTCCACACGCCGTCCAGCACCATCCAACTCAATCTGGACGGTGTGAATGAAATAAATATATCATGGTGGTGTCCACACTGGCAAAACGAGTGGACGGCATGGATAGAACACATACATTTGAGGTGGGTCCCATCCGCTGGAGATGGATAACAAGGGTAAAACATAAATATTAAGGTGGGCCCCACCGTCCAGATCTCTGGACGGTGTGGATGTAAACCACACATCAAGGTGACTACTCAAAGCTCCTGCCCATCCCATTTAATGAATGGACGGTGTAGATATAACATACCATCATGGTGGGATCCACACACGTGGCCCACCAAATACTTAATATATTATAATATATATATAAGGGGGGCGTCTGCAACATCCATCAAGTGGGCCACGTCTGATGTATGGACGGCGTGAATTCACACATACAATATGCTGTGGCCCACCGTCCAGCCATCTGGATGGTGGGGATGCAACCAGGTGAACGACGTGGGTAAAAAAAAATGGATGGACTGTGTCGATAAACCACATGCACCGCGTGGTTTCCACGTGCATGTGGGTCCCACGGTTGCTGTGCAGCCTTAATACATACATCGCGGTGTGGGGCCACATGGGTGGCCCACTAGCTTCCAACCCTTGTCCAGCAAGTGATGGATGGTTGAATATAAAACATACTTCACGGTGGGACCATAGAACTGTCGTCTGTTGATGGACAGTTAGATCACACAGCAGCAAGTGGGGCCCACGGCTGAATAGAGTGGATATAAAATAAATACATTAAGGTGGGGCAGGGTGGCACCTACACACAGTGTCCAGCTCCATCCAGAGAAATTGGACGGTGTGGATGGAAGAACTACATCACAGTGGGTCTGTCCACTGGACAGTGGCTCTCACATATACATCAAGGTGGGTCCACGTGGTGGCCCACTAAAGCCTTGGACCGACTGATATTTGTGTTTTCTTTCATCTAAGCCCATCCAAATAGACGGGCAGCGAGGTAGGGCCCAACCCATGGACAGCCTAGATCAGGTGGGCCACATTCTATCATATAAAGAGAGAGAGAGAGAGAGAGAGAGAGAGAGAGAGAGAGATGAACGTGAGTGGGGAGGGACCCCGCCACTATGGGCCCTCCCTATACATTGCATACATCAAGATCGGTCCCACCATATGTGGGCCCTTAATCACAAAAAAAATGAAATAAAGATCACCCACCATTCTTGCTTCTTCTTGGGCTCCTCCTCATCTTAGCTCCAATGGGACATGATTCAACGGTTGAGATTGATTATGGAAGGTGGGATTGGGTGGTAGGAAGTGGGCCACACTAGCTTCTCTCCATGGGAGGTTCTCTTGCTTGGAGAATGAGAGAGAGAGAGAGGTGATGGGAGAGAAGTGATGGGAGAGACAGATGGTGGAGTGACATGAGAGATAAGGTGCTCGTTGACTTTAGGGTACTTATGTAAGAGAGAGGTAAGGGTAGAGAATGGGTTGCTTGTAGTTAACTTTGATTGATAGATTGATGTGACATTCGATGTGATTGATGGGACATTCTCTTAGAATTTACAGCATGCGGCGGTTTCCTTGAGATGAACGCAGGCCCACATCTCTTGGCCCGGGTATCGAATCGGTGCACGAGTCACGGCGTTGGAACCGCGGAGATGGGGCGGTCGCTAGGGTATAAGTCTCGAGTTGCGCGTAACTGTCGATAACAGATCGCGGGTTGCCAGAATTCAACCGGGAGGACCGCGGAAGCCTACGGAATAGTACGGGCTAGGATACGGGCCTCACACTTGTTAGGAGCAGAGATGTGGTTTTATTTGAAGATCAGTGTATAGAGGACATTGGTAAGCCAGAGAAGAATCAGCCTAGTTCAGGTGAGCTAAAGGACATGAATTCGATTATTCCTCCCATGGTGCCTGATGACGGGGGAGTACAGTAAGGTGTAGAGGACGAGGAAGTTCCTATAGAAGATGGACCGAAGGAGCGACCCTCACTTGATCCACTTGTTGAGCCATAGGTGAGGAGGTCATTTAAGGACAGACAATTGTCCAAGCGGTACTCGCCGCATGAGTATATTATGCTCACTGATGAGGGAGAGCCAGAAGATTATTCTGAGGCCCAAGCTGATGAGCATAAGGGAGAGTGGTTGAAAGTTATGCAAGAGGAGATGGAATCCTTGCATAAGAACCACACCTATGATATGGTGAAATAGATACTGTGGTATCTAAGTGGCTCATCCAGGTTGAGCTTATGCTATGGTGACGGAAAGCCTATGTTAGAGGGCTATACAGATGCAGATATGGCAGGTGACAGACTTCAGGAAGTCTACATCGGGGTTCATGTTCACGTTTGTAGGGGAAGCGGTTTCTTGACAGAGCAAGCTACAGAAGGTCGTAGCATTGTCGACGATAGAGGCTGAGTACATTGCAATCAAAGAAGCATGTAAAGAGATACTTTGGAGGAAGAGATTCTTAAAGGAACTTAGCCTGAAGCAAGAACAGCACATAGTCTATTGCGATAGTCAAAGTGCTATACACTTGAGTAAGAATCCAAGTAAGCACTCCAAGTTGAAGCACATAGAGATTCGATATCACTAGATCAGAGATACTTTAGAACAGAAGGTGTTAAATCTTAAAAAGGTCCACATGGACGATAATGGGTCAGACATGATGACTAAGGCTTTGCTTAAGGGCAAATTTAAGGTTTGTACAAACCGGGCTAGCTTGAAGAACGTGAATTCCTCCTGAGTCAGAAAGGGAGGGATTTAATAGGGTTTCATCATCAGTTTAGAGGAGAGATAGTGCAGCCGGTTGAAAATCGGAGTGTTTCATCGCGCTGCTCGACCAATCGAGGGTCACTCGACTCAAAGTCCAGCGAGCTCAGTGAACAGTGCTCGACCAGTCGAGGACTCTGCTCGACTAGTCGAGGCTACGTAGATTCAGTCCGAATTTTGTGTGGACTGTGGAAATTGGAGGCGGTTTCGCAGAGGTGCGAAAGGGAAGTTGTCTAAACTTTAAATAGGGGTCCCTAAGGCTTTTCTAGGGTATTGAGAAGGCTTTCTAAAGCTATTGTGTTAAGGGTTCCTCACGACCAAGGTGAGAGAGAGAGATAAAGGGAGAAAGAGGAAGCTTGTGTAAGGGAGTTTTCGCAGTCCACGTCTTAGCGCTTCTACGTCCTCGTGATCGGTGAAATCTCTTCGTTTTCTTTATTCTCTTATTGTTTATCCACTCTTACGTGAGTGAAGAAGGTTTGATCCAAGCAGTGTATGCTTGTGACCGGTTATAACGTTCTACTTCATAGTGGATTGTTGATCTGGACAAGGTCCCGTGGTTTTTACCTCTTTGAGGGTTTTCCACGTAAAAATTCCTTGTGTCGTGTGGTTTGTTCTTTCATTTATTTCACTGCTCTATTATCCCATAATTCTGGTGGTTTTTGGGAGGCGAGATCCTAAGGTTTTGTGCAATGGCCTCCAACACCGTTGCCATGATGTTTATTTGTCATCCAACCAGTTTATAGGTTAGACAGGAATGAAGGAAAAACAAAAATATCAACTTCTTTTTTTTTTCTTTTTTTGGGTTAGCTTGTTAGTACACACCCATGTCAGTGCACACACTCCATGTTAGCCACCCCCATTAGGGATCGATACCAAGACCTCAAGTGTTGAAACGAGGTATCTCCACTCAGTCTGCCAGTTGAGCTATGGATCTAAGTGTGTACACACACTCCAGTTTGATCTAAAATGTCTTTTGCCATTATAAGTTTTTAATGATAGGTAATTCTTATTATTTATTGTCGTGTCGTCCATTTAAGCTTTAAACCTATTTCATTTTTATCTCAGGCCCCAAAATGAACCGGCAAGACAATAGACTGAATGAATGAGACACATACATTCTAGGGCCGAAAGTTGGGTGGGTTGGGCTTAGGCAGGATGTATCGAGTTTGATCTCGAGCTTGGGCAATACAAACACCAACCCAATAAAACTTAGGTTGGGCTCGGGTTGAGGTCTTGGGTTGCCCGACCTAACTTGAACCCGATCAATATATAATTTACTTATAAATTATAATTGAGTGTGGATCATATGTGTTGAAGACATGGGAAATTCCATTGTTGTTGGGTCTCATTGGTCCACATCATTTCCGATGACTCAAGCTAACAAGATATGCTTGATTTCTCTCCCAAATAGATTGTGTGCTAGACAACACGACTTTTAAATGAGTAGGTGTCCTATATTTTAGCTTGTTTGTCTAGAACTACATATATAATTAATAAAATCATAGATATAAAAATAAGACGTGTATTGAAATATAATAAACTAATGCAATCATTAAAATATTAGCATATATTCACCTGATCAACCCGACCAACTTGACCGAACCTGCTTGGGTTGGGCTTGGGTTGAGAATTCCTAACCCGATGTTGGGTTGGGTTGGGTTAGGGTTAAGGTACAAGAACCTTGAGGTGGGCTAGGGTTGAGCACCAACCTGACCTAACCCGCCTGACTTTTAGCCCTAATACATTCCCCTGGCCTCAACGGAGTTTACTCACCCATCAATTCAGGCAACAACCTAAAGAAGGAAGAGGATAAAGAACAAGCAAAAAACCACTCTTTTAGAGCCTAATGTGACTTTGAGGGTTGATTAAAGACGGAAATAAGCCAATAGACATGGCTTTCTTGCTTGTGTGTGACCAAATCACTTGCCAGTTGCAACCTCACCCTCTATGTTATGGCATTTACCGTGGAATGCACTTTGATTTATGTATTCTATATCTATACCATCTATCCATTTTGCTATATCATTTTAAGGCATGAAATAGAAAATAAAACAAATTCAAATCTCAGGTAGACTATACCATTAGAAACAATGGTTATTGAAAATTAAAAACTTCATACGAGCCGCAAAAGTTTTGGACCAATGCTGATATTTGTTTTGTCCCTTCAAGATGACAAATAAACATTATGGAAATGTTAAGGTAGGCATTAGTGAATTTTTTTAAATGGCGTAGCGTTCTTTCCTGTATTTTAATGTACTTGATAATCAGATCTGATCTATTTTTGGGCATACCCTCAGCCGGTTTGATTTTTCAAATTCATAATAAATGCACTGTAGATACTTATTATAATTTCATTTGGGTTGGAAATATGCCATTACTTTTACTTGGGAAACTGTCTAAAAGAATTAACTTAAATTTGTGGGCCCCACTATAATGTCTATGACATATCCATGTTGTCCATATGCTTTATCACGACATTTTGAGGCATGAGCCAAAAAATGAGGCAGATCTAACATTAAAGTGGCCCACACCAAAGTAAACAAAGGCTCCAATAAGTTTTGAATGGTGGGTGTTCGATTTTCTTTTTATCGTGACGTGGTCCACTTGAACTTTAAATCTGGATTATTTTTTCGCTCATACTCTAAATTCAGTTAACATAATCATGGACGGTGTGGACAATCCATATACATCACGCTGGGCCCACAAATATTGGACAGCCTCTTTGATTTTAACGCTGAGGGAAGTAAGAGTCAAACCAATCTTACTTAATTTTTAAGTTGAGAAAAGTAAGAGTCAAATCAATCCTTCTTGATTTTCATGTTGGGAAAAAAAAAGTGTTACATCAATCGTAAAAATGATGCGGTAATTAAAACATAAAAATAATTATTATCTATTTACGATGTAATTATATTTATTTTAGAATTGTAAAATAAATGTTTGGCGTGAATACAGAATACATGCATCAAAGTGGGCCCGACGGCAACGGCCGGACCGTCACGGGGAGTCCAAGGCTGCACCAAGTCCGCCACCGGCCACTCAACGTAAGTGGTGATGGATCCTCCACGTGTTCTTTTCATGTGAATGCCGTAATGTATGTCGGTTTCTAAGTACAATCAACCTCTCACTTCTACCATACACGTGGCGGGAAAACCACCTTCGTAGGATTTACGGTGCATCGATCTGACTGTACGGTCACAACGACCTTATCAGGTGGACACAGATTGCCAACGACAAAAACCTGGCCCAATCTAATACTTACGAGAAATTTACTCCACCCATCATTTTTTTTTACGGATCATGTCAAGACACCAGGCTATATATCAGATTGATCCAAAACTCAAGGAAGCAGTTATGTGGGTCCCACCATGAGGTATGTTATATATCCAAACCGTCCGTCCATTTGGAGAGCTCGTTTTAAGGCTTGAGCCGAGAAATAAGACATATCTAAATATCAAGTGAACCACACTGTAAAAAACAATGAGGGATTGAACGTCTACAATTGAAATGCTTTTGGAGGTCACAGAAGTTTTGGATCAATATGATATTTGGTTTTACTCTTCATCCCGATC
Organism: Magnolia sinica; assembly: GCF_029962835.1. Lineage (NCBI taxonomy): Eukaryota > Viridiplantae > Streptophyta > Magnoliopsida > Magnoliales > Magnoliaceae > Magnolia > Magnolia sinica. The sequence goes on from NC_080577.1 coordinate 96,130,287, forward strand.
TGTTTTACAAGATATTAATCTAAAATGATCTTGAAAAATGGATGAACGGTTTGAATATAATTAATACATCATTATCAGGCCCATTCAACTTTCATCTCCTTTGAACCGTTCGTACAGTGCTAGAGGATCGTCAGCCGAAGCGGATTGGCTGGTGTACCACACACCAACTATATAGCTGCGGTAGGTGCGTGTCGTGGGAGGACGAGTACTGAGGCTCCTTGATCTCCGAGTTGTACGAAAGGTTCAAAGGAGATCAAAGTTACATGGGCTTCACGGTGTTGTATTTATTATATTCTACACCGTTTATCTAGTTTAAGAGATCGTTTCAGAGCACTATCCAAAAAATGAATCACATCCGGAGATCATCTAGACCACAACACAAGTAGCAATGGAGATAATGATTTTCACCATTAAACAATCCATAGGGCCCACTATAACGTTTATTTTCCATCCAATCTTTCATAAGGTCAAAAAGACATGAATGAAGAGGAAAACCAAATTTCATATTGATCCAAAACTTCTATGACCCCAAAAAGGGTTTCAATGGTAGATGTTCAATACCCACTGTTTTTTTTTTTTTTTGCAGTGTGGTCCACTTGATAGTTAGATTTGTCTTATTTTTCATCTCAAGCCTTAAGACAAGCTCGCCAAATGGATGAACGGTTTGGATATAACATATACCTCATGCTCATACCTATAGAACTTGTTGACATCAAAACAACAGCTATATAGCTAGTGTGAGTAGGGGTGTACATGAACAAAGCTAGCTCGGTTAGCTCGCTTTACTTGACTCGAAAAAGCTCGATTCGAAGCTGAGTTCAAGCCGAGTCGAGTTGATTTTTTGAGCTTGAAAATGAGTTCGAGCAGGCCCCAGCTCAACTCGACTCGGATCGAATCCAGCTCGGATTGAACTAGTTCGGTGACTCGGTTACTTTGCCATTGATGTTGCTCACCAACTGTTTGATAAAATGAGTCAACAAAATGTGGCTAGTGGCAAGGAAGGTTTGGCTGGCTGGTGGCAAGGAAGGTTTGGCTGGTGGCAAGGTGGCAAGGAAGGTATATACATGAAACAAATACCTTTTTTCTCTTTGTTTTTTTTAAAAATTATTTATTATATGTTATTTAGAAAGTGTTTGAGAAAATACCTGTAAAATCATTGCCTTTGTTTGTAAAACAGTGGGATTTTGAAGTTGCAATTAAGGTGTTTGTGGAAATGCCTCAATGGCGAACTCGGCTCTAACTCGGCCCGAGCTGCTGACCGAACCGAGCCGAGCTGAGCCGAGTTCGAGCTGCGGTCAGCCACTGTTCGAGCAGAGTCGAGCTAAGGCCAACTCGACTCGGTTCGACTCGATGTACACCCCTAAGTGTGAGGTACACCAACCAATCTGCTTCCATCATCAGCGCTCCTCTTCCCACGACACGTGCACACACCAGCCAGGTCAGTGGGTGTGTGGTACACCAGCCAATCCGCTTCCAAAACTTAAGTGGAGGTACGATATGAAACAGTAAGAACGTGTTTGGGTGCGTAGATTCTGAACCCTTTGGATTTGAAATATTTATATTGTGTTTGGTACTTGGATTGGAAATCAATTTTAATCCAAAAGCAGCTATGCATGTATATTTACACAGGTTTGAATTTAATACCTATATCAATTTTAATATATCTAATTAATGATGTATGTAATGTGTGACATAATGATCATAATAAGCTCGCTGAAATATATGCTTTTTCCGAAAATAATGAAATTCTAGTCTCAGATGGGCCACAAGCATAAGATCATGTCTAAGTGACTAACTAACGATTTTTACTCATTGATTTACATGGACAATGTTTGAACGGAGCTAATCATCATATTAAAGTAATTATAGTGATGCAATTGATTGTTCAAAAAATTATACAGAAATAATATTTTCTATAAAATATGAAAACCGAAATATTTTAAAATCAGGATAGGTCGAAGCACGTATGAGAACACTGTCCTTAAAGTGTTATTTGCCCTTACTCAAATAATTTGAGTATGCTAAAAGGTTACAGGTAAAGTGCTCCTAGGATATGACGAGCCTAGTGTGGATCTGCATTCAGCAAACACGAAAACCCACTAATGGAACTCTGTTACACAATTTTCTGGCAGAAAGAAAAGAAAAAATCTCAAAAAAAGAAGAAGAAGAAAGATGTGTTAGACCACTGCACTGGTCTGATTCTAAGTCTAGGAGTTTATAAGCTTTACTATTCTGTGCATACTCTACGAAGACGCACTTAATAGATTTGAGTCTTAACTTAATTCTTTTTGGATCAGGAGTTCTGCAATATGCAAGACACTCCCACACTTTAAGATATCATAGGTTAGGTTTTCTACCTTTCCATGTTTTATATGGAGATATTTTATATGTCTTAGATGGTATTCTGTTTAATATGTGACATGCTGCAAGCAGTACTTGACCCAATAGACTGAGTGTCAACTTTGCTCGAATTAGCATTGAGTTGACTATCTCTTCTAATGTTCTAATCTTCCTTTCTGCTATTCAATTTTGTTGAGGTGTGTATGGCGCAGTATATTGACATATTAGTTCATGTTCTTCACAGAAGTTATCAAATTCATTAAAGAAGTATTCTCCTCCTTTATCGCTATGGAGAATCTTTATCTTCTTGTTTAATTGATTTTCTACTTTCGATTTATATACTTTAAACATGTTTAATGCTTCATTTTTACTTTTTAACAGGTACACATACACATATATAGAGTAATCATCAATAAAGGTGATAAAGTACCCTGTACCTCTATGAGTAAAAATGTTGTTTAACTCACAGATATCACTGTGCATAAGATCCAATACTTGAGATGATCTCTTAACACTTGGAAAATGTTTTTTTGTCATTTTGAATCATATATATACTTCACATTTATTGTTTTCATTTTCTATGTATGAAATTAAACCATTTTTAGCCATGAACTTTAAGGTACTATACCTTATATGGGCTAGCCTATCATGCGATAGTCCAACGGATTCAACTATATACGTAAAAGTGCTACTTTAATTCAGAGAAAATTTGACCATATCGTTACAAGCATATCTCTTTCTAACAAAATTCTCATTCTTTAATAGAATCAGTTTTCCTGAATCATACACCACCCTTATTCCTGATTTGCTCAGAAGATCCCCAGAAACTAGGTTTTACCTCATGTCTAGAATGTGCAATAAGTTTATCAGAATTACTTTATTACCAGATGTGAATATCAGTTCGACGGTTCTGTTGCCAACAACTTTCGATTGGACTTCATTACCCATTTGGACCTCTTAACCATCGGTCAATTCCTCATAAGTTTTGAAGGCTGATATGTCGTAGCAGACATGTACGGTAACAGTAGTATCGTACCACCAACCATGAACTTTTCCTTAGATTGTGTTCGCCTCAGTGATCATTGCTATAATATCGCCTTCTACTGTACTTGCTTCCTTTTTAGATTTGCGATATCGGCAGATTCAAGTATAGTGCCCGGTTTTCCCAAAGACATGGCATGTGCCTTTGAAATTTCCCTTATTCTTTTAGGTGTTTTTTTTGAAATTTTCTTTATTGAGTTTCAGAGAATCGTCCTTCTTGGAATTTTTATTGTTTGTATTTTCTTCTGCGTGTACTTTGGACGAGGAATTCCCGTTGTCATTCTTTTTATTACAGTTATGGGATTCTTCCTCAATTATGAGATGTTTCTAGATTTGTTCCAGTTTGTAGTCTTCAGTCTTATGCAGCAACTTTTTTCTATAGTTTTTTCACATTGGGGGCAATTTAGCGATAATCGCTCTTACTTGGAATGATTTATGAGGATCAATCTTAATAGCTTTGATTTTGTTTACTATTAGTTGCAATTCTTGAATTTGAGCCAGCAACGGTTTGTTATCTATTATGTTATAATCAAAGTACCTGGCATTCAGAAATTTATTGGTACCTTCTTCTTCAGCCTTATATTTGAACTCCGAGGCGGTCGAGATTTTTTTCGCTGATGATGTTTATGTGTATAGCTCGTACAGACAGTCGGAGAGCACATTTAGGATGTGTCCACAACATAAGAGTTCGTCTTCAACTCGTTTGGTGCGGGCAGCAATCTATTCAGGTGTGTCTTTGTCAGATACTTCAGGTGGCAATTGCAGAATTGGATATAAAATGTAATAGATCTTTAGCGCCGTCAGAAAAAACTTGAGTTTGTCTTGCCATCTGGTAAAATTGGTTCCATCAAACCGATCAAGATGAATCAAGTCCTGATTCATTGACTTGATAGATGATACACTATCGGCTTCCATTAATAATAACACTTTAAGATTGTTGAAAAAATTATACAAAAATAATATTTTCTGTAAAATATGAAAACCGAAATATTCTGAAATCAGGACAAGCTAAAGCACATATGAGAACGTTGTCCTTAAAGCGTTATTTGCCCCTACTCAATTAATTTGAGTATGCTGAAAGGTTACAGGCAAATTGCTTCTAGGATACGACGAGCTTGGTGTGGAGCTGCATTCAACAAACATGAAGACCCACTAATGGAACTCTATTACACAATTTTCCAGTAGAAAGAAAAGAAAAAATCCCAAAAAGAGAAGAGGAAGAAAGATGTATTAGACAACGCATTGGTCTGATCTCCTGTTAATTGTTCAGATAAACCGTTCTAGACCACAGCACTAGTCTGTTCTTTAAGCAATGGTTCAGATGAACCTTCTTGTCTTGCTGCTGTAGGAAAGGAATTTCGTATGTGTATGTTTGGAGTGTGTTTGAGATGGATTGTAAACCCATCCAAGCCCTGTTTATATAGGCTAGGATTGCTGATAGTTTTGGTCAAGGGTCTTAATATCTCATGACTGTTTCTAGCTGTTGGGAGAAACTAGCCGTTATTGGCAGTTTCTGACTGTTGTGCATGTGGTATAATGTTGCTGTATGCAATAGTTTCTGATTGTTTAGACCCATTGGCTAGCTATTTCTAGCTGTTGGGCTGGCCACATGCAACAGTTTATGCATGGCCAGCTCTAAGGTACATGAGAAGTTACACTTCATTCTAACAACTATATTATCAGATTCTATATAAGTCACAAGGTCTCATTTAGACCTCTAAACTTCCAGCCTCTTACCTTAGCTCTACTCGCACCCATCTTGAGTCGGTTTGTATAAGGTCGTGAAGGAGTGACCCTATGGGACACGATGTGGACGTGTGATGTGTAAAGTGTGCCACTAGTGCCTCTACAGCCACACTGTCTCACATGCTCACGCCGTCGCACCGAGCCCGTGCCCGAGCGTGGGTGTTCCACCGCGTAACACGAACTCGATTCTCTTTGGACTAAATGAGTAAATATTATAATACTCCACTCACCACATATATATTCAAAATCCTTTTTCTCTTTTTCCAATGTGGGACTATTCCCATAACACAAGAAAAAATTATTTTGCAAACCTTATATATATATATATATATATATATATATATATATATATATATATATATATATATATATATCAACATTAATGATCTAAATGTTTTGTATATCATTAGTGGGCCATATGCCCAATAAAATAATAGTCCGCTGACAGAAATTGTACACATGCAACCCTGGAAAGGATTTTAGATATAATCCAAGCTCCTGGATTTCAAACCCCTTTTTTAGGAGATTTAAAATTCTCTAAACGCATTTACTGGGAATATGAAATCCTGTCATAGAAACATCACGGTCGACCCAGAAAGGTTTTAAGAGTGGGTGCTTTCGTACCCACTTTTTACTTTCGTGTGGTGCAGTGGTCCAGATGAGATTTTAATAATTGGCAATTTCCTAACAACTTTTTCCTTTCGTGGGGTACACTCAAGGGTTTTTATTTTATTATTTTTTTATATTTTAAATCAGCCTCAGCATCAACCGGGGGGGCATTTCTCAAACATTCGGATAAGGTTTGCTTGAGAGGAGTGGTATTAGTAGCTGCATGTAAGGAAAATGTGACATAGGCACCCTGCACGTGCTAACGAAAACACTTGCAGATCATCCAAACCATTGATCAGGTAGGGGAGGCAGTCTCTTGTAGTAGAGTAAGGCTTCGGAAGACGTAGATTATCTGGAATTTCTTGCGTACTGGTCTTCCTATCAAGGCTTCGTGGCCAATATGGCCGGACGCGACTTGCCTGGGCCTACACGAAGTTCGTGTGCTCAGAAGCTATGTGATGCCCACAAGATGACCAGGACAAATCCACACCGTTTATCAGTTTCAAAAGACAACAACTGATCCAAAACTCAGGTGGGCCGCACCACATGAAACAATGATGAAAGCATGACTGCGAAGTTTTGTACCGGGGTGATATTTGTAATTACAGTTTATTTAAGTGATATTATTAACCTTATGAACGGTTTGGATGGGAAACGGATTGGCTACTGCCCCTGACACCCGCCCATGAGCTGGTGGTTGGTGCTCTGTGGGCCCTACCATGATGTATGTGTTTCATCCATTCCGTTCATCCATTTTTAAATATCGTTTTAGGTCTTTACCCCAAAAATAAGAGGGATATAAATCTCAGGTGGACCACACCATAGGAAAACAATAGTGATTAGATATCCATCATTTAATTCCTCCTAAAGCACACTGTACTGTTTATTTGACATCCAATCTGTTGATTAGGTCATAAAGAGCCAAATGAAGGGAAAAAAAACAAATATCAACTTGATTCAATACTTTTATAGCCCCCAAAATGTTTTTAATGGTCCAAGTTCATTCAACACAGTTTCCTGTAATGTGGTGCACTTGAGACTGGGATATACCTCATTTTTTTGTGTATTACCATAAATTGATTTAGAAAAATAGATGGACGGAAATGGATGAAACGTATACATCATGACGGGCCCACAAAGCACCGACCACCAGCCAATGGCTGGTGGAAGGGGGAGTAGCCAATCCGTTTCCGTTTGGATGGCATAGCAACATGATAGTCACCTCCAGAAGCTTTTATCGGTGGACGTTTTTTCCTAACATTTTCCTGTGATGTGGCCGAGATGAGTTTTGAATCTGATGATTATTAACTTCTAAGGCTATTGCGATCTTGCGAAACTGATGAATGGAGTGGATTTTTCATGGCATCTCTATTTGCTCACATAACTTACCAATATAGAAACTTCCTGGGAATTTTACAAGTGTGTACCCACATAGCTTCCGACCGCCTGAACTTCTCGTGCCGGATAACTGGCAATTGGATCAGATTGCCTGCCGAGAGCTTACTGAGTAAACTCTGTGGGGTCCACTGTGATGTATTTGTATTATCCACACCGTCCATCCATTTTTAAAGCTAATTTTAGTGAAAGAGTTCAAAGCTGAAGCATATACAATGCTTAGGTGAAGAACACCACAGGAAACGGTAGGAATTAGTTGCTTACCATTGAAAACTTCTCAGAGGCCATGGAAGTTTTGAATCAAGCTGATGTTTGTGTTTTACTTTCATCCATGTCTCTGTGACCTTAAGAACAGGTTGTATGACAAGTAAACATCACTGTGGGCCCTAATAAGGTTTCAATGGTAGATATCATTATCCATATTGTTTTCCGTGGTGTTGTCCATTTAACCTGATGGTATACTTGAATTTTGGGCTCATGCCCTAAAATAAACTGATAAAATAGATGTACGGTATGGATAAGACACATGGATTGAGATGGGCCCCACAGAGTTTACACAGTATCCTAATAGTACACTGAGTGATTCCCAGGCAAGTCTCGTCCGGTATGCCCATTTTGGAGACATGTTTGCTGACAGAATCTACCAAGCATTATATTCACATCAGGCGTCGTACTCTACCGATTATGATATTTTGTGATCAAGTGGGTTTATTTGATTTTTATACCAAGGTCTGGGGACAATGCTTGGATGTCTTGTAGTGGCCCACCTAAGTTTTGGATATGCCATTGTAGTCTTGTGAAACTGATGGCCATAATGGATTTTATCATGGCTATCTCTGTGGGCCCAACATAGCTAGGTATTGTGGTGAAAAGCTAAGTCGATGTGTAGGTGGACTATAACGTGTTGAGGAACAACAGTGGATTTCTGGCAAGGGGCATGGGTGAGTCGCCCACATATGGTAAATTTTGAAATATGTATGCATTTTACACCAGTGGTACTCCTTTACTAATTATAATATTTTGCTAGGTGGATTTATTTTATTTTTTTTAACTAAGGCTATTTTCTTATCTTTAAGAAACTTTCATATTCAGTTATGATTCCCACTCTGACTTTCTTAGCAATTTTATCATTTTTTGCCTGCTTAATTCCTGATTAGATTGAAGCAAACCGACCTATAATTCATGTTTTTATACTCAGAAGTGCAAGAAAGTGCGGGTTAGCTATTATTGGCCAACAAAAGTGGAGTAAGTAGGATAGGGATTGCCTACTGGGTTACTCAATACACATGGGATAGCGTGCTGGGTAAACTTGAGGAGCCCTGCCATGATACTATAATGTATGTGTCTTATCCATGCCGCCCATTGGTTTTACCTGCTTATTTCATGACATGAACCCAAAATTGAAGTATATCCAAGCTCAAGTGGGCCACATCACATACAACAATAGCAATAATGAATTCCACTATTGAAACTTTCCTGGGGCCACAGTTATGTTTATTTGTCATTCAACCTATTCATAAGGCCCTTGAGAAGTTTTCAATGGTAGGCTTTCAATTCCCACTGATTCTCACGGTGCAGCTCACTTAAGCTTTGGATATGATTCATTTTTGGGCTCCTGCCATAAAATGAGCCAGTAACAGATAATGTGGAAACATCACTTTGGCCTCATATAATATACTGAATATGATATCGGTACTCAGTACACAATCTGCTTATGAATAAATGGGAGTTAGCCAACATTGACCAATTGAGGGTGCATAGTCCTGAGTCATGTGTTCACGTGTTGATGAGATTACTCCAACTCTCTGTCATATTGTCACCATCGAGTCCACAGGCAAAATTGTTTTTGATTTTGAATCTGAATGCTCCTGTCCTCCTCAAAACAGCAACGTTGGGTAGCATGTTGAAATGGGCTATCGCTCACCCAAGCTCGCTTTGTTAAGAAACAAGCCTTTAATGGATTCTACCTGGATGTTTTTTTAGCCATTTTAACCATAATCGTTTTTAAATCTTTTCTCGAGCTTCAGTAGAGGCATTGGAACTGCGATTGTACTTGAACTCGGCAAACTCTTGACTTTGAACGAGATTGTACGAGGGTTGGTGGGTCCAAATTGATCTGGTCAAGGGAGGCTAGCGTCCAACTTTGAACCTGCATAGTCTAAAATGTCTACAAAATTTACGGGCAAGTTTGGAACATGGGATTAAATGGTAAAGAACTACATTTGATCATAATTATAAATTTCATCTAGTGTTTGAAAATGATGAAAATGATTAAATTAATCCAAGTATCATATCATCCAATCCCTACCAAGAGATTTGGTGGGATTTTTGGTGGATCTATCAGTTCACACATCACTGTTAGCCACCCCCGCTAGGGAATCGATACCAAGACCTCAATGCTGAAACGAGGTATCTTTCACTCAATCTACCACTTGAGGTATGGATCAGTGTGTATTTTTGGTGGATTTTAATACATCTATTGGCCCCACATTGATGCATGTGTTTTGTCCATCATGTGCACCCTTTACATGCAGTACCCTAATAAAATGTTGAGTGGTTTAGTACGCAATGCGTGTCCTAGGCAAGTCTAGTGCTATATGCCCATTTTGGAAACATGTTTGCTGACAGAATTTTTTAAGCATTTCACATCCGCCGTACTCCTCTTACCGATTATGATATTTGTGACCAAGTGCGTTTAATTGATTTTTCTACCAAGTGGGACAATGCTTCTACGTCTTGTAGTGGCCCACCTGAGTTTTGGATATGCTATTGTAGTATTGTGAAACTGATGGACATATTGGATTTATCATGGGCATCTCTGTGGGCCCAACATAGCTAGGTCTTTCATTCAAAAAACTACGGACAACATGCAGGTGCACTATTTCGTGGTGGGGGATAACAGTGGATTTCTAGCCAGGGGCATGGGGCAAGTCACGCCGCAAATGGCCATTTTGGAAAAATGTATGCTGATAGAAAATCTTTCAACCATTTTAAACCAGCGGTACTCATCTACTAATTATAATATTTCACTAGTTGGGCTTATTTTACTTTTTTACCAAGGCCCAATGTATTTTCTTATGTTTAAGAAACTTTTCATATTCAGTTATGATTCCCACCTTGACTTTCTTAGCAATTTTCATACATTATGGTATCATGGTAGGGCCATAGAGTTATGATACCCTCAAGGCCCCACCATGATAGGGGTGCTAAGTAAACTCTATGGGCCCCACCATGATACTATTGTATGTGTCTTATCCATGCTGCCTATTGATTTTACCAGCTCATTTTAGAGCATGAGCCCAAAATTGAAGTATATCCAAAACTCAAGTGGTCCAAACCACATGCAAAAGTGGGTATAATGAATCCTGCAATTGAAACCTTCATAGGGCTCATGGTGATGTTTATTTGTCATCCAACGTGTTAATTAAGCCCTCAACAAGTTTTCAATGATAGGCGTTATATTCCCATTGTTTCCTACGTTGTAGTCCACCTAAGATTTGGATATGATTCAATTTTAGGCTCATGCCATAGAATTAGCCAGCAATGGATGGACAGCTTGGAGAAGATGCTGGGGGCCTTGCACAAAACCTTAGGATCTAGCCTCCCAAAACAAACCAGAATTATGGGATAATAAAGCAATGAAATAAATCAAATCACAAACCACACGACACAAGAGATTTTAAATGGAAAACCCTCGAAGAGGTAAAAACCACAAGACCTCGTCCGGATCAATAATCCATTATGAAGTAGAACGTTACAACCTTCTTCACTTATGCAGGAGTGAATAAACAATAAGAGAAACAAAGAAAACGGAAAGATCTCACCAATCACGAGGATGTAGAAACGCTGAGATGTCGAGTGCATAGTAGATCACCTCTACAAGCATAACCTTCCTTCCACAAGCTTCCTCTCTCTCTCTCTCTCTCTCTCTCTCACCTTTGATAGCCCTAAACCCTTTAGCAAATCCTTGCAAAACTTTAGGAAACCCTCTTGCATACCCTAAAAAATCTTAGGGACCTCCTATTTATAGTTTAAGAAACTCTCTTTCGCACCCTTGCGAAAGCCGCCTCAAAATTCTGCATCCCGCACAAAATTGGACTCAAAACTGCATAACCTCGACCGGTCGAGCACCTCCCTTGACTGGTCGAGCACTACGGAAAAAATAAACCCAAAGTCGCTGGACTTTGAGTCGAGCCAGGGCTCGACTGGTCGAGCACCACCCTTGACCGGTCGAGCCTGGGAGGAAATCCTATCAAAACTCTCCCTTTTTGACCCAGGAGGGATTCACCTTCTTCAAGCCAGCAAAGTTTCTACAAACCTCAAATTTACCCTTGAGTAAAGCCCTAGTCATCATGACTGACCCATTATCGTCTGTGTGGACCTTTTCAAGCTGTAACACCTTCTGTTCTAAAGTATCCCTGATCCAGTGATACTGAATCTCTATGTGCTTCGACTTAGAATACTGACTTGGATTCTTGCTTTAGTGTATAGCACTTTGACTATCGTAATAGATCATGTGCTGCTCTTACTTCAGGATAAGTTCCTGTAGGAACCTCTTCATCCAAAGCATCTCTTTACATGCTTCTGTGACTGCAATGTACTCGGCCTCTGTCGTCGACAACGCTACGACCTTCTTCAGCTTGCTTTGTCAAAAAATCGCTCCCCCTGCAAACGTGAACATGAACCCCGATGTAGACTTCCTAGAGCCCGTGTCACCTGTCATATCTGCATCTGTGTAGCCCTCTAACATAGGTTTTTCGTCACCATAGCATAAGTTTAACCCGGATGAGCCTCTTAGATACCGCAGTATCCATTTCACCGTTGTCCAATGCTCTTTGCTAGGATTGACAAGATACCGGCTGACAACACCAATCGCATATGTTATATCTGGGTATGTACACACTATAACATACATTAAACTTCTTACAACTGACGTGTAGAGTATTTTCTTCATCTCTTCCACCTCTACCTTCGTCTTGGGACACTGCCTGTCGCTTAATCTGAAGTGACCATCTAGTGGAGTACTGATCGGCTTTGTTGCATTCATATTGAACCGCTCTTGTGACAGCCAAAGCTTCCTACTGCTTCTGTCACGGGTTACCTCCATTCCTAGGATCTGTTTAGCCGGGCCCAAGTCTTTCATCGCAAACGACTTGCCTAACTCCTGTTTCAGCTTGTCGATCTTCTTGATGTCTTTTCTCATGATGAGCATGTCATCAACGTATAACAGTAGAATTAAGAAATCACCATCTGAGAACTTACGCGTGAACACACAGTAGTCCGACTTTGTTCTATCATACCCATGCTTCAACATAAAGGAGTCGAACTTCTTGTACCATTGCCGTGGAGCTTCTTTTAGCCCATACAAGTTCTTCCTCAGCCTACACACCATATGCTTTTTGCCCTTGACTTCAAACCCCTGTGGTTGGTGCATGTAGATCTCTTCTTCCAGGTCACCATGGAGGAAGGCAGTTTTAACATCTAACGGCTCTATCTCTAAATCTATGGTAACCGCCAACCCAAGCAACACCCTTATGGATGTCATCTTCACCACTGGTGAGAATATCTCCTCGAAGTCTATACCTTTCCTTTGACCAAAACCTTTCACCACAAGTCTGGCCTTAAACCTCGTCTGTGAATTCTTCTTCTCAACCTTCTTTCTAAACACCCACTTGTTGCTCAAAGCTTTCTTGCCCTAAGGCAATTTTACCATATCATAGGTGTAGTTCTTATGCAAGGATTCCATCTCCTCTTGCATAGCTTTCAACCACTCCCCCTTATGTTCGTCGGCTAGGGTCTCAAAATAATCTTCTGGCTCTCCCTCATCAGTGAGGATAATGTACTGATGTGATGAGTACCTCTTGGACAACTGTCTGTCCCTAGATGACCTCATCACCTGTGGCTAAACAGGTGGATCAAGTGGGGGTTGCTCCCCCAATCCATCTTCTATAGGAACTCCCTCGTCCTCTACACCTTGCTGTACTCTCCCGTCATCAGGCACTACGGGAGGAATAACCGGATCCATATCCTCTAACTCACCTGAACTAGGCTGGTTCTTCTCTAGCTTACCAATGTCTTTTATACACTGATTTTTAAAGAAAACCACATCTCTGCTCCTGACGAGCTTCTTCTCGGTCGGATCTCACAATCTGTAACCGAACTTTTCATCACCATACCCCAAGAACATACACTACCTGATCTTCATATCGAGCTTGGACCTCTCGTCCTTTGGTACGTGAACGAATGCCCTGTATCCAGACACCCTGAGATGACTATACGATGGATCATTTCCAGTCCACACCTTATCAGGTACTTCTCCATTCAACAGGGCTGATGGAGACCTGTTTATCAAATACACTTTTGTGTGGATTCCTTCTCCCCAGAACTTCTTGGGCAACTTTGCATGGGATAACATGGTGCGATTCATTCGCTCAACCACACCATTATGCTGGGCAGTCTTGGGAACTGTCTGTCCATGCTGTATACCCAGGGACTTACAATACTCATAAAAGTCACCAATATATTCACCACAATTGTCAGTGTGGATGCACTTCAATGATCTACCTGTCTCTTTCTCTACCATAGCATGAAACAATTTAAACACACCAAAGACCTCATCATTGGATTTCAAAGCATAAACTCAAACCCTCCTAGATGTATCATCTATAAAAGTGACAAAATACAATGCCCCACCTAAAGTTTTTGTCCTCATAGGACCACAAACACAAGAATAAATCAAATCTAATGCATGTACTTTATTAACATGAGAAGCAGATTTAACAAATGAAACTCTATGCTATTTCCCTGATAAACAATCAATACAGTTTTTGAGAGGTATACCTGTCACATCTGGAAGGAGCCGCTTCCTCGCTAGTAGCTGAAGCCCTTTTTCACTCATGTGGCCTAGACGCCTGTGCCACATGTCAATAGTTGAATCTTCCACTACGTTCAACCCACCCTTGCACACACTGACACTTGCCTTGTAAATAGTGCAACACTTCTTTCCTCTAGTTGTAATCAACGAACCCTTGATGAGCTTCCAGCGCCCATCAGCAAATCGGCTTTCATAGTCATCATCATCAAACCTTCTCATCGACATCAAGTTGAGGTAAAGGTCTGGGATATGCCTCACATTCCTAAGAACCAATATGCAGCTCACATCGGTCTTCATACAAATATCACCGACCCTTACAATCTTCGATACGTCAGAATTTTCTATCTTCATGGTCCCATAGTCACCTGACTTGTAGCTTGTAAAGAAGTCCCTGCGTGTAGTTGCATGAAAAGAGGCTCCCGATTCAATCACCCAGTCGGTGTCCTGACTTGTAGCCGTGAGACAAACATCATGATCTGCTGAAAGAATAACTAGAACGTCACCATCTGAAGCAACCACAGTAGAATTTGATTCATCTTTCTTCTTCTTTCCTTTTCGTTTCTTGTCGTTCTTCTTACCACGACATTCATGCTTGTAGTGGCCATTCTTGCCACAATTCCAGCAATCAATATCCTTTCTGGTACTCGACTTGCCTCTTGATTTATCTCCGGCCTTCTCACCCTTTTTATTCTTTTCTCTCCCCCGTTCTTGTGTCACAAGGGCCTCTTACTGAGTAGACCCCTGAGACTTTCTCCTTATTCCTCATTGAAGAGATTGCTAATTACTTGTTCCATGGACACCTTTCCGTCTGGCGCCAAGTTACTTAGAGACACCACCAATGTCTCCCAAATATTAGGCAATGAACTAAGCAGTAGCAAAGCCTGTAATTCATCATCTAGGACCATCTTCATAGCAGAGAGTTGGTTTAATATATTGCCGACTTCATTCATGTGCTCAACCATAGAACCACCATCTTTGAACTTGAGATTCACAAGTCGTCTTATCAGAAAATTTTTATTCTTGACAATCTTCCTCTCATACAGCCCTTGCAGTTTCAGCCATAGGTTAGCGGCTGAGGTCTCCGTAAACACATGGTAGAATATGGAATCGTCCAACCATTGTCTAATAAACCCCACTGCCTTTCGGTCCAACTTCTTCCAATCATCATCAGACATATCCTTGGATTTTGCTGATATGCCTAAAATTGGAGAATACAAGTTCTTGCAATAAAGCAAGTCCTCCATCTTAGCCTTCCATATGGTCCAATTAGAACCATTGAGGCTGATCATCCTTGATGAACCACCTTCCATAATTCAGAACCGATCCCACTCCGTTCAATGAACTTAGCTTTGATACCACTTTATTGGGGGCCTTACATAAAACCTTAGGATCTAGCCTCCCAAAACAAACCAGAATTATGAGATAATAAAGCAATGAAATAAATTAAAGCACAAACCACATGACACAAGAGATTTTACGTGAAAAACCTTCAAAGAGGTAAAAACCATGAGACCTCATCCAGATTAACAATCCACTATGAAGTAGAACGTTACAACCTTCTTCACTCACGCAGGAGTGGATAAACAATAAGAGAACAAAGAAAACAGAGAGATCTCACTAATCACGAGGACGTAGAAGCCCTGAGATGTCGAGTGCGCAGTAGATCACCTCTACAAGAATAACTTCCTTTCCACAAGCTTCTTCTCTCTTTCTCTCTCTCTCTCACACACCTTTGATTGCCCTAAACCCTTTAGCAAAGCCTTGTAAAGCTTTAAGAAACCCTCTTGCATACCCTAGAAAACCCTAAGGACCTCCTATTTATAGTTTAGGAAACTCTCTTTCGCACCTTTGCGAAAGCCGCCTCAAAATTCCGCATTCCGCACAAAATTGGACTCAAAACTGTGTAACCTCAACTGGTTGAGCAGTGTCCTCAATCGGTCGAGCACCTCCCTCGACTGGTCGAGTACCATGGGAAAAATAAACCCAAAGTTACTGGACTTTGATTCGAGCCAGGGCTTGACTGGTCGAGCACCACCCTCAACCGGTCGAGTAAGGCTCACCACCGGTCGAGCCTGGGAGCAAATCCCATCATAAGACACATACATCACTTTAGCCTTAGTGAATATACTTAATATACTATAAGGTACTCAGTACACAATCTGCATCACAATCTGAATAAATGTGAGTTAGCCGACATTGACCAACAGGGGTGCAAGTCCTGACTTTTGTGTTCACGTGTTGACGAGATTACTCCAACTCTCTCTATCATATTGTCATGAATGCACAGGTAAAATTGTTTTTGATTTTGAATCTGAATGCCTGTCCTCCTCGAAATAGCAACCACCCTCGGGTTGCGTATTAAAACGGGCTATTGCTCGCCCAAGATCACTTGCTTTGTGAGGAAAAAAGCCTTTAATGAATTCTAGCTAGATATTTTTAAAGCCATTTTAACCGTAATTGTTTTTAGATCTTTTCTTAGGCTTCCGCGGGGCATTGGAAGTTCAATTGTACTTGAACTCAGCAAGCTATTGAGGGTGAATGAGATTGTACAAGGGTTGGTGAGCCCAAAGTGATGTCCAACTTTGGTTGGTTCTGATGGTGGACTTCTGTATCGAATGCAAACCCTTCGTGAGAATTAAGCAATCTGGGTCCTTTTCCAGTGAATCTGCTTCTAGGACGGTTTGATTCTTCCTTCCGCTCTGTCCTTTTTTCTCCTGAATCCCTTATTTCCTGACCCCTTTTTTCGTGGTCCACAGTATTTGCGATTAACCTATTGGGTCCTCTTCTGGCTGTTTAATAGTGAAATGCTGACTTTTTCGAGTCATCAGCTCTAAGGCGTGGGCTTTAGTGGCCAAGTCACGGAAAGTTTTAATATCGGCATTAGTGAGTCCGAACGCAATTCACATCTCCATGGAATTTAGGCACATCTTGACTTGTTCTTTTTCTTCAGGTAGCTGCTTGCACGAGGCCCCCAATGTCTTCCATCTGTATATAAACTTCTCCATTGGTTCCCCTTCTCTCTGCTGTACTGAAGCCAACTCTGTGATGCTGACATCGCGTTCTGAAGAGAAGAAGTTTGACATAAAGGCATCTCGCATCTTCTCCCACTTGGTATCAATCATGAAGCTAGACTAGAATACTATCGGAACACTTTACTTGTCAGGGATGATCCAAACAAACGTAGGCAGTACTGTGGTATTGTGGAGAAATTCTCCATGCTGGTAATAAAGTGCATTAAATGCTCCTCCAGCGACCCTTCTCCATTAAACTTTTGAAAATCTGGCTGCTTGAAGTTAACTGGGAACGGATATGGTGTCCGATATCTGAACGGACCAACGCTTTCGCGTTCCCTTTCCACTCTCATAGTTTCCTCAAAACTTGTCGTACTTCCTCTTGAGTTATGGTTCTCACTGTTGGAGCAGATTTGAGTGATCCTACCCCCTGTGGCTGGAAACCTTCAGGTTGATGTTCTTGTCGTTCATCATGCCCATCATCGGAGGAGCTGCTATCTGGGCTACATTGTGTGCGGGAGTTGCCAGAGCCTTTAATGAATTCTAGCTAGATATTTTTTAAGCCATTTTAACCGTAATTGTTTTTAGATCTTTTCTTAGGCTTCCACGGGGCATTGGAAGTTCAATTGTAATTTAACTTAGCAAGCTATTGAGGTTGAATGAGATTGTACAAGGGTTAGTGAGCCCAAAGTGATGTCCAACTTTGAACTTGTGTGAACTAAAATGTCTACAAAATTTAAGGGCATGTTTGGTGTTGGGAGTAAAAATTGTTAAGTCGGATAGGTCGACTTATTGATTGGACCAATTCTACAAAATAGCACGGGCCCTCGAAATCTGACCTGATAGGGGCTTCTATGTCCAAGAATAGACCGACCTTTAAGGTGGTCGATGTAACTGTGAGGACCTGCAAAGAGAGTACAACTGCAAACTCACTCATATGGCCAATTGCAGAAGAAGCCCATAGGTCTGTAAAAGATCGGCCAAAATATATACGATCCTGGATCAGCAACGTAGCTCGGCAATGGCTTAGCTATAACTCGGTAATAGTTCAGCTATAAATCGGCGAAGCAATTGCCCATTATAGTTTATCCACGGATCAAGTAATCCGGTAATATTTCCAACGATTCAAAGATCTCTCCCAAGATCTTTGGAAGATAAGGTCAAATCCCAAGAGCTTCAGGATTGAGATAAGATCTTTGTATACATACCGAATCTGAGTAGATTCCCTTCTAAATTATTAGGAAAGATTCCTCACGACGCCTACATCCTATTCCTATAAATAGAGGTATCCATAACCTTTGAAAGGTGCATACACTCATCCTTAAGACTTGACTAGTGACTGTTTTCCAAGAGATCATCCCCCTTAAAGACCCAGAGGCCTGCCTTAAGCATCGAAGTGTCTCTTGCACTAGCTAGGGTCTTATTTATACGTTCCTTTTTCTTGTGCAGGTCCAGAAGGGTCAATCGAGGACAGTCTGCCAGAAAATTGCATCAACAGTTTGGCACCGTCTGTGGGAATAATGTCTCAAGTCGTTCCAGTTCTATCATTGAATTCTACAATGGTTAGGGAAAAGAAGAAGGCGCAATCCCCTTCAGTGGCAATTCCGATCACAACCCTACCTGTGCCTGATTGCACCCCACAATCTCTAGAGCAGCCAAGACAGCCTGAGCAACAAGAGAGCCACCAAGGTTCCTCTTCTTAGCATTAGGCCACTTCTGGCTCTGACAGACGCTGTCAATGAACTCGTGCAAAGAGTCGTTGATTGAACAACCTCAAAAGAGAAGTCGGGGACATAAGAGCGGACATGGGCTACATAAAACAACTGCTGGAGCAACTACAACCCCAACATGCACCAAGAGTTGACGGAGGAGATAGACAACCAAGCTATAATCCTTCCCGGCCTTCCTGCATGCATGCTGCCCCCCCAGCCGAGCCAACAACGTACCCTAGCCGGACCTATCCCATCTCATGTTTCCAAGAGCGTTCCTTTGCTTGCCTCCAACTTACGCCAGGAGTTATATCAAAAGAGGTGAGACAAGGCTGTCACGCCCCAAACTCGAAAACCGGACTCATAAAATTTTCGATCGCCGAATCCGGTGCTGATAGCCTCCGTAGTACCCCATTCTCTGCTCTCGGTACCCATACACCAGGTTCCGATCCTAGAATCCTACAAGGAAGATTTTTAACATCAATTTGATTCGTAATAAGCATAATCATAAGCATAACTCATGAACAATAACTATAAAAAACACCATCACAAAATTCACTATGATAAAAAAAATTTTAAGGTACAATGCGTATGAAGGAAAATACAAGATAATAATAATGAAAACTCTTGAAGCTCGATTGCACGCTCCTGCTGTGATTAAGCTACGGCTGCGTCCTGGCATCACCTGCATATATCAATCGTGCATAAGCTTATAGAAAGCGTAGTGGGTTGTGAGAGTGTGTGCATGATATAAGCATGCTTAGAATGTAATATCAGAGTAATGTGGAATCATGCTAATGAGTACATGAATGCAATCAGCCGTACCAAGGCTATACGGTGCGAGACATGAATGCTATCGGCCATATCAAGGCCATGCGGTGCGATATGTAACTCAAGCATGCCAATCCTCATCCGAATCCACATATCAATACATCTCATCATTAGAACATCAGATATTAGTACATTTCTCACTCTGGATAATCACCGGGGTTTAGTACACTCCAAATGACACTACCCATTTCTCAGACACGTAGTCCAAGTGAGCGTAAGAAACCTCACTATTCACCTGCCAATACCTATCCGGCATGTCAATAGCAGACCCATTTACGAGCTGGTCATACTCAGACTAGCAATGCCCCCTACCCTCGGGCGGGTAAGGCCACACCCCCTTTCAACCAATCACGACATAGTGAGAAATGCGACCTCCTGGTATTCGGCCCTTGTGCACTCATGTATCTACTCGGTCTCAACGTGGGAGTCATCCTCTGGTACCATCGGGTTTAGGAATTTTCACCCAGGGACATCTATGACGCCCCGTTGCTAGTAACAGTATTTCCAGTGTCTAATCCTATCATCCATGATGTGCCTATGGAGGCCACAACCCTGACGTCGCTAGGTCATACAGTAATCATGTCATGCAAATGTGAAGTGCATGAATCACACTATCAGTCATGCAGCAATCCTGCGTATACTGTGCGCTCATGTGGGGCAACTCTGCCTATCAGGGAGCCCATAAACAATATGCCCGAAGGCATATGCTATGATTAGTCACTCCTCATATCAAGCATACATATGATGCGTATGAGCATGAATCATGGAGCTATACTAAACATGTTATATGGTGATGGATTCTGTTTATAACGAAGATGGGCCTAGACGGCCTACACACTACAAGTATGAGCCTAATAATGGGCCCTAGAGAGAGTTATAATGCGGACATTTAACCATCATTGCTCTTACAAAGGCATGGCCGCCATAAACATCATTACATACATCATAGTGGAATCTCACTTCGCAATGGGCTTCATATACATCACATTTGGCTCACACAAAGGCCTCACATACATCTCATTGGGCCTCACTCATGGTCCTTATATACATTACATTGGGCCTTAACCCATGGGCCTCAAATACATCTCAATGGGCCTCATATACATCAAGTAGGCCGCATCATGTAGGCCGCTCCAATGGGCCAACATGCATCAAATGGGCCACATCATATGGGCCGCACCAATGGGCCCATATACATCAAGTGGGCTGTATCAATGGGCCGCACCAATGGGCCTCATATACATCAAATGGGCTGCATTATGTGGGCCTCAAATACATCAAGTGGGCTGCATCACATGGGCCGACCAATTACACCATTCATCCATTTTTAGGGATCATTTTAGAGTATTATCCAAAAAAAAAGAATCATATCAAAAGATCGTCTGGACCAAACCACAAATAGTAGTGGTGATAATGATTTCCACTGTTAAAACTCCAGTGGGCCCACCATAACATTTATTTTCCATCCAGTTTGTTCATAAGGTCATAAAGACCTGAACTAAGAGGAAAAACAAATTTCATATTGGTCCAAAACTTCTGTGACCAAAAAGGTTTCAATGCTGGACATTCAATCCCCACTGTTTATGGCAATGTGGTCCACTTAATAGCTAGATCTATCTTATTTATTATTATTATTATTATTATTATATTTTTTCTCAAGCCTTAGGATGAGCTCTCCAAATGGATGGACGGTTTGATGTAATACATACATCATGTGTGGGGTCCGTGTATGTGGCCCACTAGAGATTTGAATCTGCTTCTTTTTTTATCTCAAGCCTTAAGACAAGCTCACCAAATGAATGAACGGTTTGGATGTAACACATACATCATGGCTAGGGTCCATGTCCCAGCTGGATAAACAGATGGACGGTTGGGATTTAACACATGCTGCATGATGGGGCCCACCACACTAGGTGATGTCAATACAGCGGCTAAATAGCTGGTGTGAGGTACCCAACCAATCTTCTTACATTATAGGTGGGTCCCACGTGGGGCCCATCACATAGATATGTATATCTCATATATATATATTGTTTTTTTTTGTTTTTTTTAAAGGTCCAGCGACCAGCATCTAGGCCTGGACGGCCTAGATGCAAGACACATGCATCACGTGTGGTCCCACATGGGTGGGGCCCACGACTGCTGGGCAGTAGGATAAAACACCCACATCATGGCAGATCCCACTGTCCTTGCTGGACGATGAGGATCTAATGCATATATCATGGTGGGTCCACACATGTGGCCCACCTCAGCTTTGAATAAGCTGGTATTTGCATTTTCCTTTCATCCAAGGCTGCTGGATGGTGCTAGCAGCGCTGGACCATCTAGCCATCTGCTGGACATTGACAAGGTGGGCCCCATGGGTGGTCGGCATGGATATAGAATACATACTTCATGGTGGGGTGCATTCAAGTGGACCGCATGACTTCATCATCACCACTAAAAAATGAAAGAGAGAGAGAGAGAGGGACCACGCAACTATGGGCCCCTCTTGCTTACAACACATACATCAAAATGGGTCCCATTATAAGTGGACCCTTAATGAAAATCAACAGTGGATCACTCACCTATCGCTTCTTCTTTTGCTCCTTGGACTCCTAGGCTCCTTAGCTTCGATCTTGATAGAGGATGATGAAGTTTTGATGGTGGGGATGAGAGATTGGGTGGTAGAGAAGTGGACCACACTTGGGTTGCTTGGGAAGCTTGGACGTTGGATTTTCTTGTTGCTTGGGAGATTATTTAAGAAATGAGGGAGAGAGAGAAGTGATGGGATGATAAGGGATGGGTGGAATGGATGTTGTAAGAAAGAGATGGTTAGGGTATGGGCTTGGTTGAATTTTGGGTGAAAGAAGGATGGGTGGAGAGAGAGAGAGAGAGAGAGAGAGAGAGAGAGAGTTGACTTGTGAGGGGTAAGGTGGCATGGGGTATGGGTGGTATACTTGATTTGTGATTGATGTGTACTTGATTGATCAATGTGATGGGTTGTAGAGATTCTCTCAGAATTTGCAAAGCGCAGTGTTTTCCTCGAAATGAATGCGGGCCCATATCTTCTGGCCTGGGTATTGGATCGGTGCGTGAGTCACGACGTTAGAACCGCGGCGACGACGCGGTCGCTAGGATATAAGTTTCGAGTCGAGTTGACTTAGATGTATGGGTTGCAACTTAGTATTGCGCACAAATGCCAATTTCAGGTCGAGGGTGGCCGGAATTCAAACGGGAGGACCGTGGAAGCCTACGGAACGGTATAGACTAGCGTACGGGCTTACAAAGGCCCTAGTCGAAGCTACTATCGAAAGTGGGGAACCATGGAAGGCTGAGCTAAAGAGCTTGCGAGATCAGATCAGGGATATGTAATAAACCTACCGAGCTAACATGACAATAGCCGTAGTGGAGGAAACCGAATCCCCATTTACTGCAGATATCATGCAGGCATGATTACTGGACAGGTTTCGATTGCCTCAGATCACCCCCTTCTCAGGGAACACCGACCCATCATGTCGTGCTATCGATCAGTTGGTCAATCTAAGGGAGAGAAAAATTATCCTTAGGGCGGGCCTTGTTCAGGTCTGTGTAGTCTACATAGACTCGCCATTTTTCATTGGCTTTCTTCACCAATACAACATTAGCTATCCAGTCTGGATAGTAAACCTCCTCGATGAATCCAGCCTTGAGAAGTTTGTCAACCTTCTCTCCGATCACAGTATATCTCTCTGGACTGAGCACGCGTCGCTTCTGTCGAATCAGCCGATGAGTCGATTCGGAGTTCAGTTAGTGCACTATGACTTTAGAGTCAATGCCTAGCATGTCTTTGTGAGACCACGAGAAAATGTCCACATATCGTCAAAGGAGTGTCATTATGTTATCTCGTAAAGATGCGATTAAGGATGACCCAATTTGAATAGTCCTTGATGGGTCCGACTCGTCCAATGGGATCAGAATGAGGTCTTCCATAGGTCGACCTCTTTCCTTGGATTCCTCGCGCGGATCCTGGGAAGCAATGTTCATTGCCTCATGCAGGGTTTTTAGTGCCATCGCATAGCACTGTCGTGCATCGTGTTGATCGCCTTTGACGTTCCCGATGCCTTGTTCAGTTAGAAATTTCATACCCAGGTGGTAGAATGATACTACTGTTCGCAGAAGGTTCAGAGATGGTTGTCCAAGAATAGCATTATAGATAGAAGGTTGGTCGACCACAAGAAAGTTGACCATCACAATGGTCTGATTCTACCCATCCCCTGCTGACAGGGGGAGCTGGAAGGTTCCTTCTGGCATGACCTGTCCTCTTGAAAAGCCAAGCAATGGAGTTTTGACCGGTTGGAGAAGGGACCGACCAACTCCCATCTTATCGAAGGCTTAGGCGAATAACACATCTGCTAATGATCCAGTGTCGACAAGGATCCAAAATACCTTTCGATTGGCTATGGTTAAAGAGATTACCAGTGCATCGTCGTGAGGGTGGTGGATACCTCGGGTATCTTCTTCGATGAAAGTTATGTTGTATTTTTCCACCTTTTTCTCTTTTGAGGGTCTCTCAAGAAGTAGGACCTCTTCCTCAGGAGGACTAATGCTCCTTGCATATACTTTTCGAGCATTGTTTGAGTTGCCTCCACCTCCACGGCCCCCAAAGATGGTGTGGATCTGTCCGGTAGGTTGATTATTGATCGGTTGTTCCTCTGCGGTTATGATCCGATCTCCTCTATTGCTGACATATTCTCCAAGATGGTCGTCGCGAATAAGTGTTTTGATTTCCTGTTTGAGGTCGAAGCAGTCGCTCGTATTATAGCCGTGATCCCGGTGAAAGAATCAGTATTTGTTCTTGCTCCTCTTATCAGGTTAGACTTCATTTTGTTCGGCTAGTGGAGAAGGCATTTGTTTTTTTATTTCCATCAGGACCTGTTTCGATGTCTTGTTGAGATGAGTGTAAGTTTTGAACTTATTGTCGGGCCGTTTGTTCGGCCTGCGGCCGTCTCAAGATTGGTCGTCCTTTCTCTTCTTATTTGTATTGGTTGAGTTGGGTTCTACCTTCATCTTTTCCTTAGCTAGAGGGTTTTTGTTTTGGGCAGCATCCCGTAAGATCTGAGATTATTTGGCGCTGGCATTTTTTGTGATCGATTTAAAATTTTGGCACATGGAACTCCATAATGCTTCGGACGCGGTCATGTGCCGAGCTTTCTCCTTGACCTTGTCCGATGTTGCTCGGTTATGGTTTAAACAGATAAAACCAAAGTCCATCAGTTCATTCTCCAAGCTCAGTTAAGCCTTCATCACGAACTTCATCGAAGAAAAAGAAGAGGCTCAAGGCACCTGCCCATCTTCTTCATGTAATCCAAAGAGAGGTTGAACTTCTGAAGGGCTATATCAAATGCTTCAATTTGAAAGCGTTACAGGTTCAGAAGCACTTGGATGAGGTCGCCCTGAACCCAATTATGAGCGGGCTGAGGTTATGATGGAGCATAACCACAAGCATAACTAAGTCACAAAACAACATTACCACATATCCAATATATCAAAAACTTTGAGTACAATGTGAAAAGGAAAATACAAGGTGATCAAAAAGCTCCAAAATAGTCAGATGTGCACTCCTATCTCAACGCTGCTGTTGTCCAACGCTACCTACACGCAACTATCGTGCATAAGCTTACAAAAGCTTAGAGGGTGGTGTAAGTGTGTGCGCAAGGCAAGTGCCAAGTATATAATATCAGAGTAATGCGGAAATATACGGATAAGTCCATGAATAACATCAGTTGTACTAAAGCTATGTGATGCAAGGCATGAATGCTATCGGCCATACCAAGACCATGCAATGTGAGGCCTATATAGCCAAATCTAGTATGTGTGATGCAAAGTAAGCATGCCGTCCTCATCAAGTATACATATCAGTATAGTTCATCTCCAGGATATCACCAGGGTCTAGTACACTCCACACTGACTACCGCCTCCCTAGCTGCACAGCCCAGCGAGCGGAATAGACCTCACTATCCGCCTGACCAGTAGTCTGCCAATACCTACTCGGCTCATCGATAGTGGACTCATTTGTGAGCTGGTCAAACTTAGCCTAGCTTATAGCCCCCTCACTCGGACGGATAAGGCCACACCCCCTTCCAA
The DNA here is from genome assembly GCF_029962835.1 of Magnolia sinica. Taxonomy (NCBI): domain Eukaryota; kingdom Viridiplantae; phylum Streptophyta; class Magnoliopsida; order Magnoliales; family Magnoliaceae; genus Magnolia; species Magnolia sinica. Next base: position 96,155,948 of record NC_080577.1, read on the forward strand.
CTGACCACGACATAGTGGGAGAAGCGGCCTACAAGTATTCGGCACTCGGGCGCTCGTGTATCCACTCGGTCTAGACGTTGGAGCACCTCCTTGTACCAAAAAGGTTCTGGGACTTTCACCCAAGGACATCTTAAGTGCCCATAGTGCTAGAACCAAGTATTTTCGGTATCCGATACGGCCATCCACGATGTACCTGTGGAGCCACGACCCTGATGTCGCTTGGGCATACAATGATCAAGTCACACATATGCGGGATGCATAAGTCACACCGTCAAATCATGCAGCAATCCTGCGCGTACCGCGCGCTCATGTGGAGGACTCTGTCTCATAAGGAGTCCCGTAAATGTCTCAGCCCAACGGCTTATGCTATGCTCAAACATTCATCATATCAGGTATTTATATGATGCGTATGGGTATGAATCATGGAGCTATACTAAGCATGTTATAAAGTGATGAACTATCCTTATAATGAAGATGGGCCTAGATGGCTCACACACAATAAGTACGGGCCTATTAATGTGCCCTAAGGAGAGTTATAATGCGGACATTTAACCAATATTATTCTTACAATGTGGACATCAAACCATCATTGTTCCCAAGGCACGACCCACCATAAACATCATTATACATACCATGATGAAATCACACAATGAAATGGACCTATATACATCTCTTTGGGCCTTGACCCATGGGCCTCAGATACATCCAATAGGCCGCATCAATGGGCCTTATGTACATTGCAATGGGCCATTCCCATGGGCCTTTGAATACATCACAATGGGCCCTCATATGGCAAATGGGCCACATCACATGGGCCATATGCATATCAAATGGGCCACACCAATGGACCCCATGTATATCAAATGGGCCACACCCAAATATAAGTGGTGATGATAATTTCCACCATTAAAATTCCCAAGGCCCACCATAACATTTATTTTTCATCCAATCTGATCATAAGGTCACACGAACCTGAATTAAGAGGGAAAACAAATTTCATGTTGATCCAGAATTTCTATGATACCAAGGGGATTTCAATGGTAGACGTTCAATGCTCACAGTGTCATGTGGTCTACTTGATAATTAGATCTGTCTTATTTTTAGTCTCAAGCCTTAAAATAAACTTGCCAAAAGGGTTGGACGGTTTCGATGCAACACATGCATCATGGTGGGTCCCGTAGGGATGGACGGCATAGATGAAGTACATACCCCATGGCGGGGTCCACACTGATAAAAGGTGTGGATACCACATATACCTCATAGCAAGGCCCACCGTCCAGCTATCTGGATGGTGGAGTGAAACATACATCATGGTGCGGCCCACTGTCCAGCCATCTGGACGATGTGGACCAAACATATAAATGAAGGTGCAGTCCTATGTGGGGCCCACCATAATGCTTATCTGCCATCCAACCTGTTGGTAAGGTCACGCACACCCAGATGAAGAGGAAAAACAAGTTTCATATCAATCTAGAACTCCTGTGACAACCCAAAAGGGTTTCAATGGCAGACGTTAAATCCCACTGTTTCCTGTGATGTGGGCCATCTGAGCACCACATACAGCTGATTCTTGGGGTGGGGCCCACTGCCCTAAGGGGCCATCAAATGCATGGTGTTGATGTCTCACACACCACGGTGGGGCCCACAATAGGGACCCACGTCCCTGCCTCGCTACAGCGTCAGCAGCAGCGTCCTGCTGCAGTGTCAACAGCAGCAAGTGCTACCTATATAATTTTTTTTTGAAAAATAGAGTTTTTTCACAGTTTTTCCATGGTAGGGCCCACATCAGGTGAATCCGACCCAGCCGTTGGATTTTATGGCTCAAGATAGTCTGAATGAGCCCAATATTTGAGTTATTTTGGTGGATAGAAATATCAGGTGGATTTTCAACGGTGAAAGAACACAGTTTTCCATGCTATGCCCGCTTGAGAGTTGGATTAACCTCATTTTCGGCTCAATGCCTAAAATGAAATGGGGAATGGAATGGATGGCGTGAATTGGACCCATACATCAAGGTGGGGCCTACATGAGCGGCCCTTCCTAAATGCTTTGAATCAAAGCTAATATTTGTGTTTTTCAGTTAACGTCCAGCGTCCCTGGACGCTAGACGGTTTGGGCAGACCACGTATATAAGGTGGGCCCTGCTCAGGTGGGCCACAAAATGGTGGATAATGTGGGTACAACACATCTATAAAGTGGGTCCCACCTACAGATGGCTTCGATAAAATACATGCTTCATGGTGGGGCCCATTCGGGTGGGCCACATGGCCATATCATCACATACAATAGGAAAAAAATGAAAGAGAGAGGGAGAGAGAGAAAGAGAGAGGGACACGTGTGATGGAGGGCTCTGCCACTATGAGCCCTCCCTTGCAATCAATCATACATCAAGTAGGTCCCAATACATGTGGGCCCATTAAATCAAAGATCAGCGGTGGAGATTCCTTCTCCACCAAAATGGAAGGTCTAGATGACCTCTATTCATGCAAGGAAAAATAAATATCATGATGGGGTCTATGGAGAATGGCCCCATCATGGAATGATCATGAGAATCAAGGTGGGCCATCGGCCACACCTAGGGTCCAAAATGAGATCCATACCATCGATCGGTAGTCCTCACTTGGCCCATCATCAAAACATAAAAATCTAGCATATAAAGCACCCATTGTTCGATCTTCCTGGTCCGATGGAATGCCGATTTCCTTGTGCTTCACTTTGATGGAAGATGATGAGAGATGAATGGCTAGGATGAAGGATTTTGGGATGGAAAAGTGGGCCACACAAGACCACTTTCTCTCACACTTGGGATGCTTGGACGTCCATTTTTTTTCTTCTCCTTTATTGCTTGGAAAATGTGAAGAGAAGGAGAGAGAGAGGGTTGTAAGGGAGAGAGAGTGATGGGTGATGGATGTGAGGTGAGTGATGGATGTAAGGTGAGTGATGGGTGAGGTGAGAGACTTGTTGACTTTTGGGGTTTGCTTGACTTGTGGAGAAAGAAAGTATGGGTTGCTCTTGTACTTGACATAAGGTGATTGATTGATTGATTTGAGTGATTAATTGATGGGACATGATGTAGAGATTCTCTTGGGATTACAAACTCGCGGCATTTTCTTCAAAATAAACGTCGGCCCACATCTCCCTGTCAGGGTATCAGATCGGTATGTAAGAAGCGGCGCTGGAACTGCGGTGACGATGCGGTCGCAATGGTATAAGTCTCGGATTAAGCCGACTCAAATCTACGGGATACGACTTAGGGTTGTGTGTAACATCGATTATAAGTCGCGGATTGCCGGACTTCGACGGGAAGGATCGCGGGAGTCGACGGAACAGTATAGACTAGGTTACGGGTCTTACAGCTCTCCCCACCTAATAAACATTTCATCCTCGAAATTTATACTACCATCGAACTAAGCATAACTCATATGGGAATATGAAACATAACATCATATATAATCAAAACACAACATATCATCAAACACCTAATAGATGGGGATAACGCCCATGAATATCAAGCTCTAACTCCCAAGACGCATCATTCATGAGCAATCTAGCAAGATGGTGTAGGGGCCAAGTCACACAAATCGTCGACGACTCCTAATGTTTGAGGATCCTGCTGCTGCTGCTGTGGAGGTTGCTGCTGAGGACGGGGACACTCGCTCCTACGATGCCTTATCCCACCGCATCCAAAGTAAGCACTTGAGAATAGCCGGGGTGGCAGGGGTTACCGAGGGTGGGGGCACTCCCAGATGCGGTGCCCCGTCACACCACATCTGAAGCATAGACTGGAGGACTGACGTATAGGATTGAAATTCGTGGGCGTTATCCCCATCTATTAAAGTGAATTTAAACAGTGAAATAGATATGTGATGTGATCCTCAGGTATTCCCACTATTTGGTGGGCGTTATTCCCACCAAATGGCTGCAATAGATATGTGATGTGATCCTTAGGTACTCCCAAGTTATACTCTGATACTAACTTCTGTCACGCCCCAAACCTGAAAATCGGATCCACAGGAATCCCGATCGCTGAACCTGGCATCGACAGCCTCCGTAGTATCCCATTTTCGGCCCCCAGCGTACATACGCCAGGTCCCAATCCTGGGATCCTACAAGGAGGATTTTTCAACGTACATTTGTCTCATAAGAAGTATAACCACAAGTATACCCAAATCGTAAAGGTAACATCATCATCACATATCCACTAAAATAATCATTTGAATACAATGCTGAAAGGAAACTACATATATCGAAATCAAAGCTTTAGAGGACAGCTGCACGCTCTAAGCTCAACGCCACTATAACCTAACGCCACTTACACGCATCTATCGTGCATAAGCTTATAGAAAGCTTAGAGGGTGGTGAAAGTGTGTGTACAAGGTAAGTGCCAAGTAAGCAATATTAGAGTAATCAGAGTAAGCGGAAATATACTGGTAAGTCTATGAGTGCTATTAGCCGTACCAAGGCTATGCGATGCAATGCATGAATACTAATGGTCATATCAAGGCTACGCAATGCAAAAACATAATAAGACAATAACCGATGTCGAGGATGCAATGCAATATGTAAATCCTGCCAAGTTCGTCTAAGCTATATAAGTACAAAAACATAGTAACTCAAAATGCTAAGTACTGCAGATGCAATGTAATATGTGGTGTGAATGAAAAGACCATGTTGGAATGTGGAGTCGGGATGATAGTACGTAGTATTGCAGGTTATGGGGTCCACCATAAAGGACTTCTATCTAAACCAGTCTCATACCGAAATTTGGATAGTCAGACTCAATGTGGTAAACTCCTGATCTCAGGTTAGTCGCGCGCCTAACCGAAATCTTGACCATGCAAAGGTGCACGTAACAAATAGTTATGCACCACCAGCCCGAGTGAATAGTGAATGAATAGATATGCAATTCATGCTCAATAGTCCACATATCAGTACGGTTGCTCTCTGGAAAATCATCGGGGTCTATTACACTTCACACCGACTGTCACCTCCCTAGCTGCACAGCCCAGTGGGTGGAAGAGACTTCACTATCCGCTTACCCAGCAGTCTGCCAATACTTACTCGGCTCGTCGATAGCGGACCCATTTCCGAGCTGGTTATACTTAGCCTAGCTTATAGCCCCCTCACTCGGGCAGATAAGGCCACACCCCATCTCAACTGACCACGACACAGTGGGAGACGTGGCCTACTGGTATTCGGCACTCGGGCACTCATGTTCCACTCGATCTAGACGTTGGGGCACCTCCTGGCCTCAGAGATTCTAAAATTTTCACCCAGGGAAATCCTAAGTTCCCACAGTGCTAAAACCAAGTACTTTCGGAGTCCTTTTTAGCCATCCACGATGTGCTTGTGGAGAACACGGCCCTGATGTCGCTAGGGCGTATAATGATCAAGTCACATATATGCGAGATGCATGAGTCATACTATCTAGTCATGCAATAATCCTGCGCGTACTGCGCGATAATGTGGGCACTCCGTCTCATAAGGAGTCGTAAATGTCTCAGCCTAACGGCTTATGCTATGATCAAACATTCCTCATATCAAGCATACATATGATGCATATGAGCATGAATCATGGATCTATACTAAGCATGTTATAAAGTGATGAACTATCCTTACAATGAAGATGGGCCTAGATAGCCTACACGTAACAAGTATGGGCCTATCAATGGGCCCTAGGGAATGCAGACATTTAACAACATTATTCTTACAATGTTAACGTCAAACCAACATTCCTCTCAAGGCATGGCCCACCATAAAACATCAATACACAAACCATGGAGGAATCATACATTGCAATGGACCTTATGTACATCCCATTGGGCCTCAACCCATGAGCCTTCGATACATCAAATGGGCCTCATATTATCAAAGTGGGCCTCAACAATGGGCCACAAATGCATCAAGATGGGCCTCCTTAAATGAGCCTTATAATATCAAGGTGGGCCTCAACAACGGGTCTTATATATATCAAAGTGGGCCTCAACAATGGGCCACAAATACATCAATATATAATGTTTATATAAATGAATCACCTCAAAAGATCAACTGGACCGCACTCCAAATAACAGTGGTAACAATGATTTCCACCATTAAAATTCATGAGGCCCACCGCATCATTTATGCCCCACCCAATCTGATCATAAGGTCTTAAAGAACTGGATTAAGAGGAAAAATAAATATCATATTAGTCTGACTTTGGTAGCCCGAGGGTTTAATGGTGGACGTTCAAATCCATTGCTTTCTATAATGTGGTCCACCTGACCCTAGATCTGTCTTATTTTTAGTCTCACGCCTAAAAATGAGCTTTCAAAATGGTTGGGCATAAAATGGTTGGGCGTATGGATACAACACATGTATCATGGTGGACCCCACCATCCAAACAGTGGACGGTGCGGATACATACATCATTGGGTGGGTCCCACCATCCAGTGGTGTGGACGGTGTAGATAAAACAAATACATCATGTGGATCCCACGCTGCACGAACGCAGCCCACGTATAAGGGGGAGCAGGAGCAGATGAAACACTTACTTCATGGTACAGCCCACTGTCCATCTATCTGGACGGTGAGGGCCAACCATAGCCATCAGGATGCGGTCCCATGTGGGGCCCACCATAACATTTATTTACCGTCCAATCTGTTGGTAAGGTCACACGGACCCAGATGCAGAGAAAAAACAAATTTCATATGATCCAAAACTTCTGTAACCACCAAAATGGTTTTAATGGCAGCCATTCAATTACACTGTTTCCTGCCGTGTGGGTTACCTGACTTCTGCATACGGCTAATTTTTGGGGGGCCCATTGTCCGAAAGGGGACCCAACATATGCGTGGCGTGGATGTTCAAAACACATCACGGTGGGGCCCACATATGGGACCGTGGGTCCCTGCTGTCCGTCTGCCAAAATGCAGCAGCGTTCTGCTGCTGCATCAGCAGCAGTAGGCGCTGCCTGCTTTTTTTTTTGAAATCATGTTTTCTCATGGTTTTTCATGCGTGGAGCCCACATCGGAAGAATCTGCTCTAGCCATTGCACTCTACGGCTCAAGACAGATCAAACGAGTCCCATATTCGACATGTTTCGGCATGTAGAAAAATTAAAGTGAATTTAAATGGTGAAATTCACTATTTTCAAAGGTATGGCCCGCCAGAAAATTAGATCAGCTTCATTTTTCAGCTCAACGCCTAAAATGGACTGGAGAATGGAATGAACGGCATAGATTAAATCCATACATCGAGGTGGGACCTACACAAGTGGCCCACCCAAATAGCTTTGAACCAAGGCTAATATTTGTGTTTTTCAAATAACGTCCAGCGTCCAGGGACGCTGGACGGTTTGGGCTTTCCAAGTGAAAAAGGTGGGCCTGCTCAGGTGAGCCAACAAATGATGGATGGTGTGGATACAACACATATAAAGTGGGCCCCACCTACGGATGGATTGGATAAAATACATGCTTCATGGCCATATCATCACATACAATAGAAAAAAAATGAAAGAGAGAGGGAGAGAGAGAAAAAAAAGAAAGTGGGACACACGTGTGATGGAGGGACCCCGACACTATGGGCCCTTCTTTTTAAGCATTCAATGATATATTAAGTGGGTCCTAATACATGTGGGCCCACCAAATCAAAATCAACAGTGGAGATTACTTCTCCACCAAAATGGAAGGTCTAGATGACCTCTTTAGATCTTAGGAAAGTAAACATCATGATGGGGTCCATAGAAAATGGCCCCATTATGGAATGATAATGAAAATTAAGGTCGGCCATCGGCCACATCAAGGGTCCAAAGTGAGATCCATACCATCAATCGATAGGCTTCGCTTAGCCTATCATAAAAACATGAAAATCTAACCTATAGAAGCACCCACTGTTCGATCTTCTTGGTTCGATGGAACACCGATCCCCTTGTGTCTCTCTTTGATGGTGAAAGATGAGAAATGAATGGCTAGGATGAAGGTTTTGGGATGGAAAAGTGGGCCACACACCTCTCACTTTCTCTCCATGGGAAGGCTTGGACGTCTACTCTCTTCTCTTGCTTAGAATATGTGTTTTGAGAAAGAGAGAGAGAGAGAGAGAGAAGGGATAGTTGTAAGAGTGATAGATGTGAGGTGATGGGGTACTTGACATGTATGGGTGTGTAAGAGAGAGGGTGAGAAAGAGTTGACTTTGGGGTTGCTTGAATTGAGGAGAAAGAAAGCATTGATTGATTGATGGGACATGATGTAGAGATTCTCTTGGGATTGCAAACGAGCCCATATCTCTCTGCTAGGGTATCAGATCGGTATGCAAGACCCAGCGTTGGAACCGCGACCACGGTGCGGTCGCAATGGTGCAAGTCTCGAATTAAACCGACTCAAATCTACATGATACGACTCAGGGTCACGCGCAAACATTGATTATAGGTCGTAGATTACCGAGCTTCGACAGGAAGGATCGCGGGAGTTGACGAAATAGTACGAACTAGGATACGTGCCTTACAGATCTCCCCACCTAATAAAAATTTCATCCTCGAAATTTAAAACACGACATAATCAATACAGAGTTCACAAGAGAGGGAAATTCTATCAATATAATCTTCAAACTCCTAAGAGATGGGGACAACGCCCACGAATATCAACCTCCTGCTCCCAAAACGCCTCATCAACACTACGATGATTCAACTGGACTTTGAATCCTGGATCAGAAATGATCGAAACTGGAATACTATACAGCCTCATAATCTCAACGGTAGGGAGCTATATTAGAAAATCTCTAAGTTATTCGAACTCAGGAATCTAATCTTTCTAAGTTCGCAACAATCATACAATATAAGGTAGCTATCAGCAGATATGTGATGTTATCTTCAAGTATTCCCAAGTTATGCTCTGATACCAACTTCTGTCATGCCCCAAACCTGAAAATCAGATCCACAGGAATCCCGATCACCGAACCCAGTGCCGACAGCCTTCGTAGTATCCCATTCTCGGCCCCCAGCGTACATACGCTAGGTCCCGATCCTGGGATCTTATAAGGAGGATTTTCTAACGTACATTTGTCTCATAAGAAGCATAACCACAAGTATACCCAAATCGTAAAGGCAACATCATTATCACATATCCACTAATATAATCATTTGAATACAATGCTGAAAGGAAACTACATATATCGAAATCAAAGCTTCAGAGGACAGCTGCACGCTCCAAGCTCAACGTCGCTGCAACCTAACGCCACCTGCACTCATCTATCGTGCATAAGCTTATAGAAAGCTTAGAGGGTGGTGAAAGTGTGTGCACAAGGTAAGTGTCAAGTAAGCAATATCAGAGTAATCAGAGTAAGCAGAAATATACTGGTAGGTCCATGAGTGCTATCAGCTGTACCAAGGCTATGCGAAGCAAGGCATGAATGCTAACGGCGATATCAAGGATATGCAATGCAAAAACATAATAAGACAATAACAGATGTCGAGGATGCAATGCAATATGTAAATCCTGCCAAGTCCGTCTAAGCCATATAAGTGCAAAACCATAGTAACTCAAAATGCTAAGTACTGCGAATGCAATATAATATGCGGTGCGAATGAAATGACCATGCTGGAATGTGGAGTTGGGATAATAGTACGTAGTATCGCAGGCTATGGGGTCCACCACAAGGGACTTCTATCCAAACCAGTCCCATACCTAAATTTGGATAGTCAGACTTAATGTGGTAAACTCCTGATCTCAGGTTAGTCGCGTGCCCAACTGAAATCCTGACCATGCGAAGGTACACGTAATAAATAGTTATGCACTACCAGCCCAAGTGGATAGTGAATGAATGGATATACAATTCCTACTCAATAAGTCCACATATCAGTACGGTTGCTCACTCGAAAATCACCGAGGTCTATTACACTTCACACCGACTGTCGCCTCCTTAGCCACACAGCCCAGCGAGTGGAAGAGACCTCACTATCTGTCTAGCCAGAAGTCTGCTAATACCTACCCGGCTCGTCGATAGCAGACCCCTTTACGAGCTGGTCATACTCAGCTTAGCTTATAACCCCCTCACTCGGGCGGATAAGGTCACACCCCCTCCCAACCGACCACGATACAGTGGGAGACACGGCCTACTGGTATTCGGCACTTGGCGCTCATGTTCCACTCGGTCTAGACGTTGGGGCACCTCCTAGCCTCAGAGATTCTGAAATTTTCACCCAAGGACATCCTAAGTGCCCACAGTGATAGAACCAAGTATTTTCGGTGTCCCTTTAGCCATCCACGATGTGCCTGTGGAGACCACGACCTTGATGTCGCTAGGGCATATAATGATCAGGTCACATATATGCGAGATGCATGAGTCACACTATCCAGTCATGCAGCAATTCTGCGCATGCTGCGCGATAATGTGGGCACTTCGTCTCATAAGGAGCCGTAAATGTCTCAGCCCAACGGCTTATGCTATGATCAAACATTCCTCATATCAAGCATATATATGATGCGTATGGGCATGAATCATGGAGTTATACTAAGCATGTTATAAAGTGATGAATTGTCCTTACAATGAAGATAGGCCTAGATGGCCTACACGTAACAAGTATGGGCCCATCAATGGGCCCTAGAGAGAGTTATAATGTGGACATTTAATCAACATTATTCTTACAATGTGGATGTCAAACCAACATTTCTCCCAAGGCATGACCCACCATAAAACATCATTACACAAACCATGGAGGAATCATACATTGCAATGAGCTTATATACATCCCATTGGGCCTCGATTCATGGGCCTTCGATACATCAAATGGGCCTCATAACATCAAATGAGCCTCATATATATTAAAGTGGGCCTTAACAATGGGCCACAAATGCATCAAGATGGGCCTCCTCAAATGGGCCTTATAATATCAAGGTGGGCCTCAACAATAGGTCTTATATATATATATCAAAGTGGGCCTCAACAATGGGCCACAAATACATCAATATATATAATTTTTATATAAATGAATCACCTCAAAAGATCAACTGGACCGCACTCCAAATAACAGTGGTAACAATGATTTCCACCATTAAAATTCTCGAGGCCCACCGTATCATTTATGCCCCATCCAATCTGATTATAAGGTCTTAAAGAACTGGATTAAGAGGAAAAATAAATATCATATTAGTCCAAATTTGGTAGCCTGAGGGTTTAATGGTGGACGTTCAAATCCATTATTTTCTATAATGTGGTCCACCTGACCCTAGATCTGTCTTATTTTTAGTCTCACACCTAAAAATAGCTTTCAAAATGGTTGGGCGTATGGATACAACACATGCATCATGGTGGACCCCACCATCCAAACAGTGGACGATGTGGATACATAAATCATTGGGTGGGTCCCACTGTTTAGTGGTGTGGACGGTGTAGATAAAACAACTACATCATGTGGATCTCACGCTGCATGGACGCAGCCCACGTACAAGAGGGGGGGGGGGGACGAACGAGATGAAACACATACTTCATGGTACAACCCACCATCCAGTTATCTGGACGGTGAGGGGTAACCATAGCCATCAAGGTGCGGTCCCACGTGGGGCTCACCATAACGTTTATTTACCGTCCAATCTGTTGGTAAGGTCACATGGACCCAGATGCAGAGTATGGTGCGGTCCCACGTGGGGCTCACCATAACGTTTATTTACCGTCCAATCTGTTGGTAAGGTCACATGGACCCAGATGCAGAGAAAAAACAAATTTCATATGATCCAAAACTTTTGTAACCATCAAAATGGTTTCAATGGTAGCTGTTCAATCACACTGTTTCCTACCGTGTGGGCTACCTGACTTCTGCATACGGCTGATTTTTGGGGGGCCCATTGTCCCAAAGGGGACCTACTGTCCGTCAGCCAGAACGCTTATTTTTTTTTATGAAATCGTGTTTTCTCACGGTTTTTCATGCGTGGAGCCCACATCGGAAGAATCCGCTCCAGCCATTGTACTTTACGGCTCAAGACAAATCAAACGAGCCCCATATTCGACGTGTTTCGGCGTGTAGAAAATTTAAAGTGAATTTAAATGGTGAAATTCACTATTTTCAAAGGTATGGCCCGCCAAAAAATTGGATCAGCTTCATTTTTCGGCTCAACGCCTAAAATGGACTGGAGAATGGAATGAACGGCGTGGATTAAATCCATATATCGAGGTGGGACCTACACAAGTGGCCCACCCAAATAGCTTTGAACCAAGGCTAATATTTGTGTTTTTCAAATAACGTCCAGCGTCCAGGGACGCTGGACGGTTTGGGCTTTCCAAGTGAAAAAGGTGGGCCTGCTAGGTGGGCCACCAAATGATGGATGGTGTGGATACAACACATATAAAGTGGGCCCCACCTACAGATGGATTAGATAAAATACATGCTTCATGGCCATATCATCACATACAATAGAAAAAAATGAAAGAGAGAGGGAGAGAGAGAGAGAGAGAAAGTGGGACACACGTGTGATGGAGGGACCCCGACACTATGGGCCCTCCTTTTTAAGCATTTAATCATACATCAAGTGGGTCCCAATACATGTGGGCCCACCAAATCAAAAATCAATGGTGGAGATTACTTCTCCACCAAAATGGAAGATCTAGATGACCTCTTTAGATCTTAGGAAAGTAAACATCATGATGGGGTCCATGGAGAATGACCCTATTATGGAATAATAATGAAAATCAAGGTGATCGGCCACATCAAGGGTCCAAAGTGAGATCCATACCATCAATCAGTAGGCCTCAGTTAGCCCATCATAAAAACATGAAAATCTAGCCTATAGAAGCACCCACCGTTCGATCTTCTTGGTCCAATGGAACGCCGATCCCCTTGTGTCTCTCTTTGATGGTGGAAGATGAGAAATAAATGGCTAAGATGAAGGTTTTGGGACGAGAAAGTGGGCCACACACCTCTCACTTTCTCTCCATGGGAAGGCTTGGACGTCCACTCTCTTCTCTTGCTTGGAATATGTGTTTTGAGAGAGAGAGAGAGAGAGAGAGAGAGAGAGAGAGAGAGAGGGAGAGAAGGGATGGTTGTAAGAGTGATGGATGTGAGGTGATGAGGTACTTGACATGTATGGCTGTGTAAGAGAGAGGGTGAGAAAGAGTTAACTTTGGAGTTACTTGACTTAAGGAGAAAGAAAGCATTGATTGATTGATTGATGGGACATGATATAAAGATTCTCTTGGGATTGCAAACGCGCGGTGTTTTCTTCAAAATAAACGTCGGCCTATATCTCCCTGCTAGGGTATCGGATCGGTATGCAAGACGCGGCGTTGGAACCGCGGCGACGATGTGGTCGCAATGATACAGGTCTCAGATTAAACTGACTCAAATCTACAGGATACGACTTAGGGTCACGCGCAAACATTGATTATAGGTCACAGATTGCCGGACTTCGACGGGAAAGATCGCGGGAATCGACGGAACAGTACGAACTAGGATACGGGCCTTACAATGGAGCTATCATTTCTTCGGGATTCAAGAAGTAAACTTGCATATCTCATTCTACCATAGAATCTGAATTCATAACTTTGGTAGCTAGTAGTGAAGAGGCAGAATGGTTAAGAAAACTATTATTAGAAACACCATTATTGGTAAGGCCTTTACTATCGGTCTCTATCTACCGTGATAGTGAAGCCACACTATCAAAGGCATAAAACAAGACTTATAATGGAAAATATAGACATATTAGTCTAAGGCATAGTTTTATGCTGCAACTACTTGGTGACGGTGTTATAATAATACAATATATATGATTTATCCAGAATCTAACGGACTCATTCACCAAGAGACTGGCAAGGGATGTTGTCAGTAAAACATCAAGAGGAATGAGACTTAAGCCAATTTCACAGACACCGAATGAGGGAAACCCAACCTAATTTAATAGGTTCAATGGGCAAAGTACCTCATAGGAAGTGACTGAAGTTGTACTGTACATTTTCTATCTGTCTCATTCATGTATGTATGTATAGAGCTGGGTACCTGTAATGATAAAAATGAGGATGAGCTGCTTCTCTTAATGAGTTCTTTCAAGGGTGCTATAATTACAGGGGCATTCCTAAGGACTCTCCTATATGAGTATTGGAAGTGGGGCTGCTTCCTAATGTTCGAGAGTTTTTAGTTACTCTCATGAACTTTTGAATCTAGGAAAGAGCACAAGGCCGTTAATGTGTTATAATTTTAGAACACATGACAATTGGAATATATATGTGTGTAACATGTCTGGTTGTGTCATATAGAATACTTAGTTCAAGACCATAGTCACTAAAGATTCTGATTCAACTTTGATTTGTTTATACTAAGTGAAGGTTCAAGTTCATAAGACACCTTATCCTATGCACATATTTTCCTCACATACCCTGACCTCTGTATTTTGAAAAATAGTGGGGGATTGTCGGGTTTTTTCAAAATAAGAAGATTTTTTTTTTGGGAAAAGAATGGTTGTGGCTTTGGTGATTGTTGGTGTGAATGGTAATGCCTCTTGGTGAAGGGAGCAACTTTTGAATTTGAAATGGAGGGATACCATTGTTGGAAAGACACCACCATTGATGAAAAGACACCATGGAAGAAGATATCTTTTCAGGAAAAGGGCCTTAAGCATCTTCTATGATTCTATATAAACTCATCTTTGAGTCAATCCGAATTCACAATTCCAACAATCTCTTTTCCATCTTCTTCTTCTTTACCATTTTCCTTTTTGGATGGTTTTTTAAAAGATATAGTTTTTTAGACGCTAAACTGTAAATAATTTTCAAGCAGCAAATTACAAACAGTTTTCAGGGGGTAAATTGTAACAGCACAGAAGTCGGGGTTGTACACTGTAAAAGTGTGTTCGGCGTGATTTTTTCGATTTTGCAGGGCGAAACCCACATTTCTTCGATCTTGGAGAAGTGGCTTATTGTATCATGGAGGCAGATTTGCTGTAACCCTCTTGCAAATAGGTTTAATCACCAGTATGATGCGAATATCGCCTTAAAGATAGCGACATCGTAACGCGCCTTAAGCCTATCTTTAAGTGATACATTTTCTATTTTTCCGCCTCAATAATAACACTTAATCTACTTCCAGTCGCGTCCTAGTTGTTAGAAACACAATGTGTGATGTCTGGAATGAGGGATGCATGCACTTCCCAGCCATTCCTTTCCTCCAGGTTTGCTAATCCTCACGCTGTGAAATGTAGATAACGAGTGTATTTGAGCATCTATGAGCAGAGCCTTAGGCTTTGTATGTGTGTGTGTGTGTACACACACACACACTCACTCAAATACACACACACACACACTCACTCAAATACACCTGTTATCTAGATTTAGATTTCATAGCGGTTAAGATTGTCCAGGTGAGCATTTCCATATATATATATGGAAAAGGTACTATGCGCTCGACCTCGCGAGTCCGTCCCATGAGGTTGAGCTATGTGGGCCCCACCGTGATGTGTTTCGAACATCTACCCCATCAGTCAGATGCACCATTCCATCGTGGGCCTAGGTCTCAAAATCAAGTCAATCCGTGACTTGTGTGGGCCACACCACATACAGAAGTAGGGAGGGGCCGTACACCATAAAAACATTCATAATCATTTTTTGGGCCCACCGAGATGTGGTTTGCAAATCCAGCCCATCCATTATGTGTGTCCCACTTGGATGTGGGTTCAGACCAAGTTTCAGCAGCATTCAAAACTCAGGTGGGCCCCACTAAGTGCTTTTATATGTTTTAATGGTGTCTTCACATGATTTTAGATGGTATGGCCCCCCTGAGTTCTGTATACGGCTGATTGTTGGGATATCCCATAATTTAAAGGGGACCCATCAAATGCACGGTGTTGATGGTCGACACGAATCATGGTGGGGCCCACACAGCAGGACCTCACGGGAGCTTATCCTTAGGTCGAGCGCATAGTACGTTTTCCCATATATATATATATATATATATATATATATATATATATATATATATATATATATATATATATATATTTCTAAAAGTCGTTTTCTTACACAAATGCGGCGGTTAAGATTGTCCAATCAATCTAACTTCATACCCATTCACATGATTCGGAAACGGATGGCCATGTGACATTCCTAGTGACCAAATTCCATGCGATCCACCGTGATGTATGCATTTCATCCACGCTAGCCATCCATTTTTTTCAGCTCATTTTAGGGCACTAGCCTATAAAAGCAACAGATCCAAAGTTCAAATAGGCCACATCGCATGAAATAATGAGACAATAATGTCCACCATTGAAACATTCCAAGCACTACCGTGATTTTTATTTGTAATCCAACCTGTTCATTAGCTAGACCTGATGAAGTTAAATCAGAAATACTAGCTTGATCAAAAACATGTCAACTTAAAAAACGTTTTTAATGGTTAGCAAGTCTCGTTATTTACAGTCGTGCGGTCTACCCAAGCTTTGGACGCGGATTGCCTCCTACCCCCGCCCATCTCCAGCTGGGAACGGGCAGCAGCTTTGAGTGGCCACCGTGATCTATAGTTCTTATCCATACTGTCCATCCATTTTTTTCGTATCATTTTAGGCAATAATCCCAAACATGAGGCAGATCCAATGCTCAAGTGGACCACACCACGGGAAGCAGGGTGATAATGATTCTCACCTTTGAAACTTTTCTAAAGCCCACCGTGATGTTTATTTGCCATCCAACCTATTCATAAAGTTACATAGACATAAATGAAGAGAAAACACAAATATTAGCTTCATCCAAAACTTCTACAGTCCCCAGTGAGTTTTCAACTGTAAGAGTTTAATCTCCGTTGTGTAGTCCACTTGCGCCTGGTCATTTCTGAATTCATACTTAAAATGATAGAAAAAATGAATAGACGGTGTGGATAAGACCCATGCATCACGGTGGCCGCAAAGAGACAGTCCGTGGTAGGACGCAATCCACATCCCTGGGCTCAACGTCTACTTCATTTTTGTCTACCGCATTAACTGACATGCTAGTGGGCCCGATGGAGTTTAGTCACCAGAGACATCAATCGGGACCAATTCAGCTGCAAATTAAGTGCGACACCATCCTCACCTAATACGGTATGACCCTTACTGTGGGGTCTACTTTGATTTATGTATTCCATATCCATTCCATTCATCCTTTTCAGTAGATCATTTTAAAGCATGCAACCAAAAATGAAACAAATCCAAATTTAACGTAAACCATACCATGAGAAACAGTGATGACTGACTACTAAATTTTTATATAAGCCGCAAAAGTTTTAAACTGAGCTAATATTTATATTTCCTTAGTACATGTTCTTGTGACCTTAACAAAGGTTGGATGACAATTAAATATAACGGAAATATGAAAGTGAGACTTAGGAATTTTTTAATGGTGTGACGTTCAATCACTACTTTTTTCTACAGTGTGGTCCATCTGAGAATTTGATTGGCTTTATTTTTAGATTCTTATATTAAAATTATTTTCTAAAACCGACGGACAGTGTGGATATAAGATACATATATTAACATGGGCTCCATGGTAAAGGCCGCACCATCTTTGATGTGACCGAGCTGCACCCAACCTGCTCTTGGGCTCTCTATATAAGTGGTCGTAAAGCATCCACGTGTTGTTTTCATGTGAATGCCGTGATGTTAATTTGCAGGTACGATAAACGTCTCACGAGTCTCACGTCTACCGTACACGTGGTGGGAAAGCGACCCTGATAAGGACGGCACATGGACGGCAAAAGGGCCCGGATAATGACTTCATGCACATGAATCTGTCGGAACGGTTCATTCCTCACCTGCCTGATTAGGTGCACGAAGATTGCCCGGACTTCCAGTGACAAGAAGCTAGGTTGGCCTATTGTGGTGTTTTGTGAGAAATCCATTCCATCCATCTCATTTCTCTCCTTAAGTTGGGGCATGAAGCCAAAAATGAGGCTGATCCAAAAATCAAATGGGTAGCATGATAATAAACAGTGAGAATTTAACATCCACTGTTGAAATATTTGTGTTTGTGAATCAAGTTACCAATTTTGTGTTTTGGATTCATCCAAGTAAAACTGACCTTACGAATGGTACGGATGGCATCATATAAATATAATGGTGGAACCAAAAAAGATTTGAACTATTGGCATTTTCAATTCGACACATGTACGAATGTATTTGAGTTTTTGATCTGCCTCAGTTTTTTTTAGCATATTCTCTAACACAGTCGGATGAGATGACATCTTACATAACATCACGTTACAGTGTGAATGCTGGCAGTCTCTCATGGCAGAGAAAGGCTTCGTAGATGATCAGGGAAACGGATTGGCTACCCCCTGCCACCAGCCAATGGTCCATGCTCTATGGGCCCCACCATGATATATATGTTTCATCCATGCCATCCATCTATTTTTTTTCGGATCATTTTATGGTATGAGACAAAACATTAGATATATAAAAATCTCAAGTCGACCACATTACAGGAAACAATGTTTAATGAGCGTCAACCATTAAAAACTTTTTGAGGGTCATAAAAGTTTAGGATCAAGCTAATCTTTGTTTTTTCCCTTCATCTGGGCATGTATGACCTAATCAACTGATTGGATGTCAAATAAACAGTATAGTGGGCCTTAGGAGGATTATCCACCATTATTTCCCTGTGGTGTGGTCCACCTGAGAGTTATATTCCTCTAATTTTTTGGATCAAGCCCTAAAATGATATGTAAAAATGGATGAATGGCATGGATGAAACACATAAATCATGGTGGAGCCCACCGAGCACCGACCATCAGCCAGGGCTGGTGGCAGGGGGAGTTACCAATCCATTCCGGCTAGCACAGGGGAGGAGTAGGACGGTTATCACGTCGGGAGAGCACTTGAGAAATAGATGTTTCATCAAACGAGCCTTGTTGGTGGACTGTTAAATGGACGGTGGAGCAGGCTTTTTATTTCAACACAATAAGATGGGAGGGGCCGACCTTCCCCTTGCTCTTAGAAGAGGCCTTGATCCTTTAGCGCCGTCGTCTCATCACGAGCAAGAGGAGCACGGAGTTTGGAAGGAGGCCGGAGCATGGGACGAGCTTCAGACATCTCTACAGTCAGCATGAGCATTTAGCACGTGAAGGAAAAACGTCAGAGGAATTCACGAAAAATAACCAAGTACTATAGGTCGGATGTAGGTCTTACCCATGGGCTTACCGGTGAGGGTAAAGTCCAAGCCTGATTTCAAGAGTAGCTTGGGTTGAAGGAGAACCCTCCAAGACCTTTTTTCCCAAGGAAGTGCTCTTGCCTCCTTGATCCGAGCAAGCGCTCCGCCATTAACCAGAGGGACTTGTTTGGGAACGACTACGTAAAGAAACAAACACATCAGTTACAATACGATCAGAAATCGACCAACTCGAAGCAGATTAAGAATGGCTGTCGAAAAAATATTTTACTTGGGTCGGAAAATACCGTAGGGACCCGGTGTTGATCAGAAGGGAGGGCTAGATCGGCTACCTCCTAACACCCAGATGCCCAAAACCATCTGTCCCTCTAGTTCTTATTGGATGTCGGTGGGTCGGTAATAAGGCTCTCCCCAGTTCCTCGCCAGGCAGAAAAATAATGCTAGTCAGGTTTACTATTGTTCGGCTTGACTTGGTACAATTGAAGGAATTTCTCCATCATTAGCTCGGCCCATAGGATAGCGCAACCTATCAATGCCATCCAGCTATTGGGGATCATCTGTCCTGAGACCAAGTTCAGCCAAGCAAGCAGTCTCCTCACCACTCCTTGTAAAGGGAGTCGCAAGCCGCACTGCAGGGCAACCTGAAAAATGCCAATCGATCCCTTCGGAGGTCGGTTTGGGAGTTCGTTCGGTAAGGGAAGCAGCATAATCACTGACTCAGGGATGTGGTGCCCAAGCCTTATCCGCTCTAAATCCTCGGCCATGAGGATGAAAGGCACCGGACCCCCAATCCCATCCTTGTCTAACCCCTCTGGGTCATCCCCGACAACGGAATTAGGCTCCACATTCAGCGGCCTTTCTACCGAAGACACTTTTGTGGCCTGGGATACTAGGAAATCGACATTCTCCACCATCCTCAACAGCGATGGTGGATTCAACATAACCTGAAGGCTACTGGATCCACGATCATCGTCGGAAACCCCCTCCAATGAACCAACAGAATCCAACATTGCCGTCGTTAGAAGGAAAAAGAAAAGAGGAGGGGGAAGATAAGTGATTGAAAACTCACCAGAGAAGGATGTCCGTCCGGAACGCCGATGACTACAGACATTAGAATCTCTTTGCATTTGGAAGAAGACGAATAGGAAGAAGATGAAAATCGTAAGTGGGGACGACCATGCGCTAGGGCTTCTCTTATATAGGGTGGCCACATGGCGTCATTTGAGTGCAACCATCAATGATGGCCGTACAACGTCCCTTCGACTTCCCCCCTTATGGACACGTGGCATGACCCTACTATCGAGTATGAAGCCACATGTCGTGTTCTCATTCGACAGTCACCGAAATAGCGGTTTGACGCCCCACGTGACCTCGAACCTCGAAATGACATGTCGTGTCCATTACTAACATGTCTCGTGCACCGTACTGACTGCCACTCTGGCATTAATGACTTCACGACCCGACCTAAATCTGACCTAAACCGGATCTGACTTACTCCTCAAATCCCTTCATGATTGGCTTGAAGAGTAAGGGGGTTTACTGTTGTGTGTAAAAATAGTTAAGTCGGATAGGTCGACTTATGAAATGGACCAACTCTACAAAACAGCACGGGCCCTCAAAATCCGAGCTAATAGGGGCTTCTACGTCTAAGAACAGACCGACTTCAAGGAGGTCGATGTAATTGTGAGGACCTGCAAAGAGAGTGCAACTGCAAACTCACTCATATGGCCAATTGCTGACCAAGCCCATAGGTCGGTAAAAGATCGGCCAAAATACGAACCTGGATCGTTTATGTAACTCGGCTATTTCCTTACATATACCCCATTTTTAGACATAATTAATTTATCGGATTCAAATAGAAGTCTGAATCTAAACTTAGACAATAGACTAGTTCATATAAGATTTCTCTTAATATCCAGTACATGCAGAACATCGTTCAGAGTAAGGACTTTTTCAGAAGTTAGATTAAGACGTACCTTTCCTTTTCCTACAACCTTACAGTGGAGGCATTTCCCATATATAGTTCTTGATTATCCCCTGCTAATTCGTAAGAATTGAACATGTTATAATTTCTACAAATATTTCTGGTAACGCCAGAATCTACCCACCATTCAACATTCTCATTCAACATATTAACTTCAGAGACAACAACTGCCGGATTCATGTCTTCCGTCATATTGACTTGCCGTTTCTTTTCTTGCATTTTCTTTTTGTATTTTCGACAGTCTTTCTTAAAGTGACCAGTGAGTTTACAAAATAAGCATGGACCCTTATTGGATGTGTTCTTTTTGAACCCTTGGTTATTAGGTTTGAGCCTATCATCTTTCTTTAAAGGTGTCTACTCTAATTCCCGATTCACACTATTCTCGACTATATTAGCATTACTTAGGGCCTTTTATTGTTCTTCATTTTTGTCACGGAACCTAGATTCTTCTTCTATTCAAAGAAACATTAGGAGGTCCTCCAAGGACATTTTTTCTTTTTTTAGTTTCAATGATTTTCTAGTATCCTTTCATTTAGGTGAAAGTTTAGCAATAATAGTGGATACTTGGAAAGATTCATCGAGATTAGTACCATCAGCAATAATCTGTTGGATGATGACTTGTAACTTATGTACTTGATTATAAGGATAAGTTTTTCATCTAACATTTTGAATTCTAAAAACTGACTTACTAGGAATTTTTTGTTGCCTTCATCCTCTGATATGTATTTGGTGAGCAGCGCCTGCCACAAATCCTTAACAGTTTTCTTTTGACGGTAAATAGCGTATAATGAATCAGAAAGATCGTTGAAGATATGACCTTTCCATAGGTAGTCGTTTCGCTCTCAACTTTGTCTCTTTTGACTTTATTCTAACATATCATTGTCAGATAGTAGTGAAGGAGGATCTTGAGTGCGCACATGATCCAACTTGAGTGATGTGAGGAAGAGATGGACCCTCGATTGCCATCGAAGAAAATTTGAGCCGTCGAATGACGTAATTCGAACAAAGTCAAGATGACCCATAGAAGAGGCCATAACATCGCCTTAAAATTGTTATTATTGAAGCAAAAAATAGAAAATGTATCACTTAAAGATAGGCTTAAAGTGTGTTACGATGTCGCTATCTTTAATGCAATATCCGTACCCTACTGGTGATTAAACCAACTTGCAAGAGGGTTACAACAAATCCACCTCCAGGATACAATAAGCCTCTTCTCCAAGACCGAAGAAATGTGGGTTTCGGCTTGCAAAAGTGAAAAACCGCACTCCGAACATACTTTTACAGCGTACAACACTGACTTCTGTGCTGTTACAATTTACCCCCTAAAAACTGTTTGTAATTTACTGCCTGAAAATTATTTACAGTTTAGTGCCTGAAAAACTGTATCTTTTAAAAAACCTTCCAAAAACGAAAATGGTGAAGAAGAAGAAGATGGAGAGGAGATTGTTGGAATTGTGAATTCGAATTGACCCAAAGATGGGTTTATATAGAATCACAAGAGATGTTTAAGGCCCTTTTCATGAAAATGCATCTTCTTCCATGATATCTTTTCATCAATTGTGGTGTCTTTCCAATAATGGCATTCCTCCATTTCAAATTCAAAAGATGCTCCTTTCACCAAGAGGCATCACCATTCACACCAACAATCACCAAAGCCACAACCATTCTTTTCCTAAAAATAAAATTTCTTTTCTTCTTATTTTGAAAAAACCCAACATTAAGTGGAAACGGAATGGTTACTCCATAGGAAAACAATAGTGATTGGACATCCACCATTAAATTAAATGAGAGGGATATAAATTTCAGGTGGACCACCATGAGAGGGATATAAATCTCAGGAATGTTAAATGTCATCACCACCTCTCTTGAATATTCTGGAGTCTTCCGAAAACTTCCAGACATTTCTGAAAAATTCTAGAATTTTCTAGAATCTTTCAGAAACTTCTAGAGTTTGATAGAGTTTTCTTGACTCTTCCAAAATGTTCTAGACTATGCTAGAACCTTTCAGATTCTCTTAGAATGTTCCGGAATATAATAGAACCTTATAGGATATTTGGAAGCTTCTAGAACTCTTTAGAGTTGTGTTGATTCTAGAATCTTCCATGGCCCTCTATAAATATGGGAAGAGTCTCATTATATACATATATAAACAACAAAGAATGAGTTCAAGAGTGAAAGCAAGGTGTCCAAGTATTAAGAGTTCAAAAGAGTTTTTCCTTGTGTGTGAAAGTTGTCATTCAAGAGTGATAGTTTGTGAGTATTGTAAAGTATACCCTTATTGTGTATAAGTATTTGTAATAAATATAATTACATTTACTTGTCGTGTTCAACTCTTCAATTTGCAAATTTTGGAAGTTGTGGCAGATGGATGTGAAAAATGCCTTTCTACTTGGAGAAATTGATCAAGATATCTACATGGAGCAGTCAAGTGGTTTCCAGAATAAAAGGTATCAGGATTACGTCTGCAAACAAAAGAAGGCCTTGTATGGGCTTAAACAAGCACCGAGGGCATGGTACGGCAAGATAGGGGAATTCCTAGTGTAAAGCAGGTTCTCAGTGGCACCTGTGGACTCCAGTCTCTTTGTAAAATTCCAGGAAGGTAAACTAGCAATAGTGTTAGTATACGTGGATGACTTGATCATCACTGGAGATGATGACGGTGACATTGAAAGGACAAGAGAGAACTTGTCCGTGTGATTCCAAATGAAGGAACTTGGAGAACTGAAGCATTTTCTTAGGCTGGAGATTGACCGAAGTAACAAAGGCATATTCTTCTGTCAGCAGAAGTATGCCAAAGACCTATTAGAGAAATATGGGATGCTCGAATGCAAGTCAATTGCCACACCTATGGAGGCTAACGCCAGGCTATATTCGGAAGAAGGAAAAGACTTGGAGATGCAACCATGTACCGACAAATAGTTGGT
This sequence comes from Magnolia sinica, assembly GCF_029962835.1. Lineage (NCBI taxonomy): Eukaryota > Viridiplantae > Streptophyta > Magnoliopsida > Magnoliales > Magnoliaceae > Magnolia > Magnolia sinica. The sequence goes on from NC_080577.1 coordinate 96,179,949, forward strand.
AGTCTAATCTACCTTATATTATCGCGACCAAATATAGCTTACGCAGTTGGTGTGGTTAGTCGGTTCATACAAACACCAAAGAAGCCGCATCTTCAAGCAGTATGTCGAATACTAAGGTATGTGAATGGTACGATAGACCTTGGTTTATTGTACAAGAAAGGTGGAGCATGCAAGATAATGAGGGACTATGATGCTGACTATGGTGGTGATCATGACACACGACGATCAACTACTGGATACGTATTCAACCTTGGCTCAGGAGCAATCTCTTGGTATAGCAAGAGACAACCTACGGTATTTTTATCAACTACGGAGATTGAATACAGAGCAATGGAAATGGCAGCACAAGAAAGCACATGGCTTATACAGTTATGAGGGATCTTCATCAACCAGATGATTATCTAATGATATTGCGCCACGACAATCAATCAGCAATCTGCTTGGCTGAGAATCCAGTGTTTCATACCAGAACCAAGCATGTGGAAGTACACTATCACTTCGTGAGAGATAAGGTACTTTAAGGAGAAATCGAGATGAGTCTTGTGAAGACCGATGATCAAGATGCAGACATACTCACAAAAGGACTCAACAATGCTAAGTTCACCGAATTCAGAAAACAACTTGACATGATGACCAAGGCAGAATTATAAGAGTTGGTGCTGAGGGGGAGTGTTAAATGTCATCATCACCTCTCTTGAATATTCCGGAGTCTTCCAGAAACTTCCAGACATTTCTTAAAAATTCTAGAATTTTCTAAAATCTTCCGAAAACTTCCAGAGTTTGATAGAGTTTTCTTGACTCTTTCAGAATGTTCCAGATTATGCTAGAACCTTCCGGATTCTCTTAAAATGTTCCGGAATATAATAGAACCTTATAGGATATTTGGAAGCTTCTAGAACTCTTTAGAGTTATGTTGATTCTAGAATCTTCTATGGCCCTTTATAAATATAGGAAAAGTCTCATTATATACATATATAAACAGCAAAGAGTGAGTTCAAGAGTGAAGCAAGGTGTCCAAGTAATAAGAGTTCAAAAGAGTTTTTCCTTGTGTGTGAAAGTTGTCATTCAAGACTGATAGTTTGTGAGTGTTGCAAAGTATACCTTGTTGTGTACAAGTATTTGTAATAAATATAATTACATTTACTTGTCGTGTTCAACTCTTCAAGAAAAACAATAGTGATCGGTGCTCTGTGGGCTCCACCATGATGGATTTGTTGCATCCATTTTTACATATTATTTTAGGGCTTGATCCCAAAAATGAGAGGGATATATATCTCAGGTGGACCACACCATGGGAAAACAATAGTGATTGGATATCCACCATTAAAATCCTCCTAAGGCCTATTGTATTATTTATTTGACCTCAAATCTATTGATTAGGTCATATGACCCAGGTGAAGGGAAAAAAATAAATATAATCTTGATCCAAAACTTTTATGGCCCTCAAAAAGTATTTAATGATCGACGTTCATTCAACACTGTTTCCTGTAATGTGGTCCATTTGAGATTGGTTTATAACTCATTTTTTTGTCTCATACCATAAAATGATCTAGAAAAATAGATGGACATCATGGATAAAACACATACATCATGTGGGACCTATAGAGCACCGACCAACAGCCAATGCTAGTGGCAGGGTAGTAGCCAATCAATTTCGGGATTGTGGCCCTTACCGTGGGCCCATCTTAATGTATGTATTATATATCTATGTTGTCCATCCATTTTTTTTTTTTTTTAATATCATTTTATAGCATTATCCTAAAATGAAACAAATTCAATTGTGGGGTGATCTTTACCATCGGAAACTGTAGTGATGGTGATTAAACATTACTAAATGGTGATTAAACATTACTATTAAAAATTTCTTAGAGTACACCTTAATATTTCCGTGGTGTTTATTTGCCCTCCAACCTAACCTGTGGATAAGGTCACGTAACCATGGTGAAAAGAAGAAAAAATATATATAAATAAGCTTGATCCAAAAACTTTTTCTACCATTAATGTTTCCATGGCATTTATTTGCCATCAAATCTGTTGATAAAAACAAATATCAGCATGATCTAAAATTTTTGTGGCCATTTAATGGCCAATCGCTTCATTTTTCCGATGGTATGGTCCACCTGACAATTGGATCTTCTTCATTTTTAGGATAATCTTAAGATGATCTGAAAAAAATGATGGACGGCATGGATAAGGATTACATGCATCAAGGTAGGCGCCGCGGAAAGGGCCGCAGCAACTTAGGTGAGTACAGGTCTCACCTAATCGGCTCCAGCGCGTCTTCTGTGTCCCAGATCCACCGACTTATGTAGGGCCCACTCGTGATGTATGTTCCTTAAATTCATATGGTCCATCTGTTTTAATAGAGCTCATTGCAGCTATGGTTAAAAAATAATCAGATTTAAATCTTAGGTGGACCAACCCCGTAGGAAGCCAGTGGTGATTGAATACCCACCATTACCAACTTCTTGGAAACTACGGGAATGTTTATTTGCAATTCAAACTGTTGATAAGGTCACAAAACCTGGATGCAGAACCAACCAAATATTAGCTTGATCCAAAACTTTTGTAGCCTAAAGAAAGTTTTAATGATAACCTATCATTATTACCCATTATTACCTGTGGTGTAGTCCACCTAAGATGCGGATAGGCTTATTTTTAGGACCATGACATAAAACGATTTGTCGAATCAGATTGACGGCGCAGATGGTGAGCTTTCAATGAACACCGTTTCTTGTGATGTAGTCTACCTGAAATTTGTGTACGCTTAATTTACGGGATAATAGCGTACGGTAAGCCCGCAAAATATATGAATGTTGTGGATATACAATGCATACATCGAGGTGGGCCTTATGGCGAAGGTCCCACCAACGTAAGTAGGGCCACCACCGGTCTGTTTAATCAAAACTGTACACGAGTCGCGTGGCTTCGGTGGCTCCCTGACTGTAGGCCCACCGTGATGTATGTGCCTTACACGCACGCCATCCATCCATTTTTTTTTCAGCTCACATGGTCACAAAAATGAAGCAGATCCAAATTCCAGTAGGAAACAGAGGTGGTTGACCATTAAAAAAATCCTCGTGGGCCACACAAGTTTTGGATCAAGCTAATATTTAGGTGGTCCCTTCGTCCAGGTTTTTATGACCTTATCAACAAGTTGGATGGCATATAAACATTCTGGTGGGCCCCGAGAAGTTTTTAATGGTGGGTACTCAATCACCAATGTTTCCTATGTTCTGGTCCAACTAAGATTATATCTGCTTCATTTTTTGTATCATGCCCTAAAATGAGAATGGACGGTGTGGATGTAAGGAACATACATCAAGGTGGGTTCTCTTTTTTAGGAGACTGCACGCAGTGCCGTTTAATTCAGAATCTTCTCTAATTAGGGGGCATTCTTTATTGAATTTTTGCCAATTTACTACTTCCACTATTACAGTCCATATAGATGTACATTAACAAGTACTCTCCCGTTTTCAGTATAAAGTTGGGTCTATAACCCATTTGCTCTGGTCTTCGATTTGGACGGGTTGGATTTAGGGTACAAGTAATGCATATGCAAATGTGGAATTATAGTTTTGGGTTGACTCATTGGTGGGCCGCATGTTAATGATAAAAGCAATGGTGAGCAATAAATGTTTACCGTCCATATTCAAACATACACATGGGACCCGCCTGATGAGTACACTCAACTGACTTTCAAGCTAGGCACTTTCGTGTTTGGTCTCCACATTGATTATTTATCATGCATTTGATGAGTTAGAAGTACGATGGTGGCTCTCCTCCATCCCACCATGTGAGTGGTTGTTATTTCCAACGGCTCAGATATTTGCCCTGCTCTTTGTACCTCAAACAATCTCCGCTGTATAGTATTGCTGTTCTAATTATTCTAGTGAACTTGGTACAACAAGATGATTGTATGTTTGGAAATATCAATATTTTTTACCATCCAATTTCATATTTAGGATCAAATTCTTCCATTGAGAAAAACATTGTATTAAGTGAAGGTTACAACACCCTGATCTATAGCTCCAGTGGCAGATGGAGTGAAAGATACTCAGTTTCAATAATGAGGTCTTGGCATCGATTCCCTAGTGGGGGTGGCTAACAATAAAGGTTATAGATAACTTTCTTTATAGGAATAAGGTGTAGGCGTCATGAGCAATCTTTCCTAATAATTTGGAAGGGAATCTACTCAGATCCGGTCGAACCATTGAAAATATTACCGGACTACTTGATCCGTGGATAAATTGTAATGGGCAATTGCTTCATTGAGCTATAGCTGAGCCATTGCCACTATGTATCCAATGAAATGTTCAAATTGAACCTTATAAATGAAAATTCTTCTTCCGTTTATATGCTTGATTTACATAATGTTTAGCATGTTAGATTAAGACGTATTAATTATTGTATAATGGATAATATATCTAATCTTAATTTAATTCCTAAGTATATAAAACCTAATAACAAATGTAGTATTTGTGTACAATCCAAAATAACTAGAAAACCGTTTTTAAGGGTGGAAAGAGAATCACAACTTCTATAAATAATTCATGGTGACATGTGTAAAATGAGTGGTTTAATAACAAGATGAGGAAAGAGGTACTTCATAACTCTTATAGATGATTTCTCCTGTTATACCTTAGTATACCTATTGAAGAATAAAGATGAGGCACTACAAAAATTCAAGATATAAAAAGCAGAAGTTGAGAACCGATTAGATCGAAAAATTAAAATTCTAAGGTCGGACAGGGGAGGAGAATATCTTTCTTTAAAATTCTCGGAGTTTTGCAAAACTTATGGTATAATTTACCAAATTACAGCTCCCTATTCACCCCAACAAAATGGGATAGCAGAACGGAAAAATAGATTTCTCATAGATATGGTAAACTCTATGCTCGATGATATAGTTTTAAGTTCAGGATTTTGGAGAGAAGCTCTATTGACTGCCTATCATATCTTTAATAGGATACCTCACTCTAAGACTTTTAAGACTATATATGAACTATGGAAGAATAGGATTCCTAACATCTCATATTTCAAGGTATAAGGTTGTAGAGCCTTAATTAGGCTTATTGATCTTAAAAGGCCCAAGATAGGGTGAGATCTCTTGAGTGTATTTTCATAAGATATGTACAAAATAATAAGACTTATAGGTTTCTAGTTGTAGAGTCTAATCATATGATTCTGATAAACACTATAATATAATCTAGAGATGCCGAATTTTATGAAAACTCATTCTCTTCTATAATTAGAAAAGAGACAAGACCTCAAGATCCTAGTACAAGTAGTAGTTCTCAAATACCTGATCAAGATATCAACAATCTCGATAAAGAGGACATAGAACCTAGAAGGACCAAGAGGATCAGAACAGGTACATCTTTCAGACTCGATTTCTACCTTCTGCTAATAAAAGGAGATAAAGACAATATAACAAAGAAAACCATGTTGGTTTGTAACATAGAAAATGATCCAGTAACAATAAATGATGCTCGTAGATCTCAGGATGCTTCCGTTTGGAAGGAAGCTATAAACGATAAGATGTATTCTATATTGCAAAATGGAACATAGAAACTTGTAGATCTGTCCGCAGGATCAAACCAATAAGCTGTAAATAAATTTTCAAAAGAAAATGAAGACCAGATGGAACTACAGAAAGGTTTAAGGCCAGATCAGTGGCTAGAAGATTTACATAAAAAGAAGGTATTGATTTTTTCGATACTTATGCTCCAATAGCGAGGATATCAACTATCCGAGTTTTAGTAGCTCTAGCATTCATTCATAAGTTAGAAATCCATCAGATGGATGCGAAGACAACTTTTTTAAATGATGACATCAATTAAGAGGTTTATATAGAGCAACCAGAAAGTTTTATAATTCCAAGACAGGAAAATAAAGTGTGTAAATTGATCAAGTCACTATATAGACTTAAACAAGCACCTAAGCGATGGCATGAAAAATTCAATAAAGTAGTTATCTCATATGACTTTAGGATTAATGAATCTAATAAATGTGTATATTCAAAATTTTCTAATAATAAAGGAGTAATTATATGTCTTTACGTAGATGATATGATGATATGTTAATCTTTGGTACATGTTTAGAAGTTACAAATAACACTAAAATATTCTTATCATCTAGTTTTGACATGAAGGATATGGGTAAAGCTAATATGATTTTTAAGTATCAAGATATTAAGAAACAATGATGGTATAACTCTATCTCAATCACATTATATTGAAAAGATACTTAAAAAGTTTGATCAGCATGATAAGAACCCAGTTTCTACTCATTTTGATTCTAATATCAACTTAATTAAAAATGAAAGCCGTAGTGTATCTCAGTTATAGTATTCCAAGGTGATTGACAGTCTTATGTATGCTATGATTTTTACTCGACTTGATATTACTTTTGTAGTAGGTAAGTTGAATAGGTTTACGAGTAATCCAAGTTTAGATCATTAGAAAGCTGCTTCTAGAGTACTCAAATACTTGAGAAAAATTATTAATTATGGTTTACATTTTTCTGATTACCCTACTGTACTTGAAGGGTATAGTGATGCAAGTGTAACGCCCTGAAATTCGGGGGTCGAGCACAACTCAGCTCCCGAGTTTCAAAACATCACTTATGCAACATATGTAATGATGAATGTATGTTGTCTGTATTAGTGCATAACACATGAAGTAGATTAAGCCAAAACTGCAAACATAATCCAAGGATAGGTGAAAGACGTAAGCGGAAGACTAAAGAAATATATTCGCACATGTGTAAGTCCCTGTAATATGTATGCTCTGTCAGGTCATAATTACAAGTGTTTGTCTCAAAAGATAAGTATCAAAATGAAGTAAACCATTACAAAATAAACCCCGAATCCCCGTAGATCAGGACACGACTCACATGAACCTGCCTGAGCATTGCATAGAGGAGAACGCCCCCTCATCATCCTCAAACTCCTGCTCTACCTCGGGGGTCGCATCATCATCTGCATCTAAGACAGAGTCTGGTTGGTGTCGAAACACTGTCCAAGAACGTGGGAGTGAGTGATCAACTCAGTGGAACTATACAGTAAAAGTTAACATGTTATCAAATCAATTAAGCAGTAATGATAACACAATACAATCAAATATGTCCTAATTACTCTTGTTAATGCAAGGATGTATGTAGCAAAAATGCATGCCCTCGCCTGCACTCCCTCAGCGTCTTCATCTTACGGTACGCATGACAACCTCCTGCAGTACTCCACGACACCAAGGCACATGCAATACGGTGCATGCATATGATTACCAAGTTGTTATTAGTCCTTTTCATACAGCAGGATTGGGAAGCTAAGGTACCTTCCTTATATCGATTCTCACACAGTGATCCATTCTAGGGTCGTCAGTCCTACACAATCTCATACGATCATATGGTTCTAGGTCGCTGGAAAGGGCTCGTCACCAATCAATGCATGCCTAGTCATACCTTAGTTGCTACACTGAGGCTCGTCACCTCAATGCAGTATCAAGGTATGCTCAAGGGCACTACAAAGGGCTCGTCACCAATCAATGTAGGCCGACAGCGCGAATATAGTGTCCCATACCACCATAATCGGCTCACGAGTCTGGTTTGCTCACTGTTCACTACGGGGAGGCTCGTCGCCCCAGCGTAGGCCGACAGCTCGACCACGGTGTCCCATACCACCATGCCCGGCTCATGAGTCTTAGCGGATCAAGGTACAATGGTTAACGGGATTGCATTGGTAAGTTTGGTACCTTAAATTCAAACAGTAGCGTCCATGCATGGTGAACATCATCGGGCCAATCGGGTTGCTTGACGAACTCGACTAGCACGAGTGCACGTTGAGTTGAACGACATGAAGTGCGCAAACACTCCGTGTGGCCAAACCACTGCCGACAATCCTAATATGACTCGGGTTTGTCAAACACGTCCCACGTGGCGAAAACAACCTTAGCCACGAACTCAAAGTTTATTACCGATTGCCTGGACTATTTCATAGTCCCACACCTTCAATTATAACAGATATTCATACCAGCAATTCAAAACAGTAAAAGAACAACAATTCCAATCATACAAGCATGTGAGCATTTGATGGATATCAACTTAACATGAATTCACACCTAAGTAGTGCCTGAATTTAAACAACAAAGAATGTAAATTGCATGTAGGAAATCATACACATCAATAAGATAGTTGAGAATCTCTTCTCAACGCCCGTAAACAGGATAATATATTACACACTTGATCATTCAGACATTTCTACAAACACTTAGACTACATATTCCAACATACATGACGTATGTTGGTGATAACACACATTTGGACAATTCCTTTCGCCAAGGAGTTGACACACATACAACTAACACGAATACAGGACAATTAATCATGGCAAACACATACTCGTATTTCATACGTATACGATACTTTCTACCTATACATGGAATACACAAATCTCAATATAGCTCATATATATCAGGAACGCAATATAAACATCGCATATGACATGTGAAATTTCACCCACAACAATAATAAACCATCAACCGACTTTGAAAGCCTTGAAAACCATAACCTATACGAATATAGTCCGCACCTTAAACCAGAAAGTGCGCAACAGATCTGATTTAGACAAGAAATCTCCGTCAACGGCGAATAGGTAACCTAAGGCATGAATTAGGTTAGTTATATCAACACTTAGACTATTCTAAGTTCTAAAACAGGTTAGGGTTTGATTGACTTACCTAAGAATGAGATTAGAATCGTCGGAATAACGATTCAGATGCGGTGGATTAGACATGCAGGGTAATTGGGAAGGATTCCAAGATGATCCACCAACTACTCTCTCTTTCTCTCTTTCTCTTCTAGCTAGGGTTTAGAAAATTCGCATGGAGTTTGAGAGTAAGGGTTTAAAGTCTTTATATAGGCCTAAACTTGATGGAAATAGCCCTAGGACCAAGGTATACTTAGGTTATAACCAAATCGGGTCTATTTCGATCTAATGGAGCGTTTATGGAAGTCCTTTTTCTGAGTGCGGTCAGACTTAAGCTCACTAATATTGGATCTTAAGCGAGTTAAATTTTCAGTCCAATCGGGTTTCCAGATCGTCCATGGCGGACCAATTTCAGTTCAACGGTCACCGAAACTCGATCAGGGCCACAAGCACTTTGACATGTGTGGGCCATCTTTCCTGATCCGAGTGTGAATTTGGGTCAAAATCCAGTGGTCAGAATGCTTAAAATCGGCGCGCAAGCGACACGACTCAGATTTCATAAATACATATTTAATTTCTCACCTTTCTCACACTCTTTACTCCGGACTCAAGCAAATCGTCTCAGGACATCATCTGAACTTGATTTTAGAGGTGATTGTCAAGCCCAACAAGATGATCATAATGGTCTAAGATTATCGCTATCGGACTTTCGATGCAGAGTCCAAGCCCGATACAAAGTTTCCAAGTACTCCCGAGAGCAACTGGATTTAGCGTTGAATTCTAGATTTCAGGGTAACGTAGCGCTAATGATTCTACAAGTTTTGGGTCTTACAGATCGAATTTAAAGTGATTGGTGCTAATTTCACAAGTAATTGAATTTAGCGCTAGTTAACCCATATTTAACTTCTAAAGAATTTGAGGTAGTACTCGGGTCTTTGCACGAAATTTTTTGGATCATTACAATCTACCCCCCTTAAAGAAAAATTTTGTCCTCGAAATTCCTACCTTCTCATACTCCTCAAGGATCTGAGGGTAGTTCTTTCTGACCTCAGCTTCAGTCTCCCAAGTGGCCTCTTCTTCACTGTGGTGCATCCACAGCACCTTCACAAGTGGGATGACCTTGCTACGCAGTACCTGCTCCTTCCTATCCAGGATACATGTTAGTCGCAGTATATATGTGGCATCCTCGCTCAACTGCACCTGCTCCCAACTGATAATGTGCGAAGGATCAAGAAGGTACTTCTTCAACATGGATACATGAAATACGTTATGCATGCCCGTGAGTGGTGTGGGCAAAGCAATGCGATAGGATACTGCCCCCACTCGATCCAGTATCTGAAATGGACCAATAAATCTCGACGTGAGCTTCCCCTTCTTACCAAACCGCAGGACTCCCTTCATAGGGGAAGCTTTAAGGAATACATGGTCTCTAACCTCGAACTCAAGCGGTTGCCACCTCGTATCAGCGTAACTCTTCTGCCTGCTTTGGGCTGTCAGAAGTCGATGTCGAATAATGTCGATTTTCTCTGAAGTTGCCTGAACCAACTCTGGGCCAATCAAACTACGCTCGCCAAATTTTGCCCAGCAATGCGGTGCTCTACACGGGCGACCATACAATGCCTCGTAGGGAGCCATGCCGATACTCGCCTGGAAGCTGTTTTTATACGTGAACTCTGCATAAGGGAGACAGTCATCCCAGCTGTCCTTGAAATCCAAAACACAAGCTCGCAACATGTTCTTCAAAATCTGATTCACACGTTTCGTCTGCCTGTCTGTCTGCGGATGAAACGTGGTACTAAACTTCAATTTCACACCCATCGCTTCCTAGATACGAGTCCAAAAGATAGATGTGAATTGTGTGTCTCTGTCAGACACAATCTCCAAGGGAACTCTATACAGACGTACAATCTCCTTGATGTACAACCTAACCAACTCGTCTACAGAGTTCGTGACTTTGATCGGTAAGAAATGAGCCGATTTCGTCAATCGGTCAACGATCACCCAAATGGAGTCATGTCCCTTCTGCATTTTCGGTAACCCTAAAATAAAATCCATGGAGATAAAATCTCACTTCCATTCAGCTATGGGCATGGGCTGAAGCAGTCCAGGAGGTCGGCGATGCTTTGCCTTGACCTGCTGGCACGTGAGACAACGGGATATGAACTCAGCAATGTGAACTTTCATGTTGTCCCACCAATATGAACTCCTCATGTCTTGATACATTTTCGTGCTACCTGGATGCATCGCAAGCTTCGAAGTATGGGCTGACTCGAGAACCTCCCGTGTCAAGTCAGGAACGTCTGAGACACATAGGCGGCCATGATATCGTAGGCCCCCATCTGAAAAAACACTCCACTCGGAGTCCTCATCTGTACGAACCCGCTCTCTCATCTTCGCCAATAGCTCATCATCTGCCTGAGCTACAATGATCCTTTCATCAATGAGGGGTTGTACTTGAATGTGTGTGATAACCTCATACGGCTCTTCCACCGTGAGTTTCTGCTCAAAGTCTCACACAAAATCCATCATGTCTCATTCTGCTATCATTAGCGGAGCCGTAAACTTTATAGTCTTCTTGCGACTCAACGCGTCTGCCACAAGGTTTGCCTTGCCCGGATGGTAGGAAACATCGAACTTAAAGTCCTTCAAGGTTTCCATCCATCGGCGTTACCTCATATTCAAGTCACGCTGAGTGAAGATATACTTAAGACTCTTGTGGTGGCAAAAGAGCTCGAACTCCTCTCCATAGAGGTAATGTCTCTAGAGCTTTAGTGTGAAAATGACAGCTGCCAACTGCAGGTCGTGTGTAGGGTAATTCTCTTCATGTTTTCTCAACTGTCTCGAGGCATATGCAATCACCATATCCTTTTGCATAAGGACACAACCCAGACCAATGCGAGAGGCATCAGTATATATCGTATACTTAACCCCTTGCTCTGGCAATACTAACATAGGGGCGGACGTCAACTTGTCCTTCAGCTCCTAAAAAGCTGTCTCGGCCTTCTTATTCCAGGCAAACTTCAAGTCTTTCCGTGTCAACTGAGACAACGGTCTCGCTATCTTCAAGAAATCTCGTATGAAACGTCGATAATAGCCTGCTAGGCCCAGAAAACTCCTCACTTCAGTAACCGAACCAGGCTTCTTCCAGTCCTGAACTGCAGCTACCTTAGCGAGGTCGACAGCTATCCCTTCTTTGGACACCACATGTCCTAGGAACTTGACTTCCTCTGTCCAGAAGTCACATTTCTTATACTACGCAAAAAGCAGATTCGTCCTGAGAGTATCCAAGACCGCTCTTAAGTGCTCCTCATGCTCTTCTCGACTCGCAGAGTATATCAAAATGTCATCGATAAAGACAATGACGAATCGGAACAAAAACGGCCAAAATACCCTGTTCATCAGATCCATGAACACGGCCGGTGCGTTCGTAAGACCAAACGACATTACATGGAACTCGTAATGGCCGAAGCTAGTTCTGAATGCGGTCTTCTGCACGTCCTCATTCTTGTCGCGCAACTAATGATACCCTGATTGCAAATAAATCTTCGAAAAGTACCGTGCCCCCTTCAACTGATCAAACAGGTCATCGATCCTGGGCAAGGGATACTTATTCTTCACTGTCACCTGGTTCAACCTGCGATAATCTATACATAATCGCAAGGAACCATCCTTCTTCTTGGCGAACAGAACAAGTGCTCCCCAAGGGGACACACTAGGACAAATAAAGCCCAAAGTCAACAAGCCATCTATCTGCTTCCTCAATTCCTCTATTTCACTTGGAGGCATGCGATAGGTGGGCAATGAGATAGGTGTCGCACCAGGCATTAGATCGATAGTAAAATCAATCTCGTGCCATGGGGATAATTCTGGAATCGTCTCGAATACATTCTCAAAATCCTGAACCACTGGCGTGTTTTCAAGCGCCGAACCAGCAATACTCTCCAACAGAGAAGTATAACAACCAAATCGGAATGGGTAACTGACCTGAACAGGGAAAGTAAATGTCTCGCCCTCAGGTCCATGGGCTGTCACCCTTCTAGCCTCACAATCAATCTCTGCTCGCATCTTCTTGAGTCAATCCATGCCAAGGATGACGTCGTAATGATATAGAGGTGTGACAAATAGGTCAAATAGAGTCGATCTGCTCCCTAGATCAATCAGACAACCCATACAAACCTTGGTAATATCAGAGGAGGGCCCTATAGCGGTAGTGAGTGTCACTCCCTTCATAGTAAAAGTGCCCAAACTCAGGCGCTTAACTGCCGCATACGATATAATAGAAGTAGTGGACCCGGTATCCACCAACAAGAAGACAGGAATACCTTGGATGTGAGCTGTAACCTCAAAAGATCTCGGTGCTAAGTCAGCCCCAGGCACTTCAGTTGTAAGCGCATGAACTCGAGCCTGCTGTGGACGATTCGGTGGTGGTACCATAGGCTGTTGAGGTGGCCTTAAGCGAGGTACAGAAGGCCTGAAAGATAGGTGAGCTGGTGCTGAACGAAGGGGTGGAGTTGATATGACCCGAGGCATTGGTCGACTGATCCTCTGCAGCGGTGTAAATCCACTGTCCCGCATTCGCGTAAAGAAATTACGATCCAAATGCTCGATTTTTCCACAGTATGTACAACGTAAATCTGAACGCATCAGCTGAGCCAGAGACGCTGCACGTCTTAGAAGAGAATCTGCCCATGGCCTCTTGTCGAGAAATGGTGTACTCGAAAAGTCAGGTCGGGGTCTACGAACCATGGGTGCATGCATACTAGGCAACCTGTCCCCGTCCTGCTCAGCGCGCAGGGACATGCTCACCAACTCAGCATAAGAAGAGATGCTAGCACAGTACATCTTCGATCGAATCTTAGGCCTTAGCCCCTCAGAAAAACACCGCATTCGCATCGGCTGATCACCCAAAAGCAATGGAGTATATCTACCCAGCTCAGTAAACCTGTTCTTATACTCCGTCACCGACATCCCTCCTTGACGGAAGCGAAGGAACTCACTCTCCTTCTCGTGTCGGTAAGTAACCGAAAAATACTTCTCATGGATGCATGCCTTAAATGTCTCCCACATCCACACATAACCCTCTGCAACTGTGCTGAGAACACTGTCCCACCATAAACAGGCCTCCTTCTCAAATATGAAGGAGGCAAGATCGACCTGCTCCGCCTCAGAATAGTGAAGCGGCCACAACATCTTAGAGATGCGGTCAATCCAATATTCGACCTCCTCGGGTCTATGAGTACCCGCAAATGTAGGAGGTCGTAAGCGTTGGAATCGCTCAAATGTGCCACTAGCACTAGCGTTCCTAGATGAGTGCATATGTGAAGCAGGTGGAGTCGCCCCCATCGACTGAGCAAAGATACCAGCCATGGACGACAGAAACTGCTGCTACTGCTGCTGCTACTGCATTAACAACATCATCTGCTCTAGCCTATCAGGAGGCAGAGCGGACGAAGATGCATGATTCTGCTCAGGAACCAAAGGCGTGACTGGAGGAACCATAGATGGTGTCACAGGAGTCGGCTCAGCAGCGGGGCCAGTAGCTGGCTGAGGGTCCGGTCCAGCACCAAAATGAGACGGGCCTAACTGTGGATCTGTCTGGCTATCGCCTAGGGGGAAAACCCCGGCAAGCGACTCGCCCAAAGAAAGACGGGCCGAAGTCTTCGAGCCCTTAGGAGGCATACCCTACATTCAATAGAGGATGCAACCTGTGAGATTTAACATCCACATAATCCACCCACACAGCATTCTCATCACAACTTAAGAAAAACAACATGCATTTCATTTAACAAAATTGTCGCAATACAAGAAGTGCAGCATTACATGGGTCGCGACAAAGAAAGCATGCGAGCTAATACAACTTAAGCTTCAAGCAACAAACAACTTCCAAACTACTACTCCTATAATGGCTACACATAGCTTCTCTCCTTGCCCCACCTGATATAAGAAATCTACCATCAGGCGCCTACACTCACTACGGTTACTCCACCTTGGATAAACATTGAATGTGCAGATGTAGTGAAGCAAGCGGAAGTCGTCCGTCATGTTGGTCGCTAAAAGGCTTCTGTTAGGCTGTCATTCAACCAGACGACCACAAAGGAATCGCGTGCGGCGATCCCTTTCACCCGCACTACTCAGATTCTTCTCACTTACATGAACCTCGCCAAGCGGCACGCTCAGAAGTCGGGATATCAAAGCAACGTTGATTGTGGCCTCCTGATCTCTTCCACAAGGGATCTTGAACTGCAATGGCTCCAGCAAAGGCTCTTGAATGTGGGCATAGAAAGCTCGGACAGTACCCACATTGGCGCGGTATTCACCCTCGAATAGCGGACACCAACCGGCCCCTTCCAAGCACTCAAATAAGAGATATTCTCCAAATTGTCGCGGATCTACATGAGCTTCAAAAGGACTCTATGGCCCTCATAAACTCCATGAGATAGCTCCGCCAACAGAGTTCTTCCAATGGGAGCTTGAGGATCGAGGTCCCGCTTTGTCTGAAACTCTCGAGTGGCGATTGGGCTCGCGGCGGCACCTCTTGGCCTCCGTGAACGGGTTGGGCGGTTAGGCCCAGCTTCATCAACAAGAGCTCTCTTCTTCCCCATGAAAGAGAGGATGGTAGAAATGAAAAATATAGCTGTAATAAGCTCAAATAGGGCCATGGAAAATGAAAGGAAGAGGGGAAATGTGATGAATGATGAGGCTTCCACGAATTTGAGACTCAAAAGAGGGATTTGAGTACTCAAATGGAAAGAAAAGAGAGGAAAAACAACAATGGAGGTGGGTTTTGAGATGGGTAGAGTGAGGGTGCATGAAAATGGAAGAAGAAGGGGTTTAGGGAGGGATTTTTGTGGGGTTTTGAGAGAAATTTTCAGAAAATGGAAGCTTGGAGGGTAGCTTTGTGAAGGAAGGAGGGTTTTGGGGGAATTAAAAACATGCAACCGTGGAGGAGTGGGCCACACTAGGCCCCATATGCGTCGGCCCGAGCCGCCCCACTGGGCGGCGAGGGCTCGCGAACCAGTGAGTTCATCGCCGGTCTCTAGACATTTCGGCGAGGACTCGCCATTTGGGCAAGGTCCTCCTGCCCCTTAGGTCAGCAATTGATGTGGGTCCCACCTGGGTCCCCTTATAAATGCCCCGATTGGGCCCTTAGTCCGTTTTGACTCTTATCGGGTCACTCTGAATAGAATCTGATACAGATTCACTTTTACCGAATTTCTAACGGCTGGAAAAGGATGATACACGGTCTAAACCCATCAATGGACGGTCTAAAAGTGATTTGGGGTTGCTGTGTGTGATCAGGAATGTGCACGGACTCGATCTCAGCGATCGTTTTCAGTAAACTTTCACCAAGTGGTGCAATTGGGAAGCCTAAAGTGGCGTCAGCGTGTGTTGTGTGACCATAACCCAGGTCCGGTTTAATCCAAATCATGCTCTGATACCAACTTATAACGCCTTAAAATTCGGGGGTCGAGCACAACTCAGTTTCCGAGTTTCAAAACATCACTTATGCAACATATGTAATGATGAATGTATGTTGTCTGTATTAGTGCATAACACATGAAGTAAATTAAGCCAAAACTGCAAACATAATCCAGGGATAGGTGAAAGACGCAAGCGGAAGACTAAAGAAATATATGCGTACATGTGTAAGTCCCTGTAATATGTATGCTCTGTCAGGTCATAATTACAAGTGTTTGTCTCAAAAGATAAGTATTAAAATGAAGTAAACCATTACAAAATAAACCTCGAATCCCCATAGATCAGGACACGACTCACATGAACCTGCCTGAGAGTTGCATAGAGGAGAACGCCTCCTTATCATCCTCATACTCCTGCTCTGCCTCGGGGGTTGCATCATCATCTGCATCTAAGACAGAGTTTGGTTGGTGTCGAAACACCGTCCTAGAACGTGGGAGTGAGTGATCAACTCAGTGGAACTATGCAGTAAAAGTTAACATGTGATCAATTCAATCAAGCAGTAATGATAAGACAATACAATCAAATATGTCCTAATTACTCTTGTTAATGCAAAGATATATGTAGCAATGATGCATGCCCTCGCCTGCACTCCCTCAGCGTCTTCATCTTACGGCACGCATGACAACCTCCTGCAGTGCTCCATGACACCAAGGCACATGCAATGCGGTGCATGCATATGATTACCAAGTTGTTATTAGTCCTTTTCATACAGCAGGATTGGGAAGCTAAGGTACCTTCCTTATATCGATTCCCACACAGTGATCCATTCTAGGGTCATCAGTCCTAGACAATCTCATACGATCATATGGTTTTAGCTTGCTGGAAAGGGCTCGTCACCAATCAATGCATGCCTAGTCATACCTTAGTTGCTACACTGAGGCTCATCACCTCAATGCAATATCAAGGTATGCTCAAGGGCACTACAAAGGACTCGTCACCAATCAATGTAGGCCGACAGCACGAATATAGTGTCCCATACCACCATAATCGGCTCACGAGTCTGGTTTGCTCACTGGTCACTACGGGGAGGCTCGTCGCCCTAGCGTAGGCCGATAGCTCGACCACGGTGTCCCATACCACCATGCCCTGCTCATGAGTCTTAGCGGATCAAGGTACAATGGTTAATGAGATTGCATTGGTAAGTTTGGTACGCTATATTCAAACAGTAGTGTCCATACATGGTGAACATCTATTGGGCCAATCGGGTTGCTTGACGAACTCGACTAGCACGAGCGCACGTTGAGTTGAACGACATGAAGTGCGCAAACACTCCGTGTGGTCAAACCACTGCTGATAACCCTAATACAACTCGGGTTCATCAAACACGTCTTACATGGTGAAAACAACCTCAGCCACGAACTCAAAGTTTATTACCGATTGCCTGGACTATTTCATAGTCCCACACCTTCAATTATAACAGATATTCATACCAGCAATTCAAAACAGTAAAAGAACAACAATTCCAATCATACAAGCATGTGAGCATTTGATGGATATCAACTTAACATGAATTCACACCTAAGTAGTGCCTGAATTTAAACAACAAAGAATGTAAATTGCATGTAGGAAATCATACACATCAATAAGATAGTTGAGAATCTCTTCTCAACGCCCGTAAACAGGATAATATATTACACACTTGATCATTCAGACATTTCTACAAACACTTAGACTACATATTCCAACATACATGACGTATGTTGGTGATAACACACATTTGGACAATTCCTTTTGCCAAGGAGTTGACACACGTACAACTGACACGAATACACGATAATTAATCATGGCAAACACATGCTCGTATTTCATACGTAAATGCTACTTTCTACCTATACATGGAATACACAAATCTCAATATAGCTCATATATATTAGGAACGCAATATAAACATCACATATGACATGTGAAATTTCACCCACAACAAAAATAAACCATCAACTGACTTTGAAAGCCTTGAAAACCATAACCTATACAAATATATTCCGCACCTTAAACCAGAAAGTGCGCAACAGATCTGATTTAGACAAGAAATCTCCGTCAATGGCGAATAGGTAACCTAAGGCATGAATTAGGTTAGTTACATCAACACTTAAGACCATTCTAAGTTCTAAAACAGGTTAGGGTTTGATTGACTCACCCAAGAATGAGATTAGAATCGTCGGAATAACGATTCAGATACGGTGGATTAGACACGCAGGGTAACTAGGAAGGATTCCAAGATGATCCACCAACTACTCTCTCTTTCTCTCTTTCTCTTCTAGCTAGGGTTTAGAAAATTCGCATGGAGTTTGAGAGTGAGGGTTTAAGGTCTTTATATAGGCCTAAACTTGATGGAAATAGCCCCAGGACCAAGGTATACTTAGGTTATAACCAAATCGGGCCTATTTCGATCCAATGGAGCGTTTATGAAGGTCCTTTTTCTGAGTGCAGTCGGACTTAAGCTCACTAATATTGGATCTTAAGCGAGTTAAATTTTCAGTCCGATCGGGTTTCCAGATCGTCCATGGCTGACCAATTTCAGTTCAACAGTCACCGAAACTCGATTAGGGCCACAAGCACTTTGACATGTGTGGGCCATCTTTCCTGATCCGAGTGTGAATTTGGGTCAAAATCCAACGGTCAGAATGCTTAAAATCGGCGCGCAAGCGACACGACTCAGATTTCATAAATTCATATTTAATTTCTCACCTTTCTCACACTCTTTACTCCGAACTCAAGCAAATCGTCTCAGGACATCATCTGAACTTGATTTTAGAGGTGATTGTCAAGCCCAACAAGGTGATCATAATGGTCAAGATTATCGCTATCGGACTTTCGACGCACGGTCCAAGCCCAATACAAAGTTTCCAAGTACTCCCGAGAGCAACTGGATTTAGCGTTGAATTCTAGATTTCAGGGTAACGTAGCGCTAATGATTCTACAAGTTTTGGGTCTTACAGATCGAATTTAAAGTGATTGGTGCTAATTTCACTAGTAATCAAATTTAGCGCTAGTTAACTCACATTTAACTTCTAAAGAATTTGAGGTAGTACTCGGGTCTTTACACGAAAATTTTCGGGTCATTACAATCTACCCCTCTTAAAGAAAAATTTCATCCTCGAAATTCCTATTTTCTCTGAAGTCGCCTGAACCAACTCTGGGCCAATTAAACTACGCTCGCTAACTTCTGCCCAGTAATGTGGTGCTCTACACGGGCGACCATACAATGCCTCGTAGGGAGCCATGCCGATACTCGCCTGGAAGCTGTTGTTATACGCGAACTCTGCATAAGGGAGACAGTCATCCCAGCTGTCCTTAAAATCCAAAACACAAGATCGCAACATGTCCTCCAAAATCTGATTCACACGTTTTGTCTGCCCGTCTGTCTGCGGATGAAACGCGGTACTAAACTTCAATTTCACACCCATCGCTTCCTGGATACGAGTCCAGAAGATAGATGTGAATCGCGTGTCTCTGTTAGACACAATCTCTAAGGGAACTCCATGCAGACGTACAAACTCCTTGATGTACAACCTAACCAACTCGTCTGCAGAGTTCGTGACTTTGATCGGTAAGAAATGAGCCGATTTCGTCAATCGGTCAACGATCACCCAAATGGAGTCATGTCCCTTCCGCGTTTTCGGTAACCCTAAAATAAAATCCATGGAGATAAAATCCCACTTCCATTCAGCTATGGGCATGGGCTGAAGCAGTCCAGGAGGTCGGCGATGCTCTGCCTTAACCTGTTGGCACGTGAGACAACGGGATACGAACTCAGCAATGTGAACTTTCATGTTGTCCCACCAGTAGGATCTCCTCATGTCTTCATACATCTTCGTGCTACCTGGATGCATCCCAAGCTTCGAAGTATGGGCTGACTCGAGAACCTCCCATCTCAAGTTAGGAACGTCTGGGACACATAGGCGGCCATGATATCGTAGGCCCCCATCTGAACCAACACTCCACTCAGAGTCCTCATCTGTACGAACCCGCTCTCGCATCTTCGCCAATAGCTCATCATCTGCCTGAGCTACAATGATCCTTTCATCAATGAGGGGTTGTACTTGAATGTGTGCGATAACCTCATACGGCTCTTCCACCGTGAGTTTCTGCTCAAAGTCTCACACAAAATCCATCATGTCTCATTCTGCTATCATTAGCGGAGCCGTAAACTTTATAGTCTTCTTGCGACTCAACGCGTCTGCCACAAGGTTTGCCTTGCCCGGATGGTAGGAAACATCGAACTTAAAGTCCTTCAAGGTTTCCATCCATCGGCGTTACCTCATATTCAAGTCACACCGAGTGAAGATGTACTTAAGACTCTGGTGGTGGCAAAAGAGCTCGAACTCCTCTCCGTAGAGGTAATGTCTCCAGAGCTTTAGTGCGAAAATGACAGCTGCCAACTGCAGGTCGTGTGTAGGGTAATTCTCTTAGTGTTTCCTCAACTGTCTCGAGGCATATTTAATCACCCTATCCTTTTGCATAAGGACACAACCCAAACCAATGCGAGAGGCGTCAGTATATATCGTATACTTAACCCCTTGCTCTGGCAATACTAACATAGGGGCGGACGTCAACTTATACTTCAGCTCCTAAAAAGCTGTCTCGGCCTTCTCATTCCAGGCAAACTTTAAGTCTTTCCGTGTCAACTGAGATAACAGTCTGGCTATCTTCGAGAAATCTCATATGAAGCGTCGATAATAGCCTATTAGGCCCAGAAAACTCCTCACTTCAATAACTGAACCAGGCTGCTTCCAATCCTGAACTACAGCTACCTTAGCGAGGTTGACAGCTATCCCTTCTTTGGACAGCACATGTCCTAGGAACTTGACTTCCTCTTTCCAGAAGTCACATTTCTTATACTGCGCAAAAAGCAGATTCGTCCTAAGAGTATCCAAGATCGCTCTTAAGTGCTCCTCGTGCACTTCCCGACTCGCAGAGTATATCAAAATGTCATCGATAAAGACAATGACGAATCGGAACAAAAACGGCCAAAATACCCTGTTCATCAGATCCATGAACACGGCCGGTGCGTTCGTAAGACCGAACGACATCACAAGGAACTCGTAATGGCCGAAGCTAGTTCTGAATGCGGTCTTCTGCACGTCCTCATTCTTGACACGTAATTAAAGATACCCTAATTGCAAATAAATCTTCAAAAAGTACCGTGCCCCCTTCAACTGATCAAACAGGTCATCGATCCTGGGCAAAGGATACTTATTCTTCACTGACACCTGGTTTAACCTGCAATAATCTATACATAATCGCAAGGAACCATCCTTCTTCTTAGCGAACAAAACAGGTGCTCCCCAAGGGGACACACTAGGACGAATAAAGCCCAAAGTCAACAAGCCATCTATCTTCTTCCTCAATTCCTCTATTTCACTCGGAGGCATGTGATAGGTGGGCAATGAGATAGGTGTCACACCAGGCATTAGATCGATAGTAAAATCAATCTCGCACCGTGGGGGTAATCTAGGAATCGTCTCGAATACATCCTCAAAATCCTGAACCACTGGCGTGTTTTCAAGCGCCGAACCAGCAATATTCTCCAATAGAGAAGTATAACAACCAAATCAGAAAGGGTAACTGACCTGAATAGGGAAAGTAAATGTCCCGCCCTCAGGTCCATGGGCTGTCACCCGTCTAGCCTCACAATCAATCTTTGATCGCATCTTCGTGAGCTAATCCATGCCAAGGATGACGTCGTAATAATATAGAGGTGCGACAAACAGGTCAACTAGAATTGATCTGCTCCCTAGATCAATCAGACAACCCATACAAATCCTGGTAATATCAGAGGAGGTCCCTGTAGCGGTAGTGAGTGTCACTCCCTTCATAGTAACAGTGCCCAAACTCACGCGCTTAACTACCGCATACGATATAATAGAAGTAGTGGACCCGGTATCCACCAACAAGAAGACAGGAATACCTTGGATGTGAGCTGTAACCTTAAAAGATCTCCGTGCTAAGTCAGCCCCAGGCACTTCAGCTGTAAGCGCGTGAACTCGAGCCTGCTGTGGACGATTTGGTGGTGGTACCATAGGCCGTTGAGGTGGCCTAAAGCAAGGTACAGAAGGCCTGAAAGATGGGTGAGCTAGTGCTGAATGAAGGGGTGGAGTTGATATGACCTGAGGCATCGGTCGACTGATCCTCTGCGGCGGTGTAAATCCATTGTCCCGCATTCGCGTAAAGCAATTACGATCCAAATGCCCGACTTTTTCACAGTATGTACAGCGCAAATCTGAACGCATCAGCTGAGCCGGCGACGCTGCACGTCTCAGAGGAGAATCTGCCCGTGGCCTCTTGCCGAGAAATGGTGTACTCAGAAAGTCAGGTCGCGGTTTAGGAATCATGGGTGCACGCATACGAGGCAACCTGTCCCCGTCCTGCTCAGCGAGCTGGGACATGCTCACCAACTCAACATAAGAAGAGATGCTAGCACAACACATCTTTGATCGAATCTTAGGCCTCAGCCCCTCAGAAAAATACCGCATTCGCATCGGCTAATCACCCAGAAGCAATGGAGCATAGCTATCCAGCTCAGTAAACTGGTTCTCATACTCTGTCACTGACATCCCTCCCTGACGGAGGCGAAAGAACTCACTTTCCTTCTCGTGTCGGTAAGTAACTGGGAAATACTTCTCGTGGAAGCGTGCGTCAAAATCCTCCCATGTCCACACATAACCTTCCACAACTGTGCGGAGAACACTGTCCCACCATAAACTGGCCTCCTTCTCAAACATGAAGGAGGCAAGCTCGACCTGCTCCGCCTCAGAACAGTGAAGCGGCCTTAGTATCTTAGAGATGCGGTCAATCCAGTACTCGGCCTCCTCGGGTCTATGAGTACCCCCAAATATGGGAGGTCGTAAGCGTTGAAATCACTCAAATGTACTGCTAGCACTAGCGTTCCCAAATGGGTGTATAGGTGAAGCAAGTGGAGTCGCCCCCATCGACTGAGCAAAGATACTAGCCATGGAAGACAGAAACTGCTGCTGCTGCATCAACAACATCATCTGCTCTTGCCTATCAGGAGGCGGAGGGGACGAAGATGCACGATTCTGCTCAAGAACCGAAGGCGTGACTGGAGGAACCATAGATGGTGTCACAGGAGTCGGCTCAGCAGCGGGGCCAGTAGCTGGCTAAGGGTCCTGCCCAACACCAAAATGAGACGGGCCCGACTGTGGATCCGTCTGGCTATCGCATAGGGGGAAAACCCCGGTAAGCGACTCGCCCAAAGAAAGACGGGCTGAAGTCTTTGAGCCCTTAGGAGGCATGCCCTACATTCAACAGAGGATGCAACCTGTGAGATTTAACATCCACATAATCCACCCACACAACATTTACATCACAACTTAAGGAAAACAACATGTATTTCATTTAACAAAATTGTCGCAATACAAGAAGTGCAGCATTACATGGGTCGCGACAGAGAAAGCATGCGAGCTAATACAACTTAAGCTTCAAACAACAAACAACTTCCAAACTACTACGCCTATAATGGCTACACACAGCTTCTCTCCTTGCCCCACCTGATATAAGAAATCTACCATCAGGGGCGTACACTCACTGCGGTTGCTCCACCTTGGATAAACATTGAATGTGCAGATGTAGTGAAGCAAGCGGAAGTCGTCTGTCATGTTGGTCGCTAAAAGGCTTCTGTTAGGCTGTCATTCAACCAGACGACCACAAAGGAACCGCGTGCGGCGATCCCTTTCAGTCCGATTGGGTTTTCAAATCGTCCATGGCGGACCAATTTCAGTTCAACGGTCACCGAAACTCGATCAGGGCCACAAGCACTTTGACATGTGTGGGCCAGCTTTCCTGATTCGAGGGTGAATTTGGGTCAAAATCCAAAGGTCAGAATGCTTAAAATCGACACGCAAGCAACACGACTCAGATTTCATAAATTCATATTTAATTTCTCACCTTTCTCACACTCTTTACTTCGGACTCAAGCCAATCATCTCAGGACATCATCTGAACTTGATTTTAGAAGTGATTGTCAAGCCTAACAAGGTGATCATAATGGTCTAAGACTATCACTATCGGACTTTCGACCCGTGGTCCAAGCCCGATACAAAGTTTCCAAGTACTCCCGAGAGCAATTGGATTTAGCGTTGAATCCTATATTTCAGGGTAATGTAGCACTAATGATTCTACAAGTTTTGGGTCTTACAGATCGAATTTAAAGTGATTGATGCTAATTTCATAAGTAATCGAATTTAACGCTAGTTAACCCACATTTAACTTCTAAAGAATTTGAGGTAGTACTCGGGTCTTTGCACGAAATTTTTCGGGTTATTACAGCAAATTGGGTCACTGATTCTTATGAATCCAAGTTTACCAGTGGATTTTTTTTTACACTTGGAGGAGCTGTCATTTCTTGGGAATCTAAGAAACAAACTTGCATATCTCACTCTACCATGGAATCTGAATTCATATCTTTCGTAGCTAGTAGTAAAGAGGCAGAATGGTTAGGAAAACTATTATTAAAAATACCATTATTGGTAAGGCCTTTACCATTGGTCTCTATATACTGTTATAGTGAAGCCACACTATCAAAGGCATATAACAAGACTTATAATAGAAAATCCAGACATATTAGTCTAAGGCATAAATTTGTGCGGCAACTACTTGGTGACGGTGTTATAACAATACAATATGTACGATCTATCCAGAATCTAACGGACCCATTCATCAAGGGACTGACAAGGGATGTTGTCAATAGAACATCAAGAGGAATGAGACTTAAGCCAATTTCACAGACATCGGATGAGGGAAACCCAACCTAAGTTAATAGGATCAATGGGCAAAGTACCTCACAGGAAGTGGCTGAAGAAGCACTATACATTTTCTATCTGTCTTATTCCTGTATGTATGTGTAGTGCTGGGTACCTGTAATGATAAAAAGGAGGATGAGCTGCTGCTCTTAATGAGTTCTTTCAAGGGTGCCATAGTTACAGGGGCATTCATAAGGACTCACCTATATGAGTATTGGAAGTGGGGCCGCTTCCTGATGTTTGAGAGTTTTTGGCTACTCTCATGAACTTATGAATCTAGGACAGAGCACAAGGTCGTTAATGTGCTATAATTTTAGAACACATAATAATTGAAATATATGTATGTGTCACATGTCCGATTGTGTCATATAGAATACTTACTTCAAGACCATAGTCATTAAATATTCTGATTCAACTTTGATTTGTTTATATTAAGTGAAGGCTTAAGTCCATAAGACACCTTATCCTATGCACATATTTTCCTCACATACCCTGACCTCTGTATTTTGAAAAATAGTTTGGGATTGTAGGGTTTTTTTAAAATAAGAAGAAAAATATTTTATTTTTGGGAAAAGAATGGTTGTGGCTTTGGTGATTGTTGGTGTGAATGGTAATGCCTCTTGGTGAAGGGAGCATCTTTTGAATTTGAAATGGAGGGATGCCATTGTTGGAAAGACACCACCATTGATGAAAAGACACATTGGAAGAAGATGTCTTTACATGAAAACGGCCTTAAGCATATCTTGTGATTCTATATAAATCCATCTTTGGGTCAATCCGAATTCACAATTCCAACAATCTCCTCTCCATTTTATTCTTCTTTACCATTTTCGTTTTTGGAAGGTTTTTTGAAAGATACAGTTTTTCAGGCACTAAACTATAAATAATTTTCAGGCAGTAAATTACAAATAATTTTTAGGGGATAAATTGTAACAGCACAAAAATCAAGGTTGTACGCTATAAAAGTATGTTCGGGGTGCTGTTTTTCGATTTTACAGGCCGAAACCCATATTTCTCCGATCTTGGAGAAGAGGCTTATTGTATCCTGGAGGCGGATTTGCTATAACCCTCTTGCAAATAGGTTTAATCACCAGTAGGATGCGAATATCGTCTTAAAGATAGCGACATCATAACGTGCCTTAAGCCTATTTTGAGTGATACATTTTTTATTTTTCCGCCTCAACAATAACACTTAATCTACTTCCAGTCGCGTCCTAGTTGTCAGAAACACAATGTGTGATGTCTGGAATGAGGGATGCATGCACTTCCCAGCCATTCCTTTCCACCAGGTTTGCTAATCTTGCACGCTATGAAATGTAGATATCAGGTGTACTTGAGCATCTATGAGCAGAGCCTTTGGCTTTGTGCGTGTGTGCGCGTATGTATAGATACACACACACTCAAATACACCTGTTATCTACATTTCACAGCGGTTAGGAATCGATTGTCCAGGTGAGCATTGAATCGATTGTCCAGGTGAGCATTTTCATATATATATATATATATATATAAGTCGTTTTCTTACATAAATCCAGCTGTTAAGATTGTCCAATCAATCTATATTCATACCCATTCGCATGATTGGGAAACGGATGGCCATGTGACATTCCTAGTGAACCACCGTGATGTATGTATTTCATCCACCCTAGCCATCCATTTTTTCGGCTCATTTTAGGGCAAGAGCCTATATAAGCAACGGATCCAAAGCTCAAGTAGGCCACATCACATGAAATAATGGGACAATGATGTCCACCATTAAAACACTCCTAGCACTACCGTGATTTTTATTTGTAATCCAGCCTGTTCATGAGCTAGACCTGATAAAGTTAAATCACAAATACCAGCTTGATAAAAAACATGTCACCGAAAAAACGTTTTTAATGGTTAGCAAGTCTCATTATTTACTGTGGTGCGGTCTACCTGAGCTTTAGACGCGGATTGCGTCCTAACCCTGCCCATCTCAGCTGGGAACGGGCAACAGCTTTGAGTGGCCACTGTGATGAATGGTTCTTATCCATACTGTCCATCTATTTTTTTTGGCATCATTTTAGGCAATAATCCCAAACATGAAGCAGATCCAATGCTCAGGTGGACCACACCACAGGAAGCAGGACGCAGGGTGATAATGATTCTCACTGTTGAAACTTTTCTAAGGCCCACCGTGATGTTTATTTGCTATCCAACCTATTCCTAAAGTTACATATACATAAATGAATAGAAAACACAAATATTAGCTCCATCCAAAACTTCTGCAGCCCCCATCAAGTTTTAATTGTAAGAGTTTAATTCCCGTTGTAGTCTACTTGAGCTTTGTCATTTCTGGGTTCATACCTAAAATGATAGAAAAAATGATTAGACGGCATGGATAAGACCCATACATCCCGGTGGCCACTCAAAGAGACAGTCGGTGGTAGGACGCAATCCACATCCCTACGCTCAACGTCCCCTTCATCTTTGTCTACCGCATAACTGTGACATGCTAGTGGGCCCGATGGAGTTTAGTCACAAGGGACATCAATTGCGACCAATTCACCCGAAATTAGGTGCGACACCGTCCTCACCTAATACGGTAGGATCCTTACTGTGGGGTCAACTTTGATTTTTGTATTCCATATCCATTCCATTCATCCTTTTCAGTAGATCATTTTAAAGCAAAAAACCGAAAATGAAACAAATACAAATTTCAAGTAAACCATGCTATGAGAAACAGTGATGACTGACTACTATTTTTTTTTTTATAAGCCACAAAAGTTTTAAACTTAGCTAATATTTATATTTCCCTCGTACATGTTCTTGTGACCTTAACAAAGGTTGGATGATAATTAAATATTATGGAAATATTAAAGTGAGCCTTAGAATTTTTTTAATGGTGTGACGTTCAATCACCACTTTTTTCTACAGTGTGGTCCATCTGAGATTTTGATTGGCTTTATTTTTAGGTTCGTATATTAAAATTATTTGGTAAAACCGATAGACAGTGTGGATATGAGATACATTCATTAACATGGGCTCCATGGTAAAGGGCGCACTATCTTGGGTGTAGCCGAGCTGCACCCAACCTGCTCTTGGGCTCTCTACATAAGTGGTCGTGAAGCCTCCACGTGTGGTTTTCATGTGAATGCCGTGATGTTAATTTGCAGGTACGATGAGCCTCTCACCTCTACCGTACACGTGGTGGGAGAGCGACCCTGACAAGGACGGCACATGAACGGAAAACGACCCTGATAATGACGTCATGCACATGAATCTGTCGGAACGGATCATTCCTCACCTGCCTGATTCGGTGCACGCAGATTGCCCGGACTTCCAGCGACAAGAAGCTAGGTGGGCCTACTGTGATGTTTTGTGAGAAATCCATTTCATCCATCTCATTTAACTCCTTAAGTTAGGGCATAAAGCCAAAAATGAGGTTGATCCAAAAATCAAATGGGTAGCATGATAGTAAGCAGTGAGAATTTAACATCCACCGTTGAAATATTTGTGTCTGTGAATCAAGCTAACAATTGTGTTTTGGATTCATCCAAGTAAAACTGTCCTTATGAATGGTACGGATGGCATCATATAAATATAAAAGATTTGAACTATTGGCATTTTCAATTCATTCTACATGTATGAATGCATTTGAGTTTTTGATTAGCCTTAATTTTTTTTAGCATATGCACTAACATGGCCCAGCAAAACAATCGGATGAGATAACTTCTCACATGACATCACGTTACAGTGTGAATGCTGGCAGTCTCTCATGGCAGAGAAAGGGATCTGATCTGGGAAACGGATTGGCTACCCCCTGCCACCAGCCAATGGCTGGTGGTCGATGCTATGTGGGCCCCACTATTATGTATGTGTTTTATCCATGCCATCCATCTACTTTTCCAGATCATTTTATGGTATAAGAGAAGACATTAGATATATAAAAATATCAAGTGGACCACATCACACGAAACAACATTTAATGAGCGTCGACCATTAAAAACTTTTTGAGGGCCATAAAAGTTTAGGATCAAGCTGATCTTTGTTTTTTCCCTTCATCTGGGCATGTATGACCTAATCAACGGATTAGATGTCAAATAAACAGTACAGTGGGCCTTAGGGGGATTTTAATGGTGGATATCCAATCACTATTGTTTTCCTGTGGTGTGGTCCACCGGAGATTTATATTCCTCTAATTTTTTGGATCAAGCCCTAAAATGATATGTAAAAATAGATGACTGGCATGGAGGAAACACATAAATCATGGTGGGGCCCACAGAGCACCGACGATAAGCCAGGGGCTGGTGGTAAGGCGAGTAGCCAATTCGTTTTCATCTAGCACAGGGGAGGAGAACGGTGATCACGTCGGGAGATGTAACATCCTAAATTTTTTTCCAACTTGGCAATGGACGTAGAACTGCCCTATGACCTTATTCTGTTGTAAAACGTAATTTATTTAAGTATTAATAGATTGGATCACTTTTTATACAAACTACAGAAGCCCAAGTACCACCTTAGGCAGAAATCAAATAGGACCAAATCCTTTAGAAACTAAATGAGAATTAATTTAGCGCTAAACTAGATTCTCTGTGCAATGGGCTCTAATCACTTTAAATACAAACCATAAGTCCCAAAAAGAGTAGAATCGATACTGCTACAATACCCTAAAACTTAGGATCAATCTCTAAACCCAGTTGCTCTCGGGAGCACCTTGAAACTTCGTATCGGACCTAGACCGCACGTCGAAAGTCCGGTTACTGCGAAACCATACGGTTAGGACCGCATTACTGGACTTGACAACCCCCTCGAAAATCAAGTCTCAATTGTGTCTACAAATGCACAACTTGAGTCTGGAGCGAAGTGTGTGAGAAATGCGAATATCTTTAGAAAACGAACTGAAACTTAAGTGAATTGAATCGGCTCACTTGCAGGCCAAATCTGAGAATTATGACCATCAGAATCTAACCCAATTACACCCTCATATTAGGAAAAATTTCCAACACATGTCAGTACACCTGTGGCCCTGATCGAGTACCGGTGACTGTTGAACTGAAACTGGTCCGCCACGGTCGATCTGTAAACCCGATCGGACCGAAAACTTAGCTTGACCTAGATCCAATGTTAGGGAGCTTAAGTCCGACCGCACGCAGAAAAAGGGTCTCCAAAAGTGTTCCGTTGGACTGAAATAGCCATTATTTGGCTATAACCTAAGTATACCATGGCCCTGGGACCATTGACATCGATTTTGGGCTTATAAATAACCCTTAAACCCCCTCACTCTCAATCCATACGAATTTCTTAGAAACCCTAGGTGAGAGAAAGAAAAGGAGAGAAAAGAGGAAGGAAGGAGGAGAGATTCTTGGGGATCATTGTTGGGATCTTTTCCTACAACTCCACACGCCGTTTCGCTTCTCTACTACGCTACTCAACTTGTTTCGATTTCGATTTGGTTAAGAAATCCTAACCCTAATCTCGTTTTAGAAATTCAAATAGAGATATCGACGAAATAACTAATCTATTTCGTGATTCAGGTAGCCATTGTGCCGTAGACAAAGACGTAGTGTTCAAACTGATCTCGGTACGGGTTTACCAGTGAAAGTTACGAACTATAAATGTTTAGGTTATGGTTTTCAAGGCTTTCAATCTCAGTTAATGATTTATGACTGACTTGATTGCTATTACATGCTTAAATACTACGTTTCCTGCGCTTTACACATATATATGAATTATGTTGAATATAGTGTATTCCATGTGTTTGTTGATATGATTGAATGAATATGGAATTTGGATCTGTGCTTGCCATGATTATTAACCATGAATATATGCTCGTTGTGTATGTGGCAACTCCTTTGTAAAAGGGCTTACCAGAATATATGTTATAACTAGTCTAATACATGTATGTTAAAGTGTGTAGTCTATGTGTGTGTTGAAATGTTTAAATGGACATGGAATTATAATTTGTGTCAGCCATGTCTATGGAATGCAAATACATGAATTGTTATGTGCGTGACAACTCCTTGTTGAGAGGATTTGTCCACATATATGTTATAATCAACATATGTTGTGCATGTTGATATGTGTAGTATAAGTGTGTGACACAATGATTGTATGTGAAGTAGTTAGATGAATTGTACTTAATAGGGTTGTTGGGATAGGATTCCCAACTACTGTAGTTATATGCATAAATTCCTTCAAGATTGTTGTAATCTAAATAGCGTGGTTTGTGTAGAATACGTATATGTAGAATGGCATGTTATATGTATTTCATTATACATTCAAATGCTTTCCATATTTGCATTGATTGTTAAATGCTGTATAATTGTCATGTGTACATATTTCTCATATCCGAATGTGTTTGGGACTATAGTATAGTCCAGGCAATCGGTAACAGGCCCTGTTTTGGTGGCTAAGGTTGTTTCGCCACGCAGGACGTGTTCGATGAATCCGAGCTATACTTTGGTTGTCGACAGTGGTTAGGCCACACAGAGTGCTTACGCACTTCATGTCGATTAACTCGAGGTGCGCTCGTACCAGTCGAGCTCGTCAAGTAACCCGATTGACCCAATGTATGTTCACCATGTATGGATGCTACTACTTGAATCTAAGGTACCAAACTCACCAGTGAAATCCCTGTAACCTTGGTAACCTGATCCGCTAAGACTCATGAGCCGGATATGGTGGTATGGGACACCGTGGTTGAGCTGTCGGCCTACGCTGGGGTGACGAGCCTCCTCGTAGTGACCAGTGAGCAATCCAAACTCGTGAGCTGAATATGGTGGTATGGGACACTGTATTCGAGCTGTCGGTCTACACTGATAAAGTGACGAGCCTTTTGTAGTGACCTCGAGTATACTCTGAGACCGCGTAGAGGCGACGAGCCTTTACGTAGCAACCAGAGTATATACTAGGCTTGCACTGATAAGGTGACGAGCCCTTTGCAGTAACCTAGAACCGTAACACCGTATGAGATTTACTAGGACTGACGACCCTAGAATGGATCATCGTTTGAGAATTGATATAAGGGAGGTACCTTAGCTTCCCAATCCTTTTGTATGAATAAACCTAAGTAAGCAACCTGACTAATCACGTGCATGCACCGCATTACGTGTGCATTTGACGTAGCAGGTCAAGCACTGAGGAAGTGTTTCATACCCGATCGTGAGATGAAGTTTTCGAGGGAGCGCAGGCGAGGGCATGCATCATTATTTCATATTATTCTTGCATTAATCGCAGTACTTAGGGATGTTTGATTGTATTGCGTTATCATTACCACTTGACTAAATTGATAACATGTTAACTTTTGCTTTATAGCTCTACTGAGTTGATCACTCACTCCCATGTTACGAGACGGTGTTTTAAACACCAACCAGACCCTGTTGTAGTTTCAGATGATGGCGCAGCCTGTGAGGCGAAGCCGGACTTTGTGGATGATGAGGAGGCATTCTCATATATGCAGTATTCAGGCGGGTTTCTATAGACCGTTCTGATCGGCGGGGCTTCAGGGCTTATACTTATAGTGGACCATCACTTTTGATATTTTGTATTTTGAAACAATACTTGTAACTATTTAACCTGATAATGCGTTCATACTTTGGGGACCTACAATGATTTATATATATATTTTATACACTGATCACAATCTTTCGCTTGCGTAAATTCAACTGTCCCAGGAGTATGATTTGCTGATTTAGCTTAATCTTATTCATGTTTTATGCACTAATATGGACAACATCACATCATCATTATCTATATTGCATAAGTGATGCATTGGAACTCGGGAGTTAGGTACCTACTCGACCCCCGATTTTCAGGGCGTTATAGGAGAGCACTTGAGAAACAAATGTTTCATCAAACGAGCCTTGTTGGTGGACTATTAAATAGACAATTGAGCAAGCTTTTTATTTCAACACGTTATTTATCAAACGAGCCTTGTTGGTGGACAGGCTTGACCAGTCGAAGAGGTCCTTTCACGTTAAATCTTTGTGTTCTCTTTTGATTGCTTGGCGCTCTTGAATTGCTATCCTAGATCCATATCTATGTGATTCCGCAGAACCTCAACAAGTGGTATCAAAGCTATTGTCGGGGCATAGATCTGAATCTGCAGGATTAATAATAATGGGAAACGACAAGTTTGATATTAAAAAGTACTCAGACAAAAATAATTTTGAGCTATGAAAGGTTAAGATGATTAGCCTATTAACCAAGCAAGGTGAGATTAAGGATCTTGAGGAGCGGAAATCTACTATGAAAGATAAAGAATGGAAAAATCTTGATAGTAATGCTTTAACTTCAATCTGTTTATGTCTCACGGATGAGGTTCCATATAATGTTTTGAGGGAGAAAACTGCGGCTAGTTTGTATGTAAAGTTAGAGAACATCTATGTTAGGAAGTCCTCTAAAAATCGCCCACACTTGAAGGTACAGTGTTATACCTTCAAGATGGCAGAGGGTGGAGATATAGAGGCCCACATCATCAACTTTAATAAATCGATGTGTAAATTACTAGATATGGAGGAATCAGTCAAAGATGAGGAATAGGCATGTATATTGTTGAATTTTCTTCCTGCATCGTATGAGTCATTAAAGGACATAACGTGCACCACAAATAAAATCCTGAGTGTTGACACCGTTATCTCAACCCTTCAAGGGAAGGCCATGAGAAAGTTAAACGGCGACATGGGGACATCTTCTGATACATTGATTACTAGGGACAAAGATTCTGAGCGAGGTACAAGATCTTTAAGGCCTAGATCCAAATCCAAGGGAGAAAAATTAAAGTGCTAGAACTGTGGGATGTCTGGACACATGAAGAAGGATTGTAAAAATTCCAAAGTGAAAAGAAAATTCAGCGGCTTCTTCCAAGGAGGCCAATGTTATCACATCTGATGAAGAAACAAGTGGTGGTGATGTTTTATTTGTTTCCATGATTAGTGACTTACACGACAATCATAAAGACGAGTGGATACTTGACACAGGGGCATCATATCACATGACTCATCATCGGAGTTGGTTCACCAGTTACAAGGAAAGCGATGGTGGACAGGTTTTTATGGGTAATGATAATGCCTGTAATGTTGTGCCTATTAGTATGGTAAGCATCAAGATGTTTGATGGGATGAAGCATACCTTGACTAATGTCAGACACGTTCCTGATATGAAGCAAAGTCTAATTTCTCTCAGTGCACTCGAGGCTATAGGTCGCAAGTTCACTGGTATTGATGGTGTCCTTAAAGTTTCAAAAGGGACACTCGTGGTTATGAGAGCGCAAAGGTACGAAAACCTTTATAGGTTGATGGGGAGCACTTCAACAGGTGGAGCGGCAACAACTATTGTAGATTCCACATCTTTACATGTGGCATGCACGTTTGGGCCATATGAGTGAGTGGAGCATGAAGGTACTATCTGATCGTTGTTTGATTCTAGCTTTTAAAAATTCTAATTTAAATATACGCAAGTATTGTATATATGATAAATAATCTAAATTATCTTTTAAAACTGGAAAACATGTATGTAAGGGAGTGCTTAATTATGTGCACTCTGATGTATGAGGGTCATCGCTAGCAGTTTCCATTAGGGGGTTGTCATAGTTTGTTCATTCATTGACGACTACTCCAAGAAAGTTTGGGTTTACTTCATGAAACGTGAATCTGAAGTTTTCAACATATTCAAACAATGAAAAACAGTGGTGAAAAACAGCTAGGGCGAAAAATAAAGGTTTTAAGGACTGATAGTGGTGGAGAATTTACTTCTACTGAATTCAATGAATATTGTAAGGATGAATAAATCATTAGGCACAATACAGTGCGCCACATTCCTGAACAAAACGGTGTGGCTAAGCGAATGAATCAGACTATCTTGGAGAGAGCCAAATGCATGTTAAGTAATGCTGTGTTGGGCAAGGACTTATGGATAGAGGCCGTTAACACAACTTGCTATTTAGTGAACCAGTCTCCTTCTAAGGCAATTGAATGTAAAATCCCAGAGGAAGTATGGAGTAATCAAAAAATTGAATATTCAGATCTACGCATATTTGGTTGTGAGGCTTAGTCTCATGTATTGTTAGTTGAGAGAAATAAGCTAAACCATATAACCAAAAAGTACATCTTTGTTCGATATGACATTAGTGTGAAAAGTTATAAGTTATTCAATAAGGTCACATGCAAGGTCATCACTAGCTATGACGTCAGATTCGATGAAAGCTTTATATTCCGCAAGAATGATTAGGATGAGCAAAAGGAACCTGAAAGGTTAATCGTAGACGTCCAGAATGATACAGATGATACTTAGGTAAAGACAGATGGGCAGACAGAGGTACGGGAGCGGGTGAAGCAGCTACCTGTGAGAAAAAACCCACTGCGTGATCGCAGGTTACCGGAAAGATACAGGGACGAATCTAATATTGTATATGCCCTCATTACAGATGAGGGGGACTTGTCTACTATTCAGGAGGCTCTTGATGAACCTGATACAGAAAAGTAGAAGGCGCCTACGGATGATGAGATGAACTCGTTGCACAAAAATCACACATTGGAGCTAGTGGAGCTACCAGTGGGCTGAAAAGTGATCGGATGTGAGTAGTTATTCAAAAGAAAACAGGACAGACACAAAGCTAGATTGGTAGCAAAGGGTTATGCTTAGAAAGAAGGAATCGACTTCATAGAGATATTCGCGCCGGTGGTTAAGCAGGTGTCTATCAGATTCATATTGGTGCTGGTTTCCCAATACGATCTCAAGCTGGAACAGATGGATGTTAAGACTACATTCATGCATGGGGAGTTGGAAGAGTATATATACATGAAGCAACCAGAGGGCTACAAAGTTAAATGGGTAGAGAAAAAAGTTTGCAAGTTAATGAGGTCGTTATACGGCCTGAAACAGTCGCCTAGGCAATGGTATAAAAAATCTGATTCTTTCATGTTGAGTTAGAAATTTATTCGAAGTGAATACGATCACTGTGTCTATTACAAGACACTGAGTGATCACAGATTCATCATCCTAGTATTGTATGTTGATGATATGTTGATCACCAGTCATTATATGTTTGAAATCAACGTAGTGAAGACTCAGTTATTAGGGACATTCGAGATGAAAGATCTAGGGGCTGTAAAGAGGGTTCTCGGCATATATATTCATAGAGACAGGAAGTGGAGCAGGATTTGGTTATCACAGATAGAATACCTTGAAAATATGCTGATTAAGTATGGGATGGACCAGGAAAAATCGGTGAGCGTTCCCCACGTGGCTCACTTCAAGCTTACCTCAGAACAATATCCTAAATCAAATGAGGAAAAGCAAGTTATGTCTCATGTGCCTTATTCGAATGCGGTTGGTAATTTAATGTATGTCAGTGTCTGTACGAGATCAGATATTTCACAGGCAGTCGGTTTTGTGAGCAGATACATGTTAAACCCCTCCAAGCAACATTGGGAAGCAGTGAAATGACTACTTCCATACATTCGAGGTACAAAAGACTACGTCTTAACTTTTGAGAAAACAGGGACAAAGTTGATAGGGTATGTGGATTCAGACTATGCAAGCAGTGTGGATTTCATGAAGTCGACTTTAGGTTATTTGTTTGTACAAGTGGGTGGAACGATTAGTTGGATGTCAAAGCTTCAGTCCGTGGTGACTTTTTCCACAACTGAAGCAGAGTATATGGCAGTGACGGAAGCATTTAAGAAAGGTGTTTGGTTAAGAGGCCTGATAAATCAGTTGAGACTTCAGAAGGAGGCTATACCCGTTAACTGTGATGCGAGAGCACTATCAATTTGGCTAAAAGTTTTATTTATCACTCTCGTACTAAACACATTGATGTTCGTCACCATTTTATTCGTCAGGTGTTTGAGGAAGGAGGCGTAACACTGGAGAAGATTCACACTAGCGTGAATCCAGTAGACATGCTCACCAAGGTCGTTCTATAGAGAAGTTCAAATTTTGTGCAACTTCTCTGGGCTTGGCGATGGGGTAAAAGCAGGAAGTGTACACGAGAAACATTGATTGAAGTTATGATGCAATGTATAGATAAGAGAAGAAGGTAATAAGATACACGTTTAAAGATTGAAGACATATGGAGATTGTTGTTAAAAAGGGATGTCTTAAATCTGTCTGAGATGTTTGACCAGTCAAGGGACTGGCTCGACTAGTCGAAGGTCCCTTCAATTGGTTAAAGACAGTTCAATTCGAAGTCTAGGAACAATGTATTTGACATTTTTGGGACACTCGACTAGTCAAGAGATAGGCTCGACCAGTCGAAGGTTACGTAAACTGTGCGCGGCTGCGTTAATTTGAGGTGGTTTTCTGACTGTTTTAAAGTTGGTGCGGAAGTATGGTTTCCTAAACTATAAATAGGAGTTCCTGAGGCCATTCTAATAAATTTTAAGGCTTCCTAAAGGTATTCCAAAGGTTTTTAAAAGGGTTTTAGGGTTATCAAAGGATGAGATTTGAGGTTGTTTGAATCGGGTAAGTCCCCTCTCTTTGTAATTTCTATTTTCATAGTGGATTTCTATCGCTTTGCATCGTAGTTTTTTCCAGAAAGGGCTTTCCACGTTAAATCTTTGTGTTCTCATATAATTTCTTGACGCTCTTGAATTGCTATACTAAATCCATATCTGTGTGATTCTTCAGCACAAACCCCATTGGCCGTGAACTGAAGAAATTAGAAAAACTATAAACCCTATACATTGATGCTATACATTCCATTGCCCAACTCTTAATTATTTTTTTTTATTCCATCCCCCAAATCATATTTTTCTTTGATGGCATATAAACATCATGCTTGGCGGCTCACGCAGATTGCTGAGGCCACACTGAAAGAACTCTGTGGAGTCCACTTTACACCCACTATCAATTTACACTTCAATGTTAGCCACCCCCACTAGGGATTAATACCTAGACCTCAGTGTTGAAACGAGGTATCTTTCACTCTGTCTACCACTTAAGCTATGGATCAGGGTGCCCATGGAGTCCACTTTTGTATATATATATATATATATATATATATATATATATATATATATATATATATATATATATATATATATATATCTGCTTTAAATTATGGGATATCGCAAAAATCAGCCGTATAGGAAACTTAGGTGGGCCATACCATCTAAAATCATGTGAAGACATGCCTAAAAACATATAAAAGCACTTGGTGGGGCCCACCTAAAATTTGGATGTGTCTGAAACTCGGTCTTACCCCTCATCTAAGTGGGACACACATAATGGATGGGATGGATTTGTGAACCACATCTCAGTGGGCCCAACAAATGATTATGAATGTTTTAATGGGAGTGTAACCCCTCTCAACTTTTGTACGTGGTGTGGCCCACACAAGTCATGGATTGACTTGGTTTTTAAGACCAAGGCCCACCATGGAATGGTGCATCTGACTCATGGTGTTGATGTTTGACACGCATCATGGTGGACCCACATAGCTCAAGCTCACGGGAAGTTCCATAAGGTCGACCGTGTGTGTGGAAATGGTTCTATGAGGTGGACCTGGTGGGAAGCTTCCCATGAGGTCGAGCTGTGTGGGCCCCACTGTGATGCATGTTGAACATCAACACTGTGCATTTGATGGGTTCCCTTTAAATTATGGGATACCCCAAAAATCAACCATATACGGAACTCAGGTGGGCCATACCATCTAAAATCATGCCTAAAACATATAAAAGTACTTGGTGGGGCCCACTTAAAATTTAGATGTGTCTTAAACTTGGTCTAATTCCTCATATAAGTGGGACACACATAATGGATGGGCTGGATTTGTGAACCACATCTCGGTAGGCCCAACAAATGATTAGGAATGTTTTGTACGCGATGTGGTCCACACAAGTCATGGATTAACTTGATGGGGTAGATGTTGGGCTTGCATCACGATGGGTCCAGAGTCTGATTTTTTGTGGGCAGTTTCGATGGGATCCCTTACCATAGGGCCGACCGAGATGTATGTGCCTTGTATCCACATCGTCTATCTTCTCTGAAAACTCATTTTTTACGGCATCAGGAAAAAAAAAATGAAGCTGATACGTATCTCAGGTGGATTGTAATATGAGAAACAATGGTAATTGACCATTAAAAAGTTCTCATGGGGCCACGAAAGTTTTGGATCAAGTTAATATTTGTATGGTCTCTTCATCCAGGTTTTTATGACCTTATCAACATGTTAGATGACGAATACGCATACCGACGGCCCCATGAAGCTTTTAATGGTAGGGATTTAATCACAACTGTTTCCTATGATCATATGGTCCACCTAA
Source organism: Magnolia sinica (assembly GCF_029962835.1). NCBI lineage: Eukaryota > Viridiplantae > Streptophyta > Magnoliopsida > Magnoliales > Magnoliaceae > Magnolia > Magnolia sinica. The sequence goes on from NC_080577.1 coordinate 96,219,125, forward strand.
GATTTGGATCAGCTTATTTTTTGGATCATGCCCTAAAATGAGCTGTCAAAATGGATGGACAGTGTGGATGTAAGGCACATACATCACCGTGGGCCCCACAGTTAGGGATCCACCCTAAGGGCAGCCTGATTTTTCTACCAAGGCCTAGGGACATGGCTTTGCCTAATTCCGTTTTAACATTTTCTTCTAGTGGCCTACCTGAGTTTTGGATCTGCTTGATTTTTTGGCTTGCTGTCTTGATTGTGGTCTTGTGAAACTGATGGATAGAGTGTATTTATCAGGAGCATCTCTGTGGCCCCACATAGCTAGGTCTTTCAGTCCAAAAACTACGTTGATGAAGATCATGTAGGTGTGCTATTACTTAGGTGCCAAGCAAGGTCAAGTCACGCCCAATATGGCCAATTTGGAAACATGTATACTGATAGAAAATCTTTACACCAGCTGTACTCCTATACTCATTATAATATTTGACTAGTTGGGTTTATTTTATTTTATTTATTTTTAACTGTATTTTCATATCTTTAAGAAACTTTTCATATTCGATCATGATTCCACTTTGACTTTCTTAGTAATTTCATCCTTTTTTGCCTATATAATTTCTAATTAGATTTGAAAGCCTAAAGCACATGTTTTTATACCACGAAATGCAGAAAGTAAGGGTTAGCTAACAAGGGTGGAGTAAGTGGGATGCGGATTGCCTATTTCCTACTGAGTAACCTAGTACGCACATTATAGGCATGTTGAGTAAACTGTATAGGGCCCACCATGATATATATGTACACACACACACACACGCCACCCATTGGTTTTACCTGCTCATTTTAGGGCATAAGCCTAAAATTGAAGCATATCCAAAGCTCAAGTGGGCCACACCACATGCAATAGTGGGGATAATGACACCCACCATTGAAACCTTCTTAAGGCCCATAGTGATGTTTGTTTGTCATCTAACCTATTCATAAGGTGTTGTGTAGGATGCATTGGATTATGCTAATATGTTGTGTAGAGATGTTCTGTATTGGTTTGACTATTGAAAATTAAGTGGATTTTCAAGTTGCACACTATGAAGATTTGCACATTTTTAGTTGGACGGAAATGTACAGTCAGCTTGGTTCGGTTTGACTGAATGTAAGACCCGTATTCTAGCCCGTACCGTCCCATAGGCTTCCGTGGTCCTCCCGGTAGAATTCCAGCGACCCGCGATCTTTTATTGGCAGTTGCGCGCGACCCCGAGTGGTATTCCATAGTCCAGAGTCAGCTCGACCCGAGACCTATACCCTTGGGACTGCGCAGTCGCTGGGATTCCGACGCCGCGTCTCGCTCGCCGAGGCGATACTCAGGCCAGGAAATGTGGGCCCGCGTTTGGTTAGAGAAAACACCGCGCATCGCAATTTCCAAGAGAATCTCTAGCCTAAATGTCACATCAATCCATTAATCAAGTCTAAGTACACAACCTTACTTAGCCATCCCCTTTTCACCAACAAGGCATGACACCCATTCCTTTTTCACCCAAAAGTCAACATGCACCATCCCTCTCTCCCATCACCCATCTCTTTCCACTCCTCTCTCTCTCTCTCATTCTCTCTCTCATTTTCCCAAGCATGGAACCGTCCATGGCATTCCATGGGAGATAAACTAGTGTGGCCCCCTTCCTACCACTCAATCCAACCCTTGGATCATCATCTCAACCGTCGAAATTGTTCCCTTGGGGTTCTAGATTGCATAGGCAGAAGAAGGAATAGAAGATCAAAGGTGGGTGCTCCTTTCTTTCTCCTTCTCATTTTTTTTGTGATGTGTGGCCCACTTGGATGAACCCCACCTTGAGGTATGTTGTAAGCCCCGTATCCTAGACCGTACCTTTCCTTAGGCTTCCGCGGTCTTCCCGGCTGAATTCCGGCAACCTTCGACCCTTAAACGGTATTTGCGCGCGACCTGGATTCTCGTGCCGTCAACCCGAGTCGACTCAACCCTGGGCTTGTACCTTAGCGACCGCGTCGTCGCCGCGGTTCCGATGTCGCGACTCGCGCGCTGATGCGATACTCTGGTCAGGAGTTGTGGGCCAGTGTTCGGTGCAAGGAAACGCCGCGCGTGCGAATTCCAATGGAATCTCTACAAGGTGTCACATCAATCAATCAATCCCATCAATCCCATCATGTCAAGTACACATCAACTTTCACCCTTTCCCAAGCAACCCCCAAAGTCAATAAAGCTCTTACACAACCATAACTCCTCTTACACCTTTTGCCAAAAAGTCAAAAAAATCTCTTACACCCATCCCTCTCTCCCATCCATCACTCCATCACCCATCATTCTCTCTCTCTCTCTCCCTTACAAGTCTCTCTCTCATTTCATACTTTTCCAAGCAACAAAATTCATACGTATGAGACCCTCTCCCATTTCTCTCAAGCTACATGTGTTGTCCAACTTTCCATCCTTAGATCTCTCATCTCAACCATCCATTTTTCATCTTCCTCCATCAAAGAGAAGCACAAGGAGCTAAGGAAGCCAAGGGAGCAAGAAGATCAAGCGGTGGGTGCCTTGATAGGGTAGATTTTGATATTTTTAAGATGGGCCAAGTGAGGCCAACCGATCAATGGTTTGGATCTCACTTTGGACCCTAAGATGTGGCCGATGGCCCACTTGGATCATCATGATCATTCCATGATGGGGCCATTCTCCATGGACCCCATCATGATGTTTATTTCTTTATATGCTTAGGGTCATCTAGACCATTTATTTTAGTGGAGAAGGGATCTCCACCGTTGGATTTCGCTTTCATGGATCCACATGTAATGGGACCCACTTGATGTATGATTTAGTGCAAGGGAGGGCCCATAGTGCCGGGGTCCCTCCATTACGCGGGTCTCACTCTCTATATCTCTCCCTTTTAATTTTAATTTTATTTTATTTTATTTTATTTTGTTGTATGATGATAAGGTTGTGTGGCCCGCTTGAATGGACCCCACCATGTAGTATGTATTTTATTTAAGTGGGGCCCACCTTATATGTGTACTACCCACACCATTCATCAGTGGTGGCCCACCTGAGCAGGCCACCTTGTATGGCAGACCGTCCAGCATCTCTGGACGCTGGACGTTTAATTGGGAAAACACAAATGCTAGCTTGGTTCAAGGCTTTGGGTGGCCCACTCATGTAGGCCCCACCTTGATGTATGTATTAAATCCATGCCGTTCATTCCTTTCCCAAGATGGTTTTAGGCGTTGAGCCAGAAGATGAGACCAATCAGACTCCCAGGCGGGCCATGACACGACAAACAGTGGGCATATCATTGAAACATCCTCTATCACTTCTATACACTGAAACAGGCCCAATATTGGGCTTGTTTTGACTGTCGTGAGGCATGGAGAGCCATTGGACGGAGCAGATCTGCAAGAGGTGGACCCCACCTGCAAAATCCTTGAGAAATCAAAAATAAAAAAAAAAAAACTGCTACACAGCAGCTACTGCTGCTGTGTCAGAAAGCGCAGCAGGCAGCGCCTGCGCACGGCGTCCGGGCGGACGGACGTCCGCACAGCCACCCACGGCCGTGGCTGTAGGCCCCACCTTGATGTTTATATACCATCTAAGCCGTTCATAGGGTGGGCCACCCCCTGACATGGGCCCACCCCAAAAATCAGGCTGATCCAAGACTCAGGTGGCCCACACCGTAGGGAACAGTGGGATTGAACCACTATCATTGAAATCCCATTTTTGGGCCCACAGAAGTTTAGGATCAGCATGAAATTTGTTTTTGCCCTTCACCTGGGTCCAGGCGACCTTATCAACGGTCTGGATGGAATATAAACATTATGGTGGGCCCCACATGGAGCCCACAGTGGTGTGTGTTTTTAAGCCACCGTCCAGGCGGACGGTGGAGCCCATTGTGATGTGTGCGGGTGCGTGTGTGGGTTGGTGCGTGCATGTGTGTGTGTGTGCGCGTGTGTGGCGTGTGCGTGTGTGTGTGGGCGTGTGTGTATATATATTTATATATATAATATTATATTATATATAATATTATATGTTATATGTGTATATACAATATTATATTATATATAATATTATATGTTACATATATATACATACATATATGTATATATATTATATTATATATAATTTATTGCTGGTGGGAGGCCCATTTTAGTTCACTTGTGGGCCATGGTTGAGGCCCACTTTGATGTATATGCAAGGCCCACTTTGATATATATATATATATATATAAGGCCCATTTAATGCATTAGGGGCCCATGGGTCGAGGCCCATTAAAACGTGATGGGGCCAATGGGTTGAGGCCCACTTGATGTACATATGGGGCCCAATTGGGGTGGCCCATTTGATACTCATGAGGCCCATGAGATTAGGCCCATTTAATGCATTCTAAGGCCCACGGGTTATAGCCCATTGCAATGCACATAGGGCCCATTGGTGCGGCCCAATGATGTGGCCCACTTGATGAATATAAGGCCCATATGATATGGCCCATTTGACGTATTTAAGGCCCAATGGGATGTACCTAAGGTCCATTGCAATGTACGATCCCAACATGATTTATGTAATGATGTTTACATCAGGGCTATGCCTTGGGAGCAATGGTGGTTTGACGTCTACATTGCAAGTATAGTGTGGTTAAATGTCCGCATTATGACTTTCCCTAGGGTCCATTGCTAGGCTCATACGTCTGATGTATAGGCCGTCTAGGCCCATCTTTGTTATGATTGTCATCCATCCTATATAACATGCTCAGTTCCATAATTCATGACCATATGCATCATACGTATGCTTGATATGAGAAATGAATGATCATCGCATATGCCTTCGGGCAGATTGTTTGGGGGCTCCCGTATAGGGGGTGTTGCCCTACATGAGCGCACGATACGCGCAGGATTACTGCATGACTGAATAGTGTGATTCATGCATTCGCATTGTGTGATATGGTTACTGTACGCCCTAGCGACATCAGGGCCGTAGCCTCCACAGACGTATCGTGGTTGGCAGGATTGGATACCGGAAATACTGTTCTACATGGGGTGCGATAGATATCCCTGGGTGAAAGTCCCTAAACCCTTATGGTACCAGGAGGTTGCTCCAACGTCTAGACCGAGTGGATGCATGAGCGCTGAGTGCCGATTACCAGACGGTTGCGCTTTCCACTGTGTCATGGTCGGTTGGAAGGGGGTGCGGCCTTACCCGCCCGAGAGTAGGGGGCAATGCTAGGCTGAGTCTGATCAGCTCGAGGAATGAGTCCGCTATTGACGAGCCGAGCCCGATATTGGCAGGCGGATAGTGAGGTCTTTTCCACTCACCTTATTGCACGCAATGGGGCGGCAATCTGGCTTGGAGTGTACTAGACCCCGGTGATATTCCAGATTTGAGCCGTATTGACATGTGGACTTAGATGAGGATTTGTATGCTTGACTTGCATTTCGCATTGCATGGCCTTGGTATGGCCGACATTATTCTTTGCACCGCATGGCCTTGGTACGGCTAGTGGGATTCTTAGCATTCATCAGCATGTTCCGCATTACTCTGATACTGCATAGCTACATTACCACCTTGAGCATACACTTTCACCACCCTCTAAGCTTTCTATAAGCTTATGCACGACCGTTGCGTGCAGGTGACGTTGGATCACAGCAGCGCTGAGGCTTGGGCGCGTAGCTGATCTTTTTGGAGCTTTTGGTCTATCATCATTGTATTTCCCTTATGCTCATTGTACTTGTAAAGTTTTTGATTATAGTGGAAATGTGATGGAGTTTTTGGTTGTTGTTTGTGGGTTATGCCTTTGGTTATGCTCGTTACGAATCAAACTGATGTTGAAAATCCTCCTTGTAGCATCCCAGGATCGGAACCTGGCGAATGGGCGCTGGGAGCCGAGAATGGGGTTCTACGGAGGCTGTCGGCGCCGGATTCGGCGATCGGGAATTTTGTGAGCCCGGTTTCCGAGTTTGGGGCGTGACATATGTTTTATCCAAACCGTACAAGTCATGTGGACCCTACCTTATAGTGGTGGAAACACACAAATATCAAGTTGATTTAAATATGGTGGGCCACGTTCATGTAGGACCCACCCTGGTGACACGTGGGCCACTTACACGTGGGACCCACCATGATGATTGTGTTATATTCATGCTGTCCAACGTCCAGGGGACGCTGGACAGGGAGTGGCTAATGTGGTGTGCGTGTACTGACATGGTGGTGTACTAACAAGCAAAAGAGAGGAAGAAGAATAGTGTTTTGAGGTGGGCCGCTCATGCAGGCCCCACCTTGATGTATGTATAAAATCCACGCCGTCCATTTCACTTCTCAGCCCATTTTAGGCGTTGAGCCAAAAGATGAGGCTGATCTGACAATCAAGCGGGCCATATAATAGGAAATAGCGGTATTACCATTGAAACTCACTTTGACCCTCCTATTCGCCAAAAACACATTGCATATTGGTATCATTTGGTCAATCATGGGCCGTAGAATACAATGGATGGGTCGGATCGATCTAAAGTGGGCCCTACCCCAGAAAATCTATAAAATTCCTTATTTTTTTTTTTAAAAAAATTTAGCCAGCAGCTGTTGCTACCGCTGCTGACACCGCCCAAGGACGTACGCACCAGCGTCCTGCGCTGGCGGGCGGACAAACGGACTGGGCCTCACGGCCTAGCTGTGTGCCCCACCGTGATGCATTTCGAACATCAACGTCGTGCATTAGGTGGGCCCTTGGGGCAGTGGCCCCCCTGTCAAAAATCAGCCGTATACGGAACTCAGGTGGGCCATACCATCTAAAATCATGTGAAAACATGCCTAAACATATAAAATCATTTGGTGGGGCCTTCTTGAGTTTTGGATGTGATTGAAACTTGGTTTGGACCCCTAATTTTATGGGCCACATATAATGGACGGAGTAGATCTGGTTAATGTAGGTCCCACCTAGGATAAAAAGAAAAAAAAAATAATAAATATACATGTATATGCCTTGACGTCCAACGTGAAATAGGGAGGGCCCCCTTGGCTCCAATTGTGGACCCTACCATGATGTATGTTCTACATCCATGCCGTTCATTTAATAGGTCCCCTTTTTATGATGCGTTGGTTCCAAAAAATTAGTCATAAAAAGTTCTCGGATGGCCCACACCATCACCTTTCATGCAGTGGTGTGCCAAGCCACATGGAATCAACTGCTGGGGTCCACATGCAGCTTGGACCCACCTGAAACTTGGTTTGGACCCTTAAATTGGTAGGACACACACGATGAATGGGTTGGATTTGTGAACTACATCACGGTGGACCCCAGGACCACATAACCATACCAAAAGTTTGGTGGACAAATAAATATTACAGTGGGCTAAAGGCCCACGTGACCTTATAAATTGGTTGTATGGTAAGTAAACATTGCAGTGGGCCCCTGGCCCATGCGACTTTATCAACAGATTGGATGCAAGTAAACATTTCAGTGGGTCCCATGATCGTGTGACCCTATCATCAGGTTGGGAGAAAAATAAATGCTGTAGTGGGCCCCATGTCTATATGACCTTATCAACAGGTTTGAATGGAAATAAACATTATGGTGGGCCCCAGGTCTATATGACCTTATCAACAGGTTGGATGCAAATAAATATTACAGTGGGCCCTAGGCCCATGTGACCCTATGACCAGTTTGGATAAAAAAAAATAAACATCATGTTGGCCCCAGTTTGGATGGACAGTATGTTGGACAGTATGTTGGGCCCTAGGTTGGGTGGAAAGTAAACATTTTAGTGGGTCTTACTTAAGACCCATTTATGTATGTGTTGTGTCCACAATTGTGGACCTCCATCACGGAATATGTGACTTATCTATACCTTCCATCCCTATGGGACCCACCATGATGCATGTGTTTCATCCAACCATCCAACCATTTTTGAAAAATGATTTTTAGGTTTGGGACGAAAATAAGACAAATTTATTTATCAAGTAGACCATAGTGCACGGTGAGGATTGAACGGCTATCTTTGAAATTTTTGAGATCTTATGATTAGATTGGATGAGAAATAAATGTTATGGCGGGCCTTGGAAATTTTAGTAGTGGAAATCATTATCACCATTTATATTTGAGTGTGGCTCATTTGATATACACGTGGCCATGTGGTGTGGCCCACTTACCATATTTATGGCCCGTTGTTAAGGCCCACCTTGTTATATATGAGGTCCCCGTGATGCGGCACATTAGATGTATTTGGGGCTCATGGGTCGAGGCCCAATATGATGTATATAAGGCCCTTTTCAATGTGTGATTCCGCCATGATAAATGTATTGTATATCCGCACCATCTACCCGTCTTGATGGCGCAGGGCCCGCTTGCTGCATGTGCTGGGCCTGCCTACACTGTACAGGTCCACCATGCTGTGTGTACTTCACCCACACCGTCCACTTGTGCGGCCCGCCTAGATGTTCGTATTTTATATCCACCCCGTCCATAATGTTAGGATAGTATTGGACAATGTTTGGTTGGCGCCGATTTACATGGATATGTTTGTACCAGTGCTGATCATCATACGTGGGCCATGGGTGTAGTGATACACATGTTATACCTACAACTATTGAAATGATTTTTGGTGCGGCCCATATAAAGAGGCCCACCTTGATGTATTAGTGCGGCCCATTGCGACGTATTTCTGGCCCATATGTCGTGGCCTATTGTGATATGTTTCCGACCCATTTATTGAGGCCCGACTTGAATTGCATGAGGCCCATTGGTGCGGCCCAATGATGCGACCCACCATGATGTGTATATTAGGCCCATTGGTGCGGCCCAATGATGCGACCCACCGTGATGTGTATATTAGGCCCATTGGTGCGACCCAATGATGTGACCCACCGTGATGTGTATATTAGGCCCAATGGTAAGGCCCAATGTATCGACCCACCGTGATGTGTAAGGCCCACCTGTGATGACTGTTTGAGGCCCACTTGTTGGATATTTGGGCCCACCTTATGTGTGACTCTATGTGGACCACTCCTTGGGAGCAATGTTGGTTAAATGTCCACATTGCTGGGCAGTGATGGTTAGATGTCTACATTGTGACCCTTCGTTAGGCCTTATCAGGCCCACTCTTATCATTCTCTTAGTGGGTTAACCCAAATAAGTGGGCCCCATTTACCATGGACGGATGGCTCCATGCTACCAGATTTGATATAACCACGGTCGAGGGCTGATCTTTATATTATGGTTGATCAGATGTTCATTTATGGACCCAGTCTTGTCTATGTGACCGGTCGTCGGTGTTGATTATCGATGCTGATTGTCGGTGCTAATTATCGATGTCGATTGTATTGGCCGGTTCCGATTGTCGAGGCCGATTCTGAGTATCGAATTCGATTGCCAAGGCTGATTGTCAAGACCTACATGATGTATATGTGACCCGTAGTTGAGGGCCATTGTGATATGTATTAAGCTTATGATGCATGGTCCATTTGATGTATTCAAGACCCATGTGTAGGGCCCACATGTCCTGTATTTGAGGCCCATGGGCAAGGCCCATTGTGATGTATTCATGGCCCATGGGCAAGGCCCATTGTGATATGTATTAGACTCATAAGCAGGGTCTACTTGTTGTGTATATGTGGCCCTTGAGTAAGACCCATTGTGTTGTATATTAGGCCCTTGTGTGAGGCCGTGGGCCCATTATATGTTTGACTCTATGTAGGCCATTCCTTGGAGGCAATGTTGGTTAAATGTCCACATGGTCGAGGTCGATTATCGATGCTGGTTGTGGATACCGGTTATGAGTATGTGACAGCATAGCATCATGATACATGCCCATACGCATCATCTGCATGTTTGTTATGAGAGGTGGTTGATCATTGCATATGTCATTGAGCATGTTGTTATGAGACTCCCTGATAGGTGGAGGTTATCTCACATGAGCACGCTGTATGTGCAGGACTGATGCATGACTGGATTGTATGACTCATGCATCTCGCATTATGATTACTGTATGCCCTAGCGACATCAGGGCTGTAGCCTTCACAGGCATATCGTGGATGACCAAATAGGACACCGAAAATGTTTGGTTCTAGCATACGGGTGCCATAGATGTCCCTGGGTGAAAATCCCTAAACCTCCGTGGTCAGGAGACGCCCCAACGTCTAGACCGAGTGGATACATGAGCGCCCGAGTGCCGAATACCAGGAGGCTGCGTCTCCCTCTGTGTCGTGGTCGGTTGGGAGGGGGTGTGGCCTTACTCGCCCGAGGTTAGGGGGTAATACTAGGCTAAGTTTGACCAGCTCGTGAATGGGTCCGCTATCGACGTGCCGGATAGTTATTGGCAGACTATTGGCAAGGCGGATAGTGAGGTTTCTTATGCTCACTTGGACTGTGCGGCTGGGAGAGCGGCAGTGCCATTTGGAGTGTATAAACCCCGGTGATGATCCTAAAGATGAACTGTACTAATATGTGGATTTAGTGAGTAGGAGTTGCATACTCATTCATGCATTCATTCATTCACTTCCACTCGGGTTGGTGGTGCGCAACTATTTGTTACGAGTGCTTTCGCAATGGCCAGGATTTCGGTTGGGGCGCGCGACTAACCTGAGATCAGGAGTTTACCACATTGAGGCTAACTATCCAAATTTAGGTATGGGACTAGTTTGGATAGAAGTCCCTTGTGATGGACCCCATAGCCTGCGATACTACGTACCATCATCCCGACTTCACACTCCAATATGGTCATTCCATTTGCACCACATATTGCAGAACATTCGCGGCATATGGCATTTTGGGCTATTGTGTCTCTGCCTGTATATGGTTTAGGTATGGTTGACGCTATTTGTGTTACTCATCAGGAATGTATATTGTATTGTATCCTCTGCATCTGATATTTAGCTATCTATGATTCCTCATTTGCATAGTAGTTCTATATTGCATATTCTGACATTGATTGACTCATGGACTTGTCCGTATTTTCGCTTACTCTGTTATCGTATGATCTTGTCAATATTCCTGCTTACTCTGATAATTCATGATCTTATCAATATTTCTGCTTATTCCGATATTGTATGATTTATGGATTACCGGTATTTCTGGTCTTATATGATGACGTCATTATGTTGAATACTTGGCACTTACCTTGTACACACTTACACCACCCTCTAAGCTTTCTATAAGCTTATGCACGATAGATGCGTGCAGGTGATGTTAGGTTGCAGCAATGTTGAGCTTGGAGCGTGCGGTGGTCTTCTGGAGCTTGGTTTTAATTATGTATTTCCTTTCAGCATTGTACCCAAATGATTATATTAGTGGATATGTGATGATGATGCTGCCTTTGTGAATTGGGTAATCTTGTGGTTATGCTTATTACGAGTTAAATGTATATACAAAAAAAAAAACCTCCTTGTAGGACCCCAGGATTGGAATCTGGCGTATAGATGCTAGGAGCCAAGAATGGGGTACTACGGAGGCTTTCAGTACCGAATTCGATAATCGGGATTCCTGTGAATCCGATTTCAGGGTTTGGGGCGTGACACTGAAGGTTACATTCTGTTCGATCGAAGATTAGCCCAAATCAAGGTATTTAAGTCCAATCATGATTAACACTTGTTAATATGAGTGTTTTCTCTCTACGAGCAAGGGTTTGTGAGGTGAGATGGGTTCTAAACACTTATAAGGGCTTGAGAATGAATTTTCTCAAGGGGCTAGGGTTTTTTCTAGGTGCGCATCGCAAGAATAGATGCAGATTTCATCTGTAATCGAAGAAGGCGAGTGGTGTAATCTCTAATGCTTTGATTATAGTGCATTTCTATCACTTTGTGCCATTGTTTTTTTCCACAAATGTTTTCCCCATAAAATATCTTATATTATGTGGTTGCTTGCTTTATTTTCTGTAATCTCTAATGCTTCGATTATATTAGATTTCTATCACTTCATGCCGTTTTTTTTTCTGAAGTGTTTTCCACGTAAAATATTTTATGTTCTGCAATTGCTTGCTTTATTGTTTGGTTATTTTGTTTTATTCGTTTGATTTATATTTGTTGAACATGCTTCCGCAAAGCGCACAAATTAACAGTGGTATTAGATCCAAATTTCTAATACATAGAGTTGATCTAGGTTTGTAGAGGGCTTAAAATTTCAACAAAGTGGTATCAGAGTGTCAAGTCTAAGGATGTCTCAGGAATTCTACTATGATATGAAGGTCAAAATCTAATACACAGAAATTCGATGGGAAAAAAATAATTTCAGTTTGTGGCACCAGAAGATTAAAGATATTCTAATATCACAAGGGTTGAGCAAGACGTTGTTAGAGACTAAACCAAAGAAGATATCCAATGATGAATGAAGCACACTCGGGGAGAAGGCTATGAGTATCATTTGTTTATATCTATTGGATAAAGTCATGTACAATGTTCTAGATGGGGAGTCTCCCTGGTAGATGTGGAAGAAACTAGAAGACGTATATATGGTGAAGTAGCTTACAAATAAGTTGTTTGTGAATAAACAACTAGAAGAACTTGTTTACAAAGGTATCGGCGAGTTCTTAAGGCTCAAAGTGACGATCGAGAAAGAAGACAAAGCGGTGCTACTTCTAGCATCACTTCCCATATTAGATGACTATCTTGTCACTACTCTATTGTATGAGAAGAATACAATAAACCTAGAAGAGATTATTGATGCTCTTGTTTGCAATGAAATGATAAATAAGTTAAGCGATGAGGACTCTTAAATATAAGGGTTAGTCGCAAAAAGGGGTCAGAGACATGGGAGATCCATGGAGCGATTTCAATTTGACAAGAAGAAAAAGTCTATATCGAAATCGAAAGCAAATGACAGATGCTTTTATTATGGCATAAAGGGGCACATCAATAGAGACTGATGGAAATGAAAGGATGAACTAGAATGCAAGGGAAAATGTAATACTGGTGAATTAGCTAGTGTAGAGGAAGAGAGCTTAGAATGAGATCTCCTCTTAGTCTCTTTAGGTACAAGTCATCTCTCAGATATATGGATACTCGATTCAATATGTTAGTATCACATGTGCCCAAATAGGACTTAGTTCAATTCTTACAGTTCCTATGAAGGTGAAAGTGTTCCGATGAGGAATGACACAGCAGGCAAGGCCATCAGAATAGGGACCATCAAGGTAATGATGTTTGATGGAGTTATACAGACTCTAGGTGATGTTAGGTATGTCCTAGATCTGAAACAATCTAATATCCTTGAGGGTTTTAGATATGAATGGATGCATATTCACTGGATTTGGCGGTGTAATCAAGGTCACCAGAGGTGCAATTGTGTTAATGAAGGGACATAAAATGAAAATTTTGTACAAGTTGATTAGGTGTATGATTATAGGTGAGGCCGTTACCACCTTACATGCAAAATCTGACACAGATGATACTAATATATGGCATATGCGGTTAGGGCATATAAGCGAGAGAGATACGATGGAACTCTATAAACGAAAATTATTAAAGGGAGTTAAGGCATGCAAGGTGAATTTCTATGAGCATTGCATCAATGGGAAGCAATGCAGATAGGTTTAAGACTGCTACATATAGTAGCAGCGAGGTGCTCGACTATATTCATTCCGATGTCTAGAGGGTAGTGACGGTATCATTTAAGGGAGGAGCACGATACTCCGTGAGCATCATAAATGACAACTCGAGGAAGGTTTCTATATACTTCTTAAAACGTAAGTCTAAGGTATTCGCCAAGTTTAAGGAACTGAAGGCGGAAGTAGAGAACTAAAACCATGAGACATGCTAAGTATCTCAGGTCAAATAACGGTACGGAGTATAGAGATGTGGTATTCATGAAATTCTGTAAGGAACAAGGCATCACAAGGCACTTCTCAACTCTAATGACTCCACAATAAAATGGGGTGGGTAGAGAGGATGCATGAAACTCTATTAAAGAGGGCGGTGAGTATACGGTTGCATGCGGGGCTACATAAAAGCTTCTGGGTAGAAGCGGTGAACATGGTATGCTATATAATAAATTGGTTACCATCTATAACGCAAGACTTAAAGGTTGTAGAAGAAGTTTAGACAGGCAAGGACGTTGATTACTTAGTTATGATGATCTTTGGGTGTTTAGCATATGTCCATGTGGAGAGTGGATAGAGGACACAGTTGGATCCAAAATTTAAGAAGTCTATCTTTATTGGTTATGAAAAAGGTGTCAAGAGATACAAGCTTTGGGATGTAGACTTTGATAAGGTGGTCGTTAATAGAGATGTCATCTTAGGTGATGATCAGTATTGAAGGCCAACAACAATGTTGTAAAGAAGTCAGAAAAATATGGTCAGACCGAGAAATTATCAGTGCAGGTGGAGCCAGTTGAGCCGGTTATTGAAGGTAAAATTCAACAGGAGCAAGAAGTTGACTGAAATAATCAGCAGAATACGCAGGAAAGTATAGTCAGGAACATGAAGAAAAGAACCATTAGAGCCCCGGTTCGGTATAGATTCAAGGACATGGTCTCTTTGACATGGTTCAAAGGGAGTAGAGATCCCTTCACATTTCAAGAGGCAAAATCTGGAAAGGATTGTGACAAGTGAAATGTCGACCATGATGGAGGAGATGAAATCTCTACATAAGAATTAGATAAAGAGTTGGTGGAACTCTCAAAAGGTCAGAGGGTTATAGGGTGTAAGTGAGTGTTCAGGAAGAAGGAAGTATTAACAGAAAAAGGGTTACTTGGAGAGGGAAGGACTAGATTATAATGAAGTTTTCTCTCTGGTAATAAAACAAACGTCAATTAGGGTGCTATTGACAATGGTAGTGGAATCCAAATTGAAATTGGAGCAGCTCGATGTGAAGACGACCTTCCTTAATGGGAACTTGGAGGAAGTAATTTACATGGGGCCAGATGAAATATTCGAGGAGCTTGATAAGGAAGGTCATGTGTGTAGGTTGGGGAAGTCATTGTATGAGCTGAAGAAGTCTTTGAGGCAATAGTACAAGCAGTTTAATTCCTACATTGTGGAGATTGGGTGTATAAGGTGTGAGAATGATTGCTGCGTATATTATAGAGTGCTTGAGGAGGAGCCTTATATTCATTTAATGCTTTATGTTGATGATACGTTGATTGCTACAAGCGACAGAAGGAAACACCCTTGCTTAAGTCTCTGTTAAGCAAGGAGTTTGACATTAAGGATCTGGGCACTTCGAAGATCATAAGCACAGAGATGCATAAAGATAGAGAGTTTGGGAAGCCATGACTATCTTAGAAGGGATATGTGCAAAATGTGCTAGATATGTTCTATATGGAAGGTGCCAAGCTAATTAACACGCATCTAGCATGTCACTTTAAGTTGTCATACAGGTCATGTCCAAGTACAGAAAATGATATTTTAGATGTCATTGGTGTCGTATGTGAGCGCAATGAGGAGTCTCATATATGCAATGGTTTGTAGGAGACCGAATATCTCATAGGTAGTCATTGTGGTTAGCAGATATATATCGAATCTAGGGAAAGAGTATTGAAATATTGTTAAGTGGATTCTCACATATCTCAGGGGTATAATTAATATAGAAATCACGTTCAAGGTATATGGAGCTTTAGGTTGAGTTGTAGACTATGTGAATTTAGATTATGCAGGTGATTAGGACAATAGGTCCACTATGGGATATGTTTTCACAATAGTAGGTGGACTGGTATGTTGGATATTTACGCTACAGTCTATGATAATGTTGTCTACAACTAAGGTGGAATATATGGCTGCGACAGAGGTGTCAAAAAGAGAAATTATAGTTAAAAGGTTTGATAGGAGAGCTCGGGGTGAAGCAAGAGGCAATTTAGTTGCATTGCGATACTCAAAGTACTATCCATATGGCGATGAATCATGTATATCACATGAGAGCCAAGCAAATCGATGTAAAGTTCCACAAGATACAAGAACTAATTGTTTAAGCAGAGAGCCTGTTTCAGAAAATTCATACGGATGAGAATGCTGCCGACATGATGACAAAGCCAGTGACCACGGTGAAGTTCAAACATTGCTTGGGCTTGGTTAATCTCACCAGCCATTGATGAGATTAGGTGCCCTTATACAAGGGTGCGGATGGAGCTGCATTCTAGGTGAAAAATGTATGGAGTGGTCTATGCTTAAGGTGGATGTTGAATGGGAGGTCTTAAGGGTGA
Organism: Magnolia sinica; assembly: GCF_029962835.1. NCBI lineage: Eukaryota > Viridiplantae > Streptophyta > Magnoliopsida > Magnoliales > Magnoliaceae > Magnolia > Magnolia sinica. The sequence goes on from NC_080577.1 coordinate 96,235,230, forward strand.
CTTGGCCAAATGTAAGTTAATGTGGAGATTTTTTATTTTTTATTTTTTTATTTTAAGGGGGGGTTAGTTTGGGTTAGTTTGTTAGTACACACCAATGTGAATACACACACTCCATGTTAGCCACCCCCACTAGGGATTGATACCGAGACCTCAAGTGTTGAAACGAGGTATCTCCACTCAGTCTGCCAGTTGAGCTATGGATCTGGGTGTAAGTTAATGTGGAGATTGCTGTGTCGGATGCATTGGATTATGCCAATCTGTTGTACAGAGATGTTCTATCTCAGTTTGACCAAGGCCATTTTTGGTTCTACCGAAAATTGGGTGGATTCTTGGGTTGCACACTATAAAGATTTGCATGTTTTCGGTTCGAACGAAATGTGAAGTCAGATTACATCCAGTCCAACCAAAGTTGTTATGCAGATTAGCACAAATTGAGGTATTTAAGTTCAGTCGTGATTATGGCTTGTCGATACAAGTGTTTTCTCTCTAAGGACAATGGCTTGTAAGGTGAGAGGGGTTCTAAACACTTGTAAGGGCATGTGAATATATTTTCTCATGTGGATAAGGCTTTTTCTAGGTGGGCATAGCAAGTAGATATCCATGTTTCATTTGTAATTAAAGAAGCTGAGTGGTGTAATATTTAAGGCTTTGATTATAGTGAATTTTTGTCGTTTTGTGCTGTGGGTTTTTTTTTTTCCTACAAGAATTTTTCAAGTAAAATATATTATGTTATTATGTTATGTGGTTGCTAGCTTTATTGTCTAGTTATTATGATTTATTCGATTGTTCTATCTTTTTTTAATATGCTTCCGCAAAGCGCACAAATTAACAGTAGTATTGGATCCAAATTTTTAATACCTAGAGTTGATCTGGGTTTGTTGATGGCTCATAATTTCAACATAAGGTCACATAAACATTGAAGGGAAAAAACAAATATCAGCTCGATACAAAACTTCCGTGGCCCTTAAGAAGTTTTCAATGGTAGGTGTTCAATTCCCACCATTTCCAGTGGGGCGGCCCGCTTAAGCTTTGAATATGATTCAATTTTGGGATCATGCCATAGAATGAATGAGCCAGTAATGGATGGACAATGTGGATAAGACATACATCACTCTGGCCCCATAGAATATACTCAACATGCTACAGTTACTTTGTACGCAATCTGCATCCGACTATATGAGAGTTAGCCATCATTGACCGGCAAGGGTGAATACTCCTGACTTTTGTAATCACATGTCGATGAGATTACTCCAACTATCCCTGTCATATTGTCACGACTGGACAAGCAAAAATCGTTTTTGCTTTTGAATCAAAATGCTCCTGTCCTCTTCAAAACAGCAGGGTTGCGTATTGAAACTCGCTATTGCTCACCCAAGCCCACTTGCTTTGTGAAGAAATAAATTTTTAATGGATTCTACCTAAATATTCTCTACTCATTTTAATCATAATCGTTTTTAGATCTTTTCTCGAGCTTCGGCAGAGGCATTTACTGGAATTGAAACTTTCTTTGATTGTACTTGAACTCAACAAACACTTGAGCTTGAATGCAATTATGCAAGGGTTGGTGGGCCCAAAGTGATCAGCTCTAGGCAGGCTAATGTCCAACTTTGAACTTTTGTGGACTAGAATGTCTACTGAATTTAAGAGCCTGTTTGGAACGTGGGATTTGGTGATATGGAATTGCATATGGTCCGTCTAAATTTCATCCCACGTTTGGGATGATGGGAAGGATTAGATTGGGAACGGATCGGCTACTTCCCCTGCCACCAGCCCGGTGGCTGTTGGTCGGTGGTCTGTGGGCTCCACCATTATGTATTTGTTTCATCCATTCCATTCATCCATTTTCACAGATCATTTCAGGGTTAATCCCAAAAAAGAGAGGGATATAAATCTTAGGTGGACCACACCACAGGAAAAAAAATAGTGATTGTATATCCACTGTTAAAATCCTCCTAAGGCCCACTGTACTGTTTATTTGACATCCAATCTGTTGATTTGGTCATATAGACCCAAATGAAGGGGAAAAAACAAAGAACAGCTTGATTCAAAACTTTTATGGCCCCCAAAAGGTTTTAAATGGTCAACATTCATTCAACACTGTTTCTTGTAATGTGGTCCACTTGAGATTGGGAGATATCTAATTTTTACCCTCATAACATAAAATGATCTAGAAAAATAAATGGACGGCATGGATGGAAGACATACATCATAGTGGGCCCACAGAACACCGGCCACCAACCATGGCGGTGTTAGGAGCCGTTTCCGATTAGATTACTCCAAGGATCATATCATCCGGATGGATTTCCAAAACCACTGTCTATTGGCCTCACATTAATGCATGTGTTTTATCCATGTCTACCAATTAGTTTATATATATATATATATATATATATAGGGAAAAGGTACTATGCGCTCGACCTCACGAGTCCGTCCCATGAGGTCGAGTTGTGTGGGCCACACCACATATAGAAGTGGAGAGGGGCCGTGCACCATTAAAACATTCATAATCATTTTTTAGGCACACCAAGATGTGGTTTGCAAATCCAGCCCATCCATTATGTGTGTCCCACTTGGATGAGGGTTCAGACCAAGTTTCAAACGCATGCAAATTTCGTGTGGGCCCCACCAAGTGCTTTATATGTTTTAACAGTGTCTTCACATGATTTTAGATGGTATGGCCCACCTGAGTTTCGTATACGGCTGATTTTTGGGATATTCCATAATTTAAAGGGGACCCATTAAATGCACGGTATTGATGGTCGACATGCATCACGGTGGGGTCCACACAACTCGACCTCACGGGAGCTTATAGTGAGGTCGAGTCGCATAGTACCTTTTCCCATATATATATATATATCGCATAGTACCTTTTCCCATATATATATATATATATATATATATATATATATATATATATATATATATATATATAGTCATGCTCCCCTGCGCACCTACGCACGTGCAGACCTTTGCACATGTGTCATGGGTATCTAATCTGGATGGTCCATGTGATGCGGAATCCCATGGAACCTCGTGTGAGAAATTTTCACCCTAATCTAAAATTCTGGTAGGCCATAGCAAAGAGAAATGCAAATCAAGGGAGGAAACTGTTTTAATTTTTCATGGCCCATCAAAGTTCTAGATCAAAACAAAACTTGGTCCTCAGGGGTTTCACGAGGTGCTGCTTCACATGAACGGTTCAGATTTTGGATCCACATCACGTATGATGGGTTCTCAAAAAAGTTCGTATGTAACGGGTACGAACTGGAGGTGCGTGTTTACGCGCGCGCGCGTGTGTATATGTATAATGGGAAATGGTTCCATTCAGTCGAGTTGCATGGGCCCCATCATGATGTGTGTCAAACATCAACACCATGCATTTGATGGGTTCCCTTTAAATTATGGGACATCTCAAAAATCATCCGTACACGGAACTCGGGTGGGCCATACCATCTAAAATCACATGAAGACGTGTAAAACTTATAAAAGCACTTGGTGGGCCCTAACTGAAATTTTGATGCATCTGAAACTTAGTTTGATCCCTCATCCAAGTGAGACACACATAATAAATGGGATGGATTTGTGAACGACATCTCGGTGGGCCCAAAAAACGATTATGAATGTTTTAATGGGAGGATAACCTTCTCAACTTTTGTATGTGGTGTGGCCCACAAAAGTTATTGATTGACTTGATTTTTAAGCCCGAGGCCCACCATGGAATGGTGCATCTTACTGATGGGGCGGATGTTCGACACACGTCATGGTGGGCCCACACAGCTCGACCTCATGGGAAGTTCCCATTAGCTTGACCGCATAGAATTGTCTCCGTACAATATATATATATATATATATATATATATATATATATATATATAGGTCGGGTGGTAAAGAGATAAGGGTAACATGCGGTTGGAAATAACGACCACTGACATCGTAAGATGGATGAGAGCCACTAGCATACTTCTAACTTATCAAATGCATGATATATCAGTAAAATGATGTCGAGACCAACCATAAAAGTGCCCGATGTGTATGTTTGAATATGGATGGTAAACTTTTTTACCTCACCATTACTTTTACCACAAACATGAGGCCCACCAATGAGTTTACGGCCAAAAGTGTACTTTCACGTGTGCATTTGCATGATATGTACCCTTAATCCAAACCGTCCAAATAGAAGGATCATAGAAGAAGCGTTATAGCCCAAAATTTATACTGAAAACATGACAGACCCTGTTGATATACATCTATATGGCCTGTAAAAGTGGAAGTAGTAAGTTGGCAAAAATTCAATAAAAAATGTTCATTAATCAAAGAAGATTCTACGATCAATATAACATCTGAATCCAAAACGAATACACAATGGTCCCACCGTTGGAGCCGTTTGAATTTGAAATACAAGCCACAGGAATGTAGGGAGACATCTCACATGTTTGTGGCCAGAGTGTCAATTTATAGATTTTTGGATGGTTGTCCATTTCCTTATTATGGCTGCGCTGTATGCCGTCCAAAACCTTAACTATGCTATCCCTACCATGATGAGTTTCCTTAAAAAGAGAACCTACAATCGATAGGAAGGCTTAAAAAAAGTGAACAACGATCAAAAAACTTAGATATTCATCAAGAAACAGTGGTTGGATCGGCCTGACTTTTGAGACGGGGTCCTTTTGGACGGTTTGGATTCCATAAGCACATAAGTGGTGGTGGGCCCAACTTATATAAGGACATGTATATTAATCGGCCTATATATGTCGGTTACATGGTGGATGAGGGCTGAAACGGACGATGCACTTTTCCTAGCATTCCTTCCCACCAGGTTTTCTAATCCTACACATTGAGTAGGTGCAGATTGTTGGAGAATCTGCAGTGCAGAAGCACCTTAATTTGAATTGAAAAAAATAAGAGAAAATGAAAAATTCAAGTAATCACACAGAGAACACATGATCTTTGACGTGGACAACCCTTGAGGAAAAATATTACGACACAAAGTGACAATTAATCTACTATTTAGAAAAGATTGCAGGGATGGAGAGGACTCACAACAAAAAACCCAAACTCTCTTCCATTTGATGCTCTTAGAACACCCAAGAAACAACTCAAAATCGTAACTCTCTCTTTTAACCTTAAAATATAACTAACCCTAAAAGCCACCTTTTTAAAGAGGAACATGTTAAAAATACCTCTTCAAGGATCCATTAACACTTCAACCTTGTTAGTATATGAAACATACCTCATATGGGCTCATAAAAGTGAATAAACCCATAATGATTTTGGTGTCACACTTTTAACAACCTCTACCTTGATAGAAAAAACACTTTCTTACATTGCCAATCTTCTTCTAAGCATCCCCATCATCGCTTCGTGCACACTATCTTTATTCCTTCCTTGTCAAGCCCAGAAAAGTTGAAAAAAACTTGAACATATCTACAGGAATGACCTACGTAAGTACGTCTGCCAGATTCTCACTGGTGTAAATCTTCTTAAGAGTAACATCTCATTCTTCAAGCATTTGCCGGATAAATTAATGACAAACATCAATGTGTTTAGTCCGGGAGTGATATACCGAGTGTTTTTTTTTTTCAAATTAATCGCACTCTCGCTGTCGTAATTCACAGGCACGACTTCTTGCTGAAGTTCCAACTCATTCATCATACCTTTCAACTAAACAAGTTCCTTGAATACCTCTGTCATTAACATGTATTCAGCTTCAGTAGTGGAAAGTGTAACCCCAGATGGAATCCTGGACATCCAATTGATAACTCCACCTGCTAACATAAATGAGTAACGAAAAGTAGACATTCTATTATCCACATACCCTGTATAATCTGAATCAAAATAGCCTACAAGTCTCTTTTCTGAATCTTCAAAATAAAAGACATAGTCCGTCATACCTCATATATATCGAAATAACCATTTTATTGCTTCTCAATGTTATTTGTTGGGGTTTGATATGTATATGCTCACAACACCAACTACATGTGATATCCGATTTCATACAGACCATGACATACATAAGATTGTCAATTGCGCTTGAATAGGCCATATGAGATATATACTGCTTTTCTTCATATGACATAGGATATAGTTCTAAAGAAAGTGAAAAATGAGCTGCATAGGGAGTGCTCACTGATTTTGCCTTTCTTAGTCCAAACTTAACTAGAACCTTCTCAAGATACTCATCTTGAGATAACCATAATCTGCTCCTCTCACTGCCCCTATGTACATCCATGCCAAGAATCCTTTTTATAGCCCTTAGATCTTTTATTTTAAACGTCCTGAATAACTAAGCCTTTAACATGTTGATTTCAGACATGTTTTGAATAGTGATAAGCATATCATCAACATATAATACTAGAATGATCTAGTAAGACTCTAGCTTAACATGAAAGAACCAAACTTCTTATACCACTACTTAGGTGGTTGTTTCAGGCTATATAACGATCTCTTCAACGTATAAACAAGATCATTCTTTCCCTGCACCTTAAACCCTTTTGGTTGCTTAATGTAAATTTGCTCTTATAATTTTCCACGCAGAAATAGAGTTTTAACATCTAACTTATCCAATTCTAGATTGTATTGAGCAAACGGAGCCAATACAAATCTATTATATACCTGCTTTAGCATTGACATGAAAATTTCACTAAAGCCGACACTCAATACAAATCTGATAGATATCTCCTTTACTACTAGTGCAAAAATCTTACTGAAGTTGATACCTTCATTCTGATCATATCCTTTGCTACCAATCTGGCCTTATACCAAATCAGTTTCTTCCGGAATATCCACTTGCACCCGATCGCCTTCTTCCTAACGAGCAGCTCAACTAGCTCACACGTTTAATTTTTATACAGAAAATATATCTCTTCATGTATAGTTGATCGAATCCAAGGGCTAACAATCACAAGTATAGGGCTGCGATGTAGTAATAACTTGGTAAGATCGAGGTTAATCCATAGGGAGTTTGGTGAGAATAAACTAAGGACTTAATTTAAAAAACGGTTGGTTTGGGTTTTTAATCCAGCTGAATAAAAGAGTTGTAAAAACAATTATAAAAAGGACTAAGGATCTAGAAATCCCCAATCAATAGTTTTTTAATTCAATTTGTCTTCTTGAGTTGATAACTCAACTAGAATTGGATTTTGATCCGTTATAATCGGAAGATAACACTGTAATATTAATTAAAAAAAATATCCAACATATATTAGAATTATGATAGGCTTGATCTCTTATGAAGATCTATGTAATCACATCACAGAAAATTGAAAAGCATTTAATGTACTCGGAGGCAACAATAGATTAAACAACTTTACAGATTGATACCTTCCCTAACTTGAAACTTAATCATATCCAATCACAATTCAACATCAAACTATTAACTTTCATTAAAGAAACGAATGAAATATCAAATATCCATTAAAAGGTTCATCCCTTCGCCTTAGCTAAGAGATTAGCCAAGCATGACTAACATCTTAAACAAAACATAAAGAAAAAATAAAAAAACACAAACTAGAACCAAAGGATTAAGAAGGAAGGATGATTCCGAAGAAGCTTCGCAATTCATAGTTCTCTCTCCTAAGCCCTAATTCATACTTAAGAAGGGTTAGAACACCCATTTAAATAGGAAAAGTTCACACAGACTTAGAATTGACTTCAAATTTGTACACTTTTGTTAGGCTTCGATCGCACCGAGTCCAACTGAAGATCCCTTCAGCTATAGCTGAATTTCATAAAAACTGATTTGAAATTTTTATCTCCCTTCGGTCACATCAAACTCTCATTCGGTGGCACCGAACATGGCTTCTGACAGACTTAATTGTTAATCCGAATTATCTCTAAAAATCACAATTTCTTGTTGGACAGTTCTGTGCACATTCTGTCGGACCAAACCAACCTCAAGTGGGACCAAATAATCTGTTATTTTTGTTATTGTACTATGTGATTTTCTAGTCTTTTCTTTATATTTTACGCTTAGTTTTTTTTTTTGGATATTTAATACTTAAAATCTTTAATAATGTCTTCCAAATATCTAATTCTTCTTTGATCATTTTTTAAGCTTTAAATCTTCATTTTAAATGCATATTCTTATTTAGGTCCAAAATCACCTCGCATGTATAAAACATATAGAATTAAATCGATTAACACTTGCAAGAAAAACTAATGTAATTGAGCAGATAAATATGCAATATTTAGGCGTTATCACACCCCCAACTAGCATTTTTTTTTTAGTTATGAGTAAAACATAAGAAAAATTTTGAATTCGAAAATAATTCTGAAAAGAAACCAATACTGTAATCTTAAATAATTTCAATCTAAACCAATACAGAGAGAACTAAATCAAGCATATTATTCACCTAAGTTCCAGTACTTTAATAAATATTCCAATTAAATTCAAAGTAATAATTATATAATTGAATAATTTCCAATATTAAGTTTCATGAATGTATTATGCAGTCCAAACTTGAACAACACCACAAATCAAGTTTTTCTACTTTCATCTTTATAATGATAATCAAATAAATGAACAAATCAACCAAAGCATAAAGCAGAACTTGCCTTACAGCTCAACACTTAATTCTTCCAGTTCTCTCTCTCTTTTTTTTTTTCCACGCAATGGCTTTCTCATTTTAGACTATTGAAGTAGTGGAGAAACACATTGAGCCTGAAGATGATAATACGTAGTATCGCAGGCTATGGAGTCCATCACAAAGGACTTCTATCCAAACCAGTCCCATACCTAATTTGGATAGTCAGACTCAATGTGGTAAACTCCTGATCTCAGGTTAGTCGCATTCCCCAACTGAAATCCTAGCCATTGTGAAGGTACATGTAACGAATAGTTGCGCACCACCAGCTCGAGTGGATAGTGAATGAATGAATGAATGAATGAGTATGCAACTCCTGCTCCACAAATTAGTACTGTACATCTCTGGGATCATCACCGGGGTCTAGTACACTCTACATGCAAATTACCGCCCACTAACGTGTGACCATGCAAGTGGAAGAGACCTCACTATTCGCCTGGCCAGTAGTCAGCCAATATCTACCTGGCACGTTGATAGCGGACCAATTCATGAGCTAGTTAAACTCAGCGTAGCTATGCCCCCACTCTCGGGTGGGTAAGGCCACACCCCCTCCCAACCGACCATGACATAGTGGGAGACGCGACCTCCTAGTATTCAGAACTCGGGCACTCATGTATCCACTCGGTCTCGACGTAGGGGTGAATCCTGGCCTCGGAGGTTTAGGGACTTTCACCCACAGACATCTAAAGTGCCCAGATGCTCGAACCAAACATTTTCGGTGTTCTATCTGGCCATCTACGATATGCCTGTGGAGGTCACAGCCCTGAGGTCGCTAGGGCGTAAAGTAATCACAATCACATAATGCAAGATGCATGAGTCATACAATCCAGTCATGCATCAATCCTGTGCATACCGTGCGCTTATGTGAGATAACCTCCGCCTATCAGAGATTCTCATACAACCTGCCCAATGATATATGCAATGGTCAACCACATCTCATAACAAACATGCAGATGATGCGTATGGGCATGTATCATGATGCTATGCTGTCACATACTCATAATCATTATCAATAACCGGCATCTACAATCGACCTTGACAATGTGGACATTTAACCGACATTGCCCCCAAGGTATGACCCATATAGAGCCTAACATATAGTGGACCCATGGCCTCACACAAGGGCCAAATATACAACACCATGGGCCTCACTTAAGAACTTAATACACATTATGATGGGCCTCTCACATGGGCCTAATATACATCACAATGGGGTCCATCGCTTGGCCCTCAAATGCATCACAATGAGCCTCATCACATAGGCCTCATATTCATCATATTAGGCCTTAAACATGAGCTGAATACACATCACAACGGGCCTCAAATATGGGCAGCATATACATCACATTGGGCCTCGACAATCGAAATCAGCCTCGATAATCTGCCTTGACAATCAGAATCGGTAATCGGCTACAATAATCAGAATCGACAATCGGTCACAATAATCGGCCTTGATCGATAATCGGAATGGGAAAATCATCCACGTCAATCGGAATTGGCTATGACAATTGGCCTTAATCGCTGATCGGCAATCGGCCACGACAATCGGAATTGACCGATAATCGAAATCGGCAAATCGGCCATGTCAATCGGAATCAGCAATCGGTTATGATAATCGGCCTTGATCGCTAATTGGCAATCGGCCACGTCAATCAGAATCGACAATCGGTCATGATAATCAGCCTCGATCACTAAACGATAATCGGCCACGACAATCAAAATCGATCGATAATCGGAATCGATCAATAATCGGAATCGGTAAATTGGCCATGTCAATCGGAATAGGCAATCAGTCATGATAATCGGCTTCGATTGCTAATCGGCAATCAGCCATGACAATCGGAATTGATCGATAATCGGAATTGGTAAATCGGCCACGTCAATCGGAATTGACAATCGGTCACGATAATTGGTCTCGATCGCTAATCGGCAATCAGCCATGACAATCGAAATTGATCGATAATCGAAAATGGTAAATCAGCCATGTCAATCGGAAACGGTAATCGGTTATGATAATCGGCCTCGATCGCTAATCGGCAATTGGCCACGACAATCGGAATTGATCGATAATCAGAATCGATAAATCGGCCACGTCAATCGGAATCGGTAAATCGGTCACGATAATCGGCCTCGATCACTAATCGGCAATCGGCCACAACAATCGGAATTGATCGATAACCGAAATTGGCAAATCGGCCATGTCAATCGGAATTGGCAATCAGTCACGATAATCGGCCTCGATATTCAACCTCGGCGTGAGGCGGGGTCCATAGATAGACGGTCAATGATGGACCAATTAAAATCAATGGGGCCCAAGTATTTGGGTTAACCCACGAGAGAATGATGAGGAAAGGCCTAACAAGGCCTAAGGGAAGGTCACAATATGGATGTTCAATCATCATTGCCCATTAATGTGGACATCTAACCAACATTGCTCCCAAGGAGTGACTTACATATAGAGCCAAAATATATAATGAGCTCGTGGCCTCTCATAAGGGCCATATACACATTAAGTGAGCCGCATCGCATGGGCCTCGAATACATCACAATGGGCCTCGCTCATGGGCCTCGAATACATCACATTGGGCCTCGAAGACATCAAATTAGGCCTCGCCCATGGGCCTCAAATACATTACATTGGGCCTCGAATACATCACATTGGGCCTCGTCCACGGGCCTCAAATACATCACATTGAGCCTTGCCCATGGGCCTCAAATTCAAGCAGGTGGGCCCCATCATATAGGCCTTAAATACAAGGTAGGTGGGCCCTATTACATGGGCCTCAAATATTCATGATGGGCCTTATGGATGGGCCGCACTAATGGCCTTCGAGTGGGCTTGGACCACACGAAAACCATTTCAGTAGTTACAGGAGTAACATGAGTATCACTGTACACTATCATTCCATGAAGCACATGCACTATTAAAGATGATCTGCACTGTCCAAACATTGTCCAGGTAAGGTAGCACCAACCAAATATTTCCTATGTAAATCCGTGCCATCCAAATATTGGACAGCACATCCAAACATTGTCTAGCACCGTCCAACATAATCTGGATGGTGTGGATGAAATAAAACATCATGGTGGTCTCCAAGTAGTGGCCCACCAGAGATTTAAATCTGCCTCAGCTAGAGGCAAGCCTTAAAACGAGCTTGCCAATGGATTGACGGTTTGGATGGGATACATCCACATGGGGGACCCCAGAACTTGCTGACATTAATTGGCAGATGGGTCCCACCATCTGGACGGTTGGATGGGTGGGGTTCGTGTCCCTAACGGGTGGACAATTAGATGCAATACATATACAAATGAGGTAAGCCCCACCCCTCACACATGCAGCACATTTGGGGTGGGCCCACAGCTGCCAAAACGGATGGTCAGTGCAGATAAAATAGATAATACATGGTGGGTCCACACAACACTCGTTGATGTCCAGCAAGTTGCTGGTGCACCAGCTAATTCACTTCATCAGGTGGGTCCCACATGGGGCCCACTGTATTCAAATATATATATATATATATATAATATTATTTAGATATATGTATATAACATCCAATCCAGCATGTCCAGCATCTAGACGCTGGACGTTGGATGGACAATGTTGATATAAACACATGCATTGTGTTGGGTAGGCCCCACCATTTGAACGGTTTGGATGACTCCCATCCATGTGGGGTCCCACGTGGGGCTGCCATAATGTTATATATATTCATAATATATAGATATTATTACTTGTAATGTTAACACTTAGGGATACACATAGCAAATCTCGGGACGAGATTTTTGTTAAGGGGGGTAGATTGTAACACCCCATACTTTCAGTACTCGGGTGTCACCACGTAGATCCAAATTAGCTTACATATATGCAATTACCCACATAATTTACCTTACACATCACTATCCAACAACTCTCAATCTATATATCCATCTTAAATCCTTAGATTTTAGACTATGACAACTCACAACATTATAATAAGATTTGGAATCAATCTGTCCGTTTGACTATCACAAGTTAAACTGTATTTAAATAAATGAAAATCTTATTTGTATAATTTAAGTATGATGACATCTCATCATACACCTATTTAGTACAATCAATTTGTATGAAACCAATATAGGGATCAAAATCACAAGATCCACCATTCATCAGTTTACAACGCCCCGAAGAAAGATTATTTCTATTCAACTCCCAAATCTCACCTAAAACATTCATTAGGACCCCTAGGGTTATCAATAATGAAATACTAGGCAATCTAATCATTGGATTGGTTTATAATGGTCCTAATTCCTAATGACCTACAGTGTGGCCCACATCATGAATTATATATATAGTGTGCAGACAATAATAATAATAATAAATACAAAAAATGATATAAATACATGTATACACATAACAAAATAAATGAAATAAAATAAAATTATGAGTATTATATGGGCAGTAACAAGTCTTGAAGAGGTAGACAACCCATAGGGCCACTTTAACCGTTGACGATTGATATGGTGTAAATCTGACCACCATAACAATTATAATCATTCGTTAAGGGTCAAGATCTGGTTGGCATGGCCCACCTGGGTCTCACCATCGACTTGAAATAGGCCAGGGTCCCTATAAAGGGTTCCCAATGCAAATAAACGGAGTAGATCATGGTAATCACATTTCAGCGGACCCCTACACAATGCATGTACACAAAGGGTCCTTGGGCACGAGGTGTACTAAACCCAATGCTCGGTCAAACTAGCTCTGATCGAGCATTTCACAAATATCTTCCGCCTTTTCTCTCTCTGTTTCGAACCGACTCGCTTCAAGCCTGTAAGTGGGCCACCACAACCATTTTCCGAGCATTATAAACCGTTCAAATCTTTCATGGGACCCACACGATCAAAACGGTATAGCCGTTTGATCATTTGTAAACAGACGAAGGAGATTGAACGCCACCGTCCAATCCATGCCAAAAACAGACCGACCGAGGGCCTGTAAAAAGAGGGAGAGAGAAGCCGACTTCCTCTTTGGGAAGGGCAAAGCTCGGCCGTCCACGGTGAGGACGATCACAACCGTCCATCCCTCTCTCACTGGCTAAAAAATGAGGGCACTGTAGCCCTTAAAATCTATGCCAAGAGAAAGAGAAAGAGAGTGTAGGTGAAATAGAGAGTTGGGAGCTGAGAGTGTGAGAAGGTGAGAGAGACAAACCTGGTGCCGCACTGCGTCGACCCGACCCATGCAGGTTGAGTCGAGTCAGTGCAGTCCGGTCGAGTCAAGTTAAGAAAGAGAGTGAGTGAGGGAAGAAGAAAAAGGAGAAACAGGGAAACCGACCCAGGTGAGATAGGCTGTAACTGTTCCAGGGGAAAACATTTTCCTTTTGCTCGTTTCTCATTTCTTGATAGCCCCTCCTTTAGTTGCTTCTCATTTTTTTTAACTCTGTAGCATTAGCTAGTGGTAGGTAATGTTCACCTGGAAACAAATGGTGGTTGTAACTCGGGTCTGAGATCAGCCAAATAATGGCTAAAATCCGATCGAGAGAGAGAGTGGAAGACAACCTAGTCTCAGACCGAGATTGAGCCAATCAATGGCCATGGGACGGTCTGAGGAAGTAGTGTCGGTGGGTCCCTGTTTTGGGCTAGGACTGAGCCAACGAATGGCCCTGTTCCAGGCTGAAATCTGACCCAATCGGAGCCTCTATTTCGGGCTGAGATCCAGCCAAACAATGACTGGGATCGAAGCCAAACCAAAGCTCTGTTTGGAGCTAGTAGCACGTGTTGCAAATGGGCCATGCAGCGGCCCTGTTCAGGAGCTGAAACCGACCGAGAAATGGTTGGGTTTCAGTCAGGCAATGGACCTAAAATGGTGACCGTATGCCAGGCTAAGGTCGAGTAGTGTGAAGCTCTGCTTTGTGTTGGAGACAAGCCAATCAATGGCTGCCTTCTGAACTAAGATGTCAGGCCAAACATGGCCCTGCATGAAGGCTACTTGACTCAGCTCTGACGGTAGGAAGATGGGTCGACACCATGCCAATCCATGGCTAGGAAGATGACCCCGAACTAGGCCGCAAACAGACCTTCATGTGGCTGGAAGTGTGCCTTAGTCGGCCTTGCTGATGGTAGTGCATGGAGTCACGTAGGCTTTTTCTTTTCGGTGAACTGTACGCAGAAGGTGGGCTGCTCATGGGCCCTGCATAAATGCAGGTGGGCCTCACCCAAAATGACAGTGGGCTGCACCAACCAGGGGTCCTATGCTGACTGTAGGCCCCACCAATGTACTGATGGCTTGCACTGGTTATGGACCCACCCTGAGGTCAGGATCCACCCCAATCGTCCATCAAGGGCATTGCAAAGATCCATGGGCTGGACGTCCCTCAAAAAGCCCACCGCTGGTCGATTGGCAGCCAATGTAGGCTGCCATATTGCACATATCCGCATACATTCATGTGATGTATCCTAAGAGGTGGGTCCCGCATACCGTATGCATCCATCCATGCCACCCAGCAGGGTTGGGGCCCACCAATCACATGAGACCCACCTGTGAAGTGCATAAGTGGTGTGCGTGCACCAGAACGTGGAAACAGAGGACGCTGAACACTCCTCTGCCAATCAGTTCTCGTAAACTGATTGCAAAAAGTTGAGATCTCATCAGCTATGATGAGTCTGGGAAATCTGAATGGTCCACATGAAGCAGCACCTCATAAAACCCCTTGGTTTCAAATTTTACTTTAAACCGAAACTTTGGTGGGCCACAAGGAATGAAAACAGTTTCTTCCTTTAAATTGAAATTATTCTTGCTATGGCCCACCAGAATCTTGGGTCATGGTGAAAACTCACGCCCTGAGGTTTCTTGGGATTCTACATCTTATGGACCGTTCGGATTTGACACCCATGTTTACGCAGGACCCACACGTGAAGTAAATTGGCGGTGCATGCACCAGGAAGTGAAAATATGTCAGTTCACGTAAGCCACTGCAAAATTTCGAGATCTCCTCATGGCCGATGAATCTGGGAAATCTGAATGGTCCACTTGGAGCAGAACCTCATAAAACCCCCTGGTTCCCATTTTTACCTTGAACCAAAACTTGGGTGGGCCATGATTGATGCAAACAGTTTCTTCCCTTGAAAGTGCATTTATCTTTGTTATGGCCCACCAGAATCTTAGATCAGGATGAAAATTTACCTCCTAGGGTTTCTTGGGATTCCACATCTTATGGATCGTTCGGATTTGACACCCATGTCACAAGTGTGAAGGAGCGCACGTGTATTCATGTCTGCATGGTGAGACCTACACGTGTGGACCCCACTTTTGTGCTCTGGACATAAACTATCCAGGGATTGGATGTGATGCACCAGGATGCTCGATATTCATATACGTACCATATAATATACATATTGTAAACATAGATATACTATGTGATATATCTATAATGTATATAATAAATACATACATACCATATGGTACAAATATAATATGCATGCTTTGTACATAGATATACTGTGTGACGCACCCATATTGTACATAATGTATACACAGATATACTATGGGATGTATATAGTGGGCAAGCTCATCTATATGGCGGTGGGCCACATATGGGGGCCCCTCCATGATATAAATGCTTATCTGCCCGTCTTGAAATGGACCCCACCAACTAGGTAACTGTATATTGTGCCACTTATTGGGACAAGTATTGTCGGCCTTGTACTCCTCTCAATAAGCACCAAACCATCACGATTTGGGCCTTTCGACCAACCATGGAGTCCTAGAATCTTAAAACTTATCAGCTAATGCAAGGGATTACTCTAGGAATCTGTTCAAGTGACGCAGAGACGCTAGCTTCTCGAGAGGGCTCACACCAAAGGATGCCCTACAACTTGTCTGGTGATGATTCTTCCCTTTGAGCTTTCCATCTTCTCATTAGCTTAAGTTATAGTTGTTATTTAAATTCATAATTAATATCTCTCTTTATAATCACATGTGTTAGCTAGTGGAAATTGAATTATTGTATTATATGTTTTATGATTATCCTGTATAACTGTTCATGCTTGTGGATTGCTTATGGAACTTAAACTGGTACATTAGTGGGAAATTCCCACATATGAATGTACACCCATACTTGGGATGTAACTTAACAAGTTGTGATCGTAATGGACCTTCGACTTGGTGGTTATTGAGCGGTGGTCTAGATGGACCATTGATGTGGGCCTACCATCCAGGGTTGTTGTGCCCAATGGTTTTTAAGGATGGTCTTGATCGTATGGTTTTGATATCGGCCCTATGTGGCCTACTTTGATATCGCCCTATGTGGCTTTGATCTAGTATTTTCCTATATAGGTTTGATGTTTTATTTTGTGCAACCATGCGATAGTAAGCCCCTTATATTGTAATGTGATTAGTCACTAGTCAATGGGGTTCCATTAAACATCCTAAGGTGGTAGTCTCATGGGCCGGGGATGGTGGCAATAGGACACTATGCCCGAGCCGTCGGCTTACGCTGGGCCATGTGCTCCCCGTAGTGACCTTTGAGCTTACCTAAATTGGCTGGTTTTAAATGGATTAATAATGACTTGGCTAATCATGCATACATGGCATATTTCGATGACTTGGATCACTCTGCCCTGCGATTACGCTGAATGTTGCGCTTATGACCAGTCATTCGATAACGATATTGACTTGGATCACTCTGCCCTGCGATTACACTGAATGTTGTGCTTATGACCAGTCATTCGATGATGATATTGACTCGGATTATCATGCCCTACGATTACGCTGAATGTTGCGCTGATGACCAGTCTTATCCCTGGGTGACGACCCCAATGTCCGTCCGGATGTTTTTCCCGGGACATTGCCTGTCTGGATGTTTTACCCGGGGCACAGACCGTCTGGATGTTTTACCCGGGTCGATCATTACATTCATGCATCCATGCATCTAACAAGAATGCATTTACTCTGTTTTAGTTGTCTGTATGTTTTATACTATTTCTTACCTAATGCGGCAGTGTGTAATCTTGAGGGGAATTCACAGTGAGTTGGCCACTCATCCATCAAATATAAAACCGTACAGGTAATATAGGTGGCTTAAGTGATATGCATATTCAAACTTGATAAGGAGCAGGGTACGATCACCAGGAATGCTTGACTGTATGCTTGGAGGAGCTGTGTGATCTTGCGGCTTATATTTATATGCTTTCTATTATTTTCTCATATATTAGAACATGTAATTCTTGTATTTGTAAATTTTGGACATTGGTTTGTATAAGTCATTATGGGCATATTTGAATAATAATGAAATTTTCCTTTATGTCGATTTGTCCACACTACGCTCATTTGCTTACTCTGATAAAAGAAAAATATTATATCTGACCATCCTTTAAAGTTAACACTCGGGTTTTTGGGACACGGATCATATACTCGGGTCCTGAAAACCGGGGCGTTACAGATGGCCTGGATGCAAATGCTTGCAACGGACGGGTCCACATATGTGGGTCTACATGTGTGGCCCACCAACAGCTTGAATAAAGCTCATATTTGTGTTTTCCCTTCATCAAGCCTGTCCAAATGGACAGGCGGCAGGGTGGGCCTCACATGTGGACTATGGTGTGGTCCACTAAATGGATAGCATGGAAAAATATATAAATCTTGGAGTGGGCCATCAACAATGAAAGAGAGATAGAGAGAGACAAAGGGAGAGAGAGGAACGGTGTAGTGGAGGGACCCCGCCACTATGGTCTCCTCTATGATCATAATACATATATCAAAGTGGGTCCCACATACAAGTGTGCCCTCAAATGGAAATCAATGGTAGATCACCCACCTTTGATCTCCTCTTCCTTCTTCCGCCTATAACCTCTAGAGCTCTAATGGAATGATCCCAACGGTCAAGATGAACTTTGGATGGTGGGGATGGGAGGTAGGAAGGTGGTAAGGAGTAGGCCACACTTGACTCTCTCATAGGAGGCTTAGACGTTGGCTCTCCTTTGGTGCTTGGGATGGAGTGAGAAAATGAAAGTGAGGATGGGTTGTTGTAAGGGAGATGGGATGGAGGGTATGATTTCTTTTAACTTTTGATAAGAAGGGAATGGTTAGGTATGAGTGTTGTTGACTTGGTGAAGAGAGAGGTATGGATGAGTAATGGCTTATGATGGGATGTACTTGACTTATGATTGATGTGATTAATGGGACATGTTGTAGAGATTCTCTCGGAATTCGTAATACGCAATGTTTTCCTCAAACTGAACGCAAGCCCACATCTTCTGGCTTAGGTATCGCCTCGGCGCGTGAGAGGCGGTGTCAGAACCGCGGCGACGGCGCGGTTGCACTGGTACAAGTCTCGGGTCGAGCCGACCCCGATATGCCGCACTCGGCTTAAGATCACACGTAATCGCTGATAACAAATCGTAAGTTGTCGAAATTCGACCGGGAGAACCGCAGAGGTCTATGGAACGATATTGGCTAGGATATGGGTCGTACAGAATAGGCAAGGGAAGAAGGAGCACCACACACACACACACACACACACACACATATATGTCAAGGCACAATTAATTTACAAAAGGATGAGAGTAACTATTTCTAATCTCAACCTCACGCCCCCACGACGCCTCACCAATACTAATGTGACCCCTATTGAACCTTAGACCCTGGATCAGAAACAGTCGAAACTGAGATACCTTGCAGCCCTACTGCATGGTCGTGCATATCGTCGGCGACTCCTCCTTCTAACTGAGGGTCCTGCTGAGCCGCATAAGACCTGCCCTAGGTCTATTAGGGAGGCGTATGTCCTCCCCCAAAGAGGTCGTTGCTGTTGAAAATATGGGGGCACTCACGCTTGTGATTCCCCGTCTCACCACATCTGAAGCAAACGCCCGTGAACGGTCCCTGTGGTGGTGTCGAAAGTGCTACTGGCCCTCGAAAGGATGGACGGTTCCTATGCCTTTGCGGCCGTCTACGCTACTACTGCTAGGAACTACTAGAGGGGGTCTTCCTCTTCTGGTCTCCTCTATGGTGACGAGCTCTTTGCAAATCATTCCATTCTGCCTTGTAAATTTGGGCCCTCAGAACTACCTGCTCAAAGGTCGGGAGCATATGTCCGACGGCACGGCTCCTGAGGCCAAAACATAAGTCGTTCTCAAAACGGCGGGCCTTTCACTCCTCATTATCAACAAAATACGTCACGAACCTCGATAGTGCCATGAAACGTGCCGCATATTGTGCCACAGACATGTCCACCTGCACTAAGGTCTCGAAATCTAACACTTGCTACCGACGAATGTGGTCGGGGAAGTATTACTGCTCGAATCGGTCTACAAAATCCTCTCATGTCTAGACGAAATCGGGCCCTACAACACAAGTAACGGAGGTCCATCAGTGCTTGGCCTCACCATGGAGAAGAAATACTGTCAATCGGACCCGCTGCTGGGTAGTACATGCCATAGTATTAAAAATCTTCTCCAAATCAGAGCACCATCTCTCCGCTGCAGTCGGATCTGGCTCGCCCTGGGAATGTGGGGGATCAAGTTGTCTGGAATCTTGAAGAAGAGCACTTGCACACGCCTACTGTGCTTGGGCTGGTGAAACAACGAGGTGCCTGCCCTGCCCCTGAAGGGTGGCAGTCACAGCTTACAACATCTGTTGTAACTAGGAGGCACTCATGGGTTCTGCCGGATCTGAACCGGTCTTGGGTAGAGGAGCGACATCCTCAAGCAGAGAAGCAGATGCCGCTCGGGTTACTCGCTTGGGTGTCATGTCCTACATGAAGGAACAATGACTTATTATCCTTGACCATTTTCAAATGCACGCACAATAGGGAGATATATCTGGAAGTTTCTAAATTATTCGAACTTGGAGACTTAATCATTCTAAGTCCTCAACAATCACAGTGTAGGATAGCTATCAGCAGATATGTGATGTTATCCTCAGGTATTCCCAAGTTATGATCTGATACCGACTTCTGTCATGCCCCCAAACTCGAAAACCAGGCTCACAAAATTTTCGATCGCCAAATCCAGTGCCTACAACCTCCGTTGCACACCATTCTTAGCTCTCAGCGCCTATACGCTAGTTTTCGATCCTGGGATCTTACAAGAATGATTTTCAATATGAATATGTCTCGTAAGAAGCTTAACTACAAGTATACCCAAATCACAAGAACAACATCATCACCACATATCCACTAATATAATCATTTCAACACAATGCTGAAAGGGAAAAATACATGCATATAATAAAAATCTTTACAAAGCTCAGCTGCATGCTCCTGCTCCTGCTCAGTTACGACTACGTCCTAGCGTCACCTGCACGCATCTATCATGCATAAGCTTACAAAAAGCTTAGAGGGTGGTGTAAGTATATGAGCAGTATATGCGTGCTCAGAATGTAATATCAGAGTAAATGGAAATACTGGTAAGTCAACGAACCATACAATAACAGAGTAAATAGTAGTACTGACAAGTCCTATAAAAATATCATCAACCTAATCCAGGATATGCAATGAAAAGACATAACAAGCTAATGTCATATACTAAGAAGCTAATGTAGGTCAGTTATACAATGCGGAGACATAATGAGTCAAATATCAGATACCGATGATATAATACCCTATATAATTCTGAAGAGCTACGAATACCATCAGCCTCATCTAAGTTATATGAATGTAGAAACATAGCAACCTAAAATGCCATATGCCGCAGATGTAATGCAATATTCGGTGCGAATGGAATGACCATGTTACAGTGTGAAGTCGAGATGATAGTACATAGTATCGCAGGCTATGGAGTCCATCACAAAGGACTTTTATCCAAACCAGTCCCATACCTAATTTGGATAGTCAGACTCAATGTGGTAAACTCCTGATCTCAGGTTAGTCGCGCTCCCCAACTCAAATCCTAGTCATTATGAAGGTACATGTAACGAATAGTTGCACACCACCAGTTCGAGTGGATAGTGAATGAATGAATGAGTATGCAACTCCTGCTCCACAAATCAGTACTGTACATCTCTGGGATCATCACCGGGGTCTAGTACACTTTACATGCAAATCACCACCCACTGACGTGTGACCATGCAAGTGGAAGAGACCTCACTATCCGCCTGGCTAGTAGTCAGCCAATATCTACCTAGCACGTTGATAGCGGACCAATTCATGAGTTGGTCAAACTCAGCGTAGCTATGCCCTCTACTCTCAGGCGGGTAAGGCCACACCCCCTCCCAACCGACCACGACATAGTGGGAGACGCGACCTCCTAGTATTCAGAACTCGGGCACTCATGTATCCACTCGGTCTCGACGTAGGGGCGACTCCTGGCCTCGGAGGTTTAGGGACTTTCACCCACTGATATCCAAAGTGCCCAAATGCTCGATCCAAACATTTTCGGTGTTCCATCTGGCCATCCACGATATGCCTGTGGAAGTCACAGCCCTGATGTCGCTAGGGCGTAAAGTAATCACAATCACATAATGCAAGATGCATGAGTCATACAATCCAATCATGCATCAATCCTGTGCATACCGTGCGCTCATGTGAGATAACCTCCGCCTATTAGAGATTCTCATACAACCTGCCCAATGATATATGCAATGGTCAACCACATCTCATAACAAACATGCAGATGATGCGTATGGGCATGTATCATGATGCTATGCTATCACATACTCATAATCGTTATCAATAACCGGCATCTACAATCGACCTCGACAATGTGGACATTTAACCGACATTGCCCCCAAGGTATGACCCATATAGAGCCTAACATATAGTGGACCCATGGCCTCACACAAGGGCCAAATATACAACACCATGAGCCTCACTTAAGAACTTAATACACATTATGATGGGCCTCTCACATGGGCCTAATATACATCACAATGGGGTCCATCGCCTGGCCCTCAAATGCATCACAATGGGCCTCACACATAGGCCTCATATTTATCACATTAGGCCTTAAACATGAGCTAAATATACATCACAACGGGCCTCAAATACGGGCCGCATATACATCACATTGGGCCTTGATGATCGGCCTCAATATCTGGCCTCGACAATCGGAATCAGCCTCGATAATCGGCCTCGACAATCGGAATCGGTAATCGGCCACAATAATCGGAATCGACAATCGGTCACTATAATCAACCTTGATCGATAATCGGAATAAAAAAATCGGTCACGTTAATCGGAATCGCCAATCGGTCACGATAATTGGCCTCGATCGCTAATCGGCAATCGGCCACGACAATTGAAATTGATCGATAATTAGAATCAGCAAATCGGCCACGTCAATCGGAATCGACAATTGGTCATGATAATCAGCCTTGATCGCTAATCGACAATCGGCCACGACAATCAGAATTGATTGATAATCGGAATCGATAACTTGGCCATGTCAATCGGAATTGGCAATCGGTCATGATAATCGGCCTTGATCACTAATCGGCAATCGGCCACGACAATCGGAATCGATCGATAATCAGAATCGATCAATAATCGAAATTGGCAAATCGACCATGTCAATCGGAATCGGCAATAGGTCATGATAATCGGCCTTGATAGCTAATCGGCAATCGGCTATGACAATTAGAATTGATCAATAATCAAAGTCGACAAATCGACCGTGTCAATCGGAATCGGCAATCGGTCACAATAATCGGCCTCGATCACTAATCGGCAATCGGCCACGACAATCGAAATTGATCGATAATCAGAATCAACAAATTAGCTATGTCAATTGGAATCAACAATTGGTCATGATAATCGGCTTCGATCACTAATCGGCAATCGGCCACAATAATCAGAATTGATCGATAATCGGAATCACAAATCGGCCATGCCAATCGAAATTGGCAATCAATCATGATAATCAGCCTTGATATTCAACCTCGGCGCGAGGCGAGGTCCATAGATAGACGATCGATGATGGACCAATTAAAATCAATGGGGCCCAAGTGTTTGGGTTAACCCACGAGAGAATGATGAGGAAAAGGCCTAACAAGGCCTAAGGAAAGGTCACAATGTGGATGTCTAACCATCATTGCCCATCAATGTGGACATCTAACCAACATTGCTCCCAAGGAGTGGCCTACATATAGAGCCAAAATATAAATGAGCTCGTGGCCTCACATAAGGGCCATATACACATTAAGTGGGCCGCATCGCATGGGCCTCGAATACATCACAATGAGCCTCGCTCATGGGCCTTGAATACATCACATTGGGACTCACCCACGGGCCTCGAAGACATCACATTAGGCCTCACCCATGGGCCTCGAATACGTCACATTGGGCCTTGCCCACGGGCCTCGAATACATCACATCGGGCCTCGCCCACGGGCCTCAAATACATCACATCGGGCCTCACCTACGGGCCTCGAATACATCACATTGAGCCTTGCCCATGGGCCTTAGATTCAAGCAGGTGGGCCCCATCATATAGGCCTTAAATACAAGGTAGCTAGGCCCTATCACATGGGCCTCAAAATACAAGGAAGGTGGGCCCTATCACATGGGCCTCAAATATATATCATGATGGGCCTCATGGATAGGCCGCACTAATGGCCCTTAAGTGGGCTTGGACCACACGAAAATCATTTCAATAGTTACAAGGGTAACATGAATATCACTGTACACTATCATTCCATGAAACACATGCACCATTACAGATGATAGCACTGTCTAAACATTGTCCAGGCAACGCGGCACCACCCAAATATTGCCTATGTAAATCCTCGCCATCCAAATATTGGACAACACATCCAAACATTGCCCACCACCGTCCAGCATAATCTGGACAGTGTGGATGAAATAATACATCATGGTGGTGTCCAAGTAGTGGCCCACCAGAGATTTAAATCTGGCAAGCCTTAAAACGAGCTTGCCAATGGATGGACAGTTGGATGGGACACATCCACACGTGGGAGCCCAGAACTTGCTGACATTAATTGGCAGATGGGTCCCACCATCTAGATGGTTGGATGGGTGGGGTTCGTGTCCCTAACGGGTGGACGGTTGGATGCAATACATATGCAAACGAGGTAGGCCCCACCCCTCACACGTGCAGCAAGTGTGGGTTGAGCCCACAGCTGCCAAAACGGATGTTCAGCGCAGATAAAATACATGATGCATGGTGGGTCCACACAGCACTCGCTGACGTCCAGCAAGTTGCTGGTGCACCAGCTAATTCACTTCATCAGGTGGGTCCCACATGGGGCCACTCCCATCCAAGTGGGGTCCCACGTAGGGATACCATAATGCTATATATATACATAATATATAGATATTATTATTATATTAATTCTTTTCTCTCTCTCTTTTTTTTTTTTTTCTTTAAATCGTCTGGACTCTAGACGTTCTTTGGTGGACGGATTGGATACATGATCTATGCATAAAGTGGGTCCCACGTGGGGCCATCAGGTGATATTTATTTTATATATATATATAATGCTTTATATAGCCAGCGTTCAGGCCCTGGATGGCCTGGATGCAAATGCTTGCAACGGACAGGCTCACATATATGGGTCTACATGTGTGGCCCACCAACAGCCTGAATAAAGCTCATATTTGTGTTTTCCCTTCATCAAGCCTGTCCAAACGGACAGGCGGCAGGGTGGGCCTCACATGTGGACTATGGTGTGGTCCACTAAATGGATATCATGGAAAAATATATAAATCTCTGGGTGGGCCATCAACAATGAAAGAGAGATAGAGAGAGAGAGAGAGAAAGAGAGAGGGACGTTGTAGTGGAGGGACCCCGCCACTATGGGCCCCTCTATGATCACAATACATACATCAAAGTGGGTCCCATATACAAGTGGGCCCTCAAATGGAAATCAACGGTATATCACCCACCTTTGATCTCTTCTTCCTTCTTCCGCCTATAGCATCTAGAGCTCCAATGGAACGATCCCAATGGTCGAGATGAACTTTGGATGGTGGGGATGGGAGGTTGGAAGGTGGTAAGGAGTGGGCCACACTTGACTCTCTCATAGGAGGCTTGGACGTTGGCTCTCCTTTGGTGCTTGGGATGGAGTGAGAAAATGAAAGAGAGGATGAGTTGTTGTAAGGGAGATGGGATGGAGGGTATGGTTTCTTTTGACTTTTGATAAGAAGGGAATGGTTAGGTATAGGTGTTGTTGACTTGGTGAAGAGAGAGGTATGGGTGAGTGATGGCTTGTGATGGGATGTACTTGACTTATGATTGATGTAATTGATGGGACATGCCATAGAGATTCTCTCAGAATTCGCAATGCGCGGTGTTTTCCTTGAACTGAATGCGGGCCCACATCTCCTGGCCTAGGTATCGCCTCGGCGCGCGAGAGGCGGCGTCAGAACCGCGGCGACAGCGCGGTCGCACTGGTACAAGTCTCGGGTCGAGCCAACCCTGATATACCGGATTCGGCTTAAGATCACGCGCAATCGCTGATAACAGATTGTAGGTCACCAGAATTCGACCGGGAGAACCGCGGAGGTCTATGGAACGATATTGGCTAGGATACGGGTCATACAGCTTCCTTGCCTTCTGTCCAAAAGAACAACGTCCCCTGGGGCATTTTTGGACAAGCAACATGATGGAAGGTTTAGATCTTCCAACTGTTCAACGATGGTGGCCCACTTGTGTTCGTACGTAGCTCTGTTTCACAATAGAGCATCGTATGTAGGCCGCTGTGAAAAATAGTTTGCCCATGATTGGTATCAGATAAGGGATCCATTTCATTAATTGGAATGCTCTCGAAAAACCATTTGGGAAGGAATGTTTTTGGAATGAAATGGGTGTGGCCCATACGATCTTCTATTCTACCGTTTATCTTGCATGCGGATGAGATCTTCATACGTCTGCTTGCATGGTGAGAAAGGACACATAGGCGTGGGTTGTGGCTAACCCTCGGGACAAATGGATGGCTTGGATCTTCTAACTGAGTGAGCAATGGGCCCCACAACTGAAATCAGCGTTCGCACGTTGCGGACGCTGTTGGGTTTCTCTGTTTGGGAAGAAAGGTCGGTCAGAGACCTTTGACCAGGTTTTCTTAGTCCGATACACCGAGAGTGCACTGACAATTGCCAATGGGCCCCAATGTATTGTACATGAGAAATTTGCTCCGTCCATCTGTCTCGTCAGCTCATTTAAGGCATTGTTTCCAAATTTGAAACGTATCCAGAGATTAGGTGGGCCCCAAATCACTGATTTGGTGTCTGATCTATCCATTGGGCCACTTCCACAGGGATCCGATGGCTAAATTTTGACGTGTACAGTTAATTTATGGTCCTCAAGCCATGCATGAAATTTTGAGCCGAATGGATGGTGGAAACCCTGTGATCTTGCATTCTGGCTAACTTTCAGGCCACTTGAGCTTCAGTTTCTCGATTTTCTCGGATCTTTGGCATATAAATCTGTCGATCTTAGTCCCCTGGGGTCCATCCCTTGCCTTGGTGATGCATGAGCATTAAATCCAAGCTTTTAACATCCTATTTCAATCCAAGCTCGTAAATACACCCTGCATCATAAACACGATTAAATTGGGCCGTTAAACAATACCATGTTTGTAAATCCAGGCAATAACTGGGGTCTGATATGCAATATTTGACCCTCAACACAACCCCCAACCAGCATCTTACTAGTCCCAAGCAAAGTATGTGAAAAATAAGTTGAGAATTACAGGACAATTTCTATAAACTCGAGTGATTTTTGAAAAATAATCCAGATACTAGAATTCTAAAGATTCATAAATGTTGGGCATTACTTCCTCCTGGACTCAAGTGTACGGTAAATTTCGTAGTCAAGTTCGAAGTATTAATCCATCAATCAGAAAAATTCTAAACATTGAGTTCCATGGGTGTATAGTGCAACCTCAACTCATCACAATTAAAGATCCAATCGTCAATTTCATGATAGCATTGATAATCAAAAGAGTATTAAGGATAACCATACTTAAATCAAAACTTGCCTCATAGTTCATCTTTTCATTCTTCCAGCTTTTGATTTTTCCATCGAGGGGGAGGGGAATCGAATCCGCACCTATAGGGAGCAAACCTATGGTGAAGATCGTACACCCAACCCTTTCCTGATGACAACTTTTTTTTTTAGCTGGGTATTCTTTTTCTTTCATTCTTTTTTCTCTTTTTTTTTTTTCAATTCTTCTTTTGAACATGATGAAAAAATTCCCCAGGTTGGTTCCTTTCATGCTTAATGATCACCAAGTTACAATTCAATATTAAATTGAAACCTTAATGTGCAAGCGAGATGTGATATGTGAAATCATGACTCAATGAATGGTTAAAACTTCTAATCATGGATTAACAATTCAAACTTAATTGTGAAATCTAATAGATAACTGAATCCCAGAGTCATAAATTACCAACATCACTTATCTCGTAATTCTAAATCTAAGATGACCATCAAAATCACTTCGAATTCACAAGAAATTCTAGAAAAATTTAAAAATTTTCACAATTTTTGCTCAAGACCAAGAAAACACTGATTAAGTAACCTAATTTCCCACCCCAACCTAAAATCGACATTGTCTTTAATGTAAAAGATATATGATCATGCAATGCACATGGGACAACAAAAGTAAATGAAACATGATGGGAAGATAGTACCTGAATAACGAATTGAGAGACTTTTCTATAGAGATCTCAGCTTAAGATTGGGTCAGTACGAGAGTGAAACACGAAAGTCAACCATCCTACAACAACGTATCAAGCAAACTAAGCTAACGGCATAAAACCGTCTATCCTAAAATAGCATAAAGCAAACTATCCTAGTCCTATAAAAGTTGGTAAAAAATATTCGATCATGCCGCAAGGTTCCTCTTCTGGCCAATATCTTGATAAGTTTCTCAGTAAGTTCCCCTTTTTGCAATAGGCTTAGACGCCTTGGAGCATGACTTTTCAGAGAAACTTATGTACCTCATAAGAAATTATTCGTTGAATTGCTTGAGGTATCTAGAGTATATATGATTTACCTGTGATAGAAGAAGTTTCAACGTTAGTGTCCCATGGTGAATCAGAGACTACAAGTAGATAAAGTTCAGAAAATGTCTCAGGAAGTGATGTAGTCTCAACACATTCGAAAGTATCAGACTTCGGTTCCATTGTCAGCTCCTCCTCCTTTAATGGTAGACAGTGAGGATCTGGGGAGGGAGGAGCTTCAGAGTAAGGGTTCTCTCGGTCCGTGACAACTACCGAGATGTTGTCTTGCAAGGCATTCACTATGTCTCTTATCATGGGATCGTTTGAATTTGCAAAGTGTGCTAAGAAATCATTCAAAGAGTTAGGGAATTCAACTGAGAGTAACTCATTCTTCACATTGAAGTTTGTGATGTGCTGCCCAAGGAGTCCATCGTCTTTAAGAGTAAACAGAGGTATGCTCTCTTGCTCCAGCCCTGCACAACCAGATTGAGGGTCAGTAGACGAAGCATTGATGTGAGGACTCTGTTCATTGATACTACTCAGAAGAGGCATTGAATCGTTAAAATTCAACAGTTTAGATGGTGGCCTCAACTGGGTGGTTTCAAATTCCAGAGTCATATCAAGTAACTCGTCCATCTCCCGAATCATATCATCATTCAATTCAGGGGAGTGGTCCAAACATGTCTCTAAGAGATAGAAGGGTCTGTTGTAAGGAGCTCATGCACTTTTAAATCAGACATGTCAGGTGAGTGGAGTAGCTCATTATGACCGCTCCCTTCGTGTACTTCTTGATCATTGACCTGAACCAAACTTGAGATTAATTCCAGGGAAACTGGGGCTGCACATTCATAATCTTCATCCCAATACTCATCATATTTTAGTTCAGTGTAGTGCACATTTGGGATGGGATCACTTTTCTCACATTATATTCCCAGATTGGGTTGAGGTTCACATAAACCAACCTCTTCCTCATCATTGAAATTTAGTGTGTCCTGTGAATGAAGTGTGTCATCATCATTATATTTGAAAGACACCCATGTCTCTTCACCATTCTTTTGAACAATCATTGAGATTGACTCATCGGGAAATTGAACCGTATGCTTATTAATGGAATCTAACTCCTTATTCCAAATTCCAGAGTTCTTCACAATCGCATCATGTGAACTCCCCTGTTGAATATCTTTTATAAGTTCTTGTAGTCTTTTAATGTATTTTGTTGGCTGAGCTCTAAAGTTTGAAAGGAATTTTGAATTGAATTCTCTTGGATTGTTTCTGGTTGAATTTTAAAGGTAGAGGACCTAAGAGAATTATCACTTGAAGTAAGTGCTTCCAAAGTTTTTATAGTTTCCATAAAACAGGCCATGTTACGCTGAAAGGAATCCTCTTGGATCATTTCTGGTTGGATCTCAATGGTAGGGTATCCAAGAGAATAATCATTATAACATGTTGTTAGTTCATCTTCCCAATTTTGATGTTTTCACTGGTTATAGTCATACAGATCATACGTAGGAGAATATGATGGGTGATAATAATCCTCATTCCCATAATCATGATCGCGTATAGACTTATTAATTGATGGAGCATAACTTTCTTATTTGGGTCCTTACTCTTACTTCGGTGGTAGACTCTCAGGAGTTTCAACACCTGGTCAAGGGTTTGAGTACCCATAGGTGGTGAAATTACACTACGGCATGAGTGTGCAATGGTGTGTGTGCGCGTGTGTTAAAAAAATGTCGGTTCTTGATGGAGATAAATCTTGAGGTATAAGTTGAATTCCACAACCCTCACGTATTCCCTAATATTTCTTATCGATCTTAGCATATGCACATACCCAAGCTTCCATGGTGAACCCTAATTCTGATTCTAATCCTAGAAGAAAATAAAAGCAAACCCCTACAGCAATACAAAAAGTGAGAGGAGAAGTTAGAAAGATGTTACCAAATTAGAAGTTCCTACGTTAAGATCCTGCAAAAGAAAACAACAGAAGTTAGTTTCTAGAAAATAGGACCTAATCTAAGGAATATAGAAAGTAAAAAAATTATGACGAAGTTACCACTTTAGAAGATCTATCAAAATCCTACAAAGCAGGAAAGCAGGTTAGTTTCTAAAAATCAAATAGAACGAAAAACCTAAAACTAAAGTTAGTAAAAATCTTAAACTAATTCTAAAACCAATTAATTTCAGAAAATCGTAGCCATCAGTCCTCGACAACGGCGCCAAAAACTTGTTCACTCCCCAAGTATAGGGTTGTGATGTAGTAATAAGTTTGGTAAGACCGAGGTCGAATCCACAAGGACTGAAACCTATACGTAATCTGAAACTAACTAGAACTAGAACTAGAAGAAGATGAAATCTAAATCAAGTGAGTATGAGGGATTAATGGTGAAATATTAATCTAAAACTTGTAAATTTAAAGGTGGGAAACTAGGGTGCCAAGGATCCACCTATAGTAATTGGGAAGTTACCTAGTAATGATTCAAGGATACAAATGGAATTAGAGTCTTATCCTATCCAGTTGGTAAGAAGAGATTTGTTAGATCTCTGAACTTCTCATGGTTCTATTCATCAATAGATAAGAGTGGTGAAGATTTGGAAGTGATTCTGTCACCTAACCATGCCCAGGAGACTATGGCAAACAACAACAATTTACCAATCTCACAGCCAATCATGAGAGAATTGTGAAAGTTAGGAAGGGTTCCATCACCCAACCATGCTCATGAGACGATGGTGAACAACAAGGTTCCCAAGTACACAATCTCAATACATGAAAAGAGAATATCTCAAGCTATCGCAGATCTATTGTAATTTGAATCATAACAAACCATTAAAACTAAAAACATTCCTTATAATCAAACTAGCATCTATGAGAGTTCAATAAACATAAATCAAAGCAAAGCTAACACCCCAATCACGCCACAAGCTTCACCTCTTAGCCCTAGCTAAGAGGTTTAGCCAACCATAGTTTTGATTAACTAAAAACTCTTAGGAAAAAAAATGAAGAAGAAGAAAAGGAGGAAGGAAAACTTCAGATGAAGAAGCCGGCCCACGTCCCCCGATGAGATCTCCCTCTCTCTCTCTCTCCCTTATATAGAAACTAGGGACGAGTCCTGACCGGAGTCAGTGTGTAGGGAGTGGAGAATGCATAAGGATGTTTACGCAATCATGAAGTCAGCGCACCCACTCCCTTCTTCCCTTGCCTTCTGTCCAAAAGAACAACGTCCCCTGGGGCAGTTTTGGACGAGTAACATTGTAGACGGTTTGGATCTTCTAAATGATCAACGACAGTGGCCCACCTGTGTTCGTACGCAGCTCTATTTTGCAACAGAGCATCGTACATATGCCGCTATGAAAAATTGTGGGCCCATGTTTGGTATCAGAAAAGGGATCCATTCCGTTAATTGGAATGATCTCGAAAAACCATTTGGGAAGGAATGTTTTTTGAATGAAATCGATGTGGCCAATACGATCTTTTGTTCTACCGTTCATCTTACATGTGGCTGAGATCTTCACACGTCTGCTTGCATAGTGGAGAAAAGACACCTAGGTGTGCGTTGTGGCTAACCCTCGGGACGAGTTAACGGCTTGGATCTTCTAATTGAGTGAGCAGTGGGCCCCCCAACTGAAATCAGCGTCCACACGGTTCGGACCCTGTTGGGTTTCTCTGTTTGGGAAGAAAGGTTGGTCAAAGACCTTTGACCAGGTTTTCTTAGTCCAGTACACCGAGAGTGCACTTGTGCACTGGTAACTGCCAATGGGGCCCAATGTAATGTACATGAGAAATATGCTCCGTCCATCCGTCTCATCAGCTCATTTAAGATGTTGTTTCCAAATTTGAAATGTATCTAGAGATCAGGTGGGCCCCAAATCACTGATTTGGTGTCAGATTTGTCCGTTGGGCCACTTCCACAGGGATCCGATCGATGAATTTTGACTTGTACGGTTAATTTATGGTCCTCAGGACATGCATGAAGTTTTGAACTGAATGGATAGTGTAAACCCTGTGATCTTGCATTCTGGCTGACTTTTAGGCCACTTGAGCTTCAGTTTCTCAATTTTCTCAGATCTCTGGCATATAAATCCGTTGATCTTGGTCCCCTGGGGTCCGTCCCTTACCTTGGTGACTCATGAGTGTTAAATCCATGCTTTTAGCATCCTATTTCAATCTAAGCTCGTAAATACACCCTGTATCACAAACACGATTAAATTGGGCCGTTAAACAGTACCATGTTCATAAATCCAGGCAATAACTGGGGTTTGATATGCAATATTTGACCCTCAACACATCATCAAAATCCCATTGAAGGTGTTATTGAAGCTGCACAGAGTGCATAAATTTAAGGCGATTTTCAAAGTCGGTCGAACAAAGCCTATTCAAAGGGGTTCTATGAGGCATTCTAAGCATGAATTAAGGTTGGAAGAGTAGAGCAAACGGTGATGCTACCTCAACGGAGTTCTTCTTCCTTTTCTAGTTAGTTTTCATGTTTTTCTTTAAGAGTTTTAGCTTTTTCTTTTTTCTTTTTTTTGGCTTGTTAGTACACCCAACTATTAGTTCACACTTCTTTGTTAGCCACCTTCACTAGGGATCGATACCAAGACCTCAGTGTTGAAACGAGGTATCTTTCTTTAAGAGTTTTAGCTTAATCACGTCTTTAGTTGGCTAATCTCTTAGCTTGCGTTAAGAGGTGAAGCTTGTAGTTTATTTTAATGCTTTCCTTACTTTGATTCAAGTTGTTTGATCTTCATGTTGGATATTTCATAGTTCATGGTTTGAATTTAAGAAGTATTTTGGTTATTACTTTGATCTATCGTCGACTCCGAGTACGGTGGATGCTTAGGAACTCTTTGAGTGCTTTCTTCTCTATTTGTGATTATTTGATCTGTAGAATTCTTTGATATACCATTAACTACGAGCATGGTAGTTGCTTTGAACTCTCTACAATCAATTTAATAAGATGGGTATATGTTGAAGCAATGCTATGAATATTCAGAAAATGTTTTGTCCTATTTATGATGTTCTATTTATGCATGTTTTGCCTTGTAAGGTGATTTTGAGAGCTTAAGGTGAAAAAGATCTTAAAAGTATGGATTTGATGCTCAAGAATTACCAATGCAAGGATGGATCTTTAGAGGCTAAGATTGAAGATTTTAAGAATCAAAGATCTAAGAAAACCAAGTAAAGAAGGAAGAAAATTGATTTTGTAAAGTGCAGAATTCAGGAGCTGCTGAACTTGACTGTTTGATGACATCGAACACACTTCGATGCCATCGAAGGAGGCTCGATCCCATCAGGAAATTCTGAAAAAAATCAAATTTGGTCATTGGACAATTGGGTGCAATTCTCGATTTCATCAAAAACCCTTCGATCCCATCGAAGATTACTTCGATATCAATAATTTCAAGAATTTCAGACTTAACACACTGGACGGTTCTGGACAATTTTTTATTCCATCAAAGACTCCTTTGATGCCATCAAAGCTAGTTCGATGACATCGAAGTTCGGGAAATGATATCGAAGACTTTCACAGTGCGAAAGGTGGAGTTTCTGAATTTGAATCCAACTAGGCTTCACACCTTCGATGTCATCGAAGTCCCATCGAAGGTGTCATTGAAGCTGCACAGAGTGCATAAATTTGAGGCGATTTTCAAGGTTGGTCGAACAAAGCCTATTTAAATGGGTTCTATGAGGCATTCTAAGCATGAATTAAGGTTGGAAGAGTAGAGCAAACGGTGATGCCGCCTCAAAGGAGTTCTTCTTCCTTTTCTAGTTAGTTTTCATGTTTTTCTTTAAGAGTTTTAGCTTCTTCTTTTTTGTTAGCTTGTTAGTACACCCAACTATTAGTTCACACTTCTTTATTAACCACCCTCACTAGGGATCGATACCAAGACCTCAGCGTTGAAACGAGGTATCTTTCTTTAAGAGTTTTAGCTTAATCACATCTTTGGTTGGCTAATCTCTTAGCTTGCGTTAAGAGGCGAAGCTTGTAGTTTATTTTAATTCTTTCCTTACTTTGATTCAAGTTGTTTGATCTTCATGTTGGATATTTCATAGTTTATGATTTGAATTTAAGAAGTATTTTGGTTATTACTTTGATCTATCGTCAACTCCGGGTACAGTGGATGCTTAGGAACTCTTTGAGTGCTTTCTTCTCTATTTGTGATTATTTGATCTGTAAAATTCTTTGATCTACCATTGACTACGAGCATGGTATTGCTTTGAACTCTCTACAATCAATTCAATAAGATGGTTATATGTTGAACCAATGCTATGAATATTCAAAAAATGTTTTGTCATATTTATGATGTTTTAACCGCTCCATCATCCAATTGGATAGATTAGGACTTCGATTCCAATTAAATTATTGATTAAATCAAGTAAGGATGCATTAAGATGACTACAAGTGGATTGTTGGCACTTTAGTGTTTCTTTTATTGCTAGTTTTCCTTTACAAACATTGTTTCCTTCAAATTACATATTTAAGTTTAGTCTCTACTTCTAATTCTTAATTAGTTCAAAAAATTACACATCTTCAGTCCCTGTGGGTATGACCTCAGTCTCACAGATATTATTACTATATTGTAACCCTGCACTTAGGGTACAAGCAAATAAAAGAGTTGTATAAATATTAGAACCCAAGTATTGGGTTGCGATGTAGTAAAAACTCAGTAAGGCCGAGGTTGATAAAAAGGGAATTTGGTGAAAATATACTAAGAACTTAGATTTAAAAAATGGTTGCTCTGTATTTTTAATCTAGTGGAATAAAAGAGTTGTATAAATAATTATAAAACGATCGAAGGATCCTAGAATCCCTGATCAATAGACTTTGGATTCAATTCGTCTTCTTGAGTTGATAACTCAACTATAACTAGATTCTAATCCATTTTAATCGAAAGATAACACATTAATGTCAATAAAAAATATCCAATATAGATTATAATCATGATAGGCTTGATCTCTCATGAAGATCTAAGTTATCACATCACAAGGAATTAAAAGCATCTAATGTACTAGGAAGCGACAATATATCAAATATCTTTATAGATTGATTCCTTCCCCAATCTAGGAATTCAGTCATATTCAATCACAATTTTAACATAAAAACTATAACTTTCATTAAAGAAACAAGCTAAACACAAAATATCCATTAAAAGGTTTATCCCTTATACTTAGCCAAGATATTAACTAAGCATGACTAACATCTTAAATAAAACATAAAGAAAAACTAGAAAGACAAACTAGAATCAAAGGATTAAGAAGGAAGGATGATTCTGAATAAGCTCCGCAACTCCTACATCACTCTCCTATACCATAATTTGTACTTTTTTCCACACGCACACACATGCTAGTGGAATTTCACCACTTATGGATACTCGAACCCTTGACCGGGTGTTGAAACTCCTGAGAGACTACCACCTGAGCAAGAGTAAGGATCCAGCCCTAATTCGTACTTAGAAAGTCATACAACACCCATTTAATAGGAAAAAATCGCATCAACTTGGAGCTGACTTTAATTTTTACACTTTTGTTACACTTTTGTTGCATCGACTGTAGCCTTTGTTCACACCGAACATCACTTCAATCGCACCAAATTAGCTTCTCAGTTGCAGTTGAATTTTCTAAAGTTTCTTCTAAAGTCTCTTTCTCCCTTAGGTCACATCGAACTCTCATTTGGTGGCACCAAATCCAGTTTCGGTCGGACCTAAGCATCGAGGCGAATTATCTTTGAAAATCATAATTTGTTGCTGGACTGTTCTGTGCACATTCGGTCAAACCAAGGGAACCTCAGGTGGGACCGAATAGTCTGATTTTCTATTATTGAATTGTGTGATTTTTCAGTCATTTCTTCATCTTTTGTACTTGGTTTTCTTGTTTCTTTGGCATGTGAATTTTTCATCAATGCCTTCCAAATCTCTAAGTCTTCTCTTGATTATTCTTTTGAGCTTTAATCCTCCCCCTTAAGCATCATTTCATCTTTGTTTCCTGGACAACTTCACATGTATAAAATAGATATCGGTTAATCAATTAAGCACTTTGAATGTATGAAAACTAATGCAATTGAGAGGATGAATATGCAATATTTAAATATTATCACTAACATCTTGGTGTCTCACTCTCACCCTCAAGGGGATGATGTTCCCTCCCGCATCCGCTCGGTCTAAGCGACATTTCATCATTAAGGTGAGATGTTGAAAGTTTCATTTATTAGCCGCATCTTTGTTAACTGTATTGGTCACATTATTCAGGTATATATTTGCATGGCCATTTTGTACTTTGGTAGGCTCTTGGTCATAATTTAAAGCTGATGAAGGACATGAAATTTAAGTATGAGATGCAAGAATTCATGCTTAGAGCATACCAATTTAGAAACAGTTACACAAATTCCACATCCCACATGGCAGTCTAAATCATTCAATTAAAAGGGGAATCTATGCGGGTCCAGGGCAACACAGGCTAGGACTGGACCAATAAAAATTATAAACCAAATGATGTCAAAGGAAAATAAAAATCAACCGCACATGCATAAAAATCAGCCCCTAATCTAAGGGATTCCCCAATTTCAATTCAAGGAATCCTAGGGTGATGAAAACAGTAAAAAAATTAGGAAAAATGTAATCTAGGTTTAGGG
Organism: Magnolia sinica; assembly: GCF_029962835.1. Taxonomy (NCBI): domain Eukaryota; kingdom Viridiplantae; phylum Streptophyta; class Magnoliopsida; order Magnoliales; family Magnoliaceae; genus Magnolia; species Magnolia sinica. The sequence goes on from NC_080577.1 coordinate 96,272,313, forward strand.
TTTATGAAGAAAACATGTATGAGGAGGCAAAGAGGAATAAAACCCGAACTAAAGATGATTCCCACATGTGGACAGTGGGCCTAGGGCACTTGCACATGTGCAGGTACCTGCTGCATGTGCAAGGGGGCGTCTGTTTCGAGAAAGTCCTCCTTGGCACTGGTCGGCTGCGAGTAGGTTCTAAAACTCTGAAGTTTCGGGTTGATCCGAGCGGCAGCTTGTACATAGTACTCTGTCGAAGTTTCGACCTCCTGTAGGGCCGAAATATGAAAATCTACTATAAAGAAGAAACTAATGCAACAAAGGATGAATTCGAAGCACGGATGGTGGTAGAGGATGGGAAAAAAGATGATGAAAGATGGGGTGAATCGGGATCAATGTGGCTTCGCACTACGGTAATTAGCCCTTCGAAAAGGTAGGGCTTCGCACCCACTTTTAAATTCTTCCACAACTCACGAAGAGAGCAGAAAAAATAAAGTAAATTTTTTTTATTAAAGTTGAATGAATCAAAAGAACTGCAAGGGGTGCCTATTTATAGGAAAAATCCTAGACCCATAAACTCGCACCATGTGCGCAACATATTACTTAGCAATGAAATAAACTAAAATAAAAACCAAATAAAGAAATCCAAAGCGTTCATGATGTTCTAAATAATAACAATAAGCAAAACCTAAAATATGAAATCAATCCGACTAGTGGGTCACGATCATAAGATCCCATGATGGGCTTTTCTTGATTAACGGGCCCACTCTTTTAAATCAAAAGTTTATCTTCTAGCTAGGAGGCCCTCCCTGGATATCGTTATCGATCCAAATCGACAGTGGGGCCCTCCTTCTTCTGGTGTATGAGCGTAGGGGGTGGTGTGCGTGCACGTGTGGATGACGTGTGTGAGATGTCCCCATCAATTCTCCCCGGCTGCGAAGATTTCACCACTGGCGAAATAAAACTCTTGAACCACTTCAAGATGTAAGGATCAAGTCTCTAAAGCCCTTCCTCAGTGAGCCACGTATTGGTTTAAGTTGGACGTGACTTCAACTTGACCAAGAACTTTTGAAACCCGCCGTTCGACGTTGAAACTATCTAATGGTCCAGGATATCCTCTATTTCTTCTCTGGGTGTGTGAAGGTTAGGTATGGTAGGTAGAGTCTAGGAAGAACGATCGGAATGAGTAGGTATGAGAGGTAGAGGCTGAGAAAATGGGTCAGGACGGGTGGGTATGGGAGGTAGAGGCTGAGAAAATGGGTTTGGATGGGTAGGTATTGGAGGTAGAGGCTAAGGAAATGGGTTAGGATGGGTAGGTATAGGAGGTAGAGGCTGGAAAAATGAGTCAAGACGGGTAGGTATGGGAGGTAGAGGCTAAAAAAATGGGTCGAGACTAGTAGGAATGAGACATGGAGGCTGAAAAAATGGGTCTGGATGGGGCCTTGGATAAAAGAAAAGGTCTGGGGAATCATAATGGTTAGGTAAAAGGCTAGACAATGCATTAATGGCCCCTTGAAATGCAACTAAATCCTCCACATTGAATGTGAAACTAATTCCCATGGAGGGTGAAAGATTTGCCACATACGCATTGAGACCGGTTCGTTTTATAATTTTGAATGGTCCAATGTTATACATGTGTAATTTTTGAACAGCTCCCTGAGGGTACCGATCTGGCCTATGTGGATCATCACAGAGTCCCTTACATTGAATTCCTTGAAACATTTATGTTGGTCTGTAGAAAGTGAGTAATGTTCATTACTAGTCATGATCTTCTGCCTGATTTCTTGATACCATGAATGAATGTGATGCGTAAAAGACTGTAGGCTTTGACGGCCTATGGGATAGTGACATAGGGATAAGATCAATAGGTTTCTCAGATTTTTAACTAGTAACAACTTCATAAACATAGAGACCTGTGGACCTATCGACAAAACTATAAATCGCAAACTCGGCTATAGGTATTACGGTGTCCCATGTTTTAGTGTGCTCTATATCCCTCTTAGGGGGAGACTCATCCGGTAGATCATCAAGAACGACATCACGAAACTCATCCACTACTAGAATGACCTCAGTGGGTAACTCTACACTAGCCTCTAGTGCACTCTCTCTAGCCATAAGGCCACACATGTTGTACGCCTCAAAATAATGGTCTTGATGTCCCTTATGGGGTGGCGGTACGGGTGCACGCTCATGACTGATTCCTTAGCCACCTCCATTCATTGGTCTATCCTCCCGACCACTTGCCTGAGATTGGCCTTCTTCCCTAATGGTAGGGTTTGTCTTGAGAGAGGCCTCTCTTTGGTCAAGGCGTTGATCTGTGCTTTGTTCCAAGCACTTACCCGAAGACTTGATCTGATGGGACAGCTTGTTTAGTGACTCTAGTAGTTGTTCCATGCTTAGTGTAGGGTGCTAGCCAAAACCATGACCCGTATGTATGGGCATACAACTTGCTAACTCCACCTAAGGACTTTCTACGATGACTATATGGGACTAAATGATCCTATGAGACTCTATATGAGGGAAACTACACAGTGCTACTAAAATCCAACAATATAATTGTCAAATTAAAGAAATAGCAGAAAGTTCAGTAATGTAAATTGCTAACTTCCTGCTAGCAGAAATTTCAGCAACTAATATTAGGGACTATGGACTCCTAAAAGCTACATGTGATGGACTGGATGCATGAAGGACTTAAACAAACTAACCCTAAACAAGTAATGTATTCTCCTATAAGAACCCTAAGCTTTGATACCAAATTTGATGTAGGACATGAAATTTAAGTATGAGATGCAAGAATTCATGCTTAGATCATACCAATTCAGAAACAGTTACACAAATTCCACATCTCACATGACAGTCCAAATCATTCAATTAAAAAGGAAATCTATGCGGGTCCAGGGCGACAAAGGCTAGGATCAGACCAATAAAAATTATAAACCAAACGATGTCAAAAGGAAATAGAAATCAACCACACATACATAAAAATCAGTCCCTAATCCAAGGGATTCCTTAATTTCAATTCATGGAACCCTAGGGTGATGAAAATGGCAAACAAATTAGGGAAAACGTAATCTAGGTTTAGGGTTTATAAAGAAAACATGTATGAGGAGGTAAAGAGGAATAATTCCTGAACCAAAGACGATTCCTACATGTGGACAGTGGGCCTGGGTGCTCGCACGTGTGCAGGTGCCTGGCCACATATGCGAGGGGGCGTCGGTTTCAAGAAAGCCCTCCTTGGCACTGGTCAGCTACGGGTAGGTTCTAAAACCTCAAAGTTTCGGGTTGATTTGAACGTCGGCTTGTGCGCAGTACTACGTTGAGGTTTCTGACCTCCTGCAGGGCCGAAATCTAGAAATCTATTGTAATGAAGAAACTGATGCAATAAAGGATAAATTCGAAGCACGGATGGTGGTAGAAGATGGGAAAAAAAGATAATGGAAGATGGTGTGAATCGGGATCAATTTGGCTTCGCATCACGGTAGTTAGCCCTTCGAAAAGGGAGGCTTCGTACTTACTTTTGAATTCTTCCACAACTCAGGAAGAGAGCAGAAAAAAATAAAGTAGGAATTTTTGTTAAACTTGAATGAATCAAAAGAACTACAAGGGGTGCCTATTTATATGAAAAATCCTATACACCTAAACTTACGCTTATTAGGTGATGAAGTAAACTAAAATAAAAACTAAAAAAAGAAATCCAAAGTGTTCATGATGTTCTAAATAATAACAATAAACAAAATCTAAAATATGAAATCAATCTGACTAGTGGGCGATGATCATGAGATCCCATGATGGGCTTTTCTTGACTAACGGGCCCACTCTTTTGAATCAAAAGTTCATCTTCTAGCTAGGAGGCCCTCCCTGCATGTCGTTATCAATCCAAATCGATAGTGGGGCTCTCCTTCTTCTGGTGTACGAGCGTGGGGGGGTGGTGTACGTGCACGTCTGGACGACGTCACGGAATGTCTCCATCAATAGCTCATATGAACATTGATGAATATGGCTTGCATTTGTCTCCCTTATCTATGTATACTTGTTGTTAGTCTTATTCTATGTCCCTGTGTTTGTAAATATATTTTTAGTTATATATTATGTCTTGCGTATACACGTACTTATAGGTATGTTTGAGCTTGAGAGGCTCAACCCATTCATGTCCAGGGTCTTTGTCAATCACTAATGAGAGAGTCGGAATAATGGGAGCTGAGTTTGCTTAAGATGGTATACACATCCACCCAGTCTTACGAGAATTGGCCAACCATGTTTACACCTTGGATCATCAATGGAGGGCAGGGTATGTTGCTAACCGAATCTCGAGGATAGCTGGATGACACAAGGCTCACCCCACCAGTTTAGAGATATGAATCTCTTCTTTTAGGCTTAACCACATGAATGACCTTAATCCCCTAAACAAACCCTTTAAATTATCTAGTAGAAACCTAAGTATGGGTCAAACCATATGTATGGTCCAGATCATTGATAAAGAACGCATCGAAAGGAGTGAGTTAGAATTTGGAAACCCAACCGAGTCATGTGAGCAATTTCAATCACCGAAACAGGCCAACCAAGTGTACTAGTTAAAACATTAGAAAGCTGGAACCGATATACACTATGCCAAAACTGCGAAAAAAGGACGGTCCAAAACCGTCTCAAATGACCAAAAAGGACGGTCATGGATCGTTGCAAGGGCCGTCAAATTTTGACGTGTCCTATTACTTAAAGGACGGTCGAAAACCATCATTTTTATTGACGAAAAAAGGACGGTCATGGACCGTCTTAAAAAAGGACGGTCCTGAACCGTCCTTAAAAAGGACGGTCTCGGACAGTCTCTTATGAGCCTTTAAAGGACGGCCATCGACCGTCCTTAAAAAAGACTGTCGTAGACCGTCTCTGATGAGCCTTTAAAGGACGGCCATAGACCGTCCTTTTTAAGGACCGTCCATGACTGTCCTTAAAAAGGATTGTCATGGTTCGTCTCTTATGGGCCTTCGGCTAGCCACAAACCTCCTTTAAAAGGACGGCCATAGACCGTCCTTTAAAAGGACAGTCATGGACTGTCCTTAAAAAGGACTGTCATGGACCGTCCCTTATAAGAGGGTCAATATACACCTGTTACATCATCATATTCTTCCTGATAAACACCTGTTATATAATATATTTCATCATATTCACATTCAAATTCATCTAAACCTAAACTACATAAATTTAACATAAACTACATTCATCCAAACATAAACTACATCCATCTAAACCCAAACTACGTAAATCCAACATAAACTACATTCATCCAAACATAAACTACATCCATCCAAACACAAGCAATCTTATCCACATTACCTTCATCCACACATAAATACATATAAGTTTAACATCATAAATAAAAAAAGAAAAAAAATCAGCAACAATTTTCTTTTTGTCTTTCACCTGAAAAAAAAATATTAAACCAACAAAACATTATAATTCAGAATCATAAAGAATTGCATAAACTTCTTCCAAAAAAGTGAGCACTTTTTAAAAATAAAACTGATCATTAAAATAGGTTTAGGTTTAGGTTTTAGGTTTTAGGTGTTAGGTTTTAGGTTTAGGTTTAGGATTAGGTTTTAGGTTTACGTTATAAGTTTAGGTTATAGGTTATAGGTTATAAGTTAAGGTTTAGGTTATAGGTTTTGGTTTAGGTTTAGGTTAAGGTTTAGGTTTTAGTTATAGGTTATAGTATATAGGTTATAGCTTTAGGGAATTGAGAATAGTTTAAGGTTAAGGTTTAGGTTTAGGAAATCGGGTCCGAGTTCGGGATCGGGCTTAGGTTTGGGTTATCAAGTTTAGGTTTAAGTTTAGGTTAGGGAGTTGAGATTAGGATTATGTGTAGGTTTAGGTTCAAGGATTTGAAAATACATTTCGATTTTCGGTGTTGGTTTAGGTTTTAGGCTTATGTTTAGGTTATAGGTTTAGGTTATAAGTGCAGGTAATAGGTTTAGGTTTATGTTAGGTTATAGGTTAACGTTTAGGTTTAGGAAATCGGGTTCGGGTTCGGGATCGGGTTTAGGTTTGGATTAGGGAGTTGAGATTAAGATTAGGTGTAGGTTTAGGTTAAGGTTTAGGTTTAGGTTTAACTTATAAGCAATAGGTTTTAGGTTTAGGTTTAAGTTATAGGTTACAGGTTTAGGTATAGCTTTAGGCTTAGGTTTAGGTTACAAGATAAAGGTTTAGGGAATTGAGAATAGGTTAAGGTTTAGGTTTATGAAATCGGGTTCGGGTTCGAGATCGGGTTTAAGTTTGGGTTTTCAAGTTTAGGTTTAGGTTTAGGTTAGGGAGTTGAGATTAGGATTAGGTGTAGGTTTAGGTTTAGGTTAGGGAGTTGAGATTAGGATTAGGTGTAGGTTTAGGTTTAGGGATTCGAGAATACATTTAGGTTTTAGGTTTAGGTTAAGGTTTAGGTTTAGGTTTAGGTTTAGGTTTAGGTTTAGGTTATAAGCTATAGGTTTAGGAAATTGAGAATAGGTTAAGGTTTAGGTTTAGAAAATCGGGTTTGGGTTCGGGATCGGGTTTAGGTTTTGGTTTTCAAGTTTAGGTTTAGGTTTAGGTTAGGGAGTTAAGATTAGGATTAGGTGTAGGTTTAGGTTTAGGGATTTGAGAATACATTAAGGTTTAGGTTTAGGAAATCGGGTTCGGGATCGGGTTTAGGTTTGAGTTTTCAAGTTTAGGTTTAGGTTTAGGTTAGGGAGTTGAGATTAGGATTAGGTGTAGGTTTAGGTTTAGGGATTTGAGAATACATTTAGGTTATAGGTTTATGTTTAGGTTATAGGTTATAAGTTTAGGTTAAGGTATAGGTTTAGGTTTCAGTTTAGGTTATAAGCAATGGGTTTAGGGAATTGAGAATAGGTTAAGGTTTAGGTTGAGGAAATCGGGTTCGGGTTCGGGATCAGGTTTAGGTTTGAGTTTTCAAGTTTAGGTTTAGGTTTAGGTTAGGGAGTTGAGATTAGGATTAGGTGTAGGTTTAGGTTTAGGGATTTGAGAATACATTTAGGTTTTAGGTTTATATTTAGGTTATAAGTTACAGGTTTAGGTTAAGGCTATAGGTTATAGGTTTAGGTTAAGGTTTAGATTTAGGTTTAAGGATTTAAGAATACATTTAGGTTTTGGGTTTAGGTTTAGGTTATAGGTTACAGGTTTAGGTTTAGGTTTAGGTTTATGCTATAGGTTATAGGTTTAGGTTAAGGTTTAGGTTTAAGCTTAGGTTATAAGCTATAGGTTTAGGGAATTGAGAATAGGTTAAGGTTTAGGTTTAGGAAATCGGGTTCGGGTTCGGGTTTAGGTTTGAGTTTTCAAGTTTAGGTTTAGGTTTAGGTTAGGGAGTTGAGACTAGGATTAGGTGTAGGTTTAGGTTTAGGAATTTGAGAATACATTTAGGTTTTAAGTTTATGTTTAGGTTATAAGTTATAGGTTTAGGTTAAGGTATAAGTTTAGGTTTCGGTTTATGTTATAAGCAATTGGTTTAAGGAATTAAGAATAGGTTAAGGTTTAGGTTTAGGAAATCGGGTTCGGGTTCGGGATCAGGTTTAGGTTTTGGTTTTCAAGTTTAGGTTTAGGTTTAGGTTAGGGAGTTGAGATTAGGATTAGGTGTAGGTTTAGGTTTAGAGATTTGAGAATACATTTAGGTTTTAGGTTTAGGTTAAGGCTATAGGTTACAGGTTTAGGTTAAGGCTATAGGTTATAGGTTTAGGTTAAGGTTTAGATTTAGGTTTAAGGATTTAAGAATACATTTAGGTTTTGGGTTTAGGTTTAGGTTATAGGTTACAGGTTTAGGTTTAGGTTTAGGTTTATGCTATAGGTTATAGGTTTAGGTTAAGGTTTAGGTTTAAGCTTAGGTTATAAGCTATAGGTTTAGGGAATTGAGAATAGGTTAAGGTTTAGGTTTAGGAAATCGGGTTCGGGTTCGGGTTTAGGTTTGAGTTTTCAAGTTTAGGTTTAGGTTTAGGTTAGGGAGTTGAGACTAGGATTAGGTGTAGGTTTAGGTTTAGGAATTTGAGAATACATTTAGGTTTTAAGTTTATGTTTAGGTTATAAGTTATAGGTTTAGGTTAAGGTATAAGTTTAGGTTTCGGTTTATGTTATAAGCAATTGGTTTAAGGAATTAAGAATAGGTTAAGGTTTAGGTTTAGGAAATCGGGTTCGGGTTCGGGATCGGGTTTAGGTTTTGGTTTTCAAGTTTAGGTTTAGGTTTAGGTTAGGGAGTTGAGATTAGGATTAGGTGTAGGTTTAGGTTTAGAGATTTGAGAATACATTTAGGTTTTAGGTTTAGGTTAAGGCTATAGGTTACGGGTTTAGGTTAAGGCTATAGGTTATAGGTTTAGGTTAAGGTTTAGATTTAGGTTTAAGGATTTAAGAATACATTTAGGTTTTGGGTTTAGGTTTAGGTTATAGGTTACAGGTTTAGGTTTAGGTTTAGGTTTATGCTATAGGTTATAGGTTTAGGTTAAGGTTTAGGTTTAAGCTTAGGTTATAAGCTATAGGTTTAGGTTGAGAATAGGTTAAGGTTTAGGTTTAGGAAATCGGGTTCGGGTTCGGGTTTAGGTTTGAGTTTTCAAGTTTAGGTTTAGGTTTAGGTTAGGGAGTTGAGACTAGGATTAGGTGTAGGTTTAGGTTTAGGAATTTGAGAATACATTTAGGTTTTAAGTTTATGTTTAGGTTATAAGTTATAGGTTTAGGTTAAGGTATAAGTTTAGGTTTCGGTTTATGTTATAAGCAATTGGTTTAAGGAATTAAGAATAGGTTAAGGTTTAGGTTTATGAAATCGGGTTCGGGTTCGGGATCGGGTTTAGGTTTTGGTTTTCAAGTTTAGGTTTAGGTTTAGGTTCGGGAGTTGAGATTAGGATTAGGTGTAGGTTTAGGTTTAGGGATTTGAGAATATATTTAGATTTTAGGTTTATATTTAGGTTATAGGTTACAGGTTTTGGTTAAGGCTATAGGTTATAGGTTTAGGTTAAGATTTAGATTTAGGTTTAAGGATTTAAGAATACATTTAGGTTTTGGGTTTAGGTTTAGGTTATAGGTTACAGGTTTATGTTTAGGTTTAGGTTTATGCTTTAGGTTAAGGTTTAGGTTAAAGTTTAGGTTTAAGTTTAGGTTATAAGCTATAGGTTTAGGGAATTGAGAATAGGTTAAGGTTTAGGTTTAGGAAATCGGGTTCGGGTTCGGGTTTAGGTTTGAGTTTTCAAGTTTAGGTTTAGGTTTAGGTTAGGGAGTTGAGACTAGGATTAGGTGTAGGTTTAGGTTTAGGAATTTGAGAATACATTTAGGTTTTAAGTTTATGTTTAGGTTATAAGTTATAGGTTTAGGTTAAGGTATAAGTTTAGGTTTCGGTTTATGTTATAAGCAATTGGTTTAAGGAATTAAGAATAGGTTAAGGTTTAGGTTTAGGAAATCGGGTTCGGGTTCGGGATCAGGTTTAGGTTTTGGTTTTCAAGTTTAGGTTTAGGTTTAGGTTAGGGAGTTGAGATTAGGATTAGGTGTAGGTTTAGGTTTAGAGATTTGAGAATACATTTAGGTTTTAGGTTATATGTTATAGGTTTAGGTTAAGGCTATAGGTTATAGGTTTAGGTTAAGGTTTTGGTTTAGGTTTAAGGATTTGAGAATACATTTAGGTTTTAGGTTTAGGTTTAGGTTATAGGTTACAGGTTTAGGTTTAGGTTTAGGTTTAGATTTATGCTATAGGTTATAGGTTTAGGTTATGGTTTAGGTTAAGGTTAGGTTTAAGTTTAGGTTATAAGCTATAGGTTTAGGGAATTGAGAATAGGTTAAGGTTTAGGTTTAGGAAATCGGGTTCGGGTTCGGGATTGGGTTTAGGTTTGAGTTTTCAAGTTTAGGTTTAGGTTTAGGTTAGGGAGTTGAGATTAGGATTACGTGTAGGTTTAGGTTTAGGGATTTGAGAATACATTTAGGTTTTAGGTTTATGTTTAGGTTATAGGTTATAGGTTTAGGCTAAGGCGATAGGCTATAGGTTTAGGTTAAGGTTTAGGTTTAGGTTTAGATTTAGGTTTAAGGATTTGAGAATACATTTAGGTTTTAGGTTTAGGTCAAGGTTATAGGTACAGGTTTAGGTTTAGGTTTAGGTTTATACTATAGGTTATAGGTTTAGGTTAAGGTTTAGGTTTAGGTTTAAGTTTAGGTTATAAGCTATAGGTTTAGGGAATTGAGAATAGGTTAAGGTTTTGGTTTAGGAAATTGAAAAGGCTTAGCTATATGTCCTAGAGGGGGGGTGAATAGGACAATGCCAAATAAAACTTCTAGAGGGGGGGTGAATAGGACAATGCCAAATAAATCACAATGCAAGAAAGTAAAATAACCTCAAAATTCAGATCTTGAGAGGTTGATACAAATGTTGTTCTAAGGACAACCTTATACCAAAAACCAGAGTTTATGGTAGGACAACCTTATTTCTAGAAAGATCTTTGTATCAAATCTCAAACCAAAGAGGAATACAGAAATAAATACAAATTGAATTGAAATAAATTGTAATCACAAATGTATTATTCTAGGGACAGCCATACACCATAAAAATGGCAGGGCAACCTTGCTGGAACAACTTTTAAAGGAAATTGAATATCAAGCTGATAAAGGAATAGCAGAAAATAAATTCTAAACTATTACAAAATTCTCACAATGCTTGAATTAAATGATTGCAACATTCACCACCATACATACATCCCACAAAAGAATAATTAAAGATCAGAAGTATAAATCATTCAACCACAACACAAGGGATTATTGTGGTTCGGCTGTGTGTTCAGGAACTGTTAAACAACAGCCACACAGAATGCTACTCCACTCCTAATATCCTCACACAGGGATATTAGCGTTCACTAACAAAATAGGTTTTCCCAGTTCACCCAAAACCTTTACAATTGTATCTTTGTCGTGGGCTTACACAATTAAAAACCCCACTTCGAGTTTTCCTGGCTCTCCTCGGATAACCAATACAACAAGATTTTTTGGCAAATCTTGAAAGAAACCAAAAAAGAAAGGAATTTACAATTAAATGTAAAATACGATTATCTCCTTCGTTGTAGCAGGCCAGAACTAAGTCGAGTAGATGATTGAATGTCCAAGTTCAATGTCCGTACTCAATTATAATGGTTCTAATTCTAATAGATTTTAAATTAAACCAAATAGGGTTGCCTTAATTGATTTTGATTCCAAAGAAAGGGAATAACAATTCCTCTTATCAAATTAGATTGGAATAGCGAAACAAAATCAATTAAATAAAGCTAAGGAAAGAGAATATTAAATAAGCACACTTAGCTTAGATGGAGCAAATAATTATCTAAGTTCGAGGAAGATTGGCTTGAATGGATTAATTAATTCGATGATTTCTTCCGAGATTCGTGCTATTTATAGGTGAGCATATCGCGTCTTCGACTGAACAAGCTCTTTGACTAGTCAAGCAAGTTGAATATTTGAAAAATCAGCGCGATAAGCTTTGGCCGTTCTACGATTGGTCGAAGGTCTCCTTCGAGTGGTCGTAGGTCACCTTCGAGTGGTCGAAGATCAAAATATCGCTGGATTTTGAGTTGAAGATTTTGGTGAACAAGATAAAACAATCGTGAAGACAAATTCCTGGACTAATCGAAGCCTAACCGATTTTATCCGAAATTTGTAACAAACTCACGACTGATCGAGGAATTTCTTAGACTGGTCGAAGCAACTCTAAGACTAGTCGAAGAAGGCCTAGGACTAGTCGAAGAACAGACCAAACTTATGTAGAATAAACATTCGACTTATGTATCCAAAGTGACCTACTTCTAAGGTCAACCTAAGGTCAATCAAACCTCAACCATGAAGTAAGGACATTGAAACATTAGGAACTAGTGACCTTGAAGTATGAGCCTTGAAGTCTTGATGTAGTTCAATCTTGAAATCTTGATGTAGCTCAATCTTGAAAGAGTCTTGAGTTCTTTACAAACTGTCTTGTACTCTTCTTGAAGTCTTGCAGCTTGAGTCTTGTCTTGTGAGCAGTTCTTGCATTCAAGATTGATCCTTGTACTTGTGAGCTTTACTTGTTGTGAGCTTAGCTTGTTCATGAATGTTGATCCTTGAGAGAGCTTCACTTATGCAAGTTATATATAACAGTGATTTTGGCACCACAAATTTGACAACCGACAGGGATATAAACTATAGCACTTACAATCTCCCCCTTTGTCAAATTAGTGACAAAACATATAACCTAGATAAACATAAAGTAAAAAAACTGGTTAAAGAGTTATGAACCAGGTCATATAAACTGGCTTACCTGCAAAACATTCAACGAGTTTCATTCAACTAGTTCAAACATACTCCCCCTGAGTAACATAACCAATGCTACTCCTCTCACAATCACATCGTTAAGAACAAACCATTCTCCCCCTTTTTGTCACAAATGACAAAGGAAACAACAATAAAGGAGAACTAAATAAAGGGATATATGAGAGTAAACATGAGGAGTTATGAGAGTATAGCAAAACAGTGATAGAGATACTCAGCATAGCTTCACATAGAATAAATATCCAGCATAAAACATAGATAGTATCCAACTCAAAATCAATCAAGTGCTAAGTTATAAAGTTATTACAGACCAGAATAAACTAGTCAGAACCAGATGACGGAGCAGGAATAGAGGGATCAAGTTGGTGCATGCCTTTGTTCAATCGCCTAAGATATTTGTGCATGTACTTGAATTGTAAATCATGAGAAAGACATGTTTTCCATCTTTACATTTATATTCTCAACTTTATCCTCTAATGCACCCAGGTGCATCAACATCGGATGGTTCAAAATTGGATCATTTGTTGAGTTAGAATTCGTTCCTCAAAAATGTCATCCATATTAATGTCATCACCCGCCACTTGACCCACCACCACCACCACCACCTTGTTCGGGAAGTAACCTTCATCTTATTAATATTAGTATTGTTGAAATCGGATGATGGATTGGTGCCTCATCAAGCATATCGACTAACATATGTGTAGCCAATACCATTAAATAGGCAAAAGGAATGTCACTATGACCAGGATGGAGTCTAAACTGAAGAATGAAATGACAGATTAAGGATGGTAAACAAATCTAGTACCATTGGAAATAGCATGGATAACACGAACCATAAACGAAGTCAAGTTAGTTTTATTACCCGAACGAGGATACAGATTAGACACAAAGATTTTATGGAGAATTCTGTACTTGGGTAACAAATACCTTGCGGGAAGCGCATTCCCTTTTTGTGTCCATTGAACATCCATGTTGCACAAGTCTCTAGTGAGCATGCGTTTTTCGGACATTGAGGGTTTATCGGTTAAGTTATGGATAGGAATACCCTATCATTCACGGGAATGTCCATAAGGGCTGAAATTAAATGAGATCAATGTCAAAAGGCCCTTCTCTAGTAGATATTTTAAAAGTTAAATTATCCTTTGAAAAGCACTAATACATGTAAACATGGATTGGGCAATGGCATGGGGCCCACCCCAATGTAATAAGTTAACCCAACCAGGCTTCAAGCATAGGAAGGATGTCAAAAGGTGCAATATGATTAACATCAACAGGATGTTCAACAATAACATTACGTAATTTAATGTCCCTAACATAAGATGAATCATCATTGGGAACAAGAAGATGACGCTTAGAGATAATGGTCGATCTGGAGGAAGAAGAAGGACCATGGGAAGTAGTTTTTCTACCTCTAGAAGCCATTTGCAACAAGGATATCAAGGAATTAAGAAGTGGCAGAGGATTGAGAAGTGGGTTTACTCAACAGATTTTTCAAAATCCAAACCCCAAATCTCAATGAAATCCAAAATAGAAAGCTTAAAGCTTGAAAAGTAAACAACCTAGACACAAATCTGCAAGAAAAACGAGATTTGGAACACTAACCTTGAAGAACATGAAAGATGGGTTCGACAAGTCGAAGCACGACTCCTTAGAGAAGAAAAACGAAATGAGGAAGAAAGCAAAAATTTTCAAATTTTAAGTGATTCCCGAGTTCTACGACAGGTCGTGGATATCTACGACCGGTCGAGTATACTCATGACAGGTCGAAGAATGCCCAAAAATTTATATTTCTTGCAAATTATACAAAAATTAGAATTCAATCTAGCAAATATATACACTATAATACAAGTAGGCATAAATAATCAATTTAAAATGCACATGCCAAGATCAAATTTCATCTTTTTGAACCTGCTTTTATCGAGAGGTTTTGTGAAAATGTCAGCTCGTTGATCTTCGGTAGGAATATATTCTAGAGATATAACTTTTTCTTCTACTAATTCCCTTATATAATGAAATCTAATGTCAATGTGCTTAGTACGAGAATGCTGAATAGGATTTTTTGAAATATTTATCGCACTGGAATTATCACAATGTAATAACATAGAATCCTGTTTAATTCCATAATCACTTAGCATTCGTTGCATCCAAACAAGCTGTGTACATGCAGTACCAGCTGCGATATACTCAGCTTCAGATATTGAAAGTGATATAGAATTTTGTTTCTTACTAAACCAGGAAACTAGACAATTTCCAATGTAAAAACAACCACCACTGGTTGATTTTCTATCATCTAGATTACCAGCCCAGTCAGCATCCGAGTACCCAGCTAATTGGACACTGGTCTCATGAGGATACCAGAGATCGAGATTTACAGTACTTGCGACATATCTAATAATTCGCTTGACGGCAATCAAGTGAGATTCTTTTGGATTAGATTGATATCTTGCGAAAATACCAACACTTAGAGAAATATCAGGTCTACTAGCAGTTAAATATAACAAACTACCAATCATACTCCGATAAAGTTTTGAGTCAACATTTTTACCATTAGAGTCTTTTGAGAGTTTCAGGATAGTACTCATAGGAGTATCGAAATTCTTGCCATTCTCAAATCCAAATCTCTTGATTAGATTCAAAGCATACTTAGATTGAGAAATGAATATTCCTTCAGATTGTTGCTTTACTTGCAATCCAAGGAAATAAGTCAATTCCCCAACCATGCTCATTTCGAAGTGATTTCATCAAATCTGAAACTCAGTAGTCAAGTCAGTACAAGTTGATCCATAAATGATATCATCAACATAAATCTGCACCATTAAGATATGATCATTATGTTTTTTAACAAACAGAGTTTTATCAACAGATCCCATTTGAAAATTATGACTTAAAAGAAATTTCGTTAGTTTCTCATACCATGCCCTAGGTGCTTGTTTTAATCCATAAAGTGCCTTTTTAAGCCGATATACATAATCAGTATTTTTGGAATCTTCAAAACCCATTGGCTGTTCAACATAGACTTCTTCATGTAAATCGTCATTTAGAAAAGCATTTTTCACATCCATCTGATAGATCTTTATCTTTCTAAAACATGCAATGGATATAAATAGTCTAATAGATTCAAGACATGCTACTGGTGCAAAATTTTCATCGAAATTAATCCCTTCAATTTGAGTATAACCTTGTACCACTAGTCTAGCCTTGTTTCTAATTATATTTCCACACTCGTCAGACTTATTTTTGAAAATCCATTTTGTTCCAATGATGTGTTTATCTTTAGGTCTTGGTACGAGATACCAAACATCATTTCTTATGAATTGGTTGAGTTCTTCTTGCATCGTAACAATCTAGTTCTCATCAGCAAGAGCTTCTTTTACATTAGATGGTTCTATTTGGGATGTAAAACATACATAATTACATATATCCTCAAGTTGTCTACGGGTGCGAACACCGGTGAGAGGGTTTCCAAGAATTTGTGTGGTTGGATGATCTTTAACAGTCCTCAACTCAGAATCAGTCTGATTCGATGAAGTATTGGGTTTATCAATGATTGGTACTTCATCATTATCTGAATTAGAAATTGGTGTGTTTAAATGATCATCAATGACAACATTAATGGATTCTTGAATCACACCAGTCCTTTTGTTCATAACCCTATAAGCTCGACTGTTTAAGGAATATCCTAGAAAAATACCTTCATCACTCTTCGTATCGAATTTTCTCAAATTTTTACGATCACGTAAAATATAACACTTACTGCCAAAAACTCGAAAGTATTTAATGGTAGGCTTTTTATTGAACCACAATTCATAAGCCGTTTTATTATTATCTTTGCTAGTGTAGACTCGGTTAATAATATAGCAAGCTGTGTTGACTGCTTCAGCCTAAAGATTTTTAGAGAGCTTCATGCTATTCAACATGACATTAGCCATTTCTTGAAGCACCTTATTCTTTCTTTCTACAATTCCATTTTGTTGTAGAGTTTTGGGAGCAGAGAATTCATGTAATATTCCTTGGTCGGTACAGAACTTCTCAAAATTGCTATTCTCAAATTTAGATCCATGATCACTACGAATTTTACTGATTTGAGAAGATTTTCAGTTTGAATCCTTTTGAAAACTTTTCTTACTTCTTTAAGGGTTTCAGATTTATCCCTTAAGAAGACTACCCAAGTGAATCTGGTAAAGTCATCAACTATTACCAGGATATACTTTTTCCCACCACGACTTTCTGTTCTGGTAGGTCCTATCAGATCCATGTGGAGAAGTTCGAGTGGTCTTGATGTGGTATTTGAATTCACCTTTTTGTGTGAGTTCTTTGTTTATTTACCTATCTGGCACTCACCACATATTTTATCTAATTTCTGAAGTTTGGGTAAACCTCTTATAAGTTCTCGTTTGCTCAATCTATATAAATTTCGATAATGTACATGTCCAAGACTTTATGCCATAAATCATTCTCGTCTGTATGGACCATGTAACATGTTTGATTAGATGAGCTGGATTCGCTAATAATATAGCAATTTTCAGACGTTCTACGTCCAGTTAAAATTACAGAACCCTTATTGTTTAGTATCTCACAGCTTTGATTAGAAAACCGAACACTATGGTTATTATCACATATTTGAGATATACTAAGCAAGTTATGTTTTAAGCCTTTAACATATAAAACATTTTTTAAACACGGAAGATTAAAAAGTTGAACCGTACCTTGGCCTATAATCTTCGATTGCTACCATCACCAAATGTGGTGAACCATCATCATATCTTTCAGATTCGTGAATAAAGCTTTGTCACTGTCATATGCTGGAGCATCCACTGTCTAAGTACCACTTTGAATGACTTGTTGCTTTGAAAGCGGTGTGAGCAACCAAGCGAGTAACTTTAGGAACCCATTTCATAAGCTGTTTTGGGTTTAGGAACATAGTTGGTCTTCTTTTGTGTATATTTGTAGGAATGACCTATAGAGTTAGATTTTAAGAGCTCCTTGAGTAAATCAACTATCTTTTCAACTAGTGGATTTCGTTTCTGATTAAAGTTGACATGGCTGTTTCTAGGTTTTGAAAAGTTTTTGAATTTCTAGAAAAATCTTGATAAGTACTTTTCCCTTTTGAGTTTGAGGACTCTCCTTTAACAAACATAGGAGGAGTATACTTTTGTTTAGGAGGTAGATTTTATCATAGCCCAACCCGGATAGATCGCCACATTTTCTTGATTCGGATAAAAGTTTCTCTAACTTTGGATCACCTTGGGAATATTTCCATGTGTCCTTTAGACTCGGAAGAGAAGATACTTCAATTTTAAGTTTCTCAATTTCAGATTTTAAATCAATAATTAGGGAGTTTTTGAATTCCAAATCGCATTTTGATTTTTCAAAACAATCTGAAATTTGTGATTTTTCTAAGACAAGTGATTCAAAACATTTTTGAGTTTAGAAAACTTTTCTTTTTGAAGTTTAAGTTTGAAACAATTTTACAACTTTCCTTATATAGGGCATTGTAAGCGTCTTGAAGATCATCTTCATTTTCACATTCACTATTCAGATTTTCTTCACTTGTTGAGTCATTATCCGAAAATGTGAATTTGGCTAGAGTCATAAGAGCTTTAACCTCATTGCCCGACTCAGTTTGAGAATCTTCTGATTCAGAAGAACCTTCTGAATCAGATGATTCATCCCATGTAGCCAACATACCCTTCTTCTTGGGTTTGTCCCTTTTAGGACATCTATTTGCTAAGTGCCCATATTCTTGTCAAGTTGTAACATTGACTATCTTTCAAAAAATTTTGAGATTTGGGTCTAAACTTCTTTTTATCATTTGATTTTTGAAAATCAACCCTTTTCTTGCTTTTGAAAATCTTGTAAAATTTCTTAGCTAAAAGAGCCATATCATCTTCTGGAATCAGAATTTTCTTTTGAATTACATTTAGAAGATTTTAGTGCGATAGATTTACCTTTAGGAGCTTTAAAGTTTAACTCGTAGGTTTGTAGAGAACCAACTAGTTCTTCTACCCTCATATTATCCGTATCACGAAGTTCTTGGATCGCGGTTACTTTAGAATTGAACCGTTCAGGAAGTGAGCGTAATATTTTTGCACACACTTTACTTTCCGGGATTTTATCGCCAAGACCCCACATTGAGTTTACAATGTCATTCAATCTAGTGTAAAAGTCCATAAACATTTCATTTTCCTCCATATGAATTTCTTCAAATCTGGTTGTGAGGAGTTGGACTTTAGATTTTTGACAATTGTAGTACCCTCGTGTGTCATTTCTAATATATCCCAAGCTTGCTTTGCGGTATCACAGGAAATGATTCTTTTGAACTCATCCGGTGATAGTGCGCAAGTAATTGCATTTAGTGCTTTAGCATTTGCACTACTCTCACTTTTAAGAGTGGTCCATTGGTAATATGGTGTGACTTTCATAGATTTTGAACCATCAACCCCAGGTAACTTCCATGATAGGAGGTTTCCATTCGGTCATTGTGGCTTGCCACACATTTTCATCCATTGATTTGAGGAAGATCCTCATTACGGCTTTCCAATAGGCATAGTTGGAGCCATCAAAGGGTGGAGGCCTTGTGTGAAAGGCTATCAAAATTTGACATCTTAAATAGCTTAAATCGTTAGCTCGAATTAAATCCAAGAATAAAAAAGAGCTATTAGGCTCTAGATACCACTTGAAAAGGCCTAGCTATATGTCCTAGAGGGGGTGAATAGGACAATGCCAAATAAAACTTATAACATGGAATTAAAAAGAATATGATAGCCAAAATAAATCACAATGCAAGAAAGTAAAATAACCTCAAAATTCAGATCTTGAGAGGTTGATACAAATGTTGTTCTAAGGACAACCTTACACCAAAACCGAGTTTATGGTAGGACAACCTTATTTCTAGAAAGATCTTTGTATCAAATCTCAAACCAAAGAGGAATACAGAAATAAATACAAACTGAATTAAAATAAATTGTAATCACAAATGTATTGTTCTAGGGACAGCCATACACCATAAAAATGGCAGGGCAACCTTGCTGGAACAACTTTTAAAGGAAATTGAATATCAAGCTGATAAAGGAATAGCAGAAAATAAATTCTAAACTATTACAAAATTCTCACAATGCTTGAATTAAATGATTACAACATTCACCACCATACATACATCCCACAAAAGAATAATTAAAGATCAGAAGTATAAATCATTCAACCACAACACAAGGGATTATAGTGGTTCGCCTGTGTGTTCACCAACTATTAAACAACAGCCACACAGAATGCTACTCCACTCCTAATATCCTCACACAGGGGATATTAGTGTTCACTAACAAAATAGGTTTTCCCAAGTTCACCCAAAACTTTTACAATTGTGTCTTTGTCTGTGGGCTTACACAATTAAAAAACCCCACTTCTGAGTTTTTCTGGCTCTCCTCAGATAACCAATACAACAAGATTTTTTTGGCAAATCTTAAAAGAAACCAAAACAGAAAGGAATTTACAATTAAATGTAAAATACCTGATTATCTCCTTCGTTGTAGCAGCCCGGTAGAACCAAATCAGAGTAGATGATTGAATATCCAAGTTCAATGTCTAGTACTCAATTATAATGGTTCTAATTCTAATAGATTTTAAATTAAACCAAATAGGGCTTGCCTTAATTGATTTTGATTCCTAAGAAAGGGAATAACAATTCCTCTTATCAAATTAGATTGGAATAGCAAAAACAAAATCAATTAAATAAAGCTAAGGAAAGAGAATATTAAATAAGCACACTTAGCTTAGATGGAGCACAGAATTATCTCTCAGAAGTTCGACGAAGATTGACTTGAATGGATTAATTAATTCGATGATTTCTTCTGAGATTCGTGCACTATTTATAGGTGAGCAGATCACGTCTTTGACTGGTCTGGGGAGCTCTTCGACTAGTCAAAACAATAACAGATATTTGAAAAATCAGGCGCGATAAGCTTTGACAATTCTACGACTGGTCGAAGGTCTCCTTCGACTGGTCGTAGGTCACCTTCGACTGATCGAAGAACCTGAAAAACATCGCTGGATTTTAAGTCGAAGATTTTCGACTAGTCGAGAAGGGGTGGAACTATTCACATGAATTCATAACAAATTCCTGGACTAGTCGAAGCCTAACAGATTTTATCCGAAATTTGTAACAAACTCACGACTGATCGAGAAATTTTTTAAACTGGTCGAAGCAACTCTAGGACTAGTCGAAGAAGGCCTAGGACTAGTCGAAGAACAGACCAAACTTATGTAGAATAAACATTCGACTTATGTATCCAAAGTGACCTACTTCTAAGGTCAACCTAAGGTCAGTCAAACCTCAACCATGAAGTAAGGACATTGAAACATTAGGAACTAGTGACCTTGAAGTATGAGCCTTGAAGTCTTGATGTAGTTCAATCTTGAAATCTTGATGTAGCTCAATCTTGAAAGAGTCTTGAGTTCTTTACAAACTGCCATGTACTCTTCTTGAAGTCTTGTAGCTTGAATCTTGTCTTGTGAGCAGTTCTTGTATTCAAGATTGATCCTTGTACTTGTGAGCTTTGCTTGTTGTGAGCTTAGCTTGTTCATGAATGTTGATCCTTGAGAGAGCTTCACTTATGCAAGTTATATATAACAGTGATTTTGGCACCCAAATTTGACAACCGACAGGGATATAAACTATAACACTTACAGAAATCGAGTTCTGGTTCGGGATCAGGTTTAGGTTTTGGTTTTCAAGTTTAGGTTTAGGTTTAGGTTTAGGTGAGGGAGTTGAGATTAGGATTAGGTGTAGGTTTAGGTTTAGGGATTTGAGAATACATTTAGGTTTTAGGTTTATGTTTAGGTTTTAGGTTACAGGTTTAGGTTAAGGCTATAGGTTATAGGTTTAGGTTAAGGTTTAGATTTAGGTTTAAGGATTTGAGAATACATTTAGGTTTTAGGTTTAGGTTTAGGTTATGGGTTACAGGTTTAGGTTTAGGTTATAGGTTATAGGTTTAGGTTAAGGTGTAGGTTTAGGTTTAAGTTTAGGTTATAAGCTATAGGTTTAGGGAATTGAGAATAGGTTAAGGTTTAGGTTTAGGAAATCGAGTTCGGGTTCGGGTTCGGGATCGGGTTCAGGTTTGAGTTTTCAAGTTTAGGTTTAAGTTTAGGTTAGGGAGTCGAGATTAGGAATAGGTGTATGTTTAGGTTTAGGGATTTGAGAATACATTTAGGTTTTAGGTTATGTTTTGGTTATAGGTTATAGGTTTAGGTTAAGGTATAAGTTTAGCTTTCGGTTTAGGTTATAAGCAATTGGTTTAGGGAATTAAGAATAGGTTAAGGTTTAGGTTTAGGAAATCGGGTTCGGGTTCGGGATCGGGTTTAGGTTTTGATTTTCAAGTTTAGGTTTAGGTTTAGGTGAGGGAGTTGAGATTAGGATTAGGTGTAGGTTTAGGTTTAGGGATTTGAGAATACATTTAGGTTTTAGGTTTAGGTTTAGGGATTTGAGAATACATTTAGGTTTTAGGTTTAAGTTAAGGCTATAGGTTACAGGTTTAGGTTAAGGCTATAGGTTATAGGTTTAGGTAAAGGTTTAGGTTAAGGTTTAGATTTAGGTTTAAGGATTTGAGAATACATTTAGGTTTTAGGTTTATGTTTAGGTTATAGGTTTTAGGTTTAGGTTTAGGTTTAGGTTAAGGTATAGGTTTTGGTTTCGGTTTAGGTTATAGGCAATAGGTTTAGGGAATTGAGAATAGGTTAAGGTTTAGGTTTAGGAAATCTGGTTCGGGTTCGGGATCGGGTTTAGGTTTTGGTTTTCAAGTTTAGGTTTAGGTTTAGGTGAGGGAGTTGAGATTAGGATTAGGTGTAGGTTTAGGTTTAGGGATTTGAGAATATATTTAGGTTTTAGGTTTATGTTTAGGTTATAGGTTATAGGTTTAGGTTTAGGTTTAGGTTTGGTTTTGGTTTTGATTTAGGTTATAGGTTATATGTTTAGGTTAAGGTTTAGGGAAAGGTGGTTTTGATTTAGGTTATAGGTTATAGGTTTAGGTTAAGGTATAAGTTTAGCTTTCGGTTTAGGTTATAAGCAATTGGTTTAGGGAATTGAGAATAGGTTAAGGTTTAGGTTTAGGAAATTGGGTTCGGGTTCGGAATCGGGTTTAGGTTTAGGTTTTCAAGTTTAGGTTTAGGTTTAGGTGAGGGAGTTGAGATTAGGATCAGGTATAGGTTTAGGTTTAGGGATTTGAGAATACATTTAGGTTTTAGGTTTAGGTTAAGGCTATAGGTTACAGGTTTAGGTTAAGGTTTAGATTTAGGTTTAAGGATTTGAGAATACATTTAGGTTTTAGGTTTATGTTAAAATTATAGGTTATAGGTTTAGGTTTAGGTTTAGGTTTAGGTTTTGGTTTCGGTTTAGGTTATAAGCTATAGGTTTAGAAAATTGAGAATAGGTTAAGGTTTAGGTTTAGGAAATCGGGTTTGGGTTCAGGATCGGGTTTAGGTTTGGGTTATCAAGTTTAGATTTAGGTTTAGGTTAGGGGGTTTAGATTAGGATTAGGTGTAGGTTTAGGTTTGGGGATTTGAGAATACATTAGGCTTTAGGTTTAGGTTTAGGTTATAGGTTATAGGTTTAGGTTTAAGTTTAGGTTTGGTTTTAGTTTTGATTTAGGTTATAGGTTATAGGTTTAGGGAAAGGTGGTTTTGATTTAGGTTATAGGTTATAGGTTTAGGTTAAGGTATAAGTTTAGCTTTCGGTTTAAGTTATAAGCAATTGGTTTAGGGAATTGAGAATAGTTTAAATTTTAGGTTTAGGAAATTGGGTTCGGGTTCGGGATTGGGTTTAGGTTTTGGTTTTCAAGTTTAGGTTTAGGTTTAGGTGAGGGAGTTGAGATTAGGATTAGGTGTAGGTTTAGGTTTAGGGATTTGAGAATACATTTAGGTTTTAGGTTTAGGTTAAGGCTATAGGTTACAGGTTTAGGTTAGGGTTATAGGTTATAGGTTTAGGTTAAGGTTTAGGTTTTAGGTTTATGTTTAGGCTATAGGTTATAGGTTTAGGTTTAGGTTTAGGTTAAGGTATAGGTTTTGGTTTCGGTTTAGGTTATAAGCAATAGGTTTAGGGAATTGATAATAGGTTAAGGTTTAGGTTTAGGAAATCGGGTTTGGGTTCAGGATCGGGTTTAGGTTTGGGTTATCAAGTTTAGGTTTAGGTTTAGGTTAGGGAGTTTAGATTAGGATTAGGTGTAGGTTTAGGTTTGGGGATTTGAGAATACATTAGGTTTTAGGTTTAGGTTTAGGTTATAGGTTATAGGTTTAGGTTTAGGTTTAGGTTTGGTTTTGGTTTTGATTTAGGTTATAGGTTATAGGTTTAGGTTAAGGTTTAGGGAAAGGTGGTTTTGATTTAGGTTATAGGTTATAGGTTTAGGTTAAGGTATAAGTTTAGCTTTCGGTTTAGGTTATAAGCAATTGGTTTAGGGAATTGAGAAATAGGTTAAGGTTTAGGTTTAGGAATTCGGGTTCGGGTTCGGGATCGGGTTTAGGTTTTGGTTTTCAAGTTTAGGTTTAGGTTTAGGTGAGGGAGTTGAGATTAGGATTAGGTGTAGGTTTAGGTTTAGGGATTTGAGAATACATTTAGGTTTTAGGTTTAGGTTAAGGCTATAGGTTACAGGTTTAGGTTAAGGCTATAGGTTATAGGTTTAGGTTAAGGTTTAGGTTAAGGTTGAGATTTAGGTTTAAGGATTTAAGAATACATTTAGGTTTTACGTTTATGTTTAGGTTATAGGTTATAGGTTTAGGTTTAGGTTTAGGTTAAGGTATAGGTTTTGGTTTCGGTTTAGGTTATAAGCTATAGGTTTAGAGAATTGAGAATAGGTTAAGGTTTAGGTTTAGGAAATCGGGTTTGGGTTCAAGATCGGGTTTAGGTTTGGGTTATCAAGTTTAGGTTTAGGTTTAGGTTAGGGAGTTTAGATTAGGATTAGGTGTAGGTTTAGGTTTAGGGATTTGAGAATACATTAGGTTTTAGGTTTAGGTTTAGGTTATAGGTTATAGGTTTAGGTTTAGGTTTAGGTTTGGTTTTGGTTTTGATTTAGGTTATAGGTTATAGGTTTAGGTTAAGATTTAGAAAAATGTGGTTTTGATTTAGGTTATAGGTTATAGGTTTAGGTTAAGGTATAAGTTTAGCTTTCGGTTTAGGTTATAGGCAATTGGTTTAGGGAATTGAGAATAGGTTAAGGTTTAGGTTTAGGAAATCGGGTTCGGTTTCGGGATCGGGTTTAGGTTTTGGTTTTCAAGTTTAGGTTTAGGTTTAGGTGAGGGAGTTGAGATTAGGATTAGGTGTAGGTTTAGGTTTAGGTTTAGGGATTTGAGAATACATTTAGGTTTTAGGTTTAGGTTAAGGCTATAGGTTACAGGTTTAGGTTAGGGTTATAGGTTATAGGTTTAGGTTAAGGTTTAGGTTTTAGGTTTATGTTTAGGCTATAGGTTATAGGTTTAGGTTTAGGTTTAGGTTAAGGTATAGGTTTTGGTTTCGGTTTAGGTTATAAGCAATAGGTTTAGGGAATTGATAATAGGTTAAGGTTTAGGTTTAGGAAATCGGGTTTGGGTTCAGGATCGGGTTTAGGTTTGGGTTATCAAGTTTAGGTTTAGGTTTAGGTTAGGGAGTTTAGATTAGGATTAGGTGTAGGTTTAGGTTTGGGGATTTGAGAATACATTAGGTTTTAGGTTTAGGTTTAGGTTATAGGTTATAGGTTTAGGTTTAGGTTTAGGTTTGGTTTTGGTTTTGATTTAGGTTATAGGTTATAGGTTTAGGTTAAGGTTTAGGGAAAGGTGGTTTTGATTTAGGTTATAGGTTATAGGTTTAGGTTAAGGTATAAGTTTAGCTTTCGGTTTAGGTTATAAGCAATTGGTTTAGGGAATTGAGAAATAGGTTAAGGTTTAGGTTTAGGAATTCGGGTTCGGGTTCGGGATCGGGTTTAGGTTTTGGTTTTCAAGTTTAGGTTTAGGTTTAGGTGAGGGAGTTGAGATTAGGATTAGGTGTAGGTTTAGGTTTAGGGATTTGAGAATACATTTAGGTTTTAGGTTTAGGTTAAGGCTATAGGTTATAGGTTTAGGTTAAGGCTATAGGTTATAGGTTTAGGTTAAGGTTTAGGTTAAGGTTGAGATTTAGGTTTAAGGATTTAAGAATACATTTAGGTTTTACGTTTATGTTTAGGTTATAGGTTATACGTTTAGGTTTAGGTTTAGGTTAAGGTATAGGTTTTGGTTTCGGTTTAGGTTATAAGCTATAGGTTTAGAGAATTGAGAATAGGTTAAGGTTTAGGTTTAGGAAATCGGGTTTGGGTTCAAGATCGGGTTTAGGTTTGGGTTATCAAGTTTAGGTTTAGGTTTAGGTTAGGGAGTTTAGATTAGGATTAGGTGTAGGTTTAGGTTTAGGGATTTGAGAATACATTTAGGTTTTAGGTTTAGGTTTAGGTTATAGGTTATAGGTTTAGGTTTAGGTTTAGGTTTGGTTTTGGTTTTGATTTAGGTTATAGGTTATAGGTTTAGGTTAAGATTTAGAAAAATGTGGTTTTGATTTAGGTTATAGGTTATAGGTTTAGGTTAAGGTATAAGTTTAGCTTTCGGTTTAGGTTATAGGCAATTGGTTTAGGGAATTGAGAATAGGTTAAGGTTTAGGTTTAGGAAATCGGGTTCGGTTTCGGGATCGGGTTTAGGTTTTGGTTTTCAAGTTTAGGTTTAGGTTTAGGTGAGGGAGTTGAGATTAGGATTAGGTGTAGGTTTAGGTTTAGGGATTTGAGAATACATTTAGGTTTTAGGTTTTTGTTTAGGTTAAGGATTAGGTTAAGGTTTAGATTTAGGTTTAAAGATTTGAGAATCCATTTAGGTTTTAGGTTTATGTTTAGGTTATAGGTTATAGGTTTAGGTTTAGGTTTAGGTTAAGGTATAGGTTTTGGTTTCGGTTTTGGTTATAAGCTATAGGTTTAGAGAATTGAGAATAGGTTAAGGTTTAGGTTTAGGAAATCGGGTTTGGGTTCAGGATCGGGTTTAGGTTTGGGTTTTCAAGTTTAGGTTTAGGTTTAGGTTAGGGAGTTTAGATTAGGATTAGGTGTAGGTTTAGGTTTGGGGATTTGAGAATACATTAGGTTTTAGGTTTAGGTTTAGGTTATAGGTTATAGGTTTAGGTTTAGGTTTAGGTTTGGTTTTGGTTTTGATTTAGGTTATAGGTTATAGGTTTAGGTTAAGGTTTAGGGAAAGGTGGTTTTGATTTAGGTTATAGGTTATAGGTTTAGGTTAAGGTATAAGTTTAGCTTTCGGTTTAGGTTATAAGCAATTGGTTTAGGGAATTGAGAAATAGGTTAAGGTTTAGGTTTAGGAATTCGGGTTCGGGTTCGGGATCGGGTTTAGGTTTTGGTTTTCAAGTTTAGGTTTAGGTTTAGGTGAGGGAGTTGAGATTAGGATTAGGTGTAGGTTTAGGTTTAGGGATTTGAGAATACATTTAGGTTTTAGGTTTAGGTCTAGGTCTAGGTTACAGGTTTAGGTTAAGGCTATAGGTTATAGGTTTAGGTTAAGGTTTAGGTTAAGGTTGAGATTTAGGTTTAAGGATTTAAGAATACATTTAGGTTTTACGTTTATGTTTAGGTTATAGGTTATAGGTTTAGGTTTAGGTTTAGGTTAAGGTATAGGTTTTGGTTTCGGTTTAGGTTATAAGCTATAGGTTTAGAGAATTGAGAATAGGTTAAGGTTTAGGTTTAGGAAATCGGGTTTTGGTTCAAGATCGGGTTTAGGTTTGGGTTATCAAGTTTAGGTTTAGGTTTAGGTTAGGGAGTTTAGATTAGGATTAGGTGTAGGTTTAGGTTTAGGGATTTGAGAATACATTAGGTTTTAGGTTTAGGTTTAGGTTATAGGTTATAGGTTTAGGTTTAGGTTTAGGTTTGGTTTTGGTTTTGATTTAGGTTATAGGTTATAGGTTTAGGTTAAGATTTAGAAAAATGTGGTTTTGATTTAGGTTATAGGTTATAGGTTTAGGTTAAGGTATAAGTTTAGCTTTCGGTTTAGGTTATAGGCAATTGGTTTAGGGAATTGAGAATAGGTTAAGGTTTAGGTTTAGGAAATCGGGTTCGGGTTCGGGATCGGGTTTAGGTTTTGGTTTTCAAGTTTAGGTTTAGGTTTAGGTGAGGGAGTTGAGATTAGGATTAGGTGTAGGTTTAGGTTTAGGGATTTGAGAATACATTTAGGTTTTAGGTTTTTGTTTAGGTTAAGGATTAGGTTAAGGTTTAGATTTAGGTTTAAAGATTTGAGAATCCATTTAGGTTTTAGGTTTATGTTTAGGTTATAGGTTATAGGTTTAGGTTTAGGTTTAGGTTTAGGTTAAGGTATAGGTTTTGGTTTCGGTTTTGGTTATAAGCTATAGGTTTAGAGAATTGAGAATAGGTTAAGGTTTAGGTTTAGGAAATCGGGTTTGGGTTCAGGATCGGGTTTAGGTTTGGGTTATCAAGTTTAGGTTTAGGTTTAGGTTAGGGAGTTTAGATTAGGATTAGGTGTAGGTTTAGGTTTGGGGATTTGAGAATACATTAGGTTTTAGGTTTAGGTTTAGGTTATAGGTTATAGGTTTAGGTTTAGGTTTAGGTTTGGTTTTGGTTTTGATTTAGGTTATAGGTTATAGGTTTAGGTTAAGGTTTAGGGAAATGTGGTTTTGATTTAGGTTATAGGTTATAGGTTTAAGTTAAGGTATAATTGAGAATAGGTTAAGGTTTAGGTTTAGGAAATCGGGTTCGGGATCGGGTTTAGGTTTTGGTTTTCAAGTTTAGGTTTAGGTTTAGGTGAGGGAGTTAAGAGTAGGATTAGGTGTAGGTTTAGGTTTAGGGATTTAAGAATACATTTAGGTTTTAGGTTTAGGTTAAGGCTATAGGTTACAGGTTTAGGTTAAGGCTATAGGTTATAGGTTTAGGTTAAGGTTTAGGTTAAGGTTGAGATTTAGGTTTAAGGATTTGAGAATACATTTAGGTTTTAGGTTTATGTTTAGGCTATAGGTTATAGGTTTAGGTTAAGGTATAGGTTTTGGTTTTGGCTTAGGTTATAAGCACTAGGTTTAGGGAATTGAGAATAGGTTAAGGTTTAGGTTTAGGAAATCGGGTTTGGGTTCAGGATCGGGTTTAGGTTTGGGTTATCAAGTTTAGGTTTAGGTTTAGGTTAGGGAGTTTAGATTAGGATTAGGTGTAGGTTTAGGTTTAGGGATTTGAGAATACATTAGGTTTTAGGTTTAGGTTTAGGTTATAGGTTATTGGTTTAGGTTTAGGTTTAGGTTTGGTTTTGGTTTTGATTTAGGTTATAGGTTATAGGTTTAGGGAAAGGTGGTTTTGATTTAGGTTATAGGTTATAGGTTTAGGTTTTAGGTTTAGGTTTAGGTTTTGATTTATGTTATAAGTTATAGGTTTAGGTTAAGGTTTAGGTTTAGGTTATAGGTTTTGGGATTTAAGAATGGGTTCGGGTTTAGGTTATAGGTTATAGGTTTAGGTTAAGGTTTATGTTTAGGTTATAGGTTTTGGGATTTGAGAATGAGTTCGGGTTTAGGTTATAGGTTTTGGTTTTAGTTTAGGTTATAGGTTTTGGGATTTGAGAATGAGTTCGAGTTTAGGTTATAAGTTTTGGTTTTGGTTTAAGTTTAGGTTATAGGTTTTTGGATTTGAGAATGGGTTATGGTTTAGGTTTAGGAAATCGGGTTCAGGTTCGGGATTGGGTTTAAGTTTGAGTTTTCAAGTTTATGTTTAGGTTTAGGTTAGAGAGTTGAGATTAGGATTAGGTGTAGGTTTAGCTTTAGGGAATTGAGTTTAGCTTATAGGTTTAGGGAAAGCTTAGGTTTAGGTTATAGGTTTTGGGATTTGGGAATAGTTTTAGGTTATAAGTATAGGTTTAGGTTAGGTTATAGGTTAAGGTTTAGGGATTTGAGTTTAGGCTATAGGTTTAGGTTTAGGTTTAGGTTGAGGTTTAGGTTATAGGTTAAGGTTTTAGGTGATAGGTTTTGGTTTAGGTTAAGGGTATGTCCCTGCAAATACAAATATAAACACGGCCATCCGACGCAAATTGACAGGCCCTTCCAATGCCGTCCATAAAAAATAGATAGCTTCATCATGGTCATAATAGCGGTTCCCTCTTTCCAGGGAACCCCGCTCTTCCGGATTGCTTCGACGCACATCCGGGTCTGCTCCATCAATTTCAAGTTAATACATAAACATGGCCTGTCCAAATGGTCAGGCCACTCCAATGCTGTCCATAGAAAATGGACAGCTTCATCATGGTCATAACAGCGGTTCCCACCTTCCAGGGACCCCCGCTCAACATCCGGATAGCTCCGACGCACATCCTGGTCTGCTCGATCAATTTCGATCTAATACATTTAAAAACAACATAATTATATCTAAAAGCATTTGGATACCTGGGGAAGGCTTCCCATATTCGTATTGTTGGTTACCCATCCCTTTGTCCATAAGCCACAATCGACCAACACTTTCTATTGCTACCTGTACTCTGAAACCAACACAAATATAACTGGGAAACAATATAAGGAATAAGAAAAAATGAATTTACCTGTGCACATCATTAAATGTTTCCCTATAAGGAGGTGATATTATATCTTTGAGAGCCACAACCTGTATGACAGAGAAAAATGTAACCGATACAGTCTGTTACAATTCAAAGGAGAAAAAAGATTTGTGGCTGCACCGATATTCTAGTAAATTACGAACGGCTGCCTACGTACCCAAAAAGCCAGATTGGGATCAAGTCACTACGTAGTTTTTTTTAATTAACCAGGTAACTAAAGGTCATAAATTTCATATCTAACAAAGTATCATTGAACGTCGTCTCAAATCGTTTCTGGTTGGTGCATTTAAAAAAATTCAAATACACAATCAATGTATATTCTTGTTACATCTCGTACTACAACAAGAGACAACGTTCTGTCAATACTTCAGTTACATTTGAAATTGAAATCCTTTAGTGACTTGGTTAATAAAAAACAAATGACAACAAACCATAATTAATAAAAAGGATGCTAAAGATTAAATAAATAAAAAAGGCAACTTGATCAAAAAAGGATTTCAGTGAATAATCAAGTTTCCGTCGTACAATATGTCCTAGAGTTCAAAAAGTAAAACAAAACTACTGAATATTCAAATTCTCATCAAGAACTTGGGCCAGACAACAATTTCACTCAATTGAATATCTTCAAATGTCCTGTCATCATTAAACAACTCTGCTATGCGAACATTGATATCATCTATTACAACTCTGATGCATTCTGGAGGGATGCCTGTAGTATCTGACACCATCCGCCCACTAGCAACAGTCCGACCACGGATATCTCTCAATTGGCAAATTTGTTCCATCGATGGAGTTGTTGCAGAGTCTTCTCAAATACTTGAGGGCTCACCAGATCAATGGTGGGCCTATAAATAAAATAATGGTTTCATGTAAATAATAATGCTACTTTTATCTTTAAAAATAATAATTATATCATTTGATCGCAGCAAATGTAGCACCTGAGATGCAGCTGTATCAGGGGATCGGTGAAGTAGTTGACTTTGATAAGTAATTTGTTGCCTAAGTTCAGCAAATTGTTGCTCAACAATCGTACAAAATTCTTGCATTTAAGTCATTGATGCTTCAAATTTAGCCTCAATGGACATACGTGCATTCCTCTCCGACCGAGCTTCTATGATATAGGGAGTGGCAACCTTCATAGTAGTCTTAGAAATACCCAAACCCATGCCCCTAACCCGGCCTCTACTATCACGACTATAAACCTAAACAATAATTTTTGAGTTTAGTGATGTGTGTATATTATTATTAAAAAAAATCAACGACAATGTTTGTAAAGTGAGTAGAATTGATGGAAAACCTGTGAAACTGGGTCGTGGTCTAAATCCTTGTGCTTACTGGAAGGATCACTGCCAGCTATCGATAATATTCTTTCCTATTGGAAGATAATTGTTAAAATAAATCCTTCATTGTACTTAAATAAAAAAATGATTAAAAACTGAAAAATTATTCTCACCGCTGTTTCAAGATGTGTTTGTGTTGGGTAAGACCCATCAGATCTGCTATGAGTGGCGACAAACAAATCGGTCCTAGTGATGATAGTATTTGGATTTTCTTTTCGCTGTAATTATATAAGCAAATTAGTCAACAAGAATTTATATTCATCAATTAAATTGTCAAAAAATGTAGTACAAATTACCATTTTCTCTAATGTCCTAGCAGCACCTCGCCTTCCAGTCGTGTAAGGGCATTTCACCTGTGCTCTAGAAGTCTTTCCCTTCTTTCGAAGATTGATTAATAATTCTGTGGATTGTAGATTAATGAAAATGTCCCAATCCTCTTGCTTCACACCAATGGGACAATTTCTTCTTCTTTCTACATCATTATCAAATTTATCATATTCCTTTCGTAGATTGTATTTCCATACCTTCTATGCTTTACTTACTTTTGAAAATGCATATTCTTTTAACTCATCATCGATGTCGTACGTGGCCTATTTCATTAAATTAATAATCAAACAATCTTATTGAGTAAGAATTAGAAATAAAATCAAGAACAAACATGCTCACCAAAACCATAGACCAGATATTATCTTTAATTGCACCAGGCACTTTGCGCCAATCAGCAAATGAAATTGGACAATGTGTCCTGCCAAGTTACTCTAAAAATGTGTTGAAAGGTGCTGATGTTTCTCTGACTGGTTGTTTATATTCATTTAATTCAAGTCTCTTCCTTGTATTGCTTCCTTGGGCTAAAGCTGATGAACCACCAAAATCCGACATAATTCCTGCAATTTTATAAAACAAAACAATATCTCATTATTATGTAATTAGCATTCTATTAATATTTTGATAGCTAAAAAATTGTAACAATCATTACTAAATAAAATTCAACTCACTTTCAAACTGATTTGAATCTTTTTAGTTTCTTTTCCGTTTCCTATGACCTGAGGTACTCGGCTCACTCTCTACCCATGATTTTTCCTGTACATCTTCTTCTTCATTTAAATCATCGATTAATGAAAGTGCTGAAGATCCTACATTCCTTCTGGCCTCAAACTCAAGTGGATCTTCAAATGCATATGCATCTTTCATCAATCTCTTAGGAGCATCCAGTACAACATGCTAGTCGTCTCTAGTTGGATCCTTACAGTAGAAGACCTGAGCTGCCTGAGATGCAAGAATAAACGGCTCATCGTCTTCCTTTAAGTTCCGTCTAAACCTTCTTAGATTGACAAATATCAAATTTGTTTCGGGATCTATGAAACATCCATTCATTTTATCTTCAATATGCACCCAATCACAGTAAAAGAGTACTACTCTGAAGTCGAAGTAGTTCAACTCAAGAATTTGCCTAATGATGCCATAATAAGTGACTTCTTCTTCTATAGGATTCCTATCCCTGGCGCTTGCCTTGAAGCTAGTTAGGGCTTTCATTGAGACTCCACTGTTTTGTGTTGTTCTGTTCATTTCAGAATTCGCAGTGCTAAAAACATATCCATTTACTGCGTAAGTATTATATGATATGCATTTGAAGTCAGGACCATCGGCAATTCTCTTAAATGGAGATATTTCTTGATTATGTAGTTGATGTCTTAACCAAGGAATGTATTCCATTGGTTTTCCTGCTGACAGATTACACTTTCGATTTTGTCCCGTATGTGTTTGGCCCTGGATGTATGTTTGGTACTTCCTACAAATTCCACATCATAGCAATTAATTTTATATATATATATATAACAATGTTTATTACCATAAGCTGTTTAAAAATATAAAAAAGAATAATATACTTCATTAACTTACTCCTTCCATTGATGATTTTCAACGTGATGTTGTAAAACCCATCTACATGCTTGTTGGTATTGCACTGTAGTAAGATCATGAACTTTTCCTTTCTTATCATTCTGGGAATCACCAGCATTTTCATCATCATTGAATATTTTTAGTCCTTGCTTATGACCTCCTATTGTATTATCAGGATAATATTCCATGCAGTACATCATAGATTCCTCTATAAAGTAGCGTTCCGCAATACAGCCCTCTGGGTAAGCTTGATTCATCACATACTTCTTATATGTTCTCATCATCCTGCTAAATATTAAAATCATGTATTGATGAAAAAATATATGGTATTTTGAAAAGGTTAATAAATTAAAACAGTTAAAGTTACCTCTCAAAAGGATACATCCATCGATATCTGACAGGTCCGCAAACTTGTGCCTCCTCCGCCAAGTGCACAACATGGTGTGTCATAGAAACAAAAAACGATGGTGGAAAATACTTTTCAAAAACACATAATATTTTCACTATTTTATTTTTTATTTCTTAAAGCTCCATACGATGAATTTCTTCAGAACATATGACGTTAAAGAATCTTGACAATTGTATAATGGCAGCGCGCAATGACTTTTCTTTCTTAAATGAATGCATCAATAATACAGGTAGTAACTGCTGCATTAGAATGTGATAATTATGTGACTTAAGGCCCTTGAGATGATAGTATCCATACTGATATGATGTTTCCAGTTTGCACTATACCCTCTTGGAACTTTTAAATCACTCAAGGTTCGACAAATGAGTTCTCTTTTAGATCTGGATAATGTGAAAGGAGCCTTAGGCAATAACAACTTACCATTCTTTTCCTCTAGCCAATATTTTGATCTTATCTTCATAGCCATAAGATCCTGACGGGCTTGTAAACCATCTTTAGACTTGTCCTTCATGTCCATGATTGTTACAATAAGGTTCTCAGTAACATTTTTCTCGACATGCATCACATCCAAATTATGGCGAATGGGCATATGCTTCCAATACGGCAATGTAAAGAAGATTGATCTCTTCGACCAAGCAGTAAGGTAGAATCCTCATCTGTGGTCTTCTTCCTCTTATTTCCTATATACTTTCCAAACTTGGTTTGTACATTATTCATTTTAACCAATACCTGTTCTCCAGACAAACGCTTTGGAGCCTGCCGATTTTCATCATTCCCATTGAATCGAGATCTTTGTCTCCTAAAGATATGAGCTCTTGGGAGGAATCTTCTATGCCCCATATAAGCAAACTTCTTTCCATGTTTTAGCCAAACAGAGTTAGTCTCCTCACTACAAACAGGACATGCATACTTTCCTCCTGTCCTACACCCAAAAAGATGTCCATAGGCTGGAAAATCATGTATTGCCCATAATAAAATCGCCTTCATTGTAAACCTGTTCTTCCCGAACGAGTCATATGTTATCGACCCTTTCCACAATTCATTTAATTCTTCGATTGATGGTTGTAAATATACGTCGATGTCATGCCCTGGACCATTTTTTTCGGGAATTAAGTGTTAACATAATAAATTGTTTCCGCATGCATAAATGAGGTGGAAGATTGTATGGAACAACTATAACAGGCCAGCAACTATATGAGATGCTCATATGCCCAAAGGGGTTGAATCCGTCTATTGCAAGTCCCAACCGAACGTTACGTGGATCCGCAGCAAAATCACTAAATTTTCTATCTTCAAACTTCCACATAGAAGAATCCACAGGATGACGCATGTATGAGTCATTTTTAGCCCCTTTTGAATGCCACAACATATTCTCTGCAATCCATAATACGCTATAAAGTCTTTTTAACCTTGGTGTTAATGGGAAGTATCTTAATACCTTTCATGGTACATGTGAGACTCTTGATCTTACAACACTATTCACTTTCCATCTGCTTGCTTTACAAGTAGGACAACTTTCCTTATTAGTATGCTCCTTTAGTATAGAATACAATCGTTACGACATGCATGTATCACCTCATAATTCATACCCAACGAACTGATAAATCTCTTTGCATTATAGGTACTATCTGGCAAAGAGTTCTCACTTGGCAAAATCTTCTTGAGTAATTGCAGCAAACTCGTAAAGCTATTATCTGACCACTGATATCTAGCCTTCATGCTCATCAACTCAACTGTCACTGACAACTTTGTATACTCACGTTTACACGATGGATATAGGGGTTGTACCGCATCCTCCCTTAATTTATTGTACTGAGTATCATTGTCTATGTCATCTTAAGGCTGACTACCATGTTCCTCATTGACCTCATTCATACATGCATCTAAGTCATCGGGTTAAACACGACTAAAAGTATCATTAACTAAATCAACCATTCTGGGCAATAGCTCTTCATTACAATCAGTGGCAGATGTACTAGGAGCCTTGGTATTGACACCCATATTGGGAAGTTGTTCTCCATAAAAAAACCAAGTTGTGTATGTCTGATCTATACCATTCATAATCAAATGCTCAGAAACTGTACTTAGTATTTTCTTCCCACGCACATTACGACATCTAGCACAAGGACAACTATACCAATCAACACCTCTCGAATTCCTTTTCGCAAAAATAATAAATAATTTAACGCCTTTAATGTATTCATCACTCAATATATCTTTCGTCATCCAATTCTTGCTCGGGGGCATCAAATCCATTTTTGATATCACGTGCATGTAGCATATAAAAAATGAGATACAATAAAAAAGAGGCTTTTCATAAACTGTCAAAACATGTCACACATGTGGTCACTAATCACAAAAAAAATATAGATCTATATATATCCACAAATATATGCACATGATTAGGTGTAGGTTTTAGGTTATAGGTTATAGGTTTAGGGAACTGAGGATAAGTTAAGGTTTTGGTTTAGGAAATCGGGTTCGGGTTTGGGGTCGGGTTTAGGTTTGGGATCATGCATACATACATAAATGCATACAAACATGCATGATGATACATCCATCCATCCATGCATGCATACATACATAAACACATGCATGATGACCCATCCATCCATGATCTAACAATCCATCCATCTATCCATGCATGCATACACACATACACACACAGGCGTGATGATCCATCCATCCAGTCTTCCATCCATGCATGCATACATACATACATATACACACACATAAATCCATCCATGCATGTATGCATGCATACACACATGCATAATCTGTCCATCCATGCATGCATGCATACGTTTCATCCATCCATGTGCGCATGCATGCATATACACACATACATACATATGTTTTATCATAAAACCATGCATGATGCATCCATACAAAAAAAAAATCAAATGAAATTATTTTTTTACAAACAGATTTTTTTAATATTATTATAAACAAAAACAGATTTTTTTCATATTATTATAAACAACTATAAATGATTTACAGTTAACCCCAACAAAGAGTTTGAATTTCATTTGATAATACAATTGATAGCAAAGATGTAAATGATTTATAAAATGATCTGTAAAAATGTTTAGGATGCAATAAATTGATAACATAAAGCCAAACAAGATAGGCTGTAAAGATGTAAATCATTTATAACTTAAACCATTAACATGCATCCAAAGCTCAGCAATCTCATGTGTCATAGTAATAAATTATTGATCATTGTATTATTGGTTAAAATAAAATTGTTCATCTCCATTCTTTGTTCATATGGTTCTTGCTCAGTGGTGAGTAGTAATAGTCATGTGTAGAATAAACTTGCTCTCATGAAGCTTGATGATCTGAAATTGTTTCTCTGATATTCCATGATTCATCTCACTACTAGGATTCCCTATTATTATATATCATGTGGAAATGCATCCCTGATATTGATTGCTGCAATACCATGGATGATATTACTAATATTACATTTGTTCTATATGATAGAAAAGAAAACCGATAAACAATCAGCACTAAAAATGAAAATATGAAGAAAAATTGTGTTTTGATTTATATAACATATGAAATTCATTGGCATTTTGGTTTCCCTGGTGGTTCAAAAGAATTTATTTTGTACCATCCAACAAGTATTTTCTTGAATCAGTTCACCCTGATCATAACTAACGGCAAGAATTCACATTCTACATTGGAAGCTCTATTTGAAGCTCTAATTGTACCTAATTTGAATGCATTTGACTTTTCATTTGGAGCTGTGTGGAAAACATAAATCTCATCGGGAAAATTAGCATTTTACTCCTCTTTCTCGCTCCAAATTGAATATAAGGGGTCGTTTGGATGGCTAGCTTAAGTGGTAAATGATCTATAGGTCTAAATTA
Organism: Magnolia sinica; assembly: GCF_029962835.1. Taxonomy (NCBI): domain Eukaryota; kingdom Viridiplantae; phylum Streptophyta; class Magnoliopsida; order Magnoliales; family Magnoliaceae; genus Magnolia; species Magnolia sinica. Next base: position 96,309,671 of record NC_080577.1, read on the forward strand.
TTTACACCCTGTCCTGTTTGACTGAAAGCAGTAAATGATTTATAGGTAAATGATTGTTTGGCCAGCCTATAAATTATTTGAGACTTGTAAATGGAGAGCCAATCTTTCCATTTGTAGCTGTTAGGCTTTAAATGAAGAACCAGTAAATGAAATCACAGCTTTTTTCCTGTAAATCAATTAGGGCCACCTGTAAATCATTTACAGAATTTTTCAGCATCCAAGCACATTGCAAATCATTTACGGTTAGCCCCATTTATAGGCATCCAAATGACCGCCAAGATAAAAGGTACGTACGCCCTGTTCTTATCTCACTTTCTATTTGGAGAGGTTGCATCCCATCCACCAGCACTGGTGCCGAAACCCAACTGCACCCACATGAGAATAGAGCTTCCAATGCAGCAGGCAGCTTCATGGTCACTGGAGGTAGCAAGAATTAGGAGTGACATTTGTACAGACCAGCAGAGACCATCAATCCTCATTTTATCCAAAGCTCAGCTGGACCACACACAGGAAAGAGTGGGGATTATGACATCCACCGTTGAGACTTTCGTAGGGCCCACAGCGATGTTTATTTATCACCCAACTTGTTCATAAGCTGACACAGACACGGAAAACAAAAATATCAGCTTGATTCGAAACTTCTGCTGCCCTAAGAAGTTTTCAACAGTGAGTCTTCGATTCCCACTGTTTCCTGTGGTGGGCCCACTTGAGCACTGGATATGCTTCCATTTAGGCTCATGCCATAAAATGAGTTGAAAAATAGATGGCCTGCATGGATAAGACACACACATCGCAGTGGCCCCATAGAGTTTACTCGGATGCTTGAGTTGCAAAGTATGCAATCCACCTTCTCCCGCAGAGACATTTCATCAAACACATGTTGTGCACACCTTAAACATTCACAACAAATGAGTACCTGGCCGGGGAAGAGATGAAGGGCAGGGGCTGCTGGCCACACGAGATCTGGAGATGATGTAAGTGAGGAAGAGAGAGAGAGAGAGAGAGAGAGAGAGAGAGTCGGGGTGGGAAGAAGCTGGGACTGGGACGGAGAGAGAGAGAGTAGCGCGGGTCTGGGAGAGAGACCGGGACGGCGAGAGAGATAGAGAGAGACCGGGACGGCAAGAGAGAGAGAGAGACCGGGACGGTGAGAGAGACAGAGACAGAGAGAGAGAGGCTGGAGGCGGCCTGTTGAAATGGGGAGAGGGTAATTGGGCGCGCCTCTGTTTTGAGCGGGCGCCCAAATTTGGGGCTGGCGGACGGTGGCTGGTGGTCGATGCTTTGTGGGCCCCACCATGATGTAAATGTTTCATCCATTTGGTCCATCCATTTTTACAGATCATTTTAGTGCTTGGTGCAAAAAATGATAGGGATATAAATCCTAGGTGAGCCACACCACAGGACAAAATTAATGAATGGATATTCACAATTAAAATCCTCCTAAGGCCCACTGTACTGTTTATTTGACATCCAATCTGTTTAGTTGGTCATAAAGACCCAGATGAAGGGAAAAAAATATTAGCTTGATCCAAAACTGTTATGGCCCCCAAAACATTTTTAATGGTCAAAATTCATTCAACACTATTTCCTGTAATGTGGTCCACTTGAGATTGAGATATAACTCATTTTTTTATCATCTCATAAAATGATATATATAAAAATAGATGGACGGCATGGATGATACACATACATCATGGTGGGCCCCATAGAGCACCGACCACCAGCCATTGGCCAGTGTTAGGGGGAGTAGCCAATCTGTTCCCCACCATAGCAAATACATGTGATTTAATCTCCATGTTTCCTACCATATGGTCCACTTTAGCCTTCGATCTAGATGATTTTTGGTTTCATGCCCTATAATAATATTTTAAAATATATAGACGGCTTAGATAAGACATTTTTAGGCCCTATAGGGCCCTTATACCCTAAGCATCCTGTGGGGCCCACTATGATTTATTCAATTTATCCACTCCATCCATCCATTTTAACATATAATTTTATTACGTAAGGTCAAAATTGAAGCCTATAAAAATCTAAAGTGGACCACATCATAGGAAACAGTATAAATTGAACGTCTACCATCGAAAATTTTTGGGAGGCCACTAAAGTTTTGGATCAAGTTGATATTTTAGTTTTCCCTTCATCCATGTATTTGTGATCTATTAAACAGGTTGGATGACAAATCAAAATCACTGTAGGCCATAGGAAGATTTCAACGGTGGAAATCATTATTCCCACTATTTCTGTGGTATGGTCCACTTGAGCTTTAGATATACTTTGATTGTGGACTCAACCACTAAGGGCCTGTTTGGATGGGTGGATTGGAAGGGATTGAATGGTTTTAGGGTGGATGGCATGGATTTCAAGGTAATGATGGCGTTGTCAATGGATTGTCTTAAGATCCATGGAATTGCTATATTCCCCCGGATTGCTATATATTAAGTCTATTTGGCACACTCGCCCAATCCCAGGATTAAACCTTCCCATCCCTTTCAATCCCTCGAACCAAACATATCCCAGGAAAATTTGACCGGATTAGGGTGGATTGGATGGGATTTAAAGGTAATGATGGTGTTGTCAGTAGATTGTCTTAAGATCCATGGGATTGTATATCCCAGGATCAGATCACCCAGTTTGTTTGGCACGCTCGGCCAATCTATAGGGATTTAACTTCCAATCCCTTCCAATCTACTTGTCCAAACGGGCCCTAAAATGATCTGGAAAAATGGATTGACGATGTGGATATCATAAACCGTGACTTTGGGCCACAAGCTTAAAAATAAAGTCAATCCATGACTTGGGTGGGCCACACCACATACTATAGTTGAGAGGGTTACCCTCCCATTAAAACATTCATAATCATTTATTGGGCCCACCTAGATGTGGTTCATAGATCCAGCCCATTCACTATAGTTGAGAGGAGTCAACCCAAGTTTCACACACATCCAAAACTCATGTGGGCCCCACCAATTGAATGCTTTTATATGTTTTAGTGATGTCTTCACATAGTTTTAGATGCTATGGCTCACCTGAGTTTTGTATACGACTGATTTTTGGACTTAAATGGGACACATCAAATGCATGGTGTTGATGTTCTACATACATCGTGGTGGGGCGCACACAGATTAACCTCATGGGAAGTTCCCAAGAGGTGACCTTATAGTACCATTTCACTATTTAGATAACTCCTTCATGGGTGTTACTCTAACCGTGTATGGCCCACCTTGATATATTTTATGTATATCGACATCGTCCATATATTTTTCCATCATATATTTAGGATGTGATTTCGAATCATAAGAACTCAATAATCTCAGGTGGGTCATGAAATCACTCTTATGATGATTTTTTCACCTTTGGATGTTGCTGTTTTGATGAGGCTGTATGTTGAATTATAGGGGTTGTAGGGTTTGATTTTGTTTTCTTGTTAAAGATTGTTCGATTCTACTAGTGGTGTTTGGAAACTAACCTCTGATATTAATTTGATTCCATTTGGGAAAAATTCTGTTTGTGTCATTGTCTTGTGTTTCTGCAAGTTCTAGGGTTTCTAGTGAGACATATATGTGTTGTGTTTTACTATTTTGGAGTCCTTGGAGCTAATATGTGAGGGCCGATTGTGGATGGGTGGAGAGCAGGGAATGCCTTTCATGGAACAATCTCTGCCACCTGATTGGTGGACTTGGTACGATTGGATGGATGTCGGTCATCTTTTTTTCTTTTTTCTTTTTTGAAATTCCATTTGGTTAAACTATATTTCAGTTCCTTTTTAATTAACAAGCAGCTTAAACTATATTTAAGCTGTGCAAGTTTACATCTCATTGCTTTTGAGACGAGTTGATAGCCGAAAAATGATAACATGAGAATGGCCTATACTAATGTATGCATTTGGTACCAATTCTTAATGTTGGCAACACCTGGCATACCTGTACCTCTCCAAAGGTCACACTGATTGGATGATCTTAACTGTCTGAAATTGTCGTTGGATTAATTTAGGCCATTTTCTTTTTGACTATCCTGATGAATAATATTGACTTGTACTATTCTTTTTAAACATCTATATGCTTCAATCTCCTTTGGTCTGCACTTGTTAAAGGGCACATCTTCTGTTGGGTAGAACACTTATTTTAATATCACAATGATTGGATAAACTCAACCATCTGATATTACCGTTGAATTTAGACCATTTTCTTTTTTACCAAGGTATTAAGGAACTTTGATTTGCACTCCTGTTTCTTAAACGTGTATATATTTTTTTTAACCTCAAGTTAACACTCTTTTTCTTCTTCTTCTTTTTCTTTTTTCTTTTCACGTTTACATGTTTTTAATCCCACCTTGTGTATTGTAGGCCACATCAACTCAATTTGCTATAGATCCTTTTTTTTTTTTCAATTTTTCTTGTCAAAATGCAAAATCTAGTTTTCTTTTTTAAAATATATATATTTTTACATTTTTTAAATTTTTTCACAATTTTGTTTAATTTCGTTTTTTTTTTCAAAATATCATTTTTTTAATCTCACTTTTGTTATATAACTTTTTAATTTTTGTTGTCAAAATACAAAATCTATTTTTCTTTTTTAATATATATATATATATATATATATATATATATATATATATATATATACAATTTGTCAATTTTTTCACAATTTCATTTAATTTTTTAAATTTTCTTTTCAAAATACAAAATCTACTTTTCTTTTTTTAAAAAATATATTTTTTTACAATTTGTCAAGTTTTTCACAATTTTGTTTAATTTTTTAAATTTTCTTTTTCAAAATATCATTTTTTTAAATATCATTTTTGTTATATAACTTTTTAATTTTTCTTTTCAAAATATAAAATCTAGTTTTCTTTTTTAAAATATATATTTTTTTACAATTTGTCAATTTTTTCACAATTTTGTTTTATGTTTTTAAATTTTCTTTTTCAAAACATCATTTTTTAAATATCACTTTTGTTATACAGCTTTTTAATTTTTCTTTTCAAAATACAAAATCTAGTTTTTTTTTTTTTTTTTTTAAATATATTTTTTTTTGCAATTTAACAATTTTTTTACAATTTTGTTGAATTTTTAAAATTTTCTTTTTCAAAATATCATTTTCTTATCGATTTTTTTTTTCTCAAAATTATCAACATTATTAAAAGTTCTTAATTTTTATTTCAAAATCTAGATTTTTATAAAATTACATTTTTTTCAAAATCTAAATTCTTTTTCTTAAACATTGTTAATTATTTTTCTAAGTTTTTTAACTCTTTTTTTTTTTTTCGTAATTCATAAATTTTTTTATTTTTAATGTTTTACTTGAGCATTAGAGATGGTTTAGGTAGAGACGGTCATTGACGGTCTCAAATAGGGACTGCTACCAACCGTCCCTAACGCAGGCCTAGTTTTACTACCTGGAAAAGATGGCCATCACCCGTCTATAATTGAGACGGTCCATGACAGTCTCTGATTACCAATATGAGACGGTTAATGACCGTCCCTAATAGAGACGGTCCTTGACAGTCTCAAACAGAGACAGCTAAGAACCGTCCCTAATACAGACTAAAGCTTTGCAGTCCTTGACTACCGGAAAAGACGGCGAACGACTGTCTCTAATTGAGACGGTCCTCGACAGTCTCAAATTACCAGTAAGAGACGGCCAATAACCATCTCTAATAGGGACAGTCTTTGACCGTCTCAAATTCCGGCATATAAGACGGTCCGGGACCGTCTCTTATTCCAGACGGTCAATGACCGTCTTTTATCTGCAGTTAACGACGGTTTTTGACCGTCTTAAATGATTTGTGGATGTTCAAATTTTTAAGACAATAATAAGGACGGTCAAGGGCCGTCTAAAAATTTAGAGACGGTTTACGGCCGTCTCTAAAGCGTCTTTAAACCAAGCAATTTTAGAGACGGTCCAAAACCGTCTCTAAATCCATCATTTTTTTCCATTTTTCACGTAGTGATATCCATAATTGGGATCACTAGATACATGACTAATAGAAACCCTAAACAATTTAGGGGGTGAAATTATTTAAAGGGTGGTAGGTTGTAACACCCAGACGCTCTAATACTCAAGTTTTGGATGTTCTTGGGTGTTACCAGAAACTTTTCAATTAAAATATGCAATCACACGTGCATTTGTGAGTGTAAACTTGTAGGCTTAGGGGTAGATTGAACCATGCAATAACACTTGTGGGACCCTAGGATTGATCAGAGAGAGAGAGAGAGAGAGAGAGAGAGAGAAGAGTGTGTGTGTGTGTGTGTGTGTGTAACGCCCCGTGTTTTCAAGACCTGAGTATATGACTCGTTTCCCAAAAACCCGAGTATTAACCTAAAAAGAGCCAAATTCCATATAATCTTTTTCTTTGATCAAAGTTAGCAGATAAGTGTAAAATGGACAAGTCAGCTTAAAGGAAAATTTCCGTTTACATTAAGAATATACAAGAGGTTGCCCACAATGACCTATACAAACCAATGTCTTTACATCAACAATTATAAGATTGCATACATGAGAAATTTAAAAGCATATAAAACATATAAAAGAAAGCCGCAAGATCGCGCGACAGGTACAACCACGCATCCTTGACCACCATAACAGCTCCTCATCAGTCTGAACTCACATACCACTTAAGCCATTTGTGCTACCTGTACAGTTATATATTTGATGGATGAGTGGCCAACTCAGTGTGAATTCTCCTCAAGATTACACACCACCATATTAAGTAAGCATAATTATAAAACAACAAGGCATTCAAAACATTGCATGATGTGGTCGTTTTAAATGCATGGATGCGTGATTGCACATCGACCTAGGAATGCTCATCTAGTCAGACTTGGGCTCATCACCCATGCAAAAGACTGGTCACCAACGTAGCATATCTTGTATAGTATGGTGCTAAGTCATCGTACATATCTCATACGCAGGTCACTAGTGTAGCATAACTCATATAGCATAGTGACCAAGTGCCGATAGTCGGTGGTCTAGGAGCTAGTGAATTGATACCCCAATTAAAAGGGCACGTGCTACAACATTCAGAATTAGTCACCCGTCATCGCTAATATGTTGTGAAAACATGATTAGCCAAACCATTATTATTCCAATTATAATTAGCCAATTTAAGTAACTCAATGATCACTACGGAGGCTCGTCACCAGCTTAGGCCGACAGATTAGGCATAGTGTCCCATTCCACCATCCCTGGCTCATGTGGCTACCACCTTAGGATGTTTAATGAAACCTAATCGACTAGTGGCCAATCATATTGAATATATGGAGCTTACCATTGTCGGGTTGCACAAGATAAAATGTCGAACCCATCTAGGGCAAATGTTAAAACAAAGCCACGCAGGGCGAATATCAAAACTAAGCCACATAGGGCAATTATCAAAACTAAGCCACGTAGGACCAATATCAAAACCATGAGATAAGAAATCATCTTTAAAAACCATTGGACACAACAACTCTGGTTGGTAGACCTACATCAATGATCAATTTAAACCACCACTCAGTAACCACTAAGTCGAAGGTCCATTACGATCACAACTAGTTGAGTTACATCCCAAGTTTGGGTGTACATTCATAGGTGGGAGTTTCCCACTGATGTACCCGCTTAAGTCCTATAAGCAATCCACAAATAATCCACAAGCATGAAATAAATATACAGGATAAACATTAAGCATGTAATATAGCAATTCAATTCCAACAACTAACACATGTGATTATAAAATGGAGATATCAATTATAAATTAAAATAAAAACTATAACTTAAGCTAATGGAAAAATGAAAAGCTCAAGGGGAAGAATCATTACCTACGTATAGGATCACCTACTTGTCTTGTTAGGAGGTACGTGCGCCCTTAGAGTCAGGTCCTATCATGAATTATGAAATTATATAGTTAGATCAGAATCTACATACTATTTATGGTTGAGATTATAACGTAGGTTTAGATTACTTATTCTTAGGGTTTTGATGTGAAACTAGGATTTTTATCATAGGGTTTAGTCTTAAACTTAGATTCTAGGATTTGAACTCTACTTGGTGTATTAGTTAAAATTTAATCTTAATAATTACAAGAATACTATTAGTGTTAGTGTTATAACTTATATTAGCTAATATGTTAATAATGATAGTTCATAAGTTCATATTTAAATATACCGATATTAGATTCTACACCTAGATCCAAACCCAACACACAAAAGTATTGACCTAGGGTTTAGATTACCTAGGTCTAAGATTTCATCCTAAAGTTTAGGTCTTGGTTAGATTTTTAGGGTTTTAATGTAGAGTTTAGGGTTTCATCTTAGGGTTTACTTCTAGGTTTAAATTCTAAGTTTTGATTATGGATTTTGAACTCTATTTTGTGTGGCCATTAATGATATTATTAAGGGAATAATGAATGAATAAAATAATTAAATAAATTAGTTATTAATTTTAGGAATATTAACAATGGCTACTATCATATTAAATTATCTAACAGCAACCCAAGATGAATAATAGTGCTAATAATTTCAAAAAATTTATTAATATTAACAATATTTCTAATATTAGCTAATGTAACACTAATAATCATTTTGATGAAAATAAATAGTATGCTCTAACGTTAATGTTAATATTTTAAGAACGGCAAAATAAAATACTAACATTTTAATAATGATAATTTCTATATGTATTAACCAACATCAGTATGGATAATTTACTAATGGTTAATTATATCTAAATTTAGTAATCCTAAAAATGATAACAATGATAATTAAAATAATTTCAACCTGGACAGAAAATGTGGGCTCACCTAGCCGACTCAGTTCGAGTTAGGTTAACTCGACTCAACACAACTCGACTCAACACAACCACCCCCTTCTTTCTTCTTTCTCTTTTCTTTCTCCCTTCCTTTTCTTCCATCTCTCCCTTTCTCTGTGTGTATGTATGTGCTGGAACTCCAGCAAGGGACGTCAAACTTAGCAGCGAGTTGGGTGACTCGGTCCTGCACAAGGACGGACCACAGGTAGCAATAAGGCAGCCCCACTCTCTCGTCCTCATCCTTCTTCCTTCCTCTCTTTCCCTTTTCTTTCTTCGTCCTACCTACTGCTAGAAATGTCTAACAATGGTCGAGACTCGACCCGGTTGGTGGCTCGATCGGGTCAGCACGGTGCAGCGCCCTCTCCCTCACTTTCTTCTTCTTTCTTTCTTCTTCCCTTCTTCCTCCTTCCATTTCCTTTATCTGCTGCAGATCCGGCAGCGGCAATGGGCCCTGCTTGAATCAGCCCAAACCCGACCTGCACGAGTCAGGCTATGTTGGTGCGGTGCAACGGCCTCACTACTTCATCCATTTCTTTCTTTCTCTCTTGCTTTCTCTTTCCCTTTATCTCTTTTCTTCATTTTTCTCTCTCAACACCTTCAATAGATGGTGAGAGCTCGAAAGTGACACCCCGAACTGAGTCTGACGCAGCTTGGAGAGGTGGGGAAGATGGCGACCATTAATGGCGGATCTCGAGCTGAGGCTTCCTCCTCCGATTTGCCTCTTGCAGATGGTTCATTGAAGTTTTGAGGAGGTTAGGTTGGTGGGTTCGGATTTGGGAGGAAGGAGTGCCCGTCTTGGTTTTTGTTGTGAAGAAAGGAAGACTTAAGCCACTAGCTAGAACGGACGGTTGAAAAGGCACCATTTGGGATGGCCTAGATGAGCTCTTGCATGCTCACGTAGATTGCCAACGTGTTGCACGGAAGACAATTTCCGTTTCTGGAAACTATGTGCTTATAGGTCTGATTTATGGCCGAGATTGTGCGCACACGAATGTAATCCATCGGCTGAGATTAATAGGTATTGGTAGTACCAATGTCCTAGAGATTATAAATGGTTTGGATCATCAAGGTGGGGACCAGATGGTGGACCACGATCATAAAATGGGGACGCTTGTGCGTCTGCTGCTAATCTAAAGAGAGAATTCTCTCCTTTTTTGGAGGAGCACGAGTTAGCTCGTGCTGACCGACCTAGTGTGTCTGGTGCATAGTGGGTGTGCACCAATTGTGTACGTGCACCCCCTCAAGTGGGGTCCATCGGGATGTTTGCGACAAATCCACTCCGATCATTAGCTTAAGAGGTCCCGGACACGGCCTCTGACCAAAAATTCAGGCGGATCCAAATCTCAGGTGGGGCCCGTAGCTTAATTTGGGTCCTATTCAAGGATCCACATCGATCTGATGATCAGGTCATCTCGAAATCGATCGTCAACGGTTAAAAGGTCCTAAAGGGGCCATTTGTAAGGCTTTCATCATCTATTACTAACCAATACTAATATGAATATAGATTTCATTACTTTTGCATATTACTTGTAATTAAAATAATTAAAATATCATACATGTATATAAATATAATTTTTAATATTAACATACTACTATATACATGCTATTGATCACATATTTATTAATATGTAATTCATAATATACAATATCATATTGTACATATATATGAATTGAAAATTGTACATTATCATATTTAAAATCATATTGTTAAATAATATACAACTTTATTAAAATATCTAGAAATTTTTGTATTCATATCTATAAAAGATATTTAATACTTCATTAATATTTATAATTGAATTATATACTGTAAAATTATCATTCATTATGTTTAGTTAGCATAATATTATTTTCATAATATTTTATATACATTAAATATATACGTATCACTCTATTACAATACATTTTCATACATTCTTCATGATAAATAAATTAGCAAAATGCATTTATATTTTCTTTCTATCTATGTTCGTGTAAAATTTATAGTATAATAATTAATAAAAGAAAATTAATATACTTATTAAATATTACTGGATAGTTTGATTCATCTATTGAGGTGACCAAAGTCCTAACCACCGGTTGGGCTGATGATGTGATGGTTCGTCTCAAAGAATAACGAATGGGTTAGTAAATTGAAGGTTGTGGCCAATATTTTTAGATCGGGGTATTTAATTATGGTCCTCATCGATCCAATGGTCAGATTGCATTTAATTTTGACCAACGAAGGTTATCAAGGTTCCCGATCTATCCTAGAGGAGTTCTTAAGGGCTATCCTTATAACTAGGTGGCTAGACTGCATGATTAGAAGATGAATTGATTAGTAGGGTATCATATATATGATGAACGGTGAACCTCGTGATTCAGAGTTCTTAAGTCTAAGCTGGTTGGTTAGATTCTATCAATTAAATTGAAAATTTTAAAAATAGATTCCTTTTATGATATGATAGTCTACCTTGGATAACAATGGATGGATAGCATGATCTATGGATGGGAATTATTTTCAACGATTGGGTTTAAGGTAGAATGAACGTGACTGTTCACCTAAGTCAGACTTGTGTTTACATTAAATTGGATTAAATGGTAACACTTGAGTACTGGAAAGTACGAGGTGTTACAATCTGCCCCCCCTTAACGAGAATTTCTCCCCCGAAATTCAGTACCTCTATCGTGGGCAGGAACGATGACAATCTAATTCATAATGCTTCTAATCATTCACTATTTTCCCTTAAATGTTGTGTGTTTGTATAAATGTATGCGACTAATTATAAAAACTAGGGTTATTACAATCTACCACCCCTTAAAGAAAATTTTCACCTTCGAGATTTAATAGTGTATGTTTCAATTATCAACACCATCCTAATGGTGTACCCTATATCACATCTATCTAAGCGTGCCATCACAACTTAGATTTAAACAAGCTATAGGTAGATTTTTCTAAACTTTCATATCTCTATTTTAACAAATAGGCCAATACATATATCTAAGGGTGAAAACCCAACAAGCCATATACAGATCTACCACAACCCTTAAGTCTCCAGCCTAGTAGGACAGCCAAGGTGTTTATGTTCCACTAAAAGTTATAAATCATTCTAGTATTAATCAAAATTTATAAATTATTTAGATTCCTACCACATCAGGATTTCCTATAGTATTTACTATGATTGTAAGCTCATTCGGGTGGCTAATAACGATATCTTATCTTCCCTTTTATTTTCTTTTATCTTAGTGCTCGAACTGTCACAAACTGATGGTCGTAGTGGGTTTGAACCCGATACATCAACCATCTGTCTGCGTAGGACAGAGGACTTTGGGTATCAATTCATAATCCTATTAAATCTCGATCCTTTGCTCAATTAGGGCATTGGAATCATTGAGATTTGCTAGGACTTAGAATTTGAGTCAAACCGCATAAACTTCACTTAAACATGGTCCCATCAGTCCATGATCTCGATTGTTTTAGACTTTTGGAAAATATCATAGAAATCTTATATTCTCATAAAGGATAAGTCTATGTTGCTCATTATGCTTCCGTTGCGCCACTCTGATTATTTAGTGCACTACCCAAGATTTCAAGATCAAGACTTCTTTATGAAATTTGAGTTTGAAATTTCTAAACTCAGGTTTTCAAATCTAAACCTAACATGCGCAGCCTAGGGTTGAAAACCTACCCAAAATTTTATAACTTCACCTTTAATTAGTTTTACATGCTGAGATTTGTGGAAAATATTATTTCTAAGTAAAGAGACGTATTGGGAAGTTTAAATTACAGTTCCTGTTATGATCTCCTAAGCTTAGGGAATGTTTATGCTTGACCTAATGTACAATTTGGTGGGTAAGGGTTTTCCTATAGTTCTTAAGTTCATTCCATTTGCTAAATATTGTAACAATGTTATTTCTAGGTAATGAAATTTATAGAAGAGTTCAAACTCTACGTCTCTAAGAATCATTTCTTAGGAGTTAGGTCTAGGGAATGTTCTTGTTGTTCTTACGTATATCTTAGGGAGAACTTGTCCTCTCATGGTACCTAAGTTTAACTTCCAAGGTCAAATGACTAAACATGAAATTCCAAGGGAATCTAAGTTCCATTTCTAAGTCTTAAGGTTATCCAAACAATGTGCTAGGGAACCAAAGATCTGGAATTTCTATATTCACAATTTCCCCTAATTCTAAGGGATTTCTACATGAGTTTAAAGTGCAAAGGTCTAACCTGAAAATTTAGAGGGAGACTAAAGTTCAAATGACTAAATTTGAAATCCTCAAGGGAACCTAAATTTTGAGTCTCCACATCCTTAGTTTCTCCTAACGATAAGGGGATTTCACATAAGTGCAAATAGTTGTCCTAATAATTTCTAAGGGGACCTATGTTTGGGTTTCTATATTCTCAAATCATCCTCCTAAGTCTATGGGAAATTTTCCTAAGTTCAAATTTTTAATTTTAAAGATCCTAACTTGAGACATTTAAGGTTTATATAAGATCATTTCCCAAGGCATGGTTTGTCCAAACTATGCTCTAATACCAACTATAATGCCCCATATTTTCAGGACCCGAGTATATGACCCGTTCCCAAAAACCTGAGTGTTAACCTAAAAGAGCTAAATTCCATATATAATCTTTTTCTTTTATCAAAGTTCGAGATAAGCGTAGAATGGACAAGTCACCATAAAGGAAAATTTATGTTCACATTAAGAATATACAAGAGGTTGCCCATAATGACTTATATAAACCAATGTCTTTACATCAACAATTACAAGATTGCATACATGAGAAATTTAAATGCATATAAAACATATAAATGAAAGTCGCAAGATCGCGCAGCTTCCTCGACAGGTACAACCACATATCCTTGGCCACCATAATGGCTCCTCATTAGTCTGAACTTGCATACCACTTAAGCCACCTGTATTACCTGTACAGTTATATATTTGATGGATGAGTGGCCAACTAAGTGTGAATTCCCTTCAAGATTACACACCATCGCATTAGGTAAACATAGTTATAAAACAATAAGGCATTTAAAACATTGCATGATGCAGTCTTTTTAAATACATGGATTCATGAGTGCATATCGACCTGGGGATGCTCATCCAGTTGGACTTGGCCTCGTCACCCATGCAAAAGACTGGTCACCAGCGTAGCATATCTCGTACAGCATGGTGACAAGTCATCGTACATATCTCGTACAAAGGTCACTAGCATAGCATAACTCGTATAGTATAGTGACCAAGTGTCGATAGTCGGTTGTCTGGGAGCTAGCGAAACGATACTCCAATAAAAAGGGCACGTGTTATAACATCCAGAATAGCCACCCATCATCGCCAATATGCTGTGAATGTATGATTAGCTAAACAATTATTATTTCAATTACAATTAGCCAATTTAAGTAACTCAATAGTCACTACGAGGGTTCGTCACTAGCGTAGGCCGATAGCTCAAGTATAGTGTCCCATTCCACCATCCCTTGCTCATGAGGCTACCACCTTAGGATGTTTAATGGAACTCAAATCAACTAGTGGCCAATCATAATTAGTATATGGAGCTTATGATTGCAGAGTTGCACAAGATAAAATGTCGAACCCATATAGGGTAAATGTTAAAACAAAGCCACATAGGGTGAATATCAAAACTAAGCCACATAAGATCATTATCAAAACTAAGCCACGTAGGACCAGCATTAAAACCATGCGATAAGAAACCGTCCTTAAAAACTATTGGACACAACAACTTTGGATGGTAGGCCCACATCAATGATCAATTTAAACCACCACTCAGTAACCACTAAGTCAAAGGTCCATTACAATCACAACCAGTTGAGTTATATCTTAAGTATGGGTGTACATTCATAGGTGGGGATTTTCCACTGATGTACCAGTTTAAGTCCCATAAGCAATCCACAAATAATCCATAAGCATGAAATAAATATGCAGGATAAATATTAAGCATGTAATATAGCAATTCAATTTTAACAATTAATACATGTGATTATAAAATCGAGATATCAATTATAAATAAAAATAAAAGCTATAACTTAAACTAATGGGAAAATGCAAAGCTCAAGGGAAAGAATCATCGCCTGACGTATAGGATCACCTACTAGTCTTGTTAGGAGGTACGTGCACCTGAGAGTCAGGTCCTATCATGAATTATGAAATTGTATGGTTAGATCAGGTTCTATATACTATTTATGGTTGAGATTATAACGTAGGGTTTAGATTACTTATTCTTAGGTTTTTCATGTGAACTAGGATTTTTATCTTAGGGTTTAGTCTTAAACTTAGATTCTAGGATTTGAACTCTACTTGGTGTATCAGTTAAAATTTAATCTTAATAATTACAAGAATACTATTAACGTTAGTGTTATAGCTTATAGTAGGTAATATGTTAATAATGATAGTTCATAAGTTCATATTTAAATATTTGAAGTGATTCTCTCAGAATTTGCAACACGCGGCGTTTCTTCAGAATATACGTGGGCCTACAACTCTTAGCCTACAAGTTGTAAGTTGAGTCAACATAGATCTACAGTACGCGACTTAGGGTCACGCACAAATGCCGATTACAGGTCGCGGGTTGGCGGAATTCGACGAGGAGGATCACGGGAGTCTAAAGAATGGTACGAACTAGGATACATGCCTTATAATTCCCCCCTCCTAATAAAAAATTCATCTTCAAAATTTACACTATCGTGCAACTAGAATAACTCATATGGAAAGAGAAAACATAGCATCATAATATAAAATCGGAAACAGCATACAAGATACAACATATAATCAATCATCAAAGAAATGGGGATAGCGCTCTTAAATCTCAGCCCTGCGCTCCCAAAATGCCTCATCAATAGAATGATGACCCCACTGGACCTTCACCAAAGAAATGACCTTGGTCTGGAGGACCTGCTCCTTCCAATCAAGGATACGAACTGGCTGCTCAATATAGGAAGCATCTTCACGGACCTCTAACGGCTGCTTATCAATAACAGGAATGATGTCTGATCCACACTTCCTCAACATAGAGACATGAAAAATGTTGTGGACGCTAAACAACTGAGATGGTAAGGTAAGCCAATAGGCCACGGCGCCAACGTGCCCAGTGATCTCGAAATGTCATATGAATCTCAGGGCAAGCTTTCACTTCTCTCTAAATTGAACTACACCCTTCATGGGTGAGACCTTGAGATACACATGGTCCCCAACAGCAAACTTCAAAGGATGACGCCGATGATCAACAAAACTCTTCTGTTGGCTTTAAGCTGTGCATATCCTCTTCTTGATGATATCGATGGCCTCTGATGTCTTCTGCACAAGCTTAGGACCTAGTAGATGTTGTTCTCCAACCTCAGTCCAACCAATCGGTGATCTACACGGTCTGCCATATAGTGCCTCAAAAGGAACCATGCTAATGGTCACCTGATAGCTGTTGTTGTATGCGAACTTATCCAATCGTAGATGCTCATCTCAGCTACCCCCGAAGTCAATCATACAAGCCTGAATCATATCCTCAAGGATTTGGTTGACCCTCTTAGTCTACCCATCAGTATATGGATAATACGCAGTGCCGAGCTACAAAACATACCCCATCGCTCTATGAAAGCTCCTCCAAAACTGAGACGTGAACCTCAGGTCTTAGTCAGAAATGATTGAAACTGGAACACCATACAGTCTCATAATCTCCTCGATGAATAACCTATCAAGTCGGTCCAAAGGCCAGGTCACACGAATCATAAGAAAGTGCATCGACTTCGTCAGATGATCGACGACAATCCAGATAGCGTCGTGACCACGCTAAGTCCTTGACAAGGCCTTATAAAATCAGTGGATATGTGGTCCCACTTCCACAACAAGATGCTCAACAGCTGCAATGGACCTGGGGGTCTCTGATGATCAGCCTTGGCACATTGACATGTGTCACACTCGGCCACAAAACTGGCGATCTAGCACTTCATCCCCGCCTAAAAAATATTGTCACCTTATATCACGGTACATCTTCATCGAGCCAAGGTGGATAGAAAACTGCGATCAATGTGCCGCGGTCCTAAGATCTCTGCGTAACTCCAAAATATCCGAGACACATAATCGGCCTCTGAAGCGAAGTCCACTATCAAAACCAATCTGCCAATCTAACTGACTCTCAGATGTCGCCTCTACTCTATAAATTCGTAATAACTCATCTGTCGGCTGAACCTCGATCACCCTTGCGACAAGAGAGGGTTGAATCAATAGGCTCGATAACTGCATGATAGAAGACAGCAGACCGATCTCGAAGTCATATGCTACCACATCCTCATGCATCTTCCACTCATGAATCATTATATGCGCCATCAGGCCCCATGACTGACGGCTGAGGGCATCTGCCACCACATTTGCCTTACCTGAGTGGTACTGGAGATTAAAATTATAGTCCTTTAGGAGATCCATCCAACGTCTCTGTCTCATGTTCAGGTCAGACTGAGAGAACAGATACTTCAAGCTCTTGTGGCCGGAGAAGAGCTCGAACCTAACCCCATAGAGATAATGCCTCCACACCTTTAGTACGAAGACGACTACTGACAGTTCCAAATCATGCGTGGGGTAGTTCAGCTCATGGACCTTGAGCTGGCGAAACGCATAAACTACAGGCTTCCCGTGCTGCATCAGGACAACACCTAAACCAACACGCAAGGCATTGGTAAACACCAAAAATTCATCACTCACAGAGGGAAGAGTGAGGACAGGAGCGGACATAAGGCAGTCCTTTAGCTCCACAAATGCTCACTCACAGGTGTCACTCCATAAAAACTCTGTACCCTTCGAGGTCAAATTAGTCAATGATGCTGCAATACTAGAAAATCCTTCAATAAAGCGTCGATAATATCCTGTCAAACTAAGAAAAATATGAATCTCGGACGCGTTCAGGGGCTAAACCCACTAACACACTACATTTATCTTCGAGGGGTTCTCCACGACACCCTCCTTCATCACCACGTGACCGAGGAACTTCACCTCCTCCTATCAAAACTCACACTTCTTTAGCTTCGCATATAGCTGGTGGGCATGAAGGGTCTGTAATGCAATCTCCAGATGTAGATCGTAGTCCTCATGAGTTCTCGAATATATCAGAATGTCATTGATGAAGACCACAACAAACTGATCAAGATAAGGACGGAAGACCCCATTCATCAACTACATGGATACCGCGGGCGCATTTGTCAGTCCAAAGGACATGACTTGGAACTCAAACTGACCATAGCGTGTCCTAAATGCTATCTTCCAAATGTCCTCCTCTTGGACCCGAATCTGATGATAACCGGAACGCATGTCAATCTTCGAAAAGAACTATGCACTTTGTAGCTGATCAAATATATCATCTATCCTCGGGATCAGATACTTGTTCTTGATCTTGACCTAGTTGAGCTCGCGATAATCCACACCGAATGTCAATGAGCCATCCTTCTTCCTGACAACTAGTACTGGCACTCCCCACAGTGAACTGCTTGGACAAATGAAACTCAACTCATGCAACTCGTCCAACTATCATTGGAGTTCCCACAACTCCATCAGTGTCATACGATCCGGGCCTTTGAGATAAGCACAGTACCAGGCACAAGATCAATCTAAAACTAAATATGTAGGCAACCTGGAAATCTCCTAGAATCTGTCGGGGAAATCACAAACAACTAGCGACTGATCAATGCTCACTGTTAAGGGCCCCTCTACTGCGCATGACATCAAATAAGACAGTGGTTCTCCTCTGGGCTTAGCAATGAATTGGAATTGAGGCAAGCTGGGTATACAGAACGTGACTATCCTCGTGGAGCAGTCCAAGATGGCATGGTACTCGGCAAGCCAATCCATGCCTATGATAACGTCGAAATTTGACATCGGCAGCACAAATAAGTTGGCAGGCAAGAAAATCTCTCCCACTAACACGGGGCAAGACTAATAGAAGAGGTCTAAACTGTAGTCTTCCCTAAGGGTGTCGATACGGTCAAGCCCTCACTAGCAGACTCTACCGGAAATCCAGTCGAATGACAAAAATCCTTGGACATGAATGAGTGTGAAGCACCAGAATTAAATAAAACTTGGGCAATGCATGCAGAGACTAGAAATATACCCTCAACGACTCCTATGGAGGACTGCGCGTCCTGTTGAGCTGCATATAACCTAGCCCGAGCCAACTATGGAGGTGTCTGTCCCCTTTGAGGTCCCTACTACTGTTACTGCCATTGCGGTGATCTATAATGCTATCTCGACTGCGATTGGGGCCTTTGCGGCGGAGGTGGCTGCGGTCGCTACTACTGGTGTGGAGGATGCTGAGGTGATCTCGGCTGCTACTACTACTGAGAGCGAGGACACTCATGCTTGTAGTGCCCTCTCCTATTACATCCAAAACATGTCCATGTGAACAACCTCTGGGGTGGCGATGGAGGTGTCACTGGGGCTCAGTGAATCGTGTGCCTCTACTGCTGACGACGTTGTTGCTGGTGGGAGCTATTGGAGGGGGCCTGCCTCTTCCGGTCTCTCCTCTGATCTTGATTGCTCTGCATGCCGGCCCACTTAGCCTCATAAATTTGGGCCCTCCGTACTACCGCCTCAAAAGTAGGGAGCTCATGCCCAACAACATGGCCTTGGAGACCATAACGTAAGCCGTTCTCAAAACGGCAGGCCTTCCTCTTCTCATCTTCAACCAAATATGGAGAAAACCTAGACAATGCTACAAAACAAGCTGCATACTGAGCCACTGTCATAATCCTCTGCACAGAGTCTCGAACTCTAGCGCACGTTGTTGTCGAATGTGGTCAGGAAAATACTGTCAGTTAAATCAGTTAATGAAATCCTCCCATGTCTAGATGAAATCAGGCCCTGAAGCATGGGTAATGGAGGTCCACCATTACTTGACCTCACCTTAAAGAAGAAATACAGCTAACCGGACCCGCTGCTGGGTCGTACATCTCATTATATAAAAAATCTTTTCCACCTCAGAGCGCCATCTCTTGACTGTTGTCCGGTCTAGCTCGCCTTGAAAGCGCCGGGGATCGAGCTATTGGAAGTCTTGAAGGAGGGTGTTATGCTCTCCTGCTCTACATGGGCTGGCGTAATAGTGGGGTGCCTTCCCTGCCCTTGGAGGGCGGCTATCACATCCTGCAACATCTGCTATAGCTAGGCGGCACTCACGGGTACGGTCGGATCAACACTTGTCTTGGGTAAAGGAGCAGCATCCTCAGCCTAGGGAGTAGGAATCTTCGGTGGTGGAGCAGGAATCAGAGGAGGTAGAACGAGAGTCGATCGGGTCGCTCTCCTGGGTGGCATGTCCTATAGAAAGAACAAAGGCGTCTATCAAGCTTGAGAACCCTCAAAGGCTCAGACATTAGGGAACTAAACCAAAAGGTTACGCACTTGGGACCTAATTATCCTAAGCTCATAGAAGACATGTGATGTTGTTCTCGGTTATTCCTAAGTTATGCTTTGATACCAATTTCTGTCACACCCCAAACTCAAAAATTGGGCTCACGAAATTCTCAATCGCTGAATCCGGTACCGACAGCCTCTGTAGTACCCCATTCTCGACTCCCGACGCCCATATACCAGGTTCGGATCCTAGGATCATATAAGGAGGATTTTTAATATGAATTTGATTCGTAATAAGCATAACTATAAGCATAACCCATGAACAATAACGAGAACACCATCACAAAAATCTACTATGATCAAAACTTGAGTACAATACGCATAAAAGGAAATACAATAATAAGATCGAAAGCTCCAGAAGTTCGTTGCACGCTCCAACCTTAATGCTGCTGCGGCATCCTAGCATCACTTACTCACAACGATAGTGCATAAGCTTATAGAAGCTTAGAGGGTGGTGTAAGCGTGTGCACAATATAGGCGTGTTCAGAATTTAATATCAAAGTAATACAGAATATGCTGGCGAATCCATGAATACTATCGACCGTACCAAGGCTATACGATGCAAGACATGAATGCTATTGGCCATATCAAGGCCATCCGATGTAAGGCGTGAATGATGTCGGCCATACCAAGGCCATGCTATGCAAGATGCAACTCAAGCATACCAATCCTTATCTAAATCCATATATCAATGCAGCTCATCACAAGAGCATCAAATATCAGTACAGTTCTCACTATAGATAATCACTGGGGTTTAGAACACCCAAATGGCACTGCCCCTTCCCCAAGCACGAAGTCTAAGTGAGAATAAGAAACCTCACTGTCTGCCTAGCAATAGCTTGCCAATACCTATTCGGCACGTCAATAGTGGACCCATTTACGAGCTAATCATACTCAACCTTGTAATTTCCCCTACCCTCGGGCGGGTAAGGCCACACTCCCTTCCAACTGACCACGACATAAAGGGAGATGCGGCCTCCTGGTATTCGACCCTCATGCGCTCATGTATCCACTCAGTCTCGATGTTGGAGTCATCCTCTGGTACCATCAGGTTTAGGAATTTTCACCCAGGGACATTTATGGCGCCCCGATGCTAGTCACAGTAGTTTTGATGTCTAATCCTATCATCCATAATATGCTTGTAGAGGCTATGGCCTTGATGTCGCTAGGGCGTATAGAAATCGTATCACACAAATGTGAGATGCACGAATCATACTGTCCAGTGATGTAGCAATCCAGCACGTCCCGCACGCTCATGTGGGTAACTCCTCCTATCAGGGAGTCCCATAATAATCTGCACAATGGCATGTGCTATGATCAATCACTCCTTATATCAAGCATATATATCATGTGCATGGGTATGGATCGTGAAGCTATACTAAGCATGTTATATAATGATGATGATGTACTATCCTCATATCCAGGATGGGCCTAGATGACCTACTCATATCAAGAATGGGCCTAACGATCATGGGGGCCTAACGGTTTGGGTTAGCCCACTACGAGGAGGTGAGAATGGGCCTAACAATGGGTCCTGGGGAGAGTTATAATGTGGACATTTAACCATCATTGCTCCCAAGGCATGGCCCATCATAAACAATATTACATACATCATGGTGGAATCACACATCACATCGGTCCTCATATACATCACTTTAGGCCTCACACAAGGGTCTCACATACATTGCATTGGGCCTCACTCCTGGGCCTCATGCATCACATTGGGCCTCATATAAGGGCTTTATATATATATCGCATTGGGCCACAACAATGGTGTCACGCCCCGAACTCGGAAACCGGGCTCACAAAATTTCCGATCGCCGAATCCGGCGACGACAGCCTCCGTAGAACCCCATTTTCGGATCCCGGCACCCATTCGCCAGGTTCCGATCCTGGGATACTACAAGGAGGATTTCAAGTCATCAGTCTGATTCATAATGAGCATAACAAAAGCATAACCCACAAACAATAACCACAAGAACACCATCACAAAATCCACTATGATCAAAAACTTTTGAGTACAATGCGATAGAAAGGGAAAATACAATGTAGTGCAAAAGATAGAAACTCCAAAGCTCGTCTGCACCATCCAACTACGGCGAGACTATGGCTGCGACTGCGTCCTGGCGTCACCTGCACGCATCAATTGTGCATAAGCTTATAGAAAGCTTAGAGGGTGGTGTAAGTGTGTGCGCAATACAAACGTGCTCAAAATGCAAGGTCAGAGTGATGCGGAATCATGGTGATGAGCACATGAATGCAATCAGCCGTACCAAGGCTATGCGGTGCAAGATATGAATGCTATCGGCCATAACACAACCATGCGATGCGAGATGCAACTCAAGCATGCCAATCCTCATCATGTATCAGTACAGTTCTCATTCTGGATAATCACCGGGGTTCAATACACTCCAAATGGCACTGTCGCTCTCCTAGCCGCACAGTCCAAGTGAGCGTAAGAAACCTCACTATCCGCCTGGCCAATAGTCTGCCAATACCTATCCGGTACGTCGATAGCGGACCCATTCGTGAGCTGGTCAAACTCAGCCTAGTATTGCCCCCTTCCCTTGGGCGAGTAAGGCCACACTCCTTTCCAACCGACCACGACACAGTGGGAGACGCGGCCTCCTAGTATTCGGTCCTCATGCGCTCATATATCCACTCGGTTTCGACGTTGGAGTCATCCTCTGGTACCATTGGGTTTAGGGATTTTCACCCAGGGACATCTATGGCGCCCGTATGCTAGAACCAAATATTTTCGGTTTCCAATCCTGCCATCCACGATGTGTCTGTGGAGGCTATGGCCCTGATGTGGCTAGGGCATGCAGTAACTACAATCACACAAATGCAAGTGCATGAATCACACTATCAATCATGCAACAGCCCTGTATATATCATGCACTTATATGAGGCAACTCCGCCTATCAGGGAGCCCATAAACAGTCTATCCAAAGGTATATGCTATGATCGGTCACTCCTCACATCAGGCATACATATGGTGCGAATGATCATGAATCATGGATCTATACTAAACATGTATAAAGAGATGCGCTCTAGGTATAATGGAGACGGCCCTAGACGGCCTACTTACCATAATTATGGGCCTATCAGTGGGCCTTAGGGAGAGTTATAATGTGGGCATTTAACCAACATTATCCATTCAATGTGGACGTCAAACCAGCATTGAACCCAAGGCATGGCCTGTTACAAAATCAATACATATACCACGGTAGAATTACACTACATTGGGCCTTATGTACATCCTATTGGGCCTTGACCCGTGGGCCTCCAGTACATCAAATGGGCCTCATACATGGGTCTCGTATCAATCTGTTCATAAGGTCACACAGACCTGAATTAAGAGGAAAAAAAATTTCATATTGATCCAAAACTTCAGTGAACCCAAATGATTTCAATGGTAGATGATCAATCCTACACTGATTTTTACAGTGTCGTCCACTTAATAGACGGTTTGGATATAACATAAACCTCATGATCTGAGCCGTACAACTTGCTGACGTCAATGTAGCAGCTATATAGTTGGGCTGCTGGCCAGCGTCCAGATGATGGACAGATGGATGAAACACCTACATCATAGGTGGGGCCCACCGTCAAATGTACGGTGTTGATAAAACACTTACATTATGGTGGGGCCACGAGCTGCCGGCACGTGCATCAGGTGGATCCCCACTATCTAAAAACCTCTGGATGGTGGAGATAAGACATATACATTAAAGGTGGGTCCCACCATCCAGACCGTTGAACGGTGTGGATGTAAGAAACATACATCATGTGCAGGCCCCACAGATGGACAGTTGGGATATAACACATGCCACAAGCTTAGACCCAAGAGCTTGCTGATGTTGGGGGGTCCCACCGCCCAGGCAATGGATGGTGTTGATGAAACATATGGATGGCATGGTATGAAATACATACATCATGTGGGACCCACATAATTTGCTGACATTATGCAGTGGGACCCAATATTAGACGGTTTGGATACAAATACATCAAGGTGTGTCCAGCACTATCCCATGTGCTAGGCGGTGCACGCAGGATAGGTGGGTCCCATGCCTTACGGACGGACAACATGGATGAAACGTACATCATGGGGGTCCCACCGTCCTCAGTTGGATGGTGGTGGATGAAGCACATACATCAGGTGGGCCCACGTGTCCGTGGCCCACCATCCCATGACCAAGCTGATATTTGTGTTTTCTCATCATCCAGATCCATCCAAGAAGGATGGTGTGGATAATACATCATGGTGGGATTTCCACCGTCCATGGTGTGGATCTAATCCATTCATCAAGGTGGGCTGCAACAGGGAAAGAGAGAGAGAGAGAGAGAGAGAGAGAGAGAGAGAGAATCATGTAATGGAAGGAGCTCCGCCACTATGAGCCCTCCCAGGATTACAATACATACATCAAGATGGGTCCCAAATAGGATCCATACCATCAATCAGTAGGCCCCACTTGGTCCATCACAAGAATTGAAATCTAATCCTACAAAACACTAACTGATGGTCTTCTTCTTTAGTTCCTTGGACTCCTTGGCTCCTAAGCTAACTCTTTAAGGGTGGATGATAAAGTTTAAAGGGTTGGATGGTGAAATTAGGTGGTAGGGAGTGGGCCTTGATCTTAGGTTCTTTCTCTCCTTAGAAATTTTTTCTCTCATGGTTGCTTGGGAAATGGAGGGAGATAACATGGAATGGGTGAGAGATGGGAGAGAGGAATAGCTGTTGTAAGGAGAGATGGCATGGAGGGTATGGGCTCTTTTGACTTATTGGTAAGAAAGGAATGGCTAGGTATGGGTTCATTTGACTTGGTGAAGAGAGAGGAATGGGTGAGTGATGGGATGTACTTGACTTGTGATTGATTGATTGATGTGATGGGTTGTAGAGATTCTCACAGAATTCGTAACGCGTGGCGTTTCTTCAGAATATACGCAGGCTCACAACTCATAGCCTGGGTATCACATTGGAGTGTGAGACACAGCATTAGAACCCCGATGACGACGTGGTCGTTAGATTACAAGTTTAAAGTCGAGTCGACATAAATCTACAAGACGTGACTTAGGGTTGTACGTAAACACCGATTACAGGTCGCAGGTCGCCGAAATTCAACAGGGAGGATCGCGGGAGTCTAAGGAACGGTACATACTAGGATACAGGCCTTACACTTGTCACTTCTATAAATTATTTGTGTAGCTTCAATTACCACTTTTATGGTTTAACACATGTATGAACTCATGAGATTTTGATTGCCATCTTTGTGAATCAATGAAAGCATACTTTAGACTAGTGGATCTGCCTTATGATTTGACGAATTTCATCTTTGGGCATCTGTGCCCATCATAGCTTTTCTTAGGAAAAACCCCTTCTTTGTCTTTTAATGAGCTTTTTCTGTCTAAGCGACTTTTTTTTCGTTGTGAACCCTTTTATGTGTCCACAACTGGACTTTTGATAGAAAATATCTTTTAATTTAACCTGATTGTTATCAATTTGGAAGGGTCACCAGTTGAAAGGATTTATCATTTTTGCAATTCTTTTAAATATGGTGAGTGAATAGGGTTAATAATGGTCGGGCTGATACACAGCGAAGGCATGAGGACGACTGCGTCTTGGCGTCACCTGCACGCATCAAGTGTGCATAAGCTTATAGAAAGCTTAGAGGGTGGTGTAAGTGTGTGCGCAATACAAACGTGCTCAAAATGCAAGGTCAGAGTGATGCGGAATCATGGTGATGAGCACATGAATGCAATCAGCCGTACCAAGGCTATGCGGTGCAAGATATGAATGCTATCGGCCATAACACAACCATGTGATGCGAGATGCAACTCAAGCATGCCAATCCTCATCATGTATCAGTACAGTTCTCATTCTGGATAATCACCGAGGTTCAATACACTCAAAATGGCACTGTCGCCCTCCTAGCCGCACAGTCCAAGTGAGCGTAAGAAACCTCACTATCCGCCTGGCCAATAGTCTGCCAATACCTATCCGGCACGTCGATAGCGGACCCAATCGCGAGCTGGTCAAACTCAGCCTAGTATTGCCCCCTTCCCATTGGCGAGTAAGGCCACACTCCTTTCCAACCGACCACGACACAGTGGGAGACGCGGCCTCCTGGTATTCGGCCCTTGTGCGCTCATATATCCACTCGGTCTCGACATTGGAGTCATCCTCTGGTACCATCGGGTTTAGGAATTTTCACCCAGGGACATCTATGGTGCCCGTATGCTAGAACCAAATATTTTCGGTCTCCAATCCTGCCATCCACGATGTATCTGTGGAGGCTATGGCCCTGATGTCGCTAGAGCATACAGTAACTACAATCACACAAATGTAAGTGCATGAATCACACTATCAATCATGCAACAGCCCTGTATATACCATGCACTTTATGAGGCAACTCCGCCTATCAGGGAGCCCATAAACAGTCTATCCAAAGGTATATGCTATGATCGGTCACTCCTCACATCAGGCATACATATGGTGCGAATGATCATGAATCATGGATCTATACTAAACATGTATAAAGAGATGCGCTCTAGGTATAATGGAGACGGCCCTAGACGGCCTACTTACCATAATTATGGGCCTATCAGTGGGCCTTAGGGAGAGTTATAATGTGGGCATTTAACCAACATTATCCATTCAATGTGGACGTCAAACCAGCATTGAACCCAAGGCATGGCCTGTTACAAAATCAATACATATACCACGGTAGAATTACACTACATTGGGCCTTATGTACATCCTATTGGGCCTTGACCCGTGGGCCTCCAGTACATCAAATGGGCCTCATAATATGGGCCTAATACAAATCAAGGTGGGCCTCAACAAGGACCACTTAATACATGAAGATGGGCCTCCACAATGGGCCTTAATTATCTCCAACACAGTTAGACAGTTGGATGAAACACATACATCATGATGGAGCCCACTCTAATGGAGGGTATGGTGTATAATACATACATAAGTGGGTCCCATGCGGGGCCTACCATAATGTTTATTCCCCATCCAACCCATTGATAAGGTCATTCAGACCGGGGCCCACAGTAGTGTTTATTTTCCAAGCCACCTAGGGCCCAACATAATGTTTATTTTCCAACCAACTGTTCATATGGTCATGTGGACCAGGGTAGGGCCCACTGTAGTGTTTATTTATCATCCAATCTATCCATAAGGTCACATGGGCCTGGATAGGGCCCACTAATATTTATTTTTCATACAAAATGGGCCACTGTAATGTTTGTTTTCCCATACAACCTGTTGATAGGTTGTGTGGACCAGGGGCCCACTGAAATGTTTATTTGTGCCCAACCTGTTCACAAGGCCATGCAGCCAGGGAGGGGCCCACCCAAATGTTTATTTTTCATCTGACCTGTTGATCGGGTCGCGCGGGCAGGGAGCCCACCAAAATATGCATTTGACGTCTAACCTGTTATAGGGCCACCCGAATGGGGGTGGATGTGGGGCCCATCAAAATGTGGTTCACAAATCCAGCCCATCCATTATGTGGGTCCCATCTAAATGACGGTACAGACCAAGTTTCAGCAACATCCAAAACTCAGGTAGGCCCCACCAACGATTTTTATATGTTTTAGGCATGTCTTCACATGATTTTAGATGGTATGGTCCGCCTGAGTTCTGTTTTCGGCTAAGCTTCTGGATGGATGGCTAGTCCGTAGGGACCCATCAAATACACGGTGCTGATGGTCAAAAGCATCAAAGTGGAGCCCACAGCTGGGGCCGTGAGCCCCAGCTCGTCTGTCCGTCAGTGGTCTGCGGCAGTGGCAGCAGCAGCGTCAGCGCTGCTGCCTCCCTTGTCTATATATTTTTTTTTGAAAAAAATAGTTTTTTTACGGATTTTCTATGGTAGGGCCCACTTCAGTCTGATCTGTCCCAGCCATAGGATTCTACGACTCATGATCGACGAAACGAGACCAATATGCAATGTGTTGTTGGCGAATGGAAGGATCAAAGTGGATTTCAATGGTGATACGTCTATTTCTTACGGTATGGCCCGCTCGAGAACCGTATTGGTTCCAAAATTTTGCTCAACGCCTAAAATAATCCAAGGAAGAGGATAGACGGCTTGGATTAAATACCTGAATCAAGGTGGGGCTTGCATGAGAGGCTCACCATTTCTTTCCCTCTCTCCTTTATTTTTATCTTTTTCCTTAAAGTACACACCCTTGCCCTTACACTTTACTTGCCAACGTCCAATGTCCAGGGACGCTGGACGGCATGCATAAACACACTGCTGTGGTGGGTCCGACGTAGATGTGGCCCACCAACATATATGCATAATATATATATATATATATATATTATATTATATATAATACATATTATATTATATATATTATATAAAATATAACATATATACATATATTTATATATATATAAATACATTGGGTCCATCCAAACAATGGATGGTGTGGATCATCACCTGCAATAGAGTGGGCCACACCGTCTGGTGTAGATGGACGGGGTAGATGTAGCACATATTGGTGGGATCCACACCATTACAAAGAGAGAGAAAGAGAGAGATAGAGGGAGACATACGGTGAGATAGAGGAACCCCGCCACTATGGGCCCTCTTGATTAGATCACATACATCCAAATGGGTCCCACCAACAAGTGGGCCCTAAAGTTTAAAATAATGGCAAATCACCCACCTTATCTTCCTTCTTCTTGGTCCCTTAGACTCTAATGCTCCTTAGCTTCAACTTTGATGGAGGTTGATGGACTTTTGATGGTGGGGATGAGAGATGAGAGGGTGGGCCACACTTGTTATTTGGGAGAGAGCTTGGATATTGGAGCTCTCATGGGATTTGGAAAAATTGCTAGAGAATGAGAGGGAGAGATAGAAATAATGGATGGAGGGATGGGGTGGAGTGATAGTTGTAAGAAAGGAGTGATGAGAGGTATGGTTTAGTTTGAAATTGGTGGAGAAGAGAGATGGTTGTGATTGAAAATGAGAAAAAGAGGAATGGTGAGGTGGAAAGAGAGTAGACTTTTGAAAAATGAGGGAATGGGTTGAAGTACTTGAGATATGGTTGCATTTATGGTTAATTGATGGGACTAATTGTGTAGAGATTCCCTCGAAATCCGCAACGCGCGGTGTTTCTCGGAATAAACGCAGATCGGCATCTTCTTGCCTGGGTATCAGTTCGGTGCGCAAGTCACGGCGTTGGAACCGCGGCGACGACGCGGTCGCTATGATACAACTTTCGGATCAAGCCGA
The DNA here is from genome assembly GCF_029962835.1 of Magnolia sinica. Classification (NCBI taxonomy): domain Eukaryota; kingdom Viridiplantae; phylum Streptophyta; class Magnoliopsida; order Magnoliales; family Magnoliaceae; genus Magnolia; species Magnolia sinica. Next base: position 96,339,093 of record NC_080577.1, read on the forward strand.
CGTCGGTGCGCAGGACCTGGCTTAGGATCGTGCGCAAACACCGGATACGGTGCGATGGTTGCCGGAATTTGACCGGAAGGACCGCGGAAGCTAACGGAACAGTACGAATTAGGACACGGGTCTTACAAATGGGCCTCATATACATCAAGTGGGCCGCATCACATGGGCCTCAAAAATGGCCTTATATACATCAAGTGGGCCCACCGTCCTAATTAGACTATCTGCACCATGCATCTATATTTAGAGATCATTTTAGACATTACCCAAAAAATGAATCATATCGAAAGATCATCTGGACCATACCACAAATAGCAGTGGAGATAATGATTTTCACTGTTAACAATTCACTAGGCCCACCATAATGTTTAGTTTCGATTCAATCTGTTCATAAGGTCACACAGACCTGAATTAAGAGGAAAAAAAATTTCATATTGATCCAAAACTTCAGTGAACCCAAATGATTTCAATGGTAGATGATCAATCCTTCACTAATTTTTACAGTGTCGTCCACTTAATAGACGGTTTGGATATAACATAAACCTCATGATATGAACCATAGAACTTGTTGACGTCAATGTAGCAGCTATATAGTTGGGCTGCTGGCCAGCTTCCAGATGATGGACGGATGGATGAAACACCTACATCATAGGTGGGGCCCATTGTCAAATGTACGGTGTTGATAAAACACTTACATTATGGTGGGGCCACGTGCTGCCGGCACGTGCATCAGGTGGATCCCCACTATCCAAAAACCTCTGGATGGTGGAGATAAGACATATACATTAAAGGTGGGTCCCACCATCCAGACCGTTGAACGGTGTGGATGTAAGAAACATACATCATGTGCAGGCCCCATAGATGGACAGTTGGGATATAACACATGCCACAAGCTCAGACCCAAGATCTTGCTGATGTTGGGGGGTCCCACCGCCCAGGCAATGGACGGTGTTGATGAAACATATGGATGACATGGTATGAAATACATACATCATGCGGGACCCACATAATTTGCTGACGTCATGCAGTGGGACCCAATACTAGACAGTTTGGATACAAATACATCAAGGTGTATCCAGCACTATCCCATGTGCTAGGCGGTGCACGCACGATAGGTGGGTCCTATGCCTTACAGACTGACAACATGGATGAAACGTACATCATGGGGGTCCCACCGTCCTCAGTTGGATGGTGGTGGATGAAGCACATACATCAGGTGGGCCCACATGTCCGTGGCCCACCATCCCATGACCTAGCTGATATTTGTGTTTTCTCATCATCCAGATCCATCCAGGAAGGATGGTGTGGATAATACATCATGGTGGGATTTCCACCGTCCATGGTGTAGATCTAATCCATTCATCAAGGTGGGCTGCAACAGGGAAAGAGAGAGAGAGAGAGAGAGAGAGAGAGAGAGAGAGAATCATGTAATGGAGGGAGCTCCGCCACTATGAGCCCTCCCAGGATTACAATACATACATCAAGATGGGTCCCAAATAGGATCCATACCATCAATCAATAGGCCCCACTTGGTCCATCACAAGAATTGAAATCTAATCCTACAAAACACTAACTGATGGTCTTCTTCTTTAGTTCCTTGGACTCCTTGGCTCCTAAGCTAACTCTTTAAGGGTATATGATAAAGTTTAAAGGGTTGGATGGTGAAATTAGGTGGTAGGGAGTCGGCCTTGATCTTGGGTTCTTTCTCTCCTTAGAAATTTTTTCTCTCATGGTTGCTTAGGAAATGGAGGGAGATAACATGGAATGGGTGAGAGATGGGAGAGAGGAATAGCTGTTGTAAGGAGAGATGGCATGGAGGGTGTGGGCTCTTTTGACTTATTGGTAAGAAAGGAATGGCTAGGTATGGGTTCATTTGACTTGGTGAAGAGAGAGGAATGGGTGAGTGATGGGATGTACTTGACTTGTGATTGATTGATTGATGTGATGGGTTGTAGAGATTCTCATAGAATTCGTAACGCGTGGCGTTTCTTCAGAATATACGTGGGCTCACAACTCATAGCCTGGGTATCACATTGGAGTGTGAGACACAGCATTAGAACCCCGGTGACAACGCGGTCGTCAGATTACAAGTTTAAAGTCGAGTCGACATAAATCTACAGGACACGACTTAGGGTCGTACGTAAATGCCGATTACAGGTTGCAGGTTGCCGAAATTCAACAGGGAGGATTGCGGGAGTCTAAGGAACGGTACAGACTAGGATACAGGCCTTACACTTGTCACTTCTATAAATTATTTGTGTGGCTTCGATTATCACTTTTATGGTTTAACACATGTATGAACTCCTTATGAGATTTTGATTGCCATCTTTGTGAATCGATGAAAGCATACTTTAGACTAGTGGATCTGCCTTATGATTTGACGAATTTCATCTTTGGGCATCTGTGCCCATCATAGCTTTTCTTAGGAAAAACCCCTTCTTTGTCTTTTAATGAGCTTTTTCTGTCTAAGCGACTTTTTTTCGTTGTGAACCCTTTTATGTGTCCACAACTGGACTTTTGATAGAAAATATCTTTTAATTTAACCTGATTGTTATCAATTTAGAAGGGCCACCAGTTGAAAGGATTTATCATTTTTGCAATTCTTTTAAATATGGTGAGTGAATAGGGTTAATAATGGTCGGGCTGATACACATCGAAGGCATGAGGATTTTATCGGGTGCCTAACTAGTATGGGTGTACTTTTGAGCATTTTACCTGTTGGCTAGTTTATTATGGGTGTCGATTTTATGGATTTTATCGGGTGGTTAGCTAGTGTGGGCATGCCTTTTTATATTTTAACAGCTGGTTAGCTCACTATGGGTAGTCTAATTGACAGCTGGATGCGCATCCCCAGCTTCAAGTGTATTTCTTACATCTTTGCACATTAGATATGATTTAACCTGTGAAATTACTTGCTAGGTTTTTACATTGCATTGCACGCTAGAATACCACATATAATTTTTATGCAGTACATTGTTGCCTCTATCATAACCTATGCTTGGCTATTATGTCGCGTGTTAATCTTGAGGGTATTTCTTCACTATGTTACCGACCGACACCTTCTATTTGACACATACAGATGTTTCGCCCATGGGTGTTTTGGTAGAGCCAGGTAGAGAGCCAGGAGTGGAAGAGTCCTTATAGTGTGGCTTCACTATAAGCCATCTAATAGAGCTTAGGTTCCCTTTTTTTTATGGTTTTAATACATTTTCGATATTGTGACATGTGGATACTATTGTTTTTTATTTCCCCATGGGCACCTCTTGGGCTCATATACTTTCACTTTAGCCTATCATTCTCAAGTTTAGCTGTCTTTACTTACCATTAATACTCATTGTGTATATGACTGCTATTATGATTTATTATTATTATTATTATTATTATGGGATGAATGCTAATCCAACTATATAAGCACGTGGGAAGCAGGCCCATGTGTGACCTTTTCCTTTTGTGTCTCTCATGTTTCTGCTATTAGAGCATCCTACTCGCACATCTAAATATGAGGCACTACATGAGTTGGTGTCAATGCACCCATTTGCTATTAGTTCACACCTTGAACTCAGGGTCCGAGTCTTCGTACTCGGCTGCCAAGTCCTGGGGCATGACTAATGGTCAATAGGATGTGACCAGGGTGTGATCTCCCAAGTAAGGGCTCAGCTGACCGGGGAGCTGATGACGGTAGGTCATAGAAATTTATACTATTCCTAAGTGTATTGTAGTGGTCTAAACTATCCTACACTATGGATGTTCTATAGTGGGGTTGGATAGAAATGAAGGAACTAGAAACTAAAACTAAGATAAGTAGTATTGTGTTGTGTAGAGAGATTGTGTGTCATGAGAGTCTAGAGCTCTTTATCGTGTGTTGCTTATGTAGGCTTCTAAGAGGTGGTGGCTGCATAAGATTATGCAACGTGAGTGATTTAAACATATAAATCTCTTTGATTTTCCATATAAGTATAGCTAATCATATCATACCACGTGTACAGGAAAGATCCTGTAAGCCCTTGCTATTTTGGTCATGTAACTTCTGTCGGAGGTTTGTTAGAGAGTTTTTGTAGTTGATGTGTGACCCATACCCTGATTAGCCTTTCGTATGCTTTATTTCCAGGGCCGGCCTACCTTGGAATGGACCGGATTAGCAAATTTTGATCAGTTGCCTATTTTAGTATTGCAATGACATGAGGTCTATACTTTAAAGACCACGCAAACATTGTGATTCCAATGTTGCATGATACACCTTATTTCGACAACCGGATCGAAAGATGTGCACCCCATTAGAACCAACATATTATACATATCGTACATGTGCGCACATGTACTGTGGGGCTCACTTAGTATAAAATATCGAGAATAGTAAAACACTGCTTTCAAACTTAAAAATCAAACACATTTACCGAAGCCACCTCAACCCATATTGAGTCATTCGTGTCCCATATTTTCTCGTCCCTCTTTTCAATGACGGCCATACTGTCCTTGCCCATTTAACCCGCTCCCTTCCATCTCACAATTTCTACAGGAAGAAATCAACATGAGAAGGAAATAAAGAATATAAAGAAAGAAAATATAGATTAACAAAGGGAGTTGAGTAAGATTTAAAGGAGATTAGGGGGGAGGAGAGACAATCTCAACAGTTCATGCGCACCCCATCTCTAATTTAATCGTTAAGGTGAGTGCACAAGTCGTTTACCCATTGTCTAGATGTTGGGCCCATCAAATGGACTCCATCTTGATGTATATGTTGATATCAATGTCATCTTTTCATTTTGTCCAAAGGTGGGACCCACTTGTCCACATTGTCTATCTTGGCCAGCGTATGGTCCACCTTGATATGTGTATGATTCATGTATATGAGCCCCAGAGTGGAAGAAGCCCATTCGATAGCCAAAATCTCATGTTTTCTTTTTTCCTTTCCATTTCTCTTTTTCTTTGGCTTTAATGGATATTCAAAGTTCGTTAAGCCCATCATGAGCTAGTTAACTATTGAGGGTTAAATATTACATATTAGACCCTAGTTTTTGCATGATTTTATGAACATGATACTATTTAACATCTTATTTTAATCATGTTTGTGTTGCAAGGTGAATTTAGGAGCTTGGACTGAAAAAGGGTACTAAAGGCATGGATTTAACGCTCAAAAATCACCAAGGCAAGGGACGGATCCTAGGGGACCAAGATCGAAGAATTTATACACCAAAGATCTGAGAAAATCAAGCAATTGAATTGCAAGAGGCCTAAAAGTCATCCTGATGCAAGATCACAGGGTTCCCACCATTTGCGTGGCTCAAAAATGTATATCTGGCCTAAGGACCCTAAATTAACCATGCATGTTGAATTTCAGCCATTGGATCCTTGTGGAAGTGGCCCAACGGACAGATCAGCCCATGCGACACTGATCTGGGGCCCACCTGATATCTGGATATGTTTCAATTTTGGTCTCAATGCCTTAAATGAGGTGGAAAAATGGTTGGACGGAGCAGATTTCTCACACGCATCACAGTGGACCCCACATGAACATGTGGAAGTGCATAGGCGGTGCACTTTCGCATCGCACCGGACCAAGGATCTGGTCAAATGTTGGTTGACCTGACCCATCTCACCTCCACAGATAGCGTCCGCACGGACCAGACGCTGTGGTGTGTAGTGGGCCACCATCATGGTCCCGATAGATGATTCTGAACTGTTCATTCGCCCCAGGGGGTGCCACGACCCTAGCCATGGTGAGCTTTTGATCCCATGCACGTGTACACACGTAGATCACCGTAAAATGCAAGATGAATGACAACTTGAGTTGATACTGTGGGCCGCACCAAAACTCAACCAAAACCACCCCTTTCCGACTGGTTTTTCGCTAGGAATCTAATGGATGAGGGGATTCTTTCAAAAACATCACTGTGGGGCCCACCAATCATCACAGCGGCCCCTGTTTCCACCGGCCCTGCGTCCACGAAAACTGGCCGTAGTGGGCCATTCTGTGATTAAGGGTACGGTCGGATTGATGATTCAGACCATTCAGATGAAGCACAAGGGGATTTTTACCCTTGCCACGGAGAAAATCCAGAGTTTGGGACGATCATCCATCCCAAAACTCATTCAAATGCAAGTTAGATTGCGTTGCTGCATAAACAGGGAGCTACGTAAGCTCCAACCGACTCTAGCCTCTTGTTACACACGCACAGCCACCACCCTTGCTACCTATAAAAGAAGAAAAGAGAAAGAGCTTCATACCATCTTTGAACGTGGAAGAGTAGAGAGAGAGGGATCGAAGGATTCAGGCGGCCATGGAGGCATCATCAGGAAGGTGAACGTGGAAGGATGTAAAGAGAGAGAGAGAGAGAGAGAGAGAGAGAATGGCCGGCCAAGCTCCATCTAGCATTTTTCCTTCCTCACCCTTTATTTTCTTTAATGTTTTCTGAGATTTTAGCTTAATCATGTCTATGATTGGCTAAACCTCTTAGCTAGGGCTAAGAGGTGAAGCTTGTAGTGTGACAAGTAGTTTCCTATTGCTTTAATTCATGTTTATTGAACTCTCTTTGATTATAGTTTGATTATAAGGAATACTTTTATTTTTTAATGGTTTACTGTGACTTAAATTACAATGGATCTACGATAGCTTTGAGTGTGTTCTTTTCATCATTGAGATTATGAAGTCAGGAAGCCCTGTTGTTCACCATCGTCTCCTGGGCATGGTTAGATGATGGAATCCTTCTTAACGTTCATAATTCTCTTAGATCGGTTGTGGATTGGCTAAATTCTGTTGTTTGTTTTGTCTCATGGGCATGGTTAGATGATGGAACCCTTCCTAACGTTCATAACTCTCTCAGATTAGCTGTGGGATTGGTTAAATTCTGTTATTTGCTTTGTCTCATGAGCATGGTTTGTAATGGAATCAATTCTAATTCTCATACTTCTCATCTCTTGAAAACTGGATCCAATGAAGTTCAGATTTGGATTTTAATGATATATCTTCTAATTGGATGAAGATGGGACTTTAAGTCCAGTTGTGTTCATGAATCAAGCATAGATCTCTCTTATCTCTACAAGTGGATCCTTGGCACCCTAGTTTCTGTAAGTGCTATGTTGTAATTCGAGCACCCGGTATTGACAAATTTTGTTGTGTTAAACCGCTTGGAGTCCGTATCTTGTTATGATAAGATGGAAAGTTCACCTTTAAGTCATCGTAAACTCTTCTACATTTTCAAGTTGAAGAACATTGCCAAAGATCGAACACAACTCAAGTACAAGAACAGAAAGTCAAAGCTCAAGTTAAAGTTCAAGACCACCACATTAAGTCCCAAGAACACAAGCACTAGCTTGTGCTCAAGTTCAAGACTACAAGTTCAAGCTTCACATGCTTCAAGATAAACAAGTTATCGAAGCGATCGATGCTTCAATGTTTCAAACTCACATTCAAGGTATGGATGACCCTAGATTGACCATAGCTTATGTCATATTGATTGCATATTGAATTTGGGTCTTTGTATAAGTTAACAGGCTTTTCTTCGACTAGTCTTAGTCATTGTTCAACTAGTCTAAGCATTGGATCGACCAGTCCAAGTTTTGTTGAAGATTTTTTGGATTTTTTGTCGGACTCTCGACCAGTCGTGCACACTGCTCGACCAGTCAAGTGAACAGTATTCGACTCAAAGTCCAGCAAGATCATCTAGTCCCACTCGACCAGTTAAGTGCATTGATCGACCAGTCGAGTAATGGGTTTATCCTATCGTACCAAAAATTTTAAAAATTGGTTGGTGCTTCAACGAGTCGAACCGAACCTTAGACCAGTCGAGGGAACAGAACTTTTGCCTATAAATTGAGGACGTGGGAACAGAATTTCTGCCTATAAATTGAGGACGTTTCTTAGAATTATTCATCAATTTGAAGCCTAATCAAGCCATCACTCTAAGAGATAAGTCCCTGCAATTGTGAAGCTATTACTTATTTATTTTAGATTCTTTTATAGCTTTTTGTATTTGATTTTGAGATCTCTTTATTCAATTATAATCTATTAAAAAGAAAATTTTGATTTACCCTTTTGAGATCAAAATCAAATCAAGTTAGCCCTAGGTTGATTTAATTTAACAAAAAATTAGACTTGGAACCCTTTCATTTGTGAGATTAAACATTGAACATCTACGTCTACATCGATTTGGTTCTACCGGTCCACATTGGAAGAAGAATCTTTAGATAAGTATAATTTCATTTTCTGTATTTTTGGTTTGTGAGATTCAGCCAGGAAAATCTCATTGTGGGGTTTTTTTTTTATTGTGTAACCCCATTTGAAAAACACAATTGTGAAGGTTTTAAGGTGAACCATGGAAAACCTTATTTCTTAGTGAAAGCCAATATCCCGTGGGTGTGGATATTGGGAGTGGAGTAGTTGTGTGGTTGTTTGCGAATAGTTGGTGTACACACACGAATCACTAAAATTCTCGGAGTTTGGATGACAGTTGTGATGTATGTGTGGTGCTGAATGTTGTAATTTTCTTTATGCTCTTGAGGTGAATGTTGTAATAATTTAGTTTATTTCCTTCGCCACATTCTCATTTTGAGTTTTTGATACTTACCAATGTTCTAGACATCAGGTTGTCCTACCATAAACCTTGGTTTTTGGGGAAAGGTTGTCCTTAGAACTCAGTTTGTATCAACCTCTCAAGACTAGTGCATTTAAGGCTACTATTTAATTGTGCTATCTGTCTTTGTATTCCGCAATTATTTTTTATCTGGCATTGTCCTATTCACCCCCCCCCCCTCTAGGACTTTGAACTCTGCCTTTTTCAAGTGGTATCAAAGTCCAATAGCTCATTCATTTGGATTCATTTCCTGAGCTAATCGATCTCGAGCTTTTAATATGTCAAATTTTGATAGCCTCTCTATTACTAGGCCTCCACTTTTTAATGACTCCAATTATGTTAATTGGAAATCCAAGATAAGGATCCTTTTGAGGTCCATCGATGAGAGCGTGCAACAAGCCATAGTGACTAGATGGAACCCACCCACGTCTAAAGTTCTAGGCACTGATAGAATTAAGCCTGTTAAAGTTATCCCTTATTATTCATGAACCGGTCTTCAGAAAAATGAGAGTAGTGCCAATGCCGAAGCTTTAAATGCAATCACTTGTGCACTATCACCAGATGAATTCAAAAGAATTCTATCTTGTGATACTCTAAAGTAAGCCTGGGATATCTTAGAAATGACACACGAGGGTACGACTATTGTCAAAAAGTCAAAGCTTCAAATCATCACCACTAAGTTTGAGGAAATTCATATGGAAGAAAATGAAACATTCATGGACTTTTATATTAAATTGGATGACATAGTCAACTCAATGTGCAGTTTTGTACATAGCATCCCAGAAAGTAAAGTTTGTGCAAAGATACTGTGCTCATTGCCGGAAAGGTTCAATTCTAAGATGACTGCCATTCAAAAACTTCGTGACACGGATAATATGAGGGTTGAAGAGCTTGTCGGTTCTTTACAAACCTATGAGTTAAATTTGAAGGCTCCTAAATATAAGTCCATAGCTCTTAAGTCATCTAAATGTATTTCTCAAGATAATACTAGTAATTCTGATTGTGAAAATTCAGAGGATGATATGGCATTATTAGCTAAGAAGTTTTATAAGATTTTCAAAAGCAAAAAGAGAGTTGATTTTCAAAAACCCTCTGAGAAGAAAAAGAGTAAATCCAAACATTAAAAATCTCTTAAAGACAGACAATGCTTCAAATGCCATGAATACGAGCATTTGGCAAACAAGTGTCCAAAGAGGGACAAATCAAAGAAGAAAGGTGTGTTGGCCACATGGGATGAATCGTCTTTCTCTAAAGCTTCTTCTAAGTCAAATAATTCTAAACCCAAATCTTCTAATGAGGTCAAGGCCTTAATGACTCTAGCCAGAGTCACTTCCTCATATAGTTGTAATTTAACTTATGATGAAAATCTTAGTGACCCTAAAAATAATGAAGATTTACAAGATGCCTATAATGCCTTATACAGGGAAAGTTGTAAGATAGTTGTAAAACTTAAACTTTAAAAAGAAAAGTTTTTAAAGTTAAAAGAAGATTTTGAAAACCTAGTTTTAGAAAAATTGCATCTTTCTGATTGTTTTGAAAAAAAACTAAATGTGATTTAGATTTCAAAACGTCCCTAGTTGAAAACCTAAAATCAGAAAATGAAAAACTAAAACTAGAAGTCTCTTCTCTCTTAAGTTCAAAGGATACTTGGAGGTATGCCCAGGGTGATCCTAAACTAAAAAAATTGCTAATTGGATCAAGGAAATATGGAGATAGATCTGGTCTGGGCTATGATAAAAATAAGCCTCTAAAAATTAAGATTACTCCTCCTAAGTTTGTTAAAGGAGAGTCCTCCAACTCAAAAGGGAAAAGTCTGAATCAAAATGGTTTTAAAAATCCTAAAACTTTTCAAGCTACAAAACCTAAAAACAATCATATCAATTTTAGAAATCAGAATTATAACCCCTTAACTAAAAAAAATTGTGGATCTACTCAAGGAGCTTTTGAAATCTAACTCTAATGGTAGAATGTATAACAACTACAAGCATAGAAAAACCAATAGTGCTTCAAAACTCAAAATGATAATGAAATGGGTCCCTAAGGTTACTTGTCCGGTTGCCCACACTGCTTTGAAGGCTTCGAGTCAATCAAAGTAGTACTTAGACAGTGGTTGCCCTAGACACATGACAGGTGAAAAAGATTTGTTCACCAACTTCAAAGATACGACTGATGGTTCAGGTGCATTTAGTGATGGTAGCAGCTGTACAATAATTGGCCAAGGTATGGTTCAACACTTCAATCTTCCTCCTTTTGAGAATGTTTTGTTTATAGAAAGGTCTTAAACATAATCTCTAAAGCATTTCTCAAATATGCGATAATGAACATAGTATAAAATTCAATAATCAAGGATGTGAGATTTTTAATGAGAAAGGTTCTGTGATATTGACTGGTCACAGAACATTTGAGAATTGTTATATAGTCAGTGACTCTAGCTTGTCTAAATTATCGTGCTACATGGTCTAAACCAATGAGACCGAATTATGGCATAAACGCCTTGGACATATACACTACCGAAATCTATATACACTGAACAAAGGCGAGTTAATAAGAGGTCTACCCAAATTTAAAAAATTGGATAAAATTTATGGTGAATGTCAAATCGGAAAACAAACTAAGAGTAATCTGAAGAAATTGAACTCCAGTGCCACATCTAAACCCCTTGAACTCCTCCACATGGATATTGTTAGACCTACCAGAACAGAGAGTCGAGGTGGAAAGAAATATTTTCTGGTAATTGTGGATGACTTTACCAGATCTACATGGGTAGCTTTCATGAGAGAGAACTCTGAAACTCTCGATGAAGTGAAAAGGATACTCAAGCATTTTCAAACTGAGAAGGAATTAAATGTTTCAAAAATCTGAAGTGATCATGGATTGGAATTTGATAATAGAAAATTTGAGTTCTGTAGGAATCACAGGATATTGCATGAATTTTCTACACCTAAGACACCTCAATAAAATGGGGTTGTTGAAAGGAAAAATCGTGTGCTTCAAGAAATGGCCAATGTTATGTTAAATAGCATGAAATTACCCAAAAATCTATGAGCTGAAGCTGTGAATACTGCATACTATATAATAAACCATATTTATACTAGAAAATTAAATGATAAGACTGCATATGAACTATGGTTTAATAATAAGCCCACAGTCAAATACTTTTGAGTTTTTGGCAGCAAGTGCTATATTTTGCGTGACCGCAAAAATTTAGGAAAATTCGACGCTAAAAGTGATGAAGGAATTTTTCTAGGGTATGCTCTAAATAGTCGAGCGTATCGAGTTCTCAATAAGAGAACCAATGTTATTCAAGAGTCCATTAATGTGGTTATAGATGATCACTTGAATACACCTGTCTCTAGTTCAAAAGATGATGAAGTCTCTATATTTGATAAACCAGACTCTTCATCCAGTCAAAATGACACTGAATTACCAGATATATTTGATAAACCAGACTCTTAATCCAATCAAATTCTTGGGAACCCTCTCACTGGTGTACGCACTCGTAAACAATTAGAAAACATATGTAATTATGTGTGCTTCACTTCCCAAATTGAGCCGGCCAATGTAAAAGAAGCGCTTACTGATAAAAACTGGATAGTAACTATGTAAGATGAACTAAATCAATTGTAAGGAATGATGTATGGTATCTAGTTCCTAGACCTAATGATAAACACATAATTGGAACTAAATGGATCTTTAAAAATAAGCCTAATGAATTAGGAAATATTATAAGAAACAAGGCAAGACTGGTTGTATAAGGGCACACTTAGATAGAAGGCATTGATTATGATGAAACCTTTGCCCCAGTAGCTCGTCTTGAATCTATTAGATTATTCATATCCATTGCTTGTTTCAAAAAGTTCAAAATCTATCAAATAGATGTCAAGAGTGCTTTCCTGAATGGTGATTTACATGAGAAAGTATATGTAGAACAACCTAAGGGTTTTGAAGTCCCTAAATACACTAATCATGTTTATCGCCTGAAAAAGACACTTTATGGTTTAAAACATGCTCCCAGGGCATGGTATGAGAAGTTGACTAAGTTTTTACTAAGTCATAACTTTATAATGGGGAGTGTTGATAAGACACTGTTTGTAAAGAAACACAATGATCACATACTCATAGTACAGATGTATGTTGATGATATTATTTATGGTTCTACATGTTCTAACTTGACTACTGAGTTTGCAAAATTGATGAAGTCCAAGTTTGAAATAAGCATGGTTGAAGAACTGAACTGCTTTTTAGGTCTATAAGAGAAACGACTTGAAGACGGAATTTTTATTTCTCAAACCAAAATGCTCTAAACTTGGTACAGAAGTTTGGTTTTGAGAGTGGAAAAAACTTTAATACTCCTATGAGTACGACTCTTAAGCTCTCTAATGCAACAGGTAAAAGTGTAAATCCTAGGTTGTATCGTAGTATGATTGGTAGCTTATTATATTTAACTGTGAGTAGACCTGACATAGCATTCAACGTAGGTATCTGTGCTAGATATCAATCAGAAACTACGGAATCTCACTTAGTTATTGTCAAGCGAATTATGAGATATGTCGCAAGCTCGACCAATCTTGGCCTTTGGTATCCATATGATACTAATGTTCAATTAGCTGGTTAGACGGATGCTGACTGGGCTAGTAATATAGATGACTAAAAGTCTACAAGCGGTGGATGTTTTTATGTTAGGAACTGTTTAGTTTCATGGCATAGCAAAAAACAGAGTTTTGTATCACTATCCACAGCTGAGGCTAAATATATTGCAGTCGAAAATGCATGCACTCAGTTTGTATGGATGAAAAGAATGTTAAATGACTATGGATTTGTGCAAGATACTATGGTACTGTATTGCGATAACTCTAGCGCAATCAATATCTCTAAAAATCTCATCCAACATTCATGAACCAAGCATATTGACATTAGATATCATTACATTCATGAATTAGTAGAAGATAAAATTATTTCATTAGATTATGTTCAGATTGAAAATCAACTTGCGGACATTTTCACCAAACCACTTGACAAAAACAGGTTCTTTAAATTAAAACTGGATATTGGTATGTGTAATTTGATCTGAAATTATTATGTCTACTTGTATTATATTTTTTATTATATTTTTTTTACAAATTTTTGGATTTCAAAAATTAATAAAATTGAGATTTTTTTTTTGTCTGCACGACCAGTCGTGGCACGACCGGTCAAGTATGTATTTGACCAATCGAGATGAGCGGGTAGGGTGCTTTTATTGTGAAAAAAATCACTTGTTCTTCACTTTCTTTATCTTCTCCAACAGTCGCCCCTTCTCCGACCAGTTGAACCCACCTCTGAATACAACTTGGTTAGTGCGTCATTTTCATTCTTCTTTCAGATTTAGGTTCCTTGCATCTCTATTTGCTTGACTCTAAAGTTTATTTCAAGTTTTCTAGTGGTTTTGTTGCATTTTTTTGGATAAAATCTGATTTGTGTGAAACCCTTAAATCCTTATTGCATTCTATTTTTGTTTCTTGCAATGGAAGGTAGAACTAAGAAGAAAACAACTCGTGGTCTTTCTTCTTCCCGATCCACACCTATTGCAGTGCGTACTCTTCCACTTCCCAAAGAAGACCCAGAATATGTACGGGACATTCATCTCCGCAACATCATTATTGAACGGACCGTCAATTCCAATCATTTGGTTCAGTTCAATATCATTCCCCTCCTTGTGGCTGTAGGATGGGATAACATTTTGAATTGGGGCGGATCCGCATATAAGTCCATTGCACAAGCCATGTATGCATGTATTAGTGATGTTTCAATTGAAAATTTTTCCTTCACTATTATGTTTAGAGAAGGAACATTTCCAGTAGATCGTCACTTGATCTCTAGCTCAATGGATATACTAGTTAATGATGAAGGGATTCTAATATCCACATTGGCTGAGAGATTGAATGAATCAAAAAAATATCTTTTAACCAGAAATTTATGAAACATGAACTCGGAATGGAATTCTGGGATTACGCTTCGTGCCAATAAGATGTTACCCAGATACAGAGTACTTCATCGTATCTCTATTTCCAATGTTTACCCTAGATCTGGTAACAAGGCTGAATTAACTTCCTTCATGGTGCGCATTCTTTATTTTGTTGTTTCTAGTATTCAATTGTGTCTTCCTTCATTAATTTGTTATATTATAATCCAATTTCGTTTACATCCGAGACATAACGATATTCCTTTCGCTTATTTGATGACCACCCTTGCTACTCATTGTCACGTAGTCATGCCATCTGGAGAAGCTCCTATTTCCCATCTTCCATTTAACAACTCTAATATCAATAAGATAAATTTAAGTTGGCTCCTGGTCAAGTTGACAGGGATGCTGGAGGAGCTAGAGAAGAAGTTGGAGAGGAAGAGGCACTACCCATTGGCGACGTGAATATGAATGATCTGTTTGATTAATTAGAATCTAATTCTGAGGCTAATCCTAATTTTTAATCATCTGATTTTGATGAGCGGTTAAGAGCCTTAAAAGAGAAGGTGAAAGGTTTACATGTATCCCAAGAAACTCAATTTAAATATATGTACAAATATTTTCATCGCATTAATAAGGGATTACATCAAATTGACCCATCTATTCCTCCACCATCTTCTTCTAGTTCTAACTAGTGTTTTTATTTATTTTGGGCATGTATTAAATCTTAATCTTTACTTTTACTTGGATGATCATTGGACATGTTTTTATTTGATACTCTATAGACATGTTTATGCTTGATGATGATATATACTGGTTGATGCTTGGACATGATGTTATTCTACTTATATTAACTCTCTTAACTCATACTCTTCTCTGACATTTTTACTTTAATCATCTATGAATTTCAGTTACTTTCCTTTGTCATCTTGTGACAAAAAGGGGGAGAAAGGTGATATAATTTGAATGGTATATATGATGATTATTGTGGATGTGGTTGTAGAGACATGTGTATGGAAGTGCATTTTTTTGTGGTATGTATTTGGTTAATACAAGTACTCTACAAATCATCCTGCTTGGATTGAGGGGGAGTAATGGATTGAGGGAGAGTAGTAGTAACATTGCCTTATGATGTGTATAAACTGCTGCATGATTCTTTAGTCAGTTTTGTCACAAATTTGACAAAGGGGGAGATTGTAAGTGCTATGTTGTAATTCGAGCACCCGGTAATGTCAAATTTTGTTGTGCCAAACCACTTGGAGTCAGTATCTTATTATGATAAGATGGAAATTTCACCTTCAAGTCATCATCAACTCTTCTACATTTTTAAGTTGAAGAACACTGCCAAAGATCGAACGCAAGCTCAAGTACAAGAACAGAAAGTCAAAGCTCAAGACCACCACCCTAAGTCTCAAGAACACAAGCATTAGCTCTTGTTAAGTTCAAGACTACAAGGTCAAGCTTCACATGCTTTAAGATAAACGAGTTACCGAAGCGATCGATGCTTCAATGTTTCAAACTCACATTTAAGGTATGGATGACCCTAGATTGACCATAGGTTAGGTCATATTGATTGCATATTGAATTTAGGTCTTTGTATAAGTTTATAAGCTTTTCTTCGACTAGTCCTAGTCTTTGTTCGACTAGTTCAGGCACTGGCTCGACCAGTTCAGGGATTTTCTCAACCAGTATAAGTTTTGTTGAAGATTTTTTAAATTTTTTGTTGGACCCTCAACCAGTCATGCACCCTGCTCGACCAGTCAAGTGAACAATTCTCGACTAGTCGTGCAATGCTGGACTCAAAGTCCAGTAGACTCATCTAGTCCCACTCGACTAGTTGAGTGCATTGATCGACTTGTCAAGTAAGGAGTTTATCCTATCACACTAGAATTTTTGAAAATTGGTTGGTGCTTCGACGAGTCGAACTAAACCATAGACTAGTCGAGGGAACAAAATTTCTGCCTATAAATTGAGGACATTTCTTAGAATTATTTATCAATTCCAAGCCTAATCAAGCCATCACTCTGAGAGATAAGTCCCTACAATTGTGAAGTTATTACTTATTCATTTTAGATTCTTTTATAGTGTTTTGTATTTGATTTTGAGATCTCTTTATTCAATTCTAATCTATTAAAAAGGAAATTTTGATTTACCCTTTTGAGATCAAAATCAAATCAAGTTAGCCCCAAGTTGATTTAATTTAAAAATTATTTAGACTTAGAACCCTTTCATTTGTGAGATTGGACATTGAACATCTACGCCTACATCGAATTGGTTCTACCAGACTACATCAGAAGACAAATCTTCAGATAAGTACAATTTCATTTTTTGTATTTTTGGTTTGTGAGATTCAGCCAGGAAAATCTCATTGTGGAGTTTTTGTGATTGTGTATGCTTATGAAGTTTTAAGTTGAACCTTGGAAAACTTTATTTCTTAGTGAAAGCCAATATCCTGAGGGTGCGGATATAGGGAGTGGAGCACTTGTGTGGCTGTTTGCGAACAGTTGGTGTATACACACGAACCACTATAATTCTCAGAGTTTGGATTATGGTTGTGATGTATGTGTGGTGCTGAATGTTGTAATTTTCTTTATGCACTTGTGGTGAATGTTGTAATAATTTAGTTTATTTCCTTCCCCTCATTCTTAGTTTGATTTTTTAATACTTACCAACATTCTAGACATCAACTTGTCCTACCATAAACCATGGTTTTTGGTGAAAGGTTTTCCTTAGAACTCAGTTTCTATCAACCTCTCAAGACTAGTGCATTTGAGGTTTCCATTTAATTATGCTATCTGTCTTTGTATTCCGCATTTATTTTTTATTTGGTATAGTCCTATTCACCCCCCTCTCTCTAAGACTTTGAGCTCGGCCTTTTCAGTTTCTCACTTTTGAATTTCACAAGTTTTAGTTTAATATTTCATCATTATTTTCTTATATTTTTTTGGTTTAGATTACATCTTCTTTTAGTTCTAGTTCGAGTTACTTTTAGATTACGTACAAGGTTCAGTCCCTGTGGATTCGACCTCGGTCTTACCGAGATTATTACTACATCGCAACCCTATACTTCATGTAATGAACAAGTTTCTGGCGCCGTTGCCGGGGACTGACCTTTCCATTTTTCTGAGATTAACTAGTTTTAGAATTAGGTTAAGATTAGGGTTTTCTAATTTTAGGTTTAGGTTTTTCTGTTTGATTTTTAGAAACTAACCTAACTTTCCTGTTTTATAAGACCCCGATATAGATTTTCTAAATTGGTAATCTCTTTCTAATTTTTCTAGTTTCTATTTTTAGAATTAGGTTTTGTTTTTTGTTTTTAGAAACTTCCTAATTCTAGGATTTTTTTTTTTAGAAACTAACTTTCTATTTTTGCTTTTAGAAACTTCCTAATTTTAGAATTTTTATTTTTAAAAACTGATTTGTTTTTTTTTTCTTTTGCAGGATTCTAACATAGACCCTTTCAAATTGGTAACTTCTTTCTAATTCCCTCTCTTTCTATTTCTAAATCTCTTATTGCTTTAGGATTTTTCTTTTATTCTTAGGATTAGATTTAGAGTTAGGGTTTCACCATGCATGCGTGTGCACGTCAGTATGCTGAGATAGGTAAGGGATCATGAGAAAGGATGTATGATAATTATAATAGAAATCAACCAATATCTCAAAATTTTTCTGAAACCATCATCAGCACCGACCGGAATACAATACTCCACCAGTTAAGAAGTCCTTACGTGATCATATGTGGGAGAATAATTACACTCCACAGATTAAGAAAACAATATATGAATGTTGGGCTTGTCAGACTTATGGGAGTGAGAATTATAATCAACCATTAAACAAGAAGAAAACAATGAGAGATTATATTATGGCTGATAATATGTATTAACAACCAACATATTCTCTCACCTATGATCCTTATGACTATGATTAGTGGACACATCAACATTGGGAAGATGAAACAGCAATGCACCATAGCGATAATTCTCTTGGGTCCTCTACCTTTGAAATTCAACGAGAAATAATCCAAGAGAATTCAATTTAAAATTTCTTCTAAACTCTAGAGCTCAGCCAGTAAAATACACTCTAAAGACTACAAGAACTTAGAAAAGATATTCAACAATGGAGTTCACATGATGCAATTGTGGAGAACTCTAGAATTTGAAATGATGAGTTGGATTCCGTTAATGAGCATACAGTTCAATTTTTTGATGATTCGATCTCGATGATTGTTCAAAAGAATGATTAAGAGACGTAGGTGTCTTTCAAATATAATGACGATGACACACTTCACTCACCTGACACACCTGATTTTAATGATGAGGAAAAGGTTAGTTTATTCGAACCTCAGCCTAATTTTGGAATAGAATGTGAGGACAGCAATCCCATCCCAAGTGTGTACTGTATTGAATTGGAAGATGATGCGTATTGGGATTCAATCTCAAGTTTGACCCATATCAATGATTAAGAGGTACAGGAAATGGTTGACCATAATGATTTACTCCACCCATCTGACATGACTGATTTAAATGTAAAGAATGATCCCCTTTCAACCAACCCTTCTAACTCTTGTGAGACATGTTTAGACCACTCCCCTGAATTGAACGATGATATGATTCAGAAAATGGACGAGTCGCTCGATATGACTCTAGGAACTAAAACCATCTAGTTAAGGCCACCATCTGAGTTGTCAACCCTTAACAATACAATGCCTTTACTGTGTGGTACCGATGAATAGAGTTTTCACATCAATGCGTCACTTATTGATCCTCAACTTGTCTGTGTAGGGTAAGAGCAAGAGAGCATGCCTCCATCCACTTCCAGAGATGATGGAATCCTTAGGCAGATCATCACACACTTCAATGTGGAGAATGAGCCATCCAACTGAATTTCTCAACTCTTTGAATGATTGCTTCGCACAATTTACAGATTCAAATAATCCTATGATTAAAGAAATAGTGAATGCCTTGCAAGAGAATATCTCGGTAGTTGTTATTAACCGAGAGAACCCTTATTCTGAAGCCTCTTCTTCCCCAGATCATAAATGTTTACCATTAAGGGAGGAGGAGCTGGAAATTGAACCGAAGTCTGAAACTTCAGAATGTGTTGAGACTACATCACTTTCTGAGAATTTTTCTGAATTTCATCTATGTGTAGTCTCTGATTCACCATAGGGTACTAACTCTGAAACTTTTTCTGTCACAGGTGAATCATATATACTTTGGACACTTCAAGAGATTAAAAGGAAACCTTATGCAGAGGTACGTAAGTTTCTCTTGAAATTCATGTTCCAAGGCATCTAAGCCTATTACAAACGGGCTTTTGGATGATCTTGTTAAGAAACCTATTGGGAAATTTATCACGATACTAGCCGGAGGAGGAACCTTGTGGCATGACTGAGTAGTTTTCCCCTGCTTTCATACGACTAGGGTAGTTTACTTTTTGTCGTTCTAGGAAAGTCGGCTTTATGCCATTAGGATAGTTTGTTTTCTAGTTGCTTTAGGATAGTTTACTTTTTTTGTTTCACTCTTGTACTGACCCACTTTCACACTGAGATCTCTTTGGAAAAAGCCTCTTAACTCCTTTATTAGATACTATCCTTCTATCACTTCTCCTTCAATTTCATTGCCTCATGTGCATTACATGCTTATATGTTTTTCATTGAGGACAATATAGATTTTAGGTTGGGGATGAGAGATTAGGTTATCTAATCAGTATTTTCTTGGTCTTGAGTAAAAATTGTGAAATTTTTTTTTTGAAAATTCCTGTGAATTCGAAGTGATTTTGAAGGTCATCCTTAATTTAATAAATATAAGATACGAATGTTGGCGAATTATGACTCTTGGATTCAGCTACCTGTTAGATTTCACAATTAAGTTCAAATTATTAATTCATGATTCGAAGTTTTAAACATTGAGTGAGTCATGATTTCACATGTCACACCTCGCTTACATATTAAAGTTTTAATTTGATATTGAATTGTTAACCTAGTGATCATTAAGCATGGAAGAAACCAACCTGGGGAATTTTCCCATCATGTTCAATAAGAAGAATTGAAAAAAAGAAAATGAATACCCAGCTAAAAAAACATTTGTCGTCGAAAAGGGCTACCTATTAAAGATCTTTAAAAAGATTGACATAGCGTGAAAGCCATCAATAGAAAAATTAAAAGCTAAAAGAATGAAAAGTGAACCTGTAAGGCAAGTTTTAGTTTAGGTTATTGTTATCCTGAATACTCTTTTGATTATCAATGTTATCGTGAAAGTAGAGAATTGAACCTTTGATTTTGATAAGTTTAGGTTTCACTATGCACCCATGGAACTCGATGTTTAGAATTGCTCTAATTGGGGATTAATACCTTGAACTTGATTATGAAAATTACCAAGTATTGGAGTTTAAGAGAAAGTAATACTCAACATTGACGTATCTTAAAATTCTATTATCTAGATTGCTTTTCAAACACCACATGAGTTTATAGAAATTATCATGCAGTTCTCAACTTGTTTTTCGTATACTTTGCTTAGTACTAGCAAAATACTGGTTGAGGATTGTGTTGAGGGTCAAATATTGCATATTAGACCCTAGTTATTGTATGATTTTACAAATATGATACTATTTAATGTTCGATTTTAATCATGTTTGTGTTACAAGGTGAATTATGAGCTTGAACCGAAAAAGGGTACTAAAGGCATGGATTTAACACTCAAAAATCACCATGGTAAGGGACGGATCCCAGGGGACCAAGATTGAAGAATTTATATGCCAAAGATCTGAGAAAATCAAGCAATTAAATTTCAAGAGGGCCAAAAGTCATCTTGAATGCAAGATCACAGGGTTCCCACCTTCCATTTGGCTCGAAACTTTATATCTGGACTGAGGACCCTAAATTAATCATACACATCGAATTTCAGCCATTGGATCCTTTTGAAAGTGGCCTAATGGACAGATTAGTCCATAAAACATTGATCTGGGGCCCACCTGATATCTGGATATGCTTCAATTTTGGTCTCAACCCCTTAAATGAGGTGACAAAATGGATAGACGGAGTGGATTTCTCACACGCATCACAGTGGACCCCACATGAACATGTGGGAGTGCATAGGCGGTGCACTTCCGCACCGCATCAGACTAAGGATCCGATCAAAGGTCGGTTGAGCCGAGCTATCTCACCTCCGCAAACAGCATCCGCATGGACCAGACGCTGTGGTGTGTAGTCGGCCACCATCATGGTCCCGATCGATGATCTAGACCATTCATTCGCCCCGAGGGGTGGCCACGACCCTAGCCATGGTGAGCTTTTGATCCCATGCACGTGTACACACACAGATCATTGTAAAACCCAGGATGAATGGTAGCTTGTGTTGATACAGTGGGCCGCACCAAAACTCAACCAAAACCACCCCTTTCCGATGGTTTTTTCGCCAAGAATCTAATGGATAGGGTGGATTCTTCTAAAAACATCACTATCGGGCCCACTGATCATCATAGCTGCCCCTATTTTCGCAGGTCCTGCATCCATGAAAATCGGCCATAGTGGGCCATTTTGGGATCAAGGGTACGGTCGGATTGATAATCCAGATCGTTTAGATAACGCACAAGGGGGGTTTTTACCCCAACCATGGAGAAAATCTCGAGTTTGGGACGATCAGCCATCCCAAAACTCATTCAAACACAAGTTGGATTGTGTTGTTGCATAAACAGGGATCTGCGTAATCTCCAACCGATTCTTACCTCTTGCTACACATGCACAGCCACTGCCCTTGCTACCTTTAAAAGGAGAAAAGAGAGAGAGCTTCAGACCATCTTGGGACATGGAAGAGCAGAGAGAGAGGGATCGAAGGATTCAGGCAACCGCGGAGGCATCATTAGGAAGGTGAACGTGGAAGGAAGCAAAAGAGGAGAGAGAGAGAGAGAGAGAGAGAGAGAGAGAGAGAGAGAACGTGGCCGGCCAAGCACCATCCAGCGTTTTTCCTTCCTCTCTCTTTATTTGCTTTAACGTTTTCTGAGATTTTAGCTTAATCATGTCTATGATCGGCTAAACCTCTTAGCTAGGGCTAAGAGGTGAAGCTTGTAGCGTGACGAGTAGTTTCCTATTACTTTGATTCATGTTTATTGAACTCTCTTTGATTATAGTTTGATTATAAGGAATACTTTTAGTTTTTAATGGTTTATTGTGACTTAAATTACAATGGATCTGCGATAGCTTTGAGTATGTTCTTTTCATCATTGAGATTATGAAGTCAGGAAGCCATGTTGTTCACCATCGTCTCCTGAGCATGGTTGGATGATGGAATCCTTCTTAACATTCTTAATTCTCTTAGATCAGTTGTGGATTGGTTAAATTCTGTTGTTTGCTTTGTCTCATGGGCATGGTTGGATGATGGAACCCTTCTTAACATTCATAACTCTCTCAGATTGGTTGTGGATTGGATAAATTTTGTTATTTGCTTGGTCTCATAGGCATGGTTTTGTAATAGAATCAATTCTAATTCGCATACCTCTCATCTCTTGAAAACTGGATCAAAAGGAAGTTTAGATTTGGATTTTAATGATATATCTTCCAATTGGTTGAAGATGGGACTCTAAGTCCAGTTGTGTTCGTGAATCAAGCATAGATCCTAACTCTACAAGTGAATCCTTGGCACCCTAGTTTTCCACCTTTGAATTTCACAAGTTTTAGTTTAATATTTCATCATTATTCTCTTATATTTTTTTGGTTTAGATTACATGTTCTTCTAGTTCTAGTTCAAGTTACTTTCAGATTACGTACAAGGTTCAGTCCCTATGGATTCGACCTCGGTCTTATCGAGATTATTACTACATCGTAACCCTATACTTGGGGTAATGAACATTAACCTCATGGATGGAGTTGATCACCATGTGGGACCTCACTTATGCATTTAGAATAAAAACAAACTGGGGAGTTAATGATAAAGATATTGCATGCAAAACAATGTTATCCACACCAACAGGGGTGAGTGTAGTTTTTCACTTGTGAGCCCACCTTGAAGCATTTAGTTAATTCATGCCGCCCATCCTCTTTGCTAGATCATTTTATGGCTGGGGGCCAAATATGAGGCAGATTCCAACCCCAGGTGGGCCACACCATAGTAAATAGTGGCGACGGTGACACTCACCACTGAAACCTTCCTAGAGCCATAACATGGCATTTATTGCCATCTAATGAATGACTTTGTTCACGTATACCTATGTAAACCGAAAACACAAATATCTGCTTGATTCCAAACTATCGTGGATCCACCGTTTTGTGAGGATCCACACCGTCCATCCATTTTGCCATGCCATTTTAGGCCTTGGTCGCAAAAATCGGCCTGACCTAGATCTCAAGTGAGCCACACTATAGGAAATGATTGAGACAAGAATGTCCACGATTGAAAACCACCATCCATTTTTCTAGCTAACTTCAGGAGTGGCCCACTAATCAGTGGGGCCCACACATGGTGTGAATGACTGCTTACCATCCACCCATCTTATCAACCTAATAGGTAGGTGGGCTTAGATCTAAGCTCAATGGGAAACACTTACAAGAATCAATGGAAATGAACACCCACTATTGAAACCTTAGTGGGCCCATGGTGTTGTTTGTTTTCCACTTCTCCAGTGCCTATGGAACTCACTATGATGTCCCACCTGATGTGTGCGTTATGCCCCAAAGGGCTCACCATTTTAATCGCTATAAAGGCCAACAGGCCTTGGTGGGCCAACCTGCTAGTGGGCACGCCTTGTTTTGTTGATGGAAGGGCACTTTGGGCAGCCTTGTTGGGCTTTGTTTGCACTGCTTTAAAGACCTTTCCAGGGGTCGTGGGACCCACCGTGGACACCCACCAAAGTATAGATGAGGTTCCCAGGTGGACCCTCTAATATGATCACTACAAATGGCAACAAGCCCTTGTGGGCCATTAGATTGTTCATATGAATAGTACCCTACTTGGCACTTATTGGACAATAGTATTGACCCACCTATTTAGTGCACTTGTGGGGCCCATTTTGGCGTCCTAGTTGGTTGGGTGTGTGGGATACTTGGCCCCTACCTGAGGGTGGAAGTGGGGCCCGATTAGAGGTGGACCCCATAAAGAAAGTAGTGGTGATCAAATGCTTATCATGAAAAGCTTCCTAAGGCACACTATGATGTCCTGCCTGATGTATGGGTTTATTCACTACGTTCATCCAAGGAATGATTACACAGTGGTGTATGTATTTTATGCACATGGTTCATTTATCTTGATAAACTATTTTAGGACAGGGAACACGCAAATGTACTGCTGTATTGAAGTAGTCTATCTATTTGGACATATCATTTTAAACTGTGAAACCACCGTGACACATGGGTTTTATCTCTAATCGACATATCCATGGGGCCCACTGTTCTCTATGCGTTTAGCTATGCCATCCAATGGGTGTGGTCCTCTATGTGGCCACCTTAATGAATGTATTGAATATATATGAGTCTGGCCACTCATGAAATGAGTTCGTTATCGACAAGCTCAGTGGGTTTTCGTATACCATTGACAAGAAAGATAGTGAGGTCTCTTGCACTCGCTTGGTGATGATCCAATTGTGAACTATTTTGAAATGTGGATTAAATATTAGTATTTGCATGTGAAATATGGTAATCATACATTCATGTAGCACTCGAGATTGTAGATGCGTAAATATAATTCAATTTCATATAATTATGTGCCTGCTCCTCAATAGGTATGGGACTATTTGGGATCAAGAGTCTATTATCTTGGAATTATATTACATGTTAGGTATGGGACTAGCATGTTTTGTAACCTTGGGTGCGAGGCCCCTACCGGCATACGATGCTACGCAATGCGACTCATTTATTCATCATGCGTTTTTGTATTACATGGTTGTATATGACATTTTTCTCGATGAGCCTTTACTTTGTTTAACCTTGGTATGACTATTAGCATTCATGGACTTGGAAAAACAACTCTCCATCATTTTCACAGTCTGATCTTGTTATACTTGTCATTATATTGTGCACACGTGCGTGCGCGCACACACACTCTCTCTCTCTCTCTCTCGCTAAGCTTCGTAGTAAGCTTACGCATGTTGTTTACATGCTGGTTATGCTAGACAACAGTAGGAGTGAGGTAGGAGCACATACCTAACCTTTTTGAATTATATATATATATATATATATACACACAATATTTTCCTTTCTAACACTGTACTCGAATACTTTTATAATCAATGTATGTGATGATGTTTTCACTTATAGTACATTCATAGTTATGCTTCCATTTTTTATAAATAAAAAAAAATTACCCTGAAAATCCTCCTTGTGGGATTCTGTTTTTGAAACTTGGCATAAGATAGGAATCAAAATCGAGGTACCTCGGAGGTTGTCAGCACCGAATTCAGTCTACGATGAATGGGTGCCAGAAATTGGATTTGGAGCATGATAATTGAACTATTTTCTTTTGTAGAGTTGTGTTTTGGCAGGACTCTAGCATTTAATGCTTGCAAAAAGACTTTCTTTGATGAGACTCTTTGTAACTACTTTTGATAGAACTCTAACATTTAATACTCTCAAATGTGTATGTCTCTAACTCTTCTTGAAGTCCACTTACACCACGTGTTGCATGACTGCCATGTGGCACCTTCTAAACCATTTGATCTATCACGTGAGTCGACCATTTCTTTTCACAAAGAAGGTTTTGATTAACCTGACAATTCTCTGCACTGACTCTGTTGTTTTTTGTGATATGTTACAAGTCTCTCCTTGTGCCATGGATCTGCTTCACGACTTTTGGTAGCATGAAATTCGATTGAATGGAGGTTACTACTTCCACATTGAAAAGTTCTTCTAGATGCCCCTCATCTTATGGCTCTTTAATAATAATAATGGAAATTATTATCCATTATTATCCATCTTAGTAAATCAGATTGATTTACTAAGAAACAAAAAAAAGCATACCATTGTCCCACCTGGTGTATAAAAAAAATGTTTCTATTCAATTAGACATGAGGCCACATGTGTTAACAAATGGCTCGTATTCGGTCAAACATGCGCGATTAGGATAGTGTGGGCATGACAGAGTCATACCTAACTTGAGTTCAATTAAACGCTTATGACTCCAAGTGCCAAATAAGCCATAGGATCAGACCTATGAAGGTTGATCTGATTGTCTAGCGACCAATGTTGCAGCAATTAGGCGATTTAGAAGGGGAGGGTTAGTCCTTTTGAATGGATTATTTTTTCCTTGAGCTAAGTAATTCTCTCTCAACGATGATCGTTGGCCCCAGATTTCTCAATAATACAATAATGAATAGTAAGAATTAAATAAAACTAAAGGAGAAATCCTCAATTTCATTGATTTATAATTGACGCTTGGTACAATTAGCATGGAAACAAAATAAGCAATTAAATAAATAAAAGATAAATACCTGCAATCAACTGTATGGACAAATAATCAAAATGGGTGGTCATAAGAATGTGACTGCGATTTGATCTCCCAGATAAAGACTCAGTTGATTGGGGATCCAATGATGGTAGGTCGTGGATATTTATACTACTCTTATGCATACTACAATGATGACGTTAGACAACATCGATTTGAATTATCCTAAACTCCAAAAGTTTTATAACATAGCTAGATAAAAGTGGAGGAACTAAAACCTAGAGCTAAGATAAGTAGCGTTGCATTGTGTAGAGAGATTGTATTTGATGAGGGCTTGGAGCTCTTCATTGAGTGCTGCTTATATAGGCGTCTGAAAGATAATAGTTGTGTAAGATTTCACATTATGAGAGATTCAGCTATGTAAATCACCTTGATTCTCTACATAAGTGTAGATAATTGTATCATGCTACATGTACAGGAAATATCTTGTAAGCCTTTGCTATTTCTTGGTCGTGCAACATCCGGAGGAGATTTTGCTATGGATTTTCCATAATTGGACTCTTTCCTTTTACACAATTGCTTTTTAGTAGGACTAGCATTTAATGCCTATAAAGAGACTTACTTGACAGGTCTCTTTGTAGAGAGTTACCTTCGATATAACTCCACATTTAATGCTCCCAGATGTATATATCTCTAACTCCCTCTCTTGAAGTCCATCTACATCACGTATGGCATGGCTGCCACATGACACCTTCTAAACCATTCGACCTGGCCGTAATTTGTTAAGCGTAAATATTATAGCTCACTTAAGTTTTAGATATACGAATTTTTGGAGTCTTAGGAAATTGATGGATGGAGTGGATTTGTCATGGGCATCTCTATGGGACCAATATAGCTTCTGACAACAAGTGTCATGGAATTTGTCATAGGCATCTCTATGGGCCCCACATAACTTCCGACCATGTTAACTAATTGTTGCAGAGCATAAGCAAGTGGACGTGAATTGCGTATTGAGGGTGTACTGAGTAAACTTCATGGGGCCCACTGATTGATATATATATATATATATAGATATATATATATATATATATATATATATATATATATATATATATATATATATATACGAATTCTCAATTGCGCACCAATTCTCACGAAAACTCGTGAGAACTCATCTCCTATGATATGAGTGCAAGATTGAACTGTCCACGTGATACAACACCCCATGAAACCTCTAAGACCTAACTTTTACCTTGATTCAAAACTTTAGCGGGCCATGAAAAAATGAAACATTTTCCTCCCTTGATTTTCCTCTCTCTTTTGCAATGGTCTACCAGTGTTTTGAATCAGGGTAAAAGTTGAGCCTTGGGGGTTTCATGGGGGCTGCATCACATGGATGGTTCAGATCTTGCACTCATATCACATCACGGGAGATGAGTTCTCAAAAAGTTTTCTTGAATATGTGTGACCGATTCACAGTTGAGCATTTCTCTCTCTCTCTCTCTCTCTCTCTCTCTCTCTATATATATATATATATATATATATATAATCCACACTGTCCACCCATTTTCTAAACTCATTTTAGAGTGTGAGCCCAAAATTAAAGCATATCCTAAGCTCATGTGAACAACACCACAGGAAACAATGGGAATTTGCTCATGTAAAACTACACATGATGACACAATGGGAATTTAACACATATAGCCAAAAATTTCTTTGAGGCCACTTCTATTTTCCCTTCATCCATTTCCAATGTGACTTTATGAACATGTTAGGTGACAAATAAACATTATTATGGGCTCTAGGAAGGTTTCAACGGGGCAAGTCATTAGCTATAACGCCCGGGCTTTCGGAACCTTAGTATACAACTCATTTCCAAAAAACTTGGGTGTTAACTAAATAATTAAAGAACAAATTATCATAATCAGAGTGCAATAATCATAAACCAAGCGTAGTGAACCATCACAATACCAAAATATCAAGATCTTGGCCCACTCAGCTGGGGACCTTAAGTACAAAACTCATAAGTTTTCCAATGTATCAGAGGTAAACTGGAAAAGAAATAATTATAACTACTGATTGAGCCCATAGTACTCCACCGCCTCCTGATGTGGCTCCTCCTCATAATACTCCTCCTCCACCTGCCGAGGAGACACCAGGACCTGCAACATAGCTGAAAAGGGTAAGCTCTCAATCCTTGAGAAGGGGGGGGGATGAATACGACTATGCTAAATAAAAAATAAATGCGGAATATAAATGCAAATTGCTAAAATAAATAACCTCAATTGCACTCACCCTCTATATTTATTTCGCTCAAGATTGGGTCTCTTGGGAAGGATTAACACCTCGATGTCGGCTCTTCTCCTTCTTATAGGTCACATAGAGAACGGATTTGGTATTTGGATATTATCCGTATCAATGACCTGGCCATTCTCCATATAGCGGATCTTCCAATTAAGAAGATCCATTGACCTAAGATGAAGAGAAAGGTCTATCTATTTTATTTAGTGGAACAGGCTATTATCGCGAAAATTGGTGATCCCCACTATCCGCCCATGGTAAAGTAATAGTATTGAGAGGTTGATACAAACGTTATTCAAAGGACAACCTTATACCAAAAACCAAAGTTTATGGTAGGACAACCTGATTTCTTGAACTCAGTAAGGATCAAAAACTCAAACTAATACAAGAAGCAATTGAAACAAATCTAGCTATTATAACATTCACCATAAGTACATGAAATAAATACAAGCATTCACCACACATAAATCACATACATCATTATCCACCAAACTCTAAGAATTATAGTGGTTCGATGTGTACACCAACTATTCTAAAATAGCCACACCAACTCAACTCCCAATAATCACAACCCACGTGATATTGGCTTCACTATGAAAGAAGGTTTTCCAAAGTTCACCTTAAAACCTTTACAATTGTATTTTCAATAGGCTACCACAATTAAAAACCCCACGCTGAGATTTTTTGGCTATCTTAGCAAAAACCACAATAGAGATTTTTTGGCAATCTCAAGAACCAAAAATAAATAAACAAAATACTTATCTGAAAATTCTGCTTTGATGTAGCCAGTAGCACTGCTTCTTTGAAGACGAAGATATCCAATGTTCAATCATACTAATGGAAGGGTTCTAGGTCTAAATGAATTTTAAATTAATCTAACCTTGGGCTACTTTGATTCAATTTCTTGGATCTCAAAGGGGGTAGATCAGAATTCCCTTTTATCAAATCAGATTGGAGTAGCAAGAGATCTAGAAATTAGAAATAAAAAAGCTATAAAAAGAATCTTAAATTATCATACAATAGCTTGACAATCATGGGGACTTATCTCTCAGAGTGGTGGCTTGAATTGGCTTTAGAATGAATGAAAAAAGCTGAGAAACGTCCACTATTTATAGGCTGAAAAATGGTTCCCTCGACTGGTTTATGGTCAGCCTCGACTGGTCTTGGGAGCAACCAAATTTCAAAAATTCTGTTGCGATCGGATAAAACTGACCCTCAACTGGTCGAGTGGGGCTCAAAATAGTTGCTGGAGTTCGAGTCGAGCCAATCTCCACAACCGGTCGAGCAGGGTGCTCGACTGGTCAAAGACCTACCTGAAAATTTCAAAATTTTGAATTTAAATCTGGACTGGTCAAGAAAAACCCTGGACTGGTCGAGCCAGAGCCTGGACTAGTCGAACATTGACTAGGAATAGTCAAAGCAAAGCCTATAATAAGCACAATGACCCATATTAAATGTGCATTATGAATGACCTAAACCTAAGGTCTTTCTAGGGTCATTTATACCTGTAATGTTGAACATTGAACTCGTAGCTTTGGTAGATCCGATAGATCTTCTTTTTGAAGAATTTGAAGCTTGAACTTGTATACTTAAAACTTGATCTTTTTCTTGACTATGAAGTATACTTGAACTTGATCTTGTATTTGAAGTAACACTTGAACTTGGTCTTAAACTTGAAGTCGATGTAGCAATTGAAGTTGATGTTAGACATGAAGTTGATGTAGATAGAACAGTCTTCATGGCTTGTAACACATCTTCGTATGAAGGTGAACTTTCCATTACTCGAAGGTCACTTGAAGGTGAACTCTCCATCATTAACAAGTCCATCATTCCAAAGTGGTTTGTCACTACAAAATTTGAGAATACAGGGTGCTTGATATACAACATAGCACTTATAATAGCCATCCTCACCTAACCCTTCATTCTCTGTATGGTTGAACATTCGATGAATGAGTGGCCAATTCAGTGTGAATTCCCCTCAAGATTAAACACCACCGCCTTAGACAAGCATAGTTTTAAAATAACAAAGCATACAAAATAATACATAATGCAGTCTTATCTAATGCATGGATGCATGAGTACACATTAATTGGGAATGCTCATCCAATTAAGCTTTTAGGCGAAACCATGCATGTGACTGGTCACCAGCGAAAGTACGTCTCGTACATGCGTGGTGCTAAACTCACCGAGAGTGGGTCGATAGTCGATGATTTGGGAGCTAGCGAAACAATACCATGACTAAGGGCACATATTACAACATTCAGAATTAGCCACCCATCATCGCCTGTATGCTATGAATGCATGATTAGCCCAACCATTATTATTTTATTTACAATCAGCCAATTTAAGAAAATTCAAAGGTCACTACGGGGGGTTCATCACCCAGTGTAGGCCGACAGCTCGAGCATAATGTCTCATTCCACCATCCCTGGCTTATGAGACTCTTACATTAAGATGTTTAATGGAAGCCCATCGACTAGTGGCCATTCATAATTTAATCTGTAGGATTTACCACCCTATGGTTATATGAGAATGAACCGTCAAAGCCACATAGGGCAACTATCAAATCGTAAGACAAATACCAAATTGAAGCGATAAAAAGGTCGCACAAGGTAAACGCTAAATCGAAGCGGTAAAGAGGTTGCGTGGGCGATATTAAATCAGGGCGTTAAAAGGGTTATCCCCAAAGCCACGTAGACACAACAACCTAAGGATGGTAAACCCACATTAACACCCCACCATCAAGGTAACCTCTAAGTCGAAGGTCTATTTCTAACACATTTTGTCCCGTTACACCTTAAGTGTGGGTTCACATACATAAGTGGAAATTTCCACTAGTAGATGTAGTGAACTGAAATCCATAAGTGACTTACAAGCAATTCATTAACATGAGAAAGTGTATAAATACGATCATGCAAGATATATGTTATTAATAAAATTCATAACTACTACAAAAGATCATGAATCCTTGGCATAAGCTATCAACTGGAATTTAAATGGAAACTAACATGTATGGTTTAAGAACTTTTGCATGTGATCATGGTATATAAGTTATCAGTTGTAGTTTGAATGTGAGCCATTCCTTAAGATCCGATAACTAGCGTAAGTGACCGCAAGTTATAAAATAATAGCTATGGTTCAAATGGAAACTATCCTTAGACTAATATGGAAATGGAAAGCTTAAGGGGAAGAAATCATCACCTAACCCCGTTGCTTGATCGAAACTTGGTGGTAGGTTATCTCGCCTTTAGACTATACTTCGTCTTGGTTAATATAATTTCCCAAATTAGATACCTTGAAGCTATTATGAGCTTTAGGAGGGATTTTCATATGCCGATATATTTGCATACCTATAAGGCAGCCTTGGTGAAGTTTGGCCCAACCACAATCTACCTGACATATCTTATTCAATGGAGAGTTGGAATTAAAAAGATCTTGTAGCCATAGTGGAATTAGCAAATGTGCATGTTAAGAACACCTCATCCCTTGATTTGGTTAGGTATTACCTGCATGTAACCCTGTCATGGTTTGGCCTGGTGGTCCCAAGTCAGACCTCAGCTAAATTTACCCTGAAATAAAGGGCTTGCTAGGTTAGTCCAAGTTTGAGTTGACTCAACCGAAGTTACTCGGTTGAGGACATATCTATGGCGAAATGGAGCACATTTGCAGGTAGGGGCTTAGGCCCATGATCACTGGATATCTGTAACACCCCATACATTTCAGTCTTCAGGTGTTACCATGTAACCTAACTTAGCATAAGTGCAAACTTCTTTTTAGGATTTCGAACACTTTGATCAATAGGTTGAAGCGCTCACTTAGTTACATAATGTAACCACTAAATTATGAAAGCAACTACTAGAGTCTATCCATGTTAGCGTAAGGACATTTAGAAATGTCGGCGATCATATTGAGAGGGGATCCGACTATTAAATTATCGGTAAACGTCAATTAGATACACCAATCGAGAATTGTGGCCCACATGATAACCCATTACTTAATTACACAATTCAACTATTAAATGGAAAATTATACAGTTATATCTACTTCAGATGGACAATAAAATACGTAGGGCCGTAGAAGAATAATTCTGTGAGAATCTAACCATCAAATTATAATATCAATCGTTGGATTGACCATAGACATCAACTAAACACAAAAGCCCATGTTTTGTGGCCCATAAAATGTCAAATCATGAACATTGGGCCCAACAAGGATATTACTGGATTAATGGTCGCTCCCTGAGACCCCTTTTACCACTGATGTTCAAATTTACAACAATCTGACCATCAGATTAACTAGAATTGATGGGATAACTCGAATTGATTAAGTATGGCCCACCTAAGCCTTAGATATGCCCCACCTTTGGCTAGATGTCCTAACAAGACCCACAAACTTGATGGATGGGGCAGATCCGTTAAAAAACACCTTAGTGGACCCCACCTTGGGGTGCGTGCACATGGAGTACGTGCACTTACAGTGCATTGGATCCGGGAGACCTGGTTAAACCATTCTAACTCGATGATTTCCAAAAATAAGAGAGGTTTCTCTCCCTTTCTTCCATTTTTCCTGCCTATGGTGTTTTTAAATAGACGATGTCCGTTTGGCTCGGATGTGGCCCACCATCATAACCCAAATGGTTAATCTAAACCATCCATCCTGTTGAGAAAGGTGGTCTGACCAAAACCATGGTTGGCCGCCTGATGGATTGTACACGTGTGACCACAAGCACAGGTGCAAGAAGGCTGTTGCGTGCAACTGTTTTGCCGAAAATGGAAAAAGCTATTTTTCTCTCTCTTTACATGCTAGCAATCCATGTGGGTTACCTCTGTAGCATGCCAGTGTTCACAACCCCAAACGTAGGGTCGTGATGTAGTAATAATCTCAGTAAAACCGAGGTTGAATCCACAGGGACCGAACCTTATACATAATCTGAAAGTAACTAAAATCAGAACTAGAAGAAGATGTAATCTAAATAAGGAGAATTTAAGAGAGTAATAGTGAACTACTTTATCTAAAACTTGTGATATTCAAAGGTGGGAAACTAGGGTGCCAAGGACCAACTTTTAGAGATCAGGGAGATCTATGCTCGATTCAAGACCACAACTGGATTTAGAGTCTCATCTTCATCCAGTTGGAAGATATATTATTAAAAACCAAATCTAAACTTCCTTTGATCTAATTTTCATGAGATGAGAAGGATGTGAATTAGACTTGATTCCATCATAAAACTATGCCCATGAGACAAAGCAAATAACAGAATTTAACCAATCCATATCCAATCTGAGAGAGTTATGAACATAGGGAAGGGTTCCGTCATCCAACCATGCCTGTGAAACGATGGTGAACAACAGGGCTCCTAGGACCATAACCTCTATCATGCTAAGAACATGCTCAAAGCTATTGCAGATCCATTGTAATTTAAGTCACAACAAACCATTAAAAACTGAAAGCATTCCTTAATATCAAACTATATTCAAAGAGAGTTCAATGTAACATAAATCAAGGCAATAGAAGATCACCCATCACGCTACAAGCTTCACCTCTTAGCCTTGGCTAAGAGGTTTAGCCAACCATGGGCATGATTAAGCTAGATCTCTTAAAAGCATAAAAGGAAAACAAAGAAGAAAGGAGATGGAAGAACTCTAGGGCCGGTGTCCACGATCTCTCTCTCTCTCTCTCTCTCTTGTTTCTTCTTTCCACGTGCATGGCCTCCACCGTTGCCCTGGATATCTCTCACATTTCTCTCTTCTCTCCTTTTATAGGGCTGGAAAGAGTCAGCTGGAGAGAGTCGGCTAGAGGAGAGAATTCGCAGTTGTGGTGTTTACGTAGCAACAACCGCGTGCACAGCGAAACCATGAAACGGTCTTGCGTTTGGAACGTATTTTTGGCAATAAGATCATCACTAAATCCATTTTCTCTCCATAGTTGGAGTCAATGTGCATCATCTAGACGGGCCAGATCATCGAAACAATCAGTGATCATGGGCCACAACCTCCCAGAACTGCTGGTTTTCCTGGACGCAAACCAT
This sequence comes from Magnolia sinica, assembly GCF_029962835.1. Lineage (NCBI taxonomy): Eukaryota > Viridiplantae > Streptophyta > Magnoliopsida > Magnoliales > Magnoliaceae > Magnolia > Magnolia sinica. The sequence continues at coordinate 96,374,298 of NC_080577.1, forward strand.
GTGCACGAGTGCTGCGCTGAGCTCTCAGTGGGGCCCACTTCAGCTATCTTTTAAGAAATCCAGGCCATCCACCGGATTCCTGTTGGAATTCCAGTCGGGAAGGGGTGGTTTTGGCTGTCTGTTGATGCGGCCCACCTGATCAATCTTACAGCCATTCAACCTACGTTGGAATGTTTAGGACGCCATTCTCGCTATCTTTTAGAAGTTTCCTCCTCTAGGTCTTGCGCAGACGACCTGTGGGAGACCACTGGACGGTTCAGATCATGGTGTTGATCCAAGATTTGATCACACAACTCTCCGCATGAGACCCTGTTTCCGCACCGACTTCTCCGCCTTCCGCAATTGCTTTGAAAAATTAAAGTCTCCTTGCGTAACTGATGGGGTCCACTGACCAATTGTTGAAACATGATCCATCCCGACCACAAATCTCATGTTGTCTAGTTAGGCTATGACCTCAAATTTGGGGTATATCCTCTGATCAGGTAGCCCACAATTGAAGCAGGAAGATGAGGTAAAACCATCTTTAAATCTGGGTTTTGTCACTCGTTGTCACAGCATGCGGATGGACACTGTTTAGATGTTTTGTTCAAAAATAGGTGGGGCCCACTTCTTATGACATTCTCGGAGATCTTCTTAGTAACGTGTAAGCCTATAGGTCAAAGTATGAAGTAAATCCAAACTCTATGTGGGCCACACCATCCACCTGTGATGAGGCACTACCCACCATTGAAGCAAACCTCTGTTCTCCCTTACGTGCATGCATATGGAGTTTGTTTATTTATAAATTTGTCACTAGCCCTTCTAGGAACTTTTGTCATTCGTTCCTCCCTACTGCACCGTCCAAAAGAAGTGAAATTTTACCACAAATCCTCATTTCTCAAGATCTTTCAACCAGTTAAATTTGGCCTCAATCTGCCAAGGATGGCCGAGATGGTCCTATAGTGTCTAATACGCTCTTTTAAACCACTTTTATAAAGATCCAATGGTTAAAATTCGACATGTACGGTTAATTTATGGTCCTTAGGCCAGATAAAAAGTTTTGCGCCAAACGGAGGTGAGAACCCTATGATCTTGCATTCAGTATGACTTTCAGGCCTCTTAGACTTCAATTGCTTGATTTTCTCAGATCTCTGGCATGTAAATTCTTTGATCTCGGTCCCCTGGGGTCCGTCCCTTGCCTTGGTGATTTTTTAGCATTAAATCTACGCTTTTGGTACCATTTTTCAGCCCAGGTTTATAAATTCACCTTGCAATATAAACACGATTAAAATAGGATGTTAAATAGTATCATGTTTAGAAAATCAGGTAATAACTGGGGTCTAATATGTAATATTTTACCCTCGACACCCAGCCATCTATTGCAATCCATCCCAACCCTCTAAAATAGGGCGTTCCCTAGCTGTAACTTGAAAACCTTACTCTCGCCACTGTCATAACTTGAAACCCAGGTCCATTAAATAATAATGAAAAAACTCCATTTGGTAGGTCCCATAGTGATCATGGGATCCATCCATACTGTCCATATGCATCAGAGCACTAGATCAACCATTCGTTGAAATTCTGCCATGATTGTTCGAGCCTTCTTCTTTGTTTGAACGAGAAACCCATCACCTTTTAATGGGCCCCATTTGTTTATCTGAATTGTCCATTTTGTGGGCCAATGACTCATAGATATATCAGTATATGTGGATTATCTCCATGCAACCATGTTCATGTTAAATCAGCGACGAACATGAGCTCTTGTTTGAGCCACTATTACAAAGCTATGACTAATCCTAAGATTAGTAGTAAATGTTTTTGAATTTTCCTAGGGCCTATAAAGGATGCCCATTAGGGAAACCCATTCCAAAGAAAAAAGGAGAAAGAAAGAAAGCATGAGAGAGAAGGAGACGGCGTTCTTTTCGCTACCAACCCATTACCACACCAAGCCACTGCCCGAGCCTTGGCTCGAGTTTGGAGGGTCTAGGCCTGTCCTAAGTTGCTGCAATCCAGGAATAAAAAGAAAGGAGAAAGGAAGAAGAAGAGAGAGACGAATGAAGGAGAAAGAGAGAGGCGAGGCTACTACTGCTGCTGCTGCTATTGTTGTTAACTCAACAGCCGAGTTCCGGCCTGACTGAGTTGTTGGACTGAGTCCAGCCACACCATCTGGTCAGGAGAAGAGAAGAGGAAAAGAAAAGAAAGAAAGAAAAGAGAAAGGAGGAAGGAGAGAGGGAGTTCGGGCGTGGCTGCTGCCCTTACCTAACTCAGTCAAGTCGAACATGACTCAGATGCTGGTCTGATCCAGGCATTGCTGGATCTGTTTGAGGAAGAAATAAAGAAGAGAGAGAGCAAGGAGGAGGGAGATAGAAGAAGGAAAAAGAGAAGGGAAGTGGGGTGGGGATGTGCGTGCGTGTCTCACTATTGGTGTGAGTGGCTTGAGTCACCATGTGTGCACACCTCATTGCTAGTTCAGTCAGGCGAGTTCCTCGCTAAGTCAGAGCTAGCTGGACATTGGGTTGAGACCTCCTCCACCTAGCTGGCCGTGAACAAATAAATCAGCTCCAAGAAAGGTATGATTCCAACCATAGACCCACGACTGAGTCACTCGATTGCTGTCGAGTTAACTCACCTGATTTCTTCCACCAAGTCTAGCAATTTAGGAAGTTAAATATAACAATCCTAAACTGGTAGACCAGGTCTAGTATCAGTTCATCTAGTTGCATCAGAGATTCAACTCCGACCTGCTACTTAAGCTTGTCATTACCCAGTTAACTCAGTGAGTTGCTAGGTATAAACGTTTTAGAAATCTGATGGTTCGGATCATTTTCATTGGCTTATGCAAGTTTTTCAGTAGCTAGATCAGGCTGGGTTGAATCCCTTGCCCAAATCAAGTTGATTGAGATCGATTTGTAGCCAAGTTGGGTTCAAACCGGGTCTCTGGTGAGCCAACTTAGTGACTACATCTTATCTCCAACTGCATGTCAGATCGGGGTTGGATCTTCGTTGTTGGTTCAACTCTTGTGTGTTCTGGTTCTTTAAGTAACTTCAGTTGGGGTAGTGGACTTGGCTTGGAATCAAGTTCATGTGGGTCGAGGTAAAATTTGATCAATTCTATGAGTTGATAAATTCTAGGTTGTTAAGTTGGTTCTAAAAGCCTATTCCCATGTTTGTGTTGTAGCCTCTAAAGCTGAGCCTTGAGACCATTAGTTCTTAGTTGAAGCAAGAGGTGAGGACTCACCCTTTGAGCTTCCCACTTAAATTCATCGATCTGGACATAAATGATATTTTGATTTCTCTCAATGAGTACTTACCTCACTATTGAATATATTAATTTGTGGCGTGATTATCTCCTGTGTTAGAAGATAGACATATCTCTTTAATTATATCAAGTATAAATGATTTGATGATAACATGCTATCTTTAGTTGTACATTTGTTAATTAACTGTATGTTTGTTGCTTACGATTAAGTGATAGAATGAATGGAACTTGTCATGAACTTACCATTTTGTGGTTCATATTTGACTTACACAATTTAAATCGTGCATTTGCCTTATATGGCTTAGATCGTACATTGCCTTACATGGCTTAGATCACATATATTACCCTACGTGGCTTGGATCGCTTATTTGCCCGTCGTGGCTTTGATGGAACATTGGCGCCCTTTATAGCTTGTTGGTATATTCGCATATATTGCTGATTTTCAGGTCATTATGCGGAGTTCATTATGATTTTTGAGTGGAGCTGAAGTTCGTTTATCGATTTTCCAACCATCTTGCAGAGTTCATATGATTTCCAAATGATGCCGAAGTTCCTATGTTGATTCTCTCTTCAACTTGCGGTGTTTAGTCATATGGTGATTTTCGGGTGGAGCTGAAGTTCGCTCGTCGATTTTCAAGCCATCTTGTGGTCTCCACATACGATAGATTTCTAGTAAAGTAAAGTTCTGTATGTTGATTTTCTAGCCATCTTACGGTGTTCAATCGTACTGTGATTTTCCGGTGGAGCGGGAGTTCGCTTATCGATTTTCAAGCTATCTTACGGTGTTCATGTACAATATGATTTTCGAGTGGTCTAAAGTTTGTATGTTGATTCTCTTCATCTTGTGGTGTTCAGTCGTACAATGATTTCAGGGTGGTCTAGAGTTTGTATGTTGATTTTCTCTTCATCTTACGGTGTTCAGTCGTACTGTGATTTCCGGGTGGAGAGAGAGTTCACTTATCAATTTTCTAGCCATCTTGCGGTGTTCTCGTACTATATGATTTCCAGGTGAAGTAGATGTTTTTATGTTAATTTTCTCTTCATCTTACGGTATTCAGTCATATTGTGATTTTCGGGTGCAACTGAAGTTCACTTATTGATTTTCTAGCCATCTTGTGGTGTTCACATACGATATGATTTCCAGGTGAAGTAAAGGTTTAAAGCTTGACTTTCCATTCACCTTGCGGAGTTCACTTATACCATGATTTTCGGGTGGAGTGGGAGTTCACTTATCAATTTTCTAGCCATCTTGCGGAGTTCACGTACACGTGATTTTCTAAAGCAATAGAAAGTCGTATGATTGATTATTTGACTATCTGGACATATTCACTTGCATTGCGATGGCTACTACATTTTTTTAATGTTGAGATTATATTGATTTGGCTTAATTTTTTAGTATATGATCATTAATATGAATTGCGCTACTTAATATATCCATTCTTATGACTTGCGATCTATCCTGGATTATGAATGATGTATGTAATCTTAGAGGTTACTCCTCACTGTGATAGCCATTGACGCTATCAAACCATATCAGTTAATGGAGGTGTAGATCGAGCCGATGCTATTTAATGAGTTGCTAGAGCAAATCGGGTAGCTGAGGAGGTAAACAGGGTCCCTGCGACCCACATTGAGCTCCATCACTAGATGATATATTTTTGTTTTTGTTTAATGAAATTTGTTATTTAGGGATTGTATAAGTCCTGTATGGGAGCTACATTTTGAATTTTGTGATGATCGGAATATTTTTATACAATGCATGGTTTACTCCACCAACATTTGCTGCTAACTCTGATTAATGATAAGCGGTTCAAATTTAGACTGGATTTTAAAGGCTAACACTTGAGTTTTTGGAAAATGAGTCATATACTCGGGTTTCAAAAATCAGGGCGTTGCAATATCCTTGAGCTGGGTCGGGCTGAACTGAGTTAGTTAGGAGGGCCCACCTCAGCAATCTTCTAGTAGCACCATAGGTTTAATGGGCCCAACGACTCCATCAACTGAGTTTTGGCCCTAACTCAGTCCAGAACTCACTGTCAACTGAGTTTGGTCTCACATGTTATTGAGACGGCTTCCCTAACTCGGTTACATCAGCCAAGTTAATCTCACAATGCCGAGTGGAGTTGGACTAGCAAGGGTTGGATCCCAGCCATGATCCTGGGCCGCAATTGTTGCCATGGCCTAGAGAGTTGGTTGGCAACGGTTTCTCCCGCTGCTGCTGACTCTTACCAACGTTGGTTGCTGGACCATTCCAAGCGGGCAAACCCATTTGTCTAGCACAAACGTGGGGGCATCTGGACATTACCTGAACAAGTCCTGGGTCAGTTTCTGAGATGCAAGGTGGCTGAAGCGTGACTCGACAGACCCAACTGGTAGCCCAACAACCTCATCCAAATGGTGACAGTAAGGGAAGCTATGGTTTTGACACTATGCCAAAACAACGAAAAACGATGGTCCAAAACCGTCTCAAATAACCAAAAAGGATGGTCATGGACCGTTGCATGGGTCGTCATATTTTGAGGTGTCGTATTACTTAAAGGACGGTTGAAAACCATCATTCTTATTGACGAAAAAAGGACGGTCATGAACCGTCCTTAAAAAGGACAGTCATGGACCGTCTCTTATGAGCCTTCAAAGGACGGCTACGGACCATCCTTTAAAAGGACAGTCATGGACCATCCTTAAAAAGGACTACTATGAACCGTCTCTTATGAGCCTTCAGAGGACGGTCATGGACCGTCCTTTAAAGGGACGGTCATGGACCATCTTTAAAAGGGACTACTATGAACCGTCTCTTATGAGCCTTTAAAGGACGGTCATGGACCGTCCTTAAAAAGGACTACTATAAACCATCTCTTATGAGCCTTCAAAGGACATTTTCAAATATGAGACAGTCGATATATAGCTGTTACAATATATTTCATCGTATTCTTCCTGATATACACCTGTTATATAATATATTTCATCATATTCACATTCACATCCATCTAAACCCAAACTACGTAAATCCATCCAAACATAAAATACATCCATCCAAACACAAACAATCTTATCCACATTACATTCATCCATGCATAAATGCATATAAGTATAATATCATAAATAAAAAAAAGAAAAAAATCAGCAACAATTTTCTTTTTGTGTCTTTCATCTAATAAAAATATATTCAACCAACAAAACATTATAATTCAGAATCATGAAGAATTGCAGAAACACTTTTTTTAAAAATAAAACTGATCATTAAAATAAAACTAATGCAAGCAAATAATACAAAAAGGTGTTTCAATTCAAGTTAATAGAAACAACAACAAATATTAAAGCTTTGTAAAAAGGGGCATGTGTTAAAAGGGATACATTCTTGTTTGTTGTCATGTGATTGGGCTACATTATTATAGCAATCGGGTTCGGGTTTTGGATCGGGTTTAGGTTAGGGAGTTGAGATTAGGATTAGGTGTAGGTCTAGGTTTAGGGATTTGAGAATACATTTAGGTTTTAGGTTTAGGTTTAGGTTTTAGGTTATAGGTTTAGGTTTAGGTTTTAGGTTTAGGTTAAGGTTAGGTTATAGGTTATAAGTTTAGGTTATAGGTTATAGGTTTATGTTAAGGTTTAGGTTTAGGTTATAGGTTATAGTATATAGGTTATAGCTTTAAGGAATTGAAAATAGGTTAAGGTTTAGGTTTAGAAAATCGGGTTTGGGTTCGGGATCGGGTTTAGGTTTGGGTTTTCAAGTTTAGGTTTAAGTTTAGGTTAGGGAGTTGAGATTAGGATTAGGTATAGGATTAAGTTTAAGGATTTGAGAATACATTTAGGTTTTAGGTTTAGGTTTAGGTTTTAGGCTTAGGTTTAGGTTATAGGTTTAGGTTTAGGTTTAGGTTATAAGTATAGGTTTAAGCTATAGGTTTAGGGAATTGAGAATAGGTTAAGGTTTAGGTTTAGGAAATCGGGTTCGGGTTCGGGATCGGGTTTAGGTTTGGGTTTTCAAGTTTAGGTTTAGGTTTAGGTTAGGGAGTTGAGATTAGGATTAGGTGTAGATTTAGGTTTAGGGATTTGAGAATACATTTAAGTTTTAGGTTTAGGTTTAGGTTTTAGGTTTTAGGTTTAGGTTAAGGTTAGGTTATAGGTTATAAGTTTAGGTTATAGGTTATAGGTTAAGGTTTTAGGTCATAAGTTTTGGTTTAGGTTAAGGTTATAGGTTGTAGTTTAGGTTTAGGTTAAGGTTTAGGTTTAGGTTATAAGCTTTAGGGAATTGAGAATAGGTTAAGGTTTAAGTTTAGGAAATCGGGTTCGGGTTCGGAATCGGGTTTAGGTTAGGGTTTTCAAGTTTAGGTTTAGTTTTAGGTTAGGGAGTTGAGATTAGGATTAGGTGTAAGTTTAGGTTTAGGTTTAGGGATTTGAGAATACATTTAGGTTTTAGGTTTAGGTTTAGGTTTTTGGTTTTAGGTTAAGGTTTAGGTTTTAGGTTTAGGTTAAGGTTAGGTTATAGGTTATAAGTTTAGGTTATAGGTTATAGGTTAAGGTTTTAGGTCATAGGTTTTGGTTTAGGTTAAGGTTATAGGTTTATGTTTGGTTTATAAGCTATAGGTTTAGGGAATTGAGAATAAGTTAAGGTTTAGGTTTAGGAAATCGGGATCGGGTTTAGGTTTGGGTTTTCAACTTTAGGTTTAGGTTTAAGTTAGGGAGTTAAGATTAGGATTAGGTGTAGGTTTAGGTTTAGGGATTTGAGAATACATTTAGGTTTTAGGTTTAGGTCTAGGTTTTAGGTTATAGGTTAAGGTTTAGGTTTTTGGTTTAGGTTAAGGTTAGGTTATAGGTTATAAGTTTGGGTTATAGGTTAAGGTTTTATGTCATAGGTTTTGGTTTAGGTTAAGGTTATAGGTTTAGGTTTAGGTTAAGGTTTAGGTTTAGGTTATAAGCTATAGGTTTAGGGAATTGAGAATAGGTTAAGGTTTAGGTTTAGGAAATCGGGTTTGGGTTCGAGATCGGGTTTAGGTTTGGGTTTTCAAGTTTAGGTTTAGGTTTAGGTTAGGGAGTTGAGATTAGGATTAGGTGTAGGTTTAGGCTTAGGGATTTGAGAATACAATTAGGTTTTAGGTTATAGGTTAAGGTTTAGGTTTTTGGTTTAGGTTAAGGTTAGGTTATAAGCTATAAGTTTAGGTTATAGGTTATAGGTTAAGGTTTTAGGTCATAGGTTTTGGTTTAGGTTAAGGTTATAGGTTTAGGTTTAGGTTAAGGTTTAGGTTTAGGTTATAAGCTATAGGTTTAGGGAATTGAGAATAGGTTAAGGTTTAGGTTTAGAAAATCGGGTTCGGATTCAGGATCGGGTTTAAGTTTAGGTTTTCAAGTTTAGGTTTAGGTTTAGGTTAGGGAGTTGAGATTAGGATTAGGTGTAGGTTTAAGTTTATGGATTTGAGAATACGTTAAGGTTTGGGTATAGGAAATCAAGTTCGGGTTCGAGATCGGATTTACATTTGGCTTTTAGGTTTAGGATAAGGGTTTAGGAATTTAGATTCGGGTTTGGGATCGGGTTTGGGTTTAGGTTTAGGTTTTACGTTTAGGTTAAGGTTACAGGTTTAGGTTATAGGTTTAGGTTGAGGTTATAAGTATTGGTTATAGGTTTAGGTTTAGGTTTAGGTTAGGGTGTGGTTTAGGTTAAGGGAATTGACAATAGGTTTAGGTTATAAGTTTAGGGTGTGGTTTAGGTTAAGGGTGTGGTCCCTCCAAATACAGATATAAACACGGCCTGTCCAAATGGCCAGGCCCCTCAAATGTTGTCCATAGGAAATGGACAGCTTTATCATGGTCATAACAGCGGTTCCCACCTTCCAGGGACCCCCGCTCATCCGGATAGCTCCGATGCACATCCGGGTCTGCTCCATTAATTTCGAGCAAATACATAAACACGGCCTTTCCAAATGGTCGGGCCACTCTAATGTTGTCCATAAGAAATGGACAGCATCATGGTCATAACAGTGGTTCCCACCTTCTAAGGACCCCTGCTTAACATCCGGATAGCTCCGACGCACATCCGGGTCTGCTCCATCAATTTCGAGCAAATACAGATATAAACACGGCATGTCCAAATGGCCAAGCCACTCCAATGATGTCCATAGGAAATGGACAGCTTCATCATGGTCATAACAACGGTTCCCACCTTCTAGGGACCCCCGCTTAACATCCGGATAGCTCCGACGCACATCCGGGTCTGCTCCATCAATTTCAAGCTAATACATTTAAAAACAACATAAATATATCTAAAAGCATCTAGATACCTAGGGAAGGCCTCCCATATTCGTATTGTTGGTTACTCATCACTTTGTCTATAAGCCACAATCGACCAACAATTTCTATTGCTACCTGTACTCTGAAACCAACACAAATATAACTGGGAAACAATATAAGGAATAAGAAAAAATGAATTTACCTTTCAAAAAAAAGGATAAAATAAATTTATAGAGCTTTAAGCAAATGGGAATTAACCGTCATAACTATCTGCACTTTTTAAGTCATGTTTGGAAATGTGGAGTCCAAGGAAAAGAAAGGAACAAAATATATCTAACAATGGTTTAGGTTTAGGTTATAGGTTTAGGTTTAGGTTAATGTTGTAGGTTATAGGTTTAGGTTATAAGTTTACCTTTGTGATTTTTGTGACTACAGCATGTCCCTAGTGATGAATGTTAATACATTAGTTAGAGTTATCAGTTTTACTTTGGATCAATACTAGTTCAACCACTGAATGTCATGTGGGGACACAACAAATATTATTGATCATTGATGTTTTACATAATAACATAGAATACATGTCTTGGTATGCATGTATCTAAAAACAACAACACATGCACAAATATCCTTGGTAACTTGTGAATTTGAATGATATATCACCCTTACAGCACTAGGTCATCAAGTGCTTATCCTGGAATTGGAAAAATGCTTATGCAAAATCATTCTTATATGCGAATTAAAATACTCATTACTCACTTCTTGAATAATGTAATTTCTACTTCAAAAGCATTAGCTGAATGCATTCTAGATCTTCCTTCAAAACTAACATGTAAAGGATTTTTTTTTTTTTTTATAACGATGAGTTGATTTTGGTAATCAGTTTTTGATCTATCTAATTCTACTCTAAATAAAGCAGACCTTATGAGAAGCATTTACCTTAATTTTTCATTTCCAGTTTTCATTTTTGGTGCAGTTCTATGTTTCCACACTAGGATTCTGCTTTTGCAATTACAAGTGGTGGTTTGTGCTTCTTGCCTTGTTTGGCTTGTGTATGTTTTTTGGCACCACCTCAGCGCCTTTCAATGAAAGTTTCTTGCTATATTTAAAAGAAGTGGTGGCTTGCACTGTGAGTGATGTCAATGTGTGCCTCTACCATGGCTGGTCCCAAAGCCAGGGTAAAAGAGTAATAGTCATGTCAATTACAATTGCATGTCTTATCATGAATGAAACATCCTAATTAAATCCAAGATGAACAAAACATTGGAAAGCCATTTCCCAAAAAAAAAAAAGAGGAAAGAAAGTCAAAGAAATAAATAATGGAAACTATATATAGAGTGGAAATTGAACTTACCTGACATGCATGCCTTCTTCAATATCTGTTGGTGAAACTTTATCGTCCAAACCAACAACAAACTGCGGGTACGGAAAGAATTAGGTCCATCAAAATGTGCCAAGATTCTTAAGTTATACCAACCTGAAATAACAAAACATCGCATAGAAAATATACCTTGGCAATTTGCTTAACATTTATTACATACTTTGCTTCCTCAGAATTCTGGTTTATTATTTTTGTGCATCTTGCAACCTGCTCAAAACATAAATAAACACATATGATAAGGTCAAACAACATACCATCTAGTCATAATCACAACAATAGGCAGCCCTCATAAAGCTTACCTGAAGAGGCTTCTCCTTTAGCATCATTTGTTTATCAGAAACAAGATTCCACTAGCTGGGTGTAACTAACCCAGTGTTTGAATCTTTTATTCCTGTTGTTTAAATGAAACAAAATCTTCCTATTCAAAAAGTTTTATAATGCAGATAGAGGGGCAAATGCTAAGAAAAGCCCATAAAAGGGTATTTTCTTGTAGTGCGAAGATAAATATTAACCATGTTGGAGACTGCGCTGCTTTGTACTTGTTATTATTGGAACCAGTTCCAAACCATCATTTAGTTATGTTTAGCATGGATGGGCTATGTTGGACAAGGTTAGACCCTGTTTGATAGATGCCTAAAAATGAGTTTATCTCATTTTACTTAGCAGTAATTATGTATTAGAGATCTTAACCTCTGACACATAATTTCTGTTAGCAACATATAAACAACATATCCGGTCTGTTTTACACATCTAAGCTCTTTCCTTCCTCATGTGAAAAAACATGTTTATCAGCACTCAATTCCACTCCCATGCTATTCTTAGCTTCATGTGCCTCCACAGCATAATGAGCATCTCCATATCGTTGCACATAATGTGCTTTTGAATTTTGGGCAGCTTCTGTCAACCCAGTGGCAATGTTGAATCCTATTTCAGTTGTGGAAACATTCTTTAAATCTAAATCTGAATCCATATCGTTCCTCTTATCTTCATTCACACATGAGATATCTTGTGTAACTGGTGGCGAAACCCTTACGGGGCTGACATCTTCTAGGCATGTGCCTTTATCATCGTCAGCACTGTCATCAGAAGCATAATCCTGTATGAGTTTGAATGGACTCCCATCTTTAATAATTACCCTTGGTATCTCCTCACTATTGCCACCTCCAACAGGCAGTGAAACCTTGACAGGACTTGAATATTCAATGAGACGCTTATTAGATGCCTGCATGTTGCTATCTAAGGTGCATTCAATAGCTTTGGATGAACTCCTGACTAGGCTAAGATCTTCAGTATGTGGCCTTGCAAATGTAGATTGATCATCTTTTGGAAAGCATTGTTATGGGTTAGAAAATAAAGTGCGAAATAAACTTATGCCATGACCATGCTATATGCATGTGATTTATTGCAAGATTGTATAAAGAAAGGTCCAAGAGAGCTAAATTGCTAAATGTGGGATATTTAAATGATATCAAAATATAACAAACCAAGCATTAATGCAAGGGCTGGAATTGCATATTTATGGGTTCAAATCAGGAGGAAACTGCAAATATTTCCTATCCTTTAGCATGAAAATCCCAAAAGCAGAATTGCAAGATATTGTAGTAAATTTTAGAAGATCATAAATACTAGAAAGTATTTTAGGAGCACTGATGGGTGAAAAAGGAATGTTGTTAGAGTCTTTTACAAGGAAATGGAAGTTTAGGGCCTTGATTGTGTAGTGCCAAATTCTAAAAGCAAAAAAGCTGTCCACAACATATAAAAAACCCAACAGTACAAAATTTTCATGTAAACTGACACCCAACATTGCCTCACTTTTCAACCAATTGCATCAAGTTTTCTGGGACTTGACGATGGTCAACTCACCAAGTGAACAGCCAGAAAAAGCTTCCTTGTGGGGTAAGAGAATGGGCATGGCCTTCAATGAGTGCAAGACTTGACGATGGTCAACTCACAAGATAGTAGAGATTTAACTTTGATGGATTGTAAAAGGTCCTTGTACTATTATATTTCTAGAGTAAGGGAAACCACAAATCTTCTATATAAATCTGCTCCCAATGTCATTGGAGAGAACAATTTCAGCCTGTTGATGCTTACATAAAATTAGACAGTACAGCTGAGAAATGAATTCTTTAGGGCTGACAAGAAATGAATTCCATAAAAGAGATTTCTTTTTTATGGAATCCGTATAGCAATCATTGTCATCTACAAGCTATAAAAGATACATGCAAAGGAGGTCAACAAGATTTAACATGTGATATATCTTATCATAATAAGTTCAAATTGGGGGCACAAACACGAAGCACAGTAATTTGCTAACAGAAAATGGGAATGAATGATGAAAAAAAAAAATCAAATTCAAGATAAATGGTAAGCAAACACATGTGCATATTCAATTAAATAGCCCAAATTAGATGGATGATCAGGCCAACACTGTTAATTCCCACAGTTGGTATCAGAGCCACTGTGCAAAGGCATGGATGATCAGATTCAGAGTCACCCATTATAGATTCATATTCAAAATTTTAGATTTTTGAATTCCCAAATCAGGCAAATTGGGATTTCGAATTTAGTTTTTTTTTTTAAAGGGATTTTTCCCTCAATTCAAAAATTAAGACATCTAAATTATGGATTTTGAATTTGGAATCCCCAAATCATCAATTAGGGATTTTCGGATTTAGAATCCCCAAATCAAAAATTTGGGATTATTCGAAACCCTAAATCAATCGAGTCAATCAGGGATTTTTGAATCCTTGACTTTAGAAATCAGAAATTAGGGACTTTCGGAATCCAGATCCCCAAATCCAGATTAATTGGGGATTTCATATTCAAAATCCCTAAATCCAGTTAAATTAGGGATTTAGGATTCGAACCCCTAAATACAGACATTCAATTAGGGATTCCAGATTCACGATTTCAAAGCCCAGATTCGAAACCGATAATCCCAAATTGGGGATTTTATATACCCTTACCTGTGTTAACGATGGAGGCAGCCATGAATGCTCTGTCCAGCACTGGCACTGTGTATAATCTTCGATTCATCCCAATCAGGTTTCTTCTACCTCCAGGCATGGCCTTATAAACCTTGTCGCGCTCGTCCTTTTCATCTTCAGCTATGGCAGCCATTATCATAGTTGTAGGTGTATGCTTCTTCTCTCAGCCATGAGGAAGAAACCACCTGTGTCAGATTCGAGAAGGACGGCAGCGACGAGGACTCTCGATTCAGCCATGGGTTTTTGGGGAGGGGCAGGCGTGAGAGAGAGGGTTTGGGTTTTGGGAGGGGCGGGCGCGTGAGAGTGAGGGATTTGGGAGAGGGGCGCGCGTGGGCTGATTATATTTTGGGGGTGGGGGTGACGGAGGGCATTTAAAGTATTGAGTTTTAGGTCTTGTGGGGCCCACCATGATGTATGTTATTTATCTACTCCGTCCATTCATTTTAAATGATCATTTTAAGGGTTGATCCAAAAAAGGAGTCATATCGAAGCTGTAAATGGACCACATAAAATATTAACGATAGAAATTTATTTTTTATTATTTTTTATGGTGTGGTCCACTTAGACCTTCAATCTACTTACTTTTTAGGCTCATCCACTAAAATTATATATCAGAATTTATGGGCGGCTTAGATAAAAACACATATATTCCAGTGGGCCCCATGAACAAGTTGGATGACAAATAAACGTCACTGTGGGCCATAAGAAGATTTCAACGGCGGAAATCATTATTCCCACTCTTTTCTATGGTGGGTCCACTTGAACTTTGGATCTGCCCCGTCAGTTAGATGCACCATTCCATGGTGGGCCACGAGCTTAAAAATAAAGTCAATCCATGACTTGGGTGGGCCAAACCACATACTATAGTTGAGAGGGTTGCCCTCTCATTAAAGCATTTATAATCATTTATTGGGCCCACCTAGATGTGGTTCATAAATCCAGCCCATTCATTATGTGTGTCCCACTTGGATGAGGAGTCAGACCAAGTTTCAAACACATCCAAAACTCATGTGGGCCCACCAAATGCTTACACAAAACAGTGTGGAATAATGATTTCCACCGTTGATACCTTCCTTGGGCCCACAGTAATGTTTATTTGTCATCCAACATGTTCATAATATCAAAAAAAATATAAATGAAGGGAAAACACAAACATCAGCCTAAATGTGGGTCACACCACATAATATAATGGAGGGGTTTCCTTAGAACATTCATAATCATATATTGGGTCTGCCTAAATGTGATTCACATATCCAACCCACTCATTACGTGTGTCCCACTTGGATGAGGGGTCAGACCAATTTTCAACTGCATCCATGTCTGTATTAACTTATAAACAGGTTGGATCTCAAATAAACATCGCGGCGAGCCCTAAGAAGGTTTCAATAGTGGGTGTCACTATCCCACTCTTTTCTATGGTGGGTCCACTTGAACTTTGGATCCGCCCCGTCAGTCAGATGCACCATTCCATGGTGGGCCACGACCTTAAAAATAATCATTTATTGGGCCCACCTAGATGTGGTTCATAGATCCAGCCCATTCATTATGTGTGTCCCTCTTGGATGAAACACATATATCATGGTGGGACCCATAGAGCACTAACCAACATCCACCAAGTTTTGTGGACCCCACTATGATGTATTTGTTATATCCACACCGTCCATCCATTTTGAGATATCATTTTACGTCATGAGCCAAAGAATGAGGTAGATAAAAATCCGTAGTGGATCCCATCATAGAAATCTTAGGTGCACCACACCACATGAAATCAATAGTAATTGGATATCCATCATTAAAATCTTCCTAAGGCTTACTGTACTGTTTATTTGACATCCAATATATTGATTAGATCATACAGGGCCAGATGAAGGGAAAAAACAAAAATTAGCTTGATCTAAAACTTTTATGGCCTCAAAATGGTATGACATCCAATATTGTACTGTTTATATTTTTTTAGAAGTCTTCACATAGTTTTAGATGGTAATCAACACCTGAGTTTTGTATACGGATGATTTTTGAGATATCTCATAAGCTAAAGGGGAGACATCAAATGCACGGAGTTGATGTTCGATACACATCATGATGGGCCCATTTTACATGTCTGGTCCATTCACTCTATTTTACTGATCATTACCCTCAATTTGACTAGTTACTCGCCTCGATCATACTACATATGAGAAATATATTGGGCAAACAAGATTGATCAACAATTTGAGTGAATTTTGATTTTAACATCTGAAGTTATTTACTCTTCATGTCCGGACTGATTAGATTGTCCAAAAATAGTTAAAGGTTGTTCATAATATCAAAAATATATAAATGAATAGAAAACACAGACATCTATGGCCTCTAAGAAATTTTAAATGGTAGAGGTTCAATCATAATATTTCCTGTGGTGTGGTCCACTTGAGCTTTGGATATGCTTCCTTTTTGTTCTTTAGACCTCAAATTATCTGTTAACATGGATGAATGGAGTGGATAAAATAAATAAATAATGGTGAACCCCACAGAGTTTACTCTGGTAAAGGTAACGAGTAACTCACTTAAATGTAGTGGAGAAAGGTTTCCTTAAAACATTCATAATCATATATTGGGCTTGCCTAAATGTGATTAACATATCCAACCTAGTCATTATGTGTGTCCCACTTGGATGAGGGGTCAGACCAAGTTTCAACCGCATCTAAAACTCTTTTAACTAAATACCATTTTTAACTAAATAAATTTAACATTTATTTTACAAAATTTAGTTTTCTTTTTTAAAATATATATTTTTTTACAATTTATCAATTTTTTCACAATTTTGTTTAATTTTTAAAATTTTCTTTTTCAAAATATCATTTTTTTAATCTCACTTTTGTTATATAACTTTTTAATTTTTCTTGTCAAAATACAAAATCTAATTTTCTTTTTTAAAATATATATTTTTTTACAATTTGTCAATTTTTTCACAATTTTGTTTTAATTTTTAAATTTTCTTTTTCAAAATATTATTTTTTAAATCTCACTTTTCTTATATAACTTTTTAATTTTTCTTGTCAAAATACAAAATCTAATTTTCTTTTTTTAAAATATATATATTTTTTTACAATTTGTCAATTTTTTCACAATTTTGTTTAATTTTTATAATTTTCTTTTTCAAAATATCATTTTTTTATCAATTTTTTTTTTCAAAATTATCAACATTATTCAAAATTCTTAATTTTTTTTTTCAAAATCTAGATTTCTATAAAATTACATTTTTTTTTTTAAAAATTAAATTTTTTTTTTTACTTCATAATTTTTTTGAGCTTCTTAATTTTTAACCTAAGCATTAGAGACGGTTTAGGACCGTTTCTAATAGAGAAGGTCTTTGACAGTCTCTAAAAGAGACGGTTTAGGGCCGTCTCTAATAGAGATGGTCTTTGACAGTCTCTAATAGAGACGGTTTAGGACCGTCTCTAATCCTTGATAGTCTCTAATAGAGACGGTCTTTGGCAGGGCTATAAGAGGGCTAAGGACCATCTCTAATAGAGATGGTCTTTGACGGTCTCAAATTACAAGTAAAAGACGGCCAATAACCGTCTCTAATGCAGACGACCAATGACCGTCTTAGATGACCGCATATAAGACGGTCAAAGACCGTCTCTAATGCGGACGACCAATGACCATCTCAAAGGACCGCATATAAGACGGTCAATGACTATCTTAAATGATTTGTGGATGTTCAAATTTTTAAGACAATATTAAGGATGGTCAGGGGTTGTCTAAAATTTTAGAGACGGTTTACGGCAGTCTCTAAAATGTCTTTAAACCAAGCAATTTTAGAGACGATCTAGAACCATCTCGAAATCCATCCTTTTTTTCCATTTTTAACGTAGTGTGAGCTCCTGAGTCTGCCTCGGACCTCGCTCAGATGCTCACTCAACCCAACCCCTTGAGGGAAATGGTTGGTTTAGTAAACCGCAACGGCAGCTCGCCCAACGTTCAAGAAGCCGACTCGAGTTCTAATTGAGTCAAGCTCTGCTGAACTCCGGCCTTCTCTCTGCCTCTCTCACTCTTTCCTTCTCTCTTCCATTTCCTCACCTTCTCTCCTATGTATTTCCCAGATCCAGGGCCTTTGAACTCACCCTAACTTGACTCGAACGTGCTAGCCTGCTCGACTCGGTGTAATGCCACACCAAGCTCAGTGCCAAAACTTGAGCTCGCTCTCTCTGTCTCTCTCTCCGTCTTTCTCTCCTAATTGCTTGGTGCGAATCCCAAGGAAATAGGGCCCCTTTTATAGGCCTAGGGCTCATTCGCACGTTAGAGCGAACGGTTGAGATAAGTGTGGCCGCACTGATGTTTACATCTCTGATCCTTGTATGCATGGGTTCAATCCGTTATAAGGGATGGGTTCCCAATACCGTGGCCCACTGGAAAAGTATTTCTGTTTTACAAATGGGGTCCACACCATCATGGTGGGTTTTTCGATTTAACGGAGAAGATGATGTGGTTGTTAATGGCCAATTTTTATCTACGGCCTAACAAGATGATCTGGGTCATTTGAACGAGTCGGATGGGATCGTTGAACATTATGGGGGCCACTAATCCCACCAACCATCACTGTTTCCCTCTTCTCACGAGATTATCCGCCTCTTAGGATCTTCTTACGAGATAAGTTCTTTTTGATAGAGTCGTTGCTACCCTAGTGGGAACGGTTGAGATCGGTCTACAGACCTCATCGGGAGGTCCGGATCACGCCAACGCGGTCTTTCCCGAAGTGGAAATGTCTCCCATGCCCTTTCCGTTCCTCAGTCGGGTGCCTTCTCATTTTTGGCACCGGAAGAAGCGCTGAGATGTGCCCTTAATGAACGGCTGAGATTGAAGGCAGGTTGTTGCCTAGGATTGCCAAGCTGAAAGGTCGAAATTGGGCGCAGTTTCCCCGTTCCGATATGCAATGTTTATGGCCTGATTGTGCCATTATTTGTGCGCATGCATGGAGTAAGATTGATCGTCCAATCACAATGGATGGATCGGATCATGATGGTGGGCCTCAGCTTGAGTGAACTGACATCGTCCATTTTGAACTCGAGTTGGCGGGAAAGTTGGACGAAAAGAGAGAATTTCTCTTTTACGAATGGTTTCGGGTCAAATGTTGTTTGACCTGATCCTTTGTTTGGTGCACAACGGGTGTAACCCTCCGGTGCATTCGCATGGTGGTCCTGGGACCCATGGAGATGTTCGGTGAGATCCACACCATTTTTCTCCTTGGATGCCGTAATTAGGGGCTCGAACCAATAATCAGATTGATCTAAGGTCCATGTGGGCCCCACAGATGGATTTGGACCTTATTTGCTGATTTTCGTCATCCTGACGGTCGGGTCGCCATTGGACTTGACTACAAGTTTTCCTAAGGGTCCCTAGCTAAGTTTAAATGTAAATCACTCAGTAAGTTTAGTGATTAAATGTTAAAATTGGGATGGTCAAGTAATGTGCAGTCTAACAGGGCTAAATAAAACCAAGAAATTGATGGATTCATTGATCTGGTTCTTAGAATCCCAGATGGACTGCCCAGATGCCGTGAGGAGCAATTAAATGGTGGTCAGCTAGGACGTGTGGATGTCTTTCATTAATTAGGCTCAATTTGTGCTTGGTCAGGTTTTCATGGTAACACCCGAGCAATGAAAAATGCAGGGTGTTACATTACCCCCATTGTTTCCTCTTATGTGGTCCACTTGAGCTTAGTATATGCTTCAATTTTGGGCTCATGCCCTAAAATGAGCTAATAAAATGGATGAACAGTGTGGATAATACACATATATTATGGTCGGCCGCACAGAGCTCACAGAGTATTGTACAGTGTATTTGATCAGTTATTTCATTAGGCAATCCGCATGCCATGCAAATCTTGTCCAATATGCCCATTTTGGAAACATGTATCGTAGACAAAAAATCTTTCAACTATTGTACTCCTCTACTAATTATGATATTTGTGGACAAATGGGTTTATCAGTGTTCGAAATATCGGTATTGCACAATGTATCGCACCCTTGGAATACAAATACGTATCGGTTATCGCACGAGATATATCGTTTGTATCGCGTAATTTATCGCACTTTTTGAGAAACACAGGGAAACATTGGGAAAATGTTTGAATTTTTCAATGAAACTTCAGAGATTAATAAAAATAATCTTAATACACACTTTTAAATCATAAAATCTCAAAAAAAAAATTTAAAAAAAAATTTGCACATAATAGGTTTCCTTTGTATAATGTCCTAAGTTATGCGATGTCTGATTGAACTAAAACAACTATATTCAAATATGTTGCATAACATTTATAAATGCATCAAGATGTGTATCCACACCATCCATCTGTTTTGCCACCTTAATTTACAGCACCATACCAAAAATGAAGCATATCCAATTATCAAGTGGACCATGCCATCGGAAACAATATTGATTGAAGGCCCTACCATTAAAACCTTCTTAAGGGCTTACCTTAATGTTTTCGTAGTGTTTATTTATCATCTAATCTGTTGATAAGTTCACATAAGCCTGGATGAAAGGAAAAAATAAATAAATATCAAATTGATCTAGAACTTTTGTGGCCCATTAATAGTTAATCACAACTTTTTCCTTTGGTATGGTCCACCTGATAATTGGATGTACTTCGTTTTTTGGATAATACACTAAAATGATTTGGAAAAATGGATGAACGACACGGATACAGAATGCATACATTAAGGTGGGCCCCCATTAAGGGTCGCACTGTCTTGGGTGAGTATTGGCTCTCACCTAATCCACTTTCGAATTCCTAACGTTGATATTTTACTTTTTGATAGGTCTAGGCTCAAAAAATGAAGCAGATTGTGTGGGCCCCATACATTGTATCCATGCCGTCCATTCATTTTTTATTTTTTATTTTAGATCATTTTAAAGCCTGACAAAAAATGAGGCAGATCCAAAGATCAAGTCACTACCAAAAAAACGACCAAAGGCTACGGATTATTCTAGTTTTTGGCTACGGCTTTAAACCGTTACTCTATTGGCTACGGTCTAAAACCGTAGCTAAATTTGTAATAACCGTAGCACAACGCTAATTCCACCAGCCGTCCGTACAACATTGGATACCTTGATAAGGGACTCTATGAGGCCCATTAAAATGTTTGTACTCTATCTAATACATCTATCAATTTTTTAAAAATATTTTAGGCAGGAACCCAAAAAAGAACGTATATTGAAAGCTCAAGTGGACCACACGGTATAAAAGAGTGGAGATTAATCCATTAATCTTTGGTGTGGTTCAATTAACCTTTGATTTTCCTAGAGTTTGGGTTCATTTCCTAGAAAAAATTATTACAAAATTAAGGGACGGAGTGGATATATCGATTGCATCAATATGGACCCCACAAAGCCCTTGATAAGGCTTCCCGTCTGGATCCCGTCGAATTTGAGCCATGGAGGGCCCGTTACAAATTGATCAATTGCTACGGTCATAATAGCTTGTAGCTACGGTTATAACCGTAGCATGACTGTAGCAGGCAAATATGCAGAAAACCGTGCTGCCTTTTGTCTTTTCCCCCTCTCACAAATTTCATTTCCCTCCCCTCACTCACCCATATTCCCTCTCACGTCCGTCCCTCTCTCTCTCTCTCTCTCTCTCTCTCTCTCTCTCTCTCTCTCAATCTCCCGCGCCCCTCTTCTCTATCTCTCCCAATCTCAATCTCACGCTGCCCCTTTCTCTCTCTCTCTCTCTCTCTCTCTCTCTCTCTCTCTCTCTCAATCTCCCGCGCCCCTCTTCTTTATCTCTCTCAATCTCAATCTCACGCCTCCCTTTTCTCTATCTCTCTCAATCTCCCATGCCCCTTGTCTCTCTCTCTCTCTCTCTCTCTCTCTCTCTCTCTCTCTCTCTCTCTCTCTCTCTCTCTCGATCTCGATCTCGATCTCTCTTGCCCCTTTTCTCTCTCACTCCAGAAGACATCTCGGCAGCAAATGCAGAACTTGGTAAGCTTCGAATATGAGCTATTTTTTTTCCTTTCAGATTTGTGTATGTGGATCTTTCTGATTACTTCCCCTGCATCCTTTTACTTCCCCTGCAAACTTAGAATGCAGAGGAAGCCGAAATGTGGAGTTCCGATTGCCGGTGGTCTGGCACTTCACATTGAAAGAACTGTATTCTGCCAGTGTTCATTACTTTGCTATATCTTGTGCCAATCATCAACCAGTTCCTTCAAGAATGATCTAAAGGTGCTTGATGATATTACGGACAGTAAGGAGAATGGTAGATTACTTCAGCGTGATCCTCATGCTGATGGTTGTTGGTTTGCAGGCATCCGCATGTTTTTTCTGCTACCCATTCGGAATCTGATCTGCTGAAGGCATATGAAGCACCGAAAAGAGTTGTCTATGCTCTCAGATTAGAGTGACAGGTTCTTGTCTGATCTTTCCTAACAATGATTCTTTTGTGTTTGTGTGTGTGTGTGTGTGTGTGTGTGTGTGTGTGTGTGTGTGTGTATTGTAAATATACATTACATTCAGGACATGCAGCTTGCTCTGTGGTAGATCAGGCCATTTGAATTGTGGAGCATTGCCCAAAAACCACTCTGATTGGATTATCTTCTAGATCTAATTTTATTCGTTGAATTTCGACTATCGACCTTTCTCTTTCGAACCATCCATTTAATAATGACCATCAATGCTAGGATTATCTAATCAGTGTGGTTTCCAGGCCTTGTTCATTCACAATGGGGCCATAATTTGGCTGGCCAGGATTGATGTGCATGCATGCAAAATTACCATGGTAAGGTATGCAATTGTTAGCACTAAGTTAATTTGGCAAAATATACTTTGTCCCAATGCTACAGCATGTAGATTTGATTATACCTGTTACTTTCATGAAAATTGAATGCGTAGCACAACAGCTCATGGTCTTAGTCATTAATCTGGTGTACTCTAGTAACTCCACCATGAATGTGTTTTTGTAAAAGGATTATCTCAATCATCCAGTCAGCATGACAGTTCATGGTCTCAGCCATTCATCTAGTGTACTCCACCATGAATGTGTTTCTGTAAAAGGATGATCTCAACCATCTAGTCTGCTTGTTGTAAATGAGTCTTAGAGAAGAATGTCAGTATTGAATGGTAAAATACCATCAATCAGAGAGGTAGTTGTGTCCAATCCCTGCAATTGACCTATCCACAGTGGGACCCATTGAATGAAAAGGTTGAAGATCACCACTATTGTGACAAGTCCTTTTTCTACAGCACACTTGGTGTAAATTTGTGCAATCTGCATGGGTCAAACCACCATTAGTTAGTTGTCTGTTTAGAACAATTGAATTTGGAAGATGTGATTTAACTGAAATTAGACTTGTCAATGAATTTCTTTAAGTAATGCTACAGTATTTGTGATAATCACTTTGATGGGGTGTTATGTGCTCCTATTGGCACGTGTCAGCCAACTCTGTTTTCGAGAAAGAAAGGTACCTGGTAGCATCACTTCTTTTTAACAATGGGAATGATACAGTAGAGAAGGAACTGAAATATGGTAAGAGGCATTTCTTCATAGCACAGGAGGAAGGGTTATGCATCACTTGATCCATTTTAGGACATAGAATGGATGTATATTGATAACAACAATGAACCATTTCTGACTAGCATTTTAGCTAAGTATTTCAAAACTCTTTGGTGGTTTAGTTTCTTGATTATACATGAAAAGCTCTGATCTTTGATCTAGACTAGACATAATGTGGGGCCTGCCCATGATTGCCCATCTCTTTACACTTTTTTCAGATAATATTAATCATCCATTTAGTAGCTAGAAAAATGGATGGTCCATTTTGTTTATGTACTATTCAATGTTTGCTCATTTACCTGGATTGTCTGTCATGTGGGTACTACCTTTCAACGTTCATCCTTTTCACAGATTAGTTTGATTGAATGATCAACTATCCAAGCAATGGCTAGGGCGAATTAGGCGGTTCTTATCAATTATACTAAAAATGATCTGATTGTTGAGACGATCCATCTTGTTGGTCAAAATTCACCTTGATTGGATGAACCTAACCATCATCTACTCATAGAGAAAGAGTTGGCCCAGTATGTACTGGAAAAGGTCCAATCCTTAATCCATATTATCCATTGTGTGGGTAGCAACTCTGATTTGCCATCTCTCTCTCTCTCTCTCTCTCTCTCTCTCTCTATATATATATATATATATATAACCACTTTAATTGGCTGATCCTTACCATCCAATGAATGTACTAGGAAATGGACAGGCCTTATTGATTACACCAAAAAGGGCCCTATCATGATGGATGATCCAGATACTCCTAAAAAAGGGTCCTATCATTGGTGTATATCATTCCATCCGAACCGTTGAGTCAATGGGTTGGGTAAATAGGTGATCCATATTTTGTCCTAGAAAATGTTCAATAATTGATCTTGAATATCCATCATGTGGGCTGCACCTTTGATTGGCTATCCCTCAGAAAATCGCTTTGGCCAGGTAATCCTAACTGTCCAGTCAGTTACTAGAGAAATGGATATATAATTCATATTCATTATACTAGATACTGTTAAATCGTTGATCTAGACTGTATATCATGTAGGTCACACCTTTGATTGTCCATCCTTGTCAAAATAACCACTTTAATTAGATGATCCTAGCTGTCCAATCAATGGACTATCTAGGGAAGTGGATGATCCATTTTAACTCTAGTAATAATTGATCTAGATAATTCATCTGCCGATTCTGCCTTTGGTTGGACAAGTAGGATCAACTAACCAGTGTGAGCTTTGCACCACATGGTTGGTCCAACTTGCTGAGTGGTATGTATGGATTTCCATGTAGATTCATGTGCAAAGGCAGGATGGCTCTCAAAGTTCTTTCAACTTGAATATTTGCTGCTAGAAGTGCAGTATGAAGACAATATTATAGTATTTTTAATGTTTTCTTAAAGTCACAAGCCTCACATTTATTTTAATGTTTGTAACTTGCAGTATGAAGGTCTCAAACACCGAGTGTTTGAGTCTTCCCATACGGAGAGATCTAATTCTGTAAATTGCATGGTTTGAATCATCAAACCAGAGTGCTGCTTTGGAATCATAAGTAATGCAAAGTGGGATCTGTCTGATAGATTGTCCAAATTTTTGTTGGATCTATTTCATTTATCCACACAATCTTAAATATCTATTTTTCATGCGATTGGAAGCTTATGTTCAATTGGTTGGTGTGATTTCTGTCTCATGGCTTGTCTCTAGTTGTATGAAAGAATGGATGGTGAGTACTATTTGCACCGGTAATAAAGAAAATCATTATGTGATAGCAATGTGGGGCATGCACAATAGCCCAAAATATGTATCATGAACTTACCTTTTGTGTTCCTGTAATGCAACTCTGGCATTTTCTGAATGGTTCAAAGCTTTCAAATGTTCTGTTTTTAACTTTGTTTGTTTTTTATTTTTTCACAATAGGGGAATCGAGTGATTGTGGAAATTCAGTTTGCAGATTATATTTTCCCTGCCTTTGACTAGGCATGTTTCCTATCATGGCTAAAATCCTTTCATAGCTGTGATCCTTTTTTTCCCCTACTTCAATTCAAGAACTTATTCATTCCATGCCTTGCAGTGGTTTCTACTCTTGTTCTTGGTGTTTATTAAATTTCCTTGGGAATCTGAATCCAAATCTTGCTCTGTGTGTGTGTATGCATGTAACTCATTACTTGGATGTAGGAGCAGGAGAGGGTAAAATATCCATGTGCAGAAATTTTAGAAACTGAATGTTGAAAAACCATCACTTCTTAAAGCAACAACGGTTTATTGTTAGAAGTAATAAAGTCAATTAGATTTATGTTCTGCTACTTTGACTGTTTTGCAATGCCGATTAGAAAAATGTTTTTAGCATTTCTAACTTGTATCATCCTTCTTGTCACAATTAGTAAGAAATATAAGCTTGTTACAGACATACTGCAAGTTACAGACATTAGATCTCTAAATTTTATTTTATTTTTACAAACATATATAAACTTAAAGTTTGGCAAAGGAGTTCTTTACTACATGGTGTGTCCTTGTGTGTGTGTGTGTGTGTGTGTGTGTGTGTGTGTGTGTGTGTGTGTACACACGCATTGACATGAAAATTCCTAGATTTGACAGAGGCATCATTATCAGGTGCAACAATATCCATTTTAGCAGCACTTGCAATGATGTTTTTCTTTTGAATGGTATGTTTTACTTGTACATTTTCAATATATGTAATTAACAGTATTTATAGATCGATACATGCTTCATTCTTCTTGCCTTTAGGCTTCAATCTAATGCTTTATTGATGACTTCGTTTGTTTATCCTCAAAAGCACCAAATGTAGGATTTGGGACTGGATTTTGAACTGTTTGGTGCTAGCTTGTTAGGCCATTACTATTCAAAATTTTAATTTGCTCAGCCCAGCTTTTAGAGGAAGGCCAGTTTACACCCTTAACTATTCAAATGAAGCAGATACAGACTCTATTTCAACATTGAGACGAGGGATGGAGTGCAAAAGGTGAGAATAGTGAAATCTTACCAAATGACCCAACTATCATTTCCCTACAAATTTAAAAATCATATAAATCTTGTGGGGCATGTTCAGTGCCTAGTTATTGGTTTTCTAAACATGGCTGATTAGACTTGATTATGTACTTAAGTTACTTGGGTTTGTGTTTGTTTGGAAAAGAAAAGCTCTTTTGAATAATTCTAATGTCATAATGTAGTTTGCCAAACTCAATTTATGGATCTGACAGGATTCAAATTCAAGCTGCCAAACTCAATTTATGGATCTCAATGCAGATGTCTTATGGGCCACATATTTTGGCGAGGTTGTTATATTAAACGTAAGGCGTGTTTGGATGCAAAGCATGCTCAGTTGAATTGAACTAAAGGAAACAAAGAAAAATGGAAAAAAACAATCTTGAATCAGGTATCATTATTCTAATTTGAATGAGGTTGGCATTGCATATCATGTATTTTAATTCAGACTCAAAATCATCTGAATTTGCAGTTTCGGCCTTTTCCCCTCTAGCAGCGTGCTTGCTACTCGTCTTTTGTCAAAGTGAATGCTTTTTTGAATTTGATTGAAATTAAGGGCCTGCTTCCCACCTAAATGAAACGAAATGGCGATTTTGACTACTACCCAATTAGCATATTCATCTTCTTTTTCTTTTTTCTTTTTGCATGCTCCAGGCGGCGGTAGAGATCAGCTGTGAGCCATCTGTCAGGATTTTTTTTTGTTTTCTTAACATAGAAATCGATTGAATTCTTATATGAATTGTATTGGCAGGGTGTTCAAAGAGCTGATCTCACGGAGGATGAGACTACCTTGCTTGGGCAAGCCCTAGCAATGTCAATGGATGATCCTAGATCTAGTCAATCTGGTGATGTGTCTGTGGGAGATACAGATATGTCAGAGCCAGAATGACATGAGCAAGGTGCATGGAGACCAATCTTTCGTGTCATCTATTCTTGCTTCGCTTCCTGGAGTTAACCCTAATGATCCTTCAGTTAAGGATTTGTTGGCATCTCTCCAAGGTCAAACAGAGCAAAAGAAAGATGAAGATAAGCCACCAAGCGAGGGCGAAAATT
Organism: Magnolia sinica; assembly: GCF_029962835.1. Lineage (NCBI taxonomy): Eukaryota > Viridiplantae > Streptophyta > Magnoliopsida > Magnoliales > Magnoliaceae > Magnolia > Magnolia sinica. Next base: position 96,401,698 of record NC_080577.1, read on the forward strand.
GATGGTGCTCTGTAAGCTGTCCATGCCTCCACATGCTCTCCAAAGGTCAGGTTTGTGATATACATACAGAAGGCTCCTAGGAAAGTTTGTGAGAAGTAGATGTCTCTTTTCAACCATGAATGAATTTGATTTAAATAGTTTCAATGTTTCCAAATTATGATGACTTGAAGTGAAGCTCACTGATATGCAAGCTGTTCTTGTTTGGGACTTTGATGGTGGCACCAGCAGCAGCAGTCAGGGAGGTTATTTGTGCATTCAATTAGAGGCCTTGGTAAATTCCTCCTAGTTTGAATTAATCAAACAACCACCTATTGTAGGTTATTTATTTCCAAAGCATTGGTTTAAAATGGATGCATGCCTGTCATCGAATTCTTTGCGACGGACCATGCAAACACGCCATCAAATTCTAAGGTTTTGCACAGTGAATTTGAACATTAATCTAGTTTGTGTGTTCTTTGTGACACACACTAATAGGCATTGGTATCATCATATCATGATCCTGGTATGAGCACTACATGAATACTGTTGTGTTCAGTTCATTGCTATCTGAATCTGGGTTCCGTTTTTCATGAAACCAAAAATGGCAAAAAAATAAAAAAGAAAAGAAAAGAAAAAGACATGGCACCAATCTCTGCATCAGTGTTTGTAAACGAATCTGTCATAGCCTATAAACTTGAAATTCTATAGAATGTGTAGCTACCTGATTGAGAACTTGTCACTAATGATGGCTTATATATATTTGCAGCAAAACCAAGGACGTTTGTTGGATCGGTTTTCAGCCAAATGCTTTCAGGTTAGACAGAAGTGTCTATGGCCCTCAGACCTGAGAATATGTTTTATACGTGGGGCAGGCCCGTGGTGTAATGATCTAGACTGTTGATCTGATGGCCCATTTTGGAATTGGGAATTTCCAAAAAATCTCACTGATATGACAATCCTAACTGATTGGGAAGAAGAAACAACAACAGCTTCAAGGTGAGTTTTATCATTTTATTTTATTTTTCCATTTTTTTAAGCTGTTATAATTTTTCTGCTAAAACTAGCATGTGTGGATTGGCAAAAGTGCGAATGCACTTGGCGTTTCTAATGCCACCCACTGTTTTGATAGAAAGATATTATATTTTAAATAATATATTTAATTTCATCAATTATTATGTTTGATAGTATCAATTGTTTCAAATGCCACCCATTGTTTTGATAGAAAGATATTAAGATTTTCAGACCTCACCTCTTCTCTAACCTTATCTTGCATTTTATACTAGATGTGCCGAGATCTCGAAGCCCGATTGGCTGCTGCAGAGGCAGAAAGGGTAACAGCTGAACAGGAGAAGCGTGAAAAGGAGGAATCTTTTTCTTTTTTCTTTTGCTAAACAAGAACTCATCATGGAAAGGGTGGTCCAAGAGTCAAAGAAACTTCAACAGGAAGCAGAGGAGAATGCGAAGGTAATGATAAAGGTGACAGCTACGAGCAACAAAGACTAATATAATTCATAGCATTGTCTGATCGTCTTGATGCTCTGTTGCAGCTATGGGAGTTCTTAATGGACCGTGGTCGTGTTGTCGATGTATTGCAGTAAGTCTCCATTCTCTCGTTTCTTGAATTATAGAGCTAGAGGTTTCAGTTACTTTTGGACTGAAATCCCCAAGAAAAAAAAATTCATGTGGAACAGTCCAATCCAGTCCAATGTTGCCAATATTGTAAAGAGTGGGTGGCATTTGAAACAACAAACACTTTTCTTATGTGGTATATCATGGGATTAGCTATCTGTTGATAAATTTTTCTTGGGTATTTTAGTCCAAATGCAGCATAATCTAACTTTGATTTATTTGAAAACTTGGCAAGTCATTCATTCATTTCCTAACAATGAAATTCTGTCATAACTGGACAAAAAACAAGTGTCTTCTGGTCATAGATGAACTATTATTAGCATTCCTTTCTTGTCACTTCTTGGTCCAGACTCTTAGTTGGCCCCAGTAGCAGCAGATAAATGGATCTGACTCTGCCACATTGTGATATTGCATTGAAATGTTTCTGCTTTAGCTTATCGATCAGAAGAGAAGGATACACTGTAAAGGCATGTTGTCATCATAGTAGTAGCCTTGTCCCAGCCATTTGGGGTCAGCTTTCACATGGAATGCATGAATCTTGATGTTTTCCTCCGATGAGAATAGTTGAAAACAGAACTTGATTTCTCAAACCTGATGAAGTTTGAAGGATAAATCTTAACTGTTTAAAAAATACATCAATTCTTTTTACTTGACCTAATTTTTGATGAATTTACAAGGATAGAGATGATGTTTGGCCGAACAAAAAGGTGTTTTTGGTTTTGCTAGCAATGGTGCTGTTGGCCTCCACATTTCTGTGACCCTGACCATTCATCTGGTGGTGCCATCATGAATTTGTTCCCAAAGTTCACCTCTGGAAAATCTTACACATGCAGTTTGACTTTTCCAATGGAATGTGGACATGACATTTTAAGGGCCCGTTTGGACGGGTGGATTGAAAGGGATTGTCATGGCTTTGGATGGATTGCACATATCCCAAGGCTCTTTAATGCTTGGCAGTGGATTGTCCCTGATCCCATTAACTTCCTTGATCCTACGCCCATTACCTGTGCGTGTTTGGACGGTCAGGGTAATCCAGGGATTGCAACAATCCATCCTGTTTGGACAGGGATGGGATTAGGCTTTAATCCCATTCATTCCAGGACAATACACCATAATGGTGTTTGGAATTGGCAAATGTGCACCCAGCTGTTTGATGACCCTCATGCCTTGTTACTCCTGCAGGGGATTCCGTACGGCCTCCCCACTGTGGGGTCCACCAGGATGCATGCATTGTATCCACTCCGTCCATCCTTTGTAGTAGTTCATTTCGAGTTTTCAGAAGAAATCATTTGCTGAAAAACCATTACCCTGGGGCCAACCTCCATGTACGGATTATATATCTCCATTGTCCATCAGTTTTGCCAGATCATTTTATAGCATGGGTCCAAAAGTGAAGCAACTCCAAATCTCTGGCGCACCACACCACAGGAAATAGTCGTTACAAGGCAACCACTAGCATTTAGTATAATGTTTATTTGTCATCCAAACTGTTGCTAAGTTCATATAGACCTGGATGTATCAACCCCATCCATTTTTCTTTTGTGCATCATGGCCCACAGAGTTTTTAACGGTCAATTACCACTGTTTCTGTAGAAGTAAGATATGAAGGATGATATTAATTTTTTTTCCTTTATCCATGGTAATTTTATCCTACGACCATTTGGCAATAAAATAATTATCAGAATAGTCCTGATTAATGGTTTCAATGGTGGAGATCATTATTCTGTGTTGCGGACTAAGTTATGGTCCACATGATCAAAATTTCAGCGGTGCAAATCATTATTCCATCGGTTCGCCTATTTGATGGTTTCCATCCAAAAAATAAGATGCAAAAAATTTGGTGGTAAGTCTAAACAGAGTTAACTCAGTACAGTAGCATACTGACTTACTCAGTATGCTAAAAAAAATCCAGTAGAACCTAAAAAATCCATAATGTGCGATACTCAATAGTACAACACCAATAATTTCTAAAATTTGAAAATTATAAGCAACGAAAAGAAAACAACCAACACGCCAACCAAAAGGGCCACGAGTTTCTCGCTGTCCGATAGCCCAAGATCGTCAGTCGACATTGCCCTCTCCACCACAACCGTGGTTGGTTGTGTCGTCTGTCGAATAGAGGAGGTGGTCGTGTGATGGATGTCCACCTCAGCAGATGAAGCAACAACCTGACGAATAGGATAATTTGTAACAGGTCTGGACGGTTCCCTAGCCTTTTCGAAATAACTTTCCCAGCATACCACAGCCTCTTTCCAATTCTTGAAGGCCCTGTGTCTGCCCCCACTGAATCCCTCCACTCCTACTCATGCATCGTCCCATGTGATGTATATACCAGGATGACGTCCAACGAGGACAACATAATACTTCTCTTTACCCATCTGCATTGAAATGTGAGGGTTAGTGATGACAAACGTTTCAAATTGTTGATTATGGTAGCAACTTGATGCTATGGAGAAACATAAGAAATCCAAATACGAATTATTTACCCTAAACAAGAATTGAAAAGGTCGTTATACATACCATCCTCCAGTAAATCAAGTGTGTGCTCCGTTCCGGCTTAACGTGCATAATGCATGCATTTTGGTAGATATATGAAACGACAAGTAACAAAAAATCTGATATAGTCATAATCACAAAAGTCATAGTGGTAATGATAATCCCAGAAAATCAGCACATCAAAGTCCAAAGTAGCAGTTTAAAAAAAAAAAAAAAAAAAACCAAACCAAACACACCAACAGTAGAAAGTTATTACATGCCCAATTTTAAAAACAGATTAAGACAACCATTCATTCAATGTCAGACAGGTCCAACACCTCCATCACCAAAGTGATCACGGAGTGTTTTCTTTAACCACTCCATTCGGCGCTCGGGTCGAAGACTGACAAAGAACTACGCAAGTGACTTGTCCTTACTCAGGATCCGACCAACTTCAAGAAATTTAGAGCTGGTCAGGCCTTTCACCTCTTCTAACACATCAAGAACCTTGCTTGTGCGATTGACCTCTTCGCCAAGCCCAAATTTCATCATTGAGTCGGCTAAGGACTGCACAGAGGTCCCCAGTACATCACAGGGACGAGGAGGGCGCGAACGTTTTCGTGTACCTGTCCCTCCTCGGTTAACATCAAAATCAGAAGTGTGAGTGGGAGTACTGCGGGAATCATGATGTCCCATCACAGGACTGTTTGATGGTAATGGAATGGTCCCTGTAGAGTCTGTTACATAATCCTCTGATAAGTCAATAGTATCATCCATATCATCAACCTCTCTCCATTCTTCATTAAGATCTCGCTGAAGACGAGAAGATGATGCTGATGCAGCCATACTCCTACTGCCTTGCACATAGCGTCCGGTGGCCTGGTCAGATCCGCAAATTACTGCAAGGTCATCCATCCTTTTGATGCGTTTCCCTCAGAGTCGTTCGGCACGTGGGTGAGACTGCCATATGAATAAGTCAGTTGTAATTAAGGGCTAAAACTACATAGAGATGTATGATGGGATTTTAAAAATCAGTAAAACTTACCCTAAGATACTCCTCCCAGACTTCATCTAGAGCCGTGACCACCATCCTCTCATTGTCCCAACCAAACCCACTCGCTGCTAGCATGTCTTTCACTGCATTATACTCTCTTTTATAATATCTCAACCGATTCGACACGTTTTGCCACTGGACGGCTACGTCAGTATGCTTAGTAACTTCTTCAGCAGCAATTTGGTATACCTCACGCTTGAAACCATTATCAGCTCTACGCCCTAATGCAACCTGTTCGATAAATGTGTCGAACAGAATCTAATCCATAGCAGTAGTCCATTTGATCTTTGCGGCTCTGGATAGAGGCTCCGCTAGAGATTTCACCGTCTTCCCACGCGGAGAACTTCGAGTGGGAACCGGCGGTGTTCTTATGGGTGATTGGGTCGGTGTTGATGTAACATTAAAGGAGTCTGTCATTTCACCTGAATACGGAGTATGTATGATATTTTACCAATGTCAATCATAATCGTCAAAACAACATCTATTAACATATACGCCAAAAAGGGATAAATTCATTGATCATTATCAATATACTATCATCCAACTAATGTAACTAGGTGATTATATTTCCAAAAATTTAAAGTTAAGTAAACTTGAAATATACTATCATCTAACTAATGTAATGTAAATGACACATGAAGTAGAGACTATCGACTCCTACTATTGTGCTGAGCATCTGCCCACATTCTAGCTGCAATGTCATCGCGTACTCGATTCTAAGCATCTTTTTCACGCCGAGTTACGCGAATGGACCATTGACGCTCATCATTAGTTGATACCTCTACAGGTGTCGGGATAGCCACCCCATCGGCTGTAGATATACCAATGAAATCGCTGTCCAGTCGAGACTCATTTTCGGTACGTATATAATTGTGTAGGACACAACATGTTATCACAATTTAGACTTGTGTTTGAAATTCATACTGTATAGCGCTCTTCAATATGGGAAATCTGCCTTTCAAAACACCAAAACAACGCTCGATTGAATTGCGCAATTGTGCATGTTGATAATTAAACAGCTCCTTCATGTTTGCAGGCGCTCTCCCGGTTCGATACTCCTGTAAGTGATATCGAACGCCCCGGTATGGAGCCATGAAACCAGGTGAATGAGTGTATCCAGCGTCGACAACGTAATATTTTCCTACACATTCGAATCATAGTTCCCTTAAGTGAAAAATCGGATGCAATCATAGCTATAAATTACACTGACACTGTTTTAACATATAAGCAGTACCATTTGGGACAATCAAGGGATCATCTGATCGAGTCATTGCGTTGTGTAGCACCCTCGCATCCGAAGCAGAACCCTCCCAACCGGCCAATACATATGTAAATTTCATATCGAATGAACACGCTCCTAGGACATTCTGGGAGAGGACCCCTTTACGATTGCAAAAACTCGCCTGGTCAACCGCTAGAACATGTGCAAGAATGTGTGTTCCATCAATTGCACCAAGGCAATCCTAAACCATGCGAACCAATTATCATGAAAGGACCACACATTGAATTGAAGTGAAAATTACAAACTTGGAAGACAGACCTACTGAAAAATTACCTGAAAGTAAGTAGACCAATTTAGATTTGTTTGGATCTCCAACGGCGTCTCTATTCCGGCTGATTTAACTAAATCGGGGTATAGTGATACAATTGCCATTAGAAGACGGTGAAAGTGCTGACTGACAGTCTCTCCTGATCGAATAAATCTGTGACCTAAAACCCGGTTGCGAACATTGTGCCCCCATGTGTGTAGGAAAATAACTACTTGTTCTTCAAGACTAACATTACAAGTATCACGGAGTCTTGTCTTCTCGCATATCAGCGTACATAGTTCAAAAAATGAATCTCGATTCATCCTAAGTTGATCAGACAATCTCCATCGCTAGCCTGAATAATAGAATTGATGAACTTCGCTTGCTCATCATCCCCATGACGCGCCGGTTGTTTGAACATGTAGTAGCGACAATATTCCCCAACAGCCTGTACACAAGTTGACACCGCTTGAGACATAATTACCCTCTTCATCTCATCCTCATCTAAAGAATCCATATGTTTAATGCCTATATTTTGTAGGGAGAATTCCAATATGTTTGGAATGCAATTGTACGAAGCACAATTCAAAGCAACCAGCTGCCTATCCTAGATCTTCCCATTTCCAAGAAGATCCCCAGCTCGAAGCAATTTAGTATCAAGGTGTCCGTTCCTATATACATGTGTCCGTGCAGATTTAGGTTTGGAGGTGAGGAAACATCTGTTTAAAAATGTTAGCAAGTATCAACAGTTAGAAAGCAGGAATGGGGCATGAGTCTAAAGCATGATTTGGAGTGGAAGTGCCACCTAGTTACAAGGATCATACAACTAATATTTGGAACTTACATGCACATAGCATAAGATGGGTAATGGTGGTTCTCAAAATGTCAAGTCTGTTTGGACTAGTAGAAGGAATCCCAAAAAGTAGATCTGGAAAGAAAAATGTCACGTTGGAGCAAATTTGTGGAAAAGAATCATAAATAACCTTTTTGTTTTAGCATATGTGATTTCCATGGAAATACATAAAGGTCACTTTTGATGAAAAGCTCAGATCTGGTACAGTACCATGTTACACCTACTTGTAGTGTGTAGATGATGAGCAGCACTATATAGGTGTGTGGGCCTAGCAAACCCCTCCCACTACTTGTATGTATGTATATTGCTCATAAAAAATGGGCATTTGTAACAAAATGCCAACCAGAGCAGAATGGTTGACCCACATTTTGATGGTCTGGATTGACAATTGGCTAAACTGGGGACATTAGCATTTCCCATATATATATACATAGGAATGCTAGCATCCCCACCTTCACAGGGACATTAGCAATGCCCCCAAAACATTAAACTGATATATGGGATGGCCAATCGTCAATTTGGACCATCCATTCAAGTATACAAATACAGGAATGATCTTAATCATCAGATCAATGGTTTGAAAATGAAGAGTCAAGATTGATGGAGAAACAAAGTGGGAACAGGTCCAATCATTATCTCAAACATCTACCATAGGCCCCATCATGGATTGCTTATGATGTCAAAGAAGCGCTCTAGCTTGTGATGCTAACCATCTAATCTATGGCTTGTAAAAAATGGATGGCTGTAACAAAATGACCCACATTTAGAGAGTTAGGATCATCTGGCCAGTATGATTTTTTAGACATGGCATGCACATAATGGCACAAACAAATGAAATGAACAGTCCTGATCAATGATTGGCTGTGATGGGAAGTAAGCATTTCCAATAGACACCCACAGCCACACCCACCCACAAGTGCAGGCATATAGTTATTGAAGATTATAAAAATATGCAATATAAAAGAGCATGAGATGATTAAAATATGCAATATAAAAGGACATGAGATGGGTGTTAAGCAAAGTAAAAGGCATTTTATGTAAATTAGGAAGCCCCGTATTAAACCACACCAAAAGATGAGATTTGCTGTGACACGTCCAGAAATATTGTTATAGGATAAGTCAGGACCATAGCAAATGAAAATAAAAACAATGAAACCATTCAAACACAAGTCTATAGATTCCAAGATATCAAGCAGATCTCTCAAGCAAGATTCACATAACAACAATCAAACAGGCCAAAAAAAAAAAAACTTTAGACCACTGCCCCCACTTCACCTACAACCATTTTACCTTTTATATCCATCTCCATTTCTTCCCTTTCAGTGTGTGATCATTACCTGTCTTATTTATAAATTTGTACTAAGTCTGCTTGCATTGTAGTACTGTTCGAATAAGGAGAAAATGGTGGATAGCAGTGGAGGAAACGATGCGGTTACAGGCAGAATGCTAGGGGACATAATGGAAGAATCGATGAGGATTTTTTGGGAATTCATCAAGGCTGACAGAGATGAAGCTCATGTCATTTTGAATGGGCTGTTGAGCTCTCAAGCAGAGGTTCAAGACCCTTCAGACCCATAGCTCTTGGCCAACATCCAAGCAGATCTTCAAAAGGTTATGTGGAAATAACCACCTTTCCTTTCCACCAATCCAGAAAGTTATTCCAATATTTTGAAGGGTTAAAGAAAGAATATAAATTTAGATTGGGGCTACATGTAACTGGTTGTAGGTGATCATTTCTCCTGTTAAGTATTCATCCCAAGATTTAAACAGATTTTTATGATGTTCTGTAACCCTACATGTGTGTGTGCATGTACCTCATGAATCACGTTCTGTAGCAGTCCTAGCCCAAAAATCAGACCTGCCAATAGGTTCCCAAAACAAATGGATGACTGAATAAAATCTACTAACATTCTATCTCATTCAATGAGCGAATCACTTAAATTTTGGACCAGGGCATCTACAAAGTGGAACCTGCACAATGTAGTGCTTGGAACCTCACGAGTGTGCCACATGGGCACATGTGGTCTCTAGATGGCCCACCTTAATGCTGCGTGCCAGATCAGCATATCTCATATTTTTTTCCTACATTTACATGAAAATACGAACAGAATTCAATAGAGAAAATAGTGCTTAAGCTCCTTTTTGTTATTATGATGTTGAAACACTTTGAAACCATCATTTAATTGTCTTGCATTGCAGAAGGAGAAGAATCTGAAAGACATATAGAGAAGTGGAAACTGTATGAATCCTACAATCATGCATAGTGCTCAAACCTCATATCAATGGACGGGTCCTGATTCAATGAGGTAGTGAATGTAGACTGCCTCTCACTCTTACCAAGGGGTGTGGTGAGAGTGAGAACAGCCGTGAGGTTCTCCTAAAGCTTAACATGCTACAGCATGAGTAATTCAATAGCCGTGAAGTTCTCCTAAAGTAAAACATGAGTGGCAACTTACAGACATGTAGGATAGAACAGCCACATACATGTGACAACCTCTCCCACTAAGTAGCAACATTTTAGTGATGTATTTACTCTGTATTGACCAACAGAGATATCATGAAAACTAATTACATTCTATCTGAAAATGCATTCTCAACTCAACCACTATGAGAAGACAATACACACACACAACAGATACATCTTGATCTATATAGCACTAGCAATTTATGAGCATAGTACAATTATTCTTTCTGGGTAGAAAGATTGTCCTATCAATAGGAGCAATTGGGTTTGTTTTGGTCATTTTCCTATAAATAAGCATATGGGCCTATCTTTACCTTTACCATAGTCACCGGATGTTAACAGCCAAGATCTAAATGCAGGCTAGGGACCAACCAGACAAAACCTGGAAAGTAGAGGATCAAAACGTAGGAGAGAATAAAACCTCGACATGCCTTTTTAAGTATTACAACTTCTGGGTCACTGGCAAATAAGGAGATGTTTGAACACAGTAGCAGTGCTAAGCTCACGCGTGGCCGCACATGGTAACCATGTGAGGAACATCTCAGCCATGCAAGAGGGTTCTACCCTTCAGATGATTTGGTTTGAAAATCAGGCAGGCCACACATGCTGGAACACAATGGATGGTTTAGTGAAAATTGCCAAAGACCCACATTGAATGCACACATGTGGCTCTCCAGATGACTGGACTATCCTGATTTATGGGCCCGATCATCTGCATGGTGAAGCTCACCTGATCAACAGCTCATATATCCCACAAGCCAGGTGGTATGTATGGCCACATACAGAGGCACATGCAGCCTTAGCAAATAGTTTTGGATGATAGTTATGGGAACAAATACCATAACATGAGAAAAATCCTGACTTGTGTGTCATGAAGGAGATAGTTCTAATTTTATTAATAGTAGTCATTATAAATAGTTTTGTTGCTGAAGTTAGGTAGATAGGTAGCTAGATAGATAGAATGGTTACATCATTGTTATAGTCATGTAAACCAAGATTTGCTAATTAATTGGTCATACTACTATCAAAAGAAAAAAAAAATGAATGCATTGGCAAATATTGAGTTGATGAATTTGTGCCTGTGAAAGAGAATTCAAACAACCAAAAAGCAAAGCAAACCAAAACCAAAAAGAAAATTAAAAGTCAAAAGCACTCTTTCTGCCTAATCAACCATGCAAGAAACTTCAGAAATTATAATTCCCAACCATAGACAAAGTTTTTGGCAATTGAGTTGTACACAATGAGAATTTGTTTCAGTGTTCCTTGAAAGTTTGATGAGAATCGAGGACAGATGGTTTCCTTTCTCTTCTTTCTTTCCGCTTCTTTTTCTTTCTTTTTCTTTTCTTTTAATATTATTATTATTTTTATTTTTTTTTATTTTCCTTTCTTTTGATGTACTGAAGTTGGGTTCTCAGCCTGTCAATAGAAAAACCGTCACTTAAAACTAGCTTTTATGTGAGACAACATGAATTAACAAGTAGACTTCCAGAATGACACTGAACATCAACAAGGTTCAATATCTACATGTTGGAAAGAAGGCCCAAAACCAGTTAGAGATCAATCAATATCTACAAAGGTAACATGTGCAGTAGCAAAGTATCCATCAATGATGAGAACCCTACAAAGAGATGAGATTGATTGGTGGGCATCCACATCTGAATCCTTCCCTATGGTGTGGCATACCTAAGTTTTTGGCCAACCTAATTTTTGAGTTCCAGGGTGAGCATGAGGCAGTGTACCTGATGGACAGTGTGGATCTCATTCACATTAGTTGGCATGCCTGCATTTTTCCACATGAGAGCTATGCTAGAGCAGTCCTAATAAAATGAGATTGTCATCCAAACTCTTCAATTATTGGCCATCTGTGTATAGCTATAATCTGTATCTGAACAAATCAATGGTCATGCAGATCCTCTCCGCGTGATTATTAGCCCCCATTCAAATTAACATTGATGGGATGAACAACAAATTCCAAGCATCCAAATAGACCCAAACCCCATTCGTTCATCAAAAATCCACATTAACAAGTTGCTTTTTGTTGCGTGAAGAAGCTTACCAGATCATGGATAGGATTTTGCCACATACAAGGAACCCAAACAGTACCAAGTGTGGAACCCATCTGCAAACCTAAAATGCATGGTTTGCATACAGGATTTATCTGCTTTTTTACTTGGAAGATTTCTGTGTAATATCTGCTACGTACATTAACTGTCAATGAAACTCCACACAACCATCCATGAAATAATAAGTTTCCAAATGTTGCTTGTTAAATTGTTTGTGACATACACACTTGAGCATGGTTCTAGGGTGCATGATGGAAGTGGTCCTCAACTAGATCCTTGGTTTGTACAAGTAAATAAAATCAATATTATTCATGGCAGGCACCTATATCCCATTGTAAACAAACAAATCAGTAAGTCTTTCCATAAACCTCTTATAAGCGGTTGTTTCCACCACCCCGTCAATGTCACACACACTTGAGCATGATTCTAGGGTGCATGATGGAAGTGGTCCTTGAAATAGATCCCTGGATTGTTCAAGTAAATATGGTATTCAAGGACTGCAACCATATCCTATCATAAAACAAACAAATCATTAACTCTTTCCATAACCTCTTAATAGTAGTTGCTTACACCAACCCCAGATCAGGCAGATTCCATCGTCTTCGTTCTGTGTAATGGCCAACATCAACAGAGAGTGAGAGGGGGGTTGAAACGGACCGGTTAGGGCCGGCACCCTAACCAGCCCTCAAATCTCAAAGGTTTTGAGAGGGGCACGGAAAATTCATCATTTCTTCTAGTAAAAGACACGGTGGCCTATTTCATTGGTCCTTCACTTCTTACCACAGGTAACAGTGGAAATAATGGTAACAGTGGATTTCATGATGTAAGAGAAGAATCCTTACTCAAGAATTTAAAACAGACTTTACCGGTAATATATGATCATAGACAACATATATGCAAAGCCCAACTATTGCAAACAAGTCCAGAATGAAATTAAAGAGAAAGCTCAGCTCAATACCATTACTTTAACATCCATTGACAGAATCAGACATGAATAGCAAATGCAATTAATCGGACAGAAATAAAGTAAGATAGTTGAAAAGAACATACCAGAGATCCTTATCAAATGCAAGGTTCGAGATCAATGACCTTCTATTCAGTAAAACCAGGCTGCGAGTTAGCAACAAATTTACAAAAAAAAAAAAAAAACTCAAAGCTTTAGGCGTCGAAAGACACTATGTAGTTGAATGAATCCAACTATGTATATGTAGTTGGAATCCAATAGTATTGAAGAACTGAAAACACTACAGGCTATAGATAAATTCATTGATGGACATGGAGGATAACGTAAACTCCATGGACTGAAAAATCTGTGCAATCCCAAGTTGATCATCTTTACCCATGCTTCAGTTGAAATCTATAAGTTTTACATAAAAAATAACACAAGACTCCCAAAATCCAGATACCCCTATTTTCATGGTAATTCATGGTTTGAGACATCGATAGTCCAAAACCCCCAAAATCCCTAAGCCATGAGCAGCATCAAAATGAAATTTCCAAAAATTCTGCGCTAACCATAGCAGGATTAACGCAGAATCGGTGTAAACACAGGAAAATGATTGCAAATTACCCAACAACCCCATTTTTGGGGGGAGTAAATGGATTGAGAAAGCAACATGTTAAAAACCCCCAAAATCCAGTTATATTAGCAGCGAAATTTGAGATAATCCAATTTATTCAGTGACCAAAGGAAGATTAAAGGAGAAAAAGAGTAAATATAACAGTGTATTTATCAGTTCCCTAGCTGAAATCAAACATGCACAATAAAAATCCCCTAACCGGAAGCCATGGCAGAAAGCAGACAATAGTCATGCATCTCGAAGGGCTATCTTACGGGCTGCACATGAGGGTTTGACATACATGAGGGTTTCGAGAGGGAGGAAGAAGCTGTACCTCTGCCCTCAGCCCAACCATCAGACGGCGATGGCAACGATGATGGAGGAACTCATGGCCATTGCGATCCACACAATACCTGGATTTATAGCCCCGTTTGGCCTCGAAAAATTACCTCCCGCCATCACTCCCGCAATTACTCCCGCCCTGGCTCTCCAATCCCATCCCATAGTCCCAACGACCGACTGCATGCGAAGGGATTGGGATGGCCTCGAGATGTAATCCACCTCCAGAGTCGCCAATCCGAAGGGATTACCTAATCCCACAAAGAATCCCTCGCCTGTGGCTGCGTTCTTATCCTCTCGCGTATCCCAAACGCGTCGTCTTTCGTATGGGGCGGGATTTGACTCCGCAATCCATCCTAAGCCGTCCGTTACCGTTCGAATCCACCCGTCCAAACGGGCCCTAACAAAATTGGATTGCTAGACCCCACAGTGATGTTTATTTGTCATCCAACCTGTTCATAAGATCATACAGACATGGATGAATGGAAAACAAGAATATAAGCTTGATCCAAAACTTCTGTGCCCCCTAAGAAATTTTCAACCATAGTACATTTTATCTGTTTCATGTGGTGTGGTCCATTTAAACAAAAATATAAGCTTGATCCAAAACTTTTGTGCCCCCCAAGAAATTTTCAACCGTAGTACATTTTATCTGTTTCATGTGGTGTGGTCCATTTAAACAAAAATATAAGCTTGATCTAAAACTTCTGTGCACATACAAGGATACTTTTTTCGAGGTGATTCACATGCTTTATTTCATTGCCATTGTATGAATGAACTTGTCCTCAATATATGCTGGATTTTTTTTCTCTTAAAGCTTTTTGAACATGAAAATGTTTAAGAGTCCACTCATGGACGTCTTTCTTTCTTTTTTCCCAGGATTGCCTCAAGTTCTTAAAAGAAATACCTTCTGCAGCAACAAATGATGCATCTGCCAATCCTTTTCAACATTCCAGCTCTGTCATGAATCTTTATCTAGAGACAAGTTCTACTCTTTTGAAGGTTTTTACTTCCAAAATTTCTTTTTCTATTACCTATACACATCGTCATAGAGAACTATTATACACATGAATATTTCACAGGTCCTTCAAGCCCATTCTGGCCAGCTCATCTCCCACCAACTTTCTAAGGAATTGAGAAGGTTACAGGCATCATCTGTGCATGCTAATCCAAGACTGCAAAATGGTGGAGCTATAGATTCATGAACACATGATGCATCATATCTGATTATTCACTGGCCTCTTCAGATCAACAGAAAATAATCTTTTTTAGCATCTCTGTCCAAACACAGTTCAAAATGTATGATTATTCACTAGCCCTTCACTCACCATTGTTGTTTAAATATATCTTAATAATGTTGTTGTATAGAACAATGGTAGCAGATTTTTGAAGTGTGTGGAACAGTTGTTGGGGTATGAAGGGTTTAGTTGAACAGTTGCTGTTGTATAGAACAGTTGATGAAGGGTTTTGCAGATTTTCAGAGAGATATTTGAATTTAGCTTTGTTCTTTTGCTCTTTTTTCTTGAATTTGAGGTTAGGAGTTTGAAATTTCAGGTCCTCGGGGAGAGTGATGGATTTTGATGTGATCTTTAGTCTTTCTTCATGAACTGGAAGTGGGTATTTGGAATTATAGTTTTCTTTTTTTTCGACAGAGATTTGAATTGTAGATGTGTTGCTCTTTCCATGTGAATCTGATTTTCTTGAATCCGATTTGCTTCTAACATCTTTCTTACTGTAGATGGGGTGTTAAGAAGCCTCAAATCATGAAAAATTCTGTTACGATCTTGTCAAATGCAGGTCTTGGGATGGCCATGTTCGGTCTCGGTAAGATCATTGATATGCTCATCATGTTCAGTCTCGGTAAGATCATTGATATGCTCATTCGACGTGAGGGGTGTCATCAAGAAATATGACAGTCCCAAACAAAGTAAGTTTGCTTATTCTATGTACTGCTATGAATTTCTTAAATCTATATATGCTTTCTCGTGCCTTCTTTTCTTGCAGTTCTTGAAGAATTCTTTCATTTAAGACTTGAGTTCTATGTAAAGAGAAAGGTGAGCTTTGATCTAGGCCCCCCATTTTTTCTTTTTGGTAATTGAGAAGATGGTAGTATTGACTTGCTACTTTCATGCAAAAAGTAATGTTGGATAATCTTGAGAAGGAAGAAGCCTAGATTGTTTAACAAAGTCAGATTCATCATTGGGGTGGTAGAAGGAGAGATTATTGTGAGTAACAAGAAGAGAGCAGATCTGGTCCTCGAGTTGCAGCAGAAGGGTTTCACACCGTTCCCTAAAACCAAAGGCGTTGATACCAGCGAGGCAATGGAAACAGAAGAAAATGAAGAGACACCAGAGGTGGGAATAGTTGTAAGAGCAAGTGATTATGAGTATTTACTGTCGATGCCGATTGGATCTTGTTGTTAATGAGAACTTTAAATAGACATATAACTATTATTATGTTGGCATTATACTTTTGTGAATGGAAATGAATGATTGTGTTTGATTGAATGAATGAATGATTTATCAGGGTGTACTATAATGGTAAGAGCTGCCATTACTAATTAAATTTTCTATTAACAACAAGCATTAGCTACGACTATTCACCGTAGCCCTTTGTTGAAACCGTAGCTCTTGCTAAAATTAGCTTTTTGCTACAGTTCTCATTCTACTTTTAGCTACAGATAAAATCTGTAGCTGTATGTAATTTTAAACTACGGACAATATTACTACGGATTTTTTCCGTACTTATACTTTTATTAGCTACGGCTACTAACCATAGCATTGTATCTTAAAACCGTAGCTGTTGCTAATTTCAGCCTATTGCTACGGTTCTTGCCCAACTTTTGGCTACAGATATAATCCGTAGCCGTAAATCCTTGACTGCTACAGAAGCAATGGCTACGGCTTTAATCCGTATCTATTATCTCTGTAGCTACGGATTTTATCCGTAGCCATAGCTTTTAGACCTATGGCTACGATTGTGCTACGGATTTTAACCATAGCCATAGGATTTTAGCTACGGTTTTTATCCGTAGCCTTTTCCCTGTTTTCTGGTAGTGAGTGGACCACATCAGAGGATGTACGTAATATGGTGGGATCATGACTGTGGGGCCACCTTGACATAATATTGTGTATATACACCATCAATCCATTTTGGCATATTATTTTAGGGAATGTGCCAAAAAATTAGGCAAATCCAAAAATGAGGTGGACCGCACCACACGAAAAAGTGGTCATTGAATGGCCACCATTTAAAAAATTTTAGGGGCTACGAAAGTTTTGGATCAAGCTAATATTTATGTTTTCCCTTCATATAGGTCTGTCAAACCTTATGAACAAATTGGATGGCAAATAAAATTCACAATGGGCCCTAGGAAAGCTTCAACGGTGGATATTATTGCCACCTTGACTTCCTTTCATGTGGTCCACTTGAACCTTATATTTAACTACATTTTAGGCTTATACCCTAAAATGACCTATCAAAATGGATGGATGGTATGGATAAAACACATATATCATAGTGGGCCTGCATAGCCTTTGACTGGACCGTCTGTCTCCGAGGCTTTCAATCCGCACCGGACGCGGATTTCCTACAAAAGACTTTTGCAGGAAGTTCCTAAGCTTGGATGCTAGGTGGGGCCCACTGATATGTTTGTGAGAAATCCACCCCGTCCATCCATACCCACCCTTTATGTGTCACAAACGAGTTGCATATGCGCATAGGTGACCAGCATCAGTTTTGAAATTTGGTCATCATTTTATATAATTCCACAGTCCACCAAATGCAAGAATTTAATATCAAAATGTGGGATTGAACGGTTGAAATACCATGGAATTTCCAACACATTCGATGTTATACAAGTTCACTCAACTAATTGCAACAGTGCCATGGTGGAGATTTAAACAAAAAAAAAAAGAAAAAAAAAAAAAGGGGGCAATCTGAGCAGTCGGAAATAACGAACACTTGCATCGTGAGACGGAGGAGATCCACTTGCATACTTCTAACTTGTCAAATGCAAGATAAATCATCAATGATGTGGAGATAAAACATGAAAGTGCCCTGGCTTGAAAATCGGAACTTGAGTGTACCCATGACCCATAACCCATAACCCAGGCCCTAAATGTATGTTTAAATATGGACGGTAAACCTTTTTTCCTGATTGTTACGTTTTTTCACAAACATGTGGCCCACCAATGAGGTTGACAGGTAAAAAGTACACTTCCACGTTGCATACACATAACATGTACCTCAAATCAATAGAAGATTCTCCCATCAATATAATATAGAAAATGAATACACACTGGTCCCACTGTTTGAGCCATTTGGATTTGAAATATACGCCACGTAATTAATAATGAAGGGGGACATCTCACGTGTTTGTGGCCTCAACGTCCAGAACCTAAACTAGGCGAGTCCTATCATGACGAGGAATTCCTGAAAAGAGAACCTACAATCAATTAGAAGGCTGCAACAAAAAAATACAATAATGAATAACCGTCTAAAAACTTATAAATTCATCAAGTGCTCAAACAATAGTTGGATAGGCTGTACAGTAACCGGCCCTTAGTTGTCGGGTACATGATCATGTATTGTGTCTAAAATTCCATGTGTTCCTGGAAGCTGATTGGCTGGTGTACCACACACCAGCGATCTAGGTGTGTATTGACGTCAGCAAGTTTTATGGGTCCCATAATGAGGTATGGGTTACACTACGTGAAAAATGGAAAAAAAGGACAGATTTAGAGACGGTCCTGGACCGTCTCTAAAATTGCTTGGTTTAAAGACGCTTTAGAGACGGCCATAAACCGTCTTTAAAATTTTAGACGGCCCCTGACCGTCCTTAATATTGTCTTCAAAATTTGAACGTCCTCAAATCATTTAAGACGGTCATTGACCGTCTTATATGGGTCATCTGAGACGGTCATTGGCCGTCCGCATTAGAGACGGTCTTTGACCGTCTTATATGCGGTCATCTGAGACGGTCATTGGCCGTCTCTATTAGAGACGGTCATAGGCCGTCTTTTACTTGTAATATGAGACTGTCAAAGACCGTCTCTATTAGAGACGGTTCTTAGCCGTCTTATAGCCCTGTCAAAGACCGTCTTTATTAGAGACTGTCTCTATGGGAGACTGTCAAAGACCGTCTCTATTAGAGACGGTCCTAAACCGTCATATAGCTCTGTCAAAGACCGTCTCTAATGCTGAGGTCAAAAATTAAGAAGCTTAAAAAAATTATGAATTTCGAAAAAAAAAGTTAAGAAGCTTAGAAAAATAATTAACAATGTTTAAGAAAATTTTAAATTTTGAAAAAAAAAACTGTAATTTTATAAAAATTTAGATTTTGAAAAAAAAATTAAGAACTTTGAATAATGTTGATAATTTTGAAAAAAAAAATTCGATAAAAAAATGATATTTTAAAAAGAAAATTTAAAAAATTAAACAAAATTGTGAAAAAATTGACAAATTGTAAAAATATATATATTTTAAAAAAGAAAACTAAATTTTGTAAAAAAAAAATGTTAAATTTATTTATAATAAAAATGATATTTAATTAAAAGAGTAAAAAATATATATATATATATACACTTTGAAAAAAAAGAAGTTAAATTTATATGTGAAAAATAAAATTACTAAATTATTAGGCACATCCACTAATTGAACCTTTAATCGTTTTTAGACAATCTAATCAGTTCAAATTGAAGAGTAAATAACTTCAGATGTTTAAATCAAATTTCACTGAAATTGTTGATCAATCTTGCATGCCCATTATCTTTCTCATATGTAGCTTGATTGAGGCAAGTAACTAGTTAAATTGAGAGTATTGATAGTAAAATAGAGTGAATGGACTATACATGTAAAATGGGCCAAATATTCTGGTTAAAATTGTGACCCAACTTACAGACCTCGTGAGAACCTAAGAATTGATGTTAGTAAGTTTTGTGGGCCCCATCATGATGTGTGTCGAACATCAACACCGTGGATTTGATGTGTCCCCTTTAGGTTATGAGATATGTCAAAAATTATCAGTAAACGAAAATCAAGTGAGCCATACCATTTAAAACTATGTGAAGACATCCTAAAAAATATAAAAGCACTTGGTAGGGCCCACATGAGTTTTGGATGCGGTTGAAACTTGATCTGACCCCTCATCCAAGTGGGACACACATAATGAGTGGGTTGGATATGTGAATCACATTTAGGCAGACCCAATATATGATTATGAATGCTTTAAGGAAACCTTTCTCCACTACATTTAAGTGAGTTACTCATTACCTTTACCAGAGTAAACTCCGTGGGGTTCACCATTATTTATTTATTTTATCTACTCCATTCATCCATGTTAACAGATAATTTGAGGTCTAAAGAACAAAAAGGAAGCATATCCAAAGCTCAAGTGGACCACACCACAGGAAATAGTGTGATTGAACCTCTACCATTTAAAATTTCTTGGAGGCCATAGAAGTTTTGGATCAAGCTAATGTTTGTGTTTTCTATTCATTTATATATTCTTGATATTATGAACAACCTTTAACTGTTTTTGGACAATCTGATCAGTCCAAGCACGAAGAATAAATAACTTCATATGTTTAAATCAAAATTCACTCAAATTGTTGATCAATATTGTTTGCCCAGTATCTTTCTCATATGTAGTATGATTGAGGCGAGTAACTAGTCAAGTTGAGGGTAATGATCAGTAAAATGGAGTGAATCGACGGTGTCGATATACATAAAATATATCAAGGTGGGCCCTACACGGTTAGAGTAACACCTATGAAGGAGTTACCTAAATAGTGAAATGGTACTATAAGGTCACCTCATGGGAACTTCCCATGAGGTTAATCTGTGCGCCCCACCATGATGTGTGTAGAACATCAACACCATGCATTTGATGTGTCCCCTTTAAGTCCCAAAATCAGTTGTATACAAAACTCAGGTGGGCCATAGCATGTAAAATTATGCGAAGACATCCCTAAAACATATAATAGCATTTGGTGGGACACACATAATGAGTGGGTTGGATATGTGAATCACATTTAGTCAAGCCCAATATATGATTATGAATGTTTTAAGGAAACCCCTCCCCACTCCATTTAGGTGAGTTACAAATTACCCTTAGCATATTGAGTAAATTCTGTGCGGTCCACCATTATTTATTTATTTTATCCACTCCGTTCATCCATGTTAACAGATAATTTGAATTCTAAAGAACAAAAACAAAGCATATCCAAAGCTCAAGTGGACCACACCACAAGAAATAGTGTGATTGAACCTCTACCATTGAAAATTTTTTGGAGGCCATAGAAGTTTTGGATCAAGCTGATGTTTGTGTTTTCTCTTCATTCATATCTTTTTGATATTATGAACAGGTTGGATGACAAATAAACATTATTGTGGGCCCAAGGAAGGTAATAACGGTGGAAATCATTATTTCACATTGTTTCGTGTGGCATGGTTCACTTAAGTTTTGGATTTACCAAAAATTTGGGATCAACCCACATCGTTCATCCATTTTTCGAGATCATTTTAGAGAATTATCCAAAAAATGAATCATATCCAAAGATTAAATGGACCGCACCACAAATAAGGGGAACGGATTGGCTACTCCTTCGGACACCGGCCAATGGTTGGTGGTTGGTGCTCTATGGGCCCCACCATGATGTATGTGTTTAATCCATGTCATCCATCTATTTTTAAAAATCATCTTACGGCATGAGACCAAAAATGAGGTATATCCCAATCTGAAATGGACCACATTACAGGAAACAATGTCGAATGAGCGTGAACCATTAAAAATATTCTGGAGGCCATAAAAGTTTTGGATTGAGATGATTTTCGTTTTTCCCTTCATCTAGGCTTGTATGACCTAATAAACAAATTGGATGTCAAATAAACAGTACAGTGGGCCTTAGGAGGATTTTAGTGATGGATATCCAATCACTATTATTTTCATGGGGTGTGGTCCACCTGAGATTTATATCAAGCTCATTCTTAGGGATCAACCCTAAAATGACGTTAAGAAATGGATGGATGGCGGGGATAAAACATATACATCATGGTGGGACCCATAGAGCCTACCAGATTCAAAGCTCAACGCTACCGGATCCAAAGCTCAACCGGTTGGTTTTTTATTGTACAGTGACAATGTGTGAGTTTTGTATTTGATGTAAAATGGTGGTGACTCATTCAGAACAATGGTGGCAATGAGATGGTGTTATCCAGACCATCTAAATGATGGGTCTAGTTGTAAATGGCTAATATTTATACTTTTTTCCTATAGAAGACTATCTTAATCATCTGTAAATGGTCCATTATATGTACGGCTTTTAATATAGTTTATTTTATAAATGATGAAAAACTCACAATTGTTGGATTTGAAAGTTACATTCATTTTAGAAGAGGATTTCGAATCCATCTTCCAAATCCATCTTCCAAGTAGAGGAGGCCGCGCCTCCCTTCAAACAAAATTCGTTGGAATTCCTGTTTAGACATTCATTTACGTTGCCAGGAATTTGCGATCGGGAGATTTTCAGGTACCTCGTTTCGATTTCCTCCTCTTTTTCTTTCTATGATTTATCATAATAGAAGAAAATCTCTGCATTTTGGTGTAAATTTTCCAGACAGCGATTTTTGGGGTTTCATAAACGCCATTTGATTTTTCCACGGTTTTTGCATTTTCTTTCTTCCAAATTTTTTGGTTTTCTCGAGTTTTTTTCCGTTTGAATGTCTCAAGGTCAAGACCCTAGCAGGTTTGGCTATGATTGATGAGGGGGAGCTTGATTGGAAAATAGTTGCAATATCGTTGGACGATCCGAGAGCTTCGCTCGTGAACGATGTTGCTGATGTTGAGAAACATTTTCCGGTATGAAATATTATCATTATTTTCTCCTTTGATAGTAGGTATTTTACAGATGTTGGATTAGTTATAATGTTGTGTCCTTTCTGGATTTTGGAGACAATATTGGATTTGTAATCATTTCCAGATATCTGTGAGCATAGCCCACATGGGATGTATGCCAAATATGGACGGGAGCTTGTTTACCGGCAGATGAGAAATGATTGAGATTGGACCCAGCACTTTATCATTGCATTCTTATGGAGCAGATTTTGAGGATTGGGGTGTTTAGCCCATCTTATCATGTCAATTTTGTGGAATACATGGGCTCTGCTTCTGCGAAATGCAGATGTCCTCGTTGGATGATAGCAGTGAGACCACTCTGGGTCTCTTGGTGGATGGTCAGATGGTCCTGCATCATTAATGCTTTTTAATTTTTGAGGATGGAGATTGAAGTGGCATAATCCATATATCGTATTTGCAAATGTTTGATCATTGTGCGCTAATGCATAAGACTCCTTCACTTTGATTATATGGATAGATATTTTATTTCAATGAATGTTGACTTCATTTTCTTCTCATATGATTTTTTCAGCTTTCCTGCTATGTAGAAATTGTACTGATGCCACCATCATATGATAAAATGAAGATTCAACATTGTATTGTCATTTGTCATCTCTAGTGATGCACTAAATCAGTACTCACATGGAATGTATCATCTAATACACGCTGACATGTCTCATTTTGGAGTTTGTTGATACATGTCTGGAGACTGCTGCTTATTTCTTATGATGTGGTTTGAACCATGAAAAACTTTGTTCAAAGTAGGTGAGATACATTCAATGGTCATTTTCATTCACAACTTGGAATTATCCTCTGGCCCTTGATTTCATCTATTAGTTTGCTTTAATGCAGGGAACTCTCACTGCAATTTGGGATTGGTTTAGAGATTACAAGATTCCAGATGGAAAGCCTGCTAATAAATTTGGTCTTGGCAATAAGGTGGCCAGCAAGGTATATCTACTTTTGGTTCTGTTGTAGCTTTCGAGCTTTTCAATATTTGGGAAGTCAACTTACCATGTCAGCAGAACAATTACATTCACAAAATGTTGATTACTTGGTTTGAACTTTAGGCCAATCCATGTCGGCGGGACAATTACATTTAGTCATGTGATTAGCTAGATTTCCATTAGCTGGCCATTAATTTTGACTTATGGCCTGCCCAATGAGTAGATTGGCCCAATTTCTATAACAAGTTTCATGGTATGTGACTCACCTTTTGCATGTATTGAATATTTTGCAAATGCAACTCTGGTGGGAAAAAATGCAGAATGTGAAAGTTCATATATAGTTGCTGTATGTGATGATTTTGTGAACGCAACTCTGCCCTCCAATCATGTGCAAGGTATGTGCTACCCTCCAAACATCTAGATGGTCTTGACTGACATACATGAATGCTAAATGCACCATTTAAGAAACAGTGGATAGCATATATACAACTATGCTATTTTGAAGGATTGCAAAAGTCACATCCTTTTTTTTTTTTTTTTTTTGAATGCAATAGTTGTGATTTTTTACATTCACTAGATTGAATCTGAAATGGTTTTTTATGTTTTAATTTTATTGTGATTTTCATTTGTTCTTGCATTAATGAATGGAATGTTGCTTTTCAGATTCTTTTCATTGAATCCGGATTATTTTTTTTTAAAATTTTAATTTGTTGAATTTATTTATTTTGGGTTAAATGAGAGAATAGCAACATTCTTCTTTTTCTTTTTCTTTTTGATGAGTAGACCAACCTATAAGGTAAGAGTCCAACATCATGGCCCCAACACCCATCCACCCCTTCCAACAGTGCACCCGGCCCCATCAATTCTTTTAGATGTACAAAATATCAATTTCTCTCAAATCATCAGGTGGGCCACACAAATTCTTATTTGTTTGGGTGGCATATAATTGGATCTTTACAATGGATTGCCGATCTAATGATCCCATCGGCCTCAATTTTGAGCCATGAAATCTACCAAGTGGGGTTTAACTGATGAGTGATTCTAATCTTAAATAAGTATTCTTAGCTTACGAGTGTAAGCTTAGGGCACTTTTAAATTATATTCCTGGGAGTCATTCTCATTCTATAGTTTGAAAAGAAGAAAGACAGTTGGGTCCGCATTAGCATTCCCCAGTGCAACGGCAATCACTTTCTTTTTCTCTAATTTATTCCAATCTACTATGATGTAAAACCCAGTCTACCTAGGTATGAAACATCATAGGGTAATAAAAATATCTTAAATGTATATTTGTATGATGGATAACATGTGTTGGCTTGATTGATTTAAATTAAACATATATAGGAAATAAATATATTTTTGCCTCTTTTTTATTTTATATATATATATATATATATATATATATATATATATATATATATATATATATATATATATATATATATATATATATATGGAGGTAGCAAGAAACCAAGAACTGCGACAATTAGGAGTGGGTCAGTTCAAGTTGAAGGCTCTAAGGGAGAGGCCCCAAAGGATATGGGTGGAGGTAGTAAGTTTTTTAAAAGAGGAAAGTTTTTTAAAAGGATGACTGGGTCCACAGGTAAATACACCTGGGTTTTATATATGTTATGGACCTTTATCCCCAATTTTTCAGCCATTTATCTTTGTTTCATGCCTTCTTTATTTGCCCCTTACCCTTTAGTTTTTCCTTAGTATAAGGCATAATATGTAATTTTTCATTTTCTTCTAATATTATAAATAAGAGTGAGCTGGACATTCCAGCCCCATATGCTCTTTTTCTCACAAATTCTCTCCTGCTTCTTAACATGTTATTAGAGCCTAAGGGCTCATAGGATTTCTTAATCTTACTTTTTTGTTGGTATGTTCCTTTGTACTTGCAACCTTATTAGAATCTGTGACCTATCTAGCAATGTTACAAAAACTCCTATATTCTGTTTCAACCAAATATGCTTGCTTGTCACACATGCCAACACACTTATTTGGATAAGATCTATCTTTTTTTTTTTCGTTATTTTTTGTTTATCGTTTAATTACCATTGCCTTAGCTCCTCTTATAGTTAACAGTTTACTATTAGTGCAGTTTTAATTCACATGTACCACACTAAAAAACTTTCTTAATAATTTGCACTTGAATGATCTAATACTTACAAATGGGTTTGCTAGAGCTGCAAAAACTTTCTCCACAAGCTTCATCCTTTTCTAAGTTATTTTCAGTGTGCACATTGTGACCTGATTCCATAATGTTCTTTCTTCAAATCTAGCTTCTAATCATAGGGTAGATTTGAAATACCTCAGGAATCTAGAGCTGGCAGAAAGATTTTACATGAAATTGTGATTCAGTAATCTACTTTCCATTATTTTGTACATTCCAAATTGTACCAGTTAAAATTTGATTGTGATGCAACTGTTAAGGACACTCAAAGAGATGGAGGAGAGTATATCATCACTCCTTGCCTTGAGAGTACAAACCCTGTGAAATCCACATACAAACCCTCATGCATGAAATCCACCACTGCATATGGTCAGTAACTATTTCTTTCTTTTTATGAAAGACAATTTAAGAAGTTAATATATATAGTGACAAAGGCATGACTGTTTGTAGCTGATTAGCATGCCAGATTCCCAGGATTAACTGATTCTTTCATTTCTGATGATGAAACCAATATATTTTAGTGTTAGATGCAAATTATATATGACATGGCAGGTTGAAATGCTGCATGCATAAGATAGGTGGCATGAGGATCTGAACGAGCTTACCAGATGAAAAAGGACCGAATCACCTGCAACAAGCCTCTTTGCACTTACACACTCCATCCAGTTGCAAGAAGATGTTGCTTGGGCTGACTTGCATTATAAATGGAATCAGGTAAGTACTGTTGTGGCTTAGATGATAATGATGATGATGATATATTATGCCAGCAGGTCTTAGACATGTTTGCCCTAGCAATTAGTTTTGCTAATGGAGAACCATGGTCAGATCGTTCAAGCCATTTAATGAGGATTTTTCTGGTTGAATGCGGGCTATAGCTTATTTCTATCCATGGGTGTTCATTTGTTAACTGTTCTAACTAATCATGTGACTTTTAAAATGTGTAGCAACATGAAAAGGCCCACCTGATTCACTACTTGGATCTCATTCTGAATTGTAAAGTGTGACTTTTAAAATGTGTAGCAACATTCTTGTTGGAGTTACCAAAAGAATTAGGGAATTTCAAGAATTTGGTTGAGTTGATGTTGCTACGAAACAATCTGACTGGTCTGATTCCTCATGCTTCAAATAATTTGAGAAACCTTGCATTGTTACCTTACATTGTTGTTGGTTCGATTCCTCCTGCAGCTAAGCTTGCAACAGTAATTTGTTTATAACTGCAGGTATATGTGTGGCCTTTTGGATTATTAATAAAATTCCATCATTTAAAAAAATGACACAACTGTGTAAATATCTAGGATGATTACATAGCTGAAATGAGAATGTTCAGATAGATTATCAGATATTTCTCATATTATTTATGTGAAGTATATCATTTCATGATTTAGATAATGCTGCTTGTTTATTTAGTGTCTAATTTGACAGAGTTGTTTTGCCTTCTATTTTTCAAGGTCTGCAAAGTGAAAATCTGGCCCTTTTGAACCTTCCCTAATTGCACAAGTGGCTGAACCGTCTCTGTAAGTTACACATAATTTGTCATCCACTAGTTTCTGTAAATGAAAATAAGAGGATTGATTTTAACAGTATGGTCGTCATGCACATGGACAGAAAATGCTTGCAATGAATGTTTATGAGTACTTGGTAATTTTGGAGTCCTTGGTTAGGGTTTGGGCTGAAAGTACGAGTGCTGGAGCTGACACTTTCGAAGTCCGAACTCATTCTTTTGAAAAATAGAAAAATGGAAATATTAGTAAATATGGATTTTCTTGTTAAGAAAAAAATGGAAGGTAAAGAAGAGACATAATTGAAACTTTGCCCTGTGAAAAGTAATATTAACCATGTTACTTTCCCCGTTGAATTTGACGTTCAGGAAATGGACCTTTTCCAGAAAACCATGGATTTAAAACCATTAAATCCTTCTTAGAAATCTGAGTTTATTGAACCAAATTGAATTATTACAATTCAATTTTGTTGAATATCCAAACGCAAGGTTTCCATGAATTAGGTAAATGAATTCATTCTAACCCATTTTGTTGAATAACCAAACGCAAGGATTTTTATTTATTTATTTATTTATTTATTTATTTATTATTGTTATTATTATTTTTTGTGATATGCAATAGCTTTTAATTCATATGTAGGTGCATACTTGTGCTCATTCACATGGACTTTGACTATCTTTCTTAAATTTCTTTGGTTTTTCTAATTTTTGTATCTAATTTTGACTTTCTAGGCCCTAAAACAAGATTCGAGGTGCCGTCAACAATGCTAATAGAATCTCCAAGTCAGATTATTGATTGGACCTGATTTTATTTAAATGATCTTGATAATCCATTTTATTTAAATAAGCAGACTCGGATGTGCGTCGGAGCTATTCGGAAGTTCAGCGGGGTCCGTGAAAGGTGAGAATTCTTTGTTATGACCATGATGAAGTGTCCATTTCCTATGGACAACATTGGAGTGGCTTGGCCATTTGGACAGCCATATTTATGTATTTACTCGAAATTGATGGAGTAGACCGGATGTGCGTCGGAGCTATTCGGATGTTGAGCGGGGTCCCTCAAAGATGGGAATCAGTTATGACCATGATGAAGTTGTCCATTTCCTATGGACAGCATTGGAGGGGCCTGGCTATTTGGACAGGCCGTGTTTATGTATTTGATCGAAATTAATGGAGCAGACCCGGATGTGCGTCGGAGCTATTCGGAAGAGCGGGGTTCCCTGGAAAGAGGGAACCGCTATTATGACCATGATGAAGCTGTCCATTTTTTATGGACAGCATTGGAGGGGCCTGGCATTTGTGTCGGATGGCCGTCTTTATATCTGTATTTGCTTTGCAGGGACCATACCCTTAACCTAAACCAAAACCTATGACCTAAAACCTTAACCTATAACCTAAACCTCAACCTTACCTAAACCTAAACCTTAACTTAAAACCTAAACCTAAACCTACACTTAATCCTAATCTTAACTCCCTAACCTAAACCTATACCTAAACTTGAAAACCCAAACATAAACCCAATCTCGAACCCGAACCTAAACCTTAACCTTAACCTTAACCTATTCTCAATTCCCTAAACCTATATCTTATAACCTAAACCTAAACCTAAACCTTAACCTATGCCTATAACCTTAACCTAAACCTAAACCTAAACCTATAACCTTAACCTAAAACCTAAACCTATAACCTAAACCTAAATCAAAACATATAACAAAAACCAAAACCAAAACCTATATCCTAAACCCAAATGCATTCTCAAATCCTATAACCCATAATCTAAACCTAAACCTAAACCTATAACCTATAACCAAAACCAAAACCTGTAACCTAAACCAAAGCCAAAACCTATAGCCTAAACCCGAACCCATTCTCAAATCCAAAAACCTATAACCTAAACCGTTAACCTATAACCTAAATCAAAACCTAAAACCTAAAACCTAAAACAAACCTAAACCTTAAACCAAAACCTAAAACCTAAACCTATAATCTATAACTTAAATCAAAACATATAATCAAAACCAAATCCCAAAACCCAAACCTAAACCTAGAACCTAAACCTAAACCTATAACCTAAACTCAAATCCCTAAAACTAAAACTAAACCTAATCCTATAACCTAAACTCAAATCCCTAAACCTTAACTTATAACCCAACCTCTTATAACCTAAAACTATTCTCAAATCCCAAAACCTATAACCTAAACCGAACCTTTCCCTAAACATATAACCTAAACTCAATTCCCTAAACCTAAACCTAGACCTAAACCTAACCTATTCTTAATTCCCTAAACCTATATCTTATAACCTAAACCTAAACCTAAACCTAAACCTAAACCTATAACCTATAACTTTAACCTAAACCTAAACTTAAACCTGTAACCTATAACCTAAACCTAAACCGAAAACCTAAATGTATTCTCAAATCCCTAAACCTAAACCTACACCTAATCCTAATCTCAACTCGCTAACCTAAACCTAAACCTAAACTTGAAAATCCAAACCTAAATCCGATTTCGAACCTGAACCCGATTTCCTAAACCTAAACCTTAACCTATTCTCAATTCCCTAAACCTATAGCTTATAACCTAAACCGAAACCTAAACCTAAACCTAAACCTAAACCTATAACCTATAACCTAAACATAAACCTAAAACCTAAATATATTCTCACATCCCTAAACCTAAACCTACACTTAATCCTAATCTCAACTCCCTAATCTAAACCTAAACCTAAACTTGAAAACCCAAACCTAAATTTGATCCTCAACCCGAACCCGATTTCCTAAACCTAAACCTCAACCTATTGTCAATTCCCTAAACCTTAACCCATAACCTAACCTAAACCTAAACCTAAACCTATAACCTAAGTGTATTCTCAAATCCTTAAACCTAAACCTACATCTAATCCTAATCTCAACTCCTTAACCTAAACCTAAACCCGATCCCGATTTCCTAAACCTAAACATTAACCTATTATCAATTCCCTAAACCTAAACCTAAACCATAACCTAAACCTAAACCTATAACCTATAACCTTAACCTAAACCTAAACTTAAACCCGTAACCTATAACCTAAACCTAAACCCAAAACCTAAATGTATTCTCAAATCCCTAAACCTAAACCTACACCTAATCCTAATATCAACTCCCTAACCTAAACCTAAACCTAAACTTGAAAACCCAAACCTAAACTCGATCCCGAACCCGAACCCGATTTCCTAAACCTAAACCTCAACCTATTCTCAATTCCCTAAACCTTAACCTATAACCTAACCTAAACCTAAATCTATAACCTAAACCTACACCTAATCCTAATCTCAACTTCCTAACCTAAACCTAAACCCGATCTCGAACCCGAACTCGATTTTCTAAACCTAAACATTAACCTATTCTCAATTCTCTAAACCTATATCTTATAACCTAAACCTAAACCTAAACCTTAACCTTAACCTAAACCTAAACCTAAACCTATAACCTATAACTTTAACCTAAACCTAAACCTAAACCTGTAACCTATAACCTAAACCTAAACCTAAAACCTAAATGTATTCTCAAATGTTTAAACCTAAACCTACACCTAATCCTAATCTCAACTCTCTAACCTAAACCTAAACTTAAACTTGAAAGCCCAAACTTAAACCCAATCCCGAACCCGAACCCGATTTCCTAAACTTAAACCTTAACCTTTTCTCAATTCCCTAACCTATATCTTATAACCTAAACCTAAGCCTAAACCTAAACCTAAACCTTAACCTAAACCTAAACCTTTACCTGTAACCTATAACCTAAACCTAAACCTAAAACCTAAATGTATTCTGAAATCCCTAAATCTAAACCTACACCTAATCCTAATCTTAACTCCCTAACCTAAACCTAAACCTAAACTTGAAAACCAAAACCTAAACCCGATCCCGAACCCTAACCCGATTTCTTAAACCTAAACCTTAACCTATTCTCAATTCCCTAAACCTATAGCTTATAACCTAAACCTAAACCTAAACCTAAACCTAAACCTGTAACCTACACCTAAAACCTAAATGTATTCTTAAATCCCTAAACCTAAACCTACACCTAATCCTAATCTCAACTGCCTACCCTAAACCTAAACCCGATCCTAAACCTGAACCCGATTTCCTAAACCTAAACCTTAACTTATTCTCAATTCCCTAAACCTATTGCTTATAACCTAAACTGAAACCTAAACCTATACCTAAACCTAAACCTAAACCTATAACATATAACTTAAACATAAACTTAAAACTTAAATGTATTCTCAAATCCCTAAACCTAAACCTACACATAATCCTAATCTCAACTCCCTAACCTAAACCTAAACCCAAACTTGAAAACCCAAACTTAAACCTGATCCCGAACCCGAACCCGATTTCTTAAACCTAAACCTAAATGTATTCTCAAATCCCTAAATCTAAACCAACACCTAATCCTAATCTCAACTCCCTAACCTAAACCTAAACTTAAACTTGAAAACCCAAACCAAAACCCGATCCCGAATCCGAACCCGATTTCCTAATCCTAAACCTTAACCTATTCTCAATTTCCTAAACCTAAACCTATAACCTATAACCTTAACCTAAACCTAAACCTAAAACTGTAACCGTTAACCTAAACCTAAACCTAAACCTTAATGTATTCTCAAATCCCTAAACCTAAACCTACACCTAATACTAATCTCAACTACTTAACCTAAACCCAAACTTGAAAACCCAAACCTAAACCCGATCCCGAACCCGAACCCGATTTTCTAAACCTAAACCTTAACCTATTCTCAATTCCCTAAAGCTATAACCTATAACCTATAACCTAAACCTAAACCCAAACCTAAACCTATAACATATAACCCAAACCTAAACCTAAAACCTAATATATTCTCAAATCCCTAAACCTAAACCTACACCTAATCCTAATCTCAACGCCTAACCTAAACCTAAACCTAAACTTGAAAATCCAAACCTAAACCCGATCCCAAACCCGAACTCGATTTCAAACTTAAACCTTAACCTATTCTCAATTCCCTAAACCTATAGCTTATAACCTAAACCTAAACCTAAACCTAAACCTAAACCTAAACTTAAACTTTAACCTAAACCAATAACCTATAACCTAAACCTAAACCTAAAACCTAAATGTATTCTTAAATCCCTAATCCTAAACTTACACCTAATCCTAATCTCAACTTCTTAACCTAAACCTAAACCTCAACTTGAAAATCCAAACCTAAACCCGATCCAGAACCCGTACCCAATTTCCTAAACCTAAACATTAACATATTCTCAATTCCTTAAACCTATAGCTTATGACCTAAACCTAAAGCTTAACCTAAAGCTTAACCTAAACCTAAACCTATAACCTAGAACCTAAGCCTAAACCTAAAACCTAAATGTATTCTCAAATCCCTAAACCTAAACCTAAACCTACACCTAATCCTAATCTCAACTCCCTAACCTAAACTTGAAAACCCAAACCCAAACCCGATCCCAAACCCGATTTCCTAAACCTAAACCTTAACCTATAACCTAACCTAAACCTAAACCTATAACCTAAACATAAGCCTAAAACCTAAACCTAAACTTAAAATCGAAATGTATTCTCAAATCCCTAAACCTAAACCTACACCTAATCCTAATCTCAACTCCCTAACCCAAACCTAAACCTAAACCTAAACTTGAAAACCCAAACCTAAACCTGATCCCGAACCCGAACCCGATTTCCTAAATCCAAACCTTAACCTATAACCTAACATAAACCTAAACCTATTACCTGCACTTATAACCTAAACCTATAATCTAAACATAAGCCTAAAACCTAAACCTAAACTTGATAACCCAAACCTAAACCTGATCCCGAACTCGGACCCGATTTCCTAAACCTAAACCTTAACCTTAACCTATTCTCAATTCCCTAAAGGTATAACCTATATACTATAACCTATAACTAAAACCTAAACCTTAACTTAAACCTATAACCTAAGCCTAAACCTAAACCTAAACCAAAACCTATAACCTTAATGTTAACCTAAAACCTAAAACCTAAACCTAAAACTTAAAACCTAAACCTAAACCTGTTTTAATGATCAGTTTTATTTTTAAAAAGTGCCCACTTTTTTGGAAGAAGTTTATGCAATTTTTCATGATTCTGAATTATAATGTTTTGTTGATTTAATATTTGTTTTTCAGGTGAAAGACACACAAAGAAAATTGTTGCTAATTTTTTTCTTTTTTATTTATGATGTTAAACTTATATGTATTTATGTGTGGATGAATGTAATGTGGATAAGATTGCTTGTGTTTAGATGGATGTAGTTTATGTTTGGATGAATGTAGTTTATATTGGATTTATGTGGTTTGGGTTGTTTAGATGGATGTGAATGTGAATATGATGAAATATATTATATAACAGTGTATATTAGGAAGAATATGATGAAATATATTGTAACAGGTGATCTTCTCAAATTCTCAAAAGGGACAGTCCATGACCGTCCTTTTTAAGGACGGTCTGTGGCCGTCCTTTGAAGGCTCATAAGAGACGGTCCATGACAGTAGTTTTTAAGGACGATCCATGACCATCCTTTTAAAGGACAGTCCATAGCCGTCCTTCGAAGGGCCATAAGAGGCGGTCCACGACCGTCCTTTTAAAGGATGGTCCATGGCCGTCCTTTTAAAGGACGGTCTATAGCCGTCCTTTGAAGACTCATCAGAGACGGTCGACGACAGTCTTTTTTAAGGATGGTCGATGGCCGTCCTTTAAAATCTTATAGGGGACGGTCCAAGACCGTCCTTTTTAAGGACGGTTCAGGACCGTCCTTTTTTGGGACGGTCCATGACCATCTTTTTTTTCGTCAATAAAAATGACGGTTTTCGACCGTCCTTTAAGTAATACGACACGTCAAAATTTGACGGCCCTTGCGACGGTCCATGACCGTCCTTTTTGGCCATTTGAGACGGTTTTGGACCGTCCTTTTTTCGCAGTTTTGGCGTAGTGTTATAACCAAACCGTCCATCCATTTGGCGAGATCTTCGTGAGGCTTGAGTTTAAAAATAAGACAGATATAAAGATCAATGGACCACATTGCAAAAATCAGTGGGGATTGAACGTCTACCATTGAAATCCTTTTGGGGTCACATAAGTTTTGAATCAATATGATATTGGTTTTTCCTATTCATCCAGGTCTTTTTGCCCTTATGAATAGATTGGATGGAAAATAAATCATATGTGGCCCTATAAACGTTTTAACGGTGAAAATCATTATCCCGCTGGTATTTATGGTGTGGTCCAGTTGAGCTTTGGATACAATTCGATTTTTTTCTCATGCTCTAAAATGATTTTGAAAAATGGATGAACGGTGTGGATCTAAGAAATACATCATTTTGGGGGGCCATGTAACTTTGATCTCCTTTGAACCGTTCGTACAACTCGGAACTCGAGGAGTGTAAACGCTCGTCTTCGCACGACACGTACCCACACCAGCTGCATCGGTGGTGTGTGGTACACCAGCCAATCCACTTCCTGTGCTCCTTTCCACCAGGATAGCTAATCCTACACGCTGACTATGTGCGGACATCCGTTTACTGTTGGACGTAGGCCAGTGGGGCCCACCAGTGAGCAATCACTAGTGGGTGGGTCCCACATGTTTAGGCTTTTTCCAGCCTTTTCCATTCGGTTGAGATTTCAAATTCAACTTTGAATTTGAAATATGATAAGAGATAGGGATTTGACCGGATAATATGGTTTCATCTATCTCATCTGATCTCTCCCTCCTTTCCTATAAAAAGAGATAAGCTCTCTCTCGCATTAATCATATATACGATAAACCGAGAGTATATAGAGAGATACAGTGAGCACTATAGTCTGTCCATTTTAGCTTGTCCTTGAGATGATCTAATCCATAGATCGCAATCCGAGGCCACTATATACCGTAGGATCAGAGGTGTGAATAGTTCCATCTGCTCCAGTAGTAGGTAGGCGGGCCGTTGAAGCACCGTTCTTCTGCTTTGTGAGGGTTCCAAACTTCGTGTAGACCGTCAGATCTTGAGGGCTCACCTTCCGCGCTTCCCAACAGTGGTATCAGAGCTATTTAACGGCAGATCTCCGATTATATTCATCTAAAAAGTAAGTAACACATCCTTTCTTTTTGAATTGAAATTCATGTGTATGGTGGATTATATTTTGCAAACATGTAAATCCAATCATGATGGACCAAGGTGATCATGTAGACCTTTATGATTCCATACACCTTATGTACACCAATAGTTGTTGTATTGAACTACACCTCTTAAATAAAGGCATGCTCACCTACGCACTTGCGCAAGTGCGCACCTTTGCACACGTGTCATGGATGACGAATCCGAACGATCCATAAGATGCGGAATCCCATGAAACCTCAGGGGGTGAATTTTCACCCTGATCTAAAATTATAGTGGGCCATGGCAAAAAGAAATTCAAATCAAGGGAAGAAACTGTTTGAATTTTTTGACCCACCAAAGTTTTAGTTCGAAGTAAAAAAAAATTGGTACCAGGGGATTTCATGAGATTCTGCTTCATGTGGACCGTTCAGATTTTCTAGATTCTTAAGAAGTGATGAGTTCTCAAAAAGGTTCTTATGTAGTATGTACGACCTGGTTCGCAGGTAAGCGTTCCGCCACTTAAATATAGCTGCAAGTGACGTCTCTCTCCATACTTGTATTGAGATGTCATACAGTCTATAGCTGCTATGCAGATGTACACGCCTGTACACATGTTGACTGCTATGCAGATGTACACATTCTGCACACATGTTGGCTAATGTGCACATGAACATGTCAATACACATGTTGGCTGATGTGCGCATACACGCTTGTCTACATGTTGGCTGCTGTGCAGATGTACACATTCTGCACACATGTTGGCTAGTGTGCACATGTACATGTCTGTACATCTGTTGGATGAGGCGCACATGTACACGTGTTGGCTGTACACGTGTTGGTTATTCTGAAAGATAGCTTCTGATATATATATATATATATATATATATATATATATATATATATATATATATATATAACTGCTATATGTATATAACATGTACACGTTGGCTGATGTCCTTATTCTGTACACGTGACAAGATAATGTACGTAAAATGTTGTATTATAATTCATGCATGTACATCTCGTCACACATACAGCTATTGTTGTTGTATTCAACTACATCACGTGATAGATGCTAGACAGCTATTGTTGTTGCATTCAACTACAACACATGACAGCTATTGTTGTTGTATTCAACTACATACGTCACCAGTATCAATTGTACATTGAATTGCTTGATGTGCACTTGAATGGGCTGATGAGCACACGTGTTGGCTAATGTACACACGTGCGTTATAAATAGCTAAAGTACACGTGTTGTACACGTGTTGGCTATCTATACACACGTGTGTTATAAATAGCTAAAGTACACGTGTTGTACACGTGTTGGCTATCTGTACACATGTGTACATATCAGCCGCAAATGTTGGTTAAACACATATTGTTCTCTACAATATACATCAGCCGCACATGTGCGTACCACTCATTGGCAATCCGTATTGTACTATAACACATGTAGTAATATACATCAGCCGCACATGTAGATCTGATCCGTGTATAACACAGATCTCTTCACTATATATGTGTTGAATCCAAACCATCCATCCATCTGATGAGCTTGGATTTATGGTAGAGAAGCACAAAAAAAAAAACACTTGGTCAATGTGCAAGTGTACACATGTGTTAACATGTCGTTTGATATACACGTGTATATCACATATGTTACTAGTGCCTCTCAAATTCAAATGCCTAGCTGCTGTGTGAAGCAAATTGGCTCATGTACATCTCACGTGTTAGATGATAGTATAATGTACATCTGTAAAGCTGCAGTGCACGTGTTGGTTGGACGTGTTGGTTGATGTACACGTGATTGGCTGATGTACATGTACAGCAACTATGTTTTAGTTTTGTCAATTCCACATGTATAGATCTGTTGAAAAATGAGTGCACATATATGATGAATTCATGCTTAATTTACAACACAATTGTGTGGCCCACATTCAGATATGTTGCAACCTGAATGTGATATCCTTTTTTTAAATTTTGATCATATATATTTCTTATGAGATGATGGACACATATCATGAATGTTGTTTCTTTTATTATATCTTCTTCACTGTTGATCTAAAGATTATTAGTAATCGAAACGATCATCAACTATGATGATCAATGTTGATGAAAGGATCCATCATCAACAATGATCATTATTGTTAATGATCGGATCCATCACTAATAGTCATGATCACAGGTGAAGATTGTACTCTCTTTATATCTAAGCACTTAATTTTTCATTTCTGATGATGTTGTTAATATGCATGAAAATATTCGGCTTGATGTGTTTAGATCTAAGCCTCCTTATTTTTCATTGGAAAATATAGAAAAACTTAGTACTTAGATACTCCCTATACATAAATAAAGGTTGTGCATAACCTGAGTGGGAGTTTATTCTCCTCCACTAAATGATGCATGCAACCATGTAATGGAAGGTTGCACGTTATATAAATTTATTCTTATAAAAATATTAAATCTCATCTTAATTAGAGAACTTGATTGTTCTACACCGCCCATTCGGGTATGTGGACTTTCAGATCTCATTAAAATGTGTTAACTGCTTTTATACTTTGAAATTTTATATAACACGCAGAAATGTTGATGATTAGTGTCAATACCTTAGATCATAGCTAAGTAGTGATACTCATGCAATGTAGAGATGGCCACCAAAGTGTTAATCGCTGAACAACTGAAAGGACAACATTTCGACAGCAACAACTACGAAGACTGGTCCCGCGCGGTGCGATGCCTTCTGGATGAGGACGACATATCTCACACACTCGATGTAGTTCAAGAGGAACCCATCCTAGCTGAAAATGAAAATTTACAAGAACATAGGGTTGCGATGACTCGCTATAATAAGTGGCGAAAACAAAATCGTTCAGCTCGTAATGTCCTTCTTAGCA
Organism: Magnolia sinica; assembly: GCF_029962835.1. Taxonomy (NCBI): domain Eukaryota; kingdom Viridiplantae; phylum Streptophyta; class Magnoliopsida; order Magnoliales; family Magnoliaceae; genus Magnolia; species Magnolia sinica. Next base: position 96,440,191 of record NC_080577.1, read on the forward strand.
CTATGCACAAAGAACTCATACTTACGTATGAAGTGCATGAAACCGCTAAGGGAATCTGGGAAGCACTAACAGATGCCTACGCGCAGAAGTCAGATGCGAGAGTTAAGGCAATGGAATTAGAATTCCAGGAATACAGGATGCCTGTCAGCTGCCCCATCAAAGATCATATTCGTAAGATGGAGCAAATGACAGGTGCCCTTAGGAATGTTGGGTGCAAATTGACTGAAAATCAGAAGATTATAGCCATGCACCGTTCCTTGCCTGAATCTTGGGCCCAAATCAAAAGAATTCTGAACCATACTGATTCTATCACTACGTTCAGAGACTTTTGTGGCCACTTGGTACGTGAGGTTGAAATGAATGCAATTCAGCTAGGTTCGGCCAAGGCCTTTGTAGCAGAGACCCATAAGCGAAAAGCTAACAATAAACGGTTCAAAGCTCACAAGAAGGCGAAGAAGAATAATCAAGAACAGAAGACCACAACACCTCCTCCAAATCTCAAGAAGAGAAATGGAAAGAAGAAGCAGAAAAAGATAAAAATAATCTGTTTTGTCTGTGGAAATTTCGGCCATTATGCTCGGCAGTGTGCCCATAAAAAGACGGTAATTTCTCAGTCACAAGATACTTTGTATGTAGGCGTTTGCTCTGAAATCCTTTCCGTTGATACTATATCTAACGAGTGGATTTTGGATTCAGGCACAACAAAGCACGTGACACAGAGTCGTCGAGGACTCGAGGAATTCCGGCCTGTAGCCAAAGGAAGTTACGAGCTGTACATGGGCAATAACGTTGTTGAAGACGTACTAGGGATTGGTGTTCTCCATCTCCGTACGCGCATAGGGCAAACAATAATCCTTCGTGATACTCTTTTTGCACCGAGGATGCGTCGGAATTTAATTTCTGTTTCTAGGTTATTATTTGATGGTTTTGATATTCGATTTTCCGGGACAAGAGTTTCTTTGAGACTGAATAACCTCATCTTTGCATAGGAAACTTTAATTTCAGATTTATTTATTCTAAACATAGATTGTGATAATGCCCCTCTTGCTTTATCTGCTATGTCGAATAAAAATATAGTATCTGAATCTCAAAAATGGCACGCGAGGTTAGTCACATCGGAAAGGATCGTATGACAGGACTAATACGTTCTGGTCTGTTAGACTCCTTATCTAAAGTTGATTTGCTATTTTGTGAACGTTGTGTGTCCGGGAAGACATCGAAGAAACCATTTCCCAAAGCGGCTAGGTCCAAGGGCACACTAGAGATAATCCATTCAGATATCTGTGGACCTTTTAATGTATATGCCAGAAATGGATATCAATACTTTGTCACTTTCATTGATGATTACTCGCGCTATGGATATGTGTATCTCATCTCACACAAATCTGAGGCTTTTGATTGTTTTCTTAAATATAAAGCTGAGGTGAAAAATTAGCTTGAGAAAAATATTAAAATCCTTCGATCTGATAGAGGTGGCGAGTATACATCTGAAACGTTTAAATCATATTGTGAAAACGTTGAAATTGTTCGGTAGTACACAATGGTTTACACTCCACAACAAAACGATGTTGCAGAGAGAAGAAATAGGACACTATTGGACATAGTTAGATCGATGATGGCACAAGCCAATCTCTCTACCATATTCTAGGGAGACGCACTGTTAACAGCCGTCTACGTCCTTAATAGAGTCTCATCCAAATCCATTCCTAAGACTCCATATGAGATGTGGTCTGGGAGGCCTCCTTCTTTAGCCAACCTACGCCCTTGGGGATCTTTGGGATATGTTTTGCTACCTACTCAACATAGAGGTAAACTTGATAGTAAAACCATTGAATGCGTGTTTATTAAGTACCCTATGCATTCAAAGGGATACGTTCTCATTTATGAGGACCATGGATGATGGATTGAGATAGAATCCCGAGAGGTGACTTTCGTTGAAGATAGATACCCAAGCCGAATGAAGCAAAAGGTTCCAATAGAACTTTTTGAAATACCCGATGTATCTCAGGAGAGTGGGAGTTCTGCTCCTCAAGATGAAGATGCTCCTATAGGTCATCAGGACAGTGGGAGGACATCTCAGCAGGCTCCTGAGTTACGTCGAAGCGAAAGAGGATTGATTCCCAGAAGATATTTCGATATTGAGGGGCAAACATTCTCTTACGTTGCAGTTGATGATGATGAACCTGATTCATATCAGGATGCATTATTATCTTCTAACTCGGCCGATTGGGTAAATGCTATGGACGAAGAGATCGCTTCCATGGAGAAGAATAAAGTCTGGGAACTTGTTGATCTGCCTTCCAATCGCAAAGCGATAGGTAATAAATGGGTACTTAAGATCAAAAGAAAGGAAGATGGTATAGTGGACAAGTATAAAGCACGATTAATTGCTAAAGGTTTTACACAACAAGAAGGCATTGATTACGATGAGACCTTTTCACCTGTTGCAAAATTCTCCTCAATCCGCATGATCTTGTCCATTGTCGCAAGTTTAAACTTAGAGTTATAACAGATGGATGTAAAGACCGTATTCTTAAATGGTGACTTGGATGAAGAGATATACATGCAACAGCCCATGGGTTATGTGGACAAAAAGCATCCAAAGAAAGTCTGCAAGTTGTTAAAATCTATCTATGGGCTGAAGCAATCTTCAAGACAGTGGTACATGAGGTTCCACTTGGCCATCATCACTTTTGGATTTACCATGAGTGAAGAAGATCATTGTGTATACATGAAACGGTCTGGAAGATCTTTTCTGATACTATCTCTATATGTAGACGATATCCTGTTAGCTGGTAATGACATGCAATTGTTGATATTGACTAAAGATTGGCTATTCTCGAACTTTGAGATGAAAGACCTTAGTGAAGCCAACTTTATTCTTGGGGTAAAAATCATCAGAGATCGCCCTAAGAAATTTTTAGGCTTGTCTCAAGCAACCTATATACAAAAGATCTTAGAGCGGTTCAGGATGGAAAATTCAAAAACTATTGAAACCCCTATGGATAAAGCTACCAAGCTAGACAGGAAATCGTGTCCCCAGACTGAAGCTGAGAAATTGGCTATGTCCTCTGTACCTTATGCAAGCGCAGTAGGGAGCTTAATGTATGTTATGCTTTGCACCAGACCGGATATTAGCTATGCAGTTAGCATAGTCAGCGATTATCAGAGTAACCCGGGACAGTCTCATTAGCAAGCCGTCTAACGTATATTCCGCTATCTCAGAGGAACAAAAGACCTAATATTATGTTATGAAGGCACAAGCCTCGAGCTCAAAGGATATTCAGATGCTGCTTGAGGTAATGACGCCGACGAGGAAAAGTCTACTTCAGGATATGTATTCTTTCTCGGAGGAGGAGCTATCTCATGGTCGAGTAAGAAACAGACATCCACAGTTCTTTCATCTATGGAGGCCGAGTACATTGCATGTTGTGCTGCAGTTCAGGAGTGTGTATGGGTTCACAGATTTCTATTGAGTCTGGGTGTTGTACCGAGTGTTCGTCAGCCTATATTGCTGAAGATAGACAATACTTCTGCCATTGACTTGACAAAGGACCCTAAACACCACTAGAAATCTAAGCACATTGAGATCAAATATCATTACGTCCGTGATCAAGTGAGAGATAAGAAGGTCACCCTCAACTACATTCCTACTAAGGAGATGATGGCTGATCCCATGACAAAACCTATAGCTAGAGATCTATTTCAGGTTCACGTCAGGCAGATGGGATTGAGGAAAGCTTGACTGATGTACTTGTTTTGTAGTACCTTTGATCTTTCATTAATGAATATTATATTCCTTTTTTATTCAGTATTGAACACTTATATAACTAGGTATGAAGATCATCAGCATTTACCTTGAAATCATGTAGAATTTCTATTTTTGTCAACAGGCCGGTCACCCACTTGCATGGGTTGACCAACCTTGAATGTACAAGAGAGGTACATTTGGGGCTATGTTTATACATTGAGGTATGAACTTCCCTTTATTGTGAATAATGGAGGATGAGGATATGAGTGAGTCGTATCCGCCTACAATCTTATAAAGATTGTAGATGAGACTGATACAGTCGAATAACATAATCGCACCATTCTATTACATACGATCAATGTTATGGCCTGAAATTAAAGCCAGGTTATAAGGTTATGAGATGAGTCGTACCTTATGTAGAATGACCTGCGTATTGTAGACCCGACATTCACATAGTATTGTCTACTTTACGATGTGGATTGTAGCCATGTGCTGAAACCTATTACCTACAGATTGCTTTGATTCGATCTAATCATTGCAACGTGCGAGTAGCCAGTCCCGTAGGTGACTCTTTGTGTCCTTAGCTACCCTCCTCTTGTGTATATGAGAATGAGATTGAGTGTTGCTACTTTAGTGTACTATGACGAAAGGTCCTTGATTGGCCAGACTCAATTACGCTAGGAAAGCAGCTTGATTAATTCCAAATTACGTATCTGCGTGGGGAAGATCCCGTGATAGCTACACCAAGTTTCTAGAACTATAAATACGCACTTGAAGACTTATCCGCTGGCAGTATCGAATTATTTTTATTAGACTTTTGCAAACAGTATTTTTCTTAAAAAGCATATATATATAAGTATTGCTTTGAATTGGTTTTAGTCGAAGTTTGTGAAAAATCAAGTTTTTATAATAACTCGATAAGTTGGATAAGTGCGTATGTTGGCCAACTACTCCAGGTCGGGAGTTAATTCCATCCGGTGTGGTCATGCGGACTAGGACAGGCATTGCAAAGCTTGGGTTATTGAGTACTAGTCAGGTGGTCACTTAGTACTTAAGCACCTGTGAGAAGATTATGGTGATCCAGCTAGTCCCACGCCTCTGATTCTTTTGATCGCGATGTTTGATCTTTGATTGTTATTAGGCGAGTTAAATGGACAAATTTTTTGTGCCTATCCCACAGTGTGATTGAGTGGGAGATGTTGGACGTAGGCCAGTGGGGCCCACTAGTGAGCAATCACTAGTGGGTGGGTCCCACATGTTTAGGCTTTCTCCGGCCTTTTCCATTCGATTGAGATTTCAAATTCAACTTTGAATTTGAAATATGATAAGAGATAGGGATTTGACCGGATAATATGGTTTTATCCTATCTCATCCGATCTCTCCCTCATTTCCTATAAAAAGAGATACGCTCTCTCTCGCATTAATCATATATACGATAAACCGAGAGTATACAGAGAGATACAGTGAGCACTATAGTCTGTCCATTTTAGCTTGTCCTTGAGACGATCTGATCCATAGATCGCAATCCGGGGCCACTATATACCGTAGGATCAGAGGTGTGAATAGTTCCATCTACTCCAATAGTAGATAGGCGGGCCGTTGAAGCACCGTTCTTCTGCTTTGTGAGGGTTCCAAACTTCGTGTAAACCGTCAGATCTTGAGGGCTCACCTTCTGCGCTTCCCAACATTTACAAGATCGGACCCCACAGTTCCTATCCGCACATGAGCTGCTAGCATGAAATCTGGATATACAGTCCATCTTAAATGGTGTATTTGAGCATGTATGAATGAAGCCATTGGCTGAGTTTATTTTTATCTGTCGTCTTTTTCTTTTCTTTTTTTACATAAATCCAGCTGCTAGGATTGTCCAAGAAACCTATTTAAACCTATTCATCCATGGGGTCCATCCTTTTTGCCAGCTCATTTTAAGGCATGAGCCTGAAAAAAGAAGCAGATACAAGGATCAAATTGATCACGTCATATCAAACAATGGGATAATGATGTCCTCAATTGAAACATTCCTACGCCCTATTGTAACGTTTATTATTTATTTATTTATTTATTTATTTATTTATATGGGAAAAGGTACTATGCGCTCTAGCTGACAAGACCGTCCCATGAGGTCGAGCTGTGTGGGCCCCACCGTGATGCGTTTTGAACATCTACCCCATCAGTCAGATGCACCATTCCATCGTGGGTCTAGGTCTCAAAAATCAAGTCAATCCGTGACTTTTGTGGGCCACACCACATATAGAAGTGGGGAGGGGCCGTGCACCATTAAAACATTCGTAATCATTTTTTGGGCCTACCGAGATGTGGTTTGCAAATCCAACCCATCCATTATGTGTGTCCCACTTGGATGAGGGTTCATACCAAGTTTCAGCAGCATTCAAAACTCATGTTGGCCCCGTCAAGTGCTTTTATATGTTTTAACAGTGTCTTCACATGATTTTAGATGGTATGGCCCACCTGAGTTCCGTATACACCTGATTTTCAGAATATCCTAGAATTTAGAGGGGACCCATCAAATGCACGGTGTTAATGTTCGACACGCATCACAGTGGGGCCCGCACAGCTCGACCTCACGGGAGCTTATCGTGAGGTCGAGCGCATAGTACCTTTTCCCTATATATATATATATATATAAGATAGGCCCTCATGAAGGGAAAACACAATTATCAGCTTTATTTAAAACTTGTAGCCTATAACCGTTATTAACTATTGGCAATTTCTATTATTTCTTATAGTGTCGTCTACTTGAGCTTTAGATTGGTTCATTTTTATTTCATTCCTTAACTATGTGTGAATGAAACCCATACATCCTGATGGGCCCATGGAGTTTAGTCACCGATGACATCGATTGTGACCAGGTCCGCAAATTAGGTGTGGCCCCATCCTCAGTCAAGATGGTATGGCCCTTACCGTGAGGTGTTGTAAAGTAGTTATGACCGAGGCCAAATTTGTGCAACTCACACAGGACGGACTAGAATATATGCTCTGCAAAAATTCGTAGGCATGGAGTTTATCAATTTATACGACCTAAGTAAGAAGGTTTCTCGTTATGAAGAATCCTATAGGAAGGGGATAGGCGAGCGGATTCATCATTGGGTACGTATTACATTGACCTTAATTACGAAATTGCAATTGACGAAGTAGTGGCTAAGAAGTCACAGGTATGTCTAGCAATGGTAAAAGCGGAATTGACCGCTTCCACCACACAAAAGGCTCAGAAGGTGTATACCTTTGATATTACCCAAGCCAAAGAAAATTTTAACATCTTGTTGGGCGGAAAATTTATTAAAGTCCATATCAACCATAAACTGCCTCCAACTGACGAATTATAGAGGATCGAGTACTGCAAATGTTATAGATCACAATCACACTCAACTAACAAATGTGTTATTTCAGGAACGTCATACAGGACCATATCGACTGTGGCCTGTTGAAGTTCCCAAAAAAAGATAAGGAATCAATGTTAATCGACACTAATCCATTTCCAGCGAACATGTTCACTACTAATCTAAGGGATCGTCTAAAGTCAAGGATTGATCTCATCTCCAATGATCCACGGAGAATGTCTGGCCAACCTGTACAAGGACATCGTTGGATTCCTCGTCCTCAAGATGATCGGTCAGTCGTCATTCGAAGAAGACACCAAGGTCCTCAGATCTACGACTGATGTGCTCAGAAAATTGTATCACAGCCAAGGGATCACAATGACAGTTTCGACCGTTATTGGCTGACACAATAGACCCCCAATCACCATTCGCGATGTGGACGTCCTCCATTGTCAAGGATGGTCAAACCTCCTACTACACGGGAGGAGATATGGAAATGGATCGTTCACCCAAAATTTTCAACAATACTAGAAGCTTTGAAAAAGACCCAGAAACGCCGGTGGCAAAGACAGAGGGTTGCTACGAGGAGAGAAGTGGAAGGGGAAGAAACACTCCTTCAACCAGAGGCTAAGATGCCTCATCCCTTTTGGAAGGTTCCTGCTCTCGATGAGTAAGTGACAGTAAATACGGTCAAGGCCATGCTACCAGTTGCAACATAAGAGGACCCAAATACCCTTAATAGCATGGCTCGGTCAGAGGACCTCAAAGAAGAAGATAGTTGTGGTAACTTATCAGATTATCTCTGTGAAGACTGCTTTCCACCAGACAAGTGGCTATCCAATGAACTCTTGTTGACCGTAGACGTCCTAGAAGATTCCTCACATGTCGACCTTTCGGCCGAACTCGTAGCTAATGAATATCCTAGTCAAATCGAAAAAATTGGATCTGAAACACTAGGGGAGCAAAGTTCAAGTGGTAAAATTGTGTTTGGTTCATTGTCGCCAATAATGTTTCATTGTAATATGGTTTTCACGTCGTCGTCTAGCTTTCAGGCGAGGCCCACTCAACCAAACACAATGCCTAGAGACGTGGAGGAATATGCTCCTCCAATGAAACCAAGGTGGATAAGGCATCACATATAAACACGATCACCATCATAGTTGGGAATGTGTCCGAAAGGGTGATTATCAACAAACCCACTAGCGATATAACGCAACACCTTAAGCCGTTGTACATATTGGCCCATCTGAATGGATGCCCTATTACCAGAATTTTGGTTGATAATGTGTAATACCCTAAACTTTTCAATACCCGAGTATTAAAAGTTCTTGAGTGTTACCATGAAATCTAACTTTATATGTACATATGTACAATATCAATTTAGCTACCCTAACCCTACATCTATTCTCCAACGTGAATCTGATAGTTGGGAATGATCGTCACCCACGAATCAAGTCATCCAACCATTGACTTCCACGATCACTCACAACATTCCCGATAAAATCAACTTTAGGTACAATCCAGGCCTTTAGGACCAATCATCAATTGTTCTAATCCTTGGTTCAAAATCCTCATATTCTCATGGAGCATCCATGCATCTACACTCTCATTCTCTAAGAAAATCCCATGAGGCATCTTAAGTGTACTTTAGGGACAATCCACCTGCTGGACTACCTAAATGATCATCGAACGAATGAAATTTAGGTGCTTGTTGCAATTAAATCAAGAATTGATCCCTTGATCAAAAACAGTTGTTAGATTTCCTCTAGAAAGTTCTAAGGACTCCTAGGAACCCCTCGAAATCAAACATGGGGCCAATCCCACTTTCAGAATTGGTGAAATAACTGAAATTGATCAAGTGTGGCCTGCCTAAGACTTGTACCAGCCCCATAATTCGAGATGGGCCCCAAGGTGAGCTGACAAAACGAATGGACGGAGGAGATCCATCGAAACCATCACGGAGGGGCCCACAACGGCAGATACGTGTGCACCCAGTTATTGCAGCCACAGACCACACAAACACTAGGCCCGGTCAAATGTTGTTTGACCGGACTCTCCCGATCTCTCTCTCTCCTTTCACACTCCCGCGTAGGGAAATTCAAAACGACCGCACTTTCGAATAGAGATGGGACCCACTATCTTGGATCATGCGACTGATCCGAACCGTCCATCAGAAACGGCCCTCACCACCGACCAAGACCCAATGGACGGCCGGGAAAAATCCGCACCACGACCAGCCGTGGGGGCCACTAGAGCGTGGATTGACTCCAAACGTTGAGTCGATGCCTGCAATCTTCCTGCCAAACCGATGAACGGGAGAGATCTTCCAAAGAAGCACTAAATATGGGCCCCACAAACTCCAGCAAGTAATGCACCAAAGTCCTGTCGCACTCCTTCCAGTTTCTCTCCGCAAACAGCACCAGCAAGAAACCATACGCGATCCAAACTCTATCACGTAACAAAATCAAAGGGAAACACCTGGCTCCGATCTGAACCATTCAAGACGAAGGAGGAGGATTTCTGACCCTCCCTAAGCCGTCCAAATGGATCAATTGGAATGAAGAATGGCGGGAGATAGATCTGCCATTAAAGCAGAGCTCGAACGATTGCTGGAAAGTAACGCCTGTTTTAGTAGTCAGGGGAGAATCATAACCGTCCATCTGTTGGCTCTTCATAAGAGGACCCTCCCACAACGAGCGGATAAGATCGAAAGTAACATCAGGAACATGATTTCGGACCTGGACGCAGGAAACAACAATGCGCGGTGTGCAAACAGAATGCGGGATCACAGGTTTCCACCCAAACCGAAACTTGTTCCACAGGGGTTGGAGTCTATAAAACCCCACGCTGAGGAGGGGAATCATGCTCTTTCCACGCAGGTTCAAAAGAAAGAGAGAGAAAGAGAAAGAGAAGAAACGAGAGAGAGAGAGAAAGAGAGAAAGAAGGAGAGAAGGTGCGGACCCCGTTAGCCCAGTATATCCGGATTTCCTACTCAATTTTCTATGGAAAAAGAAAGAAGAAGAAATACAGGAGATGAAAGAAAAGAAAGGCATTGGCGGAATTATGGAATCGACAAGCTGATGACAAACGTTGAATGAGGTAAATTAATTAAGTTAAGCCCTATACCTAGGCCATAGACATAGCCCTAGACTTAATCATAACCCTATAAAATTTTGTAATACAGGATAAGGTTGAATTTGAAAGAGTGTGTATAAACACCTAGCATTGGATGAGAACGATTCGACTTTAGATGTGAGGGTTTATCCTTTAAGCTTACTTAAATTTAAGTTTGTAGGAATTCTATTGCCTTTTGCCTGTTCGCATGATTTTCTCTCTATAATTGTTTAATTTATCATCAATAATTTTTTCCCTTTTAAGATTATGGTATGATGTTGATTTCGAGTGATCTCTATGAATTTATGTGGGCCAATGAATACAAGCCTTACCCTTGCCCTTATCAATTTTGTTGAGTTAGCCCTTGCTATTCTCCTCTTTATTGAGTTGGCCATTACCACTCTCCTCTTTGTTGAGTTGATCATTGCTACTCTCCTCTTTATTAAGTTGGTCATTACCATGTTTTTATCTATTGAGATGCCCATTGTCACTCTTCTCTTTATTTGTTTAGCCTTGTGTTATCTACCTTTAAGGCTTGAGCAGGTGTCTTGATATTCCAAAACCCTTATAATTCAGTATCATTCTCTATCAATGCAAGTGATGTGTTAAAGGTATCATAACTAGTGAATCAAATATTTTATCGTGGATGTAATGCGTTACAGATAGCGGCCCTCTTGGTCGGCACGTTATTCCATGGGTTGGTTGGTGTGGTGCATAATTGATGTAAGTAAAATGCCATACGTGTTACATTACTTCTCGAGATTGGATGTCTCAAATAGTCGCTCCATGAATACATCATGTTATGTAAATCTTATAATCGCGTTGTTGTTTCGCCTTGAGATGCTCGTATAAATGCACGTTAACATAAGACACGCCGGCGAATATCCGTAGTGTGAGAATGCAGGTCAAGCCGGATATTATGAACTAATTTTCACATTATGGTAATGATCACTACGTATGATGAGCTGCACACACTTTACTATGCATACATTCATATAGATTGTTTGCGCATACTGAAATCTCTCGTAGTAATGGAGTACGTGACATATCAGAACCCTTACATTACTCTTATGAATCTCTTGAGTTATTGTTAATCTTAAAGGATAACCATCACTATGAATAGGGCATTAACCCTCTCCAACTGTATAGATGATGCAGATGATGTACAGATTGAAGACCTAAAGGACCATCTCCCTATGAAATATTTTACTGAAAGAATAAGAAGATAGTTTTATGATTTAGTTTTATACTTCCGATGCAAACTCGATAAATGTAATAAGCTCCTATTGAGAGGGCATTTGATATTTTATTGAATTCTTTTAATAGTAATTACAGTTGGTTTTATTCTCGTGAATGATTACCTTCATGAATGTATCAGGATGTGATCTAAATGGAAAATAACAATAATAATAATAATAATAATAAGGTGCAATTTTTAAAGCATCCAACATATACATTATTAACACCCGATTTTCTCGAGCACGTGTGTAACTCTAGCCGTGAAAATTCGAGATGTTACATAATGGGGCCACATTGAATTTATTACCAAAAAGAATGATGAGCAAGTTGAGAAAGACCACTGCTGATCTGATCCCATTCGGAGTGACTGTCAGCAATTTCGCTGGCTATGTCATGAACACACACCATCTCTTACGGTTTATTTGACCGTGGGTATCAAGACAATTATGGCATCGTTTTTTGTGGTAGATACATCATCGAGCTACAATGTACCATTAGGAAGGGATTGGATCTATTCTTTCGCATGTATCACATCCTTTCTCCATCAGTTCATGATTTTTTGGAACCAGGACAAGGTCGACCTAGTCTTGGCCGATAATAAACCTTTCTTGGCTACTTCAAATGTTAATGAAACTTATTACTACGGCGAAGAGGTAGGGCCTATTAGATTCACCGAGAAGAATGAGCTCGGTCGTCCAATAGGGATCACGGTAAAAAAGAACCCAGATAGCATTGTACAAGCCATCTCAGAAGTCACCCGAGCCAATGTTGCCAACTGAAAGACATTGTCCTCTATCGTTCGGCCCCTCACTCTATTATCGAAGAGATCCCATGATCAGGATGCCAAAGACTGAGGTATGTGGGGCTGACTTCATGAACAAAATAAAGAGGCTTGAAGGAAGCCGATGAGAGTTGTTTTGTGACGTTAGCCGAATTAGAGGAATCGACTCAGGAAGACAGTTTTGAGTTTGAAGAACTCTCAGAAGAAAATGAAGATGTTTCCGTTGGTCGAAATCAACTTGGGGATGGATCATAATCTGAAACCAACGTTCATAAGCAACTTGTTACAACTACCCGGAAAGGAGAAGTTGACGAATTTACTTTTGGAGTTCGACAACTGCTTCGCGTGGGATTACCATGAAATGTTAGAACTTGATAGATCCATGGTTGAGTATAGATTGCTTACAAAAGAAGGCTATTAGCCGTATAAGTAACCACCTAGGCGGATGATGGCCAAAGTCACCCTCAAGATCAAAGAGGAGATCGAGCGACTCCTAAAGGCCAGTTTCATCCGACCAATCAAATATGCCAAATGTATATCAAATGTGGTCTCGGTGATGAAAAGGAATAGTAAGTTAAGGGTCTGCATCAACTTCTGAAATTTAAATATGACTACGCCAAAAGACAAATAGCCCATGCCGGTGGCTGATCAGCTTATCGATCGACCTGCTGGACATGGGATTGTGTCCTTCTTAGATGTACATTCTTGATATAATCAAATCTATATAGCATTAGATGATGTGCCGAAAATAGCATTTAGATGTCCAGGGCCTTTGGGAACATATTGTTGGGTAGTGATGCCCATTGGGTTGAAGAATGCAAGGGGCCACATACCAAAGAGCAATAGATGTCATTTTCCATGATATGATCGGCCGCTTTATGGAGGTCTATGTGGATGATATGGTAGTTAAGTCGACTGATGTAGACGAGCATCTGGCCCACTTGTGCAAGTCCTTTAAACGAATGAAACTCCTTAAATTAAAGATGAACCCTTTGAAATGCGCCTTTGGAGTTTTGGCCAGTAATTTCTTAGGATTGTTGGTACATCAAAGAGGGATTGAAGTCGATTAGAACAAGACTCAAGCCGTGATTAATGCACGGCTGCCAGGAAACAAGGCTATTAAGGTGGTTTATATCCAACTATGCAGGTAAAACTAACATCTTTTCTCCATTGTTGAAATTGAAATAGGGAACCAAATTTGTGTGAGAAGCAGAACACCAGCTGGCTTTTGATAAAATTGAGGAATATTTGATGAAGCCACCTGTGTTAATGCCCTATAAAAAATTGGTCGCTCAAGCTATACATCACAGCCTCAGTAAAGTCGATCGGAGCTCTCCTATCACAAGACAACGACATGTGGAAGGAGCGGGCAGTTTACTATTTGAGTCGGACGTTGCTCGATGCTGAAAGACGATATGCATCCATGGAGAAGTTATGCTTGTCATTGTATTTTGCCGCCATTAAATTGATGCATTATTTGTTGGACGAAAGGGTAAACGTAATAGTAGTCACTGATTTAGTGAATTATATATTAAACCGACTGATTTTAAGTGGTCCAATCGGTAAGTGGGTGTTGACTTTATCTAAGTTTGATCTACTTTATATGTCGCAGAAGGTAGTAAAAGGCCGAGCCATAACAGACTTTTTAGCCGACCATCCTTCAGATCTAAAGGAGCAAATTCCCCCGAGTATCCAAGATGTGCATTGTGTACAACTCACACCATGAAAATTAATCTTTGATGGATCATAGACACAGAATATGTCTAGATCCAGAGTCATTTTGGTCGCCCCGAATGGGAATTAGCAGGAATTTTCTTTCCAGTTAGAATTCAACAATACTAAAAATCAGGCTGATTATGAAGCTATGATAATTGGCCTACAATTGTTATTGGAATTACAAGTAAAAAATTGTGACCGTTATTGGAGAGTCACAATTGGTACTAAATCAAATGGCGGTATTGTTTAAATGCACCAGTCCATCCTTATTATCATATTATGCCTTAGCGGTCCAGTTACTCGACCAATTTAAAGAGGTCGAATTGATGCATGTTACCAGGGAACATAACATGGATGCCAACGAGATGACATAGTTGGCCGCGAGACTTAAGGTCTTGAAGGGATCAGTCGGTCGGTCGATTATTGTCCAAAGAAAATCATTACCTTTTGTATTTCAGTGGGAGGATGTAATGGAAGTTTGCCAAATATATGAGGATGATTGGAGGGATCCTCTCAGAGGCTATTTACAAAGCCCACCTACCAAAACTGATAGGAATGTACGAAGTTCAGCAGCAAATTATGTAATGGTTGATAGTGAACTATATCGGAAAGGAGTCGATGGAGTTTTACCTCGATGTTTATCAAAGAAAGAAGTTATGTTAGTCACGAAAGGGATCCACAAGTGGATTTGTGGGGCCCATCAGGCTAGGAGAAAGATAAAGATAATGCTTAAATGTTACTGCTACTTTTAGTCGAAGATGATGGACAATTGCATTCAATACACGAAGGGTTGTGAAACATGTCAAAGGAATGGACCGGTCCAACACATACCTGCGACCGAGATACATCCCATAATAAAGCCATGGCCATTCTGAGGTTGGACGATCAACTTGATAGGCAAGATTCACCCACCCTCAACTCATATGGATTCATTCATCATCATAGTGACCGATTACTTCACCAAATAGGTAGAGGCAAGGCCTATGAGGAAAGTCGGTCATGTAGAAATCATCGGGTTCATAGAAACAAACATTATTCATCGATACCAGAGTCCATTACCATGGACTGAGGTGTGGCCTTCTCAGCCAAGAAAGTGCGGGTGATGGCCGATAGATATGGCATAAAAATTCTGCATTCAACCCCTAATAATAACCAGGCTAACGACCAAGTTGAGGCTAGCAACAAGGTGATTAAGAATATCCTGAGGAGAATGATTCAAGAGAATTCTCGGGAATGGCATACCAAACTGTCTGAGGCTTTGTGCGCTTAGAAGATATCACCCTGTACCAACATTAGGGTCAATCCATTTGCATTGACTTATGGACACGATGTAGTCCTACCTATGGAAATTGTGGTCCCCTCATTGTAGACTGCATATCAAGCTCATTTGACCCCTACGGAGTTCACAGAGGCAATGCTAGCCGAGCTTGAGGAGTTGGACAAGGTTTGTATTAGAGCCTTGGACTCCACCATGGCCAACAAAGTAGTCATGGCACAAGCATATACAAGAGAGTAAAAGGAAAGTCTTTCTGGATAGGTGATGTTCTCTGAAAAATGGTAGCCTATTGCTTAGAAAGACCAAGTGCTAGGCAAGAAATGGTCGCCCACATGGGATGGGTTGTATGCTATCGAGCAAATCCTTAAGGGCCTGTTTGGATTCGCGTATAAGGGTGTATAGTATCATATTAACTGTGAATTTTTACATTATACAATGTTTAAATAGGACTTGGCGTCCGATCCTATGCATGCGTGCGAATACACCATTATCTCAAAATTTTCAAAAGGCGATAGAGTAATTTCAGACGGCACTGCATCATGCAGTGCAGTGCAGTCATTGCGCTATATTTTCGCTAGACATCGTCCAGTTGTATTTTCTGTTGCTATCTTTTTTCTCTCTTTCTCTCTTCTTCTATTGATACGGAGCTGCATGTTTCTTTCCCTTCCTTTTCTGTCAAGCTTTTATGGATCTTTTAGCCTGGTGGAATGAGCAATCCTGGTCGAAGTTGTCTACATCTACCGCACTTGCTTTCGCACCGAAACCTCGTTGTTGGCCTACATGGGTGTTTGTTTCATGATGTAACTCAGCAACTGATCTTGTTTAGGGACTAGGGGTGGTTCCTAAGTCAAAGGGGCTATCAGATGGACGACTATGATCGCCCTCTATTTGTAATGATGGGGTTGGTGTCCAAAGATCAGCGTGCTTTGTTTTAATGGCCAATCTATCTCTTGCCGTTCTTTTCAAACCACACCCCTTGGATGGCCTGGATTGAGCTACTGATGGTTGTTGGACCATCTAATTAATGGTCGAGATCAATTTTGTAAGACCCGTGTCCTAGTCCGTACCGTTCCGTTGGCTTCCGCGGTCCTTCCGATCAAATTTTGGCAACCTTCACACCGTATCCGGCGTTTACGCATGATCCTAAGCCAGGTTCCGCGCACCGATGTCGGCTTGATCTGAAAGTTGTATCATAGTGACCGCGTCGTCGCCGCGGTTCCAACGCCGTGACTTGCGCACCGAACCAATACCCAGGCAAGAAGATGCCGATCTGCGTTTATTCCGAAGAACACCGCGCGTTACGGATTTCGAGGGAATCTCTACAATTAATCCCATCAATCAACCATTAATGTCACGCCCCAAACCCGGGGATGGACAGCTTCCGTGATGCTCCGAATTCGGCACTCGACTTTCATACACCAAGTCCCGAGTTCGGCGCACCACAAGGAAGATTTTTGGCTGAATTTTTTTTTTTATTTATATACATAGTAATACCTGAGCATGAAGATCCATGATCAAACTACCAAGCAACACTCTCTATCATAAGTCCCGATGATTATAAGTATAATGCTTTACAAAAGATATGTAACGTCAACATTGCCAAATCGAAGAATAGATGCAATGCATTGAGAAAGCTAAGTCTTCCAAGCTACTCCAACCCTGAAAAAAATGGAAAATAGGAGGCTTAGGCAAAAAGCCTAGTGAGTACACACATGTGTGCAGTGTGTCCTACATGCAGGCAAGATAAATATGCTACAAGGAAATCATACCACAGCCATAACCATATTACATGCATCCGTAATCACATCATCATCATCATATTGTCATGCCATAATTATACAATATCAGAAATACTGACAAGTCCATGAGTCATACAATATCAGAGTACGCAATATAAATCAGCATGTAAATGAGGAGTTATAGAGAGCCAAATATCAGATGTCGAGGATGCAATGCAATATGTGGTGCGAATGAAATGACTATGCTGGAGTGAAGACGGGATGGTAGTACGTAGTATCGCAGACTATGGGGTCTATCACAAGGGACTTCTATCCAAAATAGTCCCATACCTAATTTGGATAGTCAGACTCAATGTGGTAAACTCCTGATCTCAGGTTAGTCGCGCGCCCCAACCGAAATCCTGGCCATTGCGAAGGTACACACAACAAATAGTTGCGCACCACCAGCCCGAGTGAATAGTGAATGAATGAATGAATGAGTATGCAACTCCTGCTTAATAAGTCCACATATCAGTACAGTTCATCTCTGGGATCATCACCGGGGTTTAGTACACTCCAAATGGCACTGTCTCTCTCCCAGCAGCACAGTCCAAGTGAGCGTAAGAAACCTCACTATCCGCCTGGCCAATAGTCTGCCAATACCTATCCGGCACGTCGATAGCGGACCCATTCACGAGCTGGTCAAACTCAGCCTAGTAATGCCCCCTACCCTCGGGCGGGTAAGGCCACACCCCCTCCCAACCAACTACGATACAGTGGGAGACGCGATCTCCTGGTATTCGGCACTCGGGCGCTCATGTATCCACTCAGTCTCGACGTTGGGGCGTCTCCTGGCCTCGGAGGTTTAGGAATTTTCACCCAGGGACATCTATGGCGCCCGTATGCTAGAACCAAATATTTTCGGTGTCCCATCTGGTCATCCACGATATGCCTGTGGAGGCTACGGCCCTGATGTCGCTAGGGCACACAATGCAAGATGCATGAGTCATATAATACAGTCATGCATCAATCCTGCGCATACCGTGCACTCATGTGAGATAACCTCCACCTATCAGGGAGTCTCATAACAATCTGTC
Organism: Magnolia sinica; assembly: GCF_029962835.1. Classification (NCBI taxonomy): domain Eukaryota; kingdom Viridiplantae; phylum Streptophyta; class Magnoliopsida; order Magnoliales; family Magnoliaceae; genus Magnolia; species Magnolia sinica. The sequence continues at coordinate 96,458,221 of NC_080577.1, forward strand.
CAACAACATATGCAATGGTCAACCATATCTCATAACAAACATGCAGATGATGCGTATGGGCATGTATGATACTGCTGTGCTGTCACATACTCATAATCAGTATCAATAACCGGCCTCAATAATCGGCTTCGACAATGTGGACATTTAACCAACATTGTCCCCAAGGAATGACCTACATAAATATCAATACATACATCATGGTGAAATCGCACTACATCGGTCCTCAGATACATCGCTTCGGGTCTCACACAAGGGCCGCACATTCATCGCATTGGGCCTCACTCATGGGCCGCATATACATCACATTGGGCCGTATCATATGTGCACTACACATCGCAATGGGCCTTGGCTCATGGGCCATAAATACACCACATCAGGCTGTACGACCCATGGGCTTCAAATACTCAAGAGGTGAGCCCTACACACGGGCCTCAAATACATCACAATGAGCCACAACCCATGGGCCTAAAATATATCTCAATTAGCCACGCTCATGAGTCTCAATTACATCACATTGGGCTTCGCTCATGGGCCTCGAATACATTGCAAGTGGCCTCAAATCTATTTCACAGGTAGACCACATACCTGGGCCTAATACACATCACTATGGGCCGCATCACATGGGCCGAAAATACATCACAATGAGCTTCATCATATGGACCAGAAATATATCTCAATGGGCCTTGCCCATAGGCCACGAATACATGGCTACACCAATTATGATACGTCTTATACTACAACCACTTCACACGTCACATAGATAATGACTCATATTCGGTCTCACCTGGTTAAGGGCCGAGGGCCACATTTCATCATACCATTTATAGTTTAAAGATCACATTGTATAAAAATCTAGGATCTTGATAGCATTAGCTTGGGTAATATAACCCTAAATCATATTCTGTTTAATGTACAACTTGGTCATGTGTGATTCAAGTGATGGTATCTATGTCAATAAGTACAAACCTACGTTGTTGAATGGTCATCAATGCCACTTGATTTCATACAGTTAGGTGGCCTTGTACGTATTTCACATTCATACAATTAGATGACTACGTATACTACATGTACTCCACCATTGCCTATGATTAGGTGGTTATACATACATCAAATACCCACATGATCAATGGGCCAAATAGGTAATATCACACCCTCACACCACTAGAGTTTATATATTTGTTATAATTAAACATATTTTTAAGAGTTTAAACACAAGTATCATGATCCTATTACTTGGGGCCGCACTCTAACCAAAGTGCCAAGTGATCAAGGGATGTCCATAATCAGCCTATTTAAAGGATTAATCATCATTACTTCAAAAATTACAATACCAGTTCATCATACATTCCACACATGGAAATTACAAACTCTTATCGAAGAGGCCCAATGGTTAACCCAAACAAGGCTATCACTGATGGGCCCACATGGCGTTCACTCAAAATGGGCCTTAACATTCTTGGGCTCACATATTAATGGAATTCATAATGGGTCCTATGCAGTAGAGTCCATGGGGATTTCCCATGAGGTGGAGTTGTGTGTGACCCACCTACAACTTAGGTCTGCTTTGATTATTTTAGTCCAAGTCCTAAAATGATATGAGGAAGTGGATGGTCTGCATGGATTAAATAGATACACCATGGTGGCCTTAGGTTGGATTCAATAGTTAAGTACTTATCCTCACAGCCTTGTGTTGCATGGTCTAATTCAAGTTGGATTGACTATTCTATGGGATAATGGCCTAAAGGAAACACGGTATATGTGTCGATATCTAATACATTGTCAGGATGGCCCATAATGAATTTTCAATGATGAGAGTTTAATTTGCATTATTTCAGAACGTACGACTATCTAATCATTGGATGGGCCTAAGTCTTGGTAACATATCGTTAAAAGAGTTGATAAAATAGATAAACGATGAGGATGTTAAATATAAATCATGTCATAACCATGGTGGATTAAGTGGCATAACACCTACATCAAAGTGGGTCATACCACACACAAGTTGAGAGGGTTACCCTCCCTTAAATATTCATAATTATTTGTTGGGCCCATTGAGGTGTGGTTCATAAATCCAGCCCATCCCTTATGTGTGTCCCACTTGGTTGAGTGGTCAGACTAAGTTTCAGGTACATCCAAATTTCAGGTGGACCTAATAGGTGATTTACATACTCGAGCTTCGAGTTGTACAGACAGTTAAGAAGATCAAATTTACATGGGTGCAGAGAGATGTATTTATTGCATATACACAGTTCATCTATTTTTATTTTATTATTATTATTATTATTATTATTATTGAGATCATTTCATAGCACCATCCAAAAATGAATCATATCCGAAGAATTACCTGGACCTCACCACAAACAGTAGTGGAGATAATGATTTCACCGTTAAACAATTTACAGGGCCCACCATACCGTTTATTTTCCATCCAATCTGTTCATAAGGTCACAAAGACCTGAATTAAGGGGAAAAATAAATTTCATACTGCTCCAAAATTTCTGACCCAAAAAGGGTTCCAATGGTTTACCTTCAACCCCTGCCACTTTTGTAGTGTGGCCCACTTGATAGTTAGATCTATCTTTTTTTTTTTTTTTTTTTTTTCTCAAGCCTTAAGACAAACTTGCCAAATGGATGGGCGGTTTGGATATAACATATACCATATGATCAGACCCATAAAATGGCTGATTTATTCAACTTCACAAATTTATTTTTTATTTTTATTTTTATTTTATTGTTTTGATGGTGTGGGCCACCTGAGTTCCATGTATGGATGAAATTTGGAGGTGGCCCATTTTTAAATAGGACCCATCAAATGCATGGTACTGATGCTCGACATGCATCAACATGGGGCCTGTGATGGGGCCCACTTTCCTCCAGCGTCAGCAGCATACGCTGCTTGCTGCAGCATCATCCAGACGGGTGACGGCATATACATATTTTTTTTTTTTTTTCAAATATGGGGCCCACAACAGGACGATCTAGTCTGACTGTTGTGTGTGTCCCTCATGGTTGATGGGTCAGTCCAAGTTTTAGATGCATCCAAATTTCAGGTGGGGCCCAGCAAGTGCTTTTATATGTTTAAGCCATGTCTGCACATTATTTTAGATGGTGTGGGCCACCTAAGCTTTTTATACGGTTGATTTTTGGCACGACCCATTTTTAAGAGGGGACCCATCAAATTCACGGTGCTGATGTTCGACATACATCAAGGTAGAGCCTGTGGTGGGGCCCACCTCTTTCCAGCGTCAACAAAGACGCTGCAGCATGCATGCAGCGTCAGTGCTATTTTTATTTTTTTTTGTTTTTTTTTTTTTGTTTCTCATAGATGGGGCCCACAACAGGACGATCCAGTCCATCTGTTGTGTGTGTCCCACGTGGTGAAGCGTTCAATCCAAGTTTCAAATGCATAAAAATTTCAATTGGGCCCCAGCAAGTACTTTTATATGTTTTAGTATATCTTCACATGATTTTTGATGGTGTGGCCTACCAAAGAAATGGATTGACTTCATTTGTTGGCTCAACGCCTAAAATGATCTGAAAAATTGAATGGATGGCGTGGATTTAATACATACATCATGGATGGGGCCCATTGTGGACCCACACCTCTTCCCTTCTTTTTCTTTCAAACGGCGGCAGCGTCCAAACGCCTGCCCCCTTTTTTTTTTTTTTTTTTTGGTGTGAATGCACGTGTGCATGTGTGAGCATGTGGCTAACCAAATTGCCATACTTGAACAGTTTGGATGGCTACAACATTCTGGTGGGGCCCACTATCAATGGGTCCCACATAAAGCCTATAATAAATTATTTTTTTATTATTATTATATACTTTTTTTTTCATGCATCCATACCATTAATCACATCCTTATCATCATATCATCACAAGTATTAATTATTATTATTTATATGTACTCTCTTATGTATCCACACCATTGATCACATCATTATTCTCAAATCATTTCCACTAATAATCATACAAATAATTTAAAAAAAACAAACAAACCAAGAGTGGAGTGGGTGTACTCACCTTGATGAATTAGATGGATGGAATTGATGGTTGAGATGGATGGAAGGTATGGAATTGATGGAGTTGATGGCCCACCAAGATCACTCCTCTCTCTCTCTCTCTCTCTCTCTCTCTCTCTCTCTCTCTCTCTCTCTCTCTCTCTCTTTCTTATGGAAAAAAATGGTGAAATGCTAAGGGATGGAGGGGTATTTATAAAAAAATGGATAAATTTTTGGTTAAGTTAAGCTAATGTGATTAATATTATCTTAGGCTAGGATTATGGTACTTAATTCATGTTTCGTAATTAATGGTGGATTAAAGGAGCATGGGATGGCATGGTGTGGTGATGTCATGCATAGTATATGGCATGGAGAAAGGTTGACTTTTCATGTACATGAGAGAGAAGAGGTATTGGTATGTGACATCACACACATGGGTAGAGATTCTCTTACCCATGTGTGGCATGTGCATGTGTGTATGACATGTGTTGTGCACATGTGTGGAATGAAATACATGGTGCCATGCACACATGATACACTTATTATTCTTCACGGCGTATCTCACTAACAGATTATCATACCGACGAATGGGTGGTACCTCCACGATCGCGGCGATAGGGCGGTTAATATGAGATAGGTTTCAAGGTCTTGATGTCCCGGTCAGTTGGGTGTGTACTATGAACGACTAATCTAGGTCTAGCTAAGGATGTCGATCATCGTGCATATATGCATAGAAACTGGTACGGAATGGACTGGGTATTACAATTAATGCAAGCCTTACCTCAAGTACAACAACCCATTCCCTCCTTTTTCAAAAAGTCTACCCTCTTTCCACCTCACCACTCCTCTTTTTCCCATTTTCAACAACAACCATACCCCTTTTACAATTTTTCAACCCAAACCATCACCCATCACACCTCACCCATCCATATCACCCCTCTCTCTCTCTCATTTCTCAAATCTCCAAGCAACTCAAGCCTCTCAAACGTCTAAGCTTTCCTCTCCCTCTCAAGTGTGGTCCACCTTCCATCTTCCATCTACACCCTCCCATCTCTCATCCACACCATTAATCTCCCATCATCTATCATCCAAGGCATAGGCAAGGTGCATTTGAAGCCAAGGGATCAAGAAGGAGGCCACCGAGGTGGGTGATTTGCCATTATTTTAAATTTTAGGGCCCACTTGTTAGTGGGACCCATTTGGATGTATGTGATTTAATTAAGAGGGCCCATAGTGGCGGGGTTCCTCTATCTCACCGTATATTTCTCTCCCTATCTCTCTCTCTCTCTTTCTTTGTAATGGTGTGGATCCCACCAATATGTGTTACATCTACTCCGTCCATCTACATCAGACGGTGTGGCCCACTCTATTACAGGTGATGATCCACACCATCCACTGTTTGGATGGGTCCAATGCATCTTTTTATATATATATATATGTATATATTTATATATATATATATGTATATATATATATATATATATATATATATATATATATATGTATATATTTATATGTGTTATATTTTATATAATATATAATATAATATGTATTTATATATATATATAATATAAGATATATATTATATGTATATGCATATATATTGGTGGGCCACGTCCACATGGGACCCACCACAATGATGTGATTTTGTGAGTCGTCCAGCGTCCCTGGACACGCTGGACGTTGCAAACAGCGTGTGCACTGGCAATGGGTGTGTACTGACAAGCTAAAAAAAAGAAGAAAACTTATTACTTTTAGGGTGGACTGCTCCTGCAGACCCCATCTTGATTCATGAGCCTGATCCACGCCGTCCATTCCATTCTTCAGCCCTTTTTAGGCGTTGAACCAAGAAATGAAGCTGATTCCATTTTCTGGCGGGCCATACCATAGGAAGTAGCGGCATTACCATTAAAATCCACACTGACCCTTCTATTCGCCAAAAGTGGGCCGCATATTAGACTCTTTTGGTTGGTCTTGGACCAAGGAATCGAATGGCTGGAGTGGATCTTGCTGATGCAGACCCCACCTGTGCAAAACCACGGGAAAAAGAATTTTTTCAAAAAAAAAAAACAAGCAGCAGGCGCTGACGCTGCTGCTGCTACAGATGCAGGCAGCGCCTGCGCCTGATGGACGAGCGGGCGGGCTGCCCATCACGGCCCCGCTGTGGGCCCCACTTTGATGCGTTTCGAAAATCAAAACCGTGCATTTGATGGGTCCCCACGGTCCAGCCGTCCACCCCAAAATTCAGCTGTATACGGAACTCCGGTGGGCCACATCATTTAAAATCATGTGAAGACATGCCAAAACATATAAAATCATTTGGCGGGGCGTACCTGAGTTTTGGATGTTGCTGAAACTTGGGCTGGACCGTTAGCTAAATGGGACCCACATAATGGATGGGCTGGATTCGTGAACCACATTTCGGTGGGCCCCACATCCACCATCCACTTGACCTTTTAAAAAGGTTGGATGTAAATAAACATCACCGTGGGCTCCCTGGCCGTGTAAACAGCTTGGGTGGAGAGTAAACATTGCAGTGGGCCCCAGTGGGCCCTAGCCCAGGTCCACGTGACCCTTTGAACGGTTGGGTAGCAAATAAATATTACAGTGGGCCCTACCTTGGTCCACGTGGTTTTATGAACAGTTGGGTGGAAAATAAACATTATGTTGGGTGGAAAATAAACATTTGTTGGGCCCTAAGTTAGGTGGAAAATAAACATTATGTTGGGCCCTAAGTTGGGTGGAAAATAAACATTATATTGGGCCCTAGGCTGGGTGGAGAATAAGCATTATGGTGAGTCCTACTTAGAACCCACCTATGTATGTATTGTAAACCACGCCCTCTATTAGTGTGGGCTCCACATTATGTATGTGTTTCATCCAACTGTCCAACTGTTTTGGAGATAATTTAAGGCCCATTGTGGAGGCCCATCTTCATGTATTGGTGGTCTTTGTTGAGGCCTACCTTAATTTATATTAGGCCCATATTATGAGGCCCACTGTGATGTATGCAAGGCCCATGTGACTAGGCCCATGTTGATGCAATTGTGGCCCGTCATTGAGGCCCACCTTGATATGTATATACGAGACCCATGTATGAGGCCCATTTGATGTACTGGAGGCCCACGGATCAAGGCCCAAAAGGACGTACATAAGGCCCAATATAGTGTAATTCCACCATGGTATATGTATTGATTTTGTAACGGGCCACTCCTTGGGAGCAATGCTGGTTTGACGTCCACATTGATAATGTTGGTTAAATGTACGCATTATAACTCTCCCCAAGGCCCACTGATAGGCCCATACTTGTGGTTAGTAGGCCGTCTAGGCCCATCTCCGCTATACACAGAGCTCATCTCTTTATACATGTTTAGTATAGATCCATGATTCATGATCATCCGCATCATATGTATGCCTGATGTGAGGAGTGACCGATCATATCCTATGCCTTCGGGCGGACTGCTTATGGGCTCCCTGATAGGCGGAGTTGCCTCATATAAGTGCATGGTACACGCAGGATTGTTGCATGACTGATAGTGTGACTCATGCACTTGCATTCGTGTGATTGTAGTTACTGTATGCCCTAGCGACATCAGGGCCATAGCCTCCACAGACACATCGTGGATGGTTGGGTTGGATACCGGAAATGTTTGGTTCTAGCATACGGGCGCCATAGACGTCCCTGGGTGAAAATTCCTAAACCCGATGGTACCAGAGAATGACTCCAACGTCGAGACCGAGTGGATATGTGAGCGCACGAGGGCCGAATACCAGGAGGCCGCGTCTCCCACTGTGTCGTGGTCGGTTGGAAAGGAGTGTGGCCTTACTCGCCCGAGGGTAGGGGGCAATACTAGGCTGAGTTTGACCAGCTCGCAAATGGGTCCGCTATCGACGTGCCGGATAGGTATTGGCAGACTATTGGCCAGGCGGATAATGAGGTTTCTTACGCTCACTTGGACTGTGCGGCTAGGAGAGCGACAGTGCCATTTGGAGTGTATTGAACCCCGGTGATTATCTAAAATGAGAACTGTACTGATACATGATGAGGATTGGCATGCTTGAGTTGCATCTCGGATCGTATAGCTGTGTTATGGCCGATAGCATTCATCTCTTGCACCGCATAGCCTTGGTACGGCTGATTGCATTCATGTGCTCATCACCATAATTCCGCATTACTCTTACCTTGCATTTTGAGCACGCTTACATTGCACATACACTTACACCACCCTCTAAGCTTTCTATAAGCTTATGCACGATTGATGCGTGCAGGTGACGCCAGGACGCAGTCGCAGCCATAGTCTCGCCGTAGTTGGACCGTGCAGACGAGCTTTGGAGTTTCTATCTTTTACACTACATTGTATTTTCCCTTTCTGTCGCATTGTACTAAAAAGTTTTTGATCATAGTGGATTTTGTGGTGGTGTTCTTGTGGTTATTATTTATGGGTTATGCTTTTGTTATGCTCATTATGAATCAGACTGATGATTTGAAATCCTCCTTGTAGTATCCCAGGATCGGAACCTGGTGAATGGGTGCCGGGATCCGAAAATGGGGTTCTACGGAGGCTGTCGGCGCCGGATTCGGCGATCGGGAATTTTGTGAGCCCGGTTTCCGAGTTCGGGGCGTGACAAATTTCGTCGGAAGGCTTTCGGAAGTCTTCTTTTCACGCGGCGAAAAGGTTGGAGAAGAAAACGGAGAGTTGGATAAAAATCAGTGGTCTGTATCTTTCCCATTCTTTTAGGCTTCTTAGGAAGCATCGGAATCCCCTTTCTCATATTTTGGACGGCTCAGATCGGAGCCGGGTAATCAGATCTGGTCGTCCTACACAAGCAGTTTTGAACGCGTCCGATTTTCATGCAGTTTGCCTTTAAAAGCAACTCCGAGATTCACTTGCCTTTTCTGAGCGCAGTATAGGAAGTTCCTGCACTGGTAACCCAGGTGGGGCCCACTTTTTTGTTTGTGAATGATCCTCTTCGTCCATTGGTTCTATGAGTTCATTTTAGGACATGTTGCCATTTTAGATGCCATCCATGCCATTAATAACATCAATCCTATTGGGATACAATGGATGGACGGGTAGGATTATTCAATCACAAACATGATGGACGGGTAGGATTAATCAAAAACATGACAGTGGGCACCACCTGGGATACAAGGTATGAAAACTTAAAAATAACCACCGTCGTACAACTGCTATTATATATTATACGAATATACAATACGCAGTCCTAATACGTCATATCCAAACATTGATCTGAGGAAGATTTTATATACTTGTCCGAACAATACCTCTTATCCAAACATTGATTAATGGCATGTTGATTTGGATGTATTCTGAAATTGATAGAACGTATACATGAACAGTAGCCGGATACAATACAATACACCCTTATACGCGAATCCAAACAGGCCCTAAGGGATGAGCTTATGTACTTAAAGATATGGATGTGAATATTGCAAGGGCTCCTATAAATGGTTGTTTCTTAAAACAACACTTCCCTTCATTATGGAAAGTCATTAGGAATCAGGCCAAGCCAAGTCAGTAAAATAAATATTTCATTCGAATAAAGCCATATGATAAGGGTCTACTAGTTACAAGATATTACTAGTTACAAGATATGAGATAAGAGCCCATTAGTTACAAAATAGTCACATGAAAAAGAAAGATGAAGATTCAAATGTCGTTGTCACTTTAACCGAAAGGACAGCGATGAGGGGGCAATGTTCATACCCGTTCCGACCATATCCTGATTCGGCCAATCAAAGTAAAATACGTGTGATCTATACGGATACTTATGGTGTACCTAGGATTTCCAGTGGATACGTACTGTGAATCCTAGAAAAATGGAATCATAACATATCAATTGTGACCAAACGTTACTGAAGCGATCGAGAGGAGAAACGACTGAGCTCATATGGTTATATGACGTAAGCAAGAGCGATCGAGTTCGCATGGACACGTGATAGGTGGTGAAAAGAGAGACAAGGGAAGCGAAACATGGGAAGTATCTAGAAGCCAAATAATGGAGAACGGTTATGATAACCATTGGAACGTGGGAAGGATCCAGAACGTTTGGATCAGAGCTATAAATAAAGGAATATTACAGTAAAGCAAATCGTCTCATCCCAAACCCAAACAAACCAAATATATGTTTCAATTATCCTTTTAATTTATTAGTGAATTTACATTCCATAGTGTAATGCTTTACTTTTCCTATTGAGTCAATTACATTTCGTAGTGTAATCGTTTACTTTTTCAGCTTGTAGATTTATATTCCTTATCATAATCCGTACCATTAATCTAGTCTTTAGTTGTAACTGGAGTTTACGCTCGCACGCTGAACTTCGTTCAATCATCAAAAAGGTGTCCTTCAGCAGTTCACAGCGACCAACTGTAAGGGTTTCTTTCTCATTTCCTTAAATTTGTATTTAAAAGTCCTTTTGTACGAAAGGGAAAGGTGTAACCCATTATCAGAGGACGAACCCCATCCTTCGAATATTGCTTGGTTCAATTTTCACATTGAACGAGTGGTCGAATAGGTGACTGATCTCAATCATACACTACATGTTTGCCTATCTTGGCGCTCCGGATCATTGTTGTTCGGTTTGAATTAGAGCTACAAATCCAATTCTAGCACGCTAGCACACGATGTGGGAAAACAACGGCAAACAACCGCAGTGATTCGTTGGCCACCACACGGGGCCTGAAAGCTATTGCGCTAGTTAATAGGCCGTTGCACACGACGGCTGACAGACTCGCGAGGTAGCTGGATGACGTGCCTAAGCCATATACTTAAGTTTTTCTTCCTTTTCCTTCTTTTTGCTTAATTACATGACTCATTGGAAGCTAGTTTGGGGAACTAGCCTTTCTAACAGGGTAAAACCATCGCACAAGAGATATTCCTATCAATCCTTCCTCGGCATTTGTAGAACGTCGAAATGGTTTCTCACCTGCTAGTGGCCGAAATTTGGGATTCAAGCGTCGTAAATGGGGATTTCGATAACAAATTTTGAGAATTCCAGTGAGGTCCTTCAACTCCCTCTTATTATCCAACAGTCAAAAAGCCATTTCTTTATAGCGGAATGGGCTATTTATAGGAGAGAATGTCAGTGGATGAGGGCTAATGGAAGCTTGCAAAGTGGTATGTCGCGTGGGGCGCTCAGGGCGTTGTGTGGCACTTAGGGCATCGGTCATGCCCCTTACACGGCACTCGGTGTGGCATTATGGCAGGGCACTGCAGGGAGCCTCCACTCACTTCGTACAGCGGTGACTTGGCTTGCGCGTCACCCTAATGGCTCGCTTCTCATCTTTCTTAGCCTGCTACGCAGCAGCCGGATGTCTTGCAAGACACCCCACAATGGCCTCTCCTCCATTCTTTTGTCATGCCTTATCGTCCGTCGCCTTGTGCATCGCATGTAGCCTCTACGCCTGAGGCCCTAACATCAATAAAGCTTATTCTTTTAGTTACTATTGGTGTTTGCAATATGAATGTTTGGCATAGTAAGTTATGTGACATTTATCCCAAATATGTGAAATGTATGAGTGTTTTGAAACGTATCCCTAAAGTTAAGGGATAAAGACTCATTTAGGAAATGTGTGCAATGCAGTAAAGCTAAAAGTTTTAAGAATCCTTTTATATTAGTTGAGAAGAATTCCGAACTCTTAAATTGATACCACTCAATATTTATAATCTGAAAGAAATCCAAAATAGATTAGGTAAAATGTACTTTAATACCTTATAGATGACCATTCCAGGTTTTGTCATGTATATCTTATTAAGTCCAAGGATGGAGCTCTAAACACGTTTAAGAGTTTTAAGGTTAAAGTAGATAATCAACTTAATCTTAAGATTTTTTTAAAAAATCTTATAAGTGATAAGGGAGCTGAGTATACCCCAATAGCCTTTAGTGACTTTTGTGAATTCTGATGGAGTATACATCAGTACACTGCTTCCTATACCCCTCAACAAAATGGAGTTATTGAGAGAAAAAATAAAACTTTGATTGATCTAGTAAATGATATGCTTCATTCTTTTAGTCTACCTCATAATTTGTGGGGCGAAGCTATTCTTACAGTTGTCTATGTCTTAAATAGAATTCCTTCTAGTAAGTTAGATAAAAACTTCATGTGAGATATGGAAAGGTAGGGCCCCTGACTTAAACTATTTTAGGACTTGCGGATGTCTACCTAATGTTAAATTAGTTGACCTTAAAATACCTAAGTTAAGGAGATAAAACTAGTTGCTGTATATTTGTTGGATACGCACTAAATAGTAAAGCGTATTGAGAGTGACCTTTTAGACTAAGGGTCCAAATTTGTGAATCTCGTACGGCGCCCCCTCGACTAACCTGCTTCGACACGTGGCGCGACCCCTCTCGTTGCTTGACCTTGTTACCGAGAAGTGGCCACGCGTTGCTCTCTCATTGGTCGAATACCAAAAAAACGGCCTGATAGGTCACGTGGTCTCAAGCCACGACGCGCCACCTCGACTATGTTGTACATGATTACTGACACGCCTCGACTCCCGTGCTGGCCATTATACTCAGCATTTATGGTGGAATAGTCCGACCTAGGTGCTTCCGATCTACTTTCCGAGTATATGCAACTGACTCGAAAGTAGGAGGCTTGCTATTATGGGAAAAATGGGGTGACCCATGAAAGGAGGTCGAACCAACAACCAGCACAAACCAATAGACCAAGCTACTCAAAAGATAACTACTGTCAAAGAAGGGTCGACCATAAGAAAGGTCGACATGACCACAAGTTGGCACAACCTTTGACAAACTTCCCAAAAGAGCAGCCTAATGGGGTTATCAAACCCAGCAAAGGAAGATAAAGACTACTGGAGTCGAGGACATTCCAAACGTGCTCGGTCAGTATTGTCACCGGAATGATACCGACCTACTGATGGCTCGGTATTGTCCGTCTCTAAGGCGTTATCTGCTTCTACCATCTGACCTTATCTATGGGTCGGACGGGTCTATCAACTTTTGACTACGTCTGATCCTATCCAAAGCGAACAACATGGAGGTCTCTCCTGAGGTCTTGGGGGATAGGGTCAGAATCCCAGAGATCTCGGATGTCAAAGATCTCGAGAAGATCTCTGATACATGAGGAGTCCTAAATGGAAAGGATCTCAAACGGTGTGATCTTTTCTCTAACAGACAAGATCTCCGATAGTGTGATCTTCCATCTAACAGAAAAGATCTTCGGACTATGTGATCTTCTCTCTATTATAAATATAAAAGCCTCTAAACAGTGAAAGGTACACACAAAAATATAATTCAAAAACTTTTATACACTAATGACTCTTTTCCTTTAAGATCATTTCTACAAAGACCCAGATCCCTGACTTTCGCATCGGAGGGTCCCTGCATAAGCCAGGGTCTTCCTTGTATGTTTTATGTACATGCACCCAAAGGTGTAAGAAGTGTCTACTGGAAAATTACATCAACAGATATCATTAATTTTCCAATTATTCCTTTGAATTTGTTATTTTTTATTTGAGCATTATATGCTAGTGTTTGAGACTCTGAACTTTCGTCGTTCAGCAGTTGTATATTAACGACGGTCATGGTAGATCCTTTGTGCCATTCAATTGATTTGAAAAATTGGCGCCAATCATCTTCAATTATTTAATTATTTCTTTTCTCAATCGACATATTAGATGCACTCGTTTTCATTCTAGTTTTCACTGTTTATACATTTATACAGTACAAATACATATTGTTGTTGTTACCGGGCGCTGGAATAGCAATGATCCGTTCTGGCTTAGGTCTAGTAGGCAGTCACTCTCTCGTAGTAGGGGAAGGCTTCTAAGGACACAGATGATCCGAAACTCCTTGCGTATCGGTCTTCTTATCAAGGCTTCGTGCCCGATATGGTTGGACGCGACTTGCATGTGCCTCCCACCGCAGGAAGTTCATGTGGTCGTATGCTACGTGGGGCCCACAAAGATTCCCATCACAAATCCGCTCTGTTCACCGGTTTCAAAAGACAACAATAGTACAGGAGTCCAAAAATCAGGCAGATCCAAAACTCAGGTGGGCCCCACCACATGAAATAACAACGAAAGAATGCCTACCGGTGGAAACTTTGTGGAGCCACAGAAGTTTTGTACCGGGGTGATAATTGTACTTCAGTATCCCTCCAAAACTCAGGTGGGCCGCACCACATGAAACACTGACAAAAGAATGCCTACTATTTGAAACTTTGTGGGGGCCACAGAAGTTTTGTAACAGGGTGATATTTGTATTTATAGTTTATCTGAGTGGTAGTAGCCCTGTGAACGGTTTGGATTGCATATAAGCATCATAGTCGACCCAGGAGGATTTCAACAGTGGACGTTTCTGTTCTAACTTTTTTAGTGTGGTGTGACCCACCTGAGTTTTGGCTCTGCCTATTTTTGGATTCCCACCCTATTGTGGTCCTGCCAAAACTGATGGACAGAGTGGATTTGTCATGGCATCTCTGTGGATCACTATAACTTCCTACCACAGGAACTTCACAGGAACTTCCTGTGTCAGGGAAGTTGTCAAGGACATTGCTATGGGGCCCACATAACGTCCGTCCACGTGAACTTCACCTAACAGAGCACAGGCAATGAGGGTGTACTGAGTAAACTCTTTGAGGCCACTGTGGTATATATGTCTTATCCGTGCCGTCCATCTGTTTTCTAAACTCATTTTAAAAGAGAAGCCAGAAATCGAAGCATTTCCTAGGCTCAAGGAACCACACCACAGGAAATAGTGGGAATTTAATGCTTACCCATCACTGCTGAAAACTTCTTGGACAGTAGTTATGCATCAAGCTGATTTTTGGGTTTTCCCTTTCATCCATGTCTGTTGAATTTAAAACAGGTTGGATGATAAATAAACATCACAGTAGGCCTTAGGAAGGTTTCAATAGCAGATGTTGATGTACAGCGGGTCGCGGACACTTTCATGGCCAAGATGGACCAGAGAAGGCCCGATTGGAGGAGGAGGTGATTGGGACTGTCGGAGCCTTAAAACAGTCTTATCTTACCATATATGATTATGGGTTGGAGAAGCTACTCTAGCCAACCAACCCATATGCCGGGTTGCCCACGCAGGATCCATGAGATTCCATCCGATCGACATTTAGAGACCATTTTATTTCTATTTTTACTATAAATACTAACTTTTAATTTAATCATAACTTTTGATCCTTTGAGTTTTAGGAGTTGTGTCCAACATGAAAGCCTTGGAAAAATTAGGTGAATAACGTGGTGTGGCCAAATTGAACCATTACTATTTTTGGCCGAAAATCAAGAAGTCTAATAGGAAACCATCTATAAATAGTGAGTTTACTACTTATAGGCAGTCACGTTTTTAGGGAGTTTGAGTCTGAAACTCCATCCTAGGTTTGAGTTCACTACTTAAAGGATTGTAATTTCATTTTTTTTATCATCAATTAATTTATTTCGATTTATTAGAAATTATTTCTATTTTCTTCCCTCATTGATTCGAGGAGTCTCCGTGAGGAACCCAGAAAAGCTTTATGGATTAAGAGTAGTTATCCCTGAGGAAGACAGTGATCGACCTCATCACGTCCTTTCGTATGTTAATTGGTAACAGAGCGAGGACTCCCCTCGGGTTGATGGCAACTAACAACGGCATGGACCAAAATTTTATGAATGATGATTCAGGGATTCGTTATTTATTGGAAAGAACAAAAGCTTTCCATCGGAAGAATCAGTTGACCATGCAAGGGCTGTAGACAACCCTTGATTGTATTGTGAATGCGTTAATTCCACCCCGAGCCCGAGGCAATGCTCAGTGGCTCGTGGTTACAATGCGGCACAACCCTCATTTCCCTAGAGCACTTCTGGAGGATAATTATAGGGCTACCTGTTCACACCCCAAGTATAGGGTTGTGATGTAGTAATAAACTCGGTAAGACCAAGATCGAATCCACAGGGACTGAACCTTGTATGTAATCTGAAAATAAATCGAACTAGAACTAGGATAAATGAAATCTAAATCAGGTAAAATGAAGGGAATAATTGTGAATTTATTTAACTAAAACTCGTGAAATTCAAAGGTAGGAAACTAGGGTGTCAAGGATCCACTTGTAGAGATCAGGGAGATCTATGCTTGATTCACAAACACAACTAGAATCAGAGTCTTATCTTCATCCAGTTGGAAGATATTTCATTAAAAACCAATCTGAACTTCCATTAATCCAATTTTCAAGAGAAGGTAGGTATGAGAATTAGAATTGATTCTATCACAAGACCGTGCCCATGAGACAAAGAAAACAACAGAATTTAACCAATCCAAATCCAATCTGAGAGAGTTATGAACGTTAGGAAAGGTTCGGTTATCCAACCATGCCTGTAAGACGATGGTGAACAACAAGGTTCCTATGATCATAACCTTCATGCAAACATAAAAAATACCAGAAGATATTGCATATCTATGGTAATTTGAGTCACAACAAACCATTAAAACTAAATGCATTTCATATAGTCAAGCTAGAGTCAAAATCAGTTCATGAAACAAAAGGCATAAACAAAAAGTCTCCCATCACACTATAAGCTTCACCCCTTAGCCCTAGCTAAGAGGCTTAGCCCATCATAAACATGATGAGGCTAAGAATCTTTAAAGCATTAAGGAAGAAACTAACTGAAAAGGAGAAGGACGAAAACTCCCAGATGTGTGCGCATTCTTTCTCTTTCTCTTTTACGTCAGATCCTGGATTGCCTCCACGGCTGCCCGTTTCCACGTCCAAAGGATACCTACATGCTCTCTCTCTCTCTCCCTCTTTTATAGGAAAGAGTAGGTCCGCTGGAGCTTTGCATGCGTAAACCGTACGCAGCAATAGTTTCTGCGCAAGAAGAAAAATGCATAACCTCTTTGCGTTTGATTTAAATCTGAAACGAAGGATCGTCCAGATTTTCAGTTCCGCCTTCTTGAACGGAGTTTGGACAATCTTGGACAGAGTTTGGAAGGTCTAGATCGGTCATTCGATCACACCCTTGATCGCATAACTCTCCGAAAGATCCGGTTTTCCTGATACGTGCATAAGCCTTACACAAACACACTAACGTGTTCAGTGGGCCCCACAGTGCTGTTTTATGAAAAATCTGACCCGTTCATTAGATTCCTGGCGAAAAACCAATTAATAAGGAGAAATTTTTATTGGGTTTTGGTGCGGTCCACTGTATTAAACCAACTCACCGTTAATCTTGCATTTTCTAGAGATCCATGTATGCATTTGTGCATGGGGCGAAAAGGCCACCTAGTCGAGGGTCTTCCCTACCCTAGAGATAGAATGGACGGGTCTAATCATCATAATGGATGATAGATGGGCCCCACTAGCCAAAAATGATCGTTCGTTTTAAAGACGCTGGAGGTTTTTAAATTTTTTAAGAGATTTAGGCCCCGTTTGTTAAATCTGAAGTCTAAAGCTTAAATCTGAAATCTGAAGCTGAATCTGGAATTTGAAGCTTGAATCTGAAATCTGAAGTCAAAAAACTTGTTTGGTAATTATGGCTGAAGTCTGAAAATTAAGTTCTGAATTTGAAACAATCTGTTTGTTAACAAACATCTGAAATGTTTGAAATATGTTAATTTGACACATTTGCCCCTATCTCTTGTTTGGAAATATTTTACATTATAAAGAAATTTTTTATTATTAAATATTACCAGGCGGTGGCAATGGAAATTTCTTTGTTGGATCAAGCACAACTTCTATAAGGACCCTTGAATCATGTGCCTACTATAACGTTTATTTTCCATCTAATCTATTCATAAGGTCAAAAATATCTAGATAAAGAAGAAAAACAAATTTCATATTGATCCGAAACTTTTGTGACCCCAAAAGGATTTCAATGGTAGACGTTCAATCCCCTACTTTTTGCAGTGTGGTCCAGTTTATCTTTAGATTTGTTTTAATTTTTGACCGAAGTCTTACGACGAGCTCGCAAAATGAATGGACAGTTTGGATATAACAAATACATCATGATGCGACCCACAGAACTTGTTGTCGTCAATGCACCAGCCAATCCGCTTCCAATCCCGTCCCTGACTCGAAGACAGATTGGCTACTCCCCCTAACACCAGCCAGCCGGTGGTCAGTGCTCTGTGGGCCCGACTATGATGTACATGTTTCATCCATTCTGCTCATCCATTTTTACAGATCATTTTAGTGCTTGATACAAAAAATGATAGGGATATAAATCTTAGGTGGGCTATACCACAGGAAAAAAAAAATGAATGGATATCCGCCATTAAAATCCTTCTAAGGCCCACTGTATTATTTATTTGACATCCAATCTGTTGATTAGTGCATAAAGACCCAGATGAAAGGAAACAATAAATATCAACCTTATCCAAAACTTTTATGGTTCCTAAAACGTTTTTAATGGTCAATGTTCATTCAACACTATTTCTTGTAATGTGGTCCACTTGAGATTGATATATAGTTCATTTTTTTCCTTCTTACCATAAAATGATATATAAAATAGATGGACGGCAAGGATGAAACACATACATCATGGTGGGGCCCAGAGCACCGACCACCAGCCAATGGCTGGTGGCAGGGGAGTAGCCAATTCGTTTCCCCCTCAATCCCAACCTATCTGCTTCAGACGCGGATTGCGTCCTACCCTTTATGGGGCCCACCGTGATGTAAGTGTTTTATCTAAGCCTTTAATCATTTTTCTCATATTAATTTAATATATGATCTTTAAAATGAAGCAAGTCCACAGCTCCAGTGAACCACACCAAAGGATGTTATAGTGATAATGACATCCACCGTTGAAACCTTTCTAAGGGCCATTGTGATGTTTTTTTTACCATCCAACAAATTCATTAGGTCATGTAGACGTGGATGAAGTGAAAACACAAATATCACCTTGATCTGAAACTTCTCCAACTCCTAAGAAGTTTTTAATGGTGGACGTTCAATCCCCACCTTGTGGTCCAATTAATCCTTGGACTTGAATCTTTTTTGGCTCACACCTTAAATGATCTAAAAAGTTGATGGACGGTGTAGATCAAACACATAAATCATAGTGGGGCATAAAAAAGTATTACATGTTAAAAGTTAGTTTTGTATGCACAAACAATTTGAAGAAAGAAAATTTCCATAGTAATTTGAAAAGGGGTAATTTTGGAAGAAAAAAAATTTTTAATAGAAAAACTTATGGAGTGCATTGCGCGTTCACCATTAAGCCAGACTCCTGTCACGGAAAGAATTCAGTTAAAAACCACTTAGCGCTTTCCTTCTTCCGCGTTAACAACGCATTAACAAACACCACTAAATACAGAATATTTTTCCAATTCCGTGTTAAGTGCAATAATTCAGCGTTAACAAATAGGCCCTTAGTCGGTCAGCGTGTGCTGACTGACTTTAAGTGTAATAGTGCATGGCGTGTGCACGTATGCTATGCACACGCACACCCTCCATTGGGTCCGTCGTGATGTTTATGAGAAATCTGTTCCGTCCATCCCTTTTCTCATCTAATTTAAGGGGTTGAGACCGAATTTGAAGCATATCCAAATATCAAGCGGGCCCCAAATCAAGATTTTAGGGGTTAATCTGTCCATTGGGCCACTTCCACAAGGATCCAATGGATGACATTTGACTTGTATGATTAATTTATGGTCATCAGGCCATATGTGAAGTTTCGAGCTGAACGGATGGTGAGAACCCTGTGATCTTGCATTTTGACGATTTTTGGGCCCGTTTTACGTGAGTGGCCTGATTTTCTTAGATTTCTGGCATGTAATTTCTTTGATCTCGGCCCCCTAGAGTCTGTCCCTTGCCTTGGTGATTTATGAGTGTTAAATCCATGCTTTTAGTACCCTTTTTCAGTCTAGGCTCCTAAATACACCTTGTATCACAAACACGATTAAAATGGGCCGTTAAACAGTATTGCATTCGTAAATTCTGGTAATAACTGGGGTCTAATATGTAATATTTGACCCTCAACACTACCCCAGATGAGTCGAGCTCCAGCAACGAGAACATTGATGGTGGATTTGCCCGATGACCGGTACATGGAGGCGATCGACTATATCCTGTTGAAAGAGATTATCAAGGTAAAGCTAAACTTCTCAGTTTTAATTACTTATTGCGTATAAAAGATTTCCTAGATTGGTTAGTCGAAGTAGAATAATATTTTGATTATATGGATGTGTCGAACATAAAAAGGTGAAATTAATAGTATTTAAATTAAAATATGGTGCTTCTGCATGGTGGGAGCAAATACAACTCTCATTTGCCCGACAAAACAAAGTATCCATTCGATTATGGCCATGGATGAGATGCCTTCTTTGATCACGATTCCTCCCTAGTGATTACGAGCATGTATTAATCCAGTAATACCAAAATTTTCGACAGGGGAATCAAACCTTCACAGATTACACTTAAGAATTTCAGTTGTTGGCAATGCGGAATGACTTGTCGAAGACCGAATCGCAGAAGGTGTCACGGTTCATAGGCGGTTTATGATTGATAATTCAGGACCGAGTTCAGATGCACCCAGTCGGAACCGTAGATGAAGTGGTTCAGTTGGCAGGTACAGCAAAAACACAACTTGTAAGAGTCCATACTCGGCCTTATCCTTTGACTCGATCCCCCATGATGGGCCCTATGCAGGATTCAGCGATGGCCGAAGGAAAGGAACCACTAGGAGGATGTCCTCAACCTCCTACAACCGTAGACCATGACATGTGGAGCAGTCCATTTAGACCTCTATGTGTAGCACCCAAAACAGTGGGTCCAAATCGGATTTTAAATCCTTATGGTCGACCATGACCGAACAATTGTTACAGTTATGGCCAACCGAGCCACTTATCAAACACCTTTACACAACGCCCCACAACCCACTTGACTATTAACGAAGGGGGCACTAAAGGTGATGCAGTGAAAGAAGGACCCAAATTTGATGAAGAGGAACAAACCACTGAGGAAAGAGCTGGTGGCGAAGAATGGTTGGCCGAATCATTGGTCGTGAGGTGATTATTGTATACTCCAAGGAAGGATATGCACCGACGATGGTATAATATATTCCGTACGCAGCGTATCGTCAACGGCAAGGTATATGATGTAATCTTAGACAGTGGGAGTAGTGAGAACATTGTCTCAAAGGTGATGGTGGACAAGTTGTGGCTATTTATTACAAAGCATCATTCCCCATACTTCATTAGCTAGATAAAGAAGGTGAACGAGACCAATGTAACCGAACAATACACTGTCTCGTTTTAAAATGGTAGGAATTGTAAGGATCAAGTACTTTGTGACGTGGTCGACATGGAAGCATGCCATATATTACTTGGCCGGCCATGGCAATCAAACAGTGATGCGACCCACCGAGGACGAGACAATGTTTATATCTTCGTCAAGGATGATTGAAAGGTAATCATTGCTCCTATGGTACCCGAGAACCACCCCAAAGCTTCTAACGTAGAAGGGAATACTCTCTTGACCATTTAGAATTTCGTGGAGGAATCCTAGAAAATCGGCGAGGTGTATGTCGTGGTGGTAATGGGAGAGGAATCAGAGCCCTTAAACATTCCTTCAAGTTTAAAATCGTTGTTAGAATTTAAAGAAATTTAACACAATATTTACCCGATGGATTGCCCCCCATGTGAGACATCCAACATCATATAGACCTCATCCCTTGGGCTAGATTGCTCAATCGCCTTCACTATCGGATAAGTCCAAAAGAGTGCAAGATACTTCAGGTGCAGTTGGAGAAATTGATCCGTAAGGATCTTCTAAGAGAGAACATGAGCACATGTGTCCTGCTAGCATTGTTAATACCTAAAAAATATAGGAGCTGACACATGTGTGTTGATAGCCAGGCAATTAACAAGATTACCATTAAATATTGATTATGTGATATGCTTGATATACTAGAAGGTGCCAATGTGTCCGTAAACTAGATTTGAAAAGCGGGTACCATCATATTCGTATCCGGCTCGGTGATGAGTGAAAAATAACATTCAAGATCAAGGAAGGGTTGTATGAGTGACTAGTCATGCCCTTAGCTCTATCGAACGCACCAAGTAATTTTATGCGTCTAATAAATCAAGTGTTAAAGCCGTTCATTGGCTGATTTATAGTAATATATTTTGATGTCATCCTGATATATGGCCAGAGTGAGACAGAGCACATAGAACATCTCAAGCAGGCAATATAGGTCATGCAAGTTAACAAGTTGTACCTTAACTTGAAGAAGTGCAGTTTTTAAACAGATAGTCTGTTGCTCTTAGGATTTGTTGTGATGTCCATAAGCATCCGTGTGAACGATGAAAATGTGCGAGCCATCAGGGAATGCGCAATCTCGATGACCATTCGTGAAGTAAGGAGTTTTTACGGGTTGACGACCTTCTATCATCGATTCGTGTAGAATTTCAGCACTATAGTCACATTCATTACATATTGTATGAAAAAAGGCCCGTTTCAATGGACCGGTGAGGCTAACAAGAGCCTTGGTGAAATCAAGCATCGATTATCCAAAACACTGGTTTTGTTTCTTCTTAATTTCGACAAGTTGTTTGAGATTGAGTGTAACGCCTCATATGTCAAAATTGGATGAGTCTTATCAAAGGAAGGCATGCTGGTAGCCTTCTATAGCGAGAAGCTCAGCAAAGCCCGAAAGAAGTAGTCGACATATGAGCTTGAGTCGTGCGCAATTGTTTAAGCGTTACGATATTGGCGGTATTATCTAATACAAAGAGAGTTTGTCCTCTACAGTGATCATTTAAGCCTTAAAGTTTATTAATACTCAAGCTAACATGAATCATGTTCATACTAGATGGGTTGTATTTTTGCAGGAATTCACGTTCATTCTAAAGTACAAGTCAGGGCAGCAGAACAAGGTGGCTGATGCACTTAGCCGTCGTGCATTACTACTTGTTATGATGAGCAATGAGGTGGTCTGCTTCAATTGTCTCAATGAGCTGTATGTCGAGGACAAGGACTTTAAGGATGCATGGATGAGGTACCAACAGGTTCCTAGTGACCTACATATGCAAGACAGTTTCCTCTTCAAAGAGAATCAACTGTGTATCCTCCAAAGTTCTCTGAGGGAGCAAATTATTTAAGAGTTATATGGAGGTGGCCTCGGTGGACACCTTGGGCAAGACAAGACGGGTGCTCTTATTGAGGAGCAGTATTACTGGCCACAATTGGTACGTGACATGGGTAAAGTAGTGCAGCGCTATCATGTTTGTCGTACCTCGAAAGAGCAGTCTCAAAATAGAGGCCTCTACACCCCATTACCTGTGTTTGACAGCCTTTGGGAGGACTTATCTATGAACTTCGCACTTGGTATCCCACAAACATAATGCGACATTGATTTAGTGTTTGTGGTGGTAGATCGTGTTTCAAAGATGACGCACTTTACCCCATGTAAGAAAACCCTCGATGCAACACACGCAGTGAATCTATTCTCTAGAGAAGTCATGCGGCTACACCAGATTCTCAAGACTATTATTTCTAACCATGACACGAAGTTCATTGACCACTTTTGGAGGACTTTGTGGAATCGGTTCGGTACACAACTTCAATTTAGTAGTGCCTACCACCTATAGACCGATGGGAAGACTAAAGTTATGAATCGCACGTTGGGAAATCTTCTTCGATGTATTTCAAGTGACAAACCGAAGCAATGAGATTTGGCATTGTCTCGGGCAGAGTTTGCATTCAACAACATGGTGAACCACTCGACAGGGAAGTCTCCATTTTAGATTGTTTATGGTTGAGTGCCCCACCACACACTTGACTTGGTCTCTTTGCCCAAACTCCTGAGCATAAGCATTGCAGTGGATCGAATCGTGGGCATTCATGCGGATGTGCAAACCAAGTTGCATGCCTCGAATGACAAGTATAAGGAGCAAGCTGACAAGCATCGGTGACGAAAGGTGTTCGAAATGGGCGACCATTTCATGGTCCATCTACATAAGGAAAGATTTTCGATTGAGACCTACAACAAGTTAAAGAATAAGAAGATTGGACTGATACTAATCCTTCAAAAATCAATGACAACACTTATGTTATTACTCTTCCAGATGATATGGAGTTCTCGCGTACTTTCAATATCGCGGACCTAACCGAGTATCATGAACCGAAGCGGAACGAGAACTCGAGAATGAATTCTTTTGAAGCGGAGGAGATTGATGTAGAGCAGGTTGTGGATACTTTCATAGCCAAGATGGACCAAAGAAGGCCTGATTGGAGGCGAACGTGATTTGGACCTTCAGAACCTTAAAACAGTTGTATCTCGCAAACCAAAATGAGTTTTTCGACGTACCATATATGATTTGGGGTAGGAGAAGCTACTTTAGCCAACCAACTCCTACATTTGGTTGCCCACACTGGATTTACGAGATTACATCGTATCGACAATCAAAAGTTTATTTTATTTTCATTTTTACTGTAAATAGTAAGTTTTAATTCGATCATGACTTTTGATCCTTTTAGTTTTAAAAGTCGTGCCCAACATGAAAAGGGCTTAGAAAAATTAGGAGAATAACTTGGTTAGGCTAAATTGAACACTTACTATTTTTAACTGAAAACCAAGAAGTCTAGTATGAGTCATAACTGCCTATAAAAAAGTAAATTTATTATTTATGGTAAGTCATGTTTTTAGAAACGTTGAGCCTGAAACTCAATCCTAGATTTGAGTTCCTATTTAAAGATGGTAATTTTATTTTTAATCAGTAATTAATTTATTTTGAATTATTAAAAATTATTTTTCTTTATTTTACTCGCGTATTTAAGAAATTTCTACCAGGAATCAAGAGAAGCAAAGCACTGATGAAGAGGGTAATCGACCTCATGACGTCCTTGCCTGCGTCATATGTCATTATCCACGACCTTTCCTCTGGTGTGGTCCACTTGGGCTTACGATATTGGTCAAGTTTTGCTGCATGTCCTGAAACGAGCTGATAAAATGAATGGACGGTGAGGATAATACAGATACATGGTAGGGCCCCGCATAGCTTACGCAGTACGGTACGGTGGATTGAGGTACGCAATCCGCCTGCCACGCAAGTCACGTCCAATATACCCATTTTGGAAACATGTTTGCCGATAGAAAGTCCTCGGTACCATTTTACGCTAGCTGTGCCATACTAATTATAGTAGTCGTGATCAAGTGGATTTATTTTCTGTTTAGAACGTGGCTTTGGTGGATTCCGTTCTAACTTTTTCTTGTATTATAGCCTATCTGAGTTTTAGATATGCCTGATTTTTTTATTCCTATCTTGCTATGGTTTTCCGAAACTGATGGACGGAGTGGATTTGTCACAGCCATTTCCGTGGGCTCCACATAGGTTCAGCCATTTTACACTAGCCGTACACCTCTAATTATAATATTTGTAAGTGGGTTTATTTTATTTTATCACCAAGATCTTATCCATAAGAAACTTCATTTTCATGTTCCGCCATGATTCCCAACCCATCGTTTAGCAATTTCGTCTTTTCTTCCCTGCATAATTCTTGATTAGATTGGAGAAGACTGACCCACAACTTGTGTTTTCATGCTCAGAAATATAAGAAAGAGGGTTAGCTGTCATGTTCAGGCAAGGGTGGGAGTAAGGGAGACGTGGATTGCTGTGATGAGTAACTCAGTACACACTCTATAGCATATGTACTAAACCCTACAAGCCCTAGTGTGATGTATGTGTTCTATCCAAGCCGTACATCTGTTTTATCAACTCATTTTAGGGCATGAGCCTAAAATTGAAGCATATCTAAAGCTCAAGTAGGCCGCAACACATGAAACGGTACTTATGACGTCCATTATTGATACCTTCAAGGGCTACAGTGATGTTTATTTATCATTCAACAAGGTTACATAGACATATATATATATATATATATATATATATATATAAATAATATCAGCTTGATATAAAACTTTTGATGGCCCTCGGGAAGTTTTCAATGGTAGGCATGCAATTCCCACTGTTTCTTGTGGTGTGGCCCACTTAAGTTTTGAACATGCTTCAATTTAGGCTCATGTTATGGAATGAGCAGATAATGGATGGATGGCATGGATAATACATATACATCACTCTGGGCCTCACATA
Source organism: Magnolia sinica (assembly GCF_029962835.1). Taxonomy (NCBI): domain Eukaryota; kingdom Viridiplantae; phylum Streptophyta; class Magnoliopsida; order Magnoliales; family Magnoliaceae; genus Magnolia; species Magnolia sinica. Next base: position 96,484,295 of record NC_080577.1, read on the forward strand.
ATTTATTACGAGTTTAGATGGTCCATGTTTCAAGACTACGAACTCCAATGCCTTCACTTCTCATTGGCCCCTTCATATGGGATGACTCCACCTAACAAGATGTCAGATTTTTGTCTCTCAAAGACATTGCCAACCACAAAATATAACTTTCAACGTTTGAAACTTCTTAGGTCATTTTAAAGCATGAGCTAAAAAGATAAGGTGTATACAAAGCTCAAGTGCATCACATGACATAAGGCAGTGGATTGAACGAACTATCATTAAAACTTTTCAAGGGCCAACTATGGGGATTATTTTCCATCTTACATGTTTATAAGATTGCACATTCCTAAATAAAGTTAAAATACAAATATTAGATTTACAAGGGCCTTTTGTGGCCCTAAGAAGTTTTCAACAGTAGCATCAATTCTTATTTTCTTTAATGGTGTGGCTCGCTTTAGCCTTGAATTTACATTATTTTTGAGTTCATACCCTGGAATGATCTGCAAAAATGGATGGACATAATGGATCTAAGAAATATATCATCATGGAGCCCACGTACATTTCACACCTCAAGAAATTCCCTTCTTGTGTGGTGCGGGGAGCAGATCAGGTGAGACATATATCAGCCTCACATAAGATGGTGCATCCCTCACCGTGGAGCCCGAAGTGATAAAGTCTAGGCAGGCTTATGTCCAATTTTGAACTTGTGTGGATTAGAATGTCTACAAAATTTAGGGCCTCTTTGGAGGATAGGATTAGGTGATATGAAATTGCATTTGGTCCCATCTAAATTCTATTACATATTTGGGCTAACGGGAACAATTAGATTACTCTAAGTATCAAATCATCCAATCTCAACGGTAGATTTGGTTGGGTTTCTTGTGAATTTTGAAATTGACTGCCTCACATTGATGCATGTGTTTTATCCATGGTGTTCATCTATATGCGCCCTTTCATATGTGATAATTGAGTTGTTATGCATATAGGTGAAGTTGTGAAGTCTGGTACTTTAATTATAATTTCATAGTCCACTAAACATATGCTTCACTTAATACAATGTTTTGTCTATATAGAAGAATTTGATCCCTAATATGTGATTGGACATCAAACATACAATCATTGTATAATACCAAGTTCACTGTACTAATTGCAGCGGTAACATTATCCACAACCACTGCCATTGCATATAGTAGAGATTGTTTCAGCACAAAGAGATAAGGGCTTTCAGAGCCACGACCATTAGCATCGTGAGATGGAGGAGAACCACCAGCATACTTCTAACATGTCAAATCTAACTTGAAAATCAGCCTAGTGTCTCATCACTCAAGTCCTAAGTGTATTTTGAATATGGACGGTTAACATTTTTCCTGACCATATTACTTTTATCATAAACGTGTGGCCCACCAAAGAGTCCACAGCCAGATGCATTCACATGACATGTACCCCAAATCCAAACCATCCAAAAGAAAGGACAATAGCAGATGGGCTATAGCCCCGAATTATACTGAAAACATGATGGTACCTGTTGATGTATACATTTATATGGATAGCAAAAGTTGAAGTAGAAAATTGGCAAAATTTTAATAAAGAATGTCCACTAATCAGAGAAGAGTCTCCGATCAATGTGATATCGAGTACAAAACGAATACATCGCACTGTTCGAACGGTTTGGATTTGAAATACATGTCACGTATTCACAGGCAGACATCTCACGTGTTTGTGCCCCAACGTCAATTTTATAGAATGTACATTTTCTTCTATGCGTCCAAACCTTGAATTATGTGAGACCTATCATAATGAGAAATTTCCTAAAAAGAGAACTTACAATTAGAGGTGTGCACGAGCGGAGTTAGCTCGGTAACTCGCTCGACTCGATTGAGATTGAAACTCTGTTTGAACCAAGTTGAGCTATTTTTTGAGAGCTTGGAACATTTCGAGTCGAGTTCGAGCTGGACCTAACTCAACTCAACTCGACTCAGTATTGAGCTCGACTTGGCTTAGACTTGACTTCGATCGAGTTTCAAGTGAATATATAAAGGTTTAAAAAAAAAAAAAAAAAAAAAATTCATCATTCACCCGACCTAACCCATTTCACCCAACCCAGCAACCCTAACCCATTTCTCCATCCCTTTCGCCCAAATCGCCCGACCCTAACCCATTTCTCCCTCCCTTTCGCCCAAATCGATCGTCCGTTCGCCTAATACTCTTGCCATTCTCCACTGCCCGACGAAATTCCTTCTTCCGACATCTATCCGGACGATCTCCTCTCCCAAAGTGAGTCCTGTCCTCCACTCTGTCCATTTTTTAGGCGAGTAGCGACCGTCTGAATAACGGAACACATCCGACCAGCGACCATTGGCCGGACGAACTCATCCGACCAACGACCACTGGCTTGATGAACTCGAACTCCACTCGAAAACTCAGCTCAAACTTGGCTCGAACTGGACCGAGCTGCTAGCCAAGCCAAGCACGAGCTGTTGTTCCAAGCTCGAAGGCCGAGCCGAGCATAAGCTGAGAATCAAGCTGTCTGAGTCGAGCACGAGCTGAGATTCAAGCTGTCCGAGTCAAGCACGAGCTGGGCAAAGCTCAGCTCGGCTCGACTCGTGTACACCTCTACGTACAATAGATGACAATGCTTATAAAAAAGGAAACGAGGGACGACCATTCAAAAACCTTCAAAATCACCAAGTAATTCACATAGTGGTTGGATCTGCTTGACTTTTGAGACGGGTGACCCTTATGGACGGTTTGGATTCCATAAGGGAGCATTTGGCGCAGGGTATTAGATGGGATAAACTTGCATTTGGTCGTATGCAATTCCATCCAGCAATTGGAGAGGATGGGAAAGGTTGGGATTAGGTGGGATGGACTTGCATTTGGTCCCATGCAGGATTTCCGTGAATTTTGAAATCCATACACATGGGCCCCACATTGATGCATGCATTTATCCATGCCATCCATCTATATACACCGTTTACGTGCACGTGACATTCTAGTTATATATGTGTGCAAGTGAAGGACTGTTGAGTCGTAAATATTGCATATTTATACTCTCAATTAGCATCATATTAGCAGAATAAGTGTTAAAAATCAACGGAATAAGATCAAAATCAATGTATCCATCTGTTGTATGTGTTTCATGTTCTGTGTGCTAAGTAAATGATTTTATGTTGCAGATTGTGAAATGGATGATGGAAGAATAGTTATAAGAAGAGTTGACGATTCAGATCGTCCGATTAGAAAGCTAAGACATAAGGAAATGAGCTAAATGGTCAGATTGTGAGTATCAGAGATCAGGGAGTCATATGGTGTGTTACGTGCGAAACCAGGTGATGAGACGAACTTTGTTCGACTCAAATAGTATATTGAAGATGATGAAGGGTTTGGATTGGTGAAAGGTATGAAGAACCAAAGCTGTGGGGAGGTGTACATGCGAGATTTGACAATTTTTCAAATCTATCATAGGTACTACGGGAATTTTTATTTTAAAAAAAAAAATAGAATGAATTTTAAGTCAATTTTGGCCATTTCATATTAAGCATGTGGGGCCCAGTTTGGTTAATTAGAACCGCCCATATTGAAGTGAATGCTAATAAGAGGTATAATATGAAGTTTTAAAAAATTCGGAGTTTCTGACGAGCTGTAAGATCAAGAAAATTACATACATTTTTTATCAAAGTCTGGGATCGGTAGACATTGTTTGGATAGGCCAACGGTCCATTTGGGTAAAGACGATGTTAGGAATCCAATAAAAGGATCAGATCTTAATAACTATATCATGTGGGGCCCATACACATGTTGTGTGACTTTCCAAAGTAGGATGGTTGGTGAGGTAACTAGGTAGGTGGTTGGTGTGTGAAATACACAACCGCATATAAGGCGTTTCTGTGGGGGAAGTTTTAACGGTGGACATCTTCTGTAAGACCCGTATCCTGTACCGTACTGTTCCGTCGATGTCCGCGATCCTTCTCGACGAATTCCAGCAACTGCGACGTATAATCAACGTTTGCGGATAACCCTAAGTCGTATTTTGTAGATTTAAGTCGAATTAATCCAAGACTTATACTATTGCGACCGCTCCGTCGCTGCGGTTCCAACGCCGCGTCTTGTGCGTCAAACCGACGCTTAGATCATAAGTTGGGGACCATGCATTATAATGACCATGGACCGCGTATTGCGGGGCCCACCTATTCCATGTGGCACCAATCTCTAGAAAATTATGAGAACGATGACATCACCCTACCCTAGCTATAGCCACCCTACCTTAGCTATAGCCACCCTACCTACCCCTATCCCTTCTTACAAGTACTTATGGCTAGCCACCCTACCCTTAGCCCTTCTTACAAGCATTTAATGCTAGCCACCCTCTCTTACAAGTCATCATTACCTACCTAAGCTACTCTCCCTCTCTCTTATCTCTCCCTCTCTCCTTTATTTTTCATTCCTTGATTTTTTCAAAGCAACAAAGAAAAAAAAAATCCCACGTCCATGGTTTTTCAAGTGTGAGAAAGAGTGTTGTGTGACCCACTTTCCCTCTCCCAAGATCCTCCATCTTAGCCATTCATCTCCCATCCTCTACATCAAAGTGAAGCACAAGGACATTGGCGTTCCAACGGACCGAAGAGATCAACCGGTGGGTGCTCCTATAGGCTAGTTTTCATATTTTTATAATGGGCCAAGTGAGGCCTACCGATCAATGGTGTGGATCTCACTTGGGACCCAAAGATGTGGCCGATGGCCCACTTTGATTATTTTTGTGTATGATTGGATGCAAGGGAGGGCCCATAATGTCGGGGTCCCTCCATCACACGTGTGTCCCGCTCTTTTTTTTCTCCCTCTCTCTCTCTCACTCTCTCTTTTTCATTTTCTTTCATATGATAATGATGTGGCCATGTGGTCCACTTGGATGGACCCCACCATGAAGTATGTGGTTTATCCAAGCCATCGGTAAGAGGGGCCCACTTCATATGCGTTGAACCCACACCATTCATCCTTGGTGGTCCACCAGAGCAGGGCCCACCTTGTATAGTCACTGCCCAAAACCGTCCAGCGTCCAGGGACGCTGGACGTTGGCTGAACCAAAAAAAAAAAGGGAAATTTCTTTGGGTTTTGGGGCGGACCGCTCATGCAGGTCCCACCTTGATGTTTGTGCTTAATCCACGCCGTCCATCCCATTCAGGGGATCATTTTAGGCGTTGAGCCTAAGGATGGGACTAATCCAATTTTTTTGGTGGGCCAGAGCATACGAAAACAACTTCTTTACCGTCAAAAATCACCCTACCGTCTCTGTACTCCGAAAAATACCCAATGTTGAGCTCGTTGGGTTTGTTTTGAGACCCAGCAATTGATAGTTGGGACGGATCCACCTGATGTGGGCCCCGCACTCGAAAAACCCCAAGATCATGGATTTCAAAAAAAAAATATATATATATATATATAAGGGCAGCGCCTGCTGCCACTGACACAGCAGCAGACGCTGCTGCGTTTTACACGGGCGGGCGGCCAAGAGGCAGGGACCCACGGCTCCATCCGTGGGCCCCACCATGATGTATATTTTGTATCCACACCGCCCATTTGGTGGGCCACTATCTGACGTGGACCCCCTCTAAAAATCAGGCCAATCCAACGCTCGGGCGGCCCACATCACAAGAAACAGTGTGAATTGAACTCTACCATTGAAACCCTTTCTGGGTCCACAGAAGTTTCAGATCAAGCTGAAATTTGTTGTTCCCCTTCACCCTGGCCCGTGTGACCTTATGAATGGATCGGATGGAAGATAAACGCTATGGTGGGCCTCACATGGGACCCACAGTGATGCATGTGTTACATGCCCACCGTCCAGACGGACGGTGGGGCCTACTTGATGTATGTGTTCATCCGCACCGTCCTCCTGGACGGTGGGACCCCCTCCCTGCTGCACGTGAGTGTGCACGTGTGTGCACGTGTGTATGCATGTGGGTGTGTGTGCACTTGTGTGAGTGTGTGTGGATATACATACATACATATATATATATATATATATATATATATGTATATATATATAATATTATATTATTATTATATATAATATTGTATATATTTACATATATTAATATTATATATAATATATATATATATATGATGGTGGACCTCTATGGGCCCCACCATGATGCATGTGTTGCATCCAAGTTGTTCAACCATATGGCCGTTGTTGAGGCCCACTTGATGTGTACTTGTGGCTGTTGTTGAGGCCCACCTGGATGTGTATTTGTGGCCATTGTTGAGGCCCACCTTGGTATATACATAAGGCCCATGTGATTCGACCCATTTGAAGTATTTAAAGGCCCATGGGTTATGGCCCATTGCAATGTACATAAGGCCCACTAATGCGGCCCACTTGATTTATATAAGGCCCATATGAGATGGCCCATTTGATGTATCTGAGAACTATGGGTCGAGGCCTAATGAGATGTATATTGGTCCATTACAATGTGTGATTTCCTATGGTTTGTGTAATGGTACTTTATGGCGGGCTATGCCTTGGGAACAATGTTGGTTTGACGTCCACATTGTAAGGATAATGTTGGTTAAATGTCCGCATTGTCACACTCCTTAAGGCCCACTGATAGGTCCATACTTATACTCTGCAGGCCGTCTAAGCCCATCTCTGTGATACGCAGAGCCCATCCCTATATGCATGTTTAGTATAGATCCATGATTTATTATCATACGCATCATATGTATGACTGGTATGAGGAGTGATTGATCATAGCATATGCCTTCGGGCAGACTGTTACGAGCTCCCTGATAGGCGGAGTTGCCCTGCATGAGCGCATGGTTTACGCAGGACTATTGCATGACTGGTAGTGTGACTCATGCACTTGCATTGTGTGATTGTAGTTACTGTATGCCCTAGCGACACCAAGGCCATAGCCTCCACAGATACATCGTGGGTGGCTGGATTGGATACCGAAAATGTTTGGTTCTAGCATACGGGCGCCATAGATGTCCCTGGGTGAAAATCCCTAAACCCGATGGTACCAGAGGATGACTCCAACGTCGAGACCGAGTGGATGTACGAGCGCATGAGGGCCGAATACCAGGAGGCCGCGTCTCCCACTGTGTCGTGGTCGGTTGGAAAGGGGTGTGACCTTACCCGCCTGAGTGAGGGGGCAATTTCTAGGTTGAGTTTGACCAGCTTGGGGAATCGGTCCGCTATCGACGAGCCGGGCCCGATATTGGCAGGCGGATAGTGAGGTCTCGTTCGCTCTTCCAGTTGTGCGTCCGGATAGGGACGGCAAGCTGGCGTAGAGTGTACTAGACCCCGGTGATTATCCAGACTGATAACTGTATTGACATGAGGATTGGCATGCTTGAGCTGCATCTTGCATCGCATGGTCTTGATATGGCCGATAGCATTCATGCCTTGCATCACATAGCTTTATTATAGCTAATAGCATTCATGGACTTACCGCATATTTTCGCATTACTATGATATTGTATACTTGGCACTTGCCTTACACACACTTTCACCACCCTCTAAGCTTTTGTAAGCTTATGCACGATAGATGCGTGCAGGTGGCGTTAAGTTGCAGCAGCGTTGAGCTCGAAGCGTGCAGCAGTCTTCTGGAGCTTTTGGAGTTTTGTCACTTTCAGTATATTGTATTTCCCCTTTTATACGCCTTGTACTTAAAGTTTTTGTTCATAGTGAATTTTGTGATGGTGTTCTTATGGTTATTGTTCATGGGTTATGCTTGTGGTTATGCTCATTACGAATCAAATTGATGTTGAAAATCCTCCTTGTAGCATCCCAGGATCGGAACCTGGCGTATGGGCGCTGGGAGCCGAGAATGGGATTCTACGGAGGCTGTCGGCGCCGGATTCGGCGATCGGGAATTTTGTGAGCCCGGTTTCTGAGTTTAGGGCGTGACATCTTCCACTGTAGTCGGCCCATTGGATTTTGGATTCTCCTCATTTTTGGGTCCAACGATTAAAATGATCTAGGGTATCGGATGGATGGCATGGATATTACATATACATCAAGGTGTGACCCCACACTTACTCTTCTGCGACCAAGGCATGTGAAGGCCAATTGTTACGTAAACAGAAACCAATCATATTCTTTAGGATATCCTCCAACAACCTATAAAGAGAATAGAGCACGAACATTGAATGGGAGCTCTTAAGTTTCATGGTTTTAGAAATTATTAATTTTTTTTACAAGTTATACACACACACACACATACACACACACACACACACACACACACTTTTGGGAAAAGAATGACGTAAAATTCAGATTTGCTTCAAAAACTTTTGAGTATCTTGATTTATTATAATTTAAGTTCTAATTATGTTGAATGCTTTCTATTTTCTTTCTATTTTCAATTTGATTATATTTTTTTAATTCCCTCTATCCCAAGCTAGAAGAGAAGCACATGGGCTTAATGATTCTTTAGTTGTAATAATTGACTATTTTGAATGATGAGATGAATAGAGTATGCATGTTATCAATTATTTAGGCTTAAGTTTTTGATGCATCATGTGAGATCCATATAGTGAATGCTTAGGCTTAATTTGGATCAATAAGATTTCTTAGATGGGAGATATTCTTAACTTGTTGTATTATTTGATTCATTATCTCATGGATATTGAATGCTTATAATCACTGGCGCTTGAGGATATATTTTAATGGTGTTAATCCATGATTCTCTAATCTCTTATGTCATTTACTCAAATAATCAAACTGCTTTATTTTTTGATTAGGCTAACCATAGTGCTCGCATTCTAATTGTGTTATCAAAGTCATCATAATTAATGGATTATTAATCTATGTGTGGAACTTTGAAGTTTGGGTGTCTTTAATTTAATTAAATTCCATTTCAAAGTTATACTCTCAAAATCATTGCATCCATTTATTTAGAATTTTTATAGGTCTGTTTCTATTACTTAGTTTTGCGTTTGATTTTTCATTCTCTTAATCCATTTCCCTGTGTGATTGACCTTATGCTCACAGGATACTACTTGTAAACCTCTACGTTTGGAGAAATAAAACAACGACATTTGTTGTGAATTTGGTCTGTTGATTACAAATCAATTCTATAGTCCACCAAACATGATTTTACTTAATCTGATGTTTTCTGCAGCAAAAATTTTATAGCTATAATAATATGTTATTTCCAGACATACAATTATTGTGCAATAATATCTTAATCTCATCTAATACAATTCAATACTTCAATTCACGGACCAAACACGCCCCAAACAGACTAGTGGCCACCCAACTTACATTATACAAGAGCATGACTTCAATGTGATCCTAGAGCCAGGGATGCGGGCGAGACCTATATATATATATATATATCCACACTATTAATCTGTTTTTTCAGCTTATACATGGTCCAAAATATTAAGTAGATACAAATTTCAGATGGACCACACTACAGGAAACATTGGTGATTGAACGCTCACCATTAAAACTTATTACGGTCCACCATCATGTTTATTGACCATCTAAACATGTTGATAAGTTCATACCGACCTGGATGAACGGAAGGAGATAGGTTCGTACAGACCTGGATGAAAGGAAGGAAAAAAAAAAAAAAATAACCAAATATCATCTCCATCCATTACTTTTGTGGCCCACGAAAGATTTTTGTAGTCAATAACCACTGTTTCCTCTGGATTTGATTTTGCCTCATTTTTACTATGTAGGCCGTAAGGTAAGGGTCCCACCAACATTGCTAGTTCCTGGGTAGCAGCGAAGCGGCGCTTACTGTACAAAGAGAGCCGATTGTATGTGCCCGGGCATAAAGCTATACCTTTGCCCGGGGCTGTGTGGGGCCCACGGAGATGTCTATGATAAATTCATTATGTCCATATGTTTTAAGACCTAAATAAGATAGGAATCTAAAAATCAGGCTTATCCAAATCTCATGTGTGCCATATACATGAAACAGTGGAAACTGAATGCCTGGGGTGATAGAAGATTTGTATGACGATGACAGTTGTTCCTATTGTTTATCTGAGTGGTAATACTCGTATGAACGGTTTGGATGGCAAATAAACATCATGATCAGCTCAAGGAAGATTTCACTTGTGGACCTTTTTATTCCCACTGTTTCATTTTTAGTGGCCCACCTGAGTTTTGGATCTGCCTGGGTTTAAGCATTCTATCTACTGTGGTCTTTAAAAACAGATGAACGGAGTGGATTTCTCACGGACATCCAATAAACTGGCATAGATTCAGATATCCGTCGACAAGATCCGATCCCACGGATCCTATTCGCACATCAGATTTCTAGTTCTGGTATGAAATCTGGATTTCCCATACGTCGTAACTGGTGTATTTGAGCATGTATGAGCAGAGCCGTAGGTTGAGTTAAGTTATTTTTTTCGGTGGTTTTCTTACACAAATCCAACGGCTAGGATTGTCCAACCAACCTATGCTCATACCAGGTCACGTGGATGGGGAAGACGGATGGCCTGGTGAAATCCCTGATGGCCAGACTGTCGTAGGACCCACTTTGGAGCATGTGTTTCATCCACACCTACCATCCATTTGGTGGCGTGGTCTACCTGATCTTTAGGTCTGCTTCATTTTCATCTCCTGCCTTTAAATAAGCTGGCTAAACAGATGTACTGTGTGAATGAAACGTACGCTGTTTGGCCACTGACGCTGCCATCAGCTAGGTAGCTTGTTGGTCGGTGCTATGTGGACCCCACCATGATGTATGTGTTTTATCCACACTGTCCATCCATTTTGAAAGATAATTTTAGGGACATATGCCAAAAATGAGGTAGATATTAATCTCAGGTGGACCACGCCATGGGAAAGAAAATAGTGATTGAATTTCCACCATTAAAAACCTTCTAGGGCCCACTGTAATGATTATTTTACATATAACCTGTTGATTCGGTCATACGGACCTGGATGAAGGATAAAAATATATATCAGCTTTATCCAAAACTTTTGTGGCCCCAATAAGTTTTTAATGGTGGCCGTTCAATCAACACTGTGCGGTTCACTTGAGATTTGGATCAATCTCATTTTTGGGTTCATATCATGAAATGATATGGAAGAATGGGTGGACGGAATGGATGAAACACATACACCATGATGGGGCCCACAGATGACCGACCACTAGCCATTGGCTAGTGGCAGGGTCCGTAGCCAATCCGTTTCCTAATGAAACACAAACATTCCAATGGGGCCCATGGAGTTTGGCACGTGGGATATGACCAGGTCTCTTCGAAGTGTGCAAATTACGTGCGGCTACAGCCCTACCCAAGAAGGTGTGGCCCTTAATGTCGGGTGCACCTTATATATATATTTTATATCCTAGCCGTTCATCAGTTTTGTTAGATTATTCTAGGATGAGAAATAAAAATTTTAAAACAAATTCAAATCTCTGTGGATGATACCGTACGAAACAGTGGCGATTGACAATTAAAAACATTTTATTAGCCACAAAAGTTTTATATTAAGCTGATATTTGCCTTTTTTTTTCTTCAGTCAGGGTTTTGTGATATTAATAATAGGTTGGATGAAAAATAAACATTATGAAAACAATAGGGTAGGCCTTAGGAATTTTTTAACAGTGTAGCGTTCAATCACCATCTTTCCCTATAGCATGGTCTACTTTAGAATCGGATCTTCTTTATTTTTTTAAGCTTTTGCCGTAAAATGATAAGTAAAAATGGAGGGAGAGCATGGATTAATAATATATACGTCAAGGTGGCCCACGGTAAGGGCCACACCGTCATGGGTGAGGCCAAGACCGCACCTAGTCCGCTACTAGGCTTTCTACATTAGCAGCCGTGAAGCCTTCACGTGTTCTTTTCACGCAGATTGCGTAACGTCGGTTTGCAGGTCCAATCAACCTCTCAAGTCTCAACTCTACCACACGCGTGTTGGGAAAACAAGCCTGTCGGTTTGCCGTTACAATCAACCTCTCACCTCTACCACACACGTGTGGGGAAAACAAACCTGATAAGGATTCAATGTGTATGGATCTGACTGAGCGGTGCATTCTTGATTACCGGGTTAGGTGGACGAGATTGCCTGAACTTCCAACGACAAAAGACTAGGTGGCCCACCGATTATCTTTGTGAGAAATCCACTCCGTACATACGTTAGATCATTTTAGAAATAAGGTTAAAAATAGGTAGATAGAAATCTCAAGTGGACCGCACCGCAAAAACCATTAGAATTGAAAGTCTAATGTTGAAACATTTCTTTCAACCACTAAAGTTTTGGATCGGTTAACATTTTTGTGTTTTTAGTCCTTCGTTGTAGGAATGACTTGAGGAAGGGTATGGATAGCATATTAACCTCACTATGGATTAGGGATATTCAGGCGCCAATTCAATCAAACTTTAGGTCATATGTGTGATTGAGGGCTCATATTTGGATTATAATGCAAAGCTTACCATAATTTGTTCTACTTGACTCAAGTTTGATTGAACTACTAATGTTCCCTGTATTGAGATGGACAGATTGAAGACGGGACAAGATCCAATTATCCTCTCAACCACTCGTTGTGCTCAGCGCTCAACGATCTATAAAAGCATAGGAGTTAGCTCTACCGAATGAATTCTTTTTACCTTATGACAATAGACATGAGTCAATTACAAACTTAAAGAACTTGTTCTTTTAACATGATTTTATCATTATAGTCCAACAATAAAAATATAAAAAGAAAATTATAAGTTGAAAGTGTTCTTTTATTAATGATTTTTACAATAATGATACTCACGATCATCTTGAGGGATGACGATTCATTTGTTGCATAATTGAAACTGATCTTCGTAACAGGACAGTCGTGATATGTGGGATGGTTGTCCATTTGTCGGTCAATTGGAAATCGAGCATTGTGGCAATACGATTGATGGTGGAAGAATGTTCGACAATCTGTTGGTTGCTTAATCAGAACCAAGCTTCATGACCAGAAGAGTGGCGTAATGCCCCGAATTTCAAGAGTCAAGCACGTACTCGATCGTTGATATTATGGATGTCACTTATGCCTTGCGGAAGCGTGATTCAGTCAAACGGCTACCAAGTATATCATAAGTATGTACAAAAGGTAAACTAAATTGTGTATATTATTATTATCTCAAGTGTACAAAACCCAATCCCAAACATACATCCATACATTCAAATAAGTAATAGAGTCCAATACTCAGCTAAGGGACTCAATATACAAGTCTGAAAATATAATGTTTATGAACTAATGTTGATTCTAGTTTGATTATAAGCAATGTCTTTAGTTTTAAATGGTTTGTTGTGACTTAAATTACAATAGATTTGCGATGGCTTTGAGTATTTCCTTTTCATTATATTGATTGTGAAGTTAGGAAGTCATGTTGTTCACCATTACCCCTTAGATATGATTGGATGATGGAATCCTTCCTAATATTCATACATCTTTCAGATTGGTTGTGGATTAGTTTAATTCTGTTGTTTACTTTATCTCAGGGGCATGGTTTTGTGATGGAATCAACTCTAATTCTCATACCTTTCATCTCTTTGAAAACTAGATCAAAGGAAGTTTAGATTGAGTTTTAATGATATATCTTCCAACTGGATGAAAATGAGACTCGAAGTCAAGTTGAGTTCATGAATCAAGTATAGATCTCCCTGATCTCTACAAGTGGATCATCTGAATCCCTAGTTTCCCACCTTTGAATTCGATAAGTTTTAGAGTAATATTTCACTATTATTCTCTCATATTCACTTGGTTTAAATTTCATCTTCTCCTAGTTCTAGTTCTGATTATTTTCATATTGCATACAAGGTTCAATCCCTGTGGATTCGACCTCGATCTTACCGAAATTATTACTACATCACAACCCTATACTTGGGGTGTGAACAGTGTACATACTCATTCAAGGCAACTTTTGAAGTATATATAATGGACTTATCTGGTTTCGAAGTTCAAAAAAATCAAGTTTAATCTTTTGACTCTCTCTCTCTCTCTCTCTCTCTCTCTCTCTCTCACTTCGAATCTCAGCAACGAATTTAGTTCAGTCTTCAAGTTAGACATACAATGACGATTCGGGTATTCGTACATCGAGCGTGTCAGTGTGACGAGACGACATTTGAGGGTATCCTAAAGAGTAATTGTCCAAAATTCTTATTGTACTCCTCGAATTAAATAAGTTTTCTAAATTCCTCTTTATTTAAATTTCTAATTTTCTCATAAAAAAATTTAATTATGAATTTCCATAATTACGGACATCTGTTCAATGTTTGGAAGTGCAAATCTTGGTGTAGAATTTTGAATTTGAAAATTCATTATTTTGCACTTGCTAAAATATTCATAAACAAGATAATAAATTTATCGTAGGATTCAAAACTTAGACTCCACAAATATAATATTTTCACATCTTATTTCTTCATTTGATCCACCATGTAGCACATCAAATATCCAACCATTATCGTGTACCTTAAATTCAAACTATCCAATTATTCGTACAATGACAATTAATAATAATTTTCATTAAAAAACAACACTGATTAATCAGCAAACAGATTCTCTGATCAATATTATCCTGTTATCATAGCAACCTGCATCTAGTCAAACTATTTTTAGCATTTTGGATGTAAAGTACATGACGCGACACGTGTACCTCAACTGCATTATAATAAAACATATAAAAGAGAGATGCTCACATCAACTGATTGGACGGCTCATCTATTCTCCAACTACGGAACAATTTCCATCCTATCATCAAGTGGGCCACTTGAAATTTTATTATATTAGCGGATATCTATTGTTTTCTAGGTTGAGGCCACTTATCGTACTGAGTAAACTCAGTTGGGCCCACCGTGAATGTATGTAGTCTATCCACGCCGTCCATCCGTTTTTTCAAGTAATTTAAGGGGTTGACCCTAAAATTGAAGCATATCCAAAAATCAAACAGATCATACCACAGTAAACAGTGGGAATAATGATTTCCACCGTGGAAACCTTGCTAGGCCTCAAAGTGATGTTTATTTGTCATCCACCCTCTTCATAAGATCATACAGGCATGGATGAATGGAAAACATAAAAATAAGGTTGATCCAAAACTTATGTGGCCTCGAGAAGTTTTCAACGATAGATGTTCAATTACATTATTTCCTGCTGTGTGACCATTTGAGTATTGAATATGCTTCATTTTTAGGTTCAACCCCTGAAATTATCAGATAAAATATATGAACGGAGTGGATCAAATACATAAATCATGTTGAACCTCGTACAGTTTACTCAGCACGCAATCCGCTTCCGTGATGACTGATGAGCAGCATGTGAACCCTCGTCACGACGGACGCGGATTGCATACGACCCCCCAGCTCTCCGGACCCGAATGGGCAGTTCTGGGGGGACCACAATGTGATGTATCGGGTTATCCACGCCGTCCATCCTTCCTCTCAGATCATTTCAAAGTATAATAACAAAAATGAGGCAGATCCAACGCTCAAGTGTACCACACCAAACAATAAGCTTAGTTGCATTAAATGTAAGGGTTCATATGAGCGTTGGATCTGCCTTTTTTTTAATTGTACCTTAAAATGATTCGAGAGGAGGGATGGACGGCGTGGATAAACCGATACATTACAGTGGGCCCGCCCACAGAACTGCCCGTTCGGGGCTAGAGACGGGCGGGCGTAGGACGCAATCCGCGACCCTTTATGAGTCGGACCTATTGTACGGTAACCGCCCGCTGTGAGCATTTTTTTTCACGTGAGGAAAGTGGAAATTGAAAAGGCACCGTACGGAAAGTGGATTGCGTCCTGCCGCCGCTAGACAGACTCGGTGCAGGCAGGGCTATGTGGGACCCATTGTGATGTATGGGTTTTATCCATTCCGTTCATCCAGTTTTCCAAAATTATTTTAGGATATGAACGCAAAAACGTGGTAGATCCAAGGCCCTTGCATCGTGGTTATTGAATATCCACCGTTAAAAAATTCACGAGGGCTATAGAAGTCTTGGATCAATCAGACATATACGCTTTCCTTTCATCCAGATTTTTTTTTGCCTTATGAGCAGGTTGGATGGTAAATAAACATCACGGTGGACCCTTGGAACGTTTCAATGGTGGATATGATTATCACTACTACTTCCTATGGTGTGGTCCACTTGAACCTTCTGTCTGCCTCATTTTTTTTTTCAAATTTTAAAACGATATGAAAAAATGGATGAACTGCGTGGATAAAACCCATACATCAGAGTAGGTCCCACAGAGATCTGCCTGTCCCAAGTCCGTCCAGCGGGGCAGGACGCAATCCCCTTCCCACCGTAAGATGACACGTGTATGGTAAGGTTAGGAATTCACCGCCACAGGCACGATATCGTATCTTCTTCAACGTTCCCATCGTCGGTCTTTTCTACCAGGTTTGCTAATCCTACACGCTTTATCTCTAAACGCTTGCTAGCTGCATATATCCGCGCACCGGATTCGGGTCCACAAGATCCGAGCCTCTCATCAGGCCTGTCTCCTAATGATATGAAATATGGATTGGAAGGACCAACATCACGGATGAATCTGAGCATGAAATATGAACCGTTGGTTGAGTTCATTTCGGTCGTCTATTATTTTGCTCAATGCTGAAGTTTCAATCGTCTAACTAACCAATTTTGAAACTACGTCACATCGAGAGGTACTGGATCCATTTAAATGTTTACACGTGTCCCTTACCCCATGTTTGTTGCGAAGAAGGTTGGCGAGAATTACAAGAAAACGTCTCTATCCAAACCGGCACGTGGAAGGAAAAAACGCCCGACCAGCTTTACTTTTTGGGAGCGAACAGGTGAGACCTGGCCTAACCTAAGACAGTGCGGCCCTTACCGCCACCTTTATGAATGTATTCTGTATCCACACTGTCCATCCGATTTTCCAGATCATTTTAGAGCATGAATCATGAAATATGGTAGATCCAACTCTCATTTGGATCCTACTCAAAGGAATAGTGGTGATTGAACGCTCTACCATTAAAATACTTCTTAGGTGCAACTTAATGTCTCCATAGTAATTTTACATCCAATCTTTTGATAAGGTCACATGAGCTTGGATGAAGGGAAAAATCAAATATCAACTTGATCCAGAACTTTAGGGTCTCGTTTATAATCAATCACCAATGTTTTTAATGGTATGGTCCACTTGGTAATTGTATCTTCCTCATTTTTTAGATAATGCCCTGAAATGATCTGAAAACAACGGATGGACGGTGTGGATACGGAATACATACATCAAGGTGGGGGTACACGGTAAGGTCTGCACCGTCTTTGGTTAGTCCGGGTTTCACCTAATCCGCTGCCTGCTCCCTCGAGCTGTACTGGGACTCTCAGGGCATCTCAGCAGCGGTTCAGGTGTTACGCGGGTGATACTACCGTAGTAGGTGTTTCCTGAATGTAGGGCCCACTTTGAAATATTTCTTATATATCAAAACTGTCAATCAGTTTTTTCATTTCATTTTAGTATTTGAAAAAAAAAATGAAGTAGATCCAACTCTCAAGTAGTACACACCACAGAAAACAGTAGTCATTAATAATTAAAAAGCTTTTCGTGGGCCACAAAACTTTTGGATCAAGCTGATATTTGTTTTTTCCTTTCATTAAGGTCTTATTAACATTATCAACAGGTTGGATGGTAAATGAATATTAGTGTAAGCCTTAGTAATTTTAATGGTGGGTGTTCAATGAATGGTGCCTGATGATTGGTGGAAGTTTCTTGAACCAGAAAATCTAGCACGTCCTCGTTATGAAGAATGAGAATTAGAAAAGGATAATATACAACCAATAATCAGAATGCATGTGTGACCACCCAGTGAATGGGCCGGCTTTACTTTTGGAGTCCGGATCCTCTGTTATCTGGGGTCACCCTAAGGGCCCGTTTGGCCGGTCGGATTGGATGGTATTGGAAGGGATTGGAAGTTAAATCACGGGATTGGCCTCGCGTGCCAAACAGAGTTGGTGATCTGATCCCAATCCCATGCATCTTAAGATAATCCACTGACAACACCATCGTTACCTTTAAATCTCATCCAATCCACCTTAATCCTTTCAAATTTGCCTGACCTGTTTGGTTTGAAGGATTGGAAAGGATGGGAAGGTTTGATCTTGGGATTGGTCAGGCGTGCCAAACAGGCTAGATCTAGCAATCCAGGGATATAGCAATCCCATGGATCGGAAGACAATCCACTGACAACACCATCATTACCTAGAAATCCATGCCATCCACCCTAATACCATTCAATCCCTTCCAATCCACCCGGCCAAACGGGCTATAATGGTTTGGCGTCCGGAGCTTTATTTTGTTTTCTATTTTTTTTAAAGTGAGTGGTGATGTGGACCAGTGAGGATTAGGGTAACAGGAAATCACGGTTGACCAGATAACGTAGGATCCCAACTCTTACTTTTGAGGGTAGATCACATTCAGCAAGGGACCTCCTCGTGAAGATCTACTATTGAGCTTGCAAATGGGCTGAGCTGGGAATTTGTTGGAGCTTGCATTCTGAACTGATTCAAAGCCCATCATGCATGGATATCAATTTCCTGCCACATCTGCTAAAAGGAGCCCATGCAACAATATTTCTATGTGACATTCTAGGGTTACTGAGGATCAACCCCCACCGTTGAAATCTTCTTAAGGCCCACCAAGTTTCGCACAGACTGATTTTTCATTGCACAAGCTCATGTATAAGATAATGGCATCCATCATGTATAGCAGCTGATAGTGGAAACGTACATCATTTCTCTATAGTAGGGTAGTTTCACAATTAAGGCTGTACATCCAGTCGGGCCTATTATGGATAGCTTTTGTTTCCAAAATGACCAAATAAATACTCCAATCCATCATGTTTCTTCACTTTCTTGAGTGAATGTTTGATATTTAATTAATCGTGTTTGTTTGTTATTGTTATTTCAGATTTACTGATCTAACGACTTGGATTGCTTGATCATATGGATGGTCCCAAATGATATGTCGCCCTCTATGCGCTATTGAGGAGATGACTCTATCTCTACTATATTTTCTCACTTAAAAGATTAGACAGGTATCTAACTATCTTATGGTTGTCATCCATCATGGCCTTGTTCTATGGTTATATTCTCGTAATTGTTCGCCAAGGTATGACAACCGATTGTTTATTTATCCGACATCACTTCTCCTTTATTATCTTAGGGTTTATTTGTTAACACTGAATTTTTATACTTAGAAATTTGAAATATGTTCCATGTTTAGTAATGTTTGTTAACGCGGAAGAAGGAAAGTGCTAAGAGCTTAATGGGGAATCAAGAATTCACTAGCCTATAAACACTAATAAATTGCATCAAGTAATATTCCAGTGCAACTAGGCTTGGAGTCTGTTTGGTTCTTGAAAGCCCTTGTAAATAGGGTTCAAGGGGTAATTATGATAAAATTCAGGTATTTGAATTTAAACGGAAATACATTGTTGTTTCCGTCAATCGGGAAAAGCGATTTCCCATAGCTTCTTCCAAAGTCTTCAGAAACTTCTCCTTTTCACTTCCATTGGTGCAAGAATCTATATTCTTGGCGAATCCGGATCCTATGCTTGCTGTAAATAGTAAGCTTTTGTTTTCCTAATTGTGATTGGTAGTATATTAAATGTAATATATGATTATGTGGCCCAATTAAATTATAACTAACAAGAATTTTCAATTTGTGACAAGATGTGGATTTGAATTCTTGGCATAAATATGCTGGGGCAAATAATGAGATGTGTTTTCTTATTCATGTTATTATGTCTACATGCGGGAAATTCACAGCTATTAGAAAACTGATCGTCTTTTTCTCTCTTTCTCCTTCCTCCATCTCCCTGGCTGTTCTTGAAAAATCAACACAGTTAAATGATTGAGTTTGTATCGTCCGATCAGCCTATTTTTGGACCAGGTCACATCGAGAGGGCCATTTAGATGAGTGATTGTAAATCTTTACACGTGCCCCTTTTCACATGTTTGTCGTGATGAGGGTTGGCGTGAATAACAAGAAAACCTCTGCTATAGTCGACACGTGAAGGAAAAACGCCGGACCAGCTTTACTCTTTTGAATAGTACGGACTCTGTGCAGCTTTTCACGAATTTGTGTTACCTTGGTATTACGGGTGCACAACATAAAACTGGTAAAATCGTGGAACTGTACCGGAATGATCAAATAGTCCGGTTTGGTACAGTTCGATTTCAATTTAGTGTCATGTAGAGCCGAACTGCAACGTGAACCGAACCGTGGACCCTAACTATGGATCCGAACCGTGGATTCGAACTTATGTTTAAAACAAAACAAAAAAATCATCTCTCTCTCTCTCTCTCTCTCTCTCTCTCTCTCTCTCTCTCGCCATATCTCTCTTTCTCACCATCTCCCTCTCTCTCGCCATCTCTCTCTATTTGCATGTGGCTGCCCAGGCCCTGCCCACTCTCGCTGTCTCTCACTCTCTCTTGCCGTCTGCGTGTGGCTACCCAGGCCCCTGCTCTCTCTCTCTCTCTCTCTCTCTCTCTCTCTCTCTCTCCCATCGCCGGTCCGCCACGGCAGCTCTCTCACTATCTCTCTTTTTCTCTCTCTCATACCAATTGGGCTGCATTTTAAAAAGCCTGTGGAACAGAATCGATTTTCACGGTCCAGTTCTGGTTTGGTTCTATGGTGCAAATGGTCTGGCTCCGATTCCGAAAATCCTAGAACCGTTAGGAGCAATTCGGTTCCGATTTCACCCCAGAACAACCGAACCAACCCGTGTGCACCCCTACCTAGTATCACCTTAGTTGGTGTTTCCCTGACTGTTGGGCCCACCTTGATGTATTTGTTGTATATCCATGTCGTCCATCAATTTTTTCAGATAATTTTATGACGTGAACCCAAAAATTAAATAGATCCGATTTTAAAGTGAACCACACCACAGGAAGCAATGGTCATTGGTCATTGATCATTAAAAACAATTTGTGAGCCACAAAAAATTTGGATCAAGCTGATATTTATATTTTCCCTTCATTCATGTCCGTGTAATCTTATCAATAGGTTGGATGCTAAATAAACATTACTCTAATCCCTATGACGTTTTTAATGGTGGGCGTTTAGTGACAGTTGTTTACATGGTATGGTACACTTTAGATTTGGATCGGCTTTATTTTTGGGTTTACGCCCTAAACTTAATCGAAAAAACTGATGGACAGCGTGGATATACAACACTTACATCAAGGCGGGCCCCACGGTCAAGGAACACCTAGGTAACACCTGATCCAGCCCCAGCATGCTCACACGTGCCAAAGACAAGCGCCTTACACGTGGCGATATGATAAACTGATGTAGAGCGGGTCACGGACAGTTTTATGGCCAAGATGGATTAGAAAAGGCCCGGTCGACGACAGAAGACGACAGAAGTGATCCGGACCGTCAGACCTTAAATCAGGCATATCTCACAATCCAGAATAAGTTATCGGGAGTAAAATATATGATTTTGGGGTAAAACTATTTATAGTAAGTTGCGGATTCTATGAGTTTTAGTTACAGTGTGATTCTGAAATTTCTCTCATTATCTCTATTTAAAGGGTTGTGAATTCATTTATTTCATTTATCAATTAATTTTGAATTTTATAGAATTTATTTTCTATTTTCTTGTTCTTTTCCCCGTGGATTCAAAGAGTTTGAAACAGTTATCCCCTTTAAGGATGATGGTGGAAGACTCGTCCTCAGGACTTTCCTACGTCTTAGAAGACGTGCGAATATCCCAGACATTCATCCAGGATGAATGGTGGAAGTTTCTCGACCCAGAAAATCTAGCATGTCCACTCATTATGAAGATGGGCAATAAGAAAAGGATAATATACAACCGGTAATCAGCTTGTGGCCCACCTAGCGAGTGGACCAGCCAAACTTTTGAGTCTAGAGCACATTCAGCAAGGGACCTCCTGTTGACTACGGTGCAACTTGCGGATGGGCTGGGCTGGGTATTTGTTGGAGCTGTTTCAAAGCCCAGCATGCACCTCACCTGCTAAACAGTGGCGATGGAACCCCCACCGTTGAAATCATCTTGAGGCCCACCAAATTATTTTTGTGTTTCTTTGTGTTTCCCTTATTCATGGCAGAAACCACATTTATAACTGAGTTGGATGGCACGTAAAATTCATGGTGGGTCAAAAAGGTTGCAATGATAGGCGTCCTAACCTCACTGGATCCTGTGATGTAGCTATGTGAGTTTTAAATCTATCTCGATTTTAGGCTAACGTACGTTCTAATATAAGCTCGTGGGCCCAATAGATATCTTGTAGGTCCTACGGAGTTTTCATTGCACAAGCTCATGTATAAGAATTTGGCGTATCCTTCGTGTATGCTAGCTGGTAGTGATGAGGCCATCTTGTCCTCCACTCTTGGAGCAACGGATGGCAAACCTGTAAGAATTTGGTGGGTCTTATTGATCAACGGTATGAATTGTCCTAAGGATTGGATAATGAAATTGGAAGTACCAGTCGACTCCACCAAGTTGTGATGCATCTAAAATTGTGTAATGTGTGGTGCGCTAAAACTGTGTCTCAGATATAATTTTCTAATGAGACTGTGATTACCAAATGCATGTGTAGCCTTATCTAGAGGAGTTTCAATGGGTTCCAAACTCCTCAACCCTCTAAACTATATAAACAAGGTTGGGTCTCCAACCTTACATAGACTAGTCTAGCCATCTATTCAGCTCATTGATCTTCATAATAATTTACCTTCACGGGACCGCTGAGCATTAGGCGAGTTGTACCCATTTATTTTCAAGGATAAAATCCAAGCGTAGCTAAAATCACAGGCCTAAAAGAATAAAAATATGCATGGTAGAGCCGTCTCTCTAGTGGGGTAATATCACGATTATAGATATAGTATGTGGTTTGAAAATGGCCAAATAGACACTCCAATCCATCATGTTTCTTCACTTTCTTGACTGAATGTTTGATATTTAATCGTTTTTATTTGCTCCTGTTCTTTCAGATTTGCTGATCAAATGACTTGGATTGCTTGATCATATAATGGTCCCAAAAGATACATCGCCTTCTTCATGCGCTATTGAGGAGATGACTCTGTTGTATCCGGCTCTTCCGACCCTACTATATTTTCTTGTTTAGCAGGGTTGAGAGGAATATTATCTTATGGTGGTCAGCATCATCATGACCTTGTTCTGTATCTATATTCTCGTAATTGATTGGCAAGGTCTAACAACTATTATCTATTTATTTGATATCACCCCTCTATTATCTGAGCCTATAAACACCCACAAATTGCACCAGGTAGTGTTCCAGTTCAACTAAGCTTATGTTGTTGTTACGAGAAAATTACAGAGAAAAGCATGGATACCTGAGCAAATACCTAAATTTTTAATTATAATCAACATATGTAACAGTCTATTATGTAATACACTGACTATGTAATATTCTATTGTATTGCACGTCTGTGAGTTATGTGCCCTTGTTGCCGGTCCACAACCAAGATAAAACAAGGGTTGCTTCAGGTTGGCAATCGATGTGGAACCCATGCCATAAATTTCATTAACCTCAACAAATATAGGTGCATTCCTATCGTGCCTGTAACTCAAAGTGAAGTGCCCAAATTGTGGACCCTACCTTGGTATGTTGTAAAAATCATTGGCCCTACTGCCATGTGAAATAAAAAATTACACTAAAACTATGGTTTTGTTAGCTGATTGGTGATCATGAGCATCTAATGGATCATTAAAGTGATGGAAGGTTATGAGTCAAGAGTTCATTTAGCATTATTTTCAAGTGGGTCACACATCGCATTGGTGAACAGGCATTAGATTGGATGGTTTGCATTAATCAAATGGGTATCAGGTGGGCACCACAGAGGTGTGGTTCATACAATTATTTTTGTGCCTCAGGATTACCATACCACCTCTACTCAAAAGAGGTATATGCAACAATAGTTCCTCACCCTGGAGACAATGGAATCTGGGAGAGAATCCTTCAAGAGATCTATCTTATTATAAAAGTGGTTATTTGGTTATTTCAGCTTATGTCGTTGGTTCAATCAGGGATATGATTACAAGAACCGTTCGCATGTTGCAATCCCGGTACAAAGAAAGGAATTATTATGACGTCCTAAATTTCACACTAGGTTTGATGTTTAGCCCTGTTATTATATATGATTTAGTTGACTATTCATTATAAAATAAAAAGTCATACTTTTCAAAATTGTTGAAAAGTGGACAACAAGTATAGCCTTAGTTTGAGATAACCAGTGAAGGGTGAACGGTGTTTCATTGAAGTGATTCCAATCGGAAAGAGCAGCAAAATTACTTTCGTCCAAAATTCATTTCATAAGAATAATCTAAGCTATGATAAGGAAGATGCTAACTGTTGACTAAAATTGTGTGTTGATTTTGTGTACAGAGTGGATGATGCTGCAAAAACTTTAGGCCCATTTTTAACAAGTGAAATGATGTCCAGTTGAAATTGTTCTAATTTCATTGGATAACTTATCAAATTATCTAACTAGTAAAAATAATAATAAATAAATAAAAAGATATGGGTGTTTAGTGCCAATCGAGGTGCACAAATGACACTCCGGATCAACCTCTTGAAGGCCTCCATCATCTATAAATAACCCATGGGGAATCCCATTTGCATGATCCAGGATCATTTCCTCTATTTTCTTAGTACTCGAAGCTGAAGAGCGAGAGCTCGTACTGCTCGTGCTCCATTCCCACAACAGCTGCTCGTACTCCATTCCACTCCATAGCTCCAGCACACATCTTCACTTGGGAGTTCCAACGCTCTCATCATCTCAGTTATTCTACAACAATGCGGTGATCGGCAGGTTTCATACAGCAGTTGAATGAGACATGTAGTACACGTGATCAGTCCATGCAATCTTGCCTTCATATGAGTCCTTTGTGATCAAGACTGGCCATTTTATTTCACAGATGGCGCTGGCCTACTTCTCCTTAATTGATGTTGTCCATGATGGCCCACCTCGCTAATTAATGCTGAATGCCTATCATAGTGCATCTACTTGAATCAACGGCTATCCAAGGCCTCCAACGGATGTCTCTCCACCATACAATGTGTATTTACCCAGAACCTCCGAACCTATTTATGGCCCAAGGCCCATCTACTACCCATGGCCTACATTTTTGGCCCACGACCCATCTGCAGAACACAGCCCGTTTACATAACCACAGCTCGATCCACAGCCAATAGCCCATTTACATGGTTCACAACTGACGCAGGAAGGACGTGTAGAGATAGAGCACCGTCAGAGATGCCTCAAATCACGAAGAAAAATATAAATTAATTCTAAAAATTTTGAAATAATTTTATCGATGATAAAAAAATAATAATAATAAAGCTACGAACCATAGGGAGAAGTTTCAGAATTCAAGTACAACTAAAACTCACTAAAATGGTGACTTACTATAAATAGACGATCATTATTTCTACTAGAGCACATAGTTTTTGCCAAATCATGACGTTCTCCAAATTTTTGTAAGCACATTTCACGTTGGACACAACTCTTAAAGCCCAACATACAAAGAATAACAATCAAACTAAAACTTACTAAAACTAGTAAAAATGAAAATAAACAAGATTTCGATCGTCGATCTGATGGAATCTCACGAATTCGGCATGGGCAACCCAGCATAGCAGGGTTGGGTGGCTAAATTAGCTCACCCTACCCCAAAATCATATATGGTACATCTGATAACTCATTCCGGTTTGCGAGATACGTCCGTTTTAAGTTTTGATGGTCCAGATCACCTCCATCTCTGATTGGGCCTCTTCTAGTCCATCTTAGCCATGAAATTATTCATGACCTGCTCTACATCTACAACCCACTTGACTGGCCCATAGCCTGTTCAGTGGCAAACGGCCCATGGCCCACCCATTTGGCTAGCCCATAGCCCATTCAATGGCAAACGGCCCCTTTCAAGGCCCACCCACTTGGCTGGCCCATAGCCTGTTCAATGGCGAACGGCCCCTTTTCATGGCCTGCCCACTTGGCTAGTCCATAGCCTCTTCAATGGCTAGCTGTCCCTTTCATGGCCCGCAGCCCATTCCTTTGGCCCATGGCCCATTATATTATCCCACAGCTCACTTGCTACTACCCAGTTTATTTGATTAGTTTGCATGCTAATGACTTATTTAGCGTGATTATTATTCATATGGATATCTCTAATCTATAAATTCACATACATGCTTGCCGCATGCATCACCTCCATTCATACGCATTATCAGATATTGACACCTCATCGTATGATGATAGCCATGCTGTAAGGTAACGGTTTCATGAGAAACTACACCCGTACAATTGTACTTTATTATAATAAAGCTCGTTGAATCATGTAAATCTCTGCGTATCATGATTTAGTTATTTCCTATACTAGTTGACGTAAGAGAGGGTCACGGTCAGTTATACGGTAGATCAGGAAAGGTTTGGTCGACAACAGAAGTGATCCGAACCGTTGCACTTTAAATCAAGCGTATTTGGCAATCCGGAATGAGTTATCATATGTAAAATATATGATTTTGGGGTAGAACGAGCTACTTTAGCTAACTAACCCCCCTATGTCGGGTTACGCAAGCCGGATTTGCGAAATACTCCCATATCAACAGTTATTTCCGTATTTTAATTCCGTTTTTACTATAAATAGTAAGTTGTAGTTTGATTATAACTCTTCATCCGTTGGGCTTTAGGAGTTGCGCTCAACATGAAAAGAGCTTAGAAATATTAGGAGAACAGCTTAGTGAAGCCAAACAGGACACTTACTATTTTTGGCCAAATAGGACACTTACAATCATTGTAGATACCAAGTTCACTATACTAATTGCAGCGGTAACATTATCCACAACTACTGCCATTGCATATAGTAGAGATTGTTTCAGCACAAAGAGATAAGGGCTTTCAGAGCCACGACCATTAGCATCGTGAGATGGAGGAGAACCACCAGCATACTTCTAACATGTCAAATCTGACTTGAAAATCAGCCTAGTGTCTCATCACTCAAGTCCTAAGTGTATTTTGAATATGGACGGTTAACATTTTTCCTGACCATATTACTTTTATCATAAACGTGTGGCCCACCAAAGACTCCACAGCCAGATGCATTCACATGACATGTACCCCAAATCCAAACCATCCAAAAGAAAGGACAATAGCAGATGGGCTATGGCCCCGAATTATACTGAAAACATGATGGTACCTGTTGATGTATACATTTATATGGACAGCAAAAGTTGAAGTAGTAAATTGGCAAAATTTTAATAAAGAATGTCCACTAATCAGAGAAGAGTCTCCGATCAATGTGATATCGAGTACAAAACGAATACATCGCACTGTTCGAACGGTTTGGATTTGAAATACATGTCACGTATTCACAGGCAGACATCTCACGTGTTTGTGCCCCAACGTCAATTTTATAGAATGTAGATTTTCTTCTATGCGTCCAAACCTTGAATTATGTGAGACCTATCATAATGAGAAATTTCCTAAAAAGAGAACTTACAATTAGAGGTGTACACGAGCGGAGTTAGCTCGGTGACTCGCTCGACTCGACTGAGATTGAAACTCTGTTTGAACCAAGTCGAGCTATTTTTTAAGAGCTCGGAACATTTCGAGTCGAGTTCGAGCTAGACCTAGCTCAACTCAACTCGACTCAGTATTGAGCTCGACTTCGATCGAGTTTCAAGTGAATATATAAAGGTTTAAAAAAAAAAAAAAAAAAAAAAAATCAGCATTCACCCGACCTAACCCATTTCACCCAACCCAGCAACCCTAACCCATTTCTCCATCCCTTTCGCCCAAATCGCCCGACCCTAACCCATTTCTCCCTCCCTTTCGCCCAAATCGATCGTCCGTTCGCCTAATACTCTCGCCGTTCTCCACTGCCCGACGAAATTCCTTCTTCCGACGTCTATCCGGGCGATCTCCTCTCCCAAAGTGAGTCCTCTCCTCCACTCTGTCCATTTTTTAGGCGAGTAGCGTCCGTCTGAGTAACGGAACACATCCGACCAGCGACCATTGGCCGGACGAACTCATCCGACCAGCGACCACTGGCTTGATGAACTCAAACTCCACTCGAAAACTCAGCTCAAACTTGGCTCGAACTGGACCGAGCTGCTAGCCAAGCCAAGCACGAGCTGTTGTTCCAAGCTCGAAGGCCGAGCCGAGCACAAGCTGAGACTCAAGCTGTCCGAGTCGAGCACGAGCTGAGATTCAAGCTGTCCGAGTCGAGCACGAGCTGGGCAAAGCTCAGCTCGGCTCGACTCGTGTACACCTCTACTTACAATAGATGACAATGCTTATAAAAAAGGAAACGAGGGACGACCATTCAAAAACCTTCAAAATCACCAAGTAATTCACATAGTGGTTGGATCTGCTTGACTTTTGAGACGGGTGACCCTTATGGACGGTTTGGATTCCGTAAGGGAGCATTTGGCACAGGTATTAGATGGGATAAAATTGCATTTGGTCGTATGCAATTCCATCCAGCAATTGGAGAGGATGGAAAGGTTGGGATTAGGTGGGATGGACTTGCATTTGGTCCCATGCAGGATTTCCGTGAATTTTGAAATCCATACACATGGGCCCCACATTGATGCATGCGTTTATCCATGCCATCCATCTATATACACCGTTTACGTGCACGTGACATTCTAGTTATATATGTGTACAAGTGAAGGACTGTTGAGTCGTAAATATTGCATATTTATACTCTCAATTAGCATCATATGAGCAGAATAAGTGTTAGAAAATCAACGGAATAAGATCAAAATCAATGTATCCATCTCTTGTATGTTTTTCATGCTCTGTGTGCTAATTAAATGATTTTATGTTGCAGATTGTGCAATGGATGATGGAAGAATAGTTATAAGAAGAGTTGACGATTCAGATCGTCCGATTAGAAAGCCAAGACATAAGGAAATGAGCTAAATGGTCAGATTGTGAGTATCAGAGATCAGGGAGTCATATGGTGTGTTACGTGCGAAACCAAGTGATGAGACGAACTTTGTACGACTCAAATAGTATATTGAAGATGATGAAGGGTTTGGATTGGTAAAAGGTACGAAGAACCAAAGCTGTGGGGAGGTGTACATGCGAGATTTGACAAATTTTCAAATCTATCATAGGTACTACGGAAATTTTTATTTTAAAAAAAAAAACAGAATGAATTTTAAGTCAATTTTGGTCATTTCATATTAAGCATGTGGGGCCCAGTTTAGTTAATTAGAACCGCCCATATTGAAGTGAATGCTAATAAGAGGTATAATATGAAGTTTTAAAAAATTCGAAGTTTCTGACGAGCTGTAAGATCAAGAAAATTACATACATTTTTTATCAAAGTCTGGGATCGGTAGACATTGTTTGGATAGGCCAACGGTCCATTTGGGTAAAGACAATGTTAGGAATCCAATAAAAGGATCAGATCTTAATAACTATATCATGTGGGGCCCATACACATATTGTGTGACTTTCCAAAGGTAGGATGGTTGGTGAGGTAACTAGGTAGGTGGTTGGTGTGTGAAATACACAACCGCATACAAGGCGTTTCTGTGGGGGAAGTTTTAACGGTGGACATCTTCCACTGTAGTCGGCCCATTGGATTTTGGATTCTCCTCATTTTTGGGTCCAACAATTAAAATAATCTAGGGTATCGGATGGATGGCATGGATATTACATATACATCAAGGTGTGACCCCACACTTACTCTTATGCGACCAAAGCATGTGAAGGCCAATTGTTACGTAAACAGAAACCAATCATATTCTTTAGGATATCCTCCAACAACCTATAAAGAGAATAGAGCACGAACATTGAATGGGAGCTCTCAAGTTTCATGGTTTTAGAAATTATTATTTTTTTTACAAGTTATACACACACACACACACACACACACACACACACACTTTTGGGAAAAGAATGACGTAAAATTCAGATTTGCTTCAAAAACTTTTGAGTATCTTAATTTATTACAATTTAAGTTCTAATTATGTTGAATGCTTTCTATTTGCTTTCTATTTTCAATTTGATTATGTTTTTTTAATTCCCTTTATCCCAAGCTAGAAGAGAAGCACATGGGCTTAATGATTCTTTAGTTATAATAATTAACTATTTTGAATGATGAGATGAATAGAGTATGCATGTTATCAATTATTTAGGCTTAGGTTTTTTATCCATCATGTGAGATCCATATAGTGAATGCTTAGGCTTAATTTGGATCAATAAGATTTCTTAGATGGGAGATATTCTTAACTTGTTATATTATTTAATTCATTACCTCATGGATATTGAATGCTTATAATCACTGGCGCTTGAGGATATATTTTAATGGTGTTAATCCATGATTCTCTAATCTCTTATGTCATTTACTCAAATAATCAAGTTGTTTTATTTTTTGATTAGGCCAACCATAGTGCTCGCATTCTAATTGTGTTATCAAAGTCATCATAATTAATGGATTATTAATCTATGTGTGGAACTTTGAAGTTTGGGTGTCTGTAATTTAATTAAATTCCACTTCAAAGTTATACTCTCAAAATCATTGCATCCATTTATTTAGAATTTTTATAGGTCTGTTTCTATTATTTAGTTTTGCGTTTGATTTTTCTCTCTTAATCCATCTCCCTGTGTGATTGACCTTATGCTCACAGGATACTACTTGTAAACCTCTACAGTTGGAGAAATAAAACAATGACATTTGTTGTGAATTTGGTCTGTTGATTACAAATCAATTTTATAGTCCACCAAACATGATTTTACTTAATCTGATGTTTTCCATAGCAAAAATTTTATCCCAAATATGGGATTGGATGGCTATAATAATATGTTATTTCCAGACATACAATTATTGTACAATAATATCTTAATCTCATCTAATACAATTCAATACTTCAATTCACGGACCAAACACGCCCCAAACAGACTAGTGGCTACCCAACTTACATTATACAAGAGCATGACTTCGATGTGATCCTGGAGCCAGGGATGCGGGCGAGACCTATATATATATATATCCACACTATTAATCTGTTTTTTCAGCTTATACATGGTCCAAAATATTAAGTAGATACAAATTTCAGATGGACCACACTACAGGAAACATTGGTGATTGAACGCTCACCATTAAAACTTATTACGGTCCACCATCATGTTTATTGACCATCTAACATGTTGATAAGTTCATACAGACCTGGATGAACGGAAGGAGATAAGTTCATACAGACCTGGATGAAAGGAAGAACAAAAAAAAAAAAAAAAAAAACCAAATATCATCTCCATCCATTACTTTTGTGGCCCACAAAAGGTTTTTGTAGTCAATAACCACTGTTTCCTCTGGATTTGATTTTGCCTCATTTTTACTATGTGGGCCGTAAGGTAAGGGTCCCACCAACATTGCTAGTTCCTGGGTAACAGGGAAGCGGCGCTTAATATATAAAGAGAGCCGATTGTATGTGCCCGGGCATAAAGCTATACCTTTGCCCGGGGCTGTGTGGGGCCCACAGAGATGTCTATGATAAATTCATTATGTCCATATGTTTTTAAGACCCAAGGAAGATAGGAATCTAAAAATCAGGCTTATCCAAATCTCATGTGTGCCATATACAAGAAACAGTGGAAACTGAATGCCTGGGGTGATAGAAGATTTGTATGAGGATGACAGTTGTTCCTATTGTTTATCTGAGTGGTAATACTCGTATGAACGGTTTGGATGACATATAAACATCATGATCAGCTCAAGGAAGGTTTCACTGGTGGACCTTTTTGTTCCCACTGTTTCATTTTTAGTGGCCCACCTGAGTTTTGGATCTGCCTGAGTTTAAGTATTCTATCCTACTGTGGTCTTTAAAAACAGATGAACGGAGTGGATTTCTCACGGACATCTCTGTGGGACCCACATAGCCCCGGGCATAGATATATGCTTGGAGGATGCAGTTTTCCAGGCGTTCCTTTTCACCAGGTTTGCTAATCCTATACACTGACATAGATTCAGATATCCGTCGACAAGATCCGATCCCACGGATCCTATTCGCACGTCAGATTTCTACTTCTGGTGTGAAATCTGGATTTCCCGTACATCCTAGCTGGTGTATTTGAGCATGTATGAGCAGAGCCGTAGGTTGAGTTAATTTATTTTTTTTCGGTGGTTTTCTTACACAAATCCAACGGCTAGGATTGTCCAACCAACCTATGCTCATACCAGGTCACGTGGATGGGGAAGACGGATGGCCTGGTGAAATCCCTGATGGCCAGACTGTCGTAGGACCCACTTTGGAGCATGTGTTTCATCCACACCTACCATCCATTTGGTGGCGTGGTCTACCTGATCTTTAGGTCTGCTTCATTTTCATCTCCTGCCTTTAAATAAGCTGGCTAAACAGATGTACTGTGTGAATGAAACGTACGCTGTTTGGCCACTGACGCTGCCATCAGCTAGGTAGCTTGTTGGTCGGTGCTATGTGGACCCCACCATGATGTATGTGTTTTATCCACACTGTCCATCCATTTTGAAAGATAATTTTAGGGACATATGCCAAAAATGAGGTAGATATAAATCTCAGGTGGACCACGCCATGGGAAAGAAAATAGTGATTGAATTTCCACCATTAAAAACCTTCTAGGGCCCACTGTAATGGTTATTTTACATATAACCTGTTGATTCGGTCATACGGACCTGGATGAAGGATAAAAATATATATCAGCTTTATCCAAAACTTTTGTGGCCCCAATAAGTTTTTAATGGTGGCCGTTCAATCAACACTGT
The DNA here is from genome assembly GCF_029962835.1 of Magnolia sinica. Taxonomy (NCBI): domain Eukaryota; kingdom Viridiplantae; phylum Streptophyta; class Magnoliopsida; order Magnoliales; family Magnoliaceae; genus Magnolia; species Magnolia sinica. The sequence continues at coordinate 96,517,003 of NC_080577.1, forward strand.
GCGGTTCACTTGAGATTTGGATCAATCTCATTTTTGGGTTCATATCATGAAATGATATGGAAGAATGGGTGGACGGAATGGATGAAACACATACACCATGATGGGGCCCACAGATGACCGACCACTAGCCATTGGCTAGTGGCAGGGTCAGTAGCCAATCCGTTTCCTAATGAAACACAAACATTCCAATGGGGCCCATGGAGTTTGGCACGTGGGATATGACCAGGTCTCTTCGAAGTGTGCAAATTACGTGCGGCTACAGCCCTACCCAAGAAGGTGTGGCCCTTAATGTCGGGTGCACCTTATATATATATTTTATATCCTAGCCGTTCATCAGTTTTGTTAGATTATTCTAGGATGAGAAATAAAAATTTTAAAACAAATTCAAATCTCTGTGGATGATACCGTACGAAACAGTGGCGATTGACAATTAAAAACATTTTATTAGCCACAAAAGTTTTATATTAAGCTGATATTTGCCTTTGTTTTTCCTTCAGTCAGGGTTTCGTGATATTAATAATAGGTTGGATGAAAAATATACATTATGAAAACAATAAGGTAGGCCTTAGGAATTTTTTAACAGTGTAGCGTTCAATCACCATCTTTCCCTATAGCATGGTCTACTTTAGAATCGGATCTTCTTTATTTTTTTAAGCTTTTGCCGTAAAATGATAAGTAAAAATGGAGGGAGAGCATGGATTAATAATATATACGTCAAGGTGGCCCACGGTAAGGGCCACACCGTCATGGGTGAGGCCAAGACCGCACCTAGTCCGCTACTAGGCTTTCTACATTAGCAGTCGTGAAGCCTCCACGTGTTCTTTTCACGCAGATTGCGTAACGTCGGTTTGCAGGTCCAATCAACCTCTCAAGTCTCAACTCTACCACACACGTGTGTTGGGAAAACAACCCTGTCGGTTTGCCGTTACAATCAACCTCTCACCTCTACCACACACGTGTGGGGAAAACAAACCTGATAAGGATTCAATGTGTATGGATCTGATTGAACGGTGCATTCTTGATTACCGGGTTAGGTGGACGAGATTGCCTGAACTTCCAACGACAAAAGACTAGGTGGCCCACCGATTATCTTTGTGAGAAATCCACTCCGTACATACGTTAGATCATTTTAGAAATAAGGTTAAAAATAGGTAGATCTAAAAATAGGTAGATCGAAATCTCAAGTGGACCGCACAACAGAAACCATTAGCATTGAAAGTCTAATGTTGAAACATTTCTTTCAACCACTAAAGTTTTGGATGGGTTAACATTTTTGTGTTTTCAGTTCTTCCTTGTAGGAATGACCCGAGGAAGGGTATGGATGGCATATTAACCTCACGATGGAATAGGGATATTCAGGTGCCAATTCAATCAAACTTTAGGTCATATGTGTGATTGAAGGCTCATATTTGGATTATAATGCAAAGCTTACCATAATTTATTCTACTTGACTCAAGTTTGATTGAACTATTAATGTGTTGTGCTCAGCGCTCAACGATCTATAAAAGCATAGGAGTTAGCTCTACCGAATGAATTCTTTTTACCATGTGACAATAGACATGAGCCAATTACAAACTTAAGAACTTGTTCTTTTAACATGATTTTATCATTATAGTCCAATAATAAAAATATAAAAAGAAAATTATAAGTTGAAAGTGTTTTTCTATTAATGATTTTTACAATAATAATACTCATGATCATCTTGAGGGATGACGATTCATTTGTTGCGTAATCGAGACTGATCTTCGTAACAGGACAGTCGTGATGTGTGGGATGGTTGTCCATTTGTCGGTCAATTGGAAATCGAGCATTGTGGCAATACGATTGATGGCGGAAGAATGTTCGACAATCTGTTGGTTGCTTAGTCAGAACCAAGCTTCATGACCAGAAGAGTGGCGTAATGCCCCGAATTTCAAGAGTCGAGCACATACTCGATCGTTGATATTATGGGTGTCACTTATGTCTTACGGAAGCGTGATTCAGTCAAACAGCTACCAAGTATATCATAAGTATGCATAAAAGGTAAACTAAATTGTGTATATTATTATTATCTCAAGTGTACAAAACCCAATTCCAAACATAAATCCATACATTCAAATAAGTAATAGAGTCCAATACTTAGTTGGGGGACTCAATATACAAGTCTCAAAATATAATATTTATGAATTGATGTTGATTCTAGTTTGATTATAAGGAATGTCTTTAGTTTTTAATGGTTTGTTGCGACTTAAATTACAATAGATCTGCGATGGCTTTGAGTATTTCCTTTTTATTGTATTGATTGTGAAGTTAGGAAGTCATGTTGTTCACCATTACCCCTTAGATATGATTGGATGATGGAATCCTTCCTAATATTCATACATCTTTCAAATTGGTTGTGGATTGGTTTAATTCTGTTGTTTGTTTTGTCTCATGGGCATGATTTTGTGATGGAATCAATTCTAATTCTCATACCTTTCATCTCTTTGAAAACTAGATCAAAGGAAGTTCAAATTGAGTTTTAATGATATATCTTCCAACTGGATGAAGATGAGACTCGAAGTCAAGTTGAGGTCATGAATTAAGTATAGATCTCCATGATCTCTACAAGTGGATCATCTGAATCCCTAGTTTCCTACCTTTGAATTCGATAAGTTTTAGAGTAATATTTCACCATTATTCTCTTATATTCACTTGGTTTAAATTTCATCTTCTCCTAGTTCTAGTTCTGATTATTTTCATATTGCATAAAAGGTTCAATCCCTGTGGATTCGACTTCGATCTTACCGAAATTATTATTACATCACAACCCTATACTTGGGGTGTGAACAGCGTACATACCCATTCGAGGCAACTTTTGAAGTATATAATGGACTTATCTGGTTTCGAAGTTTAAAAAAAAAATCAAGTTTAATCTCTTAACTCTCTCTCTCTCTCTCTCTCTCTCTCTCTCTCTCTCACTTCGAATCTCAGCAACGAATTTGGTTCAGTCTTCAATTTAGACATACAATGACGGTTCGGGTATTCGTACATCGAGTGTGTCAGTGTGACGAGACAACATTTAAGGGTATCCTAAAGATTAATTGTCCAAAATTCATATTGTACTCCTCGAATTAAATAAGTTTTCTAAATTCCTCTTTATTTAAAATTTTAATTTTCTCATAAAAAAATTTTAATTATGAATTTCCATAATTACGGACATATGTTCAATGCCAAAAATAATAATAATAAAAATAATAATAATAATAAATGAATAAATAAATAATTTTACTTGATTGGAAGTTCCTATCCTTTCAATCTTTGGCCTTTTCTCCTAGCCCAGCCAGACATTGTGTGGTTGGTAGCTGTGATATCCCTTTCACAACACTAATTAATCAGCAAACAGATTCTCTGATCAATATTATCCTGTTATCATGGCAATCTGCATCTAGTCAAATTATTTTTAGCATTTTGGATGTAAAGTACATGACGCGACACGTGTACCTCAACTGCATTATAATAAACATATAAAAGAGAGATGCTCACATCAACTGATTGGACGGCTCATCTATTCTCCAACTACGGAACAATTTCCATCCTATCATCAAGTGGGCCACTTGAAATTTTATTATATTAGCGGATATCTATTGTTTTCTAGGTTGAGGCCACTTATCGTACTGAGTAAACTCAGTTGAGCCCACCGTGAATGTATGTATTCTATCCACGCCGTCCATCCATTTTTTCAATTAATTTAAGGGGTTGAACCTAAAATTGAAGCATATCCAAAAATCAAATACCACAGTAAACAGTGGGAATAATGATTTCCAACGTTGAAACCTTACTAGGCCCAAAGTGATGTTTATTTGTCATCCAACCTTTTCATAAGATCATACGGGCATGGATGAATGGAAAACATAAAAATAAGGTCGATCCAAAACTTATGTGGCCTCGAGAAGTTTTCAATGGTAGATGTTCAATTACATTATTTCCTGCTGTGTGACCATTTGAGTATTGAATATGCTTCATTTTTAGGTTCAACCGTTAAAATTATCAGATAAAATATATGGACGGAGTGGATCAAATACATAAATCATGTTGAACCTCATACAGTTTACTCAGCACGCAATCCGCTTCCGTGATGACTGATGAGCAGCATGTGAACCCTCTTCACGACGGACGCGGATTGCATACGGACCCCGGGCTCTACGGACCCGAATGGGCAGTTCTGGGGGGACCACAATGTGATGTATAGAGTTATCCACGCCGTCCATCTTTCCTCTCAGATCATTTTAAAGTATAATAACAAAAATGAGGCAGATCCAACGCTCAAGTGTACCACACCAAACAATAAGCTTAGTTGAATTAAATGTAAGGATTTATATGAGTGTTGGATCTGCCTTTTTTTTTAATTGTACCTTAAAATGATCCGAGAGGAGGGATGGACGGCGTGGATAAACCGATACATTACAGTGGGCCCGCCCACAGAACTGCCCGTTCCGGGCTAGAGACGGGCGGGCGTAGGACGCAATCCGCGACCCTTTATGAGTCGGACCTATTGTACGGTAACTGCCCGCTGTGAGCATTTTTTCACGCGAGGAAAGTGGAAATTGAAAAGGCACCGTACGGAAAGTGGATTGCGTCCTGCCGCCGCTGGACAGACTCGGTGCAGGCAGGGCTACGTGGGATCCATTGTGATGTGTGGGTTTTATCCATTCCGTTCATCCAGTTTCCCAAGATTATTTTAGTTATGAACGCAAAAGCGTAGTAGATCCATGTCCCTTGCATCGTGGTTATTGAATATCCACCGTTAAAAAATTCACGAGGGCTACAGAAGTCTTGGATCAATCAAACATTTACGCTTTCCTTTTATCCAGATTTTTTTTGCCTTATGAGCAGGTTGGATGGTAAATAAACATCACGGTGAGCCCTTGGAACGTTTCAATAGTGGATATGATTATCACTACTACTTCCTATGGTGTGGTCCACCTGTACCTTATGTCTGACTCATTTTTTTATTTAAATTCTAAAACGATATGAAAAAATGGATGAACTGCGTGGATAAAACCCATACATCACAGTAGGTCCCACAGAGATCTGCCTGTCCCAATCCGTCCAGCGGGGCAGGACGCAATCCACTTCCTACCGTAAGATGACACGTGTAGGGTAAGGTTAGGAATTCACCGCCACGGACACGATATCGTATCTTCTTCAACGTTCCCATCGTCGGTCTTTTCTATCAGGTTTGCTAATCCTACACGCTTTATCTCTAAACGCTTGCTAGCTGCATATATCCGCGCACCGGATTCGGGTCCACAAGATCCGAGCCTCTCATCAGGCCTGTCTCCTAATGATATGAAATTTGGATTGGAAAGACCAACATCAAGGATGAATCTGAGCATGAAATATGAACCGTTGGTTGAGTTAATTTCGGTCGTCTATTATTTTGCTCAACGCAGAAGTTTCAATCGTCTAACGAACCAATTTTTAAACCACGTCACATCAAGAGGTACTGGATCCATTTACATATTTACACGTGTCCCTTACCTCATGTTTTTTGCGAAGAAGGTTGGCGAGAATTACAAGAAAACGTCTCTATCCAACCCGGCACGTGGAAGGAAAAAACGCCCGACCAGCTTTACTTTTTGGGAGCGGTTGGGTGAGACCCGGCCTCACCTAAGAAACCCGGCCTCACCTAAGACAGTGCGGCCCTTACCGTGAGGCCTACCTTTATGAATGTATTCTGTATCCACACCGTCCATCCGATTTTTCAGATCGTTTTAGGGCATGAATCATGAAATATAGTAGATCCAACTCTCATTTGGATCCTACTCTAAGGAATAGTGGTGATTGGACGCTCTACCATTAAAATACTTCTTAGGTGCAACTTAATGTCTCCATTGTAATTTTACATCCAATCTTTTGATAAGGTCACATAAGGTTGGATGAAGGGAAAAATCAAATATCAACTTGATCCAGAACTTTAGGGTCTCGTTAATAATCACTCAGCAATGTTTTCAATGGTATGGTCAACTTGGTAATTGTATCTTCCTCATTTTTTAGATAATGCCTTGAAATGATCTGAAAACAACGGATGGACGGTGTGGATACGGAATACATACATCAAGGTGGGGGTACACCGTAAGGTCTGCACCGTCTTTGGTTAGTCCGGGTTTCACCTAATCCGCTGCCTGCTCCCTCGAGCTGTACTGGGATTCTCAGAGGCATCTCAGCAGCGGTTCACGTGTTACGCGGGTGATACTACCGTAGTAGGTGTTTCCTGAATGTAGGGCCTACTTTGAAAATTTTTTTGTATATCAGAACTGTCAATCAGTTTTTTCATTTCATTTTAATGTTTGAAAAAAAAATTAAAGCAGATCCAAATCTCAAGTAGAACACACCACAGAAAAAAGTAGTCATTAATCATTAAAAATATTTCGTGGGCAACAAAACTTTTGGATCAAGCTGATATTTGTTTTTTCCCTTCATTTAGGTCTTATTAAAATTATCAACAGGTTGGATGGTAAATGAATATTAGCGTAGGCCTTAGTAATTTTTAATGGTGGGTGTTCAATGAATGGTGCCTGATGAATGGTGGAAGTTTCTTGAACCAGAAAATCTAGCACGTCCTCATTATGAAGACGGAGAATTAGAAAAGGATAATATACAACCAATAATCAGAATGCATGTGTGACCACCCAGTGAATGGGCCGGCTTTACTTTTGGAGTCCGGATCCTGTTATCTGGTGTCACCCTGAGGGCCCGTTTGGCCGGTCGGATTGGATGGTATTGGAAGGGATTGGAAGTTAAATCCCGGGATTGGCCTCTCGTGCCAAAAAGAGTTGGTGATCTGATCCCAATCCCATGGATCTTAAGACAATCTACTGACAACACCATCATTACCTTTAAATCCCATCCAATCCACCCTCAGCCATTCAAATTTGCCTGGGACGTGTTTGGTTCGAGGGATTGGAAGGTATGAGAAGGTTTAATCTTGGGACTGGTCAGGCGTGCCAAACAGACTGGATATAGCAATCCCATGGATCTGAAGACAATCCACTAACAACACCATCATTACCTAGAAATTCATGCCATCCACCCTAATACCATTCAATCCCTTCCAATCCACCCGGCCAAACGGGCGCTAATGGTTTGGCGTCCGAAGCTTTATTTTGTTTTCTTTTCATTTTTTTAAGTGAGTGGTGACGTGGACCAATGAGGCTTAGGGTAACAGGAAATCCCGGTTGACCAGATAACGGAGGATCCCGACTCTTACTTTTGAGGGTAGATCACATTCAGCAAGGGACCTCCTCGTGAAAGTCTACTATTCAGCTTGCAAATGGGCCGAGCTGGGAATTTGTTGGAGCTTGCATTCTGAACTGATTCAAAGCCCATCATGCATGGATATGAATTTCCTGCCACATCTGCTTAAGGGAGCCCATGCAACAATATTTCTATGTGACGTTCTAGGGTTACTGAGGATCAACCCCCACCGTTGAAATCTTCTTGAGGCCCACCAAGTTTCGCAGAGACTGATTTTTCATTCCACAAGCTCATGTATAAGATAATGGCATCCATCATGTATAGCAGCTGATAGTGGAAACGTACGTCATTTCTCTATAGTGGGGTAGTTTCACAATTAAGGCTGTACATCCAGTCGGCCCTATTATGGATAGCTTTTGTTTCCAAAATGACCAAATAGATACTCCAATCCATCATGTTTCTTCACTTTCCTGAGTGAATGTTTGATATTTAATTAATCGTGTTTGTTTGTTCTTGTTATTTCAGATTTACTGATCTAACGGCTTGGATTGCTTGATCATATGGATGGTCCCAAATGATATGTCGCCCTCTATGCGCTATTGAGGAGATGACTCTATCTCTACTATATTTTCTCACTTAAAAGGTTAGACAGGTATCTAATTATCTTATGGTTGTCGTCCATCATGACCTTGTTCTATACTTATATTCTCCTAATTGTTCGGCAAGGTATGACAACTGATTGTTTATTTATTTGACATCATTTCTCCTTTATTATCTTAGGGTCTATTTGTTACCACTGATTTTTTATACTTAGAAATTTAGAAAATGTTTCATATTTAGTGGTGTTTGTTAATGTGGAAGAAGGAAAGCGCTAAGAGCTTAATGGGGAATCAATAATTCACTAGCCTATAAACACTAATAAATTGCATCAAGTAAAATTCCAGCGCAACTAGGCTTGGAGTCTATTTGGTTTTTGAAAGCCCTTGTAAATAGGGTTCAAGGGGTAATTATGATAAAATTCAATTATTTGAATTTAAACGGAAATACATTGTTATTTCCGTCAATCGGGAAAAGCGATTTCCCATAGCTTCTTCCAAAGTCTCCAGAAACTTCTCCTTTTCACTTCCATTGGTGTAAGAATCTATATTCTTGGCGAATCCAGATCCTATGCTTGCTGTAAATGGTAAACTTTTGTTTTCCTGATTGTGATTGGTAGTATATTAAATGTAACATATGATTATGTGGCCCAATTAAATTATAACTAACAAGAATTTTCAATTTGTGACAAGATGTGCATTCTTGGCATAAATATGCTGGGGCAAATGATGAGATGTATTTTCTTATTCATATTATTATGTCTACATGCAGGAAATTCACAGCTATTTAGAAAACTGATAGTCTTTTTCTCTCTTTCTCCTTCCTCCATCTCCCTTGATGTTCTTGAAAAATCAAGACATTTAAATGATTGTGTTTGTATCGTCCAATCAGCCTATTTCTGGACCAGGTCACATTGAGAGGGCCATTTAGATGAGTGATTGTAAATCTTTACACGTGTCCCTTTTCACATGTTTGTCGTGATAAGGGTTGGCGTGAATAACAAGAAAACCTCTGCTATACTCGACACGTGAAGGTAAAAACGCCGGACCAGCCTGACTTTTTTGAACAGTACGGACTCTGTGCAGCTTTTCACGATCGCGTGTTACCTTGGTATTACGGGTGCACAACATAAAACTGGTAAAATCGTGGAACTGTACCGGAATGATCAAATAGGACGGTTTGATCTGATTCTAGACCGCATCGGTTTTGATTTCAAAATTTAAAAAATCATTGGATACAGTTCGACTTCAATTTAGGTTCACGTAGAGCCGAACTGCAACATGAACCGAACTGTGGACCCTAACTATGGATCCAAACCGCGGATACGAACTCATGTTTAAAACAAAACAAAAAAACCATCTCTCTCTCTCTCTATCTCTCTCGCCATATCTCTCTTTTTCTCGCCATCTCCCTCTCTCTTGCCATCTCTCTCTATTTGCGTGTGGCTGCCCAGGCTCTGCCCATGTTCCTGCCTTCCCCCTTGCCGTCTGCGTGTGGCTGCCTAGGCCCCTCTCTCTCTCTCTCTCTCTCTCTCTCTCTCTCTCTCTCTCTCTCTCTCTCTCTCTCTCTCTCTCTCTCTCTCTCTCTCTGCCATCGCCGGTCCGCCACGGCAGCTCTCTCTCTTCATCTCTCTTTTTCTCTCTCTCATACAATTGGGCTGCATTTTAAAAAGCCCAGAACTGTGGAACAGAACCGATTTTCACGGTCCAGTTCTGGTTTGGTTCTATGGTACTAATGGTCTGGTTCCGATTCCGAAAATCCTAAAACCGTTAGGAACAGTTCGGCTCCGATTTCACCCAAGAACGACAGAACCAACCCGTGTGCACCCCTACCTAGTATCACCTTAGTTGGCGTTTCCCTAACCGTTGGGCCCACCTTGATGTATTTGTTGTATATCGATGTCGTACATCAATTTTTTCGGATAATTTTATGACATGAACCCAAAAATTAAATAGATCCGATTTTAAAGTGAACCACACCACAGGAAGTAATGGTCATTGGTCATTGATCATTAAAAACAATTTGTGGGCTACAAAAAATTTGGATGAAGCTGATATTTATATTTTCCCTTCATTCATGTCCATGTAATCTTATTAACAGGTTGGATGCAAAATAAACATTACTCTGATCCCTATGAAGTTTTTAATGGTAGGCGTTTAGTGACAGTTGTTTACATGGTATGGTACACTTTAGATTTGGATCGGCTTTATTTTTGGGTTTACGCCCTAAACTTAGCCGAAAAAACTGATGGACAGCGTGGATATACAACACTTACATCAAGGCGGGCGCCACGGTCAAGGAACACCTAGGTAACACCTGATCCAGCCTCGGCATGCTCACACGTGCCAAAGACAAGCACCTTACACGTGGCAATATGATAAACTGATGTAGAGCGGGTCACGGACAGTTTTATGGCCAAGATGGAATAGAAAAGGCCCGGTCGACGACAGAAGTGATCCGGACAGTCAGACCTTAAATCAGGCGTATCTCCCAGTCCAGAATGAGTTATCGGGAGTAAAATATATGATTTTGGGGTAAAACTATTTATAGTAAGTTGCGGATTCTATAAGTTTTAGTTATAGTATGATTTTGAAATTTCTCTCATTATCCCTATTTAAAGGGTTGTGAATTCATTTATTTCATTTACCAATTAATTTTGAATTTTAAAGAATTTATTTTCTATTTTCTTGTTCTTTTTCTCGTGGATTCAAAGAGTTTGGAACAGTTATCCCCTCTAAGGATGATGGTGGAAGACTCGTCCTCAGGACTTTCCTACGTCTTAAACATGTGCGAGTATCCCTTACATTCATCCAGGATGAATGGTGGAAGTTTCTCAACCCAGAAAATCTAGCATGTCCACTCATTATGAAGATGGGCAATAAGAAAAGGATAATATACAACCGGTAATCAGCATGTGGCCCACCTAGCGAGTGGGCCAGCCATACTTTTGAGTCTAGAGCACATTCAGCAGGGGACCTCCTGTTGACTACGGTGCAACTTGCGGATGGGCTGGGCTGAGTATTTGTTGGTGCTGATTCAAAGCCCAGCATGCACCTCACCTGCTAAACAGTGGCGATGGAACCCCCACCGTTGAAATCATCTTGAGGCCCACCAAATTATTTTTGTGTTTCCCTTATTCATGGCAGAAACCACATTTATAACTGAGTTGGATGGCACGTAAAATTCATGGTGGGTCAAAAAGGTTGCAATGATAGGCGTCCTAACCTCACTGGATCCTTTGATGTAGCTATTTGAGTTTTAAATCTATCTCGATTTTAGGCTAACGTACGTTCTAATATAAGCTCGTGGGCCCAATAGATATATAGTAGGTCCCACGGAGTTCTCATTTCACAAGCTCATGTATAAGAATTTGGCGTATCCTTCGTGTATGCTAGCTGGTAGTGATGAGGCCATCTTGTCCTCCACTCTTGGAGCAACGGATGGCAAACATGTAAAAATTTGGTAGGTCTTATTGATCAACGGTATGGATTGTCCTAAGGATTGGATAGTGAAATCAAAAGTACCAATGGACTCCACCAAGTTGTGATGCATTTAAAATTGTGAAATGTGTGGTGCGCTAAAATTGTGTCTCAGATATAATATTCTAATGGGACTGGGATTACCAAATGTATGTGTAGCCTTACCTAGAGGAGTTTCGATGGGTTCCAGACTCATCAACCCTCTGAACTATATAAACAAGGTTGGGTCTCCAATCTTACATATAACGAAGCTTTAATTCCCATCCCTGCTTCTATAAGGGTGTAAGGTGCGGAAGACTAGTCTAGTCGTCTATTCAGTTCATTGATCGATGCATAACATGGTCATGTAGTTACAAACCATTTACCTTCACGGGACGGCTGAGCATTAGGCGAGTTATACCCATTTATTTTCAAGGATAAAATCCAAGCGTAGCTAAAATCACAGGCCTAAAAGAATAAAAATATGCATGGTAGAGCCATCTCTCTATAGTGGGGTAATATCACGATTATAAATATAGTATGTGGTTTGAAAATGGCCAAATAGACACTCCAATCCATCATGTTTCTTCACTTTCTTGACTGAATGTTTGAAATTTAATCGTTTTTATTTGCTCCTGTTATTTCAGATTTGCTGATCAAATGACTTGGATTGCTTGATCATATGATGGTCCCAAAAGATACATCGCCTTCTTCATGCGCTATTGAGGAGATGACTCTGTTGTATCCGGTTCTTCCGACCCTACTATATTTTCTTGTTTAGCAGGGTTGAGAGGAATCTTATCTTATGGTGGTCAGCATCATCATGACCTTGTTCTGTATCTATATTCTCGTAATTGATTGGCAAGGTCTAACAACTATCATCTATTTATTTGATATCACCCCTCTATTATCTGAGCCTATAAACACCCACAAATTGCACCAGGTAGTGTTCCAGTTCAACTAAGCTTATGTTGTTGTTACGAGAAAATTACAGAGAAAAGCTTTGATACCTGAGCAAATACCTAAATTTTTAATTATAATCAACATATGTAATAGCCTATAATGTGATAGACTGACTATGTAATATTCTATTGTATTGCACGTCTGTGAGTTATGTGCCCTTGTTGCCGGTCCACAACCGAGATAAAACAAGGGTTGCATCAGGTTGGCAATCTACGTGGAACCCATGCCATAAATTTCATTAACCTCAACAAATATAGATGCATTCCTATCGTGCCTGTAACTCAAAGTGAAGTGCCCAAATTGTGGACCCTACCTTGGTATGTTGTAAAAATCATTGGCCCTATTTCCATGTGAAATAAAAAATTACACTAAAACTATGGTTTTGTTAGCTGATTGGTGATCATGAGCATCTAATGGATCATTAAAGTGATGGTCGGTTATGAGTCAAGAGTTCATTTAGCATTATTTTCAAGTGGGTCACACATTGCATTGGTGAACAGGCATTAGATTGGATGGTTTGCATTAATCAAATGGGTATCAGGTGGGCACCAAAGAGGTGTGCTTCATACAACTATTTTTATGCCTCGGGATTACCATACCACCTCTACTCAAAAGAGGTATATGCAACAATAGCTCCTCTCCCTGGAGAAAATGGAATCTGGGAGAGAATCCTTCAAGAGATCTATCTTATGATAAAAGTGGTTATTTCAGCTTATGTTGTTGGTATTCAATCAGGTTCATGATTACAAGAACCATTCGCATGTTGCAATCTCGGTACAAAGAAAGGAATTATTATGACATACTAAATTTCACACTAGGTTTGATGCTTAGCCCTGTTATTATATATGATTGACTATTCATTATAAAATTAAAAGTCATGCTTTTCCAAATTGTTGAAAAGTGGACAAGTATAGCCTTAGTTTGAGATAGCCGGTGAAGGGTGAATGGTGTTTCATTGAAGTGATTCCAATATGAAAGAGCGTCAAGATTACTTTTGTCCAAAATTTATTTCATAACAATTTAAGCTATGATAAGGAAGATGCTAACCGTTAAGTAAAATTGTGTGTTGTTGATTTTATGTACAGAGTGGATGATGCTGCAAAAACTTTAAGCCCATTTTTAACAAGTGAAATGATGTCCAGTTGAAATTGTTCTAATTTCATTCGATAATTTATCAAATTATCTTTCCGACGAGTAAAAATAATAATAAATAAATAAAAAGATCTGGGTGTTTAGTGCGATATGAGGTGCACAAATGACACTCCGGATCAACCTCTCGAAGGCCTCCATCAGCTATAAATAACCCATGGGGGATCCCATTTGCATGATCCAGGATCATTTCCTCTACTTTCTTAACTCGGAGCTGAAGAGCGAGAGCTCGTGCTGCTCGTGCTCCATTCCCACAACAGCTGCTCGTACTCCATGCCACTCCATAGCTCCAGCACACATCTTTACTTGGGAGTTCCAACGCTCTCATCTCAGTTATTCTACAACAATGCGGTGATCGGCAGTTTTCATACAACAGTTGAATGAGACATGTAGTACACGTGATCACTCCATGCAATCTTGCCTTCATAGAGTCCTTTGTGATCAAGACTGCCCATTTTACTTCACAGATGGTGCTGGCCCACTTCTCCTTAATTGATGTTGTCCATGATGGCCCTCCTCGCTAATTAATGCTGAATGCCTATCATAGTGCATCTACTTGAATCAATGGCTATCCAAGGCCTTCAACGGATGTCTCTCCACCATACATTGTGTATTTACCAGACCTTCCGAGCCTATTTATGGCCCAAGGCCCATCTACTACCACGGCCTACATTTTTGGCCCACGACCCATCTGCACAACACGGCCCGTTTACATAACCACAGCTCGATCCACAGCCAATAGCCCATCAAAAATGGTAACTTACTATAAAGAAACGATCGTTATTTCTAATAGAGCACATAATTTTTCGGCCAACAATAGTAAGTGTCCTATTTGGCCAAATCATGACGTTCTCCAAAGTTTTCTAAGCACATTTCATGTTGGACACAACTCCTAAAGCCCAACATACAAAGAATTACAATCAAACTAAAACTTACTAAAACTAGTAAAAATGAAAATAAACAAGATTTCGATCGTCGATCCGATGGAATCTCACGAATTCGGCATGGGCAACCCAGCATAGCAGGGTTGGGTGGCTAAATTAGCTCACCCCACCCCAAAATCATATATGGTACATTTGATAACTCATTCCAGTTTGCGAGATACGTCCGTTTTAAGTTTTGATGGTCCAGATCACCTCCGTCTCTAATCGGGCCTCTTCTAGTCCATCTTAGCCATGAAATTATTCACGACCCGCTCTACATCTACAACCCACTTGACTGGCCCATAGCCTGTTCAGTGGCAAACGGCCCATGGCCCACCCATTTGGCTAGCCCATAGCCCATTCAATGGCAAACGGCCCCTTTCAAGGCCCGCCCACTTGGCTGGCCCATAGCCTGTTCAATGGCGAACGGCCCCTTTTCATGGCCTGCCCACTTGGCTAGTCCATAGCCTCTTCAATGGCCAGCTGTCCCTTTCATGGCCCGCAGCCCATTCCTTTGGCCCATGGCCCATTATATTATCCCACAGCTCACTTGCTACTACCCAGTTTATTTTATTAGTTTGCATGCTAATGACTTATTTAGCGTGATTATTATTCATATGGATATCTCTAATCTATAAATTCACATACATGCTTGCCGCATGCATCACCTCCATTCATACGCATTATCAGATATTGACACCTCATCGTATGATGATAGCCATGCTGTAAGGTAACGGTTTCATGAGAAACCACACCCGTACAATTGTACTTTATTATAATAAAGCTCGTTGAATCATGTAAATCTCTGCGTATCATGATTTAGTTATTTCCTATACTAGTTGACGTAAGAGAGGGTCACGGTCAGTTACATGGTAGATTAGGAAAGGACCCGTCGACAACAGAAGTGATCCGAACTCCGAACTGTTGCACTTTAAATCAGGCGTATTTCGCAATCCGGAATGAGTTATCAGACGTAAAATATATGATTTTGGGGTAGAACGAATTACTTTAGCCAACCAATCCTGCTATGTCGGGTTATGCAAGCCGGATTTGCGAAATAAGCCAATATCAATGGTTGTTTCCATATTTTAACTCCGTTTTTACTATAAATAGTAAGTTGTAGTTTGATTATAACTCTTCATCCATTGGGCTTTGGGAGTTGCACTCAACGCGAAAAGAGCTTAGAAAAATTAGGAGAACAACTTAGTAAAGCCAAATAGGACACTTACTATTTTTGGCCAAAAACCTTGCGCACTAGTAGACATCACGACCGTCTATAAATAGTAAGTTTACTATTTATGGTAAGTCACGAATTCTAGGAGTTTTAGTCGTAGTTTGATTCTGATTTCTCTCTCATTGCTTAGCATCCCTATTAAAAGAGTTGTGAACTTGTTTTTTATTCATTCATCAATCAATTTCGAATTTATTAGAATTTATTTCTATTTTCTTGCTTTCTTTCCTCGTGGATTTGAGAAGTCTCTGTGAGGAATCTAGAGAAGTTCCATGGATTCGGAATAGTTATCTTCTTAAGGAAGATGGGTGCTCAACCTCACGTCTTTCCCTGCGTTACTTTGGTATCAAAGCGAGATTTTTCCTCGGATCGATGATTTCTAACGATGGGTCGGACAACAATCTCATGGGCAATGCTCTAGGAAATTTACCTTTAACAGCAGCAGCTTTTGAAACAACGTAGCGAGAGAATCGGCAAGCTATGCAAGGGCTGCAGGCTTCCATCAACCGTATGGCGAATCTCTTTGCAGAAACCCTAAGGCAACTCCGTGTTCCTGGTGGTAATCTTCCATTGCCAATTACTAAAACTCGTAATCTCCCTGATCACAGGATAATACCGGCAGTGCATCCAAAGGTCATTCCTAAGGAAGGAGGATCCAACGATGAGGAAATCGACGACATAATCTTCCAATACCCTAGACAAGGCGGCGATCAAGTAGATTGAACAGATCGGGAATTCAAGATGCGGGTTGATATTCCTGGCTTCAATGGCCAACTACACATGAGGATTTCCCCGATTGGCTTTTTGAAGTTGAGCGATTCTTCGACTATATGGACATCCCTAAAGCAAATAAGGTGAAGCTTGTGGCCTACAAGTTAAAGGGCGGAGCTTCAGCTTGGTGGGAACAACTGCAACTCGCACGAACCATTCAGATGAAAGCACCAATCTGCACATGGCAATGGATAAAGCAATTATTACGTGCCTGATTCCACCCTAACAACTACAATAAGGTATTATTCCAATAATACCAAAATTGTTGATAGGGTAGTCGGTCGATGAGAGAATATGCAGAAGAATTTTACCGCCTGGCGGCGCGTAACGATTTGGTCGAGACTGAATCGCAGCAAGTCGCCTGATTCAACGGTGGATTGCGTTTGGCGATCCAGGATCGGTCCAGATGCAATTCGTCGGGACGATGAATGATACAATCAAGTTGGCTACCTGAGCGGAAGCACAACTTGAACGTCCTAACACACAGACCTATCCTACTACAAGGGTCGCTGAGGCAGGTCCGCCCCAGAGAGCTCAAAAGCCTAAGGGGAAGGAGTCTGTAGGAGCACGCAAGCAACCTCCTACGTCTGAGAGCCGAGATCAGAGAAGCGGGTAAGCTAGATCCCAAATGAGCATATTGACTGTTGTTGGTCCAAATAGAATCCCGAACGCCTATGCTCGGCCAAGGCTCAACAATTGTTATCGCTGTGGCCAACCGAGCCACCTATCAAATACTTGTCCCCAACGAAAAGTGGTGAACCTCGCCATCAATGATGGTGGTTCTGATAACGCCTATGACGACCCAGATGTTGAAGAACATGAGCAGACCACCGAGGACGAGACAGATGAGTCAGGTTGGGTTCAACAAGATTGCGGTGAGTCGCTCATTGTGAGGCAGCTATTATATGCACTAAGAAAAGAAGTGCATCCACAGCAGCATAACATATTCCGAACTAGGTGTACGGTGAATCGAAAGGTTTATGACATGATCATTGACAGTGGGAGCAGTGAGAACATCGTCTCCATGGTCATGGTGAAAAAATTGTAATTGAAAACGGAGCGTCATCCCTACCTATATACAATTGGTTGGATCAAGAATGTCAGCGAAACAAAAGTAATTAAACGGTGCACCATATCCTTTTCAATTAGCAAACATTATAAGGATGAAGTAGTATGTGATGTGGTTAACATGAAAGCATATCATATACTACTCGGTCGACCCTAGCAATCTGACCGTGACGCTACTTATAAAGGGCAAGAGAATACATATATCTTCGTTAAGGACAGCTGGAAGACCATATTGGCCTCTATGGATTCAGAGGGGCCATACAGGACTTCATGGAAGAATCCAAAGAAACAAGACAGGCTTATGCATTAACTGTAAAAGGGAAAAAACTTGAGCATACCATCATCCTTGAAAGACTAAGGTCCTTATTATATGAATTCAAAGAAATTTGGCTAGATGACCTTCCCGATAGGTTACCTCTCATGCGAGATATCCAGCACCATATCAACTTTGCCCTTGCGTCCAGTTTACCCAATCATCCTCACTATCAGATGAGTCTGAATGAGTGCAAGATTCTGCAGGGGCAAATAGAGGAATTGATCCGTAAGGGTCTTATTCGAAAAAGTATGAGCCCATGTGTCGTACCAACTCTATTAATTTCAAAGAAAGATTGGAGTTGGCGCATGTGTGTTGACAGTCGGGCCATCAACAAAATCACCATAAAATATAGGTTTCCTATACCACAGTTGGACGATATGCTGGACATCCTGGAGGGTGAAAAAATATTCTCTAAATTGGACCTAAGGAGCGGCTACCATCAGATTCGAATACGGCCGAGTGATAAGTGAAAAACGGCCTTTAAGACTAAGGATTATACGAATTGATGGTCATGTCTTTCGGTCTTTTGAATGCGCCTATCACATTCATGAGATTGATGAACCATGTTCTGAAACCTTTCATTGGGCGGTTCGTTGTGGTTTATTCCGATAATATTTTGATATACAATCAAGACGAAACCACTCATATGGAATGCCTCAAGAAGGTCCTTTAAGTGCTCACTGAAAATAAATTGGATCTCGATTTTAAAAAGTGCAGCTTCATAACTAATAACATATTATTTTTTGGTTTTGTCGTACCATCCACGGGCATTCGGGTGAATGAGGAGAAGGTGAAGGTAATAAGAGAATGGCCGGTTCCCACAAATATTCACAAAATACGAAGTTTTCATGGACTGACGACCTTCTATCATCGGTTCGTAAAAAATTTCAATACCATTATGTTACCAATCATAGATTGCATGAAAAAAGGCAGTTTCAGTGGACTGATGAAGCCGACCGAAGCTTTGCCGAAATTAAGCGCAGGTTATCCATGACTCCAGTTCTTTTACTTCCCAACTTCGACAAACTATTTGAAGTCGAATTTGATGCCTCATATGTCGAGATTGGGGGAGTTTTATCTCAAGAAGGTAGGCCGGTAGCCTTCTACAATGAGAAACTTAATGATATACGCAAGAAGTGGTCTACATATGAGATCGAGCTGTACGCAGTGGTCCAGGCACTACGACACTGGCGACATTATTTGATTCAAAGGGAATTTATACTTTACACGAACCATCAAGCTCTCAAATTCATTAATAGCCAAGCTAACATTAACAGTGTGCATGCTAGATGGATCTCATTTTTGCAAGAATTCACGTTCGTGCTAAAATATAAGTCTGGGCAACGGAACAAAATAGCTGATGCACTGAGCTGCCGTGCAACTTTGTTAGTCACTATGAGCAATGAGGTTGTCGGGTTCGAGTGCCTCAAGGACATAAATACCGACAACGACGACTTCAAGACACATGGGTTAGATGCCAAGAAGGTCACCCTGGCGACTTACATATGTAAGACGGGTTCCTTTTCAAGGGGAATCAACTATGCATCTTCAAAAGTTCGTTAAGGGAATAGATAATCCAAAAGATACATAGAGGTCGCTTTAGTGGACACCTTGGGCGAGACGAGACGCGAGTTCTTGTGGAAGAGCGGTATTACTGGCCGCAATTTGTACGTGATATGAGAAAGGCAATCCAACGCTGTTATATTTGTCAGACCTCGAAGGGGCAATCTCATAATACGGGCCTCTACACCCTGTTACCCGTGTCTAACGGCCCTTGGGAGGATTTATCTATGGACTTCGTGCTTGGTCTCCCACGAACACAACGCGGCATGAATTCGGTGTTCGTGGTAGTAGATTATTTCTCCAAGATAGCACACTTTATTCCACGCAAAAAGACTCTCGATACAACACACGTGGTGAATCTATTCTTCAAAGAAATTGTGCGTCTACACGAGGTTCCCAAGACTATTACTTCTAATCATGACACTAAGTTCATTACCCACTTTTGGAGAACTTTGTTGCCTCGATTCGATATATGACTTCAGTTCAGCAGTGCCTACCACCAACAGACTAACAGGCAGACCAAGGTTATGAACCGCATGTTGGGAAACCTCCTTCAATGTATTTCATGAGAAAAACCGAAGTAATAAGATTTGGCCTTGTCTCAAGCGGAGTTTACATTCAACAACATGGTGAACCGCTCAATAGGAAAATCTCCATTCCAGGTTATTTACGGACGAGTACCTCGCCACACACTTGACTTGGTCCCCCTGCCCAAGTTCTCAGGCATGAGCATTGCAGCAGAACATATGGAAGACAGGATCATGAGCATTCATGCGGAGGTACATACTAAGCTACATACCTCGAACAAAAAGTATAAGGAGCAAGCGGACAAGCATCGGCGACAAAAAGTGTTCGAGGTAGGCAACCAGGTAATGATCCATCTGTGCAAAGAAAGATTTTCAACTGAAACGTACAACAAGTTAAAAAATAAGAAGATTGGACCGGTACCAATCATCCAAAAGATCAATGACAACGCTTACGTTGTTGATCTTCCAGATGACATGGCGATCTCACGGACTTTCAACATCACGGACCTGATCGAGTATCATGAACCCGAGCAAGCAAGACGAGAACTCAAGGACGAGTTCTTTTAAAGTGGAGGAGACTGATGTAAAGAGGGTCGCGAACAATTACATGGCCAAGATGGATCAAAAAAGGCCCGGTTGACGACAGAAGTGATCTAGACCGTCGGACCTTAAATCAGGCGTATCTCGCAATCCGGAATGAGTTATCAGATGTAAAATATATGATTTTGGGGTAAAACGAGCTACTGTAGCCAACTAACCCTGCTATGCTGAGTTACACAAGCTGGATTTGCAAAATACGGCCAGACCGACGGTCATTTCCTTATTTTAATACCATTTTTACTATAAATGGTAAGTTTTAATTTAATTATAACTCTTCATCCGTTGGGCTTTAGGAGTTGCACCCAATGTGAAAAGAGCTTAGAAAAATTAGGAGAATAGTTTGGTGATGGCAAATAGGACACTTACTATTTTTGGTCGAAAACCTTGCGCACTAGTAGACATCACAACCGTCTATAAATAGTAAGTTTACTATTTATAGTAAGTCACGAATTCTAGGAGTTTTAGTTGTAGTTTGATTTTGATTTCTCTCCCATTGCTTGGTATCCCTATTTAAAGGGTTGTGAACTCGTTTTTTATTCATTCATCAATCAATTTTGAATTTTTTAGAATTTATTTCTATTTTCTTGCTTTCTTTCCTCGTGGATTCGAGAAGTCTCTATGAGGAGTCCAGAGAAGTTCCGTAGATTCAGAATAGTTATCCTCTTGAGGAAGACGGTGCTTGACTTCACGTTCTTCCCTGCATCACTAGTCTTGTAACCCATATCAGTTAAAGCCTCTCATTGATACAATCTTAATGACCCCTTATGCATTTGTATTATTTTTATTCCTTAAACTTTCTCATTTATTCATTATTTATCTCTTATTTTAGAGTGAAGGTTGGTTCTATAAAATATAATTAAGGGTCATGGTATGTCACAACCTGAAATGCATTCAAACATAGACATCAATAAAAGCCTTTTCTTTGTAAATGTTTTCTTCTTTTTTGTGGATGTAGCAATATCTTATAAATATCTATTTATCATTTATTCCTCTATTATTTTATTTTTTTTAAAAAAAAGTGCAAACAGTACAAGTCATCTATTAAATAAAGAATTAGCACAAAGAAGTCCTTATTCATGCTTAAGTTAAGTGGGTTCCTATCTAATGTTAGTTTTTGTACCTTCATGTTATTGTTGTGAATATTACAGCAGTCAGCTCCCAAGTCACCAACATTTCATCCCTTACCAGCTCTAACTTTTAAGAATCAAAGGATAATTAAAAAATCACTCT
Organism: Magnolia sinica; assembly: GCF_029962835.1. Lineage (NCBI taxonomy): Eukaryota > Viridiplantae > Streptophyta > Magnoliopsida > Magnoliales > Magnoliaceae > Magnolia > Magnolia sinica. The sequence continues at coordinate 96,538,617 of NC_080577.1, forward strand.
AGGGCACAAGGATCTCGACTTATCTTTGATAGAGAAACCACCTCTTGAACCCACTAATTCAAGCTCGGATGTCAAGGTGACCAAATATGATAAGTGGGAATGATCAAATAGGTTAAGTCTAATGATAATTAAACATTCCAATTTGAAGCTTTTTTTTATGGGGCATACTTGAAAAAGGAATATGAAAGAACTCTTAATCAAACTAAAAAAGATTCACTAAATTTAATAATGTACATTAGTGAACTCATCTCCTCAAAATATAATGGTGATCGAAATACAGTGAGAACATTATAAAGACATTTGATTTCACCCTGTAATACCTTAGTTTTTCTAGTGGCCGGCGGCACGTCTTAACACCTATCTCATCTACCCACTAGTGGCAACCTTCGTGCCCATCGTAGTCCCCATTACCCCACATCTCTTTTATGCGCGAGTGGCATTATATAAAAAAATGACACTTTTACCCTCAACTTTATAAAGAAATCTTTTCATTTTTTTTCCATGCAAATACGATAAGGTCACCATCTTGACAGTTTTTATCCTATGGATGGCCCATCATTTGATGTTTATATCATGTGGCCATGTTGGGGGCCATGGCCACATAACAAGCAGTTTGGATCTCTTTTAAAATCATATAACCTTTGTATTTGTGTAAGATCAAATGAAAATTTCTTTCATTTTGATAAATTTAGGGGTAGAAGTGTTAGTTCATATGATCGCAAGATAAATTTTATAATCAATGGCTTATTTTAATAGTTAAATCTATTAAAAGTTAACCACATAATGTTTTATAATTATATACCTGAAAGATGAGTGTTATTTGGTATATAGCAAAAAAGGAAGGTGATATATGTCAGAAACTCTACAGGATATGTATATCTTGGCCTGAGCCATGGTAATGACATTTTGGAATTGATTATTGGTGGACAAAACAAGAAATTCACGAAGGCATTTGGTTCTCTATACACATAACTGGCTCACCAATTTATAATCAATGGAAATTTGTTTGTTAAATCTGGACCATTGATTTTTTTTCCCGCTAAGAGATGTCCAACGATCAGCTACTCAGGACATGAATTTATCACACATTTAAAGTGGAGCCCATGATTTGGACGCTTTATCAACATATGTTAGCTTTGAAAATGAAAATGCAGTTGATTAAAATAACTACCATGCAAAACCTTGCACCCCATTTTGCATAAAGAGGGCCCTTTTTTATGTTGCTTTTAGAAAGTGCATAATTCTACACAAAAGGTATGGATGTGCATGCACTCTAGTGTTAGGAGATTCGCAAGAGAAGAAAAGGAGTGAAAAGAGAGAAAAGCAAGGCGCACATGCTCGCTTCAACGAACATTCCTATCTACGCCTCCAGTAGTAGTGCAATATACTGAGTAGGGGTACGCCGAACAATGATCGTATCTTTCTCAGCCGTCTATTACTAGAATTCAAGTTGAAAGGTGATGTGGGGAAGGACGTGAGTTCGAGCACCGTCTTCCTCAGGGGGGTAACTGTTCCTATTGAAGAAAAATATGACAAGTAAGGAGAACCGATTATGGAATGGACCAACTCTACTGACACTGCCCGAGAGTCCGAGGCAATGGGTTGGACCGAGACAAGACAAAGCCTAAAGGAGAGACTTAGCTCGGATTTGTATGAAATGAATCCCGACTGAGACCTTAAGAGTCAAGAACCGTAGGCAAAATAAGAAGCATAAAGTTGGCTCGGCTAATGAGGCAGCAACGTCTAAAAAGGTTGATTAAGACCCGAGTGCTAGAAGTCTCTGACCGACTATAAAACCGACCCGTATTAGGCCGATTATAGTGTCGGCTATCGGATTAAGAAAGGATATCGGCCATAGGCCGATTCTGGCCTTTAGGAGTAAACTTAAAATACTGTCTCGAAAATCTTGTATAAGGATCTCGGGATCAGATGAAATCTATAAACAAATCAAATCAGATCTCCTAAAAATCGGGGAGAGAATCCCCGCACGCTAGGACCTCTCACTCCTATAAAAGAAGGGTTCTCCAGGATCAAAGGTACGCAGAAAATACCCCAAAAACTCCTCCTTTCTGGTCCAATCACTGACTTAAGCATCGGAGGTTCCCCGGCTCTAGCCAGGGTCCCCTTTTTTCATCTTTCTTGTGCAGGTGACGACCCAGGGGAGGGGCGTCAAGTTTTTTTGCATCAACAGTTCCGAATCCAAGAAACTTCTTCTTCAGGGGGGTAACTGTTCTAAATCTAAGAAACTTCTCTGTACTCCTCATAGAGAAACCTCGAATCCACGGGAAGAAGAAAATAGAAATAATTCTAAGAAATTTGAAATAATTTGATTAATAATTAAAAATGAGATTACACCCCTTTAATTAGGGATACTAATCCATGGAAAAAGTTTTGGAATTAAAGTACAACTATAACTCTTATAATTCGCAACTTACTATTTATAAACGGTCATGATTCCTACTAGTGCACATGGTTTTCAGCCAAAGTAAGTGTCCTCTTTGGCTTCACCATGCTGTTCTCCTATTTATTCTAAGCATTTTTCATGTTGGGCACAACTCCTAAAGGCCAACAAATGAAGAGTTATACTCAAACTAAAACTTACTATAAATAGTAAAAATGAAATTAAAACATGAATTCCACCATCGATCCGATGGTATTTCGAAAATTCAGCATGAGCAACCTGGCATAGCAGGTTGGGTGGCTAAAGTAGCTCGTCTTACCCCAAAAACATATTGGCACATCCGATGGCTCATTCTGGTTTGCGAGATATGTCCATTTTAAGTTTTGATGGTCCAGATCACTTCCGTCGTTGATTGGGCCTTTTCTAATCCATCTTGGCCACCCGTTCTACATCAAAAGGTTAGTATATGCTGCCATGATGTGTGGTCCATTCGCATGTGTGTGCCACAGATCATTGAAATGAAGTGCCCCAGCAATCCATGCCCTCATGAATTAAAATCTCACAAATTAGCCAATCCTGGCAATAAAATTTTATTTTATTTTATTTTTTTACCTTCTTTAGTTAAATGTCGATTGTGGTAGTGTTTTAAGCTGATAATTTCATAGTCATCTACTTTTTATCCACCAATTAGAGCGTGTTTATAGAAATTTCACCATGAATATAAACTATCTATTCTATTCCGAGGTTATCCCTAAGGATCACTACAGTACTATTAAGCATTTTGAGTTAGTCAACAACCTACGTGTTACGAAAAAGCCATGCTTAATTGATGGATAGGATCCTTCTGTCAGGGAATTGCTTGAGCATGCCCCTTGTGTAGTATTACCCATTATGAGAATGGCCTTTTGGGCGAATAGTGGGACCCAATTTTGCTGATTGTGTCTCCAAGAGCCTTTCTTAGGTTATTCCAACACCAGCACATGTGCCATTTTCATCAAACGTATCTTCTTTAGAAACATTACAAGATCTTGGACACAAGCACATTTGCATAGAGTCCAAAATGATGAGAGCCCACCTCTCTCGAGTATCAAGTTGTTTTGAAAGTCAAATTATAAAAGACTATACAAATATTGGTAGGTATTAAGGAGAAATCAAAGATAAGTACTATACATTTGAGCGAAAAGTTGTAAAATAGCCTTCTTGTGAAGGCATTTTTATTAAAACGACCTTGTATTCGTCATAATATAAGTGACATGCCTAAAAACAGTTAGGGATTTTTTCGGAAAAATTCTTCCATGAATCAAATTTTACCAAATAATGCCCAAAGTAGAAATTACATTAGTGGCCTCCTTTTTTTTTCTTTTTTTTTTTCTTTACAAAGTGGAGAATCCAAAATTGTTGGGTCCACATGGTATGTACCCAACATCCAACCGACCCAATAGGTGTAAATTAGGTGAACTAAAAATATTAGGGATCCAATCATAGGATACGCCAATACATAAATATAATATATACCACTCAAAACATTCAAATTCAAGTGTAGCCCATCTAATGATTTGTGTTATGGGTAAAAATGGCTTGACCAATGAGGTAAGATTAGGTCAGACAACACCCGTGCGCATCATGAGGTCATCCTCCTCTAACCACGATCAAGGAGCTCCTCAGCAGCCATAAAGCAATAACGTTGTTATGAAAAAATTGACAACTCCCACCGAGCTCTACCACCAGGAGACGAACTATCCCCATGTCCATCCAACACTGTCTATGGTCCCATCTGCTTCTGAGGTAATGGTCGGAACATCTCGAGGTGACAGCTCCCGGAGCACGACCTCTAACCGGACTAGGTCAGCATAACCTCAGGTCGAAATAATCGTCCATCCCGGACCTTCGCCACACACTTCTACAGGTCCTGACCTGCCCACGACGATGTTTGGCTAAAGTTCTAGCCGAGGATTTAGGGAGGCAACCGCCACACAATCTTCCTGAGATCTCAGTCGAAGATCTCGAGAGATCCTCACGATGTGTTTGGGATCTGAATCCAACTACAACACATCCCTACTAAATAGGGAGATCTCCTCTACACCACGGCCTCTTCTCACCAATAAATAGGAACACCTCCAATAGTGAAAGGTATACACAATCTTTAGCCTAAAACCACATTTACGACTAGACCCAAACTCCCTATCTAACTTAGGAATCGGAGGGTCCCTGGTCTAGCCAATGTCTCCTTTGTCTTCTTCCCGTGCAGGTACACGACGGTCCAGGGAAGGCTAACCAGATTTCTACAGAAACAATTGTCGTCGTCTGTGGGAACGACATCGAAACCCGTTCTCATAGTCCACTAAGGTGCTACAATGGCAAAAGGGAAAAAGAAAGTTCAAACCTCCACCATTGCAACCGATCTTGCGCCACTAGAATAGTTTGTTGATCAATGGGATTCATCTTCCCAACTGCAGGCTCACTGTACGCCCGCAAGACCGACACAGCGATCCTAGAATAGGGGAGGACGACTTATCTCTCTCGAACAATAAATTGAAGCACTGACTAACAACATCAATTCAATAAAGCAACTTTTAGAACAGCAGAACCCTCCCCTCGTCCAGGGGGCTGGGGAAGTAGCGGCTTGAGTAGTTAAAGAAATTACCACTCCACCTGAAGCGCTGCCGACTCTCGAAGGAGCAAGCAGATGGAAATATCAAGGCCGGTGCCCTCCCACGTTTCGAGCACTACCGCACTAGCTGCCTCCGACTTGCGCCATGAGTTATAAAAGAAGAGGTGCAACAAAGCTCTCAAAATCATGGTTGAGGCAACAGCTGAAAGCAGGGACCCGTGGGAAGCTGAGCTCAACCAATTGCGAGGCCAGATCAGCGACATCCGACAGGCTTACAAAACACACGCTTCGACTTCAGTAGAAGCAATACTAGAAGAAACTGAGCCTCCTTTTACTGTCGACATCATGCACACTCAACTCCTACCCCAGTTCTGAATGCCACACATCGCCCCTTATTCCGGGACCACCGACCCGTCCGAGCACCTGAAATCTTTTAGGGCTTGGATGGAACTTCAGGGTGCATCAACTGCGGTTATGTGCCAAGCATTCTCCTTAGCTCTAACAGGAGCGACTCGGAAGTAGTTTCGGTAACTAAAGCCACAGTCTATCAGCTCGTTCACACAACTCAACAAAGCATTCATTACCAACTTTATAAGAGGAAATGAGAAGCTCAAGCCGACTACTCACCTCCTCACTATTATCCAAAAGGAAGACGAGCTACTAAAGGACTACATCAAGTGCTTCAACCTGGAAGCAATATAAGTAGAAGGGCACTCGGAAGAGTTTACCCTAGCTGTCATGATGGGAGTCCTACGAGAAGGGAGGTTCCTCTTTTCGCTCAGCAAAAACGCACCATCAACATTAGCCGACCTCCTTAATTGAGTCAAAAAATACTTCAATGTTGAAGAGCTTTTCAGCTCACGGAAGGCTGCTCGGAATAAGGGAAGCTCGGCCAGGGAAAAGCGGCAAAAAGAAGAACTGACCTCGACCAATAGCAACAAAAGAAGAAAAGACGACGAGCCGACTAGAGGCCAACGCCTGAGTAGGTGACCTGAGAGTAGGTTCAGTTCGTACACCACCCCCCCCCCCCCCCCTCCTTTAATGCGATGCCTGAACAAGTCATCATGAAAATTTGAGACAAACGATTCCTCAAGTGGCCAAACAAGATGAAATCCAATGTCGACAAGCAGGGCAAGTGGAAGTACTACCGCTTCCACCGTGACTACGACCATTCAACCAGTAACTGCTTTAATTTAAGAGAGGAGATTGAGGCCCTTATTCACAATAGACACTTGTAAGAATATGTCAACAAGAGGGAAGAGCGAGCAGATCCAAAAAAATGAGTGACCCATTAATAATGAACCTACTGAGGAAATCTGCACTATCTTTAGCGGGCCCGCCAAGGGAGGAGACTCAAACTGAGCTATCCACGTCACCAGTAGACCTCAGAAGGAACAAAAAGTGGTGTCTTGTGATTTGACCTTTAATGAAGAGGATGCCTGAGGTGTCCAACATCCCCACGATGATGCACTAATGGTGACTATGACCATAGCTAACTGTAAAGTGCTTCGGATATTGGTGGACAGCGACAGCTCAGCTGACATCCTCTTCACTGAAGCTTTCGATAAAATGGGGGTTAAGAGGTCTCGACTCCGACCTGTCAAGACCCCCTACTCGGATTCGCAGGGGATAAAGTCACTTCCAAAGGATCTATTCAGCTCTCAATCACGGTAGGAGAAGGACAGAACCAATAACGACTATGATTGACTTCCTTATAGTCGATTGTCCCTCCATCTATAATGTCATCTACGAACAACCTTCTCTTAACACTCTACGAGCAATTGTATCAACGTACCATCTTGCGATGAAATTCCCAACTGAGCACGGCACTGGGCTATTCAAAGGAGATCAGCAAGAGACTCGGCAATGCTATTCCATGGGATTAAAACACAGCATCAAGCGATGGCCATCACCTCCCTCGATCATCGAGAGGACTCAGTCAAAAGAGGATGCCCAATGAAAGACCTCATGACCATCCCGCTCGAACAATCTGACCCAACCTACACAGTACAAGTCAACTCATCACTGACTCCAACACTGCGGGATGAGATGATGAATTTCCTCCGACGACATGCCGACGTGTTTTCCTGGTCTCATCGGGACATCCCCGGCATCAGTCCAAACATAATGGTTCACAAATTAAACGCCAACCCTGACTACTGACCAATCAGGCACAAACGGAGAGCGTTCGAGCTTGAACGATATGCTATCATCGGGGAAGAGGTCAGAAAACTCCTCGAAGCGAGCTTCATCGAAGAAATCTACTATCCAGACTGGATAGCCAATGTCGTTCTGGTGAAAAAATCCAATGGGAAGTAGCGTGTCTGTGTTGATTACACCGACCTAAACAAAGTCTACCCCAATGATAGTTTTTTCCTCCCCACGGATCGACCAGCTTGTCGACAACAAAGTCGGGCACAAACTTCTAAGTTTCATAGATGCCTACTCGGGCTACAACCAAATTGTTGTGCACCCCTATGAGAAGCAGAAGATAACCTTCGTCACCGACAAAGGTCTCTACTACTACAAGGTCATGCCCTTTGGGTTGAAAATCGCTGGGGCCACATATTAGCAACTCATCAATAACATGTTCGCTCAACAGATCAGACGCTCCATAGAGGTCTACAACGACAACATACTCATTGAAAGCATCGAAGCTACAGACCACATCGCCGACCTTAAGGAAATGTTCACAATATTGCAAAAATACCAGATGAAGTTAAATCTGAGCAAACGTGCCTTTGGCGTCAGTTCGAAAAAATTCCTCAGATTCTTGGTCAACTAGAGAGGGATAGAGGTAAACCCTAACAAAATCCAAGCTCTGCTCGACATGACCTAGTCCAAGACGACGAAGGAAATCCAATGCCTCACAAGAAGAATAGCCGCACTCAACCATTCTGTCTCCCGAGCCACTGATAAATGTCTTCCCTTTTCAAACAGTTGTAAGGGAAACAAAGGATAGAGTGGAAGAAAGAATGCGAGCTCACCTTCCAAAAACTCAAGCAATACATGGGCTCTCCACCCCCACTCTCAAAGCCCTAGCAAGGAGAGCCACTTCTGCTATACTTGGTAGTTTCCACAGCCGCAGTCAGCTCGGCCCTCATCCGGGAGCAAGAAGGGAAACAGCTACTACTGTACTATGTCAGCAAAGCCTGTTCCTGGCAGAGACCATGTACCCAAACATCGAAAAAATTGCCCTGGCCCTAGTTGTCTTGTCTCGTCGTCTGTACCTTACTTCTAGGCCTATACCATCGTAGTTCCGACCAACCAACCTCTCTGTCAGGTACTCCAAAAACCTAAGGTATCAAGGAGACTCGCGAAATAGTCAGTTGAGCTCAGTGAGTTCGACATCAAAATCAGCCTCGAACCGCCATCAAAGGACAAGCAATTACCGACTTCATTGTTGAACTCATGCGTGAGGCTAACTTGGGGACCAGTTTTAACACCTGGCCCAACCAACCCGAAGATCGGGTAACCACGTTAGATCTACTAATATGGACACTGCACGTCAACGGTTCATCTAATTCTAAAGACAGCGGGGTCGGGATAGTCCTTGAGGCTCCTAACTAGACTTGCATATAATATGCCTTGAGATTTGGATTCCAAACATCGAACAACATGGCAGAATACGAAGCATTATTGGCCAGGCTCAAACTGGCAGGCGTAATGGGAGCCCAATACTTGGAGGTCCATAGCGACTCGCAGCTCATCGTCAACCAAATATTCAGCAAATATCAAACCAAAGAAGAGAGAATGGAGGCCTACTTACAAAAGGCTCGAGAGTTGATCGGCAAATTCTTGAGGTGCATTGTTATCCTGATCCCCGGGTCAGAGAACTCCAAAGCGGACATACTGGCAAAGCTGGCCACAGCAGCTAAAGACGACATCCCGAAACTGATCCCAATTAAGTTCTTGACCAAACCAAGCATCGGTAGACCTAATCCAGGCATGGTCCTCCTGATAGATTCAGAACCGACCCGATCCAGGCACTATCCATCCAGCTGGTCGCGATCGATGCTAGTTTTTATTAGGAAATTTATAAGGTTTTTGTAAATGACTTGGTCCATTGAATCACGAATTAATGGTCACAATTGATGTTAATTTTTATTAAAAATTTTATGGGGTTTTTAAAAATAATCTGGTCCATCAGATCACAAATCGACAATCGCGATCAATGCTGGTTTTAATTGAGAAATTTATGAGGTTTTTGAAAATGATCCGATCCATTGGATCACGAATCGATAGTTGCAATCGATGTGGGTTTTTATTGGGATATGTTTAGTAGATTTTATACCTCCTTTCTCCTCCATGACTCTCTTTTGTAGGTGATCAGCAAAGACATAAGCAGTGGGAGAATGGTGATGATGATGATTGTGTGGGCCATTTGTAGGGGAATTTAATGGGCATTTGATCCTTCTTTAGCAGCTTTGTACATAATTTCTCTTGTATTCTTCTTTGAAGGATCGGGCATTTGTACTTGTACGGCCTAAATGGTCTTGATGATGTTATGTACCTTTTGCTCCATATCTTGGTCATTTGATGCATGTTCTTGGTGTATTGGGTCTTGAGGAAGTTGATTGATGGCACGGATCATTTCTTGATGATGCTTTAATGGTTCGGATCATTCGGGTCCACCTTAATCATCATTTGAGCACTTTCGAGTCTGGTAGGCCTGTTTCGGGCCCACATCTTCACAATTTGTCACTTGGAGAAGGTTTTGGACATTTTTAATTGTATTTTGGCCAAAGTAGAGGTCCATTCAAAGCATGGGTAGCAACCAGGGTGCCTCCGGCTGATGTCACTTGTCATTTTCACCTACTGCAGGCCCTAGAGTCAATCCTGCGAAAGCGAGGTCAGAATTTACGAACCGACGGCAACCTGGCCATCGCCACTCTTACATCTATTAAGCTGCTTTGGCTCATTATAATTGGACAAATATAACATTCTCCTTTTATTGGTCTCCATCCCCTTCTGTCAATGAACATTCGATTCCTCCCATGGATCTTCTTCTCATCTCTTTCCTTCTTTTCGTCCTTTCTTTATCTTGGCCATCCTCTTCATGGGCCACCTAAGATGGATTATTGGGTGATATCATTACTCGAGTTAGTAGGTCCCACACATCAGATTCCCCTTTTTGCTTGGATGATGGAGATATTCCTCTCATTGATGGCTTAGATGATGCATTAGTGAGGGGTAGTAATAGCGAGGTTAATGAAGGCTTAGAGATGGTGGTTGGGGTTGAATTAAATGCCTCCATCAATGGAGGATTTTCTGAAATTCCAACCATTAATGAAGAGGCCTTAGATGAAGGTTTTGATGGTGGGGATAGACTTGAAAGAAAGGTTATGGGTCCCATTGGAGTGGGGCCATGTAAATCTGACTTTGGATGGTGAGGATGAAGCCATGATTGATGTTGAGGGGTTGATCTACCAGTTAGATGGCTTGAATAGCTTGGGGACCACCTTGGATGACTTGGATTGTAGTGTGGATGATCCGAATGCGAGATCCTTTGACTTGATTAGTCTTAATGAGATCCCATCCACGGTAGATGGCAATGTAGCTCCTCTCGATATCTGACGGTGTGGATGACTTGACAGCTCTTTAGATCGGTCAAGATGATAGATGGATGCGTACCTCTCTTCATTGTCACGCCCCAAACTCAAAAAACGGGCTCACAAATTCCCGATCACCGAATCTGGTGCTGACAGCCTCCGTAGTGCCCCATTCTTGGATCCCGGCACTCACATGCCCGATTCCGATCCTGGGATCCTACAAGGAAGATTTTTAGTATGAATTTTTTTTTTTTTGTAATGGAGAATAACCACAAGCATAACCAAGTCACAAGAACAAATCATCACCACATATCCACTAATATAATCATTCGAGTACAATGCTGAAAGGGAAATACATATATCAAAGCTCCAGAAGACAGCTGCACGCTCCAAGCTCAACACTGCTGCAACCTAACGCCACCTGCACGCATCTATCGTGCATAAGCTTATAGAAAGCTTAGAGGGTGGTGAAAGTGTGTGTAAGGTCAGTGCTAAGTATATAATAAAGTTCATAAGTCAAACATCAACGGGATAAGCAGAAATACTAATAAGATCAGGAATCATACGAAGCAGAGTAAGCGAAAATATACTGGTAGGTCCATGAATCATACAATAACAAAATACACAATGCGGATCGGCTATGCAAATCTAAAAGCCAAATATCAGATGTCGATGATGCAATGCAATATGTAAATCCTGCTAAGTCCGTCTAAGCCATTTAAGTGTAAAAACATAGTAACCCAAAATGCTAAGTACTGCGGATGCAATGTAATATGTGGTGCGAATGCAATGACCATCTGGAATGTGAAATCGGGATGATAGTACATAGTATCGCAGGCTATGGGGTCCACCACAAGAGACTTCTATCCAAACCAGTCCCATACCGAAATTTGGATAGTCAAACTCAATGTGGTAAACTCCCGATCTCAAGTTAGTCACGTGCCTAACCGAAATGCTGGCCATGCGATGGTATATGTAACAAATAGTTACGCACCACCAACCCGAGTGGATAGTGAATGAATGAAGGAATGAATATACAATTCCTGCTCAATAAGTCCACATATCAGTACAGTTGCTCTCTAGGGAAATCATCAGGGTTTATTACACTCCACACCGACTGCCTCCTCCCTAGCTGCACAGCCCAGTGAGTGGAAGAGACCTCACTATCTGCCTAGCCAGCAGTCTGCCAATACCTACTCGGCTTGTCGATAGCAGACCCATTTACGAGCCGGTCATACTCAGCCTAGCCTATAGCCCCCTCACTCGAGCAGATAAGGCCACACCCCCTTCCAACCGACCACGACACAGTGGGAGACACGGCCTCATGGTATAGGCACCGACGCTCATATTTCACTCGGTCTAGACGTTTGAGCATCTCCTGGTACCAAGGAAGTTATGAGATTTTCACCCAAAGACATCCTACGTGCCCACAGTGCTAGAACCAAGCATTTTCGGTGTCCCATTTGGCCATCCACGATGTGTCTGTGGAGGCCACGGCCCTGATGTCGCTAGGGTGTATAATGATCAAGTCACATATATGCGAGATACATGAGTCACACTATCCAATCATGTAGCAATCCTGCGCATACGGCACGATAATGTGGTCACTCCGTCTCATAAGGAGTCCCGTAAATAGTCTGCCCAATAGCATATGCTATGATCAAATATTTCTCATATCAAGCATACATATGATGCGTATGGGCATGAATCATGGAGCTATACTAAGCATGTTATATGGTGATGAACTATCCTTCCAATGATGATGGGCCTAAAGGGCCAATACATAACAAGTATGGGCTTATCAATGGGCCCTAGGGAGAGTTATAATGCGGACATTTAACCAACATTAATCTTACAATGTGGACGTCAAACCAACATTGCTCCCAAGGCATGGCCCGCCATAAAACATCATTGTATATACCACGGTAAAATTACACATTGCAATGGTCCTATATACATCTCATTGGGCCTCGACCCATGGGCCTCAGATACATCAAATGGGCCACATCAATGGGCCTTATGTATATTGCAATGGGTCATATCCCATGGGCCTTTGAATACATCACAATGGGCCTCAACCCACAGGCCCTAATACAACACAATGAGCCTCAACCCATGGGCCCCAAATTCATCACAATGGGCCTCAACCCACGGGCTCTAATACATTACAATGGGCCTCAACCTATGGGCCCCAAATACACTACATCGGGCCTCATCAAATGGGTCGTATCAACGGGCCGAATCAAATGGGCCGAAACAAATGGGCTTTATGTATATCAATCGGGCCCACTCTTATGTATTTTTTTTTAGACCCGACCTATTCATAAGTTAACATAGAGGTAGATGAAGTGAAAACTAATTCTCAGCTTGGGTGGAAACCACTGTGGCTCCTAAGAAGTTTTAAACAGTGGATGTCACTATACCCCATTATTATTGCGAATGGCGAGGTCCACTTCAACTTTGGATCTCACTCATTTACCCCATGCCAAACAAAATGATCCCACACATGGTTGGACGGTTTGGATACAACACATGTATCATGGTGGGTCCCATAGATAGACGGCATGGATGGAATAGGTGGGACCCACGGAACTTGCAGCCGTGTGCAGCCACAGGTCTACACGCCACATGACAGCTACGTAGTGGCTACACATGCAGCTAATGCTGCTTAAAGGACAACAGAGGTGGGTCCCACGTAGGGCCCACCCTCATAGATGTAATAATAATAATCGTATATATTATAATATAATATATAATATATTATATTGTATATATTAATATGATATAATATAATATATTAATATTATATTTAATATAGAATCAGCCCACACATGGGGTTGGTCCCACCGTCCTCACCACTGGACGATGGTGTGAATGAAACACATACATCATTAGTGGGTTCCACGTGGGGCCCACCATAATGTTTATCTGTAATCCAACCCGTTGGTAAGGTCACACGGACCTGGATGGAAAGGAAAAAAACAAATTTCATATAATCCAAAACTTCTATACCCAGAAAAGGGTTTCAATGGTAGACGTTCAACACCACTATTTCCTGCCGTGTGGGCCATCCCAAGTGAATAATCTGATCCGTTCACCGTCTTGGCCACCTTGAATGAGGTCAAATAGACTCTAACTAGGATTGTTTTGGATGATGAGGGACTCCAAAGAGGGTCCTAAAGTGCTTCAACAGATGGGTATTAATACCCTTAGTACGGCCCACTCGAGACTCATGTTTGCCTCAAAATTTGGCACATGGCCTAAAATTATAAGGAGGAGATGGTGGACGGTGTGGATTAAACAAATTCATCATGGTGTGGTCCACATGTGGTGGCAGCCTAGTAAGGTTTCCACCCTCCACGTCACTGGACAATAACGTCCAGTGACTTACCTTTTTTTTCTTCTTCTCTTTCTCCCTTTATTTTTATCTTATTCTATTATGTGGACCCCACTAGTGGATAATTCATTTCGTCTATTATATTGACCAACTCTTTATGGACCAAAGGAGTCTAATGATGGATAGGTCCACCACTTATACACACAACAGTAAGTATTAGAAAGTTTCAACAATGAAACTTTGTTTCCCTCAATGCGGCCTACTAAGAACTAAGATTTGTCTCATTTCAACTCATAGTCTAAAACTACATGGGGAAGGTGGTGGACGTCATGGATTAAACAAATACATCAAGGTGGGGTCCATGGTTAGGACGCCCCCACCCCACGTCCGCATGGTTGACGTGATGGGGTGCTCCCACTACCACCATCGGTTGTGATGTGGTCCACCTGATGGTTGGATCGAGTAGATTTTTGGGCTATACGGCTAAAATGTGCCAGAAAATGGACGTATGGTGTGGATCTAAGAAATACATCAATATGGGTCCCATGAGTGAAAACTCACTCCAAACCTCTCATGCAAAAAGTAAGAAATGATGTGGGTAACCCAGCGACTTAGCATTTGTGGTATGGCCCACCTGGGATTCAGATTAGCCTCATTTTTCCCTCAACGCCTAAAATGATCTGGGAAATTGGATGGACGGCGTAGATTTAATTTATACATCAAGGTGGGCCCTACATGAGCAGCCGACCCCAAATTTCAAAACAAACTGATATTTTTGTTTTCATCACTATCAGTTCACACTCCAAGGACGTCCAACATCCAGGGACACTAGACGGTCTTGGATACAACACTCATTAAGGTGGGCCCCACCCTCAGACATGCTGTCTAGGTGGGCCACCATATACATGGACGGTGTGGATAAAACATACACTAAGGTGGGGTCCATCCTAATGGGCCACATAGCCACGTCATCACACACAATATCAAATGAAAAAGGAAGGGAGAGAGAGAAAGGGACACATGTGATGGAGGGACCCCGACACTATGGGCCCTCCCTTGCATGATTTACAACATACATCAAGTGGGTCCCATTTCATATGGGCCCACCGATCAAAATCAACAGTGGAGATCATTTCTCCACCAAAATAGAAGGTCTAGATGACCCCTTTTCAAACTAGAAAGTAAACATCATGATGGGGTTCATGGCGAATGGCCCCATCATGGAATGATATTGATAATCAAGGTGGGCCATCGGCCACATCTTAGGGTCCAAAGTGAGATCCATACCATTGATCGGTAGGCCTCACTTGGCCCATCATAAAAACATGAAAACTAGTCTATAGAAGCACCCACTGTTTGATCTTCTTGGTCCAATGGAAAGTCGATCTCCTTGTGCTTCACTTTAACGGAAGATGATGAGGTTTGAATGGCTAGGATGAAGGATTTGGGATGGGAAAGTGGGCCACACACATGCACTTTCTCTCCTTGAAAATGTTGGACGTCCACTCCTCTCTTTGCTTGAAATTGTGTTGAGAAATGAGAGAGAGAGAGAGGGTTGTAAGGAGTGATGGATATGAGGTGACTGATGGGTGAGGTGATAGTGTACTTGACATGTATAGGTGTGTAAGAGAGAGGGTGAGAAAGAGTTGACTTAGTGGTTGCTTGACTTGGGAAGAAAGAAAGCATTGATTGATTGATTGATTAATTTGAGTGATTGATTGATGGGACATGTTGTAGAGATTCTCTTGGGATTACAAACGAACGGTGTTTTCTTAGAAATAAACGCCGGCCTACATCTTCCGATCGGTATCGGATCGGTGCGCGAGTTGCAGCATTGAAACCGCGGCGACGGTGCGGTCACAATGGTATAAGTCTCAAATTAAGTCGACTCAAATCTATAGTATATGACTTAGGGTTACGCGCAAATATCAATTATAGGTCGCGGATTACCGGACTTCGACGGGAAAGATCGTGAGAGTCGACGGAATAGTACGGACTAGGATACGGGCCTTACATTCATGATGGGCTGATCGGTGGAGATTTTGACATTGGTGCTTCGATCGGGCCCATGACAGTACTCTTGGTCGGCTCGGATGATGCGTTAGACGGTTCAGATCATTGCATGGCATCTTTGATGGATCACGGTGTGTTTTTAGATAGTCAGATCAATCCCGTTTATGGCATAATTTTTGACGACATCTCGACAGTTAATCTTGACTGTGGTGATCGTCCGTCATTTCTGGCTCCTCTCCCTTTATCGCTTGCAGCAGCGGATGTACCCGTGCGATCCACCAATGAGATAGATGCATCTTCCCGAGCTGTTGAGGATAAGGCTGAGTTGTTGATCGTGACCCCTGGAGTGCTTGATGAGGCAACTGGAGAGTTCCCAACTTCGAAGACTGCATTTGCTGACCCTCTTTGGTATGATGTTGATGTTGATATTCAGGATGAGGGGATGTCGCATTTTAATAAGTTGCCTGCTTCTTCTGAGATGATAGTTCTTGTTGGCATTCTCGTACATACTTACCGACTCCAATCGCGATCGGTCTACTCTGATCGGCTGCGGAGCTTGACTTCGAGCTCCATGAGATGGAGTATTACAGCTTCGGAGGGGTCCTTCGGCTGATTTAGATAAATGTTGACTGGAGGATGCTCAGGGCATCTTTGGACAGTTGGGTTCCAGCGCTGAACTTGTTTGAGTTCAATGATCTGGAGCTAGGACAGTCCTTGGAGGAGATATCGTAAATGACCGAATTACCATTGGATCGTTCACCTCATATCCTAAAGAGATGTCACGCGAGGGCAGATGAACCTCACCACTGGTTCGGTATTCCATATCTAATCCGAGCTGATGTTGATGGCTGGAATGTAGTCATTTTCTCCTCGGATGCTTTGTATGATGCCTTCTCGGTTAATAAGGGCTTTCTGGGGTCTACACGATCTTCGGAGTGTCGCATGGCCCTTATCTTTTGTCTGATCATTGAGCTCTTATTCTCTAGGGGTGTCGATTGACTCTTCTGCTGCTCTTTGAGTTGTTGAGTTGCACATGCTTCCAGAAGAGCATTGCATCCTTAGTCCATGTTGAGGTATTTAAGGGATTGACTAACTGTAGTCGTGGCCGTACTTGTGTCCTGTGTGGTTGTTGCACCTTCCGCCAGGTATATATCGTTCTTTGCACCATCATTCTTTTGGATCTATTGTTGTTGCATCTGTTCCTTTTGCACCCTTGTTGATTTTACTCATCGGATCTTGACAGTTGTGGCTTTAAGAGAAGTTGGCGATGACAGCTCCGCTTTCTTGATCCATTCCCCAGGCCGATATTCCTCGCCATATTATGAGGAGGCTTCCTCGTATAGCAAGTATGAGTGAGTCATTATATTGTTAGATGTTTGTACAGTTTCATAGTTGGGAGATCCGTTGGGAGTCTTCCTGGCTTACTTGTCCACCCGTCATTTGCAGTGCCTATAGAGAGCCTCTGATCATTGTGCGGTTACAGTCATATTTTTCCTATCACCCAATTAGATTCCGCTAGTTCAGATTCTGGCAGGACATTCCAGCTTTTGTGTATTCAGGCTTCAGACATTGTCCTCTTCCACAGGTTACTCGAGGTCTAGGCACTCAAGTTCGTGTACTCTGGGATGGCTACTTGATGGTTATTGTACTGGGATTTGAGTCTTGGGGGGCCGCCTTTAGCGATTGTTCCATATCTTCAATGAGTAGCAGAGCAGTTATTTTATCATCACCTTCTAGGCTGGCCTCTGACAAATGAGATTGCTAAGCCAGACTTTCCTAATGTCGGGTCCTCTATCGAACTTTATGAGCCCTTTGAGGAGTAGCCTTTCATTGATCTTAGCTTCCTTGTATCTACTTGTGGCCATCTTCTATCGGAGATCTCCTCATTGCGTTATATGTGTGTTGAGATGTCTCAATGGCTTTCATCTTCTCGTCGGGAGGATGAGGAGGAGAGTGTTGCTTGGTAGTTTAAGCGAGAGGAGCTATATTACCTGTGCATAAAGATTAGTAGGTTGTGAGAGTGGTTAGCTAAGCTCGAGACCGAGGAGTGGAACTTACCTGGTGAGGAGAGCTGAGAGTTTTCTTGTATGCTCTTTTATTTTGAGAAAACATTTATTTTGTTTTTGGAAGACATGCATGTAATGAAAAAGTAAATGAAATAAGAAAAGATTTTTTTGAAAACTTTGTGCCCTATATCATTTATGTGTACATGTGTCTGGATTTTTGTGCCAGGATGCAGGAATCAGAATTGTGGTTGAGCTAGTGTTTTGACTTGTGACTTGGAGTAGTGCCTTAGGAGAATCCTTGATTCCCTAGGGGAGTATGTAGTTGAGACAGCTGCCTTTTAGAGTTTGTCAAATGTAGTAGAATCCTTATCTTTGATTGTACTTCTTCTTGTTCTTGACTTGAGGCTGTCTACTGAGGTGTCTTGGACTGTCTTTTAATACCTGCTCTTTCTTTTTCTTTTCTTTTCTTTGAGCCATTTTTGCCTGTAACGCCCTTTCAGGTTTTCACTACAACCGGATTTTCTCATCATTTTTGCCAGTGGCCCCCTTTCGAGTTTTCACCACACCCTGGGTATTTGATCTTGCCTGCCCCTTAGTAGTTGTGTTGTTTTTCCCATAGTGCCCTTTCAAATTTTCACTAAGTCTGTTATGTACCCACTATTTTTACTCAAAGCGCCCCTTTGGGATTTCACTTCGCCCTCTTTGTTTAGGAACATTTCTTTTTCTATTTCTTTTTCTTTTTCCATGGTGACTAAGGGGTCAGAATTCCATCGTTGTCGGCCGAATGACAGCTATTCTAACCTTTTCTTGAGTTATAATGGTAAAGTTGTTGACCTTAGCCTGGCTCATCTTAAGGTGGAGGGATGGTGCTTTTTTTAGGGTCTGGGCTGCACACTCTTTATTGTGCCCTTATTTCATTTTTTTTATGTATTCTCTCTCTCTCTCTCTCTCTCTCTCTCTCTCTCTCTCTCTCTCTATATATATATATATATATATATATATATATATACCCTTTGTTCGAAGCTCTATTTTTGGTGGACGGGGAATGGTAATTTTCAGGATGACCAACTTTGGTCAATTGACTTCAGTTTTACTAATGTAACTGTAGATGAGATTAGATAAACTTACCCGTGAAAGATTTTCACGTTGTCAGTGTTGATTGGCTTCAGAAGATTCTCTCCCTTGATATTGGTGAGTCGGAAAGCGCCTCCTGGAAGTATTTTTCTGATGATTAGCGGTCCTTCCCACAAGGGTTTAAACTTTTCTCAGGGATTTGGAAGATACGATGGTAAAATGTGTTTCATGACCATATCACCAATCTTGAAGCTACTCTTTCGAACACTCATGTTGTTGGCACAAGTGATCTTTTCTAATAGCTTTGGGAATGACTTAGTGCATGCATGCGCTTCTCGTCTTCCAAGTGCAGCTAATCGTATCTAGCTTTAAGTCATTCCCCTTCCTCGATTTCACTCTCCATTAGTATTCAAAGAGATGGTATTTGTACTTCAACTGGTAACACTGCTTCTATTTTGTGAGTAAGCTCAAAAAGAGTTGTGCCTGTAGTAGACCGTACATACCTCCTATAGGCCTAAAATGCATATGGGAGCATCTCAAACCAATCTTTATATGTCTTGACTAACTTCTTGAGTATCCTGATAGTGTCTTATTGGCAGCTTCCACTCCTTTACTCATCTAAGGGCAGTAGGAGGTTGACCATCGGTGCTGAATCTTAAACTTTCAAAAGAAGTCTTCCATCTTCTTGTTGACGAAGGGAAAACCATTGTCAAAGATGATGGTGTGTGGGACTCTGTATCGGCTAATGATATTGTTCTTTATAAATTTGATTACTTGAGACGTTGTTATGATGGTGTAGGATGCTACTTCTACCCACTTAGTGAAGTAGTCAACTGCCACAAGTATATACTCATGACCATTTGAAGCTTTCAGATTTACCTTTCCGATGATATAGATACCCCACATGGAGAATGGTCATGACATGGTCAAGTTATATAGCTCGAGGTTGGGGCATGTATTTTATTTGCATGCTCTTGACACTTGAAACACTTCCTAATGTGTTGGCAGCAGTCTGTCTCCATAGTCATAGTCCGGAAGAGTGTGGTCCGATCTCTGATAAAAATCAGAGATTGGACCACACTCTTTCGAACGATCAGATTGTCGCCGTGAGATCAAACTAATGGGCCACATCGAAAGTAAATCGAAAACCTTCTCCCCTAGGACAAGATTTCAAGAGAAACCTAATAGAAGGGATGGATTTATCAAAGCACCAGAGGAGGTGGGCCCCACAGAAGTCTCCGCAAACAGCCATATGTGGTAACATGCGAAGGCTCTGTTCTGTGAACAGCCGAGAAAACTGGATGTTTTGGCATAATCAGCGACCAAGAAGCTGATCCGAACCGTCCAAATAGCACCCAAGCAGATCACAACCCTTCATATGGAGATAGAATGGACGGTGTTGACAGTATCTTCCCTGAAAAATAGATCAAACGCAAGGAGTGTTGCATTTCTTCGCTATGCAAAACAGAGGCGCGCAGGTCTGTGTTGCAAAACCCACCAGCTAAGCACCTGATTTCGGTGGCCCACAAGCTCCCGGTGACCCATCCAAGCCGTCTATGAACATTAGAACAAAGAAAAGCTCCTGACCACAAAATTACCATGATTCGATCACATCTCTTCTTGGAATAAAAGAGAAAATTCATTCGTTCTTAATGGGCCACATCTGTGAATCTAAATGGTCCAAATTGGGGATCAAAGACTCACAAGTTCCTCAATATATGTGAATCATCTCTATACAGCCAGATGTAGGATTAAATCAGCAATGAGATCGGCTCTTGTGCGTGAGCAAGCTTACGCGAAATGCAATTCGCAGGAGGTTTCTCAAAACGTGTTACGCACGTTGCTATGCGCATTATCCACTGCCTCTACACGTAGCAACCTACCTCCCTATCTATAAAAGTAAAAGAAGATAGAGAGAGTGGGTATTCTATCCACGGCTGAGAAGTTGGATGTCAGGGAAAGACAGAGTATTTTCTATGTTTAGTTGCTATTTTATTTTTATTTATTACTTTTATGAGATCTAGTCCAATCATGTTGGGCTAAACCTCTTAGTTAGGGCTAAAAGGTGAAGCTTGTAGCGTGATGGGAGACTTTTTGCTTGTACCTTTTGTTTAGACTGAACTGATGTTGATTTTAGTTTAATTAAGGGAATGTTTTTAGTTTTTAAGGGCCTGTTGTGACTAAAATTACAATGGGTCTGCGATAGCTTTGAGCATGTTCCTTTCCTTTTTATGATAATGATGTCAGGAAGCCTTGTTGTTCACCATCATCTCTTGGGCATGGTTGGATGACGGAACCCTTCCTAACCTTTATATATCCTCTCATTGGTTGATAATTAGTTTAATTTTGTTGTTTACTTTGTCTCCTGGGCATGGTTTGGTGACAGGTTTGGTGACAGAATCCATTCTAATTCTTATATCTTTTATCTCTTGAAAACTAGATCAAAGGAAGTTCAGTTTTGAATTTTATGGGTACACTCTACAACTGGATGAAGATGGGACTCTAAGTCCAGTTGAGTTCTTGAAGCAGGCATAAGATCTCCTTGATCTCTACAAGTGGATCCTCTGAATCCCTAGTTTCCTTCCTCTGAATTCTTTAAGTTTTAGATAAATATTTCATCAATATTCCCTCAATAACATTCGATTTAGATTTCATCTTGGTCTAGTTCTAGTTCTATTTAGTTTCAGATTACGTACAGGTTCCAGTCCCTTGGGATTCGACCTCGGTCTCACCGAGTTTATTACTACATCACAAACCTATACTTAGGGAGTGAACATCATCCAATAGTAGTCAAGTCATAGAATCTTCTTTGCCATCATGTGTCCATTCATGTGCGGGCCACACACTCCATCATGAATTTCTTCAATAATCTCTGTAACTTTGGATTCGTCAATGCATCTGAGGAGGATTTGACATAGGATCGCTTGGAGAGAATTTCACCGTTGATTGTGAACGGTCCCACCAAAAGTTGGATGGTTCGGCGATCGGATGATGTAACTTCTTCTCGGTACTCCTAGCTTTCCAGATACCATTTGATGTCGGTATACCAAGGTTTGCTGCTAGGGGTGGCTTCGGCTTCTTTAATTTGCAGGCAGAAGGCATGTTCATCTTAAATTTCAAATGTGAGTTCCCATTCTGATGCTCCTCTTGGAATTTCTATCATTCATGCTAATGTAGCAAGAGGGTCTGCGAACTGGTTCTTTGCTCATGGCATGTATGAAAAGGTGACTTCTTTCAAATCTTCGATTAGATTTTTGTGATATACGTGATATGGTATCAACTTCTCATCTTTAGTCTTCTAGTCACCATTGGTATGGTTGATGATAAGATGAGAGTCTCTGAAAACTTGTACCTTCTTTACGCCTAAGATTATGGCTTCTTTCAGACCGGCAATGCAAGCTTCGTACTCTGTCATGTTGTTGGTGCACTTAAATGCTATTCACATGGAGATAGGAATTAGGATATCGTCAAAGAATAATGTCCACTCGTCTACCTTTCTTTCTTCTTCTCCCTTAATGAGTAAGAGATGTTCATCGAGGAAGAAGGTCTTTAATAGCTGATAATCGGGCAGTGAGTGGGCAGCGAGATTATCAGTAAGGGTCTGTCCCATAATTACCGCTTGAGTGACATAGGTGATGTGAAACTCAGACAAAAGTAGCTTCCATTTAGCTATCCTTCCAGTGAGCGTTAGCTTCTCAAATAGGTACTTGAGCGAATCCATACGAGCGAGGAGAAGGATGGTATATGTGATCATGTATTACAGAAGTTGCTGAGTTGCCCATACTAGGACGAGACATGACTTCTCAAGTGTTGAATATCTGGTCTCGTGATCTGTGAACTTGTGACTTAGATAATATATTGCTTGTTCCTTCCTTCCTATTTTGTCATGTTGGCTTAGGATGCTATCGATGGCGTTTGCTACTACTAAGATGTACAATAGTAGAGGTCATCCAGGAGTCGGCAGTACGAGAATTGGAGGATTCATGGGATATCTTCTGAAATGATCGAAGGTGGCTTGACAATCGTCGTTCCATTCCTTAGGTAAATTCTTTCGAAGGGGCTTGAATATCGGTTCATGGATAGGAGTGATTTGTGCGATGAAGTGGCCGATGTACTAGATTCTACCGAGGAAGCCATGAATTTCTCTTCTTTTTTTTGTCTTCAAATGTGGCATTTCGATGATGGCTCTTATCTTTATTTCATCGACTCTAATGCCTTCCTCACTAACTATGAAGCTGAGAGGTTTGCCTCCAATTGTACCAAAGACACATTTCTGAGGGTTAAGTCGGAGCTTGTACTTTTCTAACATATCAAAGAGCTTATTCAGCTCTTCAATGTGTCTATCAATCATATGAGACTTGACAATCATATCATCAATATATACTTCTATCTCCTTGTTCATCATATCATGGAAGAAAGCTGTCATTGTTCGCTGGTATGTATCTCCTACATTCTTCAGACCGAACGGCATAACCCTATAGCATAATGTTCCCCAAGGCATGATAAATGAAGTCTTCTCGTGATCTTCGACGGCCATCTTAATTTGATTGCAGCCTAAGAAATCATCCATGAAGTAAAAGATCATGTGCCCCACAATGTTGTCGACCAGAGTGTCGATGTGAGGTAGGGTGAAGTCATCTTTAGGACTAGCTATGTTGAGATGTCGAAAGTCGATGCACATTCGAACCTTGTCATCCCTCTTTGGTACCGGTACAATGTTAAAGAGCCATTCAGGGTGGTTCGACACTACCAAGAATCCCACGTTGTATTGTTTGATGACTTCGTTACGAACTTTCAGGGCCCATTCTAGCTTCATTCTTCTAAGCTTCTATTTTACTGGCTTCATCTTTGGCTTTGTTGGCAAATAGTGTACAACAAGTTCTTCATCGAGCCTAGGCATGTCTTTATACGAGAACGTGAAATTGGACAGTCTTGGAGTCAAGAATTCTACCATGCACTGAATTCTAGCGGCGAGGATTTCCCAATGCGTACTTCCTTAAGGACTTCGGGGGTTCCCAAATTTACCACCTCGAAGTCATCAACTATAACATTGGCTTTGGTTTCGAACTTTTTGAGGAGATCCTCAAGTTCGAGAGCCAGGTCATCATCTTTCCCAACCTAAACTTCATCCAGACCCATGAGTTCAAAATCTAACTTGATGTCGAAATCATATGTGTTAGCTTTGAACTTATGTGGCACTCCAAACAAACTAGGCATATTTATCAATGCAGGAATTGAAATGCTCTTTAATGGTGTGAAATGCTGCTTAAATTTTTATTTTTTTTTTTAAATGGTGCCCTTAGATGGCTCACCGGCTAACTTAATTGTTGAGGGAGTAGTTATCTAGTTGAGACCCGTACTCCATCTCCTAAAGAGATGAGGGTCAATGTATTACAGGGAGGATCACAGTCTGGCCCAATGACCATGATTTCCTCTTAGTCGGGTTCAGGATCTGATTTGTACTTAGTCCCTCCTAAGTCACTTACCGTGTATTGGAGCACCTCTTTCTCTATCGTCAGGTATTATTGTGGGATTTGCACATCAAACCAATCCAGGGCCGACCACTTCCCCTTCTTGATCTAATGGATTGGACCATCAAGGCCATGATTGGATGATAGATGCGGCGCAAGCATGGAATGCCCTTGGTTGATTGCTGAAGGTGAGTTAGGCAGGGTGTGCCCCTGATTGGTTAAAGCTAAGACAGGTAAGGTGTGCCCCTGGTTGGTTGAAGCTGAGACTGGCAGGGTGTGCCCTTGGTTGATTGAAGTTAAGACAAGCAAGGTGTGCCCCTGGTTGGTTGGAGCTAAAATAGGCAAGGTCTGCCCCTAGTTGATTAAAGCTAAGACAGGCAGAGTGCGCCCCTAGTTGGTTGAAGCTGAGATAGGTAAGGTGTGCCCCTAGTTGATTGAAGCTGAGACAGACAAGGTGTACCCCTTCTTGATTAAAGTTGAAACTGACAGGGTGCACCCCTGGTTGATTGAAGTTGAAAATAGCAAGGTGCGCCCCTAGTTGGTTGAAGCTGAGATTGGCAGGGTGCACCCCTGGTTGGTTGAAGTTGAGACTGGTAGGGTGTGCCCCTAGTTAATTGAAGTTGAGGCTGGTAAGGTGTGTCCTTGGTTAGTTGAAGTTGAGACTGACAAGGTATGTCCTTGGTTAATTGAAGCTAAGACAGGCAAAGTGTGCCCCTAGTTAGTTGAAGCTGAGACTGGCGGGGTGTGCCCATGGTTGGTTGAAGCTAAGACTGGTGGGGTGTACCCATGGTTGATTGAAGCTGAGACAGGCAGGGTGTGCCCCTGGTTGATTGAAGCTAAGACAGGCAAGGTGTGCCCCTAGTTGGTTAAAGCCGAGGCATTGATGACATGTATTGAGGCTTCTAGGCATCCTTTGAAGTACAACACTCGATCATGTTCATGGTTTAAGTGACTTTAAGATGAAAGGCTCAACCAAGTGTTAAGTATGCCTTGTTCGATTCAACAGGAGCATTGAAGAGGGGGTCATTGACGACTCCTGAGGAAATGACATCTAAATCTTTTATGAAGGACTCCTAGTGGAAGACTATAATGGAGGAGGAAGATGTAGACATGGTGATGGAAGGAATATATGACGAGAAAAGAAGTTTGAGTGAGAGAGAAGAAATAAGAGGTGCAAGAAAGCAAACATTAACCACACGTAGTGTTTATATATCAGCCGCGATATGTGCGCATTAATGAAAGGGCAATCATGGATCCTAGTAGAAGATGATTGTATGCAAGTGTCCCAAGGATATCAGACAAATAAGAGGTAGAGACCCTTATTTGGTTTAGCCTCGGTCGGGTGGAATCAATGGGTATTGACACATGGATGAACGACCATTCACATTAATTGCATCGGGTAACCAAACAATGTCGCTTTCACCTTTTACCCAAAGGTGAAGCAACGTGGGGGGCAATATTATACCTTATTTTTTTACCTTTCGAGGAAAAGCCAATGGGAGGGTGACGTGTGGCATTACACAAGATATGGGAGGTGTATAAAAAGATTTTATGAGATACTTGGAGCATTTTGCATAATTATTGCTGACATATATTTAATAATGCATGTCATTATGTGACCGAAATGTAGTGCGGCTGAGACATCCAAGAGCAAAACACGGTCGAAGAGCAAGCCATAACTAAGAGGAATAGAGCTTGGCCGAGAGAAGTAAAGAAGAGAAACATTTGAAGAATAGCTATAAAATATATTTATAAATAGCAGGAAGAGTAGCAGAGCAAAACAACAACAATAAAATCCAAAAAACAAATCAACTCTATCAATTTATCGTAGCTCTGTCTATCTTAAGAGTAGTAACAATCCAATAACAATAATTTCTTAGTTGTAATATAAGTTTATGCTCATACGTTAAACTTGATCCTTATCTAATACAAAGAGTTCTTTCAAAAGAAGCATTCTTGCAATTGTTTTCAGTGACCGACTATAAGTTTTTCCTTTTGTTTGATTGTACCGGTACATTGAAAAGTCCTTTCTTGTGAAAGACAAGGCGCAAGCCATCTTCAAATGAAGAACCCCATCCTTTAATTATCACTTAATCATTACAGATATTCTGCGAGGGGTTGAGTACGTGACTGGTCTTTCATGTTCGGTTATATACTGTCAAATTTGACGTATTTGCCTATTTTGGTGCTCGGAGTCAAAGTTGATCAATTTGAATCAAGCTGCAATATCGATTATGGCACGCCCGCACTCACTACATGTAACGCCTCAAACTTTTCGATACTTGAGCATCGAAAATTCTCGAGCGTTACCATAAGATTTGACCTAATATATAAATGTGTACGATACCAATCCAATTATCATAGCCTTACATCCTTGCCCTGACACAAACCTAACCATTGGGAATGGTCTTTATTCATAGATCAAGTCATCCGACCGTTAATCATATTGTTTAATACGAATTCTTTTATAAGAATTACTTAGAAATGTGCTTATAACCATGCAGAACCCTTAGATCTCATAAAACTCGTAGATCAACAATAATTACGAAAATGCTGTTAACCTAAATCCGGAATTCTAGATCACATAGTTCCCACTATCCAATTAACGTGAACTTTTATACCATGCCTAGGAATCCTAAATTAATCATACACGTCGAATTTCAACCCTTATATCCTTGTAGAAGTAACCCAATGGATAGATCATCCATTCACCCTTGATCTTGGGGCCCACCTGATCCTTAGATATACTTCAATTTTGAGCTCAACCCCTTAAACCAGGTGAAAAAATGAATGCATGGTGTAGATCTTACATTACATCACAATGGGCCCCACACTTAGGAGGTGCATGTGAATATCAGGAGCGCACCAGCGGTAAGGGAATACGTAGACGATTCCAAAAACTCTCATACATATAAATACACTTCCGTCTGATTAGCAAAAGAAACGCAGGTAAGAAACGAGAGAGAGAAAAGGGGGGAGAAAGGCCTGGTTCGACTAGACTTGAAGACATCCAACAAGTAGAGAGCCACATCCAACTCCTTGCTGGACGTAGCAGCAAGGAAAAGAAAAGAAAAAGAAAAAGAAAGAAGGAAAGGAAAGGGAAGGAAAGGAAAAGAAAAGAGAAGAAAGGAAAAGAGAAAGAGAAAGAGAAAGAAAGAAAAGAAAAGAAAAGGGGAGAGAGAGAGAGAGAGAGAGTTGGGTTTTGAGTCGACTCGCTGGGTCCTGGACTGAGTCAGGGCCAGATTTAAGTCAAGCTTCAAGTGAGGGTTTTATCCTTTAAGCTTACATTAATTTAAGTTGTTATATTTATCCTGCTTCTTACATGCCTTCATGTTATTTTATCTTACATTTTACATTCCTTCATATTACTTTGAATTTTCCCTGCAATTATATGTTTTACCATCAATTATTTGCCTCTGGCTTATAGTATAATGTTGATTACAAGTAATCTTTCTGAATTTATGTAGGGCCATGGATACAAGCCTTGCCCTTGCCTTATCAAATTTATTGAGTTGGCCCTGCCACTCGTCTCTTTATTTGAGTTGGCTATGCTACTCATCTCTTTCATTGAGTTGGCCATTGTCACTCTCCTTATTATTGAATCAGCCGTTGCCACTATTCTATTTGTTGAGTTAGCCATTGATATTTTTCTTTTATTGAGTTGATCATTGTCACTCTCTTATTTGTTATGTTAGTCATTGTCACTGTTGAGTTAACCATTGTCACTTTTCTCTTTATTATATTGGCCTTGTGCTATTATCTTTAAAGCTTGGGCATGTGTCTTGATAGTCCAAACCTTCGTGATTCAATTTATATTATTTATAAGTGCAAGTGATGTGTTAAGAGGTATCACAACTAGTGAATTGAATATCTTATCATGGACGTAATGCATTACGAGTAGAGGCCTTCTTGGTCAGCACATAATTTCGTGAGTTGGTTGGCGTGGTGCATAATCAATGTAGGTAAATCGTCATGCGTGCTACATCACTTTTTCAGGATTGGATATGTCACGCCCCAAATTTAAAAACCGGGCTTACAAAATTTTCGATCACCGAATCCAGTGCTGACAGCCTCCGTAGTACCCTATTCTCAGCTCCGAGCGTCATACGCCAGATGTCGATCCTGGGATCCTACAAGGAGGATTTTCAACACGAATTTATCTCATAAGAAGCATAACCACAAGTATACCCAAATCACAAGAATAACATCATCATCACATATCCACTAATATAGACATTTAAATACAGTGCTGAAAAGGAAATACATATATCAAAAATCAAAGCTCCAGAATGTAGCTGCACGCTCCATGCTCAATGCTACTACAACCTAACCCTACCTGCATGCATCTATCGTGTATAAGTTTATAGAAAGCTTAGAGGGTGGTGTAAGTGTGTGAGCAGTATATGCGTGCTTAGAATGTAATATCAGAGTAAACAAAAATACTGGTAAGTCCACGAACTATATAATATCAGAGTAAGCAGAAATACCAACAAGTTCATAAAAATATCATCAACCTTATACAGGATATACGATGAAAAGACATAGCAAGCCAATGTCATATACTGAGAAAATAATGTAAATTGGCTATGTAATGTGAAAATATAATGAACCAGATATCAGATATCGATGATGCAATACAATATGTAATTCGAAAGAGCAACGAATACCATCAGCCTCATCCAGGTCATATAAATGCAAAAACATAGCAACCCAAAATGTCATATGTCGAGGATGTACTGTAATATACAATATATGGTGTGAATGAAATGACTAAGCTGCAGTATGAAGTCAAGATGATAGTACATGGTATCGCAGGCTATAGGGCCTAACACAAAGGAATTTTATTCAAATCAGTCTCATACCTAAATTTGGATAGATAGACTCAATGTAGTAAGCTCCTGATCTCAGGTTAGTCACGCCCCCCAACCGAAATCCTGGCCATTGCAAAAGTACACATAACAATTAGTTGCGCACCACCAGCCTGAGTGAATAGTGAATGAATGAATATAATGATAAGTATGCAATTCCTTCTCCACAAATCGGTACTGTACATCTCTGGGATCATCACCGGGGTCTAGTACACTATACACCAGCTTGTCGTCCCAACAAGCGCACGACTGAGTAAGTGGAAGAGACCTCACTATCCGCCTACCAATATCGGCTCGGCTCGTCGATAGCGAACCCATTTATGAGCTGGTCAGACTCAGCCTAGCATTGCTTACTCCCTCAAGCGGGTAAGGCCACACCCCTCCCAACCGACTACGATACAGTGGGAGACACGGCCTTCTGATATTCGGCACTTGGGCGCTCATGTATCCACTCGGTCTCGACGTTGGGGCATCCTCTAGTACCAAGAGGGTTTAGGGATTTTCACCCAGGGCCATCTATGGTGGACTGATGCTAGTAACAAATTTTTGATGTCCCATCTGGCCATCCACGATATGATTGTGGAGGCTATGACCCTGATGTCGTTAGGGCGTATAGTAATCACCATCACACAATGCGAGATGCATGAGTCACGCAATTCAATCATGCATCAATCCTGCACATACTATGCGCTCACGTGAGATAACTCTGAGTATCAGGGAGTCCCATAAACCACCTGCACTATGGCATATGCAATGGTCAATCACATCTTATAACAAACATGCAGATGATGCATATGGGCATGTATCATGATGCTATGTTGCCACATACTCATAATCGATATCAATAACAGGCCTCGATAATCGGTATCGACAATCGGCCTTAACAATGTGGACATTTAACCAACATTGCCCCCAAGGAGTAGTCCAGATAGAGCCTAACGTATAGTGGACCATGGCCTCACAAAGGGCCTAATATACAACACCATTGGCCCCACTCAAGGGCTTAATACACATCATGATGGGCCTCTGCCATGGGCCTAATATACATCACAATGGACTCCATCACCTGGCCCTCAAATGCATCGCAGTGGGCCTCATCATATAGGCCTAATATGCATCACAATGGGCTTTCAACACGGGCTGAATACACATCACAATGGGCCTCAAATACGGGTCACATATACATCACATTAGGTCTCATCAATTGGACTAAACAATCAGAATCGGCCTCAGTGGTTGGCCTCGACAGTCGGAATCGGCCTCGACAATCGAAATTGGCCTCGACAATCAGAATCGACCTCGATAATCATAATCGACCTCGATGATCAGCCTCAACAATCGGAATCGGTAATCGACCTCTACGCAAGGCGGGATCCATGGGTGGACAGCCAATGATGGACCAAGCAATATCAATGGGGCCCAGTCGTTTGAGGTAACCCACTAGAGAATGACGAGAATGGGCCTAATCAGGCTTAAGGGAAGGTCACAATGTGGACGTTTAACCATTATTACCCATCAATATGGACATTTAACCAACATTGCTCCTAAGGAGTGGCGCTCTTAGGGCCAATCGTATAGGTGGGCCCACGGCATAGCACAAGTGCCTATCATCATGGGCCTCAACCACATCAGATGGACTGAATCAAATGGGCCAAATAAAATGGACCGATTCAAATGGGCCGATTCAAATGGGCCAATCAAATGGGCCGAATCAAATGGACCGATTCAAATAGGCCGATTCAAATGGGCCAATCAAATGGGCCGAATCAATAGACCGATTCAAATGGGCCGAATTAAATGGACTGATACCAATACACCATTCATCCATTTCTAGAGATCATTTTAGAGCATTATCACAAAAAAAATGAATCATATCCAAAGGATCATCTGGACCATGCCACACCTAACAGAGGTGATAAGGGTTCCCATGGTTAAATTTCCAGTGGGCCCACCATAGTATTTATTTTCCATCCAGTCTGTGCATAAGGTCACAAAGACCAGGATATAGAGGAAAAACAAATATCATATTGGTCCAAAACCCTGTAACCCAAAGGGTTCTCAATGATGGACGTTCATCCCACTGTTTGTTGTGGTGTGGTCCACCTGATAACTGGATCTGTCTTATTTTCAGTCTCAAGCCTTGAGCTAGCCAAATGGATGAATGGTTTAGATAAACCAATACATCAGGGTGTAGGGCCCACCGCCCAGCCATCTAGACAGTGTGGCTAAGACCCATACATTAAGTGGTCCCCACGTCCATAATACTTGGACGGCAAGGATACAATACATGCATCATGGGGGGTCCATGACCATGTCCATTGGATGGACAGTCTGGATAACATATCTGTTGCATCGTCCAGCAACTGGACGGTGCAGATATGATCATACATCATGGTGCGGTCCACGTAGTGGCCCATCAATATAGTACTATTAATATAATATATATTATATAATATAATATAATATTATATATTATATACCTACACAATGGTAGGAGGCTGCCCATACTCACCGTCCAGATCCATCTAGACGGTGCAGATAACATATTAAGGGTGGGTCCCACATAGGAGTGGCCCACCATAGCATTTATTTAATATAATATATTATATTATATAGCATTATATATATTATATGCATTATATATGTGTGTGTGTGTAACTACATATATATACGTGTGTGTGTGAAATAGTGCAAGTGGCAGCGTCCAGCGTCCAGGGATGCCGGACGGCCTAGATGAAAGGGACACATCCAACTTAGTAGGCCCCACATGAATGGACGGTTTGGATGACCCTACGCAACACGGTGGCCCCACGTCAGGTAGGCCACACTCTTGGATCAAGCTGATATTTGTGTTTTCCTACATTCGGGCTCGTCCAAACGGACTGCCATCTGGGCCACTCGATGGACGGCATGGATAAAATACATACTTCATGGTGGGCTACACACACACACACCGACATCCAAGAGAGAGAGAGAGAGAGAGAGAGAGAAAACGAAAAGGGGAGAGATCCCACCACTATTGGGCCCTCCCTAATACAATGTATACATCAAGTGGGTCCCACAATAAGTGGGCCCTTAGAAATCAAAATCAACGGTGGATCACCCATGTTAGGCCTCCTTCTTTAGCTCCTTAGACCCCTAGGCTCCTTATCTTTAATCTTGATGGAGGTTGATGATGAATGAATGGTTGAGATGGGAGATGAGAGGGTTGAAAAATAGACCACACTTAGATTTGGGAGAGAGCTTGGACGTTGGGTGTTTGCTCTTGGGGTTGGAGAGTGAAGATAGAAATGGAAGAGAGAGAGAGAGAGAGAGAGAGAGAGAGAGAGAGAGATGATGGATGAAAAGGAATGGATGGAGTGCTTGTTGTAAGGGATGGGAATGAAAAAGCATGGGTTGGGTTGAAATTTGTGTTAAGGTAGAATGGGCGGGAGAGAGAGAGAGTTGACTTTGGGAAAAAGAGGTAATGGTTACTTGTACTTGTGGTAGGGTAAGGTGGCATTGGGTATGAAGGGTGTACTTGACTTGGTTGATGGGATATGTTGTAGAGATTCTCTCATAATTCGCAACGCGCGGCTTTTCTTCGGAATGAACGCGGGCCCACATCTCCTGGCCTGGATATCGCATCGACGCGTGAGACCCGGCGATGGCGTGGTCACTAGGGTACAAGTTTCGAGTCGAGTAGACTTCGATATGTAGGACTCGGCTTAGGATCGCTCGCAAACATCAGATACAGGTCGAGGGTTGCAGGAATTCGACCGGGAGAACCGTGGAACCCTACGGAACGGTACAGTCTAGGATACAGGCCTCACAGCTCTCCCTTCCTAATAAAAAATTCATCCTCAAAATGTATATAATCATCGCAACTAGACATAACTCATAAGGAAGAGGAAACCTGACTTTATCATATATATATGTGTGTGTGTGTGTGTATCAAGGCACAATCAGTTTACAAAAGGATGGGAATAACGCTCTCTAATCTCAATCTCGCGCTCCCAAGACGTCTCATCAACATTATGGTGACCCCTACTGAACTTCAGATCCTATATCAGATACGATTGAAACTAGGATACTTTGTAGTCTCAGAATTTTATCAACGATTAATCTAATAAGACGGTCTTAAGAACTGGTAACGCAAATTGTCAACAACTCCTTCTGACGACTGAGGGTCCTGCTGGGCCGCATAAAGTCTGCCCTGTGCCTGTTGGGGAGGTGTGTCTTCTCTGTAGTTGTCGCTATCGCGGCTGCTGCTGGGGTCCCGATGGTAGGAGTTGTTGTCACTGGTGCTGGTGCTGAAGGCACCTTACGGAATGGTACGGCCTAAGATACGGGCCTCATAGCTCTCCCCTCCTAATAAAAATTTCGTCCTTGAAATTTACATAATCATTGCAACTAGACATAACTCATAAGGGAGAGGAAACATGACATCATATATATATATATATGTACGTCAAGGCACAATTAGTTTACAAAAGGATAGGAATAACGCTCTCTAATCTCAACCTTGCTCTCCCAAGACATCTCATCAATATTATGGTGACCCCTACTGAACTTCAGATCCTGTATTAGAAACGATTGAAACTAGAATACCTTGTAGTCTCAGAATTTTATTAACAATTAATCTAACAAGATAGTCTTAAGAACTAGTCGTGCGAATCGTCAACAACTCCTTCTGACGACTGAGGATCCTGCTGCGCTGCAAAAAGTCTGCCCTATGCCTGTTGGGGAGGTGTGTGTCTTCTCTGTGGTTATCGTTGTCGCTGCTACTGGTGCTGAAGGCGGAGACACTCCCGCCAACGGTGTCTCGTCTTACCGCACCCATGACAGACATCGGTGAACTGCCTCAGAGGTGGTGCTAGGGGTGTTACAGATGATCGGATGGCTGAGCGATTCCTGTACCTCTGCGCGACCATCGATGCTACTACTACTGGGAGTTACCGGAGGGGGCTACCTCTTGCGGTATCTTTTTTTATCACGATCCCTCTGCAAACTGACCACTCGTCCTCATAAATATGGGTCATCTGTACTACCTTCTCGAAAGTCGGGAGCTCATGCTCAACAACACGGCCTCGGAGACCATAACATAGGTCGTTCTCGAAACAGTGAGCCTTCCGCTCCTCATCATCAACTAAATATGACGCGAATCTGAACAGCGTTGCAAAACGAACCACATACTGCACCACAGACATGTCTCTCTGTACCAAGGTCTCAAACTCTAATGCTCACTGCCGACGAGAGTAGTCGGGAAAATACTGCTGGTCGAATCGGTCTATGAAATCCTCCCATGTCCAGATAAAATCAGGCCTTGCAACACAGGTAATGAAGGTCCACCAGTGCTCGGCCTCACCCTGGAGAAGAAATACAGCTAACCGGACCCGCTGTTGAGTCATACATGCCATCGTATCAAAAATCTTCTCTACATCAGAGCGTCATTTCTCAGCTGTTGTCAAATCTGGCTCGCCTTAGAAACGCGGGGGATCGAGCTGTCGGAATTCCCAAAGAAGGCGCTCGTGCACTCCTGCTCTGCCTGGGCTGGCGAAACAACAAGGTGTCTGCCCTACCCCTAAAGGGCCGCCGTCACAGCTTGCAACATCTATTGTAACTGGTAGGCACTCACAAGTACGGTCGGATCCGCACCGGTCTCAGGTGGAGGAACAACATCCTCAGGCTAGGGAGCAGGGATCTCTAGTGGTGGAGTGGTGGTCGCTCGCATCGCTCTCTTAGGTGGCATGTCCTATAGGAAGGAACAAAGGCGCCTATTATCCTTAAACACTCTTGAATATAAACACGACGGTGAGCTCTATCAGAAAGTCTCTAAGTTATTCGATCTCGAGGACCTAATCATTCTAAGTTCTCAACAATCATAGAGTGTAGGGTAGCTATCAGCAGATATGTGATATTGTTCTCGGTTATTCCCAAGTTATGCTCTGATACCAACTTCTGTCACGCCTCAAATTTGAAAACCAGGCTTACAAAATTTCCGATCACCGAATCCGGTGCCGACAGCCTCTGTAGTACCCCATTCTCAACTCCCAGCGCTCATATGCCAGATGCCGATCCTGAGATCCTACAAAGAGGATTTTCAACACGAATTTATCTCATAAGAAGCATAACCACAAGTATACCCAAATCACAGGAACAACATCATCATCACATATCCACTAATATAAAATTTGAATACAGTGCTGAAAGGGAAATACATATATCAAAAATCAAAGTTTCAGAAGGTGGTTGCACGCTCCATGCTCAACGCTGCTACAACTTAACACCATCTGCACGCATCTATCATGCATAAGCTTATAGAAAGCTTAGAGTGTGGTGTAAGTGTATGAGCAATATATGCGTGCTCAAAATGTAATATTAGAGTAAACGGAAATACTGGTAAGTCCACGAACCATATAATATTAGAGTAAGCAGAAATACTGACAAGTCCATAAAAATATCCTCAATCTCATCCAGGATATACGATGAAAA
Source organism: Magnolia sinica (assembly GCF_029962835.1). Taxonomy (NCBI): domain Eukaryota; kingdom Viridiplantae; phylum Streptophyta; class Magnoliopsida; order Magnoliales; family Magnoliaceae; genus Magnolia; species Magnolia sinica. The sequence goes on from NC_080577.1 coordinate 96,574,424, forward strand.
GACATAGTAAGCCAATGTTATATACTGAGAAAGTAATGTAAATCGATTATGTAATGCGGAAACATAATGAACCAGATATCAAACATCGAGGATGCAATACAATATATAATTTGGAAGAACTACGAATACCATCAGCCTCATCTAGGTCATATAAATGCAGAAACATAGCAACCTAAAATTCCATATGCCGAGGATGTAATGCAATATGCAATATGTGGTGTGAATGAAATGACTAAGCTGCAGTATAAAGTCGAGATGATAGTACGTGGTATCATAGGATATGGGGCCTATCACAAAGGACTTCTATCCAAACTAGTCTCATACCTAAATTTAGATAGATAGACTTAATATAGTAAGCTCCTTATCTCATGTTAGTCGCGCGCCCCAACCGAAATCCTTGCCATTGCAAAAGTACACATAATAATTAGTTGCGCATCACCAACCTGAGTGGATAGTGAATGAATGAATGAATGAATATAATACTGAGTATGTAACTCCTGCTCTACAAATCGGTATAGTACATCTCTAGGATCATCACCGGGGTCTAGTACACTCTACACCAGCTTATCATCCCATCAAGCGCACGACTAGATAAGTGGAAGAGACCTTACTATCTGCCTACCAATATCTGCTTGGCTCATCGATAGTGGACCCATTTACGATCTGGTCAGACTTAGCCTAACATTACCTACTCCCTCAGGCGGGTAAGGCCACACCCCCTCCCAACCGACCACGACACAGTGGGAGACGCGGCCTCCTAGTATTTGGCACTCGGGTGCTCATGTATCCACTCGGTCTCGACGTTGGGGCGTCCTACAGTATCACGAGGGTTTAGGGATTTTCACCCAGGGCCATCTATGGTAGCCCGATGCTAGTAACAGATTTTCGGTGTCCCATCTAGTCATCCACGATATGACTGTGGAAGCTACATCCCTGATGTTGTTAGGGCATACAGTAATCACCATCACACAATGCGAGATGTATGAGTCACGCAATCCAATCATGCATCAATCCTACGCATACCGTGCACTCATGTGGGATAACTCCGCCTATCAGGGAGTCCCATAAACCACCTGCACTATGGCATATACAATGGTCAATCACATCTCATAACAAACATGCAGATGATGCATATAGGCATGTATCATGATGCTATGTTGTCATATACTCATAATCGGTATCAATAACCGGCATCGATAATCGGCCTTGGCAATGTGGACATTTAACCAACATTGCCCCCAAGGAGTAGCCCACATAGAGCCTAATGTATAGTGGACTCATGGCCTCACAAAGGGCCTAATATACAACACCATGGGCCCTAATTAAGGGCTTAATATACATCACGATGGGCCTCTCCCATGGGCTTAATATACATCACAATGGAATCCATCGTCTAGCACTCAAATGCATCGCAATGGGCCTCATCACATAGGCCTAATATACATCACAATGGGTTTTCAACACAGGCATATACATCACATTGGGCCTCATCAATTGGCCTCAGCAATCAGAATCAGCCTCGGTAGTCGGCCTCGATAGTCGGAATCGGCCTCGACAGTCGGAATTGCCCTCGACAATTAAAATCGACCTCGATAATCATAATCGGCTCGGATGATCAGCCTCAACAATTGGAATCGGTAATCGACCTATACGCAAGGCGGGATCCATGGGTGGACAGCCGATGATGGACCAAGAAATATCAATGGGGCCCAGTCGTTTGAGGTAACCCACTAGAGAATGACAAGAATGGGCCTAATCAGGCTTAAGGGAAGGTCACAATGTGGACATTTAACTATCATTACCCATCAATATGGACATTTCACCAACATTGCTCCTAAGGAGTGGAGCTCATAGGGCCAATCGTATAGGGGGACCCACGGCATAGCACAAGGGCCTAATATACATCATCATGGGCCTCAATTACATCAAATGGACTAAATCAAATGGGCTAAATCAAATGGACCGATTCAAATGAGCTAATCAAATGGGCCGATACAAATGGGTCGAATCAAATGGGCCGATTCAAATGAGTCGAATCAAATGGGCTGATTCAAATGGGCCAGTCAAATGGGCCGATTCAAATGGGTCGATTCAAATAGGCCAATCAAATGGGCTGATACAAATGGGCCAATACAAATGGGCCGAATCAAATGGGCTGATTCAAATGGGTCGGTCAAATGGGCCGAATCAAATGGGCTGAATCAAATTGACCGATTCAAATGGGCTGACAAATGGGCCGAATCAAATGGGCCGAATCAATGGGCCGGTTCAAATGGGCCGAATTAAATGGACCGATACCAATACACCATTCATCCATTACTAGAGATCATTTTAGAGCATTATCACAAAAAATTGAATCATATCCAAAGGATCATCTGGACCATGCCACGCCTAACAGTGGTGATAAGGGTTCCCAAGATTAAAATCCCAGTGGGCCCCACCATAGTATTATTTCCCATCCAGTCTGTTCATAAGGTCACAAAGACCTGGATAAAGAGGAAAAAAATATATTATATTGATTCAAAACTTCTGTAATCCCAAAAGGGGGTTTCAATGGTAAACGTTCAAACCCATTATTTGCTGTGGTGTGGTCCACCTGATAACTGGATCTGTCTTATTTTCAGTCTCAAACCTTGACGAGCCAAATGGATGAACGGTTTAGATAAACCAATACATCAGGGTGTAGGGCCCACCGCCCAGCCATCTGGACAGTGTGGCTAAGACCCATACATTACGGTGGTCCCCACGTCCATAACAATTGGACGGCAGGGATACAATACATGCATCATGGGGGGTCCATGACCGTGTCCATTGGATGAACGGTCTGGATAACATATCTGCTGCACCGTCCAGCAACTAGACGGTGCAGATATGATCATACATCATGGTGCGGTCCACGTAGTGGCCCACCAATAAGTACTATTAATATAATACATATAATATAATATAATATATTATATTATATCCCTACACAATGGCCCATACCCACCGTCCATATCCATCTGGACGATGCAGATAACATATTAAAGGTGGGTCCCACAGAGGAGTGGCCCACCATAGCATTTATTTAATATAATATATTATATTATATAGCATTATATATATTATATGCTATATATATACACACACACACACACGTGTGTGTGAAATAGCGTAGATGAAAGGGACACATCCAACTTAGTAGGCCCCACATGAATGGACGGTTTGGATGACCCTACGCAACACGGTGGCCCCACCTCAGGTGGGCCACACTCTTGGATCAAGCTGATATTTGTGTTTTCCTTCATTCGGGCCCGTCCAAATGGACGCCATGTGGGCCACTCGGTGGACGGCATGGATAAAATACATACTTCATAGTGTGCCACACACACACACAATCGACATCATGAGAGAGAGAGAGAGAAACGAAAAGGGGAGGGACCCCGCCACTATTGGGCCCTCCCTAATACAATGCATACATCAAGTGGGTCCCACAATAAGTGGGCCCTTAGAAATCGAAATCAACGGTGGATCACCCACGTTAGGCATCCTTCTTTCGCTCATTGGACTCCTAGGCTCCTTATCTTCAATCTTGATGGAGGTTGATGATGAATGAATGGTTGAGATGGGAGATAAGAGGGTAGGAAAATGGGCCACACTTAGATTTGGGAGAGGGCTTGGACATTAGGTGTTTGCTCTTGGGGTTGGAGAGTGAAGATAGAAATGAGAGAGAGAGAGAGAGAAATGATGGATGAAAATGGATGGATGGAGTGGTTGTTATAAGGGATGAGAATGGGAAAGCATGGGTTGGGTTACAATTTGTGTAAAGGTGGAATGAGTGGGGAGAGAGAGAGTTAACTTTAGGAAAAAGAGGTAATGGTTGCTTGTACTTGTGGTAGGTGAGGTGACATTGGGTATGAAGGGTGTACTTGATTGATGGGACATGTTGTAGAGATTCTCTCAGAATTCCCAACGCGCAGCATTTCTTTGGAATGAACGTGGGCCCATATCTCCTGGCCTGGATATCGCATCGGCACGTGAGATGCGGCGTTCTAAGGTACAACTTTCGAATCGAGCCAACTTCGGTATGCAAGACTTGACTTAGGATCGCGCACAAACGTCGAATATAGGTCGAGGGTTGCCGAAATTCAACTGGGAGGACCACGGAACCCTACGGAACAGTACGGTCTAGGATACGGGCCTCACAGGATGTCGCAAATAGTCGCTCCATGAACACATCGTGTTATATAAATCCCTCAACCGCGTGTTATGTTGCCTTGAGATGTTCGCGTAAATCCACGTTAACGTTGGTCATGCCGGCAAATATCCGTAGTTATGGGATGTGGGTCGAATTGAATTTTTTATAAATTATATTCTGCATTATGATGATCACTACGTATGATAAGCCGCACACACTTTGCTAGGCATGCATCTCATGTAGGTTGTTTGTGCATACTGATACTCATGTATTAGTGGAGTACGAGACGTATCAGAAACTTTACATTACTGTTATGAATCTTTTGAATTATTGTTAATCTTAAAGGATAACCATCAGTATGAGTAGGGCATTGACCCTCTCCCAACCGTACAGATGATGCAAGTGACGTACAAATTGAAGACCTAGAGGACAATTTTCCTATGGAAGATTATGCTGAAAGAATAAGAAGATAGTTTTATGAATTGACTTTATATTTCCGTTGTGAACTCGATAAATGTAATAAGCTCTCATTAAGAGAGCATTTGATTATTTACTGAATTCTTTACTCTGATGAAATAATCAATATGGTCAATTTTATTCTTGTGAATGTTACCTTCATGAATGTATGTGTATGTGATCCAAATGAAAAAAATAAAAATAAAAATAAGGTACAATTTTTAAAGCATCTAATTTATTCAATTATTAACACCCAATTTTCTCGAGCACGAGTATAAACTCTGACCGTAAAAATTCAAAATGTTATACTACACATGACAGAAAACAAATCAAGTTCCAACAAATATATGCCGCATACGCGATTTATAAGTGCCTATGTACCGATTGTCATAAAGAGCCTAAGTATCATAAAACCCCTCTTTAAAAATTTTATTTTTTGAACATTGCAAAGCTCACAAGCATGTGCAATGAAGTTCATGTACATGCCATAGGTGTCAACATGGTACCATAGGTCCAAGGTCCAATCCATCAATCAGGAGGGTATCATTATATTGATATCCTACCTCAAGAATTCAATACCATTATATTAATGCCCTAGCTAGGTTGATCCACCTGCCAAGTGGGCTTAGTAAAACAAATGTATGGTCAAAAACACTTGGATGACGTTTTTTCCCACCCATCCACATGTGTTCCAATATTAAGGCCCGCATGCTAACGAAACTAGATTTATCCTGACTCGGCTAAAGGTGTGAAATGCTGCTTAAATTTTATTTTATTTTTTAAATGGTGCCCTTAGATGGCTCACCGGCTAACTTAATTGTTGAGGGAGTAGTTATCCAGTTGAGACCCGTACTCCATCTCCTAAAGAGATGAGGGTCAATGTATTACAGGGAGGATCACAGTCTGGCCCAATGACCATGATTTCCTCTTAGTCGGGTTCAGGATCTGATTTGTACTTAGTCCCTCCTAAGTCACTTACCGTGTATTGGAGCACCTCTTTCTCTATCGTCAGGTATTATTGTGAGATATGCACATCAGACCAATCCAGGGCCGACCACTTCCCCTTCTTGATCTAATGGATTGGACCATCATGGCCATGATTGGATGATAGATGCGGCGCAAGCATGGAATGCCCTTGGTTGATTACTGAAGCTGAGTTAGGCAGGGTGTGCCCCTGATTGGTTGAAGCTAAGACAAGTAAGGTGTGCCCCTGGTTGGTTGAAGCTGAGACTGGCAGGGTGTGCCCTTGGTAGATTGAAGTTAAGACAAGCAGGGTGTGCCCTTAGTTGGTTGGAGCTAAAATAGGCAAGGTCTGCCCCTAGTTGATTAAAGCTGAGACAGGCAGAGTGCGCCCCTAGTTGGTTGAAGCTGAGATAGGTAAGGTGTGCCCCTAGTTGATTGAAGCTGAGACAGGCAAGGTGTACCCCTTCTTGATTAAAGTTGAAACTGATAGGGTGCACCCCTGGTTGATTGAAGTTGAAAATAGCAAGGTGCACCCCTAGTTGGTTAAAGCTGAGATTGGAAGGGTGCGCCCCTGGTTGGTTGAAGTTGAGACTGGTAGGGTGTGCCCCTAGTTGATTGAAGCTGAGATTGGCAAGGTGTGTCCTTGGTTAGTTAAAGTTGAGACTGACAAGGTGTGCCCCTGGTTAATTGAAGCTAAGACAGGCAAAGTGTGCCCCTGGTTAGTTGAAGCTGAGATTGGCGGGGTGTGCCCCTGGTTGGTTGAAGCTGAGGCTGGTGGGGTGTACCCATAGTTGATTGAAGCTGAGACAAGCAGGGTGTGCCCCTGGTTGATTGAAGCTAAGACAGGCAAGGTGTGCCCCTGGTTGGTTAAAGCTGAGGCATTGATGACATGTATATATTAAGGCTTCTAGGCATCCTTTGAAGTACAACACTCGATCATGTTCATGGTCGAAGTGACTTTAAGATGAAAGGCTCAACCAAGTGTTAAGTATGCCTTGTTCGATTCAACAGGAGCATTGAAGAGGGGGTCATTGACGACTCCTGAGGAAATGACATCTAAATCCTTTATGAAGGACTCCTAGTAGAAGACTATAATGGAGGAGGAAGATGTAGACATGGTGATCGAAGGAATATATGACGAGAAAAGAAGTTTGAGTGAGAGAGAGGAAATAAGAGGTGCAAGAAAGCAAACATTAACCACACGTAATGTTTATATATCAGCCGCAATATGTGCGCATTAATGAAAGGGCAATCATGGATCCTAGTAGAAGATGATTGTATGCAAGTGTCCCAAGGATATCCGACAAATAAGAGGTAGAGACCCTTATTTGGTTTATCCTCGGTCGGGTGGAATCAATGGGTATTGATACATGGATGAACGACCATTCACATTAATTGCATCGGGTAACCAAACAATGTCGCTTTCACCTTTTACCCAAAGGTGAAGCAACGTGGGGGGCAATATTATACCTTATTTTTTTACCTTTCGAGGAAAAGCCAATGGGAGGGTGATGTGTGGCATTACACAAGATATGGAGGTGTATAAAAAGATTTTATGAGATACTTGGAGCATTTTGCATAATTATTGCTGACATATATTTAATAATGCATGTCATTATGTGACCGAAAAGTAGTGCGGCCGAGACATCCAAGAGCAAAACACGGTCGAAGAGCAAGCCATAACTGAGAGGAATAGAGCTTGGCCGAGAGAAGTAAAGAAGAGAAATATTTGAAGAATAGCTATAAAATATATCTATAAATAGCAGGAAGAGTAGCAGAGAAAAACAACAACAATAAAATCCAAAAAACAAATCAACTCTATCAATTTATCGTAGCTCTGTCTATCTTAAGAGTAGTAATAATCCAATAGCAATAATTTCTTAGTTGTAATATAAGTTTATGCTCATACGTTAAACTTGATCCTTATCTAATATAAAGAGTTCTTTCAAAAGAAGCATTCTTGCAGTTGTTTTCAGTGACCGACTATAAGTTTTTCCTTTTGTTTGATTGTACCGGTACATTGAAAAGTCCTTTCTTGTGAAAGACAAGGCGCAAGCCATCTTCAAATGAAGAACCCCATCCTTTAATTATCACTTAACCATTAAAGATATTCTACGAGTGGTTGAGTACGTGACTGGTCTTTCATGTTCGGTTATATACTGTTAAATTTAACGTATTTACCTATTTTGGTGCTCGGAGTCAAAGTTGATCAGTCTGAATCAAGCTACAATATCGATTATGGCACGCCCGCATGCACTACATGTAATGCCTCGAACTTTTCGATACTCGAGCATCAAAAATTCTCGAGCGTTACCATAAGATTCGACCTAATATATACGTGTGTACGATACCAATCCAATTATCATAACCTTACATCCTTGCCCTGACATAAACCTAACCATTGGGAATGGTCTTCATTCATAGATCAAGTCATCCGACCGTTAATCATGTTGTTTAATACGAATTCTTTTATAAGAATTACTTAGAAATGTGCTTACAACCATGCAGAACCCTTAGATCTCATAAAACTCATAAATCAACAATAATTACGAAAATGTTGTTAACCTAAATCCGGAATTCTAGATCACATAGTTCCCACTATCCGATTAACGTGAACTTTTATACCATGCCTAGGAATCCTAAATTAATCATACACGTCAAATTTCAACCCTTATATCCTTGTAGAAGTAACCCAATGGATAGATCATCCATTCACCCTTGATCTTGGGGCCCACCTGATCCTTAGATATACTTCAATTTTGAGCTCAACCCCTTAAACCAGGTGCAAAAATGAATGCATGGTGTAGATCTTACATGACATCACAATGGGCCCCACACTTAGGAGGTGCATGTGAATATCAGGAGCGCACCAGCGGTAAGGGAATACGTAGACGATTCCAAAAACTCCCATACATATAAATACACTTTCGTCTGATTAGCAAAAGAAACGCAGGTAAGAAACAAGAGAGAGAAAAGGGGGGAGAAAGGCCTGGTTCATCCAGACTTGAAGACATCCAACAAGTAGAGAGCCACATCCAACTCCTTGTTGGACGTAGCAACAAGGAAAAGAAAGAAAAAGAAAAAGAAAGAAGGTAAGGAAAGGAAAGGGAAGGAAAGGAAAAAAAAAAAGAGAAGAAAGGAAAAGAGAAAGAGAAAGAGAAAGAAAAAAAAGAAAAGAAAAGGGGAGAGAGAGAGAGAGAGAGAGAGAGAGTTGGGTTTCGAGTCGACTCGCTGGGTCCTGGACTGAGTCAGGGCCAGGTTTGAGTCAAGCTTCAAGTGAGGGTTTTATCCTCTAAGCTTACATTAATTTAAGTTGTTATATTTATCCTGCTTCTTACATGCCTTCATGTTATTTTATCTTACATTTTACATTCCTTCATATTACTTTGAATTTTTCCTGCAATTATATGTTTTACCATCAATTATTTGCCTCTGGCTTATAGTATAATGTTGATTACAAGTAATCTTTCTGAATTTATGTGGGGCCATGGATACAAGCCTTGCCCTTACCTTATCAAATTTATTGAGTTGGCCCTGCCACTCGTCTCTTTATTTGAGTTGGCTCTGCCACTCGTCTCTTTCATTGAGTTGGCCATTGTCACTCTCTTTATTATTGAATCAGCCGTTCCCACTATTCTATTTGTTGAGTTAGCCATTGATATTCTTTCTTTATTGAGTTGATCATTGTCACTCTCTTATTTGTTATGTTGGTCATTGTCACTGTTGAGTTGACCATTGTCACTTTTCTCTTTATTATATTGGCCTTGTGCTATTATCTTTAAAGCTTGGGCATGTGTCGTGATAGTCCGAACCTTCGTGATTCAATTTATATTATTTATAAGTGCAAGTGATGTGTTAAGAGGTATCACAACTAGTGAATTGAATATCTTATCATGGACGTAATGCATTACGGGTAGAGGCCTTCTTGGTCGGCACATAATTCCGTGAGTTAGTTGGCGTGGTGCATAATCAATGTAGGTAAATCGTCATGCGTGCTACATTACTTTTTCGGGATTAGATATGTCACGTCCCAAATTCGAAAACTGGGCTTATAAAATTTTCGATCACCAAATCCGGTGCTGACAGCCTCCATAGTACCTCATTCTCGGCTCCGAGCGTCATACACCAGATGCCGATCCTGGGATCCTATAAGGAGGATTTTCAACACGAATTTACCTCATAAGAAGCATAACCACAAGTATACCCAAATCACAAGAATAACATCATCATCACATATCCACTAATATAGACATTTAAATACAGTGCTGAAAAGGAAATACATATATCAAAAATCAAAGCTCCAGAATGTAGCTGCACGCTCCATGCTCAACGCTGCTGCAACCTAACGCTACCTGCACGCATCTATCGTGTATAAGTTTACAAAAAGCTTAGAGGGTGGTGTAAGTGTGTGAGTAGTATATGCGTGCTCAGAATGTAATATCAGAGTAAACGGAAATACTGGTAAGTCCACGAACCATATAATATCAGAGTAAGCAGAAATACTAACAAATTCATAAAAATATCATCAACCTTATACAGGATATACGATGAAAAGACATGGCAAGCCAATGTCATATACTGAGAAAATAATGTAAATTGGCTATGTAATGTGAAAACATAATGAACCAGATATCAGATATCGAGGATGCAATACAATATGCAATTCGGAAGAGCTACGAATACCATCAGCCTCATCCAGGTCATATAAATGCAGAAACATATCAACCCAAAATGTCATATGCCGAGGATGTACTGTAATATACAATATGTGGTGTGAATGAAATGACCAAGCTGCAGTATGAAGTCAAGATGATAGTATATGGTATCGTAGGCTATGGGGCCTAACACAAAGGACTTCTATTCAAATCAGTCTCATACCTAAATTTGGATAGATAGACTCAATGTAGTAAGCTTCTGATCTCAGGTTAGTGGCGCCCCCCAACCGAAATCCTGGCCATTGTAAAAGTACACATAACAATTAGTTGCGCACCACCAGCCCGAGTGGATAGTGAATGAATGAATGAATGAATATAATGATAAGTATGCAATTTCTTCTCCACAAATCGGTACTGTACATCTCTGGGATCATCACCGGGGTCTAGTACACTATACACCAGCTTGTCGTCCCAACAAGCGCACGACTGAGTAAGTGGAAGAGACCTCACTATCCGCCTACTAATATCAGCCCGGCTCGTCGATAGCGGACCCATTTATGGGCTAGTCAGACTCAGCCTAGCATTGTTTACTCCCTCAAGCGGGTAAGGCCACACCCCCTCCCAATCGACTACGATACAGTGGGAGACACGGCCTTCTGATATTCAGCACTTGGGCGCTCATGTATCCACTCGGTCTCGACGTTGGGGCGTCCTCTAGTACCAAGAGGGTTTAGGGATTTTCACCCAGGGCCATCTATGGTGGATCGATGCTAGTAACAAATTTTTGATGTCCCATCTGGCCATCCACGATATGACTGTGGAGGCTACGGCCCTGATGTCGTTAGGGCGTACAGTAATCACCATCACACAATTTGAGATGCATGAGTCACGCAGTTCAATCATGCATCAATCCTGCACATACTGTGCGCTCACGTGAGATAACTCCGAGTATCAGGGAGTCCCATAAACCACCTGCACTATGGCATATGCAATGGTCATTCACATCTCATAACAAACATGCAGATGATGCATATGGGCATGTATCATGATGCTATGTTGCCACATACTCATAATCGATATCAATAACCGGCCTCGATAATCGGCATCGACAATCGGCCTTGACAATGTGGACATTTAACCAACATTGCCCCCAAAGAGTAGTCCACATAGAGCCTAACGTATAGTGGACCATGGCCTCACAAAGGGCCTAATATACAACACCATTGGCCCCACTCAAGGGCTTAATACACATCATGATGGGCCTCTGCCATGGGCCTAATATACATCACAATGGACTCCATCACCTGGCCCTCAAATGCATCGCAATGGGCCTCATCATATAGGCCTAATATGCATCACAATGGGCTTTCAACACGGGCTGAATACACATCACCATGGGCCTCAAATACGGGTCACATATACATCACATTAGGTCTCATCAATCAGACTAAGCAATCAGAATCGGCCTCAGTGGTTGGCGTCGACAGTCGGAATCGGCCTCGACAATCGGAATTGGCCTCGACAATCAGAATCGACCTCAATAATCATAATCGGCCTCGATGATCGGCCTCAACAATCGGAATCGGTAATCGACCTCTACGCAAGGCGAGATCCATGGGTGGACAGCCGATGATGGACCAAGCAATATCAATGGGGCCGAGTTGTTTGAGGTAACGCACTAGAGAATAACGAGAATGGGCTTAATTAGGCTTAAGGGAAGGTCACAATGTGGACGTTTAACCATCATTACCCATCAATATGGACATTTAACCAACATTGCTCCTAAGGAGTGGCGCTCTTAGGGCCAATCGTAGAGGTGGGCCCACGACATAGCATAAGCGCCTAAGATACATCATCATGGGCCTCAACCACATCAGATGGACTGAATCAAATGGGCCAAATCAAATGGACCGATTCAAATGGGTCAATCAAATAGGCTGAATCAAATGGGCCGATTTAAATGGGCCGATTCAAATAGGCCGAATCAAATGGGCTGATTCAAATGGGCCAATCAAATGGCCTGATTCAAATGGGCTAATCAAATGGACTGATACCAATACACCATTCATCTATTTCTAGAGATCATTTTAGAGCATTATCACAAAAAAATGAATCATATCCAAATGATCATCTGGACCATGCCACACCTAACAGAGGTGATAAGGGTTCCCACGATTAAAATCCCAGTGGGCCCACCATAGTATTTATTTTCCATCCAGTCTGTGCATAAGGTCACAAAGACCAGGATATAGAGGAAAAACAAATATCATATTGGTCCAAAACCCTGTAACCCAAAGGGTTCTCAATGATGGACGTTCATCCCACTGTTTTCTGCAGTGTGGTCTGCTTAATATTAGATCTGTCTTATTTTCAGTCTCAAGCCTTGAGCTAGCCAAATGGATGAATGGTTTAGATAAACCAATACATCAGGGTGTAGGGCCCACCGCCCAGCCATCTAGACAGTGTGGCTAAGACCCATACATTAAGTGGTCCCCACATCCATAATAGTTGGACGGCAGGGATACAATATGTGCATCATGGGGGGTCCATGACCGTGTCCATTGGATGGACAGTCTGGATAACATATCTGTTGCACCGTCCAGCAACTGGACGGTGCAGATATGATCATACATCATGGTGCGGTCCACGTAGTGGCCCATCAATATAGTACTATTAATATAATATATATTATATAATATAATATAATATTATATATTATATACCTACACAATGGTAGGAGGCTGCCCATACTCACCGTCCAGATCCATCTGGACGGTGCAGATAACATATTAAGGGTGGGTCCCACATAGGAGTGGCCCACCATAGCATTTATTTAATATAATATATTATATTATATAGCATTATATATATTATATGCATTATATATGTGTGTGTGTGTAACTACATATATATACGTGTGTGGGTGTGCGAAATAGTGCAAGTGGCAGCGTCCAGCGTCCAGGGATGCTGGACGGCCTGGATGAAAGGGACACATCCAACTTAGTAGGCCCCACATGAATGGACTGTTTGGATGACCCTACGCAACATGGTGGCCCCACGTCAGGTGCGCCACACTCTTGGATCAAGCTGATATTTGTGTTTTCCTACATTCGGGCCCATCCAAACGGACTGCCATCTGGGCCACTCGATGGACGGCATGGATAAAATACATACTTCATGGTGGGCTACACACACACACACACACACATCCAAGAGAGAGAGAGAGAGAGAGAGAGAGAGAACGAAAAGGGGAGAGATCCCACCACTATTGGGCCCTCCCTAATACAATGCATACATCAAGTGGGCCCACAATAAGTGGCACTTAGAAATCGAAATCAACGGTGGATCACCCATGTTAGGCCTCATTCTTTAGCTCCTTGGACCCCTAGGCTCCTTATCTTTAATCTTGATGGAGGTTGATGATGAATGAATGGTTGAGATGGGAGATGAGAGGGTTGGAAAATGGGTCACACTTGGATTTGGGAGAGAGCTTGGACGTTGGGTGTTTACTCTTGGGGTTGGAGAGTGAAGATAGAAATGGGAGAGAGAGAGAGAGAGAGAGAGAGAGAGAGAGAGAGAGATGATGGATAAAAAGGAATGGATGGAGTGGTTATTGTAAGGGATGGGAATGAAAAAGCATGGGTTGGGTTGAAATTTGTGTTAAGGTAGAATGGGTGGGAGAGAGAGAGTTGACTTTGAGAAAAAGAGGTAATGGTTACTTGTAATTGTGGTAGGGTAAGGTGACATTGGGTATGAAGGGTGTACTTGACTTGGTTAATGGGATATGTTGTAGAGATTCTCTCAGAATTCGCAACGCGCGGCATTTCTTTGGAATGAACGCGGGCCCACATCTCCTAGCCTGTATATCGCATCGGCACGTGAGACCCGACGATGGCGTGGTCACTAGGGTACAAGTTTCAAGTTGAGTCGACGTCGATATGTAGGACTCGGCTTAGGAACGCTCGCAAACATCGGATACAGGTCGAGGGTTGCCGGAATTCGACCGGGAGGACCGTGGAACCCTACAGAACGGTACAGTTTAGGATACAGGCCTCACAGCTCTCCCTTCCTAATAAAAATTCTATCCTCGAAATTTACATAATCATTGCAACTAGACATAACTCATAAGGAAGAGGAAACATGACTTTATCATATATATATATATGTGTGTGTGTGTGTGTGTGTCAAGGCACAATCAGTTTACAAAAGGATGGGAATAACGCTCTTTAATCTCAACCTCGCGCTCCCAAGATGTCTCATCAACATTATGGTGACCCCTACTGAACTTCAGATCCTATATCAGATACGATTGAAACTAGGATACCTTGTAGTCTCAGAATTTTATCAACGATTAATCTAATAAGACGGTCTTAAGAACTGGTAACACAAATCGTCAACAACTCATTCTGACGACTGAGGGTCCTGCTGGGCTGCATAAAGTCTGCCCTGTGCCTGTTGGGGAGGTGTGTCTTCTCTGTGGTTGTCGCTGTCGCAGCTGCTGCTGGGGTCCCGATAGTAGGAGTTGTTATCACTGGTGCTGGTGCTGAAGGCACCTTACGGAATGGTACGGCCTAGGATACGGGCCTCACAGCTCTCCCCTCCTAATAAAAATTTCGTCCTTGAAATTTACATAATCATTGCAACTAGACATAACTTATAAGGGAGAGGAAACATGACATCATATATATATATATATATGTCAAGACACAATCAGTTTACAAAAGGATAGGAATAACGCTCTCTAATCTCAACCTTGCACTCCCAAGACATCTCATCAATATTATGGTGACCCCTACTGAACTTCAGATCCTGTATTAGAAACGATTGAAACTAGGATACCTTGCAGTCTCAGAATTTTATTAACAATTAATCTAACAAGATAGTCTTAAGAACTAGCCTTGCGAATCGTCAACAACTCCTTCTGACGACTGAGGGTCCTGCTGCGCTGCAAAAAGTCTGCCCTGTGCTTGTTGGGGAGGTGTGTGTCTTCTTTGTGGGTATCGTTGTCGCTGCTACTGGTGCTGAAGGCGGGGACACTCCCGCCAACAGTGTCTCGTCTCACCGCACCCATGACAGACATCAGTGAACTGCCTCAGAGATGGTGCTAGGGGTGTTGCAGATGATCGGATGGCTGAGCGATTCTTATACCTCTGCGACCGTCGATGCTACTACTACTGGGAGTTACTGGAGGGGGCTACCTCTTACGGTATCTTTTTTTGTCACGATCCCTCTGCGAACTGACCCACTCGTCCTCATAAATATGGGTCATCTGTACTACCTTCTCGAAAGTTGAGAGCTCATGCTCAACAACACGGCCTCGGAGACCATAACATAGGTCGTTCTCGAAACGGCGAGCCTTCTGCTCCTCATCATCAACTAAATATGACGCGAATCTAGACAGCGTTGCAAAACGAGTCGCATACTGCACCACAGACATATCTCTCTGTACCAAGGTCTCAAACTCTAATGCTCACTGCCGACAAGAGTAGTCAGGAAAATACTGCTGGTCGAATCGGTCTATGAAATCCTCCCATGTCCAGACAAAATCAGGCCTTGTAACACAGGTAATGAAGGTCCACCAGTGCTCGACCTCACCCTGGAGAAGAAATACAGCTAACCGGACTAGCTGCTGAGCCATACATGCCATCATATCAAAAATCTTCTCCACATCAGAGCGTCATTTCTCAACTGTTGTCAAATCTGGCTCGCCTTGGAAACGCGGGGGATCAAGTTGTCGGAATTTTCAAAGAAGGGCGCTCGTGCACTCCTGCTCTGCCTGGGCTGGTGAAACAACAGGGTGTCTGCCCCTGCCCCTAAAGGGTCGCCGTCACAGCTTGCAACATCTATTGTAACTGGGAGGCACTCACGAGTACAGTCAGATCCGCACCGGTCTCAGGTGGAAGAACAACATCTTCAGGCTAGGGAGCAGGGATCTTTAGTGGTGGAGTGGGAGTCGCTCCCGTCTCTCTCTTAGGTGGCATGTCCTATATGAAGGAATAAAGGCGCCTATTATCCTTAAACACTCTCGAATATAAACACGACGGTGAGCTCTATCAGAAAGTCTCTAAGTTATTCGATCTCGAGGACCTAATCATTCTAAGTTCTCAACAATCATAGAGTGTAGGGTAGCTATCGGCAGATATGTGATATTGTTCTCGGTTATTCCCAAGTTATGCTCTGATACCAACTTCTGTCACGCCTCAAATTTGAAAACCAGGTTTACAAAATTTCCGATCGCCGAATCCGGTGCCGACAGCCTCTGTATACCCCATTCTCAACTCTCAGCGCTCATATGCCAGATGCCGATCCTAAGATCCTACAAGGAGGATTTTCAACACGAATTTATCTGCATAACCACAAGTATACCCAAATCACAGGAACAACATCATCATCACATATCCACTAATATAAAATTTGAATACAGTGCTGAAAGGGAAATACATATATCAAAAATCAAAGTTCCAGAACGTGGTTGCACGCTCCATGCTCAACGCTGCTGCAACTTAACACCATCTGCATGCATCTATCATGTATAAGCTTATAGAAAGCTTAGAGTGTGGTGTAAGTGTGTGAGCAATATATGCGTGCTCGGAATGTAATATCAGAGTAAATGGAAATACTGGTAAGTCCACGAACCATACAATATTAGAGTAAGCAGAAATACTGACAAGTCCATGAAAATATCCTCAATCTCATCCAGGATAAACGATGAAAAGACATAGTAAGCCAATGTTATATACTGAGAAAGTAATATAAATCGGCTATGTAATGCGGAAACATAATGAACCAGATATCAAATATCGAGGATGCAATACAATATGTAATTCGGAAGAGCTACAAATACCATTAGTCTCATCTAAGTCATATAAATGCAGAAACATAGCAACCCGAAATTCCATATGCCGAGGATGTAATACAATATGCAATATGTGGTGTGAATGAAATGACTAAGCTTCAGTATGAAGTCGAGATGATAGTACGTGGTATCATAGGATATGGGGCCTATCACAAAGGACTTCTATCCAAACTAGTCTCATAACTAAATTTGGATAGATAGACTTAATATAGTAAGCTCCTTATCTCATGTTAGTCGCGCACCCCAACCGAAATCCTAGTCATTACAAAAGTACACATAACAATTAGTTGCGCATCACCAGCTCGAGTGGATAGTGAATGAATGAATATAATACTGAGTATGTAACTCCTGCTCCACAAATCGGTACAATACATCTCTAGGATCATCACCGGGGTCTATTACACTCTACACCAGCTTATCATCCCATCAAGCGCATGACTGGATAAGTGAAAGAAACGTCAGTATCTGCCTACCAATATCGGCTTGGCTCATCGATAGTGGACCCATTTACGATCTGGTCAGACTTAGCCTAACATTGCCTACTCCCTCGGGCGGGTAAGGCCACACCCCCTCCCAACCGACCACGACACAGTGGGAGATGCGGCCTCGTGGTATTCGGCACTCAAGTGCTCATGTATCCACTCGGTCTCGACGTTGGGGCGTCCTACAGTATCACGAGGGTTTAGGGATTTTCACCCAGGGCCATCTATGGTAGCCCGATGCTAGTAACAGATTTTTGGTGTCCCATCTAGTCATCCATGATATGACTGTGGAAGCTACGACCCTGATGTTGTTAGGGCATACAGTAATCACCATCACACAATGCGAGATGTATGAGTCACGCAATCCAATCATGCATCAATCCTACGCATACCGTGCACTCATGTGGGATAACTCCGCCTATCAGGGAGTCCCATAAACCACCTGCACTATGGCATATACAATGGTCAATCACATCTCATAACAAACATGCAGATGATGCATATAGGCATGTATCATGTGCTATGTTGTCATATACTCATAATCGAAATCAATAACCGGCATCGATAATCAGCCTTGACAATGTGGACATTTAACCAACATTGCCCCTAAGGAGTAGCCCACATAGAGCCTAATGTATAGTGGACCCATGGTCTCACAAAGGGCCTAATATACAACACCATGGGCCCTAATTAAAGGCTTAATATACATCACGATGGGCCTCTCCCATGGGCTTAATATACATCACAATGGACTCCATCGTCTAGCTCTCAAATGCATCGCAATGGGCCTCATCACATAGGCCTAATATACATCACAATGGGCTTTTAACACAGACATATACATCACATTGGGCCTCATCAATCGGCCTCGGCAATCAGAATCGGCCTCGGTGGTCGGCCTCGATAGTCGGAATCAACCTCGACAGTCGGAATCGCCCTCGACAATTAGAATTGACCTCAATAATCATAATCAGCCTCGATGATCGGCCTCGACAATCGGAATCGGTAATCGACCTATACGCAAGGCGGGATCCATGGGTGGACAGCCGATAATGGACAAAGCAATATCAATGGGGCCCAGTCGTTTGAGGTAACCCACTAGAGAATGACGAGAATGGGCCTAATCAGGCTTAAGGGAAGGTCACAATGTGGACGTTTAACTATCATTACCCATCAATATAGACATTTAACTAACATTGCTCCTAAGGAGTGGCGCTCATAGGGCCAATCGTATAGGGGGACCCACAACATAGCACAATAGCCTAATATACATCATCATGGGCCTCAATTACATCAAATGGACTGAATCAAATGAGCTAAATCAAATGGACCGATTCAAATGGGCTAATCAAATGGGCCGATACAAATGGGTCGAATCAAATGGGCCGATTCAAATGAGCCGAATCAAATGGACCGATTCAAATGCGCCGGTCAAATGGGCTGATTCAAATGGGTCGATTCAAATAGGCCGATCAAATGGGCTGATACAAATGGGCCAATACAAATGGGCCGAATCAAATGGGCTGATTCAAATGGGTCGGTCAAATGGGCCGAATCAAATGGGCTAAATCAAATGGACCGATTCAAATGGGCTGATCAAATGGGCCGAATCAAATGGACCGATCAAATGGGCCGGTCAAATGGGCTGAATCAATAGGCCGGTTCAAATGGGCCGAATTAAATGAACCGATACCAATACACCATTCATCCATTACTAGAGATCATTTTAGAGCATTATCACAAAAAAATGAATCATATCCAAAGGATCATCTGGACCATGCCACACCTAACAGAGGTGATAAGGGTTCCCACGATTAAAATCCCAGTGGGCCCCACCATAGTATTATTTCCCATCCAGTCTGTTCATAAGGTCACAAAGACCTGGATAAGGAGGAAAAAAATATATTATATTGATTCAAAACTTCTGTAATCCCAAAAGGGGGTTTCAATGGTAGACGTTCAAACCCATTGTTTGTTGTGGTGTGGTCCACCTGATAACTGGATCTGTCTTATTTTCAGTCTCAAGCCTTGAGCTAGCCAAATGGATGAATGGTTTAGATAAACCAATACATCAGGGTGTAGGGCCCACTGCCCAGCCATCTGGACAGTGTGGCTAAGACCCATACATTACAGTGGTCCCCACGATCATAACAATTGGACGGCAGGGATACAATACATGCATCATGGGGGGTCCATGACCGTGTCCATTGGATGGACAGTCTGGATAACATATCTGCTGCACCATCCAGCAACTAGATGGTGCAGATATGATCATACATCATGGTGTGGTCCACGTAGTGGCCCACCAATATAGTACTATTAATATAATATATATATTATATATTATAATACTATATATTATATCCCTACACAATGGCCCATACCCACCGTCCAGATCCATCTAGACGATGCAGATAACATATTAAAGGTGGGTCCCACATAGGAGTGGCCCACCATAGCATTTATTTAATATAATATATTATATTATATAGCATTATATATTATATGCTACACACACACACACGTGTGTGAAATAGCGCAAGTGGCAGCGTCCAGCGTCTAGGGACGCTGGACGGCCTGGATGAAAGGGACACATCCAACTTAGTAGGCCCCACATGAATGGACGGTTTGGATGACCCTACGCAACACGGTGGCCCCACATCAGGTGGGCCACACTCTTGGATCAAGCTGATATTTGTGTTTTCCTTCATTCGGGCCCGTCCAAATGGACTGCCATGTGGGCCACTCGGTGGACGGCATGGATAAAATACATACTTCATGGTGTGCCATACACACACACATCGACATCATAAGAGAGTGAGAGAGAGAGAGAGAGAGAAACGAAAAGGGGAGGGAACCCGCCACTATTGGGCCCTCCCTAATACAATGCATACATCAAGTGGGTCCCACAATAAGTGGGCCCTTAGAAATCGAAATCAACAGTGGATCACCCACGTTAGGCATCCTTCTTTAGCTCATTGGACTCCTAGGCTCCTTATCTTCAATCTTGATGGAGGTTGATGATGAATGAATGGTTGAGATGGGAGATGGGAGGGTAGGAAAATGGGCCACACTTAGATTTGGGAGAGGGCTTGGACATTAGGTGTTTGCTCTGGGGTTGGAGAGTGAAGATAGAAATGAGAGAGGGAGAGAGGGAGAGAGAGAGAAATGATGGATGAAAAGGGATGGATGGAGTGGTTGTTATAAGGGATGAGAATGGGAAAGCATGGGTTGGGTTGAAATTTGTGTAAAGGTGGAATGGGTTGGGAGAGAGAGAGTTAACTTTAGGAAAAAGAGGTAATGGTTGCTTGTACTTGTGATAGGTGAGGTAACATTGGGTATGAAGGGTGTACTTGATTGATGGGACATGTTGTAGAGATTCTCTCAGAATTCGCAACGCGCAGTGTTTCTTTGGAATGAACATGGGCCCACATCTCCTGGCCTGGATATCGCATCGGCATGTGAGATGCGGCGTTCTAAGGTACAACTTTCGAATCGAGCCAACTTCGGTATGCAAGACTTGGCTTAGGATCGCGCACAAACGTCGGATACAGGTCGAGGGTTGCCGAAATTCGACCGAGAGGACCACGGAACCCCACGGAACGGTACGGTCTAGGATACGAGCCTCACAGGATGTCACAAATAGTCGCTCCATGAACACATTGTGTTACATAAATCCCTCAATCGCGTGTTATGTTGCCTTGAGATGTTCGCGTAAATCCACGTTAACGTTGGTCATGCCGGCAAATATCCATAGTTATGAGATGTGGGTCGAATCAAATTTTTTATAAATTATATTCTGCATTGTGATGATCACTACGTATGATGAGCCGCACACACTTTGCTAGGCATGCATCTCATGTAGGTTGTTTGTGCATACTGATACTCATGTATTAGTGGAGTACGAGACGTATCAGAACCTTTACATTACTGTTATGAATCTTTTGAATTATTGTTAATCTTAAAGGATAACCATCAGTATGAGTAGGGCATTGACCCTCTCCCAACCGTACAAATGATGTAGGTGACGTACAAATTGAAGACCTAGAGGACAATTTTCCTATGGAAGATTATGCTGAAAGAATAAGAAGATAGTTTTATGAATTGACTTTATATTTCCGTTGTGAACTCAATAAATGTAATAAGCTCTCATTAAGAGAGCATTTAATTATTTACTGAATTCTTTACTCTGATGAAATAATCAATACGGTCAATTTTATTCTTGTGAATGTTACCTTCATGAATGTATGTGTATGTGATCCAAATGGAAAAAATAAAAATAAAAATAAGGTACAATTTTTAAAGTATCTAATTTATTCAATTATTAACACCCAATTTTCTCGAGCACGAGTATAAACTCTGGCCGTAAAAATTCGAAATGTTATACTACACATGACAGAAAACAAATCAAGTTCCAACAAATATATGCCGCATACGCGATTTATAAGTGCCTATGTACCGATTGTCATAGAGAGCCTAAGTTTCATAAAACCCCTCTTTAAAAATTTTATTTTTTGAACATTGCAAAGCTCACAAGCATGTGAAATAAAGTTCATGTACATGCCACAGGTGTCAACATGGTACCATAGGTCCAAGGTCCAATCCATCAATCAGGAGGGTATCATTATATTGATATCCTACCTCAAGAATTCAATACCATTATATTAATGCCCTAGCTAGGTTGATCCACCTGCCAAGTGGGCTTAGTAAAACAAATGTATGGTCAAAAACACTTGGATGACGTTTTTTCCACTCATCTGCCCTGGCTTGAAAAATCATGCTGGCATGCTCATTACGTGGGGCAATCTTGTATGGTGGATGTGAACCTTTGGACAATTTTATTAACCATGCATGTTTCCCATACACATGGCTCACCAGAGGAGTCAACTGGGGTGTGTGTGTGTGTGTGTGTGTTTATATATATCCTTTTGGGCTTGGCAGCTTAAATGGTCCCTATCTAACACTTCTAGTACATTTGCTTGCCTGTAGGATTTTTGTTCTAACACTTGTATCCATAGCACTGACTGTTTTCTACCAACACCGGTTTCCTTCTCCAATGATGTTATGCTTGTCATGGCAGCGTGACTCGGAACTACTTTGAGAACCTCGTACAAGCACTGGAGAATGGTCTATCAGATGTCAACACCCATGGTGCCTGCAGCAGGACAACAAGCTCCAAGAGCCAGGGTGGCAAGGGGAGAGGTGGGAGGTGCAAGGCAGGGAGCTCCAAATCTGGCCCCAGCCGTGGCTTGGACGACACTGGTCACTGGTCCTGCGAGCACTGCACCTATGCCAACATTAGATCCGCCACCGAGTGTGAAGTTTGCCGCCGATGCCGGTGATCGCATGAACCCTTTTCAGTGTTTGGGCGGTGCTGACCAGAATGCCTGAACGGGCAGTGTGTTTCACCACCAGTCTCAATGGTAGTTTTCCGGTGCACTGTGATCAAAAGGGTGTAAGCCAGTTTCAGGCCTTGTTATAATCCACATGAAAAGGAAATAAAGAGGTGGGTGGGGTAGTCAGGCTTGTTCTTAGTGTTTTTGCGTGTTGAAGGTACTGAGCTTAGCTACTCCATTGGCTGTATATAATATATATATATAATCTATCCCTGCTTTTAACTTGTTTTGTTATTCGATTATAGTTTAATCGAAGAGCAAAATGCAGATGCGCTTGGCCCATCTGTTGTTTTCAATGTTACGGTATTCTCCCGGGCCCATGGATAGCCTCGTCTCCTGGGAACAATGGAAATGTAAATGAGCCTTCTTATAGCAGAGAATCCATGTTATGTCGTGTATGGTGTTTTTGGGCATTTTGATCTGTGTTTAGATTGCAGTAATTCCTGTCATTCTCCATTGGGGAGCTATGCTAAAGTGAAACATGCACCTCCACTTCACCTGCCAGAAATGTGTTCCAACACAACACGAGCCATGCGCAAGATCCTAGCTGGCTCATCACGCAGGTCCTGTTGTGTAGATGCCCTGGCATGGTCATCATGCTGGGGGAGTTTTCAGGTGGGCCACACAAGTACAGTAGTGTGCGTTTGAACTGTTCATTATTTTGATGCAAGTTTTGAAAGAATCCCCACTGTATTTGGACAAACTTGTGCTTCTGATGATTTAATCACTAGTAGATGTCATTGGCTATCCTTGTGCTCGCACCTTCCATTGTACATAGATGGTTACAGACCACTTCAAATTGGGTGCAGACTTTTTATTTATTTATTTTCTTCGTTTTCACAGAAGTTCTGTACAATAGAGAAACTGTCCCCGGAGTCTCTTGAGCCATTGGGATATTCCAGTTGCAACCCTGATGAGTGGCAAGGTCAACAAATGAATGTGTGCACTGGCATGCCTCGTGCTACGCTTTTTTTTTTTTTTTTTTTTCCCCATTTCTTTTCCTTTTCCCCCTCTTACACTTGGCTTTGGAAGTAGGAAACTCCAAGCGGGTAAGGGAAGGGAAGGGAAGCAGGACTTGAAGCCGGGATCATTCTCTCGTTGGGGATGTTTCACTGCCACGATGGAATTCCAACCAGGATGAGGCTCCAGCTTCAGCTTCTCATTATATCCTTCCCTCTTGCTTCTTCAAATTACAAAATCAAAAATGTATTTTAGAACTTGAAAATAAAAAAGACAAGGAAAAAGGACAGATAATACAGGCTGAGGAAAACAACGGTTGGGTAGTGACATTGTTTCTTGCAGTCTTGATTGTTCATATGGCTGTTGATCCGTCACAGGCCCTCCCATTTGATGATTTGATGATCCCAGCCGTTTGGGTCTGGACTTGTCCGCCAAGTCTGTTTTGACCACCACCCATTTACTAGTCACTAATCAGGCAGTTAAGATTTTCTCGTGAGAAGGTCTTGGAGCAATGACTAAACGCATTGCTGCCATCATAGTGCATTAGTGCATTCTAAGTAATTGCCTATCAAATTGGCACACGAGAATATAGTAATGTTAAGTTCACAGATCCTGTTATCTATAAGGAAGATGGTAGGTTATAGAAAAGAAAGTGGAAATGAGAAATTGAATTCGATTCTTGATTGAATCAAGAATCAAATTTTGGATTCGGTATGGATAAAAGTTCTTTCACTGTTATACTATTCAATTTCCGACTATGGATCAGAAATTGTTATTCATGATATTGATCCGATTCAGTATGAAGGTAGAGCATCTAAAATCACTTTTCCATCTTTTCTTTTTTCTAGAAAGAGCTTTTAAGATGCTCTTTTACATGCTGTAACCCTGTAATAACAGTTGCATTTGTTATTCCTATATCAAGATCAGAGTAGGCTGAAACATTATCTCGTCCAATTGCTAAGATTTTCCAGTGTTCCATGTGCTAATACTCGGGATTTGATAGACACAACAACAGGTGGGCCCATCGTTAGTGTTGCAGGGTCTAACAAACGTTGCATACTTTGTTCAATCGAGCAAATATGTCACATGTAGAAGGCATTGTAGAGCTAGTTGCACGGGTAGGATTTTAGGACTGAGTGTGGCATACATGCACAAGTTCTGGCTGTTCATCAGGTGGGTCGAACCTTCCATATCCCCTGGGTCAACAATCAAGCCAGTCTGTACATCGAGAAGTTCTGAAGTGTTTGAGAAGTGGATGAATAAAAGAAAATTTACCAACCTCGTTGGTTTTGCTTGGTTTTTGGCCAGGCAAGCACTTGGCTGGTCCCACTTTTGGAATGGCCACATCGCCATTCTAGTATGCGTGCAGACGAGTAGAATTCTAGCTCTATTGAGCTCCCGTAGCCACCACATTTCTCATAACTAGAGCTGTACATGAGCTGAACCGAGCCGAGCTTGCCCCAGCTCAGCTCGGCCAGCAGGCTACCCCAGCTTGAATTCGGCTTGGCCGAGCTTGAGCTTGATATTTCGAGCATAGTTCGAGTTCGAGCTTACTAGCTGAGTTCGAGTTTAGGTTTTAGGATTTTTAATATATATAATATAAATATATAATTATTTAAATATATAAATATTTACAAAATATTTATATTAAGTGAATCCAATCTAAGTCGAATCGATTCGAACTAAATCAAGTTCTGAGACGAGTCAAGTCGAGCTCGACTCGGCTCAAAATTTTTTTGAGCTTAAAAAATCAGCTCGAACTGTCTCAAATCTAGTTTCGAGCCGAGTTGAGTCAAGCTTTTCCGAGTTGAGTCAAGCAAGTTAACCGCTAACTCTGCTCGTGTACAGCTCTACTCATAACAGCAGCACTATGGTTGAAATATGCAATGTTTGCTTGAATTATTAGCGTGGCATGTGTTCCGTGGTTATACGTCTCTCTCAGGGATCCAGGCCTAGCATCTGGTGGACCCAACTGTGTATGGTGATGCTGCAAAGAAGACCATGGGATGATTCCAAATGCATAGTCAGAGATCCACATGCATCGAGAAATGGATGGATGACTGGGATCATCTGTGCAGGAGATTTTCACGTGATTAATCTTCACCACCCATGCCCTGCCAACCCCATGAACAGTCCAATCCAGATCACTGAAGGA
The DNA here is from genome assembly GCF_029962835.1 of Magnolia sinica. NCBI lineage: Eukaryota > Viridiplantae > Streptophyta > Magnoliopsida > Magnoliales > Magnoliaceae > Magnolia > Magnolia sinica. The sequence goes on from NC_080577.1 coordinate 96,600,524, forward strand.
CCTTACAATTACCTCCTAGCCTTAACTGAAAATATTTGCCATTAATTTTAAAGGGATTCGTTCGTATAAGGGGTCTATCTTTTGGTCCAATTCCAAATAAGAACTTATCGTTCTAATATTTTAAAATAAGGGTCTTAATTCCCACAACAGTTAAAAAAGACAAGGAATGACATGATAATCACTTGCCATGCAACTCATGCCAATTCACTTATTAGGTGGGCCACTCTTATATCAAACAAATGACATCCAAACAACATTTTAAGGAAAAACACATACACACACACAAAAGAAAAAAAAGAAAAAAAAAAGGAGAAAAAAAGAGAGTAAAACAGACAATATCATCCAAACAGTATTTCCAGGTAAAATCAATTTTCAGGAAATGATTTTCAAACTCATCAATTTTAGATAATTTTTGTTTTAATTATGAGAAAATAAGCCAGTTTGGATACCGCCAAATAAGTTACTTCTCTACTGACAGTAGTAGATAAGTGACTTATTTCAGATAAGTTTGGTTTATGATTAGTTATAAGTAACATTTCTACTTAAAAGTATTTAACAGTTATTTTTTAAAGCTGTTTTTACATTTCATAAGTTGCTGAAGAGATGCAGCAGGAGAGACAAGAGAGATGAGAGAGAGGAGAAGCATACAAGTATGTTGTTTGCCAAACATACTTATCTTCTTAATAAGAAGAAACTAAGATAAACTACTTGTGGCAAAGTATCTTATCTTAAGCAACTTACCATCCAAACACCCCCTAAGTGATATTCAAATTTGCTCAGTGGAACGCCAAAATAGTGTCTATGACTCTGACTACCTAATCACCGGTTCTATTTGTAGAAATTTGATTGATGGTCCAACCCACATTGGATTATAAGCCAAAAATCATAGTAGTTGGACAACTCTGGCAATCTAGTTGTGAGTTGTACTTGTTGAATGTGGAATTTAACTCAGACTATATAGCCTCGTCTACCTAATTCCTTCAGACTATATTGTGTCTGATTAATTAGATCGACAATTGGGATAACTGTGTCTTTGCTATGTGTGCTTTGATTGAGAAGTATAATTAACAACATTTGCTAATTGGCCAATCAATTTAGAGTAGATCACATAAGCTGATTCCAACAAGAAGTCTTTAACAAACTACCTTACACATCTATTAATTTAGTAGAGGATGAAGAGCATAGGCCTTACGTCACTTCAATACAACATAACACTATTGTTGGAGTTAAGCGATTCGTCACTCACACCAATGTAATTTTTGAAAATTCGCATGTGGTGTAATGAGATTACCACGGCCGCGCGTGCGGAAGCTTGGTGGAGCTAAAGAATAAAGGCTATGTCCTACAGGGAGTGATTAGGACAAAATAAAATTTTTGTCTTTTTAAACCACAATTGCTTGCTTATGCTAACATGAAAATTAAGCTAAGGAAGACAATTAACTCTAAGGCTTCCAAACCAATAGAGGGTCCAATCACATAGATTACAAGTGATATGCAATAAGCAACTAGTCTATAACATGATAGTGTACATATGTGTGTGAGATGTGCTAACTATTAAACCCTAGCATTCATCTAATCATGCATACAAATAATTAAATATTCAATTACATAAGCATAATTAAACAAGTGCGCAAATGACAATCCCAAATATAAGAATGTATAGTAGTTTGGTTTCCCTACTCCACTCCCGGCGGACGCACTCAACTCATAAGTGTACCGAATTTCACTATAAGAGGTTTTAAGTAAGGTTAGAACATTTAACATTTACAATCCTACAGAAAGAAGGGCTCTCACAAAAGACTTTATGTGGTTTTCTATAAACTCATCACAAACATCGGTCTTACACAAGAACCTACTAACGTACACTCTAGTCGGATGCTCCCACAAGAAACTTTAGTTGGTTTTTCATATGCTAACTAACAACCATGGTCTTAATTCAAGGACCTACGTTTACTCTCGCCCGAAGGCTCCCACGGAGAGTAATACGTACACGCCTGTGTCCAATGACCTACATAATGACTTGATTTAGGCCTTATACAAGAGCCCATGTCCTATACAAGAACCTATGATTTAAGCCCTACACAGGAGCTAAGGTCCTATACAAAAAGCTGAATTTAGGCTTTACACAAGAGCCAAGGTCCTACATAAGAACATAGGATTTAAGCCTTACACAAGAGTCAAGGTCCTACACAAGAACTTAGTCGAGTTTGGGTCACAAACTTTTATCCTCAATCCTACACAAGGAAAGGGAGTATGCAGACTCTTACACTTAACAACTTACTTATTGGATTGAGTTTCTTTTGTGGCGTCGTCTTTGATTGCTTGATTGATGCTCTCTTGTGCTTCAATTAACTCCCATTTTCTCCCCCGATCATGATGTCGATGCTTTGCTAAGGCTTTAACTTCAAGATTAAACACCTTACATGTAGTACTCCTTTGAGGTGACCAAGGTGATGAGAGGTTTGTTGAATCTCCTACAACTAATGAGATGTTGTATTTTCTAAAGGATTCACCTAGATGGGTCTTCTAGAGAGTTTAGACAATGATATGTCAATATAGGTTAATTTTAATCTCTAGTAAATGGAGGAAATCAAGCACATCTTCAAGGTGGAGGTTGGAATCATCATCAGAGTGTTAGAACTCTTTAGTTTAGAGGCTTGGGATGAGGAATATCATCATGGAATTACCTAAGTTTATATCGCACAAAAAATCCATCCATTTGCACAAGAACCAAATGTTCTTTATACGAAGTTCAAGTTTCAACTATTAGAAAACAGGCAGATAATGGCTTCGTTGATGCCATTGAAAGGTCTTTAATGCCATCGAGGCAACCTTCTATACCATTGAGAAAATTAGATAATATGATATATTTCTTACTGGATATATCTGAGTTACCTTTCAATGCCATCGAGTGGTCTTCGATGCCATCAAAGTGAAGCTTCGATGCCATCAAATGAGACATTGATGTCATTGAGAAAATCAGATTAAATGATCAATTCTTGTTGAACATATCTGACTTCCTGTTCAATGCCATTAAGTGATAGTCGATGCCATCGAAGTTTCGATGTCATTAAAGGAGACATCGATGCCATCGAGAAAATCAGATAAAATGTGAATTCTTGCTGAATATATATGACTTTCATTCGATGTCATCGAGGGGATCTTCGATGCCATCGAAGACCTCTCGAGGTTTGCTCAATGGGATTGAGCACCACGTGAAGTATGCTATTTTGGGTATATATTTTCACAGCAGCTTCGCACCTCTTCTAGCCTCACTTATAATGTTCCAATTAGGTTCCTAAGGCTAAGGAATGATCAATACGATTTGCCTATTAAGCCAAGATCATTTAGAGGTTCAAAGGTTATTTTGGGTCAAGAGTTAGGGTTATCAAGGCACCTCATTTACCCGTTCTTTGCTCCTTGATGCTATTGTACTCTTGTGTCTTTAAGCTTCAGCTTCCAAAGGCTTAACTAACTACATGACATAAGGACTCATGTGAATGATTGACAAACAAGATGCACAAATCAATAAACCCATATCAATTATAGGTATTAGAAATTCAGATCTAATACCATTGCCAATCCGTGCGCTTTACGGAATCACGTTCAACGAAGATAGAACACTCAAATAGATAACAAAACAATCAAGCAAACACATAACATAAATTTTACATGGAAAACCCTTATAAGAAAAAACCACGGCAAAAGCGATAGCGACTTCCATTATAATTAAAAGCCTTAAAGTTTACGCCACTCACCTTCTTCGATTATAGAGTCACTCGATCTCCCCTTGTGATGTGCACATAAGAAAACCTTAGCCCCTTGAGAAAATATATTCTTAAGCCCTTACAAGTGTAAGGAACGCTCTCACCTCACAAAATCCTTGCCTTTAGAGAAAAAACACTTGTATTACCAAGCCCTAATCGCAATTAGGCTTAAATACCCTGGATTCTACAAAATCACTTAGGTAATCAGTGTCCGTCGATCAAACCGATGGTCAGACCAACACTAACTATTGATTGGATCAACAAAGCCCAACTATGGTCCCAAATGAAGAAATCATGTAAGCTATCGGTTGGATCGACACTCTTTTGGTACGACATATAAGACCTTGTTCTGTTTTCCAGACTATGCAGAATCCAAGGCATCTGCATAACAACTACTCTTTTTAGTGCAACGCTGCCTATCTTTGTCCGCCATGGACACTTATCATCGTCATTATTATTCAATTTAACTCCTCCACTGTTAGCCAACACAATGTTGTAAACCATCTAGAACCGATTAGATTATAATTTATCTAGCTTGACATCTTATGTCCACGAATGCATCGTTGGACCTAATAAGATCTCTAGGTCTCGAATGGATGACCAATGAAGCCATCATGCTATGTACCTAGAGATTCCACTTGACCATCTTGCCATGAAGTCTGATTAAAGTAACAAATTGGTTGCCATTTAACTACGATTTCCTCGCCATGAAGCCCAATCGAGTGACGAATAGGTAGCCGTTTGACAACAACTTTGCCTACGGAGTCAGGTTCTAAGTCATAAACTGATAATTGTTCCTATGACTATCTCATCATGAAGAGAGTACCCAAATTGACGAATGGGTTGTCACTTACAGACCTTCCCACCATGAAGTACCTGGCTAAGTGATGAATGATCGATTGTTTAACCATGACTGACTCACCCATGAAACTTAGTCGTGTGGAGTAACGAACGGACTGTTGTCTCCAAAGACCATCTTGCCACAAAGCCTAGCCATGAGACTAACAAACTGTCAAAGATTAGGTTGCCATTGGCTATCTTGCCATAGAACCTTGTCCTACACGACGAACAGATAATCGTCATGATAATTGTTGAACTACGAAGCTAGCCATGTGATGGACAAACGTTCACCCCCTCTTATGAACCATGATTATCTCACATAATGAAGCCTAGCCATGTAACGAACGAACTATTGTTTCCAGTGATCGTCTTGCCAGGAAGCAGCTAAATAGGCGATCCAACTTTGTTGCTCCATAACTTTCTTATTTATGGAGACTGGTATTTCACCAGATGACAAACGAATTATTGTTAGTTATCCATTTTAATTTTCCTTTATTTCTCTTTTCAGCTAATTGTAAATACATTTATATTATTAATTTCATCGGCTTTAGCTTATTTTATTTATTTCAAGTTATATTATCTTAGTATTAAATAATGTAATCTATCATGCGCTTAATTGAAAGCCTTTTCTCCAAAGGCAAAAAAGAATTCATTAGAAGCATGAAGCCTCCTCTTCACCAATCGCTTGATTTTGCATAATCATTGGGTAGATAGATGTTTAATTTTCACAGATTTAGCGTAACGCCCTGAAAATCGGGGGTCGAGCAAGTACCCAACTCTCGAGTTCCAACGCATCACTTATGCAACATAGATAATGATGATTTAATATTGTCCATGTTAGTGCATAAAACATGAATGAGATTAAGCTAAATCAATAAATCATACTCCAGGGACAGTTGAATTTATGCAAGTGGAAGACTGTGATAAGTGTATAAAATGTATAAACCATTGTAGGCCTCAAAATATGAACGCATTGCCAGGTCAAACAGTTACAAGGATTGTTTCAAAATACAAAATATCAAAAAGTGATGGTCTACTACAAGTATAAGCCCTGAAGCCCCGTCGATCAGAACGGTCTATAGAAACCCGACTGAATACTGCATATATAAGAATGCCTCCTCATCATCCTCAAAGTCCGGCTCCGCCTCACAGGCTACGCCATCATCTGAAACTACAATAGGGTCTGGTTGGTGTTTAAAACACCGTTCCGTAACGTGGGAGTGAGTGATCAACTCAGTGGAACAATAAAGCAAAGGTTAACATGTTATCAATTTAGTCAAACAGTAATGATAACGCAATACAACAATCAGGTCCTAAGTATTCTTGTTAATGCAAGAATGATATGAAATAATGATGCATGCCCTCGCCGGCACTCCCTTAGTGACTTCATCTCACGATCGCGGCATGAAACACTTCCTTAGTGCTTGACCTGCTACGCCAAAGCCACACATAATGCGGTGCATGCACGTGATTAGCCAGGTTGCTTACTTAGGTTTATTCATACAACAGGATTGGGAAGCTAAGGTACCTCCCTTATATCATTTTCCAAACGATGATCCATTCTAGGGTCGTCAGTCCTAGCCAGTCTCATACGATGTTGCGGTTACAGGTCGCTACAAAGGGCTCGTCACCTCGATGCATGCCTGGTTTATACTCTTGTTTACTATGGCGAGGCTCGTCACCTCAACGCAGTCTTAGAGTATGCTCGAGGTCATTACGAATGGCTCGTCACCTAGACATAAGCTGACATCTTGAATATAGTGTCCCATACCACTGTATTCGACTCACGAGTTTGGGTTGCTCACTGGTCACTACGGGGAGGCTCGTCACCCCAGCGTAGGCCGACAGCTCGACCACGGTGTCCCATACCACCATGCCCGGCTCATGAGTCTTAGCGGATCGAGGTACCAAGGTTAAATGGGTTTCCACTGGTGAGTTTGGTACCTTAGATTCAAGCAGCAACGTCCATAGATGGTGAACATACATCGGGTTAATCGGGTTACTTGACGAGCTCGACTGGTATGAGCGCACGTTGACTTGATCGACATGGAGTGCGTAAGCATTCCGCGTAGCCTAACCACTGTCGACAACCCAAGTACGACTCGGATTCATCGAACACGTCTGGTGTGGCGAAACAGCCTTAGCCACCAACCCAGGACCTGTTACCGATTGCCTGAACTATACCATAGTCCTAAACACACTCCAAACAATTCATTTCACATGTGATAGTTAAGAACAACATATGATAATCAATCCACGCAGAGATCTTAATTGAGCATTTTAACAAACACATAGTGTACATGTTAACATACATAGGCATTTCATCACAAATCACATAATAGTAGATAGGTTACCTAAGGAAACCATAAGTACAGATAAGGGGGTTGAGGATCCTGTCTCAACGCCCTATTGCATACCATAAACAAGCATTTACTCATTCAGTCATTTTGTCAAACACTTAGACTACACATATTACATACATGTAATAACTTAGTTAAAACACATGTTATAGCAAATCCTTTCACAAGGAGATTCCACGTATGCAACGATCATGTATTCACAAATAATAATCATGGCAAGCACGAATCATAATTCCATATTCATTCAAGCATATCAACAAACACATGGATTTCACTATATTTAACATAGTTCATATATGTGTGTAAAGTGCGGGAAACATCGCATTTAAGCATGTGAAAGCATTCAAGTCAGTCATAAATCATTAACTGACATTGAAAGCCTTAAAAATCATAACCTAAACATTTATAGTCTACACATTACGCTGGTAAACAAGTATTGAACTCAGTTTGTATACTGAGTCTTTGTCTACGGCACAACGACAACCTACAGTATGAAACAGGTTAGCTATTTCATCACTTACATGATTTGAAATCCTAAAACAGGTTAGGGTTAGGTTTTTCTTACCTAAGAACGGAATTGGAATCGCCCATGTAGCGATACAGGAATTGTGGTTAAGCACGTGGAGCGTCAGGGAAAGATCTCAGCAACTAACCCCCACTCTCACTCATTTCTCCTCCCTTACTCCTTCTCTTTTCTCTCTCCTTGCTTCCTAGGGTTTGAAAATTCGTATGTGGTGAGAGAGAAGTGGGTTTAGGCCTTTATATAGGCCCAGGTCTGATGGAAATGGCCCCAGGGCCAAGGTATACTTAGGTTATATCCAAAGGGCGTCTATTTCAGCCCAACGGAGCACTTCTGGTGGCCCTTCTTCTATGTGCGGTTGGACTTAAGCTCTCTGACATTGGATCTAGGTCAGGCTAAGTTTTCAGTCCAATCAGATTTACAGATCGACCGTGGCAGACCAGTATCAGTTCAATGGTCACCAGCGCTTGATCAGGGCCACTAGTGTACTGACATCTGCTGAAAATTTTTCCTGATCTGAGGGTATAATTGGGTCAAATTCTAATGGTCTGAATCCTTATATTTGGACCTTCAAGTGAACGACTCAGTTTACTTAAGTTTGAGTTTATTTCTTAAAGGTATTTGCGTTTCTCACACACTTCGCTCCGGGCTCAAGTTGTGCGTTTCTGGATACTATTAGGACTTGATTTCCATGATGGTTGTCAAGTCCAACGAGGCGGTCATATTTGTATAGTTTCGTAGTTATCAGACTTTCGACGTGCGGTCCAGGTCCGATATAGAGTTTCGATATGCTCCCGAGAGCAACTGAGACTTGAGATTGATCCTAAGTTTTAAGGTAATGTAGCGGTAATGATTCTGCATAGTTTGGGTTTTGCAGATCATATTTAAAGTAATTAGTGCTAATTTCACAGATAAGCTAGTTTAGCACTAGTTAATTCCTGCTTAATTTCTAAAGGATTTGGTCCTGTGTGATTTCTGCCTAAGGTGGTACTCGGGCCTTTGTACGGATTTTTTCGAGACGTTACATTTAGTTTTAATGAATCTATTTCAGCGCTTTGAGTCATAAAGTAGTTGGTTGATTCAAGTTGCATTCTACTCTGGCACACCTGTCAGTATACATCATATGAACAATCAAATTTAAGTCAAACACATCTTAGTGGGAATCATCTTCTATGATGTTGGTGTCTTCCATCCCAATGTGAATTACTTTATGAATAGGTTAGATGGGATATAACCATCACTATGAGCCCCAAGAAGGTTAAAGTGGTGAACGTCCTGATATCGACTTTTCCTATGGTGTGACTACATGAGGTATGGATCTAACTAATTTTTTTAGGCTCACTCCAAAACAAGTTGGCACATATGATGTATGGATTGGATGTCTCACAAAGGTTAGGGTCGATGTCTTACAGATGTTAGGGTCGATGTCTTACAAATGTTAGGGTGGGCCATTTACTTCTGGTTGTTTTTTTTTTTTTTTTCTCGTGGAATGACCAACATGAATTATAAATCTACTTAATTTTTATTGTGTTTTTTTTTTTAATAAGAAAAGTAAATTTCAAAAATAAAATATTTAATTTTAGAAAGTAAGTAAATATGTTATATATGAAAACAATTTTAAAGAGTAATAATCAAAATACTGGAAAATGAGAGGTTTTCACCATAGGATGTGGGTTTAAAGCTCCACCATGCATGCATGCGTGTGGCATAGGCTATGGGGGTGCTTGAGCATTTTTAGCATTTTATTAGACACACTTCGCAAGCTTAAAGAACCTATTCTTTTTAGCACATAGTTTGGACCCATCCGAGCCATTGTGCACTTAGAGTGTGAATCAGCTTCCAGTAGGAGGTTTAATCCATTGGTGGCTAAGGTTCTAATCATAGAGTTTGTTGAATGTACTTGACACATGGTTGTATATGTAACATCGGTGCCACATGTTGCATACATGCGATGGTTGTTAACTAGAATTTGTGTGGTAGTTATATATGTTGCTATGTGATAACAATTTCTTAATGTTGTATAATTGTCTTGTCTAAAAGAGATAGAAATAACTGCTACAAGCAAAAGTCATATCCATTCATGAAGAAGTGATTGTTTGTAGCTAATGAGTATGCAATTGTTTTGTAGAGGTACAAGAGTGTCTCTCCAAGAAGGATTTCATATCCCTTTAGATTCTAAATATCAAAATCCCAAATCAATCCATCTAAAGCCCTGTGCACTCATATATGGCCCCTTCAATTGTACTTTAAAGACCTTTATGTGAAAGTGTTGAGATGTGGAGCCACATCTGGACAGGGCCGCTCGACTCAAAGTCTAGCGGGCTACAATTTTTGGTGTCTGAGGTGCTCGACCAGTCGAGGCCTATACTCGACCAGTCGAGGGTCTGCTCGACCAGTCGAGATTACGCAGATTCGTTTGCGGATTTGATGCGGATTGCGTAAATTTGAGGCGGTTTCGCAAGAGTGCAGAAGGGAAGTTGCCTACACTATAAATAGGGGTCTTAGGGTTATTCTAGGGTATGGAAAAAGAGTTTTCTAAGCAAAGCTAAGGGTTTTCTCTGTACATGGGAGCATCGAGAATGTTAGTATATTGATTGTAATCTCGATTTTTCTTCATAGTGGAAGTTTGCACCCGTGGTTTTTTTTACTCTTGTTGGGGTTTTTCCACGTATATTCTGTCTTGTGGTTTCTTTCTATTTATCATTTGTGGGTGAGACCGGAGATTGGATCTCGGTTCACTAGCATTGTTAGTGTGTTGTGCAACAATTGGTATCAAAACTATTAGTTAAGTTCTAGTGGGAGCGATGACGGAAGAAGGGAAGACTAGAATTGAGAAGTTTGATGGTTCAAACTTTGTCTTTTGGAAGATACAGATGGAGGATTATCTGTATCAGAAGGATCTCTATATTCCTCTAGGAGGAAAAGAGAAGAAACCAGAGAAGATGACAGATGATGAATAATCTTTATTGGAACGGAAGGCTTTAAGAACGATCCAACTCTCTTTGTCTAAGGTGAAGACCACAAAAGAATTAATGGAAGCCCTAGCTACGATGTATGAAAAACGCTCAACGTCCAACAAGGTTCATCTTATGAAACAATTATTCAACATGAAGATGTCAGATGGTGGGAGCGTGGCTGAACATCTAAACGAATTCAATACAGTCACGAGCCAATTGGAATCCGTTGGCATTGTTTTTGAAGACGAGGTCATGACATCATTGATCTTGTCCAGTTTGCCAGACAGTTGGGATGGTTTGGGGATTGCTGTGAGCAATTCTTCAGGATCAACAAAGCTGAAATTCGATGATGTGGCCGGTCTAATTCTCAGCGAAGAATCTAGAAGAAAGGCATTAGGAGTTTTAGGAGATTCGGGGAATGTTCTAAACGTTGAAGGAAGAGGAAGATTACTGAACAAAGGAGGCAATAAACACGAATGTTCTAAGTCGAGGAAGAAGTCTAAGGGACCGAAAGACAAAGACAGGTGTTGGCATGTCATGCCCCAAAATTCGGGGGTCGAGAAAAGCTCTACTCCCGAGTTCCAACGCATCACTTATGCAACATGGATAATGATATTTAGATGTCGTCCATTAGCAATGCAGTAAACAAGAGTGAAATTATACTAAAACAGCATATCATACTTTAGAGTTAATGTAATTTGGCAAGTAGAAGACTGAAATATATGCATTTCACTATGGAAACGTTTCACAAATTTTGGAGTATGAGTATGAAACTAGGCTAAATATATACATGTGTTGTTTCTAACCATATAAATGTGGAAAGTAAATGTGTTCAACTAAACAAGTAACCCAGTAGTCCCTGCAAATCAATATGAGATCTACATAGATCCACCCGATAGTTGAATATCGGAGAACTCTTCCTCCTCACCTACGAAGTCCAACTTTGTTGTATAAACCTCGCCATCACCTGCATCTAAACCAGAGTTTGGGTGGTGTTTAAAACACCGTCCCAGGTGGGAATTAGTAGCTAATTCAGTGGAACTATAAAGTAAATGTTAACATGTTATCAATTCAGTCAAGCAGTAATGATAAAGTAGTACAACAATCATGTCCTAAGTACTCTTGTTAATGCAGGGATGATATGCTATAATGATGCATGTCCTTGCCTACACTCCCTTAGCGACATCATCTCACGGTCGCGTATGCAACACTCCCTCTGTGGTCAACTCCATCGATAAAGGCACATGTAATGTGGTGCATATTTGTATTAACCAAGTTCTTAATTCGACCTATTCATACAGTAGGTTTGGAAAGCTAAGATACCTCCCTTTATATCATTTACCCAAACAATGATCCATCTAGGGTCGTCAAGCCTAGTTAATTACACACGATAGGCAAGTTCTTGAGTTTACACTCTACGTTGCTACGAGAGGTTCGTCACCGTCAGCGTAGGCTTATTTTGTACTCGAGGTCACACCACCAACGTCCTACCAATTGACAGTCTATTTTCGAAGGCTCATCACTAACCCGATTGGGGACCACAGCTAGGCTGCGCTAGGGTAGACCGACAGCTCGAATACAATGTCTTATACCATCGTATTCAGCTCACGAGTTTTGGGTTGCTCACTGGTCACTACGGGGAGGCTCGTCAGCCCAGCGTAAGCCGATAGCTCGACCACGGTGTCCCATACCACCATGCTCGGCTCATGAGTCTTAGCAGATCGTGGTACCATGGTTGAAACGGGTTTTTACATTGGTAAGTGGTACCTTATATTCAAGCAGTAGCGTTCATACATGGTAAATACACAATAGGCCCATCGGTTTATTAAACAAGTTTGACTGGTATGAGTGTATGCTGAATTAATCGACATGGTACCACTATTGACAATCGCTGTACGTCTCGGATTTACCGAATGTATCAAATGTGGCGAGATTAATTCAGCCACTCAAACAAAAATTGTTATCGATTGCCTGGACTATGTAGTAGTCCCAATCATACTCAAATGCAGCATGTGGAGACATGTGATAATCATATAAGCATTTAACAAACAATCCAAGTACAACACTTATTTGAGCATTTTATCGTCATATTGAACATGCTACCAAACATTTCAATTCATCCATAAATTACATAGTTGAAATTAAGATTACGTGAAGAAAATTATACATATAAATAAGGTAATTGAGAATTCTATCTCAACACCCTTATTAAATACAATTCATCAAACAATATCTCATTTAAGCATTTTATCAAACACTTAGCCTATACATTACCAATACATAGATTAGATGAGTTATGACGTGAACTATAGCAATTTTCTACACAACATTGGCTATAACGCATATAACAAATATGGATCTTAGATTAGAAATCATGACAAGCACAATTCACCATTTCATGTTCAGTCAAACATTTCAACAAACACATGGAATGCATTTTGTATACAACCTAGTTTACACATATATGATATATTGAAAATGTCGTAACTATAATCATATGGCAGTAATAAAGTCAGAAATAAATCATTAACTAACATTGAAAACCTTAAAAACCACAACCTAAACGTTTATAGTCTGCACCTTTCGCCGGTACGCCGATTATGAACTCGGTTCAAACCCTACGTCTTTGTCTACGGCACAACGGCTACCTAAATCACGAAAGAGGTTAGCTATTTTGCTGATTCTTCTACTTGGATTCCTAAAACAAGATTAGCGTTAGGATTCCTTACCCAAATGGAAGTTGGAGATGATCGTGAAGCGGTGTAAAATGGTGAATCGAGGCGTGGAGTTGTGGGAGAGAATCCCAGCAACGATCTCCCACTCTTTCTCTTCTCTCCTCACACTTTTCTCCTCTTTTCTCTCTTCTCACTCCTAGGGTTTGGAGCAAATTCGTATGTGAGAGAGAAGGGGTGGGTTAAGGGTCTTATATAGGCCCAGAACTGCTTCAAATGGCCCCAGGGCCATGATATACTTAGGTTATAGCCAAAGGGAGTCTGTTTCTGATAAACGGGGCCCATCTGAAGGTTCATTACTCACCTACAGCGTAGGGTAAGTTCCCCGGCAATGGATCTAGGCCAGGTTAAGATTTTGGTCCGATCGAATTTGTGGATTGACCGTGGAGGACCAGTTTCAGTTCAACGGCTATCGTTGCTCGATCAGGGCCACAAGTACACTGATCTGCATAGGAAAATTTCCCTGATCCAAGGGTGTAGTTGGGTCAGAATCTGACGGTCTGAAACCTTAAATTTGACCCATAAGCGAACGGCCCAAATCACTCAAATCTGAGTTTATTTTCTAAAGATATTCGTGTTTCCCACACACTTCACTCCGGGCTCAAGTTGTGCGTTTCTAGATACTATTTGGACTTGATTCCCACGATGGTTGTCAAGCCTAGTAAGTTAGTCATAACCTTATAGTTTTGCGGTCATCGGACTTTCGACACACGGTCCAGGTCCAATACTGAGTTCCAATATACTCCTGTGAGTAACTGGGTTTTGAGATTGCTCCTAAGTTTTTAAGTAATATTGAGTTAGTGATTTTAATGATTTTGAGTCTTGTAGTTTGTATAGAAAGTGGTTCAAGCCAAATCCATCAATTGTTTAGTTTAGTACTTAACTACGTGTCGCCCAATTACGACAGACTAGGTTGTTCTATCAAAATCACCTATTTATTTTGTCAGATTCCATAAGACTAATAGCCCAAAACTCATTTTTATTTATATATTTACAAATGTAGCAAATTTAAGTTTAAGTATTGTTCTCCATCATTTAAATGTTAGGATTAGCGTCTACTATGAAAGTACTTAGAAAAATGTGAAGAATAAGGTGTTGAAAGGTGAGATTTGTGAAGGAAATGGGTTGAAAAAGGATTTTAAACTTTAGGATTGAGTTCTGAGAAGTCAATAAGGTGTTAAGATCAGGCCATTGCGTAAGGACGTCTAACTCCAGGTTGGCAAAAATCTGGGACGTTATAATCTACCCCCCTTAAAAATAATTTCATTCTCGAAATTGGCTAAGGGTAATAAGTAAAGATTTTATTATTCCCTTTGCCTAAGTTTTATTGATTCAAGTTTATATACGTGGTAGGTGTATACTATCTATGCTAGTCTATCTCACTTTAGTCTACCCTCCTTAAAAAAATTTCGCCCTGAAATTGGCTAAGGCTCCTATTGGGTCCATATTTAACGAGCGCATTTGGGGATACAGTGACCTTTGCTATTTGTAATTCAGCTCATACCCATTGTTAGGCTTATTCTTTAATATGAATTGGTTTAATACTCGAACCCTAATTGCTTCCCTTCAATGACTTCATTATTGACATTCTAAGGAAGATTTAGATCCTATTTAGTGACCTAAACTTACGTGTAACCTGGATCAATTTCCTTCGATCTTGGGCCAGTAGGTTATTAGCCTACCAAGCTTCTGTTGCACCTATGAGTGGGCAGACAAGTATACCTACTTAACCCGACTGAGTTCATAACATTTCTACCCCCCTTAAATTATTATTTTTTACTCTCAAGGCTCAAGAATCTATCTCCCGATCCGTATGTCGGAATAAGGTGTAACTTAAGGCCTATCCTTGACATGAAATGGGAAACGACCTCTCAATACATTGGTCTTCCTTCCATCGATGATGTGTACTATGGCATTGGTACTTATGGTCATAGAAAGGAGCTAAAAATGATGGGTGTTGTGGTTGATTTCAGGGACGGGTGTGAGTGTGTGGCAAGATGCCTAATTCTACTAAAGAAGGACTTTTGCCACGGTCCTGACTTACCTTCTTTAATCATGCCCAGTTTAATACTGTAAGATGATCTATATATTATTAGTACATAAGGAATTTGGGCAAAATAGGTTAACGGGCAGACTATCTTTCTAAGTTCATATGCACAATATTGTATGCTAGAATGGTCTGTGATTCGAGACCTAATTCCTAACTCTCTGTTGCCCATTTGAGAAATTTCTTAGGCTAAAATAAAAAATCTCTATTGGTTATATATTCTTAACACTTCTCAAAGACGAAGTAATAAACTTTTGGTTGTAAGTGGTCGGGCCAACACGGAAGGAAAATTGTGTAGTGGGTCTGAGCCGAATACATAGACCTTCTGTCTAGTCTATGACAGAAAATTTATCGTATCAGTTCTTAATACTAGTTGATCCCGATCTTCTACTTGATCAGAGCATTAAGTTCATTGGTAGCTACCAGGATTTATAATTCGATTCAAACCGTGAATACTTCGCTTATATATAGTTCCTCTACTCCTTGTTCCCGGTCGTAATAAGTCCTTGGGAAGACAATTCTAAGGGGTGTGTTGACTTGACCTAACGTTCAATCCGAGATATATATAAGTTTTTTCTGAGCGTGACTAGTTTCTAAGTCAAAACAACTTTCCTAAGAGTTATTAAAGAAGCCTATAAGTATCAAGGGGATCCAACGAAAGAATAAGGTCTCACCCAACCTAATCAAACCAACTAACTAAGTATATCATTCAATTATCTTAGCATAATCAGTCTTTTACATTCCTTAGTATAACCAGTATCCTAGTCTTAATTAAGGAGTAGCAGTAATCCAATAGTTGTAATCCAAAGTCTACGCTCATATACTAGATGATTTCGTACCATTTCTAATATAGGAAATTGTTTTATCGTTTAGGGTCAAAAGTTGTCTGATTGAAATTGAGTTGCCCGAACTTGAATTTAACTCCACTCGTGCACTTCACATATGCTCATACCAGCTAAAGAGGTCCTAGGGTTCACGTTATTAATTTATTAGGTTTCCTATACTGTCAGATTTTATATAACCTTCATTCCCAAGGTCCTAGGGTAGTTCTATACCCTTTTCTGGCACTTTTAGTTAATATATTATTTTAATTATTTTTCTAATATTTCATCATCAAGTCTACTTCATCTTCATTAAATTTCATTAGATTTCGTGTTGTAGATAAATTCTAAAAATTATAAAAGCAGCAGCTGTCCAAACTAATGGTTTTCTAGTAGTTGTCACAATGACCTATATTTATTAATATTAAAAATTTTATTATATTTTTTACTTATTTTTATATGTAACTATACTTATCAAGCTTCAATCTAACTTTTGAATCACCTAAATCGGAGTTATAATGAGGGAAATATGACTTTTTGAAGTCGGACGAAAGTTACAGAAAATGGGCCGCCCGGCCCGCTGCGGCCCGCCTGGCCCGATAGACCGCGAGGCCTCGCGATAAGCACGATTCCATCGTGGTCCGCTGGACCTTGGGGTGATGGCTTACCCTAGGGGTGATGGCATCCCCCCTGGGGTGCCGAAAATGTGCGGGACCCACCTCGGGTCCCCCCGATTTGTGTCATTTGGGCCCTCGAGTCCGTTTAATGTGGTTTCGGATTCCATCTCACGTATATTCACGCTTTCTGGGTCCTTTGAGTATGAAATACGTAAAATTATCATCTAAACCCATCGATTGACGGTCTAGAAAGGAATTGAGATCATCTCACATGATCACAGGTACATATGGGTCATACTTCAACTATCGGTTTCACCCGTTGGTGAAACTTGGGATTTTAATGTAGTTTCTAGATTCCATCGCCCCCTCCTAAGTCAGAGTGCGTCAGAATGCGTTGTGTTACCATAACCTAGGTCTAGTTTCATCTAAATCATGCTCTGATACCATCTTGTCACGCCTTGAAATTCGAGGGTCGAGCAAAGCTCTACTCCCGAGTTCCAACGCATCACTTATGCAACATGGATAATGACGTTTAGATGTCGTCCATTAGCAATGCAGTAAAAGTGAGTATGATTATACTAAAAAACATATCATACTCCAGAGTTAATGTAATTTGGCAAGCGAAAGACTGAAATATATGCATTTAATTATGAAAACGTTTCACAAATTTCGGAGTATGAGTATGAAATTGGGCTAAATATATACGTGTGTTGTTTCTAACCATATAAATACGGGAAGTAAATATGTTTAACTAAACAAGTATCCCAGTAGTCCCTGCGCATCGGTATGAGATTTACATAGATCCGCCCGATAGTTGAACGTAGGAGAACTCTTCCTCCTCGCCTACGAAGTCCAACTCTGCTGTATAGACCTCGCCATCACCTACATCTAAACTAGAGTCTGGGTGGTGTTTAAAACACCGTCCCAGGTGGGAATTAGTAGCTAATTCAGTGGAACTATAAAGTAAATGTTAACATATTATCAATTCAGTCAAGCAATAATAATAAAGCAGTACAACAATCATGTCCTAAGTACTCTTGTTAATGCAGGGATGATATGTTATAATGATGCATGCACTCGCCTGCACTCCCTTAGTGACATCATCTCACGGTCATACATGTAACACTCCCATTGTGCTCAACTCCATCGCCAAAGGTACATGCAATGCGGTGCATGTACGTGTTAGTCAGGTTCTTAATTAGACCTATTCATACAGCAGGTTTGGGAAGCTAAGGTACCTCCCTTTATATCATTTACCCAAATAGTGATCCATCTAGGGTCGCCAATTCTAGTTAATCACATACAATAGGCAAGTTCATGAGTTTACACTCTAGGTTGCTACGAGAGGCTCGTCACCGTCAGCGTGGGCCTATTTTGTACTTGAGGTTACACCACTAACGCCCTACCAACTGGCAGTCTATTTTCGAAGGCTCGTCACCAACACGACTGGGGACCACAGTTAGGCTGCTCCAGGGTAGGCCGACAACTCGAATACAGTGTCTCATACGACCGTATTCGGCTCACGAGTTTTGAGTTGTTCACTGGTCACTACAGGGAGGCTTGTCACCCCAGCGTAGGTCGACAGCTCGACCACGATGTCCCATATCACCATGCCCGGCTCATGAGTCTTAGCGGATCGTGGTACCATTGTTGAAACAAGCTTTTACATTGGTAAGTAGTACATTAGATTCAAGCAGTAACGTTCATACATGGTAAACACACAATAAGCCCATTGATTTATTAGATAATTTTGACTGGTACGACCGTACGCTGAATTAATCGACATGATACCACTGTCAAAAATCATCGTACGTATTGGATTTACCGAACGCATCAAATGTAGCGAGATTAATTTGGCCACTTAAACAGGAATTGTTACCGATTGTCTGGACTACGTAGTAGTCCCAATCATACTCAAATGCAGCATGTGGAGACATGTGATAATCATATAAGCATTTAACAAACAATCCAAGTACAACACTTATTTGAGCATTTTATCGTCATATTGAACATGCTACCAAACATTTTAATTCATCCATAAATTACATAGTTGAAATTAAGATTACGTGAAGAAAATTTTACATATAGATAAGGTAATTGAGAATTCTATCTCAACACCCTTATTAAATACAATTCATCAAACAATATCTCATTTAAGCATTTTATCAAACACTTAGCCTACACATTACCAAATATATAGATTAGATTAGTTATGACGTGAACTATAGCAATTTTCTACACAACATTGGCTATAACGCATATAACAAATATGGATCTTAGATTAGAAATCATGACAAGCACAATTCACCATTTCATGTTCAGTCAAACATTTCAACAAACACATGGAATGCATTTTGTATACAACCTAGTTTACACATATATGATATATTGAAAATGTCGTAACTAAGATCATATGGCAGCAATAAAGTCAGAAATAAATCATTAACTAACATTGAAAGCCTTAAAAGCCACAACCTAAACGTTTATATTCTGCACCTTTCGCCGGTACGCCGATTACGAACTCGGTTCAAACCCTACGTCTTTGTCTACGGCACAACGGCTACCTAAATCACGAAAGAGGTTAGCTATTTCATTGATTCTTCTACTTGGATTCCTAAAACAAGATTAGCGTTAGGATTCCTTACCCAAATGGAAGTTGGAGATGATCGTGAAGCGGTGTAAAATGGTGAATCGAGGCGTGGAGTTGTGGGAGAGAATCCCAGCAACGATCTCCCACTCTTTCTCTTCTCTCCTCACACTTTTCGCCTCTTTTCTCTCTTCTCACTCCTAAGGTTTGGAGCAAATTCGTATGTGAGAGAAGGGGTGGGTTAAGGGTCTTATATAGGCCTAGAACTGCTTCAAATGGCCCCAGGGCCATGATATACTTAGGTTATAGCCAAAGGGAGTCTGTTTCTGATAAACGGGGCCCATCTGAAGGTTCATTACTCACCTAAAGCGTAGGGTAAGTTCCCTGGCAATGGATCTAGGCTAGGTTAAGATTTTGGTTCAATCGGATTTGTGGATCGACCGTGGAGGACCAGTTTCAGTTCAACGGCTATCGTTGCTCGATCAGGGCCACAAGTACACTGATCTGTGTAGGAAAATTTTCCTGATCCAAGGGTGTAGTTGGGTCAGAATCTGACAGTTTGAAACCTTAAATTTGGCCCACAAGCGAACGGCCCAAATCACTCAAATCTGAGTTCATTTTCTAAAGATATTCGTGTTTCCCACATACTTCACTCCGGACTCAAGTTGTGCGTTTCTAGATACTATTTGGACTTGATTTCCACGATTGTTGTCAAGCCTAGTAAGTTGATCATAACCTTATAGTTTTGCGGTCATCGGACTTTCGACACACGGTCCAGAAAAATTTCCCTGATCCAAGGGTGTAGTTGGGTCAGAATTTGACGGTCTGAAACCTTAAATTTTGCCCGCAAGCGAACGACTCAATTCACTCAAATTTGAGTTCATTTTCTAAAGATATTCGTGTTTCCCACACACTTCACTCCGGGCTCAAGTTGTGCGTTTCTAGATACTATTTGGACTCGATTCTTGCAATGGTTGTCAAGCCCAGTAAGGTGGTGATAAACTTATAGTTTCGCAGTTATCATACTTTCGACACGCGGTCCAGGTCTAATACGGAGTTCCAATGTGCTCCTTTGAGCAACTGAGTTTTGAGATTGCTCCTAGGTTTTAAAGTAATGTTGAGTTAGTGATTTTAATGGTTTTGAGTCTTGTAGTCTGTATAGAAAGTGGTTCAAGCCAAATCCATCAATTGTTTAGTTTAGTACTTAACTACGTGTCGCCCAATTACGACATACTAGGTTGCTCTATCAAAATCACCTATTTATTTTATCAGATTCCATAAGACTAATGGCCTAAAACCCATTTTTATTTATATATTTACTATTGTAGTAAATTTAAGTTTAAGTATTGTTCTCCATCATTTAAATGTTAGGATTAGCATGTACTATGAAAGTACTTTGAAAAATGTGAAGAATAAGGTGGTGAAAGGTGAGATTTGTGAAGGAAATGGGTTGAAAAGGGATTTTAAACTTTAAGATTGAGTTTTGAGAAGTCAATAAGGTGTTATGATCAACCCATTGCTTAAGGACGTCTAACTCCAGGTTGGCAAAAATTCGGGACGTTACATGGCATTACAGGAAGAAGGGGCACATGAAACGCGATTGCAGGGCGCTTAAGAAATAAGAAGGAAGCTCTCAAGGCCGGAAGGATTCAGTGAATCTATCTGATTAGAGTGACACAGAGGCGTTGATCATATCTCTTGATGCGAGGAATGAGTCTTGGGTCATAGGCTCGGGTGCTTCGTTTCATGCCACTTCGTGTAAGGAAGTTCTGCGTGATTATGTGTCAGGTGACTTCGGGAGAGTCTACCTGAGAGATGATGAGCCGTGCAGTATTGTTGGAAAGGGAGATGTTCATATAAGTCAGAAAGATGAAACGACTTTGAAATTGAAGGATGTCAGACATGTACCTAGTTTGAAACGAAATTTGATCTTAGTGGGGCAGTTAGCCGATACTGGATATGTGACGACATTCACTAGTGATTCCTAGAAGATCATAAAAGGTGCCCTGGTGATATCTCAAAGCAAGAAGGAAGGTACTTTGTATGTGATTTCAGGATCTTATAGTTCACTTGCAATTGCATCAACTGGAGTAAATAGGTAGTTATGATATTAGAGGTTGAGACATATGAGTGAGAAATGAATGAAAGTGTTATTGTCAAAAGGGAAGCTACCAGGGCTGAAGTCTATTGACTTGGAATTCTACGAGGACTGCGTTATGGCAAGCAGAAGAGGGTAAGTTTCAATAAAACAGGACGCGCTCCAAAGACACATCTATTGGAGCTTGTACATACTAATGTGTGGGGACCGGCATAGGTATCTTCTCTTGATGGCTCACGTTATTTCGTTTCTTTTATTGATGATGCTAGTAGAAAACTGTGAGTCTATTTCTTAAACCATAAATCTAATGTATTTGATTTATTTAAGAAGTAAAAAATAATGGCAGAAAACGAGACAGGTAAAATAGTAAAATGTCTCATATCAGATAATGGGGGAGAATACTGTGATAAGAGGTTTGAGGAGTATTGTGCAGTAAATGGAATCAAACATTAAAAAATGTAGGGACAACGCAGTAGAACGGTGTGACTGAGTGCATTAATAGGACCATCCTTGAGCGCGCCAGGAGCATGAGGTTACATGCAGGGTTGCCCAAGACGTTTTGTACAGATGTTGTGAATACTGCTGCATATCTCATTAATAGAAGTCCCTCAGCACCATTGGATGATGGGCTACCAGAAGAAATGTGGACTGAAAAAAAAAGTGAACCTTGCTCATCTCAAAGTGTTTGGTTGCACTTCATATGTTCACATTGATGCAGAGCACAAAAACAAGCTGGATACGAAATCCAGGAAGTGCACGTTTATAGGCTACGGATAATATGATTTTGGCTACCGTTTTTGGGATACAAAAAATTGAAAAATTATCAGAAGCAAGGACATAGTCTTCAATGAAAAAGTGATGCATAAGGATAGTGTGCAATAAAATAAGGCCAAGGAAAAAGAATTCGTAGAGTTGAAAGAGTTACCGGACATGGGTGTTACAGTGCCACAAGATAATCATGCACAGGAGCATTATGAGGAAGAGCCGCAGACACCGGTTGTGAGGAGGTCTACTTGGGAGAGGAGACACACGGTCCGATACTCACCCTCTTTACATTATCTACTGCTGACAGATAATTGTGAACCAGAGTGTTTTGAAGAGGCATTACAGTTAGATACACGGGTTAATGGGAGCAGGCCATGGATGATGAGATAGATTCTCTTGAATCCAATTGTACATGGGAGCTAGTCACTCTACTTAAGGGTAAGAAAGCTCTTCATAACAAGTGAGTTTACAGACTGAAGGAGGAGCATGATGGTTCGAAACAGTATAAGGTTAGATTGGTTTTGAAAGGATTCCAACAAAAGGCAGGCATCGACTTCACTGAAATATTTTCACCAGTGGTGAAAATGTCTACGATTCGTATGGTCTTGAGTATAGTGGCTACAGAAGATTTGCATTTAGAGCAGCTATATGTTAAGACAACCTTTTTTCATGGGGACCTTGAAGAGGAGATATATATGCATCAGTCGACAGGATACGTGACACCAGAAAAGGAGAACAAGGTGTATAGACTGAAGAAGAGTCTATATGGCCTGAAGCAGGCCTCGAGGCAGTGGTATAAGAAGTTCGACAGTTTCATATCGGGAAACGGTTTTAGGATATGTCAAGCAGACCACTGTTGCTATTTGAAGGAGTTTGATACGTCGTACATCATCTTTCTTCTGTACGTTGATGGTATGTTTGTGGTCGGATTAAGCATGAAGGACATCTTAGATCTCAAAAGACAACTGTCTAGAGAATTTTCTGTGAAGGATTTAGGATCTGCAAAACAAATCCTAGGCATGAGGATAAAGCGTGACAGGGAAAACAAGAAACTGGTTTTGTCACAAGCAGAGTATATATCCAAGGTACTTGATCGATTCAATATGGGAGGTGCTAAGCTAGTTAGCCTTCCATTAGCCAACCACTTCAAGCTTTCTAAGGAGCAAGGTGTGAAGACGCAAGAGGAACGAGACTATATGACTAAAAGTCCCATACGTGTCAGTTATTGGGAGTCTTATGTATGCTATGGTGAGCACGAGGTTAGACATTGCTCAAACAGTGAGATTTGTTAGCAGGTTCATGAACAACCCCGAGAAGGAACATTGAGAAGCTATGAAGTGGATCCTTAGATACCTGGTAGGTACTGCGGATGTAGGGCTGTGTTACAGAGGATCGAAAATTAAGCTACAAGGCTACATAGATTTACATTTGACAGGAGATATCGACAGCAGAAGAAGCACTACAGGTTATGTCTTTACTTTGGGTAGTGCTGTATTCGGTTGGGTCTCTTAGTTACAGAAGATAGTATCTATTAGTACAACGGAAACAGAAATGTTGCAGCTACAGAAGCGTGTAAGGAGATGGTGTGGATACAAGGTTTCATGAAAAATTTGGAAAAGAAGCAAGCAGATTGCAAGTTGTACAGTGACAGTCAGAGTGCAATAGACTTGGCTAAAAATTCAGCCTTTCATTCAAGGACCAAGTATATTGACATCAAATATCACTTCATACGTTCGTTATTGGAAGATGGATTGATTGCTCTGGAGAAGATCCATACAAGTGAGAATCCTACGGATATGCTGACCAAGGTGGTTACACGAGAGAAGGTGAAGCTCTGTTCAACTTTGATAGGTCTTCAGGCTTAAAGACAGGGAGGTGGTACACTCTGAATGTAGAAGACGAATGATTATGGTAATGTGTCTCCAAGTGGGAGATTGTTGAGATGTGGAGCCACATCTGGATAGGGCCGCTCGACTGGTCGAGTGGCCCACTCGACCAGTCTAGGGTTCGCTCAACTCAAAGTCCAGTGAGCTATAATTTTTGGTATCTGAGGTGTTCGACCAGTCAAGGCCCACGCTCGACCTGTCAAGGAGCCTGCTCGAACAGTCAAGGTTACATAGATTCGTTTTGCGGATTTGATGTGGACTGCGTAAATTTGAGGCGGTTTCGTAAAAGTGTGGAAAGGAAGTTGCCTAAACTATAAATAGGGGTCCTAGGGTTATTCTAAGGTATGGAAAAGGGTTTTCTAAGCAAGGCTAAGGGTTTTCTCTATGCATGAGAGTATCAAGAAAGTTAGTATATTGATTGTAATCTTGATTTTTCTTCATAGTGGAAGTTTGCACGCGTGGTTTTTTACCCTTGTTGGAGTTTTTCGATGTATATTCTGTCTTATGGTTTATTTGGAATGCTTTAATACTTCTTCTAAATTATATTTCTTTCTATTTATCATTTGTGGGTGAGACCGAAGATTGGATCTCGGTTTACTAGCATTGTTGGCGTGCTGTGCAACAGAAAGTATATCAATGTCTACACTTAGAGATTTGTTCAACACTTAAGGCATGTTTGGAACGTGGGATTAAATGGTATTGAATAACATTGGGTGGAATTGACACCATTATCACACAATGATTGTCTGGAAATACCATGGTATTTTGATCGTCCAATCCCATGTTTGGGATCAAATTCTTCCATTGGGAAAAACATTATATTAAGTGAAACATGTGTTTGGTGGACCATGGAATTGTAATCAACGGACCAAATTTCACAATTCACGCTGGTCACTTGTATGCATATGCAACTCGATTGTCAAGTGTAAAGGTGCATATGGATGGATGGCGTGGATAAAACACATGCACCAACATAGGGCCCCACATGTAGTAGATTTCAAAATCTACCAGAAATCCCGTTGTATCTTCTACTATGATTGAATGATATAGTAATTGGATTAATCTAATCGTTCTCATTATTTCCAAATGCTAGATGGAATTTACATTGGACCCATCCCACGTTCTAAATACGCCAAGTTACAAATCTTCATATTGAGTTGAATATTTGAGTTTATTATATTTTGAAGATAACTTATCATCTCCCTCCCGTTGCACTTGTTGGAATATCTAGAAAAACAAATAATAAATTTGTCTTAAGATATTGACTATTTAAGTTAAAACTTGAACCCACAAATTTTATTTTTTCATTTTAAATTTCTTTATTTCTTTTATTAAGTATTATATACCTGTTTACACTTAACATGAGATGCAGTCAAATTAGACAGATCACAAGTCGCCACATGGTAACAATATTTCCCACATGTGGTGAAGGTGATCCTTGAAAGCTAAGCGACCAGGGTGTATTGGAAAGCATTAAATGCAAGAGTTTAATAAAAGGAACTCTCTAATAAAGTATTCAATGCAAGAGTGTAGCAAAAGCAACTTTCTGATAAGTTTTAAATATAAGAGTTCAACATTGGAAGCTCTCCAGCAAGGCCTCATCTACACGTTGCAAAGACAACACGAACAATTGCATATGAGAGTATACATAATCACATTGCTTATTGAAAATATGATTTCTTTTATACATATAATTGATGTGATATGCTACATTTACGTGGACGTTTAAGAAGATTTGCATGAAATCTCTCATGCCACCAAAGACCACGTTAGATTGCCACCTATCTAAGTTTATAAAAGCATAGAAGAATGAATAACTCCGAGACACATGCTAATACAACCAAATCTAACACAACAGTGCTTATTTATCCGTCCCTTATGGACTCTTTTCTTTTTTATTTTATTTTAGTTTAGTCCACATCTCTCACAAGCATAATGCTACTTATCATGGATCATAATTTTTATCCTTAATTTATCTCTCCACCCTTCATATATGGCATCCTCCTGTATTGAAGAAAGATCGCTCAGTTTTAAATGGAATGCTGTAGGGCTTTCTTGCTACATGCTAAGTGATTCTGTTGGGCATCTAGTTATAAAGTTTGATTCACATCAGACAACGACTAGATAGTCGAATCATGTGTCTCTTTAAGTGCTTGGTTCCTACTAAGTCCTTAAATTGACTATCATCCCACCGACTATCTCGCTACGAATCCTCTTTTTTTACTGAATGACAAACAGATTATTGAAGATCCATCTTCCATCGATCGTCTTGCCACGAAGGCCGGTTTTCGATCGAGCAATGAACAAATGACCATTTCGCACTTCACAACTATCATGCTACAAAGCTCGATCCACGTTGGGCGACCAACGATTTGTCATTATTCAAGCTGATTGTGAGTGTCCAAATTATAAAATAATTTTAACTTTCTTCTAGTTATATCTTATTTCTCTATTTCTTTGTTGTTGAACTATGGTTATAATCATATAAAAATTTAAGTCCTTTCGACCAAAAGACAAGAAAATAAATCTATTTAAAGGACGAACCTTCCCATTTGCAAATCGCGCAATCTCATATGATCGGTGGACAGATAGAAGATTGATCTTCACAAATCCGGTCTTAATCGGCCTATCTCGGCACCTGGGGTCAAAAGGAGTTTGTTTCAAATCGAGCTGCATCCATCTTTGGCATGCACGCAAGACCAAATTTCAACAAAACACCTTTTTTGGCATGCCCAATGTGATAGGTGTCTAACTACAATTTCAATAGTTCAATAATATAGTTAGAAAGTCTAATCAACTTGGGGTGCAACAAGAAAATCAAGAAAGACAAGTGTAGAATGATATGTTATTAGAAGTCAATCCCCATCCAATACCTACAATCTAAGAGACTAGATCCTCCTCTAACAAAAATTGACTAGATAATATTATAGGCCTCTTGGACAACATATAAATTATCCTGCAATAAGTTTCAGAACATAGAATATTACAAGTTGAGAACATCAACAAATTAAAGGAAATTCTTGTAGAAATATTACCACATTTTGATAATCAACTTGAAATATTATTCCTCAGGTGAATGTAGGCTTAGTTAGAATGATTAATCCTCAACCGAGACTTCACCGATTAAAAAGATCAATGTTTCTCAAGCTGATTAAGAAATGGCCAACTCTTAGCCAAGTAAACAGTTAATTCGACAAGAATAACCAAATTAGCAGCCATAATTGCCAATTTTATGACCAACATGACCAATCGAACGGCAGATTTGATAGGAATGGCCAAATTAATGGTCGAAATTTCCAATATAACGACAAAAATCATTGTCCCAATGACCAATTTTACCAGGACGTCGTTTATAATGGGAATCCTGAGGGGCAATAGAAAAAATGGTCTTCCCAACGAACAATTTGACTAGGATGTCCTTTGCAATAGAAATCATGGGGGGAGTAGAAAAAAATGATGAAAATGGTCATCTTCACAGCTTACGATGAAAAGCCCGGCAGGTAAGATCAGGTGTTTCTAATTCTTCTAAGATCTGTAAGTAGTTCTGTGATTACTAACAATATTTCAACATTTATTCATATTCTCTGAATGCAAAGAGGCATGGGGGGCATTATTTACCTCTGACCTAATATGGTCAGATAAACTGATTATAATGCGCCACGTGACAAAAATGTCTCCCGTACGTGGTGAAGATGAACTTCAAAGCTAAGATGCTAAAGTGTATTAGAAAGTATTAAATGCAAGAGTCTAATAAAGGTAACAAAGAATTCAATACAAGAGTTCAAAAAAATAACTCTTGGGTAAGTATTAAAGGTAAGAGTGCAACATCGGAAGCTCTCCAGTAAGACTTCATCCATACGTTGCAACGATCATAAGAATAATTGCCTAGGAGAGCATACATAATTACGTTTTTTATTGGAAACATGATCTCTCTTGTATATGTGGCCAAATGCGATAGATTACACTTATGTGGAGGCTAAAAAAGATATGTATGAAATTGCACGGCCAACCATCTGAATCTCTCACATTGTTGAAGACCATGCAAGAGTACCGCCTATCCAAGTTTATAAAAGCGATGAAGAATAAAGAGCTCCAAGCCATATGCCAATAAATCAAACCCAGCGCAACGTTGCTTATCTATCCATCCCTCATGGACATTTATCTTTTTTATTTTATTATAGTTTAATTTCCATCGCTTGCTAGCACAATGCTATTTATAGCATGGGTCATAGTTTTTATCTTTCGTTCATTTCTCCATCCTTCATTCCGCTAGATTGTAAAGAAGATCGCTCAATTTCAAACAAAAGGTTATGATGTGGGGCTTTCCTACTACCTACTAGGTGATTTTGTCGGCCATCTCACCACAAAGTTTATTTTACATCAAACAACGAATAGATAGTCCAATCACGACCATCTCACTATGTGATTGGTTCTCACTAAGGCCCCATTTGTTAAATATGAAGTCTAAAGCCTGAATCTAAAATCCGAAACTTGAATCTGAAATCTGAATATGAAGTCTAAACTTAAAGTTGAAAAACTTGTTTGGTAACTATTGTTGAAATCTGAAAATTAAGTACTGAATTTGAAATAACTTGTTTGTTAACAAACGTCTGAAATATCTGAAATTTGTTAACTTGACACATTTGAGCGTATCTCCTATTTGGAAATGTTTTACATTATGAAGAAATTATTTTTTATTAAATGAAAATAAAATCATTCCATTTAATTCAAATAAACTAAAGTACTTAATATAAAATTAAAATATCATTATATATAAAAAACAGAGCAAAATAAAAAAATCAATGATTTGCTTGTATACGTACGAAGGCAATTTCTTCTTCAAAGTCTCTAAATACTCCTTCCATTTTAGGTATAACATTCTCTGATTCGATATTCATTTCCAAAAGAACAATTTCATCATTGTATTGTTGGAAGAGTGGATCGGAAATAGATTCTTTTCTGATGAAGTTATTTAGTGTCATGCATGTAATAATTCTGTATCTTTGCATCTGGAAGGAATATATGGTGTTATCCGCTTCAAAATTGTAAAACATGCCTTCAACACGCCAAAAGCCCTTTTGATTACATTTCGTAACTTCAGATGCATATGATTGAAAACCTCATCTTTACTAGTATGCCGCCCACCATTACAAAAGTCACCCAACTAATACTAAACATTATGGTATGGTACTATACATCCTCTTGTGTGAATGTAACCAACATCAACCAGATAATATGTATCTACATAAAAACAAATGACATTTTTAGTAAATTTTCAAGTTATATGAAAAAACATATTAAATATTATCAGGAGGGGGCAACATAATTTTTTTTGCTAGATCAAGTACAACATCCATAAAGACCCTTTAAGCATGTACCACCCATTCCTGTCCAGCTATGACATATTTAAAAATCATATATAAGTCATAGATGGCTATAACATTCTGAGCACATTCACCCCTTCCTCTTCCTCTATAGGGTATTTATTTATTTGCCATGATACATGTAGGAATGAGGGTTCTATCGAACGCACCAACGACACCCTAAACATTAAAGTTAAATGTTAAGCCTTGAGTAAGATGATTCAATTAGAAGCAAATACATTTATATTTTTTATATGAAGTTTTACCTTAAATATTTGCCGAAGATGTCAGTGTTTTCTGATTTTTTGGACATTTTGATCAAATGATGGAGTGACAATAATCTCCTTGTCAAATTTTAACATAGCAAATAATACATTATGAAAGTACTTATGCATCGTTTGTTTTGAATGTTGGAATCGATTTCTTACCAATTCCAAAGGCTATGACTAATTATCATTAGAAACATGACAATTTTCTCCTCGAGTGATACATACCTACTGTCAAACAATCACCCTTTAATGCGAAACAAGTTATACAAACTAATGAATGTAATCTTTCTCCATTTTAAACAATTCGTAGCAAACCGAAGAAGGACCATCTACCAATTCTTTCACAAAATATGATCTAGGCAATACAAGAGAATTTGCTTGTTTTATGTTGGTAGATCTCTCTAAATATTTAAATATATGAGCTTTAATACAATAATCTTCAATAATTTTCCCTGTTCATTTGTTAATGTCATAATTATATAAACATTAAAAGTAAAGACTTCAATTAAACGTTGTAAACAATCGAATAGCTAACATGAACAAATTTCTTAAATAGTTCATATCGACAAATACCGATATGGTCTATAAAATAATCTTCAACATGTCAATAAACCAAGGGTTGTTGTGGACCACACCATAAGAAATGGTGAGACACTGGTGCCCACCTCAGGTGGATCTGGACAGGCACGAGATGGGTACCACCCCACCAGGACATAGATTTCCAGCAAAAGGTTCCTGTGCTGGGATGTAAGGTGGGGCCCACTATGATGTTTATGGGAAATCCACCCCGTCCATCCGTTTTGTGAGATCATTTTAGGACTTTCCACCAAAAATTAGATGGATCAAAAACTCAAATGGGCCACAAGAAAGGAAATAGTCGGAATTCAGTTACCACCATTGAAATATTCATTTGGCCACAAAAGTTTTGTATCGGGTTAAGTTTTTTGTGTTGTCACTTCATCCCAATGGAGAATTACCTACATCAAAGTCGAGCCTATAAAGGTTTTAATAGCAAGAATTTCTGTCCCCAATTTTTCCTCTTGTGTGTCCCACTTGAGTTTTGGATCCACCTCATTTTTGGTGGAATGTCCTAAAATGAGTTTGCAAAATAGATGGATGGGATGGATTTCTCACAAACATCACAATGGGCCCCACCTTGCATCCCAACACCATGACTTACTACAAAAGGCTTTCACAGTAAATCCACATCGTCTCATAGGACCCACCATGATCTATATCTTTAATCTACTCCATCCATCTATTTTGATAGATCATTTTAGACAACTAGCATAAAAAGGAGATAGATGAACGTCTCAAGTGGACCAAACCACATGAAGCAGTGGCGATCGAACTCTTAGGTAACGCCCTAAAAATTGGGAGTCGTGCATACGCTCGACTCCTAAGTTCCCGGGTGTCACTTATAACAAATTTTACTAATTTACGTTTAACAGGCTTAAAATGCGCAACATGGAATTCCTTGGAACATGAAGTACAATCACAACTATTCTACTGAAATGAAAGAGGTTAACATATACAGGTCCAAAAGAATATAAATGGGTGGCGCAAGGCGTTGCCCGATAGAATTACAAAAATATGAAAAAAAAAGAATGATAAGCTAAGTTCACCACTCAGCGATTCACAAGAGGCTGTTAATCTATGACGAACCGTCCATCAGCTGGAAGTAAGAGAACTCGTCCTCCTCCTCGAGGCTCACATCGCCATGCTCCGCGTATTTTACATCACCTGCATCTACAAGCGAGTCTAGTTGGTGTTTTAAAACATCGTCCCAGAGTAGGAGTGAATGAGCAACTCAGTGGGTGCTATTAGTCTTAAGTTGTAACAAGCATCAGTTATAATAAGAATTTAATGAAAAATGGCCAATTATAAATACTTAACTAATCTTATTAATGTGCATGCATGACAGATGATATGATGCATACCCTCGCTACAACTCTCCCTCAAGCGACTTCATCTAACGATCGCGCATGACCAACACTCCCTCAGAGTGACCTCGACTGCCGAGTCACCACCCTATCTAATGCAATGCAATGCGATCGTGTTAGCCGAGTTCTTAGTTAAGTCCATTCATCCAGCAGATTGAGGCATCTGATATACCCCACGTATCAATGCTCTAAACTAATTGTGAGGCTAAGGCCCCCCAACGTGCGAGGCCGAGACCTCTCGATCCTTGATTCCGTCGGGTTTTCCCCATCCCTGACTTTAAGCACATGGGGGGTGTTGAAATATGGGATCGCTCGCGGTCACTACGGGGAGGCGCATTACTCCAGCGTAAGCCAACAACTCAGACACAGTGTCCCATTCCACCATACCTGGTTCACGAGACTGTGGATCAATATCTCATTTGTTATCGATGGGCTACAATGGTGGTAGGATATTCCAGATTCCATACATAAGTGAGTAAACATGGTTAACAAACAGGGTTGGACAGTAAATAGGTTAGACCGCATGAGTCAAGCGAGCACGTGACGGACGACATCGTGGGCAAGAGGCCCATGTAGTCGAACTATTGCCGCCCATGCGCACCCTCCCAAACTCATGGGTTTAGCCCTGGGTAGCCTTACCAATGGGGCTGCTATCTCTCTTCATGTTTCCTAATCACCCAAGGGTTTGATAACGAATCATAACATGTCCACCATCAAGGTTATCAACTAGCATAACAGTATCATATTCACAGACATCTCAACATATGATTCAAATACTCCTAACAAGCAAGATACAACATTATGAACAAGGTGCATGTGAGTGGTGTGGATTAGGGAGGAAGTTAAGCACTTCCTACACCTCAACGGATCAAATTCACAAGAGTAATGAATCATGCACACTATGAAGCAACACATATGAGAAGAAATTAAACAAACATGAGCATGTAATCATCCATATACTAAATCATGTGAGAGGCAAGTTCAACATCAAAGGAGAACTAAACATGCAATCCATACAATTCCAACAAATATACCATTCCTAGGTTTGCTCTAGATTCTTCATTTCAACATCCCACAAAACAAAATCATTAAACTCCTACTATAATTGGTGCTAGGTCACCTAAGGATAATAGTCCGCACCTTCGGATCGTTGAAGACTTGGAAAGTGACCTAGGAGCGTGGATTTTTGGGGTCGAACGGCCGGAATCCCTAGAGCACACATTTGTATGTTAGAATCCCATGTAAATCCCTCTCATCTCAAAGGTTTCAAGAAAAAGGGGTGATGGATCTTACCTAGACGATCAACGGAATGATTCTTGTGGTTGTGGAGTAGGGTTTTCCTTTAGAGAAGGGATAGGGAGTTGCAAGATTTGGTTTGCTTATCCCCACCTCGATCTAAGGTCCACCTTGCTCTTCTTCACTCTCCCTTCCTCTCTTCTTCCTTTCTTCTTTCTCTCTTTTCTCTCTTCTCTCTTTCCTTCTTCTAGGAAAAAATCGTATGGGGAGAAGGGTGCCCCAAATGAGGCCCTTTTATAATGCCAGATTTGGTGCCAATAGCCCCAAGTGTTGAGTTTTTACTATACTAACCCTATAAGAGGGTTTTTCTAGCCTCTAAGGCCCACTATGGGGTGTACAAGTCGATATACACCGTTCGATAGTTGGCTCTAATGATGATCTACGTATGGATATGATCGGCCCGCCATTTGGATGCGCCGATCGGCAGATATGATTAGAAGTTTGTTCAACGGTCATCGATGGTCGATCGGGGCTGCGGCTATAAGGATATGAGAAGGGAAATATCCTTATTCTACATGTGAAGTTTGGTCGTAAACCGACGGTCCAAAATCCTCAACTTTGCGTAAGAGTAGACGATCCAATTCACTTAAGTTCCACCTTCTTCCCTTACGGTATTTGCACTTCTCATGCACTCGTCTTTTTGCTCAAGTTGAGCGGTTCTGGACAGTACCCAGGTCCGACTCCTGCGATGGACGTCAAGCCCAGTAAGAGGAACATTATTTTATAGTTTTGGTACTAGTGGCCCACTAACGAGCGGTCTAGAGCTTGTTCGGAAAATCGGGGCATTTCTGGAATGAATTTGGTAGTGAGATTTCTCGTGGGCAATGATTAGGGTTTGGATTAACTATGTTCATAGTGTGGCCTATTTATAACTAGTGAAAGTAGAGATTTGGTCATGATTAGTCTAAATCATCAATTTTAGGCTAAAAGAGTAACATGGTTGATTTGGTCTATTAGCTAAGATTCGGGCCTTATCTGACTCGGCTTCGGTTAGATCTTTAATTTGGTTATGATCATCTTGATTAGTTAGCGATGGGCCGGTTAGATTTGGGCCCTATGTGAGTAAATCATGGGGCTACACCTGATGTTCGAGTAATCGGGCGGATTCGTTGGCTTCCTACGGTTGATTAATAGGACTTATGCAGTTCTTTATTGGTATTAACCCTGTATAAACTAACATTGAGTACTAATGGTCATTAAGTGGTATTATAAGTTAATTAATAAAAAAAAAATTTCAAGGATTTTTGGAAATCCAAAACAGTGAAAATCCAGGATCTTACCATTGAAAACTTCCTAGGACCCATCATGATGTTTATTTTGCATCCAAACTATTTATAAGATTACATGGAGCTGTATAAAGGAGAAATAAATAAATATCAGCTTGATCCAAAACTTATGTGGCCCCAGAAATTTTGATCAGTAGGCTTTAAATCCCTACTGCTTCATGTGGTGTGATTCACTTGAGCTTTGTATCAGTTTCATTTTTGGTATCATGTTCTAAAATGATCTTTCAAAATATATGAACGGCGTGAATAAAATATATAAATCACAGTGGCCCCCACAGAGCTCCTGAAATGACCATCCATCTTTAGGAGGGTGCATCCAAACTAGGATTGCCTCCTGCCACTGCGCGTTTGACAGTAGCGTGGTGGATATGGATGGGGATTGCTTAATAACGTACATTTTTTATCCATACCGTCCATTCATTTTTTTAGATCATTTTAAGGAATGATCCAAAAAATGAGGAAGATCCAAATTTCGTGTGGACCAAACTATATGAAAATAGTGGTGATTGAATGCCCACTATTAAAAGCTTTCGTGGGGACCAAAAAAAGGTTCCCGATGAATCTAATATTTGTATTTTCCCTTCATTAAATAAACATTACAGTGGGCCTAGGAAGTTTTTAATGGTGTACGTTCAATCACCACCATTTTCTTGCGGTGTGGTCCACATGAGATTTGGATCTATCTCATTTTTAGGCCAATGCATTAAAATGATCGGAAAAATAGATGAACGGTAGGGATAAAACACATATTAAGGTGGGGCACAAAGAGCATTGTCGAATCCCTCCTCACTGCTTGCAACGTCAGTGGGCAATCTACACGGGACACGGATTTCTTACAAAAGCCTTTAGCAGAAGTTCCATGGTGAGGATTATGGGTGGGGCCCACAACGATGTTTGTGAGAAAGCCAACCTGTCCATCCATTTTTCGAGCTCATTTTATGACATGAAACCAAAAATAAGGTGGATCCAAAACTCAAATGGGCCGCATGAGAGGAAACAGTGCGGATTTAATGACCACCATTAAACATTTATGTGGCCACAAAAGTTTTGTATGGGTCTAAGCTTTTGGTGTTTTCACTCCATCTCAGTGAAAATGACCTTATAAATGGTTTGGATGGCATATAAACATCAAGGTGGTGCCTAGGATGGTTTCAACGGGAGGCATTCCTTTCCCCATTATTTTCATCTCATATTGCCCACTTGAGTTTTGGATCCTCTTCATTTTTGGTAGCATGTCCTAAAATAAGCTTTAAAAAAGATGGACGGGTTGGATTTCTCATAAACATCACGATGGACCCCACTTTGCATCCCAACGCAGGAACTTAGTTGGAAAGGCTTTAGTAGGAAATTTGCGTCCATCTGCAGATCCACCGATACCATGCCAGGGCTGGAGAAGGCCGGCTTTCTCAGTGGCTCTATAGGGCATACCATAATGTATATGTTTTATCCACACTGTCCATCCACTTTTCCATATCATTTGGGGGCATAAGATTAAAAAAAAAAGAAAAAAGAAAAGAAAAGAGAGGTAGATATAAAGCTCAAGTGGGCCACACTTGTAGGAAATAGTGGAAATTGGGCGCCTACCATTGAAAACATCTTAGGGCCACGGAAGGCCTTGATCAAGCTGCTATTTATACTTTCCCTTCTTCATCCAAGTCTGTGTGACCTTATGAAGAGGTTAGATGGGAAATAAGCGTCACATTGGATCCCAGAAAAGTTTTAACAATAGTTATTCAATTTTCATTGGTTTTTATGGTGTGGTTCACTTGAGGTTTATATATGCCTCATTTTTGGGCTCATGCTCTAAAATGATCTAAAAAAGTTGATGGACAATGTGGATCTAACACATAAATCATGGTGGGGCCTAAAGAAGTTTCACATGTTAAAAGTTGGGTTCTGTACTACGCAAACTACTCGGAAAAAAATCCAAGCAACTTGAGTAGGGGTAATTTTGAAAGTATTTTTTAAAGAAGAATCCATGAAGCGCATTTAGTATTCATTATTAAGCCAGACTCTATCATCGAAAAAAATCGATCAAAAATCACGTAAGTGCTCTCCAAATTCGGTATTAACAAACAACACCTAACACATAACATTTTCTCAATTACACATTAATTAATATTTTCCAGAGTTAACAAACATGCCTCAAGTCCTTGAGCATACTGTCACCCAACTGGCCATCTCGCTACGAACAGATACATCAACGAAGATTTGTTCTCCATTGACCATCTTGCTACAAAGCCTGAATTTCAATTCGAGTCCTTGCCTCAATGGTAGACTCTCGGGAGTTTTAACACAAGGTTTTAGTTTCGAGTAACCATAGGTGGTGAAATCCCACTACAGCATGAGTGCGGGTTTGTGTATGTAGGGTGCCTGTAAAAAAAAGCAACAAACAATCATCCAACACTTCACGCCCATCCTACTACAAAGTCAAGTTCATGTTGGGCGATAAATGGACCGTTGTTCCTTAGACCGATTATGAGTATTCATATTGTAAAATTATTAATAAATTACTTTTAGTCTTCATCTTATTAGATCTTCAATTTTTATTATTCTGTTTTTGAACCATAGTTATAATTATGCAAATATTGAAGTTCTATTTGATTGAGAGATAAAAAGAAGAATCTATTTGCATGATGAACTTTTTCTTCTTCTTTTTTTTTTATTATTATAAATCATTTGTTCTTATACAATCAGTGGCTAAATAGACATACAATCTTCACAGATCAAGTTTTAATTTATCTCAGTACGCACGTAAAAACAGGAGCACGGCTGATTCCAGCACGCACTGCAATATCAAGATCATACATGTGGCTCACTACGGACACAAGCTGACTCAAATCATTGACGGTTTAATGTCTGATATATGTTGAGGTGGGCTCGTTGCTCTCGGTTGCACAGACTCCCCATGAAAGTGTGGCAGGAAATTCCCGTTCTTCATGGAGGACGAAGGGCCGTTCCTAGTTGAAAGAGCGGCGAACATTCAATGGACGGTTAAGATGAAAATAGTTACCGGTCTGCAAGTGCACAAATATAAGCTAAAGGGCCGTTCCAACTTATCCAACTCGGTCCCGTTTTGAGTGAGGTGACTCGTTTCGTTTCGGACCGAAACAGAAACGACTGGGATGGATGATTTTTAAAATCCTCTCTGAATTCGACAAATGACATTAGTCTAATCTCAGAAGAAAAAAAGAAAAAAAAGCAATAAAAAAAAGAGGGAATGTTGCTCTCTTCTTCAAACCCTAACAGAAATCTGAAATTCCACCCTCCTCCTCCTCCTGCTACTGCTCGTTCAAGATCGTTTCTCTCGTGCTCTTTGTTCGATCCAACGGCTCAGATCGGCTCTCGATCCTGCAGCGGGGTTGCTCTGGTTCCGCCATCTTCGAACCACATCAGAAGGTCCAAAAGATCCGCTCCTTGCTTCTGCAATCTCTCTTCAATCTCGAAAGATAAATCGGAGTTCGATGTCGTCGTCGTCGGCGCCGGCATCATCGGACTAACGATCGCTAGGCAGTTCCTCCTCGGATCCGACCTCTCCGTCGCCGTCGTTGATGCCCGCGTGCCGTGCTCGGGCGCTACGGGTGCTGGTATGATCTGGGTTTTCTCTTGGGTTCTTGACATAGACGGTTGAGATTGATTGTTCGAGTTTCATGAGATTTTGTGTTGAAATGACGAAAATGCCACCCCTTCTTTTACTAATTTTCGACGGGTGGGACTACTTTTGGGCTGGGCATGAAGGGTTGGATATCAAATTTTGACACGGGGCCCAACAAGTTGGCCTAGTATGAAATTAGGGCCTGTTTGCATACACCCTTCGCCTAGTAGCTTTTATTTATTATTATTATTATTATTTACATTTTACTCTCTCTCCATGTGATCAACGGTCCATATCAAAGGTGGGCCCACATGATAGAAGGTACACATTGAGGGTGGGACCCACACGATGGACAGTCCACATCAAAGGTGAGCCCAGGTAATGGGCAATGCACATCAAAGGTGGGCACCACATGATGGCCGATTAACATTGATGGTGGCCCCACATAATGGATGGTCCACACCAAAGGTCCACCCCTAATGATGAATGGCCCACATCCAAGATGGGCACACTTGATGAATGGTCCAGTTGGGCCCCACCTGATGGAAGGTCCACTTTAGAGGTGGGTCCCTCACGTGGATGGTCCACACAAAAAGTGGGCTCGACTTCGAGGTGATGGGCAATGGACATTAGGGTATTCCATAATTGTAGTAGTGTTCGTAACGGCCATCACCATTACCTTTATGATATGGGCCGTAACGTTACAACCCCCATAATAGTCTTCACGGTCTTCTGTTTTTTTTTTTTTTTTTAATTGAAAAAAAATTCAAAAAACTTAAATTTGCCTCTTATGCCCCATAATGGACCATTATAGCCTTTAGGTGTGGGGGGGGGGGGGGGGTGTGACGGCGGTTACAAGTCATTTTTTTTACAAGTCATTTTTTGCATAACAGCCATTACAACCCCATGACATGTAATGATGGCCATCATTGCTTTTATGTAACGGTCTTTATGACCCTGTAATGGCCGTTACAACACACCATGTTGGACATCA
Source organism: Magnolia sinica (assembly GCF_029962835.1). NCBI lineage: Eukaryota > Viridiplantae > Streptophyta > Magnoliopsida > Magnoliales > Magnoliaceae > Magnolia > Magnolia sinica. The sequence goes on from NC_080577.1 coordinate 96,639,267, forward strand.
AAAGTAGGCCCCACATGATGGATGATTAACATTGATGGTGGGTCCCACTCAAGGTGGGCCCCACATAAAGGACGGTCCACTTCCAAGGCGGGCCACTTTGAAGTTGGGCTTGCACGATGGAAGGACCACATTAAAGGTGGGCCCCTCATGATGGATGATCCACATCCCATGTTTGAAATGATGGATGGGTGGATGATCTGCATTAAAGGTGGACCCCACAAAATGGATGGTTCACATTGAAGCCAAGGTGGGCCCAATATAATGAACGGTCCACATCAAAGGTTTGCTCCACATGATTGATGGTGGATTCTTAGAGGTGGACCCTACGTTAATAAGTAAAATTTGGAAGAGATTTAATTTAATTTAATTTTTTTATTTTATTTTTATTTTTTAAAGAGGAGAGATTAGTGGAAGAGATTTAAAAATTTGCTTATGTGATGTCAGAAACCAAACTTTTCTATATTTTGGCTGATAACTATGTTTACCAAACAAGCTTTTTACATTTTGGCTAATAACTATGTTGTTCGGGGCCGTTTGATTACACCAAATAAATTACTTTTTAACTTATGCTAAGTAATTAAGTTACTTTTGTTACTCAAGTTAGTTTCGCAAGCATCATTGTAAAAGTAACTCATGTGCTAAGGGCCCGTTTGGTTTTAAGAATTACATGTAAATGAATATAAATAAGTCATAATTACTTTTACATCATGTTTGAAAAAGGGGGAAATACCTCTCTTAAATGTGTCTCGAAAATCCTGCATACATGCATGAAATCGGACGGAAATGCATGGTGGTAAAATCTGTGGGTCCCACAATCATATATATGTTTGATCCATGCCATCCAAATGTTTTACCATCTCATTTTAGGGCATTGACCAAAAACTGAGGCAGATTGTAAGCTTAATTGGACCACACCAGAGGAAGCAAGGGGATAATGAGTTCCACCATTTAAAACCGAAACCTTCCTAGGGCCCATAGGGTTGTGGGGCTATCATCTAACCTGCTCATAACGTCACATATACATGGATGAAGGATAAACATAAATATCAGCATGGTCCAAAATTTTCATGGCCCACGATAAGTTTTCAATGGTAATCGTTCAATTCCCTTTGTTTCCTCTGTGTGGTCAACTTTAGCTTCACACTTGGCTCACTCTTCGGGTCATACCATTACATGAGCGAGTAAAATAGATGGATGGCATGGATTAGACATATACATATTAGTTGGCCCCATAATTTTTAATGCATTCATTGTAGCTTTTTTCCTATCTTGGAGCTACACCTTCCAAACATGATCAGCTGTCATTTCAAGGTAAAGTAGATGACGGCAACTGTCGCTTCAAGGGAAAGCAGAAGAAGGGAATTACCGATGTAAATAATAAATGCCAATTTGCAGTCTATTTACATTGTAATCCAAAAACCAAACAGGCCCTAAAAGTTAGTCATCGTAATTTTTTTTAGCCTTTTAACTTATGACTTTTCTACTTCTCATTGTCCATGTCAAAGTAGGCTCTCTCTCAGCTCATATCAAAGGAGGCCCCACGTGGTGGACCATCCAAATTGAAGGTGGGGCTCACATGGTGGATGGTCCACATAAAAGGTGGGCCTCACATGATGGAGGGTCCACATCAAAGGTTTGCCCATAATGATAAAAAGCCCACATCCAAAGTGGGCTGGTATGATGGATGACCCAATTCAAAGGTGGGGTCTACATGATGGACGGTCCACATCAAAGGTGGGTAAAGCTTAACACGAGTCGAGCTAGCTCGAGAAACTTGCTCGAATCGACTCGGTTGAGCTCGATCCGACTCGAATCGCAATATGGTTCGGGTCAGGCCGAGCGCCAAAAACTGTCGCTCGAAAAAATCAAGTCGAGTTCGAGATTGGTCAGGCTTGAATCGAATCGACTCGAAACAGAGCTCGAACTTGACTTGAACCCGACTCGCTCGATATATATATATATATATATATATATATATATATATATATATATATATATATATATATATATATATATATATATAACGTCCTGGATTTTCGCTATTTTAGATTTTAAAAAAATAACCCTTGAAAATTTTCAATATGATTAACTTATATTGTCACTTACTAACCATTAACACTCGATGTTAGCATATACGTGGGTGGTACAAATAAAGAACTGCACAAATTCGATTAATCAACCATAGAAAGCCAACGAATCCACCCGATTACTTAAGCATCGAGTTTAGTCTCGTGATTTGTTCATATAGGGCCCAAATCTAGCCGACTTGTCACTGACTAATCAAGACGACCACAACTAAATTAAAGATTTACCCAAAGTTGAGACAAGTAGGAGTCAAATTTTAATTATCAAACCACATTGACCCAATTATCCATTTAACCTACGAAACAAAGGTTTAGAGTGATTATGACCGAATCGCCATTTTTGCTGATTGCGAATAGGCCACACTATGAACATAGTTAATCCAAACCCTAATCATTGCGCATAAGAAATCTTGGTACCTAATTCATTCTAGAAATGCCTTGATTATCCAAATGAGCTCTAGACCGCTTGTTAGTGGGCCACTGGTTCCGAAACTATAGAATAATGTCCGTCTCACTGGGCTTGACGCCCATCGTGGGTGGCAAACGAAGAAAGTGCTTAGAACGGCTCAACTTGGGCCAGAAGCCAAGTGCTTGCAACGCGTGAATCCCTTAGACTGAAATCTAAAACTTAAGTGAAATAGACCTTCCGCTCTTTCGTGAAGTTATGGCTTTCTGACCGATAGATCGCAACCAAACTCGAGGCATGAGTTAAGGATATTTCTTTTCTCATATCCGTATAACCACGGTCCCGATCGATCACCGACTATTGTCTATCGCAAGTGGGGTCCCCACGATTTATCGAAGTGTTCGTTTGCCGTTAAATTGTGATGCAACATAGATCCCATGGTGGGACACCTACCTTCTAGTGCGGATGAGCCTGTGGGCCTTTGTTGAGGCCCTGTAAGATAGAAACACCCTTCCTCAGGATAAGTCTAATGGAAAAAGGGGCACCAGGGCTATTTGTGCACATTCTGGCACTATAAATAGCCCCCATTTCTCACTATCTCACTCCCATACGAATTTTCACTAGCAAAGAGAGGGGGAGAGAGAGTGGAGAAGAGAGGGAAAGTTGAGGTAGAGGAGTTAGTGTGAAAGATCCACCCCGCTGCCATCAGCCGGCAACACATCTGCATCACGCCGCATTACTGAAATCTCCCCGGTAACGATTTGAGGTAAATAACAACCCCTTTCATGAAGATTTTCCTTTGAGAATCAAATGCATGAGCTCTTACAAGCCAACCGTCTTGGTACAGGGCGCTAGTGAGCCAACTCATTGGACCCTAGCACTAAGAGCAAGCCCGAACCCGATATACCGACCTAAGGTGCGGACCATTATCCCTATGTTGCCGCTTATTGAACCCCATGTCACGATTAATGATTCATGTCATGAATGGATGAATGCATGCTAACTTGTGCGTACTCATATGACCCGTTTACTTTCCATGATTTGTTATCCGTGTGTAATGAAGCCTTGATGTTCGATTGGTTGCTAGAATGGGTTGAATTTGCTGATTTGTTACTCATGCTTCTTATTACTCACTTAATCTCCACTCAATTTGCTTTACCGCCCATGAATTGATATATTAGTAGTAATATGGCCTGCATGTTCGATAAAATGCCCAAACAAGGTAAAGTTTTCTTGTTTTGCTGTTTGTACACTTTCATGTAGCCACGATAATTAATTTATTAATATATTGATTAATTGCGGCTATTTGGTTAGTTGGGTTGGTCAGCAAACCATAAATTTACGAGGGTAGCCATAATTGAGTCGGCCACCCCTAACTAGTCCGACTGACCCGGACTGAACGCAGACAACCGACAGTAGTTGGATTACACGAGATGCTTGCACTCAGTGCCGTTTGCGTCGAGGTTCGCCGAGTCCACCGAACTACTCTACTAGCTGACCAACCTTATTTGTCCACCATGTATGTTCACGTCTGCTTGAATCCGGAGAACCCCGATAACCTGGAGAGGCCTACTAATAACCGTTAGTGAGACGATCCCCAAGTCTCAGTAGTCGGGCATGGTGGTATGAGACATTGTGTCCGTGCCGTCGGCTTACGCTGGGGTGACGAGCCTCCTCATAGTAACCAATGAGCAACCACTAAGGCTATGAGCCTAGTACATCAAACTGTAATGATGTCGCGACCGTTCCGCAATTGCGTTTGGGTGATGACCCTTACATCATTTGTGGGCGCCCTCCACCTGTCGATGGGTGGCCTAACCCTGTGCGTCTGGGCTGTGTCATTCGGGTCCTGAGTGATTGGTTGGGCCAGTGTTAGCCTCACATTGATTGGGGAGTTGTTGTCTGGGTGGTAAATCCTAATATGAATCAAGGATCATAGGCACAGAGCCACTATGGCCGCCCTGGGCCTAGCAATCTGGATAAGGCCATTGATTATTTGGAGATGTTCCAGCTTCTCCAATCTTGCTAGATGAACGGACTTAATTAATTCACTTGGCTAGCATGAGCATTCATCACATTGCATTAGCTCAGTGTGGCGACTCGGCAGTTGAGGTCACATGATGAGGGAGTGTTGGTCATTTGCGAATGTGAAGTTGGAGTTGCTATAAGGAAGTGTTGGATGGCGAGGGCATACATCATATCATTATAGCATGCACGTGCATTAACAAAAGTATCTAGGGACTGTATGTTTAAGTTGTTTTTCATTAATTGTGCATGTGGATTTGATAACTTGTGTAACTTGATGTTAATGAAACCACTAAGTTGATCACTCACTCCCACTCTGAGACGGTGTTTTAAAACACCAACCAGACCCTATCATAGATGCAGGCACCCTGGAGTCCGATGCGTTAGACGAGACATCCATGGATTCAGAGTCCTCATATATCCAGTTGCTCAGTGGGCCGATGTAGGACTCTTGTGGGTCGTCGATGAGATCTTAGAATTGACACATTTGTAAATTTTGGACTGTATATTTTGCTCAGCGGTAGTCCCGTAGTCTGGATGGACATGTTTTACTGATAACTGATTTACTTGCGTTAAAATTTACATTTATTCCAGGATACATTGCATAGTATATTTTAATTCTATGAACTGCTCAAATGTTAGGTGAAACGAACTATAAAATCCCGCTTCCGCAAAGCATAAGTGACACCTGAGATATTAGGAGTCGAGTATTTACTCGGCCCTCGAAATCCGGGGCGTTACAATATATATATATATATATAAAATATTATAATATATAAGTTAAAAAAAAGTGAAAACCCTAAATTTACCCCACCCGACCTCACCACTCGATGAGCCGAGCGGCGACGACTGACGAGAGTGACCCCACCTCTCTCTCTCTCTCTTCTCTCTCCTTCTCTGATTTGTTTCTCCTTATTCAAGCCAGCTAAAATTTCTGACTTATTTTTTTTCCTTGCATGATGCAATCGAGTTGGGTCAGGGTTATGTCGAGTTGGGTCAGCATCGGATTGGGTTAGGGTTTGAGTTGTGTCGGGTTGGGTCAATATCGAGTTGGGTCAGGGTTGGGTCACCGTCGGGTTGGGTTGCGTCGTAGTTGATTCTTGATTTCTTCAAGTAATTGATTTGTATTTTATTAATGTAATTTACATATATGATTCTTGATTACTTGAATTTGAATTCTTGATTACTTGAGAAATTTTAAACTTGTGTAGAACTTGTATTTGATTTATGCTTAATTTAAGTATTCAACTACAAATCATATGTTAAATATATGATTTATAGTTGTATACTTCACTTAAACACAAATCAATTAGTTTTAGAGCGACTCCACTTTGACACTCGACATATGAATTTAATAATCTACCCACCCATTTAAGAATTCATATACAATAAATTGTATTCAAATCAATTATTGGTTTGATATTCTTTATATATATGAATTCTTAAATTGTCCAAGTTGGACAGTTTGGTAATATATCATGTACCTTAATGTTGCTTACACAATTTACATAGAGTTCAAGATTTGGTGCATTAACCCAATTTTTTCTCCGAATATATAGATCTCAACTGATTGACTGCCTCTCCTCTGTGAATAATAGATAATGGTGATGACCAGTGTTCGAAATATCGGTATCGCGTTACGTATCGCACCCTTGGGATACGGATACGTATCGGTTATCGCATGAAATATATTGGTTGTATCGCACAATGTATCATTGATGTTGGGAACATGGGGAAACATTGGAAATTAGTCGAATTTTTCAAAGAAATTTCAGTGATTGTTAAAAAAGACATCAATACACACAAATCAAAACATTACAAAAAAAAGTGCACATAATAGGTTTTCTTTGTATGGGGTCCTAATTTATGCGTTGTCTAACTGAATTGACGCAAGTATATTCAAAGTATATACATATAATTTATAAATGTAAGAAGATGTGCGGAAATATAAGAAATACATTCAAAAGCAAAAGAAGAATAACTAAATTAGGTTACATACATGTTTGATTTCATGTTTGGACACAAAGATTGCAACCGATTTGCGAGAAATTGGGAAAATTATTTTTTTTTTCAAATTTCCACAACTCGGTCCTTCTCCTCCAAATCTCAAAATCAAAGCTCCCAATCCATGTTTTTTTATGCAAAACATGAAAAATCATGGATTTGTAACAATTTGACACTGATTTAACATGATTTACATAAAAAATGATTTAAAAAAAATGCTCACCAGATAAAACATGTGGGATATATCCCATTAGTTGTGCGTTTCGTATCGCATAGGTGGGATACAAGAAATATCGTAGGATATATCGGCTGATATTGTTGATATTTAAAACAATGGTGATGACACTCAAACAGTAGATAATTTTTTACATATATTCAGAGAATTATGGGGAGATGTTGTCGAATTTCCGACTCGCATGTAAATTGTGTGAGTAAAGTATATGATGTATTATTGAATGTGATAAAAAGTGAAATTAAATTTTAGGAGATGTTAGAAAATGCTTACTTACAAATCACATATTATAATCACACCTTCCAACTTCACATATCTTACGTGTGTTTTCTTAGTTTCATATTTAAAGATGGCTAGTGAGGAAGTCCCTACTACCTCTAGTGTTGGTGCATCTGCCACAACCCTTCTAGTTGTTGATGTCGAACGAAATGAGAAAAACTTAAATTCAGATATGCCAAGGAAAAACAAGATCGGCAATTTGGCACAATTTTGAAGAGGTTGAGGTAAAAGAAGGTTTGAATCATGTCATCAAGGTTAGATGTAAGCATAGCAAGTCAACATTCACAAACCATTATGGGGGATCAACTTCACATAATCATATGCATTATTAATTGTGCTAACAGCTCAAAAATCCCGTGTTCAGGCCAACAATTGCTTTCATTTGTCTGACCTGGAGGAAGCGACTCTAACATGCAAGCTACTCTCATCACTCATAAATTTGAAAAGGACAATCTGAAAGAGTGGTTTGCAAGAATAGTTATTGTTGAGGAGAAAACATTTAGATTTATAGAGAGCAGAGTTTTTAACGAATATAACAGATACTTGAATCCCAATTTGAGTAGTGTTTGCGGGTCACGATGAAAAGAGAATGCATGAAGATATATATGAATGAGAAGACAGATGAAAGCCATTTTGTCATCAGTCTCATGTATAAGTCTTACTTTCGACTTGTGGACGACGTCCAATCAAAGGAACATGTATATGTTGCTAACTAAACACTATATGGATGCAGATTGGAATCTACGTAAGACAATTTTAAACTTTCAACACCTTCATCTCCCTCATACCGGTTTGGTTATTTCAGATTGCATATACAATTGTCTTAAGGAGTGAGGCATTAAAAGTAGGATATCTTCAATCACGCTAGATAATGCATCTACAAATGATGTTGTGATTTCGTTTTTGTGGAGCCAATTCAAGACAACAAGGAATCTTTATTTTGGGGGAAAGTTTTCCAAGTCAGAAGTTGTGTTTACATTCTGATTCTAATTGTCCAAGAGGGACTAAAAATAATTAACGAAATGATTGAGAACATAAGAGAGAGTGTGAAGTATATATGGGGGTCACCATTAAGACCTAGTATCTGAAATGACATAATATAAAAAAACATTGAAGTTAGATGTGTGCACCTGTTGGAATTCAACATATGAAATGTTGGATGCAGCAGTTGAGTCGAAAATTGCATTCTCAGAATTTGTGGTTTGTGATAAAGCATATGATTGGTTACCTAATGAAGATGGTTGGAGAAGAGCTGAAGATGTTCGTAGTTTTCTTCGAGTTTACTATGACTGTACGAAGTTATTTTCCGGAAATAAATATCCAACGACAAATCTGTTTCTTCTAAAGCTTTGGAAGATTAAGGATACTCTTCAGAGAAGTGTCACAAGATGTCCAGATTATATTTAGAATATCACGCTAAGCATGCAAGTGAAATTTGAAAAGTACTGGAGCGAATGTCACTTATTGATGACTTTAGCTGTTGTACTTGATCCTCGCGGCAAAATGAGACTGGTTAGTTACGTTTATAAGAAGATTTATTTGTTTGACAAGGGAGCAATTGAAATATTTAGTGTTCATGTGACGATTGAAGAATTGTACTCTTCTTATGTGGGTAATTCTACCACAAGTCAGGACACACAACTTATGCATGAACGTGACTCTAGTTTGTTTGTAGGTGATGACAATTTTCTCGATGTGTACTTTTCAGCCTTAGAACAAGATGAAGTGAGTCGGCAAACAAACGAGTCAAAATTAGATGTATATCTCAAGGAGTGAGTCGTGAAGGTCTTAAGCCAAGACTTTGACGTTTTAGATTGGTGGAAGACTAGAGCTCGTGAAGGAAAATACCCTACACTATCGTTGATAGCTCGAGATATTTTATCAATTCTGATAATAACGGTGGCATCAAAGTCTACATTTAGCACCGGCAGTAGGGTGGTGAACAAGTATAGAAGCTCTCTTGTACATAAAACAATTGAAGCGCTCGTATGTACACAAGATTGGTTGTGTCTAGTTTGGGGTGGCAGTTCATTTGATGAAGAGAATGATGAATTGGACGAGACTGAGAATCTAGACGAGATTGGCACTGCACCTTCATATGTTTAAAGTTCAAACGTTGTTTTTAATTTTTTGCACATCTTGATCTTATTACTTGTTCTGTAAGACTTTAATTTCTGTTATTTTTGGAGTGAAGTACTGGACATTGACATTGAAATTTTGAACGTACTGTAATTTATTTCTTGTAAATTATATTGGCTTCATGACTTCACATAAAAATGTAATTCTCTATCAACAAAAGTCCTTGTGCAGAAATGTCGTCTGATGACCCATCCGCCGACATTTGGGATTATGGTACCCAAGTCTACTCCCCAACATATGGAAGAATGAACATTAAATGCCGTTTGTGTGGAGACAAATTCGTGAACAAAACAAATCGGCTAAAAATACACTTATCTGGTTGGGGAGGAGACGCAAAACCATGTTCTAGAAGAAGTAAACAGTTACCTAGGAGAAGATAATACCTCTGGATCTGCAAACATATTTCCTGCCATCGATGAAATTAAAAATGCATCAACTGGATGAGATGACGAAAGCGTTGTTGATGGATCATATTCAGATGAAGGTGATAGATAACTCTCTCATCCGCTAGCCGGGAAGGCGTTACTCATATGGACCATATTAACAAGATGTTGATAAATTTTAAGTGAATTTTAGGTTTTCTAGTAACAAACATTCTCATATTGTTATTTGGTAGCTTGTAATAACTTGTTATGCACTGCCATTGCACCTGTCTCAGTTCTAACAATCTTGATTTTTATCATTTTAATTATTTTATAATAATTTGTAAAATAATATTAAAAAAATCATATAACTCAGACTCGACTAGACTCGGTTCGAATAGCTCCCTCGACCCGACTCGATCCCAGCTCGACTTGGCTCGAACCAGTGAGTCGAGGTAAGCTAGAAGACCAAGTTGAGCTGAGCCCAAACTTGGGTCATGGTGAGGTTGAGTTGAGCCAAGCTTGGCCTAGTTCGACTCGAATTCGACTTGTGTACAACTCTAAACGTGGGCTCTACATGATGGGTAGTGGACATTAAATCTTATGCCCCATATTGAGGTGGCCCCACATGATGGACGATCCACATCAAAGGTTGCCCCTAATGATGAATGACCCACATCCAGGGCGAGCCTTGCATGATGGGCAACCCACATTGAAGGTGGGTCCTGCATGATGGATTGTCCCCATCAAAGGTGGGCCCCACATTTTTTTTTGAAGAGTAACGAAAGCTTTATAAAATATAGAAAAGGATTACAAAAGAGGGCGATGACCCGCTGAGGTAGTGGGCCAATGCCTAAAGCAGCGAAAACAAATTACAATCAGAAATATGAGACACGTTTGAAACCCATTCAACAAGACGAAAGTGAATTCTTCTCAAAACGTGCCCGGCCGTATTGGATTCCCCTTTGAAGCACCTCCCATTTCTCTCTTCCCGTACAGACCACCAAACAACAGCCATGGATGTTCTCCAGGCCAAAGTTTTCTGTTTACTAAGATCAACGCCATCCCAGGCTTTGAGTAAGTGACCCATAGAATTGGGAAAACCTAAGAGATTTTGAACCAAGAAAGAATTATTGACCATATTTGTTTGATAAAAGAGCAGTGGATAAATAAGTGGTCCACTATTTCAGTGTTTGCCATACAACATAAGCATATGTTAGGAATGCACATACCTCTTTTCCTCAGGTTATCTACCGTTAACACCTTCCTATTACCAACTAGCCAACCGAAGGCCGCGATCTTTGGAGGTAATTTGTATTTCCGGATTTTATTAGACATTATCCCTTCAGAAGCACAGAGATTTTTAGAGATTTAACAGAGAATATGCCCTTTTTATCGATTCTCCATAAAGGTTTGTCGCTGTCCCGTTGATCTGGATGGCTGCTGTTGAGGAGGGAAAGAAGAGCCATTAGCTCATCGATTTCGATGTCTAGGAGGTTTCTTCTACAATGAATATTCCACGCTGTTTTGGTGCCATGCAAGGTGTAGCTGTCAGCGATCGAGATTTAATGGTTAGGGGCCAGGCGGTATAGCCTTGGAAATGCTTCTTTTAGAGCTGTTTCTCCCACCCAGATGTCATCCCAGAAAAGAACTTTGTTTCCTTTGCCAACCGAGAATTTGATGCCTTTAAGGACTTCCTGTTTCATCTCTAGCACACCTTTCCATACGACAGAGGCTCTTTAGGCAGTAGAATCTCTGGTCCACCACCCAAGGTGGGCACCACATGATGGGCAATTAATAATGGTGGGCCCTACATGATGGACGGTCCACATCAAGGTAGGCCCCACATGATGGACAATCCACATCAAAGGTCAGCCCTAATTATGAATGGTCCATATCTAAGGCAAGCCCTGCGTGATGGACGACCCACATCAAAGGTAGGGCCCACATGATGGACGGTCCACATCAAAGGTGGGCTCCACATGATGGGCGATGGATAATGAAGGTGGGCCCTACATGGTGGACAATAACATTGATGGTGGGCCACACTTGATGGATGACTAACATTAAAGTTGGGCCCTGCATAATGAATGGTGCACATTAAAAGTTGGGCCATAGCGATGAATGACCCACATCCATGATGGGCCTTGTATGATGGACGATCACATCAAAGGTGGGGCCCACACAATGAATGGTCCACGTCAAAGGTTGGCCCCACATGATAGATGGTGGATGTGATGGGGACCAAACTTGAAGGGCAACTGGTTATGATATTGGAAACCAAATATGCTTTTCTACTTTTTGTTTGATAAGTATGTTGGTTACCAGGCATACTTATCAGCTGAATAAGTAGAAACCATGATAAGCTACTTATGACATAAGTAGCTTATCCAAAGTAACTTACGATCCAAACGCCCCCTTAGCAAACATATTTTTCTGTTGAGTAAGTAGAAACCAAAGTAGCTTAAGCAAAATGACTTACTATCCCAATGGGCCCAAAAATCAATGGGATCGAAAATGGGCCTTTATCTCACATGCCGAGTCTAAGGTTGGGCCCTCAGCTGTTGAGTTCTTTTGCTGCCGTTGAATGACACTCGGCCAAGCCCTCTTGCACCTGTAACTGGATGAATGCTTTTCTCGTGTTGACGGTAGAGCCAAGAGGTGGGAATATCTGCACTGTATATGTGTGCATACACATATCGTGAGATCTATTGTGGATGGAGCATATTCTGAAAATAAAATTTGACTGAACCCCCAAAACCACCCATTTGTTGGATATCACATTGACCATTAAAAGTAAAATAGACAATGTCACTAGGCCTGTTTGATTAGAGAGAAAACCATGGAAAAAATAGGAACTCCCCTGATGTGCAGTTTCCTTTGCTTGAGAAACCCAATAAGAGGGGGAAAAGAAGTAAAACCATTTCTTAAAAAAAAAAAAAAAAAACTGTTATGAGAGACAGCTATCACCCTTTGACCATTGACATTTCAACATCTCCATGGAAAACAATACTCCACACTAAACAAATAGAATGTTTGTTGGATTCCACAGTTCTTCATTTCTTGAGGATTCCATTGTTGTTTTCCATGTCCACATTTTGTATTCTCTTGGATAGGAGAAATCCGCAGGAAAAGAATTTGTTTCGTTGAAAATCACTGTTTGGATTGCAAAAAGCAGTGAGGCATCCTCAATTCCATTTCCATTGCATTTATTGGGGTCTGGAAATTGTGTTTACATTTTCCCACAAAATCACCATTTTCATGCGTTGCAAGAAATGCTAAGAAATTGTCTCTTGCATTGATTAGGGATCATCTTGGAAGTGAAATCATGATTGACTTTTCCACAATCACTGTTTTCTACTTTTCGGACAAGAAATGGTCAGAATCTTCAATACCATTTCAACTGCATTTCTTGTGGTTTGGAAATTATGATTATAATTTTTTCAATGCTACTTTGGATTCTTCCTATCCAAATAGGACAAACAGGCCAATGTCATAGGTTTAGATTGTCCAGTGAGGGCCCCAAAAAAGATGCCATCATAACATTTAATTATTCGCAGTTGCTGACTGTCATTTTATAAAATTTAATAGTTGGGGTTTATGTCCTCTCCCACAGGGTGTGAGAGCCTTCCTTGTCTGCCAAATGGAATTTGATTAAAATGCAATGACATGTACAATGTGATGGTCATTCAGATATTGCTGTGCTGCTTTCTTCTTTTTGGTTTCATTATTTGGAAAATGGACGATGTATAAATCTGTGTTAGCTGGAGCAGTGGCAACTTTAGGGCTTGTTTGGATAGCACCCCATAAGCAACTTTCTTTACTTATGGCAGCAAAAAAGTTTCTTCTCTAAGTTAGTTTGGTAAGCACTTATTTAGAAGTAACTTAACACCTTAAAGTTGCTTACAACCATCAACGATTATTATTATTATTTTTTTCTGCTTTTTAAAATCATACTTTTCTCCTCTCTGTCATCTTTCCTCATAATGGACAGTCCATATCAAAGGTGGCCTTGCATGATGGATGGCTCACATTGAAGGTGGGATCCAAACGATGGATGGTTCACATCGAAGGTGGGATCCAAACGATGGATGGTTCACATCGAAGGTGGCTCTGCATGATGGATGGCTTACATTGAAGGTGGGATCCACATGATGGATGGTTCACATCAAAGGTGGGCTTCACATGATGGGCAATGGACATTGAAGATGGGCCTTACATGATGGATGGCCCACATCAAGGTGGGCCCCACATAATGAGTGGTCCACATCAAAGGTTGGCCCCTAATGATGAATAGCCTACATTCAAGGTGAGCCCCCACATGATGGACACCAACATTGAAGGTGGGGCCCACACGATGGATGGTCCACATCAAAGGTGGGCACCATAAGATGGGCAGTTGACATTGAAGGCGGGCCCCACATAATGGGCGGTCCACATCAAAGGTCAGCCCCTAATGATGAATGGCCCACATCCAAGGCGGGCCTCGCATCATGGACAATCCACACATCGAAGGTGAGGCCCACATGATGGACGGTCCACATCAAGGTGGGCTCCACAAGATGGGCAGTGAACATTAGAGGTCGGCCCCACATGCGATAAGCTACTTGAGGTATAAGTAGCCTATGTAAAGTCACTTACGATCCAAATGAACACTAAATAACCATGAGTAGCATGAAAGTTGGTTGGTGGCTTGGTGCCTAGATTTTGTTTAACTGAAATTTCCAATCTCTTGACACTGCTTTGAATGCACATTGGTGAGATTACACATGAACAGTTGGATGGCAATTAATATACATTACTTGCAAAAGGTAATTTTGGCTCTTTTTTTTTTCCCCCTTCTTAATGACAAGCAGATGGTCTTTTGAATGACCACCTTCCTCCTGTTTTCTGTTTGGGCACTTCTCACTTCAACCAATTGATAGATATGACATTGTTCTTCTACAATGAAATGGTGGGAGTTCCTATGCACATTTCCTGAACCTTTCAAAACGTTTGGCAGGAAATGTGCATATGGATTCCTGTGCACCACAATTAGACAGTGGGAGATGTTTGCGCCACAATGTCATGTTTATCAATTTGTTTACACAATCATTCCTTTTTGTCTATAAAAATTGATTAAGATATGCAGTCAAGGAAGATTTCAATCTTCATTTGCAGATTGGTTAGTGTTCCAGTTGTGGAGAGGCTAGCAAAATATGTGAAGCTCTTGATCTTGACAATTTTGCTGAATCTACGTCAGATAACAGTTATTTTTCCTTTACTGTTTGTTGTCATCCCTTGTGGTTCTCTTTTCAGCTTCTGTTTGTCAACAAGGGATTGGTCATTTCTTTGAAGAATCAGTTCAGTTCATAAGCCTGCTTCATTCATTATCAGCTATGGAACTTTTTCATAAGTATACTTCATTCATTATCAGCTATCAAATGGAACTTTTGAAATTTGATAAATATCTATAGGATTTTTGCTGTTTCCCTTTTGATTTATTACCTTCTCTTAAATTCTTGCTCTAGAATTTCCTGACCTTTGTTTGGCTATTCTGGTGACGTCAGGACAGGGTTACATATGGCTGACACACAAAACACCTGGAAGTGACAAATGGGAACTTGCAATGAGAAGCAAGCAACTGTGGGAGTTGTTTGCAGAGAGCATAGAAAATCAGGGCATGGACCCTCTACAAGAATTGGGTTGGAAGAAAACAGGTAACCAATTATTAATTGCATAAAAAATTGCAGTTTAGAATCAATTAAAGCATGCAGAAATGAAAGTTACAATGCTCCTGTTTTTCCTCAACCTGACTTTGAGAAAATGTGGAAAATATGAATTATTTATTGTTTCATGAGTTGGAAATTCTATGACGATGCTGAAACTTTCCTTGTTGCTTGAATCATTTGAGGCTATTGATTCCATAATTGGCTGATCTTGCTACCATTTCCTTAATGCATTTTCTTATATGCTAATCATTTCAAATCTTGATATTGACCTTGACATGGGTAGAGCTCAAATCCCAGTTCTCCCAGTTATTTACTATTTGTGACTTTTCTAGTCATGAAGCTTGGAAAAAGCATCCGATAGAGTACTTGGGGAGGTTATGGGGTAGGTGATGAGGAGGAAAGGGGTCTAGAATGATATACTGGCATCATAATGTGATGTACGAGGGCTCTGTTAAAACGCCCAAGCTAGAACAGCCTATGGTGTGTCTAATGAGTTCCCCACAGCATTTAGGTGTTGGCTGTTGGCATTAAGTCCTTGCCTTTTTGCCCTTGTTATCAACGAATTAGCCACTGGTTCCTTGGTGAATGTTGTTTGTGGATGATGTGGTGTTGGATGACGATGCTAGAGGACACTACTGCCAAAATAGAGGATGAGGAAGGCTCTAGATTCTCGAGACTTAAAAATTAGTAGAATTAAGTGGGAGTATTTGGAATGTAACTTTAGTATACTGTTTATCTAGGAAGGAGATTCCTCTAAGTGCTGAATTTCTTTACTGCCTTTATTATTCAAAAGGATGGGGAGATTGATGAGAATGTTTCTAATAAAATTAGAGCTCGGTGGATGAAGTGGAGTTGCCCCTCTAGAGTGTTATATTATTGCTGCATGTCTATGAAATGATGCAGCACAACTTGAAAGGATTGAACAAGGATAGATCAAAATCTATAAAATATGCAACAAATTCTTATCTTCTCTTGAAACAGATTAAGATAAAAAGGAAAAAAAAAGGGACAGAATTTTGAATATCAATAATCATAACTAAGGAGTCTCACCTCCAGATAAAATTCTCATCTCAAGAAAAGAAAAGAAACTATTTCTTTCAATCCTTATAATTATGTCCATTCCCTCCCATTGTATGGCTATGTATATTTATACCTTAATATAAATCCTAGTTTGTGTTTTTACACACCCACACCCACTCACACCCACACACACCACAATGGGTACTTGAACCCATGACCTTTGTGTTGAAACTCTTGTGAGTCTACCACCAAGGCATGAGTAGAGACCCTAATTCCTTGTTCTTTTGTTTCATCAATTAACGAGGCTTAATTCATATTGGCTCTCACTTTAAACTGCATAGTTTACCTTATCTTGATAATGTTATACAAGAAGAAAGAAACTAAAAATAAGGAAACCAAATTAAAGATTCCAACTTGTATTAGTATCTATAACAATTGCATGAATGTAGAGGCCTGTGTGGTCATACAAAACACCCTTTTCACTTATATGGTTAGTATATAAAGTCAAGCAGCGTAATGGTTGTACTTGTGGGTCCCATTGTCCAAGCAGCCTTCAGTTAGTGCCATCGTATTATTTTTGGTCCCACAATCCTATTGGACCATTGATCTGGCCCTAAATAAACATCAGGACCTTTGATCTGATCCAAATGGTCAATCAGGTCGGTATAAATCCTTGATGTACTCCAGCTCCTCAATCTAAATGGTTGGATGGCCAAATATTCAATTTGGATGGTTTGATAGGCCTAATATGTATTTGGATCCTTGGATAGCTCTATCGTGAGCGTATTTTGCAATATGAATCCATAAATGGGCCTGATCACACAATCTGCCATATTTAGGCCTCAACCAAATGATTGGGTGGCCTCAATGCAATATGAAACTCAAGGGAAAGTTTTATAGAACAATCATTCGACCGGGCAGCTGAATTGGGTAGGGCTGTTAGAAAACAAGATGAGTAGAGATTGATTGTTGTGAAGATATGGATGATTGTTGCAAAGATAAGGATGTTGAGATGGATGCGTGGAAAGATTATGAAGGATGGAATTAAGAACGAGGTCATTCAAAACAGCCTAGGAGTAGTCTCAAGAAGAATAGATCGAGATGGTTAGGTCATGTTCAACAAAGAGTAGAGACTGCTTCGGTAAGGAGGAAGTATTAGTTAGGGTTGAAGGGGTTGAAGGATTTGGATTGAGGTGGTGAGAAGGGATAACAAGGCCTGTTCACTTGTCGAGTAAAAGGGCTTAGATAGTAGGATCGGTGTTCTATGTATTGCCAATACAACCGATGATATCAACTAATATTATCGTTATCTCACCATACCAATACTAAACATAATATCGTGGATAATATTACATAATATTGTGGATAATATCGATAATATCCATTAGTACATGTTGATATCTTGTGATATTGGCTAGTCCCCTTTAGTATAAATACACATGCGATATTACCACTTGTATCAATGATAACAACACAATTCCTTTTTTTTTTTTTTTGAAAGGTACAGAAACTTCTATTAAAGTAATGCCTGAAAAAAGGCGAAAAGACAACTAAAGCCTGGCATCACAAACCAATCACTGTGGTTGGAGGTATTAATATAATTTACCCAAACAAAAACATTTAACTTGATCCTCTCAAATACATCCGCAACTGACCCGCTTTTATCTCGGAAGGTTTGATTGTTCCTTTCCTCCACAAAGCCCATATTACCCCCAACAAAGCTAACCTCCTCAAAGTCCCTCCTTTGCTCTTGGCTCCTCCCTCATGGCACACAAGGAAGAGATCGTCAATAGACCCTGGCATCAGCTAGGAAATATTAAGCGGAAAGTAATCTCTCTAACACCTTTGGAGCAAATGCACAGTGGATGAACGAGTGATTCATCGGCTCCGCGCCCCTCATACGCATGACGCAACAATTGGGGATTGCCATTGATCTCTCTCTTTCTCTCTCTTTGTTTTTTCTTTGTTTTGTTTTTGTTTTTTTGTTTTGTTTTGTTTTGTTTTTTGGTTTTTTTTTTTTTTTGCTTTGTTTTTTGCAGATTGTTTATTGTGAGCATCCTATTCCTTTCCACTAACCAAGCAACAACCGCCACATTGGGAGGGGCCCCATAGGTAAATGTGGGAGTTATGAGACCATAACTCACACTTGAAGAGGTATTGGTCATCATCCTATAGAAGGAGTGAACTGAGAGTTGACTGGATTTGACCTTGGTCCACAACATCAAATCCCTCTCGCCCAATGATGGCTCTATTTGATGGAGCCTCTCCTAGGGCCAAATGAACACCACGTCTGTCAAATTCCTCTTACAAGGAGGAGACTAGACAACTGTGTCGTTGGAATGGAGAAGCACCAAGCAATGGAAACATTCTAGTCTAGAGCAAGGTTACTAACCCTTGGAAACACCTATTAGAGAGATCTCTCTCTGACCATACGTTTTGCCACCTCCCTCAACCTCCCTTCTTCTATCTCGAACCTCCACAACCATTTTCCTAGTTATGCAATGTTCATTTGCTCCAATTTCCTTATCCCTACTCGTCCTTCCTGGTATGGCTTGCATACCTCATCCCACCTTAGAAGATGAAAATTTTCTGCTTCACTTCAGCTCCTTGCCACATGAAATCTCATCTCAAACTATCCAACCTGTTCAACATCGCCAACGGGCACCTAAAGAGGGACGTAAAATAGATTGGCAAATTCGTAATAGCCGCTTTGATCAATTTAAGCCTACTCCTCAGAGAAAGGTGTAGACTCTTCCGCCTGGATAATTTCCTCCCCGCCCTTTTGATTACCTTGTCTCAAAAGTGTTTTGCAAGCTTGCCAGTGCACACGAGGAGCCCAAGATATGACAATGGAAGAGACCCAACTCACCACTTGAACACTTCCACTAGCCTATCCACCTCCTCTTTGAAAGTGTGAATGCCCTATAACTCATTTTTTAGAATATTAACCTTTAATTTGGACACTACCTTGAAGCACCTCACTATTTTCCGTAGGTTATCCACTATCACAGTATCTACATCACAAAAGAGGATCGTGTCATTGGTGAACTGAAGATGCAAGATCTAGAAGTCAACGTTCTCCATATTGAAGCAACTAATCAGCCCAACAGATTGACCTTTATCCAACATCTTTCTCAATGCTTTAACCACCACCACAAATAGAAAAGGGGATCGTGGGTCCCCCCTACTTAAGACCTCTCGACGCCTAAGAGAAGCCTTTAGGAGAGCCGTTCACAAGCATAGAAACTTGGTCGAGTGCAGATATTCTTTGATCCATCTCTTCCATTTTTGTCCACACCCTAGCCTCCTTAGTATATGGTCCTAGAAGTCCCAATTCATGTGATTGTACGCTTTCTCAATATCCAGCTTACAAAAATACCCTTTTTCCTTTTCCTGTACTGCGAGTTCACACACTTTGGGCAATCCGAGACCTTCCTCCTGGCCACAAACGTGCCTAGGGGTTCCGAGATGACATTTCCTAACACCACTTGAGATCTTATGGCCAGAATTTGGTTTGAATCTTATAGGCCCCCCCTATTAGGTTGATAGGCTTGAAATCTTGCAAACACTCAACACTTTCGACTTTTGGGATGATAGCAATGAACGATGCACCCGGCTTCGATGATATCCGACCTCTCACCTAGAACTCATTTAGGAAATGAAGCCAGTCGCTCTTCACAATGTCCAAAAAGACTTGGAAAAACGCCAACTGGAAACCATCCCGATCTAGAGCCTTGTCCCTGCCCAACGAATCCACTACAACTTTAATCTCCTCGACTGGGAAAGGCCTTCCTAGACTTTTAGCTTTCTCCAATGATAGCTAACTGAAATGAAGATTATCCAGCTAAGGCCGCACCCAACCCTCATCAGAAAGCAACTCCCTATAATGTCTGCTCTCTTTGTTAGAAGGATAAGGAGTCAGTTGACCACCTTTTTATGCATCGTCTGTTTGTGAGGGGGATGTGGGACGAATTCTTGTTGCTGTTTGGGATCTTGTGGGTGATGTCAAAGTCCATCTGCCATCTTTTGTGGGCATGGCATGGTGGTGGGTTCGATAAAGTTGGTAGGCATGTTTGGAGGTTGGCTCTGCTTGTGGGGCTATGAGCGATTTGGGGGGTGAACTGGTGCTTCAACAATTCGTCGGGATGCTTATAGAGTCTTTATAAGGCAATAAAATAAAATAAATAATAATAATAATAATAATAATAATCAATAATCGAGTGGGTAGCGACTTGTTTTGCATTGAAAGGGTGTTCCTTATGTATTCCTGTTTGGGATGCATTGTAAATTTTTTATAAATTGATGATTGGTGGCCTGGGGTCTTGTATTTTGCTGTATATTGCTACTGTTTTTGCTAGCCCTTTGGCCTTGTTCAATACATAAATTCTGTTATCTTTAAAAAAATTGCAAAATGGTGTCACAAACTTGACTTTTTTTTTTTTTTTTCTCCTTATCCTTCTGTCTTCCACTAACTTGCTGTGAATCATGTTATTCCTAGCCAGAGCACTTGCAATTCCATGTAATTTTTTTTTATTTGTCTTCTTTTTTCAGCCACATCACATGAGATTGCGACCTCCACTTCATCTTCTCTTAAGGCGGTTCATATATTTGAGGGAATGGTTGGCTTGCATAACCTTCTCTTCGTCCGAAACCTCTCTCCTTCAAGAGCTTGCTCCATCCCCTTCAAGAGCTTGCTTCATCCATTGCACCAATTTTATTAAGAACACGCCAAAAGTGTGAAAGAGCTACAAGGAGCAACCCAATGGAAGCTAAGAGAACCGATCTACATCAAAATCTAGATTAGAAGCCCAATCTTTTACAGCCGCCTTAGCCCTCTCAATCAACCTAGACATTGACCCACACTTGTAGCTGAAATTCCAGTTGTTACACTCACCCCAAATGGCCCAAAGACTTACTAACAACGGTAGCCTCCACATCGCCCTCCCTTGCCGCAACCGCCTCCATGCCAAGCTTGCAACAACCCTTCAATCAACCTAGGTATCACCCAAGGAATCTCGAATAGCCCCACAATGTTCTCCTGTACCACCCTCACTATTGGACAATGAATAAGCAAGTGGTTTACCGTTTCCACATCACTTGGGCACGTGGAGCACATGTCGGAGATAAGCATCAACTCCTTTTGAAGATTGTCAATGGTGAGAACCCTATTCTTTCCCACTAACCAAGAAAAGGCTGCTATTTTGGGAGTACCATAATCTCAAACACAAGCTAGTGGGGTCGAATCAGAACGAGTGCCTTCTCAAGTAATCAGCTTGTAGAAAGATTGAACCGAAAACTTTCCAGGTTTCTCCACTTTCCATAGCATAGCATCTTTCACCCCCGAAGCAAGGCTAAACCCTTGAAGTAAGGCCGGGGTTCTTATAAACTCTTCAGCCTTTTCATCCGTTAGATTTCTTCTATAAAGTGGGTACCAAACCCACTCCCTACCTGACTTAGAGAGAAGCACGTGGAGATGGTGATGCTACAAATCAGAGTACTTGACACCAGCCTAGAGAATTTGGTCTGCAGCCTTATGTCTTCTAGCCAAATATCATCCCAGAAACACACCCTTTCTCCATCCCCAACTGCAAATTCGACCCCTTCTTTGAGGTGGACCGAAATGCTTTCAACTGCCTTCCACAAGCTGGAAGCCTAGTATAAGGAAGACGGCTTGACCGCCTAACCCTCCCATCGTCGCTTCATATTTGGCTATGCTAACTTCTCTCCATAGACAGACTTCCTCCATCCCGATCCTGAAATAATATGAAGCCAGCAAAACCCTAGCAATACAATTCCTACAAAAATAAGAAAAAATGAAAAAAACTAGGGTTGTTTTAACAGCGCCACTTAAGTTGTTTGACATTAAAACATGATTTTGGTGGAGAATCATGATTCAGGAGTAGAATCGAACCAGAAAAAAGTGAGAAAAAATTATTTAATTTAATTTTTTTTTTGTTCTTCTACATATTAGCTTGGATTCTAGTAGAAATACATGTCTATGCATGGTTTTTCATGCATTGGCATGGATTTAAGGGGGGAAAATATTTGGAGGTGAAAAATGAAGGAAATGGAGAAACCTGAATTTTCTCCATTTTACATTTTAAAATTGTAATGCAAGTGTGGAAAAGTTATATGTTGATGAGTGTTGGTTGATCTACAGATTTAATTGCATCACTCATGGCCGACAATGCATGGTCTTGTGCCTAAACAATGGAAACAGTTTTTTTCCTTTAATGATTTTTGGAGTCCTATGTGTGCAATCATGTGTCTTTTAACATCTCTTGAAGTTTTAGTGAAATATGTCACCATTTTGCTAATGTTTCCGCAATGTTTCCCTCAGACAACAATGCATAACCCTGTATTTGTGATATTATTGATGATATTGATACGGGCCGTTTCCTTGGGGGTGCGATACATATACTGATTAGGAGATATAAAACTCTGAGTAGGATTGACTGGCGAAATAAAATTTGTAAATCCAACTCCAAATGGTTGGTGAAAGCCTTTGATGATGATGATGATGATGATGTTGGTGATGAATTGATACTTGATAAGTATAATATAAAATTATATGTCAATTTATTTAGGTCTAAGCTTAACTGCATAGATAATACATCTAACGTAATGTAGGGGCATACTATCAGTGAAGAATAAGAAAGAAAGAAAAGAAATTCACAATAGAAACCCAATTATTGAGATCATTTAAACCTGTGCAAATCATGCTAAACAATCATAAGTTAATGGCTTATTTTTGTGAAATACTTGAAAATTTAGCAAGAGGAAAAAAAAAAGAACTGTCCTACATCTCACGAAGATTTTTTTTACCCAAACTGATTCATTCTAATTTGATTTGTCACAATATGCTTTGATGTATTTTTTTTTCTTTTTCTTTCTTTTTTATGCTCAAATCCGGTAGGGTACGACCAAAAACCCCAAATCCCCCTTCCCAAGAGAGAAGAATGAACAAAAAGAAGTGCAAAGATAAAAAGAAGCCATTGTGTTTATGTGATTGTATCAACTTTATCACTTGTCACATTGGTGCTTGCATCTTCTGTTTGTGAATTCGGGCCGCTTGATTCACCTTCAAATATACATAAGGGACCCCCTAACACGAATACATATCGTCTGCTATGTATCATATTGGCCAATGTTTTGGCCTCCATTCATTTCAGAAAGTGTTTATTTTTTATTTTTTAATAATTTGAAGAGCTGTTTAATTCTATTTCCAGTTCTCCTTGTCCATAAGAAATTGTCTGCATTGCTACTTCCAAAGGCTTCTTGGCGTGCTTATCCATTTGTTGTTCTAGGTATTTCGAGTCATCGTAATTTCTTAACATATGTCCTATAAGATCTCTCAACTGACAGAATTGGGCTTGACATGCCAGAAAGGCTTTGATCACAAGTGAGCTCTTTCAGCCACATCTTTTGGTGGACATGGAAATCAGAATGGGTTATGTCACCATTAGCCTGTTGAACATTAAAAAGAGCATGGCTTGTCTTTCAGAAGAAAATTCTAAACCCCAAGTTGGTCACTCGGAAAGATTCCATGCCCATGGGTTGCCATTTTCTGAAATTGCTTTATGCATCAGTATCATCTTTAGTTAAGTTCAATATGTTTTGGTTTTGAAGGAATACCCACTGACAATGCAGAGTATCCACTTGGTCAAATTTACATTATTGTATTCATTTTTTCCTTATGAAACTGTTGTTTGAAGTAACTGATGCTGATGAAAGATAAAAATTGGTTTGAAATCTTAATAATAGGCAGCTTGTTAATTGGTAGAACTCCGGATGAGATAACCATTTTGGAAGAGAGGGTCAAGCTGCTATCTGAAGCTGGATTGAGAGCAGAGTTCATATCAGGAACTGAATTGCTTTTAAAGGAACCTGCACTTGAGGTTGGGAAGGACACTGGAGCTTCCTTTCTACCAGATGACTGTCAATTGGATGCTCACCGGGCTGTTTCGTTCATTGAGAAGGTGTGGTTAGTGTTTCCTGTTTGTAGTGGAAAGATTGGGCTTGTTGATTATTGGTAATTATTTTCTAAAGGTTTAATCTAATCAATGCAAATTTGTTTAACGTATAGGGTAACAGATTTTTTGCCTCACATGGAAGATATGGAGAGTTCTATAATGAACCAATCATCTCGTTAATAAGGTGTGGTACTATGATCTGCAGTTCATATCACACCTTCCCTAGTGAAACCCCAGGATGATCATATTCTCCAAACTCTGTATTTTTCATTTTTTTTTTTCTTCAGAACTGAGTGTTTTTCATTCTGATAATATCCAGATCTGGTCAAAATGGAGAGGTTGAAGCTGTTCAAACTGCCAAGCATGTTTTATACGGTAAAAAGGCTGTTGTAATTGCTGTAGGTGCTTGGAGTGGGTCTTTGATGCAATACCTGGTCAAGGAATCTGATATTGTATTGGATGTCCCTGTGAAGCCTCGAAAGGTTTGCTTCTAGAACTTGAACTGGTTCAGACTCACATGGATTGGTATACATGCCATATACAGTTTATCAGTAATATCCGTAGCAGCATGTATTGCCCTTTTTTTTTATGTTCCTTCTTTTTTTTTTTTAGTGAATAGATTTTTATTGAGAGAAAGGAGAACAATGAAGAAAAGCCAGGTGCCAGAAACAGAAAATACATCCACCAAGTCCAAGAACACCCCCATAGAAGTGTTTCAAAAAAATCACACTACTAGTAATTCCGCAGTTTCATTGGCCTCTCTATAGAGATGTTAGAATGAAAAATTTAAAGTAGAGGACAGTCCCCAGCCTTTGATGAAGATTTCTCAATGTTCCCTGGAAACACCAATTGGGTTTGGATTAAAATTGAGGTCGGAAGTCCCTGTTACCGATATTGAATACCTTGCTAGGAAAGTGGATAATCCATATTCTATATAATGAGAAGGTCCGATCGTTGATGTGGCATGTGCATCATTTGGACCTCACCTTTTTGTTGCACACCCATCCTAGATTGTTTTGGTTAGATGATTCTAAATATATGATCATTGGCTAGGAAAATAGTACTACATATTGATTGTATTAAAGAAGGTCCATTCATTAATTTGGACCACCCGTCATGTGAGACCCACCTTCGACTGTTTGTTCCTCTTAAAAGTTACTTTGATTGGATGATCCTAGCCATTGATCAATGAGTAGGATAAAGGATGGCCCATGCATAGGTCCTATCATCATTTTGGATCATCTATTATGTGGGCCCCACCTTTGATTTGTTAAAATTGTGACACCAAAATCACCATGGGTTTATTCACTTTTATGAGCCCATATGAATATGTGATCCATGTTTCACATGCTAATAGGGCCCAAGTGTTAGTGGACCCTTTGAGGGGTATTTTTGACATTTCCCTCTTGAAAGGGTGGCTTTTAGGATTAGTTATGTTAAAGTTAAGAGAGTTACGATTTTGGGTGTTTTGAGAGCCTCCAAGGGGAGAGATCTAGGGTTTTTTGCTGTAAGTTCTCTCCATCCATGTAATCTTCTCTGAATATTAGATTGATTGTCACTTTGGGCTATAGTTTTTTCCTGCGAGGGTTTTCCACGTAAAAAATTGTGCGTTCTCTGTGTGGTTGCTTGGATTTTTTCGTTTTCTGTTGCTTGTTTCAATTCTAGATTAAGGTGCTTCCATAGGGTTGGTTCCTCAACAAGTGGTATCAGAGTGAGGTTGGTTTGTTAGTTTGAATTAGAGATATGGCGTCAAGGGGATCGAATGTGAAGTTCGAGATAGAGAAATTTATAGGTAAAAACAACTTTGAACTATGGAGATTGAAAATGAAAGCCCTCCTAGTTTAGCAAGGGCTGCAGTATGCACTCATTGGGAAAGCGCATTGTCTGGAATGTGAGAGGTAAGAAGATTTGGATGAACTGGATTAAAGGGCAATTAGTACAATTCAATTGTGCTTGGCTGATGAAGTCCTTTGCAATGTCATCGATGAGACAACTAGTGTTTTAAATATCGACGATATCAGCCGATATATCCCACGATATATCTTGTATCCCACTTGTGCGATACAAAACACACAGGTAGTGCCGATATATCCCACATATTCGATCTAGTAAGCATTTTCGATTTTCGATCCATGTTTTTGTTGTAAATCATGTTAAACCAGTGTCAAATGGTTACAGATTTATGAATCTTCATGTTTTCCATGAAAAATCATGGATTTGGAACTTCAATTTCGAGATTTGGGGGAGATGGGTCAATTTGCGAAAAATTGAGAAAAATCGAAATGTCTCAATTTCTCACAAATTTGTTGCAATCTTTATATCCAAACACAAAATTAAACATGTATGTAACCTGATCTAGTGATTCTTCTTTTGCTTTTGAATGTATTGCTTGTGTTTCCAAACATGTCTTCTTACGTTTATAAATTATAAGAATATACTTTTAATATACTTGCATCAGTTCAATTGGAAAGCGCATATATTAGGACCATAAAGGAAACCCCTATTATGTGCACTTTTTATTTTTGTAATATTTTGATTTCTAAGTGTGTATTGATGTCTTTTTCAACAATCTTTGAAGTTTCATTGAAAAAATTGACCAAATTCCCAATGTTCCCATGTTTCACAACAACAACGATACATTACGCGATATAACCGATATATCCCATGCAATAACCGATATGTATCCGTATCCCAAGGGAGCGATACATTACGCGATAACGATATTAAAAACATTGGAGACAACTATTGTAGATTTATGGGCGAACTTGAAGAGTATTTACATGACGAAATCTCTTACCAATCGTCTATTTCTGAAGAGAGTTTTATAATTTGAAAAATGGGGAAAGGGTCGGATCTATTTGAACATATTAACACATTCAACAAATTGGTTTACAAGTTGATGAGTGTTGAGGTGAAGATCGAGGATGAAGACAAAACCCTGATTTTGTTAACATATCTTCCCAAGTTGTTTGAGTATCTGGTTGATACTCTTTGCTATGGTAGGGATACTTTGGACATCGAGACCGTTATCACAACCCTTCAGCCGAAGCAGTTGCGACGGCAGAACGGCGGTGAAAGTACCTCTACGGATGCGTTGTTTGCTCGGGAAGCCTATCTGAGCGAGAGAAGGGAAAACCACTATCTACATCAAACTCAAAAGGCAAAAGAAAGTTGAAGTGTTGGAATTGTTAAAGGTTGGGACACTTAAAAAATGACTTAGTTTTCCAAAGCGCGGAAGGATGAGAAGTCAGATGATTCGCCAAAGGAAGCTAATTCTGTTAAATCTAGTGGAGGCTCAGATGATTGTGATGTATTGTTGGTGACCAAGATCGGAAATTTCTATCAGGAATGGATCTTGGATACGGGTGCATTGTACCATGTGTCCTCATCGAATTTAGTTTACCACATATAGTGAGTATGATGGTGGGTTGGTTCTTATAGGCAATGATCATGCCTGCAAGATGATTGGAATTGGTTCGGTTCACATCGGGATGTTTGATGGGGTAGAACGTACTCTGACAGATTTGAGGCATGTTCCAAACTTGAAGAACAATTTAATCTTGGGAGCTCTAGATGCAATTGGTTGCAAGTTCGCTGGTTATGATGGTGTCCTGAAGGTTTCAAAGGGGGCTCTTATAGTAATGAAAGCACAACGAAGCGGTAATCTTTACCGGTTAATCGGAAATACTATATCTAGTGGAGCTGCAGTGTTTGTAGTGGATTCTACATTGGCATGTTTGTGGCATGCGCGACTAGGACACATGAGTGAACGGGGTATGAAGGTACTTCTCAATCATAAGTTAATTCCTAGTTTTAAAAGCTTTGATTTGGATGTATGTGAGCATTGCATATATAGGAAACAGTCGAGGCTGCGTGCGTTTTAAAGCCGAAAAACATTTCAGTAAAGGGTAGCTTGATTACGTGCATTCTGATGTGTGGGGGCCATCCTTTGTTGTTTCCGAAGGAGGATTGTCTTACTTTGTCACATTTATAGACGACTTCTTTATGAAGGTTTGGGTTTATATTTTGAAACATAAATCCAATGTGTTTGCCACTTTCAGTATATGAAAAACGATGTTTGAAAAATAGACGGTGGAAAATGAAAGTTCTGAGGACAGATAACGGCGTGGAATTTATTTCAAGAGAATTTGATCAGTATTGCAAGAATGAGGGAATAGTTAGCCACAACATAGTGAGGCATATGCCAGAGCAGAATGGTGTGGCAGAACATATGAACCAGACTCTTTTGGAAATGGCTTAGAGTATGTTGAGCAATTCCGGGTCGAGCAAAGAGCTTTGGGTCGAAGCTGTTTCTACAGCTTGTTGTTTGGTTAAGAAGTTTTCCTCTACAATTATTGATTGTAAAATTCCTGAGGAAATATAGAGTGGTTAGGTAGTTGATTACTCGGGTTTGAGAATTTTTTGTTGTGATGCTTATTCTCATGTACCGTCGATAGAGATAAATAAGTTAGACCAAAGAGCAAAAAAGTGCACCTTTGTTGGCTATGGTGATGCGGTGAAAGTTACATGTTGTTAGACCGTGCTTCACGAAAGATTATTATTGGCTAGGATGTCAAATTTGATGAGAGTTCCTTGTTTCAAAAAGATGAGCAAAAGGAAGCAGAAAAATCAGATGTTAATGTGGAATTAGATAAGGGTGAGATACTTGAAGAACTTGAGGCGCAGGTCGAGGTATAGGAAGAGGTGGAGCCGTTACCTATTAGGAGAAATCCACTGATGGATTGTAAGTTACTGTTGAGATATAGGGATGACTCTAATGTTGCATCTGCTCTCATTATGGATGAGGGGGATCCATCTACTTTCAAAGAAGCTTTAGAAGATAAAGATGCAAAAAAGTGGATGACAACTATGCATGAAGAGATGAATTTTCTGTATAAAAATCAACCGTAAGAGCTAGTTGAGCTACCCGTTGGGAGAAAGGAGATCGGGTGCAAGTGGATATTTTGAAATAAACTGGTTAGGTAGAAGGCCAGATTGGTAGCAAATGGATATGCTCAAGAATGGGTCGACTTCAGTGAGATTTTCGCATCAGCGGTAAAGCAGGTATTTATCAGATTTATGTTGGCTCTGGTTACTCAATACAATATGGAATTGGAATAGTTGGATGTTAAAACTACGTTTCTACATTGGCAATTAGAAGAACTGATTTATATGAAGCAACCAAAAGGGTTCGAGGTGTAGGGAAAGAAGGATCTTGTTTGTAGGTTAAAGAAGTTGTTGTACGGCTTGAAACAATCGCCTAGGTAAAGGTATAAGAAGTTTGACTCTTTCATGTTGAGTCAGAGCTTCACTATAAGTGAATTTTGATCATTTTGTTTATTTTAGAGCACCGAGTGGCAGAGAATTCATCATTCTAGTGTTATATGTTAATAATATGCTTATTGCCATCCATAACATGTCTGAAATCAACATGTTCAAGGCTTAGTTATCTAGGACGTTTGAAATGAAAGATCCGAGGGCTGGAAAGAGGATTTTTGGCATTGGTATACACAGGGACAGGGAGAGGAGTGAGCTATGGTTGTCTCAGGAGGAGTATCTTGGGAAGGTTCTAGTAAAGTTCGGACTAGAAAAGGCAAAACTGGTTAGCACTCCCCATGTTGTTCACTTTAACTTTCTTTATAATCGTCTTTTGTCAGATGAAGAAAAGCGATACATGTCTCGTGTTCCCTATTCAAGCGTAGTTGACAGTCTTATGTATGTTGTGGTCTGTACAAGATCAGATATTTTACACGCAATTGGTGTTATGAGCAGATACATGTCAAAGCCCAACAAGCAACATTGGGAAGTGGTGGAATGGTTACTTAAGTATATACGAGGTACGGCAGACCACGTCTTGTGTTTCGATGATTTAGAAGAGAGACTCGTAGGCTATGCTAATTTGGATTATTCAAGGAATGTGGACAATAGAAGGTCCACTTTCGGGTACTCGTTTATGCTAGTGGGTGGAGCTATCAGTTAGATGTCTAAGCTTCAATCTGTAGTTGCACTTTCCACTATCGAAGCTGAATTCATGGCATTGACGAAGGCATTAAAGGAAGTTATTTGGTTGAAAGGGATGATGAATGAGTTGGGGCTTTAGCAGGAAGCTGTGCCTGTGCATTGTGACGACAAGAGTGTAATTAATTTGGTGAAGAACTCGGTATATCACTCCTGAACTAAGCACATTTTTGTTTGTCATCACTTTATCCGACAAATGCTAGAAAAAGGAGATGTTCCTCTTGACAATATTCACACTAGTGACAATCCGACGGACATGCTTATGAAGGTCATTCATGCAGAGAAGTTCAAGTTTTGTTCGACTTCTCTGGGTTGGCAAGAAAGGAATAAAAATGGAGTATGCATGAATTGATGATGGTGATGCTTAGAAGAAGATTGGCAAAGCAAGGAAGTGATTTTGCTATCGAGGTGGAAACAGTTAAAATTGTGATACCAAAATCACTTTGGGTTTATTCACTTTTATGTGCCCATATAACCCATGTTTCACATGCTAACAAGGTCCAAGTGTTAGTAAACCCTTAGAGGGGTATTTTTGACATTTTCCTTTTGAAAGTGTGACTTTTAGGGTTAGTTATGTTAAGGTTAAGAGAGTTATGATTTTGAGAGCCTCCAAGGGGAGAGAGCTAGATTTTTTGTTGTTGTAAGTTATCTCCATCCTTGTAATCTTCTCTGAATAGTATATTGATGTCACTTTGTGCCATGGTTTTTCCCCCAAGGGTTTTCCATGTAAAAAACCGTGTATTCTCTCTGTGGTTGCTTGGATCTTGTTGTTTTCTCTTGTTTGTTTCAATCCACATTAAGGTGCTTCCGCAAGGCCGGTTCCACAACATGATTGACTGTCCCTCCCAAAAGATTGATTTGATTGGATGACCCTATCTAATTAACATTATTAAAATGGATGATTCATTTAATTATAATAAAGGTTCGATAATTGATCTTGATCATCCATTGTGTGGGGCCCATCTTTGATTTCTCATCCCTCTTAAAAGTCACTTAGATTGGATCATCCTGGCATTTGATCAATGGATAGGAAAATGGATGGTCCATATTGATCGTAAGAGGTCTTTTAATTGATTTGGATTGTCCGTTATATGAGGCCCATCTTTGTTTGCTTGTTCCTCTTAAAAGTTACTTTGATTGGATGATCTTAACCATTCAATCAATGGCCAGGACAAAGGAAGGTTCATCTTGATTATAAAATAGGTGGTCCAATCTTTGATTTGGATCATCCATCACATGGGGCTCACCTTCAATTGATTGGATCATCCAACAATCACTTTGATCTTGATTATAATATAGAAGGTCCAATCATTGATTTGGATCATCCAACAATCACTTTGATCTTGATCATCCAACAATCATTGATTTGGATCATCCATCATGTGAGGCTCACCTTCAATTGATTGGATTATCCAATAATCACTTTGATTGGATGATTCTATCTAATCAATGGCTAGTTAAATGGGTGGTTCATGTTGATTATGTTAGAGCCCCAACCATTGATATAGACCATCCGTCATGAGGGGTCCACCTTTGGTTGCCTGTACCTCTTAGAAGTCACTTTGATCAAATGATTCTAGCCATTTGATCAATGGCTCGGAAAAAGGGACAATCCATTTTGATTACAATAGAGAAGGTCCGATCATTGATTTGGATAGTCCATCATATGGGCCCAACTTAGACTACCCTTCCTCCCAAAATATCACTTGTCAGATGGTGCGTCTGTGTGTGTGGGTTGGGGTTTTGGAAGTTTTTGCAGTCATAATGGATAATTTACCCTTTTATGAAATTCCCTTCTTGATTTTTGGAGGGAATTTGTAATTTTGCAAAATCTTTTCGTAAGGACCAAACACCCCATGTTTAAAATAAAATTATAGAAAATGCTGATTTAATTACTATTTTCATATTTACCCAAACGCACCCTAAATGGTGGTGGAGAACCAAAGACACATAGGGCAAATTTTATTCATAAGAAGTATGGTTCGTCATAGGGCAATTGATTCCTGGGTGTTCCCACAAGGAATAGGGGATTGGATGTTTGCAAAACAATTAATGCCTTTGGGTGGTTAAATGCTGAAAGAATCAGAATCTTCATCATAGGACAGATAATCTATTTCATAAAGTATCAGCTTCATGGTGGATAGGGGCGACAAAGTTAGATTTTGGGGTGAGGCATGGTTTGAGGGAACTGCTTTGGTGGAATCATTTCATCTTCTTCTTCTTCTTTTTTTTTTTTCCTGCTTTTGATACCCAGAGATGCAAGGGTGGTAGATTGCTATGATTGTATTGGGGACTGGTGTGGAATGTAACCCTCTGTTGGTATCTTAATGAGATTATTAATTCCTTCAACAAACTTGTGGGGAAACTCTACGGGGAGATAGCAGGTTAGTCCTTTGATCCCTCTTGGTTGGGGAAGATTCACACTCTTTGCTTGCTACAATTTGAACATCTTCCATCCCACTGAGCTATAAGCTACAAGCGTTAGCTTGGATGTCCAAGGCTAGCAAAATCCTCAATATTGTTAGCCTCAAGAAGAGGAATATTGTCATTCTCTGACAAAATCCTTAGCATTGGTGGTCTCAGGAAGATGAATATTGTGATTCTCAACATGCATTTCACGTGTGGGGAGGAGGAATCTGCAAATCACCCTTTAATCATAAAGTCATAAGATTTGTTTGAATCACTTCGATTTATTTGGAATGCCATAGTCCCATAAATTGATCGGTTGGGACACATGCAGTTAGGATTGAGCAACACAGCTACATGGGAACCGAATCATGAAATCTGAAACGTCAAATTCTGGCCGCTTGCTGAAGCCAACCACGACTAGGAAGGCAAGCCTATTCACTCTGTGAACTGATGGATATGATCGAGCAAGTGTGACTGGGTGACACTGCCCCTTGCTTTTTAATTTCTCTCCTTTTCTTCCTCTCTTTTTCCCTCTCCTCTTCTCTCTGATTTCCTTGCTACCTCATGATAGCGAGGGAAGGATAGGGATGTCCCATGGCAGCAAGAGAGTGGTGGACCCCACTAGGGGTGTCATGCACCAATATTCCCCCACTCAACCGCATCATGGGGAATTTACTTTCATGGCTCGGCTTGACAGGATTGATAAAGATCACATCCAATGAGCAACAATCAGGGGGTGGGACCAATCAAGACTCTTGTGTCTCTCTACACAGTTGCGTGTAGACTAAATTACCACTATACCTGTGCATAATCTCCCAAGCTCTCCAACGCCTTTCTAAGACCTACATTGCCACAAGATGTAGATGACCTTTGATCTTGAGTCACTTTGCCTGCAGACACGCTTGTTCTCCTGTCCAGTTCAAAATTACTAATTTTTTACAGGCGATCTTTGATTTTTATTTTTTATTTTTTAATACATCATATATATTTTTCAAGAAATGATTTGCAAACAAACATTTCCCACAAAACTTGATAATGCCACAACGGATGTCTTAACTTGTGTAGTCATGGTCTTAAGAACTTGTTGT
The DNA here is from genome assembly GCF_029962835.1 of Magnolia sinica. Classification (NCBI taxonomy): domain Eukaryota; kingdom Viridiplantae; phylum Streptophyta; class Magnoliopsida; order Magnoliales; family Magnoliaceae; genus Magnolia; species Magnolia sinica. Next base: position 96,673,017 of record NC_080577.1, read on the forward strand.
TGCTGCTAAGGGATTTCCCCTCACAAATATACAATTCAAAACTGACTAAAATACATTCCTATCAATACAATACATCCCTAACTACATCAATCACGAGCTTTGTAATGTACGCTAAAGTAGCTACACTCAATCTCATCCTCTTGTACCCTCTCAATGCAATGAAACTACATCAATCACGAGCTTTGTACTGTACACTAAGGTAACACTCAATCTCATCCTCTTGTACCCTCTCAATGCAATGAAATTTAGGTTAGGAGCCCCATTTCTCAAGACTAGTATTTAGTCATACCCACTGTGTGAATTATCTCCGATATTATCAAAATTAATATATCCTCGATATTATTTGTATCTCTAGCTCAGCGATATTTGGATCTGACTCATTCTTTGTCTCATGCCTTAAAATGATATAGCCAAATGTATAGACGGTGTAGATGCAACACATACATCATGGTGTGCCCCACAGAACTTGGTGCGTCACTTCAGTAGCCAGTTTAACTACGCAACCTGTCATTATCTTCCACGTCCGGACGTGGATTGCGTACTAGCCCTGCCCGTCCCTAGCTCCGAACGGGCAGTTCTGTGGGCGGGCCCACCGTGATGTATCTGTACATCCAAGCCGTCAATCCCTTTTCTCAGATTATTTTAAGGCACGAGCACAAAAATCAGGCAGATCCAACGCTCAAGTGGACCACACCAAATAATAAGCATGGTTGCATTAAAACGCACAAAGCATTAAATGTTGGTTGGTGCTCTGTTGGCCTCACCATAATGTATTTGTTTCATCCATTTCGTTCTTCCATTTTTACGGATCATTTTAGGATTGATACAAAAAATTATAGGGATGTAAATCGTAGGTGGACCACACCACAGGAAAACAATAATGATTGGATATCCACCATTAAAATCCTCCTAAGGCCCACTGTACTGTTTATTTGACATCATCTGTTGATTGGGTCCTAAAGACCCAGATGAAGGGAAGAAATAAATATCAGGTTGATCCAAGGCTTTTATGGCTCCCAAAACGTTTTTAATGGTCAACGCTCATTCAACACTGTTTCCTGTAATGTGGTCCACTTGAGTTGTGGATATGGTTTAATTTTGGGCTCAACACCTAAAATGATCAGTAAAAACGGATGGACGGCGTGGATAAACCACATACAATCACGGTCGGCCCAACAGAGTTTACTCAGTAAGATAAGAGCGTACTATGCTCAGTACGCAATCCCACGCCCGTCATTGACGGGGCACATTGCGTCACCAAGTTATGTGGGTCCCACCGTCATTCATGCACTGTATCAACTCCGTACATTAGCTTTATCATATAATTTTATGGCTTTAAACCAAAATTTAATCATATCCAAATTTTAAGTGGACCACATCACCTGAAATAGTGTGAATTGAAGTCTACCGTTGAAAACTTCTCGGGGCCCACGGAAGTTTTAGATCAAGATGATATTTGTGTTTTCCATTCATCCATGTCTGCGTGATCTTATGAACAGTTTGGATGACAAATAAACATCACTGGGGGCCTTAGAAATGTTTCAACGATGGAAAGCAATACTTCCACTGTTTCCTTTGGTATGGTCTGCTTGAGCTTTTGATATACTTTAGTTTTGGGCTCAACCCCCAAAATGATATGGAAAAACGTATGGACGGTGTGGATAAACCACATGAATTCACAGTGGGCCCAACAGAGTTTACTCAGTACGATGAGAGTGTACCGAGTAACTCAGTACGCGTCACCATTTCATTTTAACCTATCCGCGCGCTCCGTTTTCGCCCATTCGCGCCCCTCTCCTTCACATTCCCTCTCCTTCACGAAAGCATGCGTTCCGGAGCGACGTTCGCGGCGAGGTTTCCTAAATCCGGCCTGATTTCTCGCCGGAATCTCGAAAAAATTCCCACCTCCGATCATCGATCTTCGCTGCAGCCTACAAGTACTCTCCGATTTCTCTTATTTTTTTTTTTTTTTTCTGATTCTTCACATATACACAACTTTTAATGGTCGGTTGTGGCGATATCAACGATATATCGTGCGATATCGACGATATATCGGCCGATATCTGGATTTTGGGTTTTTTGGTATTTTCCGGGGGTTATCGCGAGGGTTTCGTCTCGCGGGGGTGCGATAACGATAATATCGGCCGATACTATCAATATTTCGAACACTGGGTTCAATGAATGGTTAGATGAATAGTTGGGATGGACGAGATGATTAGACTAATTTCTTACCGCAACACATGCTTTTAGGCCCCCATTAAATGGAAACCTATTATGTATGAATTCTTTTTGTAATTTAATTTTTTTTAAAAAAAATTCCTAAATATGCAAATATGTGCATTTTAGCATCTTCTAAAGTTTCACTGAAAATTCCACTGTTTTTCCCCATGTTCCCCCACATTTCTGGTTATCAGTGATAATATTGGTGATATCGATATTGTTGCCATTTCCCCAGCCAGCAAAACTTGTAGCGATACCGACACTTCGAACACTGGTCATAGCCGCCTGCACATTTACATATGTAGGCTTCCTTCATCATAGTAGCTTGGTTTAGTGGATCAGCTCTCCTGGAAGTCAATCAACAAGGTATTCAGGCTGCTAGTTGGAGGAGTAAATCAAGGCAGAGAGGGAGGGAGGGAGGTGCAAGAACCCGGCCCTTCTGTGTCATAATCAGCATTAATAGAAAAACTCTTGTATCTTCAGTATGGTGATGCAACTTCTGTGGTGTTACCAAAGCAATTGAGAAAATCTGATTAGCTAATGTCTCATCACATGCCTTTCAAAAAAGAAAAAAAAATGTCACATCACATGATGTCAATCATACATTTTGGACTTTTTCACTTGTATCTGTTGACCCACTATGACAAGAAAATTTTGGTCCAAAGGCTGTCCGTGCATTCAACCGTTGTACCAATTATCTTCTTTCCAGCAGATGCCCACTGTTCTGAAGTACAGTGTAGAAGCTAATGGTAACTGGTCTTGAAGTTTCCTGCTGTGGCTTGCAATTAACAAAGAAAAGTCAATAGTTTGGTTTCTTTTTGTGTGTGTGTGTGTGCGCGCGCGCGCGTGCGTGTGTGTGAATTGTAGTGAGTTCTTGTTTTCTGATGAAGGCACGCCTTGCCCTTTCTTTCGATCACAGGGCCACCTGCTTGTGTTAGAGAACTTCCACCAAATTCAGGTGAACCATGGTTTGATGGAGGTTGGGTATGTCGATCATCAAAATGTTGTGCCAGTTGCCACTTCCACTTCAGGAGTGATTGACCATGAACAGAAGTTGTTATCTATTTCAATGACAGCCACAACTGACATGATGGGAAACTTTGTTCTTGGTAATAATCTAGCTCCTTCTGTGTATCTTTCAGGATGCAATGCTTCTTAGTTTGATTTTCTTGAATATTAACAAAGCTTATTAGATTCATGATCATACAATTTCATACAAGGTGTAAGACTCGGTTTTGGCTGTCATGGATATGACTTGCAAGTTCAATGGGTGACTCGTGCCAACCTGACATGCTGGTCTTTATTTATTCATATTGGTTGAGCAATATAAATCTGTAAAGGTTTACATGCAAGTCAGTTGTTACTGACTGGATGGAGATCACTCCCTATGACCAGAACGAAAAGTCCCCAACAGGACTTGGTTGGAGTGGAGCCACATGATACGAGTCACAGTAGGGTGAAGATCACTCTTGCTCACTCGGTTCCCTGCACGATATGAGTCTCGGTCAGCTGCTCAGCACAGTCACGGTTGGGTGGTATGAACAAAGAACCTGAGCTCGAGAAGTCTCGAGGGGAGAGCTCCCTTCATAGCTTGACCCGAGAGTTCCTTCGATCCTCGAATCAAGTTAGATTGCAGAAAATTTATTGAATTTATTAGTACATAAGATTGTGGATAATGTTTTTTTTTTTTTTTTGTAAATGAAAAAAATTCTCCCCTTTTGTTTTTTTCTCCCTATTTCAGATTTTCTATCTTTCCAAAAAAAAAAAAGAAAAAAGAACTCGACGTGGCTCAGTCCAGTCATATCCAACTTAATGAGTCATTGCTTTTGGTCATGACTAAGGCCACCACCGAACCCCAACTTAATGAGTCATTGCTTTTGGTCATGACTAAGGCACCACCAAACCAAGTTCTAAGTGCTTGTACTCATCATGACATGTCTTCTGGAGTATAAAAGCTCTGAAGGTTGGTCTCTTTTGCATTCTCTGGAGTTTTGAGGAGTTGAAAAAGCTTGTGTTGTTGTCTAGTTTAGGTTATTCAAAAATTCAAAGCCGACATGGAAATTAGTGTTTCAAATTTTTAGATAAACTGGCCGGATTCAATGAAATATTTGCTGGTATTACAAAAAATGGCTGAGTTGATCATTGACCCAGCCCTTTTGTTGCTGAACCAATGTTTGGATCTCAGTCAAAATGAGTCCACTCGCAGAAATTCTGAGTTGATAAAAAAATTTTGAACATTGATTTGGGGGGTTACAACAAGCTCTGAATTTGGAACCTTAAGTGATAATTTGTTTTGAGTTTAAAGGTTGTAGGTCCTGAAAATTGGTGTATGCTTACTGCCTTCTATACGATACCTGTATCCTTAAGATGGATTTCACAAAATATAACATGTGAAGTCCATCTTGACATGTGATATTTTGTACCTGATTTTATATTCTAAATGCTATGCTTATGAACTATATTACATGCATTCACTTCTTCCGATATAATCTTTTCAGGAAGTAGCCGTGAATTCAGTGGGTTCAATACAGAAGTAGAAGAATCAATCTTAAATCGTATATGGGAGCGTGCAGGGATCTTCTTCCCTGCTCTAAGAGAACTCCAGCTCATGGATTTCACCATGAACAGGAAAACAAGAATAGGACTGCGCCCTTACAGTAAGTGTTGAATTATTGTCTGAAGTGTTGCATAGCATGTGTTTTAGATAGAAAGGGTTTTGTTCATCATGATATTATGTAGTTTGATTATGACTTAAAGAAAATGCCAATATGAAATGATGAGAAGATAACCTTCCACTAATTTCAGTGCCAGATGGGAAGCCAATAATTGGCCCTGTTCCTGGTTTGCCAAACGTGTTTCTTGCAGCTGGACATGAAGGAGAGGGGCTTTGCCTGGTAAACTTCCAAATCGACTGTCATGAAATGTCTGCAATGTTTTTGTTGTTGTTGTTGTTCTGCTTATTGGAGGAGCTCACATATACTAAGCTTGAAAACAAAAACTATACTAAAGCTGAACGGAGGATTTTCTAAAGTTGGTTATTAAGAATGACACGCGTCCGTCAATAGTAAGCCATGTGTGTTTTTTTTTTTTTTTTTTTTGGCTTCAACCAAGATTCCCACCTTTCTCTCCGTCATGGAGTAGATGGTGCAACCTAATTATCGAGTCAATGAGATCTCGACACCCGAATCACAAATAAATGGACAAGAGTACACTTATAAGAATAATGGAGTAGCAAGGGAGAAATAACTTTGTTGATATCAAACTTCTTCTTACAGTACGCTTTTTTTTTATAAAAAAAAAAAAAATCACACTTAGAAAATCCTCCTATAACCACTCCCAACCCCCATCCTAGATGAATCTTTAATAAGAATTCCCCCATCTAAAGGATTGATTTCAAATCACTCATAGTTGATTTCAAATCAATTTAATCTACCTGAGATGGTAAAAGCCTAATGATAGTAAAAGCAAATCTAGGAAATATTCCTAAAAATCTTCAATCATGTCTTTAAATTAGCCCCCATGTCATTAATCACATCTCCCCATATCTTCTAAAAATAGTAATTGTATCTCTTGATATTTAGGCCTCACATCTATAAATAAACAGCCCAAAATCAGCATATGCTAGGCCCTACGGTGGGGCCCACCAAACCATCCCTATAAATGATCTTCGAGTTATTGGGCGGGCCTTATCATGTGTATGTAGTGTTCTAAGAATCAGTTTGGTTTGCTCATTAGATGGAATGCATGAAGAGTGAATCAACTTCATCTTTTGGATCATGGCTTACATGGTGGGGCCCACCTAAATGAATGATTCAGAATCCTCACTAGCAAGCACATGTGTAATACCTCTTTTTCTGGGCACTTGTGCATTGCACAGGTTTCCTAATACTCTAATCTAGGGGCCTATGTTACTGGTTAATTTCCTATGGCTCAGTTGTATAGTTAATATGTAGTCCTAGTATTACTATAATTAGTTGTGACTGTTGGCCTCTGCTCACATACAAGTTCGCAATCCATTTAAAGGAGTGGAAGAATGCCTTCCCCTTGAATGATTCAGATTCTCACTAGCAATCACAAGCTGTTAATGTTTTTCAAAATAAAACTATTTTTTAGGTTGTTTCGTCAAAAGATTGGATTTGTTTTTCAAATACAAAAAAATGTATCTTTTGCTTTTTGAGAATAGGTTAAATACATTGGCTGGTGTTGCTTTTTCACAAAATAACAGCTAAACTCAAGAGACTACGTTGTCAAAGATGTGGAGAGGAAGAAAAGAGAAAAGAGGAGAATATTTTCTTCATATCTCTCTCCCTCTACTAGCTCTGATTTATTGTTAGAACTGATAAGCTTAAAATAAATGCAGCCGAAATCTAAAAGATACTATTATCTCCAAGGATTGGTGCTCCATAGGACAATTAAACATGTATACTCTCACACTCAAATGCACTACAACACACGTACACCGAAGACTGTACTCCAACACTCCCCTCAAGCTAAGACTGCCAGAGCATGAATAAACATACATGCCAGGCTTGCCGATTATTTAGGAGACTGCAGGAGGGGCTGATTGCACATCTGATTACTGGTGGCAGTGATGTGAATCATAGGCACTTCCAGTGGCTAGGATGTGAGTCACGGGCATTTTTGGTGGCTACCAAAGAATTGATCACTCTTCCAGTGGATGTTGCATTATGCGACAACACTTTTGGTGGTTTGAGGACATTCCGACAGCATTTCTTGTTGCTAGATGCCGTTCTAGCAGCACTTCCGGTGGTTGGATGACGATCGACAATGTTTCTGGTGGTTACCGACACACAATGTCACGACCCTAAATCTAGTGTTGGTAATCCATGATTACTATACACCAAATTTTGGTTGACAGCCTCCGTAGAACTCCGATTTTGGGACTTCCAACTATCACATAGTAAGTCCTATAAGCGTGGCTCCACAAGGAGGATTTCTAAAAGTAAAGATATTAAACACTTATCATTTCTCAAAATTTCATCATATTCAACATATATTACTGTGTACAACTGAGCACATCAAGGCAAAACCAAAACATAAACCATGTCATATTTACTATACCTGATGTACATATTCAGGGTCTTACAAAAAAAATATATACACTGATATGTATAAAACAAAAAGGACAACTGGAGTCTGTAGCATTTACTCCTACAGCTCCCTCTCTCACCTGTAAAAAAAAATAGAAAGGAAAGCTTGAGCTACTAAGCCCAGTGAGTGCGTGTGCAGTGAAAATGCATGTTTCATGTCATGCTCATATAATGCATAGGAATGCACAGGCTTTCTGAATTGATAACAATAAACTAAAAATACAATGCATTGTGCCACTTTTTATGTTCCAAATCATTTTTATATACAGAGGTGGGACTTCTACCCACTTGTAACATACGTACTCTTTCAACGTTTCCACAACTTTCCATATTTCCCAATTGGATCACCAAAGTCTATAACAGAGGTGGGACTCGCATATTATTGTTACCCACTTGTATAGACTTTTCCACCGTGGTCAACTACAGAGGTGGGACTACATAGTTCATGGGCCGAACTAGTATAACCCACTTGTGCTGAACCTCACTATTTGCCTAACAGCGAGAAGTCATAAGTCACCTGGCAAAATGATAGCGGACAATTTACGAGTTCGTCATACACAACCTATCTTTGTTTGCCCATAAGCAGGTCAGGTCAAACCTCTCAACCAATCAACACGCGTCGGTGGGAGTCGCTGCCTACTTTGGTATTTCGGCATTCCAGCGCTCTGTTCTTCCACCCGGTGTAGGCATTGGTTGCTCCCAATAGTACCAATCGAGGTTTAGGGACTTTCACCCACGGACCCTCTAATCATGTCCTGTTGAATTTCACATTTTCGGTGTGGTGTCCAACTCAAGTCATAACAAAGTATGTTTCATCGCATTTACAATCACCATATGCATGAGTCCATACACAATCACAATATATATATATTTTTTAAGACAAGCAAAGGATGACCTTACTCATGTGATCTCCTTATGAATTTTAAGTGTCTCATAGGGGTCTCATGTGATGCATCCTGTATCTAGACGGCTAGACGGTTCACCATACCATGCATATGATATGCACATGACTTAGCCAATCTAACTCCAATCCGGGATTCATTTCGCTATAAGACTTCATGCCACAAGCATGCTTTTTCTCAAGAATTAATTACATCAAAAGGAGGAAGGATAATTCTTTTAAACATTTTGTCAAACAGGTAGCGGGTGGACTTTGTAAGGGACAGAGAGAAACCGATGGCAATACGTATGAATTTAAACAAAACTAAATCATCTCTATTATCCAACCTTCCATTAATAATCTCACTAATTAAATCAGAAAATCCAGCAATAACCTAACCCTAAAGCAGAAAATCCAGCAATAACCTAACCCTAAAACAAAAAATCCAACAATCACCTAACCCGAAATGAAAATCCAGCGATAACCTAACCCTAAAACAGAAAATCCAGCAATAACCTAACCTTAAAATAGAAAATCCAGCAATCACCTAACCCTAAATGAAAATCCAGCAATAACCTACCCTAAAACAGAAAATCCAGCAATAACCTAACCCTAAAACAGAAAATCCAGCAATAACCTATCCCGAAATTAGAAAATTCAGCAATAGGGTTTTCAAGGAAACCCCAATGTACACATATGCATGCTCCTAATCTATGCACTCACCTGTAATTATCAGAGGATTGGCTCTCAACCTCAGCTTCTATTTCTTCTTTTTCTTTTTCTTCTTCTTCTTCTCAATTTCACACTCAACAAGAAAGAGAGTGCTAGAAATGGCATTGTTACAAGAGGGTTTTCATATTTATGGACTTGAAAATGGTTTTAAATTAGCTTTTGTCTAAAAAGGAGGGTTATGGGATGTTTTGTGATGATTTTGAGAAGTTTAAGCTTATGGTAGCAATAAAAAAAAATGTTATTTAAGTGATTTGAAAGAAAGCATTCCAAGGATTTTAAAAAAAATTAAGGTCATTTGAGTTATTTTATCAAAATATACATGTGCATATCTATTCATAACTTACAATCTGGGTGTCCTATTAACATGTCGTTTTCGCCATTAACTCCGTAAATTGACTATGGTCACAACGGTTAGGCTCTCGGACCTAACAGATTTTGAAAACTCAATGGTGGGGCTCCGCCAAATAAAATAAGGACATTAGTGTCATTTCTCAGATTGTTTAATTTTAAGTTCGTATCTTAAAATTTGGACATCGGGTTGAAATACAGCTTGCGGCTCGATAACAGAACAACATTATGATCAAGTTAAAACATTCTCGAGGCCAATGGACCTACAGTCAACAGCTATCCAGTGTACAAACCAGATTTCGGGGCCTCGGGTCTTACACACAATGGCCTCTTTTTGTTTCTGAATATATCTAAAGAGACTATTAGATCTTCTAGTGAGGCAGACCCTTTAAAACTTATGACAACATTGTAAGAAAGGAAAAAGGGGGAAGGAAAGCCAATAGAATTGGAACAATGAAAGGTATTGTGGCTTTGATAGCATGTTAAAGTCAAGAGACTACATTGTTATAGACATGGATAGGAAGAAAAGAGGAGAATATTTTCTTCTTATTTCTCTCCCACTACTAGCTCTTATTTATAGACCATTTGCTACAATTGATAAGCTCAAAATAATTGCAAATGAAATCTAAAAGATATACCATTACTTCTAAGGATTGGTGCACCATAGGACAACAGAGTATATGTGTAGTGTACCCTCACACTGAAATACATTGCAATAACAAATGCTTTGGTGGCTTGGAGGAAGGCTTTAAAACTTCCGTTACCTGGTTTCGAGTCTCTGTAAGGAATGCGCAAAGCACCATCTGCACTCGCACCTATGATGGGTGGTGCGGGCAAAGGCCCTTGAGGCACAGTGCATCCTCCTGAGGAGTTTAGTAGCCGTAAACTTTTTCCAAGTTTGTGCTGAAAGTTGGTTGGATGTCCTGGAATGATTATACCTCCAAACCATGCCATTTTGGGTAGATTAGGTGCAATCATAAGGGTTGGGTCATTGGTGCAATTTGAGTTGTTGGATCATGCACGTGGACACAGAAACATCTCTCCGTGTGTTAATTGTTGGAGACAATATAAATTTGAAAAGGAGCGGTGCAAACTTTTGATCAACAAGAATTCCGAAAGAGGCACCAGAAAGGGTGTGTGCTTGTTCAATGACTAAATACCAAGCCATGACCATTCTGAATCCACTTCAACCTAGAGGTTTTAAGCTTATACTTCTTCAAAATCTCTCATTTTGTCAAATTAAGCTTTCATTTATTGTGACTCTGCAATTTTGTAATGCTTTGCAGAACTTGCTGTTCCATATATGTAAGCTTTTGTTGGTGGGTTCCATTATTGATTTTGTAAGTTGAAGGACACCATTCTTGAGTGAGGGGTTGGGCTTCTTGTATCCTGGAGACTAGGTTTGCTGTTAACCACCATTTTATATGGAGTCCCTCTTTCTGTGTGCACCAATGGGCATCGCATGGGTTTCCTAATGCTTTAGTGCTTATGCTACAAGTTCAGGTCCTGCTATTAGTTGTACCCAAAAAAAAGAAAAGAAAAAGAAAACACTAATTACTCTCCTCTTTGGTTTTCAGCTTCTAGCAGCAGTTCTATATTACTAGTTTTAAGCAGATGAACCGAGTCCATCTATGTTGTTATGCTGACATTTTCTCCCATTTTCATAGGCGTTGGGGACTGCAGAAATGGTTGCTGACATGGTCTTAGGTAACATTGGGAAGGTTGATTACACACCCTTTTCCATCCAAGGCAGATGCTAAAGGTAATCACTACAATAGAGGAAAATGACAGGATGCTTAAATGTAAAAAGAACGTGAACCTTGCTTGAGCTTTTTCCAACTTGTTGGGAATACCTTATGATTACAGTTTCTTGTCCATGCATGTGAATGTTTGTTGCACGCGTGCTCGTAGGTGCTTGTTGAAGATAATTTATCTGCTCAACCCACTGTTTCTTTGCTGTTTTATTTGCATTCTATTGTTTGAAACAACTGTTAATTTGGTGTTTCCATTAACAAAAAAAAGCATTACCACACCACAAGGCAATCATTGTGTATTCTCGGGTACATGATGGCATGGGCTACAAGAGAGGGCCTCATCAATATAGGTTCTCACTAAGATTGAAAATATTGGATTGTGTCATATCACATGAGGAACATATTGATAACTCTAGAGGAATTGGAGAAATTAGTGGAAATCAATGGATATACATGGAAGGGAAATCAATCAGGATAATGTACATGGAATGGAATGGAAATCAATTAGGATAATCGGGAATCTCTATCACAAACTACAGTTTCCATGTCGCCTGTATAAAAAATTATCATGTGTTAGTTTGTATCATTGATACTTTCTGATACAAACACATGGTACCATAGTGTAACATTGAGACAATTTGATGCAGGACATGAAATTCAAATATGATGTGCAAGATTTTCAGGCTTAAGATCACGTTAGTTTAGAAACAATTACACAAATTCCATATCCCACACAAAAGTTCAAACTTTCAATCAAGGGGAATCTATGCGGGTCCAGACCTACACATGTTAGGGCTGGATCAATAACAATTATGAACTAAACAACACTCGAAGGGAAGTAAATTCATCCACACATGCACAACAATCTGTCCCTAATCCAAGGGATTCACAGGTTTCAGTTCAGAGCACCTTGAGATTGGAAAAATGAGCAAACAAATTGAAAATAATGCAATCTAGGGTTAAGGTTATGGAAAGTAAGTATGAGAGGGATGAAAGTGGTGGGAAATCTGAACCTGACAGTCCATGCACGCGGACAGTGGGCCAGACCTGATGCACGTGCGTAGGGGCCTGGCCGCACGTGCGAGGGGGCCTCGAATCCGGAAACCAACTCCTTGAGTCTGGTCGGCCATGGGTGGGCTCCAAAACCCCCGATTTTCGGGCCGATCCGATGTGCGGTATGTGCGTGGTGCTCCGCCGAAGTTTTAGTCCTCTTGCAGGGTTAGATTCTGGAATTCTGCTGTAGAGATGAAAATTGCTGTAATAAAGGATAGATTTGAAGCGTAGATGATTGTAGGAGATGGGAAGTATGGATGGTAGAAGATGGGAGTGAATCGAAATAGATGTGGCTTTGCACCACGGTAATCAGCCCTTCCAGGAAGGGAGAGTTTCACACCCAATTGGATTTCCATAACTCAGAAGCTTAGAGGAGTAGAAAAATGTAGGAATTTTTATTAATATTCAATAATAAAAAAGACTACTAGGGGTGCCTATTTATAATAAAACCCTATACTCTAAAACTCGCGCCATGTGCGCAATCTATTACTTGGCGATGAATTAATAAAAAATAACAACTAATCAAAATAATCTAAACCGTCCATGATACTCTTAATGACAATAATAAGAAAAACCTAAAATACAAGATTAATTAAACTAGTGGGCTACGATCATGAGAACCCATGGTGGGTTTTACATGGCTATCGGGTCCACTCCAACGAACCAAAACGCAGTCCTCTAATTAGGAGGCCTTCCCTGGACGTCGTCATCGATACAAATTGATGGTGGGGCCCTCCTCCTTGGTACGTGTGTAGGGGGGCGTGCGTGTGCGTGTGATGTCCCCATCAACTTTTCTCGGTTGCTATTATTTCACCACTGACGAAATAAAACTCCTGAACCGTTGCAAGATGTCAGGATCAAGTCTCTGAAGATCCTCCTCAGTGAGCCACGTATTGTCTGAAGCTAGGCGTGACTTCCATTTAACCAGGTACTTCTGAAACTTGCCGTCCGACGTTGATACTATCTGATGGTTCAGAATATCCTCTATTTCCTCTCTGGGTGTGGGAAGGTTAGGTATAGGAGGGAGAGCTTGAGAAGAAAGGTCGGGAAGAGGCCATGGATCAAGGGACAGATATGAGGAGTCAGGATGGGTGGGCGAAGGGCCAGACAGTATCTGAAAAGCAATTAGATCCTCCACATTGAATGTGGAACAAATTTCCATGAAAGGTGGAAGATCTACCACATATGCATTGAGACCGTTTTGTTTTATAATTTTGAAGGGTATAATTTACGAACGGCCTCTTGAGAATACCGCTCGGGCCTAATGCGAACCATCATAGAGTCCCCTACATTGAATTCCTTGAAACGTTTATGTTGGTTTGCAGAAAATTTGTAATGTTCATTACTAGTAGTGATCTTTCGTCTGATTTTTTGATGCAATGAATGAATGTGACGCGCAAAGAACTCTGCAGACTCTAATGGCCTATGGGATAGTGACATAGAGACAAGATCAATAGGCTTTCTAGGCTTATAACCAGTAACGACTTCAAAAGGACTCAGACCTGCAGTGACTTAGATCTGCCAAATCTGCCTTGAATGCAGTGACGAATGGTTGCCTGAGGGACGGTTCTATAAAGAAGTGCGCGAGTATGGGGAATCTGTCTTCCACTGCGCATTACCACTCGTCCTCGTCAGCTGCGGCTTCTCCAAACCCTAGCTCCCCTTCGTCCGATCCACGATCCGGCACCGGTCGTGGGAGGATACGTGTTCGAAGATCCCGTGAATGTGTCGTGCTCGTCGAATCGCCGCGATGAACGGAAGAAAGGTCAGGAGATCTGAGATGAATTGGGATGTAATTCGATGCACCTTAAGGAGGTGCACGGTCTCTATTTATAATTAATTTTGAGGGCTGTTACAAGAAATATACATAGTAATTGAATATTGTTAGGCTAATCATAGTGTGTACAATTGGACTAAGCTTATCTATAGACACCGGGATATGCACGATTGTTATCTATAGACATTAGGATATGCATGATCAGGAGTTGCCTTACGGGGTGAATCCATGAGATTTTCTCCTCACATGCTATCTTCTCTAACAATCTGTTTCTCTATCTTTGTTTGATTTTTTATATTTATTTTTTGGATTTTTTTTAGAATAGGGTTTGTTGATTTTTTATAATTCCATTGTATTCTGATTATTCCTATTTTTTTATTAAATTTTGCAAGGTTGAGGATTTCAGGAATCGCTGATTTATTTTTTCCGTTTTAGATCTATATATATATATATATATATATCCAGATTATTATTATTTCGTTCTGTTTCTGTTTTTATTTTTATTGTTTGTATGGTATTTTTTTATTTTTGGGAAATCTAACAGGGGACTGGTGCATAATCTTGCTTATTAGCGTAGTGTTATAATAGTGATCTGGACGGCTTGTCTACTGGGCCGCACTATGGATGTGCTATGGCCCCAAAAATCACCAGTTGGATGATGATCGTAATCATCTGACCATTTATATCCAAATGGAATGCCGGTGACATTTGTCATTGAACGGCAAAAACGTCCAGGGATTGGACTGCACATATTACTTTTCAAGCAGTGGCCCATATACAGTGGGTACACCAGATGAACAGTCAGTATTAGTAGGCTGTGTGTAAAGGATAGATGAAGTACTCTTCTTATTTTTATTTCATTATTGTTGGATTTATCAATTCTTAGAAATGTATGAGTTTTATTTATTTATTTATTTACTGGTGCATCTACCAATATATATGGATTTCAGTTATTTGTCTATTACTCCGAATTCATTTTATTTCCATGTATTTACACCATCCAAACGCACAAGTCATTTACCTCCATTTACTCCCATCCAAATGTCCCTAATTGCACTCTAATTACAATTATTTCCACCATTTCAACTATAGGATTACCATAATTATATGTTCATGTGGGTTGAGCCACAACACCATAAAATTAGTGTTAAACTAACACCTATTCAATTTCCCAAGTTCAAAAGAAAATTCAACGGAGGCCGGGCTCACGATCGAGATAGTGTGCGGGGTCACCCCAAGATAGTGTGGACGTAACTGTGGGCCTCATTTTGATGTATGTTTTCTATTTCTACACCGTTCATATGTTTAGCCAGATCATTTCAGGGCATGAACCCAAAAATGAAATAGAAGGTGTACTATATTACGGGAAAATAGTGTTGATTCAACATGCCACCAATAAAAACCTCCTAGGCCCACCATACTGTTTCCACAATTTTTATTTGTTATCCAACCTGTTGATAAGGTCACTCAAAACTGGATTAAGGAAAAATAATAATTATCAAATTGATCCAAAACTTTTTTATGGCCCACAAGAAGTTTTTATCAGTCGATCACCACTGTTTCCTATAGTATGTTACAATTGTGATCCTGATCTACTTCATTTTTTGTCTCAAGCCCAAAAACAAACTGGAAAAATGGATGGACGGATCGGACATGGAATATATACATTAAGGTGGGCCCACGCTAAGTGCCACACAATCCTATGTAAGACTGCCGCTCCTAATCCGCTTCCCAATTCAACCTCCTGCATTCAAATGCTTTTATTCGTGCAATTAGAAATAACCCTTGCACCTATCCAATCGAGTATTCGAACGGTCACTGATGTCTTCAGTTTTGCTTATATCAAAAA
This sequence comes from Magnolia sinica, assembly GCF_029962835.1. Taxonomy (NCBI): domain Eukaryota; kingdom Viridiplantae; phylum Streptophyta; class Magnoliopsida; order Magnoliales; family Magnoliaceae; genus Magnolia; species Magnolia sinica. The sequence continues at coordinate 96,688,741 of NC_080577.1, forward strand.
TGACTCCAGAAGACACTTCTTGAGTGACATCGACATAGCCACCCAGCTATTACTGATTATGTGCATGGTTGCAAGCTTAGCGATCCTGTCACAATTTAAGAGATGATTGGATCGAGTCAGAAGGTAACAGTGTCATGGATGACAACAACACAATCAACGAAATTGAAAACATGTTTGGAAATTAGCACCTACCTGACGGTTAAGCGATAACATCAAATAGTTGAAAAGCAAGGGTAAGAAATGATTCAAAGCTATATGATGAAGCTTGGTTGGAGGAGAATCCGGTTGCATGCAAAAAGAGTTTAGATAAGCTAATATTTGTGTTTTATTTCATCCATGTCTCCATGAACTTATGAACAATTTCAATGACAAATAAACATCACTCTGTGCCCTACGAAGGTTTCAATGGCATATGACATTATTCCGCTGTTTTGTTTGGTGTGGTCCAATTGAGCTTTGGATCTTCTTCAATTTTGAGTACAGTGTGGATAAGACATACATCATGGTGGGCCCACAGAGCTTGCTCAGTAGACTATATTCAATCCGGCTCATTAAGGTTTGCAATTGCATTTAGATAATTATCCACGATAAAGTTAAACACCTATCCTTCGTTTTCACTAAACCCACCTGCCCTATCTAGCTCCAGGAGAGAGGTTCGACACCTCTCTTGATGCTACACACCCTAGCAAATCAGAACTCAACCCCAGCCAGCCCATTCATAAATCGGCCGATCATATAGTGCCTTGCGGTGACAGAAGTATTGTATCAGGATGATTTTGTTGCTATAGTTTATGTAAGTGGTATTACTTCTATGAACGGTTTGGATGACATATAAACATCATGGTCAGCTCCAGGAAGGTGGACGTTTTGTTTCCGTTGTTTTGTTCGTATGGTCCACCTGATTGTTGGGTCTGTCTGATTTTTAAAATCCTCTCAATTATGGTATTTCAAAACAGATTAACAGAGTAGATTTGTCACGGACATCTTTGTGAACCCCACAACCCTGCTTTCAAAATTTTTGTGTCAGAAGCTATTAACTCAAAAGAGAAGTATTCAGAAATTGGGTGCTCTGATTTGAGTATTTTTTTTAGATATGACCCACCAAATCTACAGTTGTGATGAGCAATTGGACCACAATGGCTCAATCCAGTTACTAATGGACATCCATGATCATCTCATTAGTGTAATTTTCAACCAGTGACCCACCCTCTTAATAGAGTAGCAGTGAACAAACATATAAAAAAATTGGAGATTGATCCAGCCATCAAATCACGTCGTCATGTGAATTTTCAAAATGAAACTCTCCTATTCAAATTCAAGACACAGCACACTTCTCTATGACTTTTGCTATCTACTCTGTATAGAATAATCCCACATCGTCTAACAATCAATCTATGTATGACTTATAAAAGAAACAAATTTGAGATTTAAGTGAGCAATGATAAGAATTGCATGGATGTGGAATTGGGTCCACACGCCATCTGATTGGCAGATTATACAAGCTATATTGAGCTCAATGTTGATATATATTTTTTATTATTTGGACGGATTGGCCCTGTTTTTTTAATGGGCCAAAATTGATGGCTGATTGGCCCTAATTTGTGAATGGGCCACGATTGGCCCTGTTTTTTGAATGGACTAAAATTGATGGCTGGTTGCCCTTAATTTTTAAATGGGCCACGATCACCATACAGAAGTGGCTGCCCCATGACTCAGTCAAGTCCGATCTAGATTGAAAATAAGGGCTAACTCAGCCGATTCACAACTCAACTGAGTCAGCCCAAGTCTACTGTCTTCAAACCAGGGTCTGGAGTCTGCTAAAAGATGGATCACAAGCAATAAAACATGGTTCCCAAGGCATGGGTCTTGCTGTGACTGACATGTCACATTCTTAGAAATCTGATCTGGTGTGACAATATAAATAAGGGTGACTCAGCTGAGTCAAGACACAGCCTGACTTAATTGGTGAAGTCACTTAGTCTTAAAACACTAAAAGATGGTCCACAGATGATAAATCCATCCATGAGTAGCACTTGGATATTTTTACCCTTGCAATTAGTCTACCAGAGAATTTAAAAACCTTGCTTATATTTGATGCGTGTCCCTTCAATTATGGGTATTTTAGTCATTTTCATTCTTTTTCTTGAGAGTAGCCTGCACCCATCTGTTCTCTTGCGCACACAAATTCTGTCCAACATAAAAGTACATGGGCCCACAATGATGTCTATGTGAAATCCATCCTGTTCATCAGTCGTAGTATCTCATTTTAAGATGTGAGCCAAAAACCTAGGCAAATCGCCCACTGTTGAAACTACTTTAGCTGTTCTCTTTTTCTCTATTTGTGTGTGACCCGCCGTAAGAGCACTATCTCCCTCCAATCTCTCTTGACCTTCCTCTCTCTATGTAGAGCTGTACAGTAACTAAGTTAGCTCGCTCTACTCGACTTGAAAAAGTTCGATTAGACTTGGTTTGAAACCAAGTTCAAGCCGAGTCGAGCTGATTTTTTGAGGTCAAAAAAAATCCGAACTAAGTTCAAGCTTGCCCGAGCTCGACTTGACTCGACTCAGATCAAACCTCAACGCAAACCAACTCGGTGATTCAGTTATTTTGGTGTTTGATGAAATGACTCAATAAGGTGTTGTTTCGTGCACATAGCAGGATTGACTAATGGTGAGGAAGGAATGGATATGAAACAAATCACTACCAAAAAAAAACAAACAAACAAACAAACTTCACATTATAAAACTGCCCTCAAATCATGATTTTGATGTTGCCCGCCCAGTGTTTGATGAAATACGTGTATGCTGTTGTTACTATTTTTCATTTTGTGAAAAATTAAAAATGCGATGTATGTGTTTGAGAAAATGCCACATAAGCTTGAACTCGGGTCAAACTCACCCGAGCTGCTAACCAAACCGAGCCGAGTTGGCCAGTCAGGCTCGAGGACTGAGTCGAGTTCAGTTTGAGCTGGGATTAGCTACTAGCTGAATTGTGCCAAGCTCGACTGGGTTTGACAAGTGTACAGCTCCATCTCTATTTGTGCTACACATGCCATACCCCTTAATACAAATGGGGAGAAGATTGAAGTTGCAAGCGGCCTATATATGCAAATGTGGTAGGTTAAGCATCCATGCCAATTGGGAGGTGGGTCCCACCACAAACATTCCTCATTAAATTAGCTAGGTCCACAATCATACGTGTGTGTGTGAAAGAATTTTGGACCAAGATAAGACCTGACAAATGTCCAAAATCTCCCACTTGCTAACTTGTCATGTGGAACGACAGTTCCCTGTGAGCATGCCACTGGTGTAGGATTTCTGTATCGTACAAATGGTAGTTATAGAAAACATTCAGTGCTTAAATGAAAAAATTACTTAAAATTAATATATATATATATATATATATATAGAGAGAGAGAGAGAGAGAGAGAGAGAGAGAGAGAGAGAGAGAGAGAGAGAGTCATGCTCCCCTGCGCACCTACGCACATGTGTACCTTTGTACACGTGTCAGGGGTGTCTAATCTAAACGGTCCATGTGATGCGGAATCCCATAAAACCCCTTGTGACAAATTTTCACCCTGATCTAAAATTCTGGTGGGCCATATCAAAGAGAAATGCAAATCAAGTGAGGAAAATGTTTTCATTTTTCATGGCCCATCAAAGTTTTAGATCAAAGTAAAACTTGGTCCTGGAGGTTTCACGAGGTGCTGCTTCACATGAACGGTTCAGATTTTGGATCCACATCACGTATGATGGGTTCTCAAAAAAGTTCGTATGTAGTATGTACGAACTGGTTTGCAGGTGAGCGTTTCCGTGTGTGTGTGTATAGAGTCATGCTCCCCTACGCACCTATGCACGTGCGCACCTTTGCACACGTGTCATGGGTGTCTAATCTGAACGGTCCATGTGATGCGGAATTCCATGAAACCCTATGTAACAAATTTTCACCCTGATCTAAAATTCTGTTGGGCCATAGAAAAGAGAAATGCAAATCAAGGGAGGAAAATGTTTTCATTTTTTATGGGCCATCAAAGTTTTAGATCAAAGTAAAACTAGGGCCTGGAGGGTTTCACAAGGTGCTGCTTCAAATGAATGGTTCAGATTTTGGATACACATCACGTAGGATGGGTTCTCAAAAAAAGTTCGTACGTAGTAGGTACGAACTGCTTCGCAGGTGAGCGTTTCCGTATGTGTGTGTGTGTGTGTATATATATATATTTGGGAAAAGGTCGCTCGACCTAACGATCAGCTCCCATGGGGTTGAGCTGTGTGGGCCCCACCATGATGCATGTTGACCATCAACACCGTGCATTTGATGGGTACCCTCTAAATTATGGGATATCCCAAAAATCAGCTGTATAGGGAACTCAGGTGGGCCATACCATCTAAAATCATCTGAAACACCGTTAAAACATATAAAAGCACTTGGTGGGGCCCACTTGAGTTTTTAATGCTGCTGAAACTTGGTTTGAACCCTCATACAAGTGTAACACACATAATGGATGGGCTGGATTTGCAAACCACATCTTTGTGGGCCCAAAAAAACTGATTATGAATGTTTTAATGGTGCACGGCCCCTCCCCACTTCTGTATGTGGTGTGGCTCACACAAGTCACGGATTGACTTGATTTTTGAGACCTAGGTCCATGATGGAATGGTGCATCTGACTGATGGGTTAGATGTTTGAAACGCATCACGGTGGGGCCCACACAGCTCAACCTCATGGGACGGACTTGTGAGGTCGAGCGCATAGTACCTTTTCCATATATATATATATAAACAGCCCCAGAAGTTTGTTATATGTATTTAAAAACTTTTCATTGAATGTAGTAAGTCATTTAAAAAAAAAAAAAAAATTTGTTGAATTTTGATCAAAATATTTATTTCAACTTTCGAAAATGATAAAATTATACTTTAGATATAGTGACGTGGCTTCTCATTGGTTCATGTCACGGTCAATGACTCATCTCAACCGGAAAGTTGCTAGGATCCTTCGTGGGCCACTGTGATGTTTGTGAGAAATCCACTCTGTCTTTCCATTTCATGAGCTCATTTTAAGACATGCGACGGAAGATGAGGTGCATGTAGAGCTCAAGTTGCTCGCATGAGAGGAAAAAGTGAGGATTCAGTTACTACTGTCGAAGCATTTTTATGGACAGAAAAGTTTCTTATCAAGCTAAGTTTATTTGTGCTTTCACTTCATCACGGGGGAATGACCTTATAAAAGGTTTTGATGGCATATAGACATCAAGGGGGGCCTGGGAAGATTTTAAGGGTAAGAAACTCTTTCCCTAGGTTTTCCTCTCGTATGGTCTACTTGGGCTTTGGATCCACCTCATTTTCTGTCGCATGTCCTAAAATAATCTCGCAAAATAGATGGACGGGGTGGATTTATCACGAACATTAGGGTGGGCCCCACCTATCATCCCAACTCATAAACTTTTTGTGAAAGGCATAAGAGCAATGACTTTTAACGTGTGAAACTCATACAGGCCCCAAAATGATTTATGTTTTATATCCACACCGTTCATCAATTTTTACGGATCACTATAAAGCATGAGACCATAAATGAGGTACGTCCAAATTTCGAATGGACCACACCACGTAAGGTAGTGGGGATTGAACTATTACCATTGAAACCTTCTTTAGGGTCTGCCGTGAGGTTTATTTGCCATCTAACCTCTTCAGAAGGTCACACATACTTAGATTAGGGAAAAAACAAATATCTTCTTGATCAGAGCCTCCTGCAACCCCAAGAAGTTTTTAACAATGGGCATCCAATTCCTACTGTTTATGTAGTGTGGCCCATTTGAGCCTTCGATCTTCTGATTTTTTTTCCTTATTCCATAAAATGATATGAAAAAATGTATGGACAGTGTGGATCTGATATATACATCATGTGGGTCCGACGGAAGTTCCTCATGTCAACCCTTCCCGTTTTCTTCTGATTTTATAGGTCATTTCAGGGCATTATCTAAAAATTGAAACAGATCCAATTATTAGGTGGACTATACCATAGAAAACATTTGTGATTGGCCATTAATGAGCCACAAGAGTTTTGGATTAAGCTTATATTTGTTTTCACTATTTATCCAGGCTTATGTGAACTTATATATTAACAGATTGAATGGCAAATAAAAACTAATGAAATATTAAGGTGTGCCCCCATGAAGTTTTTAATGGTAAGGTGTTCATTCACCACTGTTTCCTGGAGTATGGGACACGTGATAATTGGATCTTATTAATTTTTGGTATCACACTATAAAATGATTTGAAAAAACGGATAGAGAATGCACACGTCAAGGTAAGCCCCATTGTACGGGCTGCACCGTCTTGGGTGAGACCCTAATCTGCTCCCCTGCATCAACTTTTTTTTTTTTTTTTCCGGGTAAGCTTGTTAGTAAACACCACCACTGTCAGTATACACTTCACTGTTAGCCACCCCGACTAGCTCCCTTGCATAACATAACAAGCAAGGAAATTTTCTGAAAAGTGAAATTTATGTGGGCCCATGCTGATGTATTTATTAGATCCACACCTTCCATCCATTTTTTTTTATATAATTATAGAATGCGAACCCAAAAACGATATAAATCAGATATCTTACGGATACAACTTTTGTTATCCTAAGCGTTCAGTCCCCACTGTTTCATGTGGTATGGCACACACGATTTTTAGATCTGCCTGAATTTTAAAATCATCCCTATTGTGGATTTGCAAATTGGATGGACGGAGTGGATTTTTCACGTACATCTATGTGGGCTCCACACGGCCCGAGCATAGAATATCTGTGTCGCGGTCATAAGCAATACGTCAATTGGGTAGGTAAAGATGGACGGTTTTGTCTAGGGATCTGTGGGGCCCACTATGATCTATATGTTTTATCCATAACATCCATCCATTTTGACAAATAATTTTAGGGTATGATAAAAAAAAATAAAAATGAGGCAGATTGAAGGCTCAGGTTCACCACACCACAAGAAGTAGTGGGGATTGAAAGCTTGCCATAAGATGGTGGATAATTTTTTCTTATTTCATATATTTATTTAATTCAATGGTACTCAATGCTTAATATTATCAAAGGGTTATGATTACTCTATCAAGAAGAGTATAGCACATGGTCTATTAATTAAGGGCCGGGTCATGTTTGATAGATACACGGGGATGTGGAATAGTTGTGCCAAATTTGATGGGAAAGAATAACATATCTTGTCTCATATTCTCCAAAAGATAGAAATTGAGACAATAGGGACAAATATGACTAATTGTAAATATTCATCTGTGAATTACCAAATGAATTTTTTAGTACTCATAAGTACATAAGTTCAGCAGTTTAATCTCTCAACAGCTAAATTAATTTTCAGTTTACCAAACCGCACCTCAGTGATCACTCAATGCAAAATTCATTTTATCCCTCTCATTAGGTAGGTGAGACCTATATATGGAGTCATTCCATTAGTATCCATTGATTCCAAAAGGGTGTGGCTCACTCAATGTGCCAACTTTATTACCGTTTTGCTGATTGATCTTTTTTGGTGGGTTCTATTGTCTGCATGGTAGGGATGTCCTACACAAGTGTCATTTTTGTGAAAATGATGGAGGCCGGCTGGACGATGATATAACTCTCACTCTCGCATTTCCCAACTACTTTTCTTTCATGCCATTGGAATGTAGGAAATAAAACAAATATAAAATGTATAAATAACTTCATAAATTTTCAACATGCACATTATTTTTAAGGTTATTCTAAGGAAATAATGTATGTTTTTGTTTTTGTTTTTTTCAATGCTAGTTTTGAATAGTTGAGAATTATTGACTTAGTGAAAGCCCTAACTTGCAAGTTAGATTTTTCTGCATTATTAATTTATATTTGACACTTATAACTTGTTATTTATTAATTTTCTATTAATTGTATTGGATATTTGCTTATTTGTCAATTTTTATTTTTATTTGTGGTTTTTTTGTTAATGATATATTATTAGGTTAAGAAATAAGTATGTGAAGAATACTTAAAAATAATAACATGAGATATTGAAGTATAACTAATAAATAATAAATAATAGGTGCAAAATAAAATTTTGATTTAATATTTTTATTATGATTTTTTCTTTATAGGTTCAGTTGAAACTCTGGAGAGTCTACCACTGAGCCATTAGTAGGTACCCGCACTCACCAACCATTGTCCTATAAGAGAAAGTTCAGCTTCTCCTCCAAAGGGGAAAACCTCATGCGGTCACACCAAGGACATTCATGATTCATATGATTTGGATGGTTTAACTATAGTTACATACACACATCCAATTTCACAGTGCATGTATATCAAACATCATACTCTACCAGAGATTCAAAGCTCGATCTCATGTGTAGGTCACATGTGAACCATAGATAGGCCAGGTGCTGTGATTTAAGGGTGTAGATTATTTCTTCTATTCTAAGGGATAATGAGATTATTTGGTGCTTGGGCGAATGCTTATATAATATGCTCTGACCCTATTTATCCAAGTAAGTTCCATTATGGTTTGGTATGACATGGAAAATTTACAGAGATTGAAAGATCTACCCATGGAATTTTTAGCCTTTCTTTGTTGAAATGGACCGTTGTTATGCTTTGTTTTGTAACCATTAAGTCCCTGGCCACCTGTTAAAGGTTTCAGACGTTTCCCATTCATAAATAGGCTGATCATATGAACGGTACGAATGACTTAATAATGGGCCCACTTATGCAAAATGAAAGACATAGCAGTGTTGGATCAAAATCTTGTAGGAGCACCGTAATGTACACATACAAAATTGTGTTAGTGCTAAATATCAGAAGCTATTAACTCAAAAGAAAAAGTAGTAAAGAAAGTGGGTGTTCTTCTTTTGAGTATTTCTTGGATATAGTCCTCCAAATTAATGGTTTCAAAAATCGCGAAGAGTAATTTAACTGCCATGGTTCAAACCAGTTACCGATGGACAATATCAGGATCATCTGATCGGTGTGATTTTCTGCAGGTGGGCGCATCCTCTCAATAGAGTCACGCTCATTAACACATGAAGGGTAGATATTGAATTAGGCAAATAAATTATGTTATCATATGAACAACAAAAATTAACATGTCTTTCAAATTCTCAATGTTCCCATCTTTTTATAATTATATCTCTCTTATACCTAAAATAATCATACATGGTGAAATAAGAAATGTGTATAAAGAAATGTAATCTCTGACTTACATGAAATATGAATATGCTATATGTATGGATATGGAATTGTGTTCATATGTCATATGATTGCATATGAAAAATAGTGCTGTTGACCTCAATGATTATGTATTCAAAATTTTTTTTTCTTTCTTTTTCATTTTTTTAAAAAAAATGGCTGATTGGCCTTGATTTGTGGATGGGCTAAAAAATTTCTTTTCTTTTTTTAATGTTTGATTGGCCCTGATTTGTGAATGGAGCCACGATGACCATACAGAAGTGGCCACCCCAGTATGAGTCAGATATGAATAGGGGTAACTCAGCTGATTCAGGACACAGCTTGACTCAGTAACGAATGGGTTGATGATTCACCGAGTCTTAAAACAGTAAAAAAAGGTCCACATATGATAGATCCAGCCAAGAGTAGTTGCAGACAGTTTTACCCCGACAATTTGTCAACCAGAGAATCTTAAACCGGCTGATATCTGATATATGTCCCTTCAATTAAGGGTATTTTAGTAATTTTATTCGTTTTGAGAGTGGCCTACACCCATGTGCATACACATGGGTGTATACACAAATTCTCTTTAACACAAAAATACAGGGACCCACCATGATGTCTATGTGAAATCCATTCTGTCCATCGGTTGCAGTATCTCACATTAGGATATGATCCAAAAATCCAAGTAAATCTAAATCTCAAGTGGGCAAATACCATTTTTGGATAGGTGGACTCTTTTTCTCTAGTCGTATGTGGCCCACCCTAATTGTAACATTTTCCTTCAATCAGCATATTGTGTGCTGAGTTATCCATTCTAAGTAAACTTTTTGGGGCCCACTGTGATATGTGTGTTATCTACACCATCGATCCATTTTTTCAGATTATTTTTAGGCATGAGCCTCAAAATAAAGCACATCTGAAGTTTAATGGGACTACGCCACAGGAAACAACATATATTTTACGTCAAATAACTCATTCCGGATTACGAGATACGCCCGATCTAAGGTCCGATGGTCCGGATTTACTGCTTGCCGACGGCCTTTTCTCGATCCATTCGCCATGAAACTATCCGCCGCTCTACACGCTCCCTCCACTTCAAAAGAACTCCCCGTCTCGAGTTCTTTGGCTCGGCGGCCGGTTCATGATACTCTACCAGTCCGGCCACGCTGAAGTCCTGTGAGATCGCTTATTATCCGAAGATCAACAACATAAGCATCGCCATTGATCTTTCTGATGATTGGTACCGTCCAATCTTTTATTCTTCAACTTGTTGCACGCTCCGCTGAAAATTCCGTTTCTTCGCTAGATTGGGATTCATTATCGTCACCCACCGAACACTTTTTGTCACGATGCTTGGTCGGCTCGCTTCCTTGTATTTTTCATTCGAGGCATGTAGCTTGGTTTGTACTTCAAAGATGAATGCCCAGCGATCTTGCCTACCATGTTCAATGCAATGCTCATGCCTGGAAACTTGGGCAGAGGGACCAAGTCTAGTGTGTGGCGAGGTACTCGTCCATAAATAACCTGGAACGGGGATTTTCCTGTCGAGCGGTTCACCATGTTGTTGAATGCAAACTCCGCTTGAGACAAGGCCAAATCCCACTGCTTCGATTTTTCTCCTGAAATACATCGAAGGAGGTTTCCCAACGTGCGATTCACAACCTCAGTTTGACCGTGTGGGTGGTAGGCGCTGCTGAACTGAAGTCGTGTATCGAATCGAGTCCACAAAGTCCGCCAAAAGTGGCTTATGAACTTCGTGTCACGGTCAGAAGTAATAGTCTTAGGAACCCCATGTAGCCGCACAATTTCTCTGAAGAATAGATTCGCCACGTGTGTTGCATCGAGAGTCTTCTTGCATGGAATAAAGTGCGCCATCTTGGAGAAACGATCTACTACCACGAACACCGAATCCATGCCGCGTTGTGTTCGTGGGAGACCAAGCACGAAGTCCATAGATAAATCCTCCCAAGAGCCATCAGGCACGGGTAACGGAGTGTAAAGGCCTATATTATGAGATTGCCCCTTAGAGGTCTGACAAATATAACAATGTTGGACTGCCTTTCCCACATCATGTACCAATTGCGGCCAGTAATACCGTTCTTTCACAAGAGCTCGCATCTTGTCTCGCCCAAGGTGTCCATTAAGGCCACCTCCATGTAGCTCTTGAATTATCTGTTCCCTTAGTGAACTGTTGGGGATGCACAGTCAATTTCCTTTGAAAAAGAACCCGTCTTGCATATGTAAGTCGTCGGGGTGACCTTCTTGGCATCTAACCCATGCGTCCTTAAAGTCGTCGTCATCGGCATATATGTCTTTGAGGCGCTCAAACCCGACAACCTCATTGCTCATAGTGACTAACAAAGTTGCACGGCGACTAAGTGCATCAGCTACCTTGTTCTATTGCCCTGACTTATGTTTTAGTACGAACGTGAATTCCTGCAAAAATGAGATCCATCTAGCATGCACACGGTTAATGTTAGCTTGATTATTAATGAATTTGAGAGCTTGATGGTCCGTGTAAAGTATGAATTCCCTTTGAATCAAATAATGTCGCCAGTGCCGCAGTGCCTGGACCACCGCGTATAACTCGATCTCATATGTAGACCACTTCTTACGTGCATCGCTAAGTTTCTAGCTGTAGAAGCGGCTTACCTTCTTGAGACAAAACTCCCCAATTCCGACATATGAGGCATCACATTCGACTTCAAATAGTTTTTTAAAGTTGGGAACTACAAGAACTGGGGTCATGCATAACCTGCGCTTAATTTCGGCAAAGCTCCTGTCGGCTTCGTCAGTCCACTGAAATTGCCCTTTTTTCATGCAATCTGTGATTGGTGACACGATGGTATTAAAATTTTTCATGAACCGATGATAGAATGTTGCCACTCCATGAAAACTTCGCACTTTGTGAATATTTGTAGGAACCGGCCATTCTCTGATTGCCTTCACCTTTTCCTCATCCACCCGAATGCCCGTGGATGTGACGACAAAATCCAGAAATAATAGGCTATCAGTCATGAAGCTGCACTTTTTTAAATTGAGGTACAATTTATTTTTAGTGAGCACTTGAAGGACCTTCTTGAGGTGTTCCATAGGGGTGGTTTCGTCTCGACTGTATATCAAAATATCATCGAAGTAAACCACAACGAACCGCCCAATGAAAGGTTTCAGAACTTGGTTCATCAATCTCATAAATGTGCTAGGCGCATTCGAAAGCCCGAAGGGCATGACCATTCATTCGTATAATCCTTCCTTGGTCTTAAAGGCTGTTTTCCACTCATCACCCGATCGTATTCGAATCTGATGGTAGCCGCTCCTTAGGTCCAATTTAGAAAATATTTTTGCACCCTCTAGCATGTCCAGCATATCGTCCAACCGTGGTATAGGAAACCTGTATTTTATGGTGATTTTATTGATGGCTCGGTTGTCGACACACATGCGCCAACTCCCATCTTTCTTTGAAGTTAATAGAGCTGGTACAACACATGGGCTCATGCTCTCTCGAATAAGACCCTTACGGATCAACTCCTCTACTTGTCCCTGCAGAATCTCGCACTCATTCGGACTCATTCGATAATGGGGACGATTCGGTAAACTGGACCCAGGGACAAAGTCGATATGGTGTTGGATATCCCGCATGGGGGGTAACCCATCGGGAAGGTCATCGGGCCAGATTTCTTTGAATTCATGTAGCAGGGGCCTTAGTCGTTCAGGGATGTTGGTAGGCTCGAGTTCTTCCCCTTTTACAATTAATGCATAAGTCTGTCCTGTTTCCTTTGATTCTTCCACGAAGTCCCGTATGGTTAAGAGAAAACGACCCTCCACTTTAGAAGTCTCAGGTGGTCCCTCTGGATCCATAGGGGCCAATATAGTCTTCCGGCCGTCCTTGACGAAGATATATATATTATCTCGCCCTTTATGAGTGGCATCGCGGTCAGATTGCCAGGGACGACCGAGTAGTATGTGACATGCTTCCATGTCAACTACATCGCATACTACTTCATCCTTATAATATTTACCAATTGAAAAGGAAATGGTGCACCGTTCAGTTAACTTTGTTTCGTTGACCTTTTTGATCCAACCGATTGTATATGGAGAGGGATGACGCTCCGTTTTCAATTGCAGTTTTTCCACCATAACCTTGGAGACGATGTTCTCGCTGCTCCCACTGTCAATGATCACGTCACAAACCTTTCGATTCACCGTACACCTAGTGCGGAAGATGTTATGCCGCTGTGGATGCACTTCTTTTCTTGGCGTATATAATAGTCGCCTCACGACGAGCGACTCGCCGTGATCTTGCTGAATCCAACCTGAATCATCTGCCTCGTCCTCGGTAGTATGCTCCTGTTCTTCAATATCTGGATCTTCATAAGCGTTATCAGCACTACCATCATTGATGGCGAGGTTTGCCACTTTTCGCTGGGGACAAGTATTTGATAGGTGGCCCGGTTGGCCACAACGATAGCAGTTATCGGGCCTTGGCCGAGCATAGGGGTTCGGGATTCTACTTGGACCAGCAGTAGTCGATACGCCCCTTTGGGGTCTAGCTTGCCCGCTTCCCTGATCTCGGTTCTCAAACGTAGGAGGTTGAGTGCGTGCTCCTACGGGCTCCTTCCCCTTAGGCTGTGCAGTTCCCTGGGGCAGACCTGCCACAGGGATCCTTGCAGTAGGATAGGTCCGTGTGTTAGGACGTTCAAGTTGCGCTTCTGCCCGAGTAGCCAACTTGATCGCATCATTCATCGTCCAAACGGACTGCATCTGGACCCGATCCTGGATAGCCATACGCAATCCACCGTTAAATCGGGCGACTTGCTGCGATTCAGTCTCGACCAAATCGTTACGCGCCGCCAGGCGGTAAAATTCTTCTACGTATTCTCTCACCGATCGACTACCCTGTCGACAATTTTGGTATTGTTGGAATAATACCTGATCATAATCGCTAGGGAGGAATCGAGCACGTAGTAGCTGCTTCATCCGCTGCCAGGTGCGGATTGGTGCTTTCGTCTGCCTGGTTCGCGCGAGTTGCAGTTGTTCCCACCAAGCTGAAGCTCCTCCTTTCAACTTGTAGGCCACAAGCTTGACCTTCTTTGCTTCAGAGATGTCCATATAGTCGAAAAATCGCTCAACTTCAGAAAGCCAATCGAGAAAATCCTCAATGTGTAGTTGGCCATTGAAGCTAGGAATATCAACCCTCATTTTGAATTCTCGATCCGTTCGATCTACTCGATCGCCGCCATGTCTGGGGTGTTGGAAGATTATGTCGTCGATTTCCTCCTCACTGGAGCCCCCTTCCTCAGGAATGACCCTTGGATGCACTGCCGGTACTATCCTGCGATCAGGGCGGTTAATTGGGGGTAGCGGATTGCCACCAGGAATACGGAGTTGTCTTAGATTTTCCGCCAAGAGATCCGCTATGCAGTCGATGGAAGCCTGCAGCCCTTGCATGGCTTGCTGATTCCCTCGTTGCGCTACTTCGAAAGCTGCCGCTGTTAAAGGTAAATTCCCTGGAGCACCGCCCATGGGATTGTTGCCCGACCCGTCGTTAGAAGCCATCAATCCGAGGAGAAACCTCGCTTTGATACCAAACTGACGCAGGGGAGGACGTGAGGTCGAGCACCGTCTTCCTCAAGAGGATAACTATTCTGAATCCACGGAACTTCTCTGGACTCCTCACAGAGACTTCTCGAATCCACGAGGAAAGAAAGCAGAAAATAGAAATAAATTCTAATAAATTCGAAATTGATTGATGAATCATTAAAAACGAGTTCATAACCCTTTAAATAAGGGTATTAAGCAATGGGAAAGAAATCATAATCAAACTACAACTCAAACTCCTAGAATCCGCGACTTACTATAAATAGTAAACTTACTATTTATAGACGGTCGTGATGTCTATTAGTGCGCAAGGTTTTTGGCCAAAAATAGTAAGTGTCCTATTTGGCTTCACCAAACCGTTCCCCTAATTATTCTAAGCTCTTTTCACGTTGGGCACAACTCCTAAAGCCCAACGGATGAAGAGTTATAATCAAACTAAAACTTACTATTTATAGTAAAAACGAAATTAAAACAAGGAAACGACCGTCAATCAAGCGGTTTTTTTGCAATTTCGGGCTGCGCAACCCAGTGTAGCGAGTTGGTTGGCTAAAGTAGCTCGTTCTACCCCAAAATCATATATTTTACGTCAGCTAACTCATTCCGGATTGCGAGATACGCCCGATCTAAGGTCCGATGGTCCGGATCACTTCTGTCGTCGACCGGGCCTTTTCTGATCCATCTTGGCCATAAAACTGTCCGCGGCCCGCTCTACATCAGCGTTCCTGATCAAGCCAACATGATCCTTGAAGCTGAGCGCACAACTGCTGTAGCACAATCTCAATTGAAAGAAGAGTTGCAATGTTACTTAGAGATATTGAACATAACTGAAGATCTGTAGGCATTGTATGTAAATATTCCTTTTGTGTTATGATGTATAAACAGCTTGCAAATTTTATTAGAGATATTTTAAGATATTTTGTTCTTTCATAAATTTCTACATCATGAATCATTTTAAGCATATTTATCTATGCAATAATCTTATCATGATATTTTAATGAAGAACTGCTAACAAAATCTCCACATATTATGATTTTCAATATGGGATTCCCTTATATGATTTTTGTTTTGATAGGCGATGCTAGGTTTCAGTTTATTTAGATGATCACACATAGTTTAAGCTCTCGAGTAATGGAGCAACACAGTTTAGACTCTTGAGTAGTGGAGTCGGGTCTCACGTGATAGTCTCTATAACTCTCATGAGTTCACTGAACTTCTCACAGCCTGGTGAGTTCACAAACCGCGACCCATTAGAGGGGCCTAATGAAGCTACCGGGGCCGTGAACTTGGCTGGATTTACACACAGGGTTGGCCGCAGTAATTCTCTAGAGTTCACGGGGCTTGCAAGGTGACCTTTGAGGCACCAAATCTAGGGCCATCAGTCCAGCAATGAGTAGGTTTAGGCCCTTCCTCATTAGTTAATACTGAAATCAAGCTAGAGATCTGGGGGGTTTTACGCATGGTTGGCCTATCTATGGACATGGTTAAAGAGCTCACACTGCAGCCCGTGTTTTCTTCGCCTGCAAGGTTGGACCCATTCACGGGAGGGCATTTTTCTCTATTCCCCGTGACGCTGTCGAAAAGCTATATAGGCGGCATTGGTCTTACGTGTGACTAGTCATTAATAACTTTTTGGCCTTTTACGGCTTTTAGTCGCTGGTTTCGTCCACTGCCCACATGGGTATGCATATTATGGCCTTCATGGACTTTTTAGGGCTACTGGCTTCTCACTGCTGCCCAAATGGCGATAGTGA
Source organism: Magnolia sinica (assembly GCF_029962835.1). Classification (NCBI taxonomy): domain Eukaryota; kingdom Viridiplantae; phylum Streptophyta; class Magnoliopsida; order Magnoliales; family Magnoliaceae; genus Magnolia; species Magnolia sinica. Next base: position 96,705,270 of record NC_080577.1, read on the forward strand.
TAGGTCTTACGCTTAGCTGGCCATTTTTAGGGCTTGATTAGGTTGCCTTAAAAGATAATAATAGGCGAGCATCGTTGTCATAAGGATGATAGACATTTCTGATTGAGATTGATACGTCACCACTTCTGCTAATATCATCAACGATATTCATATGTGTTGTTCATAATATATCAGCTTGGTGACGATATCAATTTCAACAAAATTTTGTAGAGCTCGTTTGGTGATGATAACGATGGTCACTTTCTTTTTTTGTAACACTTGTTGGTACATAATCTTAATGTGCTCACAAATTTTTGTAGAGCTCTCTTGGTGATGATAACGATGGTCACTTTCTTTTTTTATAACACTTGTTCGTACATAATCTTGATGTGTTCGCAAATTTCTTCTTTATTCATTCATCTAACAGTACATAGTCGTGGTCTTGTTTATTCTTACCCCCTTTTGATACAGAATCATTATTTTGATAATATTCTGGATCAAAATCATTAACATCTTTAGGGACGATAACTTTTGATGAAGCGAGCATTGACTGATATGTTGATACCTTGTTCGTCTTGATCCATGACTTTGTATGCTCCATTAGAGTACACTTCTTTTATTACGTACGGCCCATCCCATTTGGGCTCGAATTTGCCCCCTATTCTGTGGGTTACCACTATAGGTCTTTTCAACATCAGTACCATATCCCTTTTTTTGAAAGATCGATACTTGACTCGTTTATCAAAGGCGGCCGATATCCTTGCCTGATACGATTGCAATCGCTGTTGGGCTGCCAAACGTTTCTCATCGAGCAAATCCAGTTCTTTCAGCCTTATTTTTGCATTTTCATCATCTGTAATGGACTGATGTACTGCCACTCTGAGTGACACTACTTGTATTTCAATCGGGATCACTGCTTCTACACCATAGACCAGCGAGTACGGTGTTGCTCTTGTTGCTGTCTGGTGGGTAGTTCTATATGCCCACAATGCTTCTTGTAACATTTCATCCCAATCACGTTTGTTTCCCGTCACTATTTTCTTCAGTATCTTGACTATCGTTTTATTAAACGCCTCTGCTAATCCATTAGCTGGTGGATGGTAAGGTGTTGAAAATGAATGACGAATGCTGAATTTCTGACATAACTTCTCCATGCCTCTGTTTTTGAAAGGAGTGCCATTATCTGTAATAATTTTCTTTGGAATCCCATGGCGGTATATTATTGCGTGTCGGATGAAATTAACCACATTTTTCTCTTTAATGCCGCGTAATGCAACTACTTCTGTCCACTTGGAGAAATAATTTGTCGCTGCCAAGATATACTGCTTTCCTTTGGACGAAGGTGGATTTATAGGACTAATGACGTCAACTCCCCATGCAGAGAAGGGTCAAGAGGCAACTGACTAATGCAAGTCTTCTGAAAGAATGTGTATAACATCTCCATGAATCTGACATTCATGACACTGCTTCGCATAATTTATCGCATCTTTGAACATAGTAGGCCAATAATACCTCATTTGATGTATTCGATGGAATAAATTTCAGCCAGCTTGATGTGCCCCACATTCTCCAGAGTGTGCTTCTCGCAACATTTGGCCCACTTCTTGTTCATCTAGACAACGTAGCAACATTCCATAGTAAGATTTTCTATACAACACCTCGCTACATATGATGAATCTGCTTGACCTCTACTTGATTTGCTGTCTCTGCGCTGGATCTTCCGGCAAGATATCATATTTGAGATAATCTATGAAAGGCTAATGCCAATCATCTGTAGTTACCTCTAAACACGATATAGGAAGTGTCTCAACAATTTCATCAATGACTTCTGAAGATGGTAAAAATCTTCCTTCTTCTATAGTTACCTGGAGAGGGCTTCGATTTGGGCAGGACAGAGCTGCTGCCAGGCTGGCCAAAGCGTCCGCTCTTGCATTTTTGGACCACGGTATATGCTTGATTTCTACATGAAAAAATTGTTCTAGCAACTACTGTGCTTTTCGCCAGGGCAAAAGCTCTTGCTTTCTTATTTCGAATTCAGTCGTCGATTGATCTATGATCAATTTAGAATCCCCGAAGACATGCAGCGTTTTTATCCTCATTTCTTGAGCCATTTCCATTCCGATGATGAGGGCTTTGTATTCGCCCTCATTGCTTGTGCATGCGGTTCCCAATGTGAAGGAATAAGGTAACAAGTCACCTTGAGGAGTAATGAATATCACTCCTGCCCCCGCTCCTGATGCTTGAGAAGCGTCGTCAAAATACATTTGCCATGGGTTGCGACTCAGTCGACATAACCTGTTCATCGAGAAACTCATCACTGATGGTCTCACATTCTGTTATAAGGTGTGCTGCGAGGAAGTCCGCCACTGCTTGCCCTTTTACTGCTTTTGTCAGCTCATAAGTAATAATATATTCTGAAAGTAACAGCATCCATTTGGCCAATCTCCCAGATAACGTCGGTCTTGTCATCAAAAATTTTATCGGATCTGCTCTTGATATCAAAGTTATGTCATGAGCGAGACAATAATGTCTTAATTTCTGTACCGCGAATATCAACGCCAGACATACTTTCTATATCAGAGAGTAATTGCATTCCGCGCCCATCAGAGTTCTGCTTACATAATAAAGAGCGGTTTCTTTCTCCGATTCATTCACCTGTGCCAACAAAGCTCCTAAAGAATTCTCAACTGTAGATATATATAAAATAAGTGGCTTCCCTTTTATTGGAGCTATTAATACCGGCGGTTGTTTCAATAATTCCTTTATCGAATCAAATGCATTCTGACAGGCTTGGTCCCATACAAACTCTGTACCTTTCTTCATCAAATGAGAAAATGGCTGACATCTCCCTGCCAAATTTGAAATAAAACGGTGAATGTACGCCAGCTTTCCTTACAAACTTTTTAATTCTTTTTATCAAACATTATATTATGGTCATTATTATGTACAATTGTAATGGAGTATCTGAGACCATTTGGGCGTACTGGAGATCAAAATTCGTATCAGGTCAATTGATTATCTAGTGCAATGAATCGGTCTTTTGTATGAAATGATACTTTATGTCTGAGTCATACAATACCCAATATATCAGATACTGGGTATCAAACACATTGCTGTTTGAGTTGATGCTTTCATCTGTATAAAGGAATCGAGTTGATGCTTGGGATTTGGATAACCATATTACCAAGTTTAAAATCACAACAAATTCATACAACCTGTGATTGGTGTATAGTGCTATAACTTTGATATCCATACCTCGAAACACACAAACTTTAGTTAGGGGAATCAAGAGTCAGGCAAACGACGCCACAAGAGCTTGAGAAACATGATATATCCTCCACCTTAGGATATTGTAATAGTCATAATATTAAATGAGTGATTATGAAATATCCAATTACTAATTTTTCCATTTCTAAATATGAATTCAATAGTGTTAAAATTTGGTGAAAAATACTGCTAGACAACAAGTCTTTTTGGAGCTTACAGGGATGAAAGACACACCAAACTGTAGAATCTTACTTAAAATTTTTTCTAGAGTCTTGGGAATAAGTCAGAGACTTATGTTTAAAATTTTAGATAATTCAGATATATGGTTTAGAAATTAAAATTTTGGGAGTGATAGGCTATCAATATAAAATGATTTTGGAAATTTACAACCATTCATATAAACTTATGGAAATGATCAAGTAACATCAAATGTGAGTCCTCTAAAGATTCCTACCTATGGGATATAGCATTTATATCTACAAGCCTCTAAATTCATAGTTGCTTGGGAAATGGAGGGAGATAAGCTGGAATGGGTAAGAGATGGGAAACAGGAATGGGTGTTGTAAGAAGAAATGACATAGAGGGTATGGGCTTGGTTGACTTTTGGGTGAGAGACGGATGGGTGTCATGCCTTGTTGGTATGAGAGAGGTGGGCTAAGTATGGGTTGTACTTAACTTGTGATTGATTGATTGATGTGATGGAGTGGGTAGAGATTCTCTTGGGATTCGCAATGCGCGCCGTTTTCTTGAAACAAATGCGGGCCCACAACTCCTGGCCTGGGCATCACATTGAACCGCGGCAATAGTACAGTCGTAGTGGTATAAGTCTCGGCTCCAAAAGTGAGATAGTGGGTATGAATTGGGGTCAATTGACATGTTAACACATCCCAAAAGATATCTAGACACATGTTGTTAGGCAAAGGAATCCATTTGGTGAGGCCCATTGTGGTGTTCTCTGTAGTATATCCAAAAACACTTACCATTGAATACTCTATTGCGATCAAGGTTTTACTACGTACCTACTCTACTTTTAGTTACGGTGAAAGAATACATGTATCAGATCAAAAGTCCTACATTCACCATCTTTAACTCGACAATGCTATAGGTCAACAATAATCGCCTAGGCACGAAGACTCTATTTAGTGGACCATACAACACAACAAACCCTTTCTCTCTCGATCTCACCCCAATGGAATGACCACTGTTTGATCTCTCTGTTGATGGAGAGATGAATGGAAGTGGGTCTCACTTGATCTCACCCTGGGCGGCACAATGGTTGACCTATCATGGGTCTGAACCATTCATTCATTTATACAACTAGGAGCAAGCTATGGTGTGAGAATCACACTGATCAGGTGATCCTAATCCCATGAATGTGGCTGATTTGTTGTAACTAGAATCATCAAATCAAAGTTTCACTTTAGAATCACAAGAAATACAAAGTGGGATCTGTCTAGTAGATTTTGAAGATGATGATTGGACCTATCGATCTAGGAGATGTTCAAGATGATGATTTGACCTGTCTTGTTTCTACAGTCAAATCTTAAACTGTCCATTTTAGCATGAATTTTTACATGATCGCTTGCTCTTAGATTATGAATGAATGGTTTGGATTTCCATGTAAGAGGTTTGGGGGAAACCTCCGTGGATGTCAAGACAATTAATTTGTAATTATTGCACTTTTTTCACCTAAATACTGAAAATCTTGAATCCAAACCGCGACATCATTAGCCTATTAAGATAATGATTTGACATTAATGTAAAAATTCTATCATACCATTTTATTTCCTTCAGATTGTGAAGTCTCGTGTGGCCAAGTTACAATCCTTAAGATCAGATTGGTTGAATAATCTGAACCTTTGATTTGTGGACACTGTTTGTGGGAATAGGGACGTAGGATGCCCATCAATGTGATAGTCATATAATGGAATAAGCTTTGTTTTATAAGTCAGAATATTCAAACATCTTTTATAGCCGTCCATATGTATCAGTGGAATCTTTTATGATGTGGCCGATTGCTAGGTGTACAGTGGACTTTTTAAAGATGAAATATCTTACGTATCCATCACACGTGTGCCATACTGGCATGTGTACATGCTCACTACGAAGTCGTAGGTACGTACCAAAATGTAGACTGTTGTTATCTTACCGAATTAAGATAGGCCATAGACCAGAAGATATTCCAATCAACGTGGGCCTATCAAATCAATGGATTGGATCGCTGCCTCACATGTACTGTTCCTCATTATCTGTAAAAGTGAGACAGTGGGTATGTGATCCAGACCGTTGATCTAATAACACACCATGGGTACAACATGCCTCAAACTTTTCTTCCTTGTTTCTGGATATCATCTCATTCGTACACATCTTCTCTTTATTTCCCGAGCCCAGTGAGTTACGGAAATGCAATCTTCAGATCAGATGAACCTAGCCATATGATATTCAGTCTTCTTTTACATTGGATGAGCTTTAACTTGTGGAAAGGAGTAAGCATGGATGGTAAGATGCATAGGATGTTATTCAAATTTCCATACCCTCCCACAAACAAAAATGCAGATATTGGTTTTGTACAACAATACAAAAAAGAAAAAAAGAAAAAAGAAAAAGAGAGAGCCAAAAATGAAAATAAAAGAAATTCCAGGGGCACCTAAATGACACTGTAGATTCTAAGGCCTCCAAGGTGGTGGTGGGGGTGGCGCTTGCGGATATATAGATTGAACACTAACTCTGCTGTTTCTAACAAAGGCGTCCCCATGGAACTTGTCAAGTGCCTCAGCGAAACTGACCGTGTCAAGGTCAAGATACACTCATACAAGGATTGTGCTGGAGAAAAAGTCCATCTATACCAAGTGAGTATGTTAGCCTGAGGGACACATATTTCAATTGCAAGAGAGGCCAGGTTGACATGCGAGCTCGAATAGGCAGAAACACTTTTTTGGAAGTTTTATGTTCGGCCAGATAATGTAACTTGTTTTCGCCAGATAATGTAACTTGTTTTCTTTTTTGTTTTTCTTAATGTGACTACTGCACCAATAGTTAAAACTGGAGACATTAACTTTTGAGTACTTTGCTTAGTTGGGGCTCCTTTGGATTAAAAAAAAATAATGAAAAAAATAAAATAAAATTTAGTCCCTGGCCACCTGTTAAAGGTTTCAGACGTTTCCAATCTGGGCAATTTAGTACATGGCCATTCATAAATAGGCTGATCATATGAACGGTTCAAATGACTGAATAATGGGCCCAATTATACAAAATGAAAGACATAAGTGTTGGATCAAAATCTTGTGGGAGCACTGTAATGTACCCATACAAAATTGTGTTAGTGCTAAATATCAGAAGCTATTAACTCAAAAGAAAAAGTAGTATACAAAAAGTGGGTGTTCTTCTTTTGAGTATTTCTTGGATATGGTCCACCAAATTAATGGTTTCAATAATCGTGAAGAGTAATTTAACTGCCATGGTTCAAACTAGTTACTGATGGACAATCAGGATCATCTGATCGGTGTGATTTTCTGCAGGTGGGGCATCCTCTCAATGGAGTCACGCTCATTAACACATGAAGGGTAGAGATTGAATTAGTCCAATAAATTATGTTATCATATAAACAACAAAAATTAACCTATCTTCCTAATTCTTAATGTTCCCATCTTTTTATAATTGTATTTCTCTCTTATACCTGAAATAATCATACGTGGTGAAATAAGAAACGTGTATAAAGAAATGTAATCTCCGACTTATATGAAATATGAATATGCTATATGTATGGATATGAAATTGTGTTCATATGTCATATGATTGTATTTAAAACAATGATGTTGAGCTCATCGATTATGTATTCAAATTTTTTTATTTTTTATTTTTATTATTTTTTTATTTTTTTATGTCTGATTTACCCTGATTTGTGAATGGAGCCACGATGACCATACAGAAGTGGCTACCCCAGTATGAGTCAGATATAAATAGGGGTGACTCAGCTGATTCAGGACACAGCTTGACTCAGTAACGAATGGGTTGATGATTCACCGAGTAATTTTATTCTATTTTGAAGTGGCCTGCACCCATGTGCATACACAAATTATCTTTTAACACAAAAATACAGTGACCCACCATGATGTCTATGTGAAATCCACTCTGTCCATCAGTTGCAAGTTGCAGTATCTCACGTTAGTATATGATCCAAAATTCCAAAGTAAATCTAAATCTCAAGTAGGAAAATACCACCGAAAATAGTGGGATAGGTCTTTAGCTGTTCTCTTTTTCTCTACTTGTATGTGGCCCACCCTAATTGTAACATTTTCCTTCAATTAACAGATCGCGTGCTGAGTTATCCAATACTAAGTAAACTTTGTGGGGCCCACTGTGATATGTGTCTTATCTATGCCATGGAACTTTTTTTATTTTTTTTTCAGATTATTTTGGGCATGAGCCTCAAAATGAAGCACATCTTAAGTTTAATCGGACTACACCACAGGAAACAGTTAGAATTGAACACATACCATTGAAAACTTCTTCAGGGCACAGAAGTTATATTCATGTTTTGCTTTCAACAATATCTGTGTGACCTTATGAACAGCTTGGATGACAAATAAACATCATTGCAGGTCCTATGATTGTTTCAACGGTGGATGCCATTATTCCAACTATTTCGTGTAGTGTGGTCCACTTGAGCTTTGGATATGTTTTAATTTTGGGCTCATACACAGAGTGGGTAAGACACATACATCACATGTGGGCCCTACAAAATATACTTGGTATGCCATTGTCTCCCTCCTTTTGTCTCTTTGTGTGCCACACATGCCATACTTCTAATACAAAGTAGAAAATGCCAAAGCAGATTTAGGTGAGAAGAGATTAACGCGCGTTATGACATGTCATATGTTCGAATGTGGCAGGTGTAGGATCCATGCCACTTGCGACGTGGGTCCCACCACAAACGTTAGTCCACTCATCAGGTGTGTGAAATATGAAGAATTAGAGAAAATAATATGGATGGTTGAGCTTGAATTTTTGACGCAGGAGGATAACTGTTCCGAATCCATGGAACTTCTCTGGACTCTTCCCAGAGGCTTCTCGAATCCACAAGAAAGAAAGCAAGCAAAATAGAAAATAAATTCTATAAAATTTGAGTTTGATTAATTAATCCAATAAACGAGTTCACAACCCTTTAAATAGGGATACCAAGCAATGGGAGAGAAATCAGAAGCAAACTATAACTAAAACTCCTAGAATTCGCAACTTACTATTTATAGATGGTCATGATGTCTACTAGTGCACAAGGTTTTCGGCCAAAAATAGTAAGTGTCCTATTTGGCTTCACTAAACCGTTCTCCTAATTATTCTAAGCTCTTTTCACGTTAAGCGCAACTCCTAAAGCCCGACAGATGAAGAGTTATAATCAAAATAAAACTCACTATTTATAGTAAAAATGAAATTAAAACAGGGAAACAACCGTCGATCCAGGGGTATTTCACAAATCTGGCTTGCATAACCCGGCATAGCAAGGTTGGTTGGCTAAAGTAGCTCGTTCTACCCCAAAATCATATATTTTACGCCCGATAACTCATTCTGGATTGTGAGATACGCTGGATCTAAAGTCCGACGGTCCGGATCACTTCTGTCATTGACCGGGCCTTTTCTGATCCATCTCGGCCATGAAACTGTCCGCGACCCCCTCTACATTAGTACCCTTCACTTCAAAGAACTCGTCCTCGAGTTCTCATCCTGTTCTGGTTCATAATACTCGGTCAGGTCCGCGATATTGAAAGTTCGTGAGATTGCCATGTGATCTGGAAGATCAACAACATAAGCGTTGTCATTGATTTTTCGAATGATTGGGACGGATCCAATCTTCTTATTTTTCAACTTGTTGTACTTCCCAGTTGGAAATCTCTCTTTACGCAGATGGACCATAACGCGGTCGCCCACTTTGAACACTTTTTGTCACCGGTGCTTGTCCGCTTGTTCCTTGTACTTCTCGTTCAAGGCATGTAGCTTGGTCTGCACTTCCGCATGGATTCCCATGATCTTGTCTACCATATGTTCTGCTGCAATGCTCGTGCCTAGATGCTTGGGTAGAAGGACCAAGTCAAGTATGTGGCGAGGCACTCGTACGTAGATAATCTAGAATGATAATTTCCCTGTCGAGCGGTTCACCATATTGTTGAATGCAAACTATACTTGAGACAAGGCCAAATCCCACCGCTTTAGTTTTTCTCCTAAAATACAACGAAGGAGGTTTCCCAATGTGCGATTCACAACTTTAGTCTGCCCATCAATCTGTGGGTGGTAGGCACTGCTGAATTGAAGTCGTGTATCAAATCGAATCCACAAAGTCCGCCAAAAGTGGCTAATGAACTTCATGTCACGATCAGAAGTAATAGTCTTGGGGACCCTGTGTAGCCGTACGACCTCCCTGAAGAATAGATTCACCACGTGTGTTGCATCGAGGGTCTTCTTGCATAGGATAAAGTGCGCCATCTTGGAGAAACAATCTACCACCACAAACACCGAATCCATGCCACGTTGTGTTCGTGGGAGACCAAACACGAAGTTCATTGATAAATCTTCCCAAGGACCGTCAAACACAGATAACGGGGTGTAGAGGCCCATATTCTGAGATTCTCCCTTGGAGGTCTGACAAACGTGACAATGTTGTACGACTTTTCCCACATCACATACTAATTGTGGCTAGTAATACCTCTCTTCCACAAGAGCTCATGTCTTGTCTCGCCCAAGGTGTCTACCGAGGCCACCTCCATGAAGCTCCTAAATAATCTGCTCCCTCAAACAACTTTGGGGGATGCACAATCGATTCTCTTTGAAGAGAAAATCGTCCTATATATGAAGGTCACTGTGGTGACCTTCTTGGCACTTCATCTAAGAATATTTGAAGTCCTCATCCTCAGCATACAGCTCCTTAAGACAGTCGAAGCCGACCACCCAGTTGCTTATCGTAACAAATAGTGATGCACGACAGCTAAGTGCATCAGCGACCTTATTCTGCTGCCCTGACTTATGCTCAGAACAAACGTGAATTCCTATAAAAATGCAACCCATCTAGCATGCACATGATTCACATTAGTCTGACTATTAATAAACTTTAATGCTTGATGGTCAGTGTACAAAACAAACTCTCTTTGAATTAGATAATGCCACTAATGTCGCAACGCCTGAACAACTACGTACAACTCAAGCTCATAAGTCGACCACTTCTTTCGGGTTTCGCTGAGCTTCTCGCTGTAGAAGGCTACTAGCCTGCCTTCCTGTGATAATACTCCTCCAATTCCGACGTATGAAGCGTCACACTTAACCTCAAACAATTTGTCAAAATTAGGAAGCACCAAGACTGGTGTTGTAGACAAACGATGCTTGATCTCATGAAAGTTCTTTTATCGGTCCACTGGAATGGTCCTTTTTTCATGCAATCTATTATAGGCGCGACTATGGTGCTAAAATCTCACACAAATTGACGATAGAAAGTCGTCAACCCATGAAAACTCCTAACCTCATGAATGTTTGTCAGGATCGGCCATTCCCTAATGGTTCACACCTTTTCATCGTCCACACGGATGCCTGTGGACATTACAACAAATCCTAGAAACAACAGACTATCAGTTAAAAAACTACACTTCTTCAAGTTAAGGTACAACTTGTTAATTTGTAGGACTTACAACACCTGCTTGAGATGTTTTCTGTGCTCTGTCTCATCCTAGCTATATATCAATATGTCATCAAAATATACTACCACAAATCGGCCAGTGAACGGTTTTAGAACTTGATTTATCAAACACATAAAACTACTTGGTACGTTCGATAGGCCAAAGGGCATGACCAGCTACTCATATAACCCTTCCTTGGTCTTGAATGCCGTTTTCCACTCATCACCGGGTCGGATACGAATCTGATAGTATCCGCTCCTTAGATCTAGTTTAGAGAACACCTTGGCCCCTTCTAGCATATCGAACATGTCGTCCAACCGTGGTATTGGGAACCGATATTTGATGGTAATTTTATTAATTGCCCGGCTGTCGACACACATGCGCTAGCTTCCATCTTTTTTTGACGTTAATAGTGCTGGTACGACACATAAGCTCATGCTCTCTCTCTCTCTCTCAAGAGACCCTTACGGATCAATTCCTCCACTTGCCCCTGAAGTATCTCACACTCCTTCGGACTCATCTGATAATGAGGGCGGTTGGGTAGGCTAGCCCTAGGGACGAGGTCTATGTGATGTTGGATGTCCCTTACGGGAGGCAATCCATCAGGTAAATCTTCAGGCCAGACTTCTTTGAATTCGTTTAGCAATAGTCTTAAACTTGGAGGGATGTTTGAGGGTCCCTCTTTCTCGCCCTTCACCACTACGGCGTATACCTCGCCGGTTTCCTTGGATTCCTTCATGAAATCTCGAATGGTCAAGAGGGAACTCCCCTCTACTTTAGAGGCTTCAGGGTGGTTCTCTGGTGCCATAAGGGAAATGATTATTTTTTGACTATCCTTGATGAATATGTAGACATTGTCTCATCCCCGATGAGTCGCATCACGGTTCGACTGCCAGGGTCGACCGAGTAGTATATGGCAAGCTTCCATGTCGATCACGTCACAAAGTATTTGATCCTTATAATTTTTGCCTATTGAAAACGAGATAGTGCATTGTTCAGTTACCTTGGTCTCATTCACCTTTTTTATCTAGCCAATTGAGTACGAGGAAGGATGTTTTGTCGTTGGTAGCTGTAACTTGTTCACCATCACTCTTGAGATGATGTTCTCGCTACTACCACTGTCTATGATCACATCACAGATCTTTCCATTGACAGTGTACCGAGTACGAAATATATTGTGTCGTTGTAGATGTAATTCCTTTCGTGGGGTATACAGTAATCGCCTCACAACTAGAAATTTACCACGATCCTCGCCTGTCACTTCATCGCCACCTGTTATTTCTTCAGTAGCTTGTTCATGTTCATCAAAGCCATGGTCTTCTTCTGCGATCTCATATTCAATGCCCCATTCATTTATAGTCAAGTGAGCTGCGGGATATTGAGGACAAGTGTTTGATAAGTGGTTTGGTTGGCCACAGCGGTAACAATTGTTTGACCTTGGCCGAGCATAAGGATTTGGAATCCTACTCGGGCCTGCTGTTGTGAGTGATGCACGTTGAGGTCTGGATGAGTTGTTCCCCGTATCACGGTTTGCGGTTGTAGGAGGTTGAAGACGTTCTCCTACTGGATCTTTTCCTCATGCCAGCACTGAATCCTGCGTGGGACTCGTCATGGGGGGTCGAGTTGAAGGATAGGGACGAGTAGGAAGTCTTCCAAGTTGTGTTTCTGCCCTACCCGCCAATTGAACTGCTTCATCCATGGTCCTGACTGGGTACATCTTAAGTCGGTCCTGAATTGTCGGTCGCAACCCACCTATAAATCGTGCCACCTTCTGTGACTCAGATTCTGACAGATCGTTTCATGTAACAACTACTGGAATTCTTCAGTGTAATTTGTGACGGTTCAAATTTCTTGTCGGTAATTTTAGTATTGCTAGAATAATATCTGCTCATAATCACTAGGGAGAAATCGTGATCGAAGAAGACATCTCATCCATGGCCATGATGAGATGGATGCCTTGTTCTAGCAGGCTCGTGAGAGTTATAATTGCTCCCACCATGCAGAAGCAAAAGATTTTAATTTAAACGCTACAAATTTTACCCTTTTATAATCTGACACGTCCATATAATCAAAATATCTCTCTACTTTGGCTAGCCAATCGAGGAAATCCTATATACGTAATAAACCATTAAAACTAGGAAGTTCAAGCTTACCTGGATAGTCTCTTTCAGCAGGATCTAGATGATCGTCTCCTTGGATTGGTTGAAGGGCAAAACCTTTATTAAGGTCCTCGTCGCTAGAACTTGAATCATCTGGTGTAGCCCTACGGTTTTTCAATGGTAGTACTCTACGAAAATTAGGGTTGTATCATACAGCAACCACGGGTGGTGGAGCAACCATAGGTGGTGGAGCACCGCCTAGTGCTCGGGGCGAAAGTAGCGCATCCACAAGACGGTCGAGGGTTACCTGTAACCCTTGCATGGTCAACTGACTCTCCCGGTGGAAAGTTTCCATTCTTTCCGAAAAATAACGAATCCCTGGATCACCGTCCATAGGATTTTGATTCATACCTTCATTGTTTGCCATCGGCCCAAGGAGAATCCTCACTTTGATACCAATAACGCGGGGATGAATGTGATGAGGTCGAGCACCATCTCCCTCAAGAGGATAACTGTTCCGAATCCACGAAACTTCTTTGGACTCCTCACGGAGGCTTCTCGAATCCACGAGAAAGAAAGCAAGCAAAATAGGAAATAAATTCTATAAAATTCGAGTTTGATTAATTAATCCAATAAATGAGTTCACAACCCTTTAAATAGGGATACCAAGCAATGAGAGAGAAATCAGAAGCAAACTAAAACTAAAACTCCTAGAATTCGCAGCTTACTATAAATAGTAAACTTACTATTTATAGATGGTCGTGATGTCTAGTAGTGCGCAAGGTTTTCGGCCAAAAATAGTAAGTGTCCAATTTGGCTTCACCAAACTGTTCTCCTGATTATTTTAAGCTCTTTTCACGTTGGGCGCAACTCCTAAAGCTCGACGAATGAAGAGTTATAATCAAACTAAAACTTACTATTTATAGTAAAAAAACGAAATTAAAATAGGGAAACGACCGTCAATCCAGGGGTATTTCATAAATCAGGCTTGCGTAGCCCAGCATAGCGGGGTTAGTTGGCTAAAGTAGCTCGTTCTACCCCAAAATCATATATTTTACGCTTGATAACTCATTCCGGATTGTGAGATACGCCCGATCTAAGGTCCGACGGTCCAGATCACTTTTGTCGTTGACCGGGCCTTTTCTGATCCATCTGGGCCATGAAACTGTCCGCGACCCGCTTTTCATCAATTTTAGACTAAGCTAAGAGCTTACATATGACTAGAATCTTGCACATACTAACATGTCACGAAGGCCCATTTTTCCTTGTGAACATACCATGGTGTAGGATCTTTATATCATGCAAATGGTAGCCCACTCAATGATCACTTGATGCAAAATTTATTTTGTCAGTGCACTTATTTATGCACATTATTTGTCAATCACATGAGTCAGTATGTCATTTGGTCGGTCAAGCTCTTGGAAGTTGAATACCGAAAACATAAGATGATGTAAGTATTAAGGAGTAAAGAACATATAAATGAGGTGCCTTGGTGACCCTAACCCTTGACCCAAAACAACCCCTTGAACCTCTATATGATCATGGCTTAATATGTAAACCTTATTGATCATCTCTTAACCTTAGGAGCATAATTGGAACATGATAAGTAAGACTAGTAAATGTGTATAATTGTTGTAAACATACTTGCCCAAAACAACAGCTTTCGAGTGGTTTGCGATCTCATCGACAGGTTGTCAATGTGACTTAATGTAATCAAAGGTCCGCTCAGTCAGATCGAAGAATGAGTCCAACAACTATCAAAGAAATTCATGAATTTTCTCGATGGGATCGACACAGTTTAATCCGATCAAATATCCTTCGTTCCCATCGAAAGAGTCGTTAACTAGCCGTTTTATAGTTGTTGCAAATCAATTTCTTATCAAAGGGCATTCGATTATTGGATATTTGGATGAATTTTTAATATAATAGAAGCCTAAGTGATTTCATGTTCATATATTTCATCCTAAGCCTCCAAACCAATGAGTTCTAAGTCATCTTCCATGATATTAACACTTTATTGTGGGTTCCAACCTCTACCTTGAAGATGAGCTTGAACTCCACGACTTTTTAAAGATTGGACCAAATCATATCGGTATACCCTTTGTCTAAATTCTCTAGAAGACCTATCTAGATGAATCCCCTAGAAATTATAACCTTTTATTAGTGATATGAAATTCACCTTACCTCTCATCACCTCGGTCACTGCATCAGAGCATCACATGGAATGTGTTTAATCTTGGATCTGAAGCATTGGAACGCATTGGCATTATGGTGGGGAGAGAAATTGAGGAGCGGATTCAAGCATAGGAAAGCTTTAAAGAAGCAATTCAAAATCGACATATCAATGAGGTTTAATTCGACAAGTGTCACTGAGTGAGTACATACTCACTTTCCTTGTGTGGGATTGAGGGTAAAAGTTTGTGATCCAAACTTGAAAGGTTTTTGTATATGACCTATGCTCTTCTGTAGGGCCGAATTCACTAGGCACGGGTGTGTACGTGTTAGTCTCCATGAGAGCCTTCAGCGGGAGTAAACGTAGGTCCTTGGAGTATGATTGAAGCTGTTGGTTAACCGATAGAAAACTAACTCAAGTCTCTTGCGGGAGCTTTCGACAAAAATATATACTAGTGTCATTGTGTAGGGCTGTAAAGATTAGATGTGAACCTAATTTAAAACCTCATATAGTAAAATCCAATATACTCATGGGTTGAGTGCATCTGTCAGGAGTGGAGTAGGAAAACTAAACCACTACATATGCTTATATTTAAGATGGTCTTTGAGAAATTGTTTAATATGCTTATGTAATTAATTGATGAATTATATGTATATATGATTGACGAATCTTAGAATTTGATAGTTAGTACATACCACACACACGTACACTATCATGTTTATAAAGTAGTTGATTCATAGGAATATGATTTGTGGTCTATGTAATTGGACCCTCTATTGGCTTGTAAGTCTTAGAGCTAATTTTTTAAAACTTATTTTAACCTACATATTAGTTTAACTTAGGCAATGACATTTTAAAAGGCATAATTTTTATTTGTTCCTAATCACCCCTTTATGGCATAGCCTTCATTCTATAGCTTCACTAAACTTCTGCACACATATAGACCGCGGGCCCACTGACACATGCAATTTTATATTTTAAACCTACTCATAAGGTAGGTGAGACTTGTATATGGAGTCATGCCATTGGTGTCAATTGACTCCAAAGGGGTGACCCATTCAATGTCTAAACTTTATTACTTTTTTGGTTAACTGATCTTTTTGGTTGGCCTATTGTCTGCAGGGTCAGGATGTCATACACAACTATCATTTTTGTGAAAGGGATGGAACCTCACCCGATGATGATAACTCTCACCTTTGCATTTCTCAACTACTTTTCCATCACACCATTGGAATGTAGGAAATAAAACCAATACAAAATGTATAAACAACTTCAGAATTTTTCAACATGTACATTATTTCCAAAGCTATTCTAAGAAAATAATGTATGTTTTTTTTCCCCTATAATATAGTATAAGAGATTGTAAGTTTTTTTTCAATGTTGGTTTCTTTGCATCCCCGAAGATTAGTATCGATTTAGTGAAAGCTTGAACTAGTGAGTTATATTCTTCTACATTATTAATTTATATTTGATACTTACAAATTGTGATGTATCATTTTTTATATTACTTTTATTGGATATTTGCATATTTGTCATGTACATTTATTGGCTGACAATTGTTGGGGATTTGTGCTGCGGAATCACATAGATCTAGATCTAGGATAACAATCCAATAACGTCAAGCAATCACAAGAGAACACAAAGATTTAACGTGGAAAACCCTTACGGGAAAAAAAAATCACGGCACAAAGCGATAGAAATCCACAATGAAATAAAAATTACAAGAGAGAGGGCTTACCCGATTCGAACAACCTCGAATCTCACCCGTGCTACACCCTTTGATAACCCTAAAACCATTTTAGGAACCCTCGGAAAGCTTTTAGAAAGCCTTAGAACACTTTAAAATAGCCATAGAGACCTCTATTTATAGTTTAGGGAACTCCACTTATGCACCTCCTTTGGAAAAGTCCGGAAGCCGACTTAAATTTACGCAATCCGCGCAGGATTTGCGTAACCTCGACTGGTCGAAAGAGGGCCTCAACTGGTCTAGCAACCCGCTCGACCGGTCGAGCTTGACCCTCGACTGGTGGAGCATCATAGACACCCAAAAAACGAGCTCGCTGGACTTTGAGTCGAGCGGACCTCGATCGGTCGAGTGGACCCTCGATTGGTCGAGCAGCGGACTTGAAGACTTCTGACAACAACAATATCAACTATATTGTATATTCTATAGTTTTTATTTGTAGGTATGATTTTATTTTATTTTATTTTGTTAATGATATATTATTAGGTTAAGAAACAAGTACGTGCAAAATACTTCAAAATAAAAATATAAGATATTGGAGGATAACTAATAAATAATAGGTAAAAAATAAAATTTTGATTTATTTGATTTAATTTTATTATTTTGATTTAAGATTTTTATTATATTTATTTATTTACAGTTTCAGTTAAAAATTCTTTCGAATGCAAGTGTAAAACTGTAATTGTGGAATCGAAGATGGGGATTGAAAGGAAAGCTCATATTTAGTTGAGATGGGATTAATGTAACGGCCCTAAAGTAAGTAAAAATGAAAATATGGTCAATAACTTAACTCGACCGAAAAATAAAATAGGTTCTTCATTATTTACAATTTGAATGTATTAAAATCATTTATCAATTATGCCCACTGTATAAAATTGTTTACAGAAAACCCAAAATGTTAAAAAATAAACGAGTTAGTTATATAGTTGATTTTGGGTTATTTAAGCTCTTTTAACAGCTAAATTTCATTGGTCTTATTCTTATTGTGTGCCTTGTGAGCGCGTTTAGTTCCACCAAATTGCTGTCAAAATAAGTGACAGAGGATCAACAGAAATCACATCAATTATTCTAAGTTCTTCTATCCATTCGTTTTAAAAATTCATTTTAGGTATGATCAGTCTTTGTCACATTATCAACTGGTTGAATGTCAAATAAACATTCTGGTGGAATCCGTGAAGATTTTAATGGCGGGGATTCAATCATGACTGATTCGTGTGGTGTGGTCCACCTAAGATTTGAGTCGGCTTCAATTTTGGACCTACAATCATTTCCACCATCAGCAACGATTGTCAGCATCATACGCCATATGTACATATTTGAGCGACCACGTTATAAATTAATGTTAAAATATTCTTGAACTTCTGAATGTGTTACCCTTACCGTGTGTGGGTCCTACTTTTATAAATATACTGTATATCCAATCCACCAATCTGTTTTTCAAGCTCATCTTAGGACGTAATTGCATAAATTAAGCAGATCCAAATCTCCAGTGGACCACACCACTGGAAAAATGGTGAAATATGACCATTAAAAGCTCTTTGTTGATTACAAAAGAATCCGATCCTTGTATTTTCCTTCATCCGGGTCTGTTTTACCTTATCAACCGGTTGTATGGCAAATAAACATTACAGCTTCGTACAATGGGCCCCGGGAATTTTTTTAATGGTGGGTGTTCAATCACCATTGTTTCCTGAAGTGTGATCCACCTGAGATTTGATTCTGCTTCATGTTTGTACCATGTCCTTAAATGGGCGAAATGGATGGATGGCGTGGATAAACAATACGTCATCGAGGTGGGCCCCACGGCACTGACTACCTCATTAGGCTCTTATCGTACTGAGTAACTCTGTTGGGCCCACTGTGAATTTGTGTGGTTTATCCACGCCTTCTGTCCATTTTTCCAGTACAGTTTAGGAGTTTAGTCCAAAATTTAAGCCTATCCAAAGTTTAAGTGGACTATCCCAAAGGAAACAGTGGAATAATGATCTCCACCCTTGAAAATTTCTCAGGGCTGACAGTGATGTTTATTTGTCATCCAACCTGTACATAAGATCACACAGACATGGATGAAAGGGCAACACAAATATTAGATTGATACAAAGTTTATGCGGACCCCAAGAATTTTTCAATGGTAGGCGTCCAATTCACACTGTTTTTTTTGGTGTAGTCCACTTGAGCTTTGTATATACTTCTTTTTTGGGTTCAAGCCCTAAAATTATCTGGTAAAATGAATGGACGGAATGGATAAGATATATAGATCACGGTAACACCTGATCTGGCCGCTCCCAATTCAAGTGCCGGAGACCTTACCGACCCTTACTATGGGCCCAACTTTGATGTATGTATTCTATATCCACCGCCCATACATTTAGTTGGATCATTTTAAGGATGATCCCAAAAATAAAGTAGATATAAATCTTAAGTAGACTATATTAAAGGAAAATAGGGTTGATTGAATCTTACACCATTTAAAACTTCTTACGGCCTACCGTAATGTTTTCAAAATGTTTATTTGCCATCTAACCTGTTGGTAAGGTCAGTTAAACATGAATTAAATAAAATAATAAGTATCAGATTAGACTGTTTTCTATGGTATGGTACACCTCGGATTTGGATATGTTGTATATCTATTCTGATCCGTCCGTTTTTAAAGACTATTTTAGTACACGTTTCAAAAAATTTAGTATCTCAGTTGGACCTCACCACAATAAACAGTGACGATTGAATAGTCATTATTAAAAAATTCTCAAGGCTCACTGCAAGTCAACACATAATGTTTATTTGCAATACAACTTAGGGGTGCACATCGAACCGGTAGAACCGTGAAACTGGACCAGAACTGACCAAACGGTCCGGTTTGGTCCGGTTCTACAGTGCACTGGTTCCAGTTCCGGTTCCAAAAATTAAAGAACTGATTACAACGGTTCGGTTCTCGGTTTGGGGGTATGTAGAACTGAATTGATCCGTAGAACTGAATCGTGGATCCAAACTGTGGAACCGAACCTAGAACCGAACTTGGAACCGAACCAGGAACCTTTGATTGTTTCCATATTTGACTCATGATTTATGGTTTACTATGCACTATTTGATTGTTTTCATAAATGTATTTTTGTACATCTTATACAATATCTAAACCATTCATCAAATGGATCACAACACGAATGAACATGGGCTAGATTATAAGATAAAACATGCAATTGGGCTGGATTATAAAAAGCTCAGAACCGTGGAACCAATCCGGAACAGAACTGGTTTTAACGATCCGGTTTCGGTTCCAATTTCACCCCAAAACTGGACCGAACCGACCCGTGTGCACCCCTAATACAACTCATTGATAAGGTAAACCAGAACTCATGAATAGAAAATATAAAAATTAACTTATTCAAAGCTTTTGTTGGTTATAAAAAGTTTTTAATGGTCATTTACCAGTTTTTTCAGTGGTGTGGTTCACCGGAGATTTGGATCTACTTAAGTGAGATAACATTCTTAAATGAGATGAAAAACTGATGGGTCTTGTGAATATCAATTACAGTCATAAAGTAGACCCCACACAATAAGGATAACACGCACTAACTAGATGGGGATTGCGTACTACCCCGCCTGGACAGTAATCTGTCCGGGTAGGGCTCTGTGGGGCCCACTGTGATGTAAGTATTTTATCCACACTATTCATCACTTTTCTTAGATCATTTTAACGTATGATCCTAACAATGAAGCAGGTTTACAGGACCACACTAAAGAGAGTAAACTATACTCTTCTTTTGAGATTTAAGAGAATTAATTCAAGTAGCCATTGGTTTGAACTTAATTTAAAATCAATAGAACCCTACACCCTTTCTATCTGACTGAACAAAGAACAATCTACTTCAAAAAAGTGATTCTTCGGCTATAAGCTTCTCATACATCTTTTACGGTGAAGATAAGTATACATTCTAAAATTTATTTGATTTTTCTAAGATAGTCAGAAAATCTCAGTATAGGTTTTGTCTCAGATAGTCTGAAAATCTCAGTGAGGGGTTTAATTGTGATAGCCTGTGAAAATCACAAGAATTGTATCAGGTTTTAAGGTAACCCTGAGAAAACCTTTTTCATAGTGAAAGCCAGAATTACGTGAAGAGTAATTTTAGGAGTGGAGTAGGTGTGGCTGTTTTTTAAGCACCAAACCACTATAATCTTATGTGTTATGTGGTAAATGCATTTACTTTTTATGTGATGAATGATTGTATTTAATTTCAAGTTGAGTGGTGAATGTTATAATATTTTATTTTAATTTACTTTTACAAGTTTGAGATTTTGATTTTAAAGAAATTCGTGAAATAAGGTTGTCTTGCCTAAAACTTTAGGTGAAGGTTGTCCTGCGAATTATTTGGAATCAACATTTCAATACTTAAGGAATTGAGATTTCTGATTTATTTACATATTCAACACTTATTTCAATTATTTTGTATAGTTCTATTCACATCCGCTCTAGGACATTTTAAGCTCTCCTTTTCACATCTCAAGTAGATCACCCCATAGGTAACAATCGTGATTGAACCCCACCATTAAAAGATACAAAAGTTTTTATTTTTATTTTTATCAAGCTGAAGTTAGTGTTTTTCATGTCTATGTGACTTCACAGGTTAGATGACAACTAAACATTACAGTGGGCCCTAGAAAGTTTTTAATTGTCAGCATTCAATCACCACTATTTCTTGTAGTGTGGTCCACCTGAGATTTTGATTTGCCTCATTTTTGGGCTCATGCTTTAAAATGAGTTGGCAAAATGAATGGAGGGCATGGAAAAGACAACTACATCATACATAATGGTGGGATACATATATTTTCCAGCATTAACGGTACCAACATGGTACTGCTGCATGTCTTACCTCAACTTTTGTGTGTAAGAGGACTGGTAAAATGTTCATTAACTGATTTTAACATTGCTCACACCATGTTATGTCAAAACCAAATCCACTCCGTACATAAACATTTTCCCTCAATGTTGGCCACTAACACAAAAAATCCACCCAATTCACAGGTGGGCCACACCACAAGAAATTCTTTGGATGGATAAACATAGGTTTGTATGTGCATCCTAAAATGCTACTTCTAATAAATTCATCCATTCCTCTCAAACAAATACTTCCTTAATACAAAAGAATATTAATTATTAATTCCAAACATCTCAATTAAGTCACTTGATACATAGTCACCACATGCTACCAAAGTGACAATTACTAATCTAATACAGGATGTTAATGAAGTGTCCAACTAATGCATCTTTCTTAGCATTCTAGTTCCTCAAATTAATTTTCATAAATGAACAACACACGCCAAAATCGCGGATTTGCGATGTACCAAATCCATCGTAAAACCAAATAAACGACGGATTTCGTCCGTTGTTTGGTCCGTCGCTGTTTACTGGGTTGTTTTTTTCAATGGATAAAATCCGTCGTTTAATCTGCGACGGATAAGGTCCGTCGTAGAGTACCGACAGATAAGATCCGTCGCAACAAATAAAAATCCGTCGCTGAAATTTGGAAAACTTCGTCATTTAAAATATTTGCGACGGATAAGGTCCATCGCTAATATGAGGAGAGCGATGGACCCAAATCCGTCGTTGATTTTCTTGTTCAGAAATTAGTGACGGATTTGGTCCGTCGCTAAAATATCCGTGAATAAAAAAAATTTCATCCGTTTTTTTTTTTTTAAACTTCAATTTTTGAATCTTACACCTGATAGTCATTCAAAAAATAATAATGAATTTTTTTTTCATTGCCTAACCAGCGCGCACATCCAAAACTAGATATACCCATTTCTTCAAAACACTACCAACCAACCTATTTGAAAAGTCTACAAAAGAAAATGATGAAATCAAAATCAAATTTATCATCCAAATTCTCAGCATAAAAAATTTGTATTTCCATAAAAAAATTATTAGTTTCAAGGTAAAGATGAAAACACATTTTGGCGTGAGAATACTAAATTTTCTCTCTATTTTACAGACATCAACTATCTATTCATATATTGGGCAATATTGTATGTGCATTCGCCCAAAATAGACGAATCTAATCGACATTCAGATCATGTTTATGAGAGCAGTGCACTGCCCAAAACAAAATCAAACTGACTAATACATGCTTTGAGCAATGCATTTTTAAAATAATAATTGATGGAATCAGCAAGAGTAGAAAAACTCACAAAACCGAATCCCCTACTCAAATCCTTCATCATTGAGCATCACTTTTGCTCTACTTATTTTGCCTAAAGTACCGAAAAGTTCACATAATTCATTGTCATCAACAGAGTCAATGAGGTTTTTTCACGTACATGTTCAAACCCTGCAAAGTACAATATGTTTAAGATTACGTCTACACCATAAGTTTGACAACAATCACAGATCCATACAAAAAGAAATTACCTAAAACTTTAGAAACTTAGGTTCTTCACAGGCTGATTGCTTCTCAATCTTCTTGAAAACCCAAATGCTATCATGCAAACCAAAACCTATTTTAGAAAGACAAATAAATGAAGGAAAATCTTCAAGCCTAGTTCAAATAGGAAAAATAGAATAAAATTAAATAATATAGCATCTCTTGTCATTGGTACCGCACCCAGATTCATAACTTCAATTGCAAGTGTAAATGCTGTACTTGTGACATACCCTTGCTATAACTGGGAAAGTGGAAAATAATTTTCTGCTTATTGAAGGTGATGAAGGCACCGCTTTTTCTTGCCTTCACATCTAGAGTCGTTTGTTTCAATTTGTAGGTGAATGAATGTGTAAAGAATTTTTTTTGTAGTGATTGATTTCGTATCAATTCCTTCCTCATCACTGGCTGATCTTGCGAAGAATATACACACCCAAAACAACACTTTGTTGAGTCATTTCATTAAACACTTGGCAAACAACATCAATATCAAAATAATTGAGTCACCGAGCTGATTCGATTCGAGTTGAGGTTCGATCCAAGTCGAGTCGAGCTCAGGCAAGCTCAAAAAACCAACTTAACTAGATCTGAATCCAATTTCGAGCCGAGGCGAGTTGAGCAAGCTAACTAAGCTAACTCGACTCGTGTACAACTCTAATGGTAGGGCCGAGCTTGATGTATATATTTTATATCTGCCTACTCTTTCTATTATTCCATATCATTTTAGGACACTATCCCAAAAATGAAGTAGATCCAATTGGTAGACGATACTATAGGAAAAGTGGTGATTGATGATTAAGGAGCCACAAAATTTTTAGATGAAGCTGATATTTGTACCTTCATCCAAGCTTCTGTGACCTTATCAACAGATTGGATGGCAAAAAAACACAGCAGAAAATTGTAAGGCATTTAGTACTACTCTTTCCTAGAGCTGGGTCCACCCAAGATTCATATTTCTTCGTTTTTGGGATCATGCCCTAAAATAATATGAAAAATACGGATGCACAATTAGAATAGAGAATACATACATCAAGGTGGGCCCACAATAAGGGCTGCGCTGTCCTGGGTGAGGCTGTGTTCTCACCTGATTTGATCCTCTCTATAATGCCTACCCTGATATATGTGTTTTACCACACGGTTCATCCATTTTGCCGAATCATGTTAGGTTATAAGCTAAAAATTAAAGCATATCTAAGGCTAAGGTGGGCCCATAATGGGGGTTGAACGCCCACCATTGAAACTTTTTGATCAAGGTCTCCTTTGTGCTGGTTTATGGGACCTTATGGACGGTGGGATCTAAAAAGGTTTGAACAATGAGTGTCATTATCAGCACTACTACCTGGTGTTATTCCTGCAACTTCAACATCTTGGTAATCCATCGATTCCTGCATAGATTGCTTGGCAGTAGTTGAGAGTGTCTGCTGATTCACCCCATTCAGTTCCATACTCAATGTACCATCCTCGAAATGACTGTTTTTTCCGTCCGCCCATCATCATCTTTTCTTTCTTCCATTGAGACTCCTGCCATCATGATTGTAGTAGGAAGGCCAGCTCATGAGAGTACAATTCTCAGAAAAAAAGAAGAAAAAAAAGGACATGGACCAACACAAATGGTTGAGATGAATGGTAAGTGCAGCTTTCAGGCCATGCAACATCGGCATGTGGATGAGTTAATGAAATTCAGAAAATTTTGCAAAAAATGAACAGTAGCCTGGCTTATGAAAAGAAAGATGATAACAAGGGGCTGAATTAATCTACAATAAAATGTGATTATCAGCTTATTTCCAAAACTTACATATTTTCTCCAGTTTGATAGTCAAGGTGATTTGCTTGCAAGCAGAAGCACCCAATTTTTCATTAATGAATTGCTGCACATGAATAAAATTTCAGATTTAGATGTTCTAATCATAGGCATTGTCCAGACCCTTTCATGAGCTTGTCATTTCTAAGGTTGATCTTACAACAGTCAACAATTTCATAAGCTGGATTGCTGATGGAACATAAACATCCATGAATCAGGCAAAATAATCAAAACATTTACGGCCTAACAGACATCAAACTTCCAAACTGATTTTGAACTTCAGAATATTGATTATGACAGGCAACCCAAGCAAGATATTTTGATGCCTATAAAATGAAAAATAAAAAATCTTCTGTGGTATTTGCTCAAGAGGTATTTGCAAGCTCCTTTACATGCTAAGGAGCTTAGCTCTACAATAGTATCCTAACAAAGAAACAGCATGACATTGCAGATGGTCCCGTGCAATCCATGTAAATAACAGCTCAAGTTGCTTTCTCACAAACAGTGAAACTCCCTGGGTTGATGGTAATGCTATTTGTGTCGTTATCAGTTTTGTAATTGCCAACTAGCTGATTCGCCAACTCAAACATGTTATTTCATAGGTTGCAAGTAACATGAACAAATACCAACAAGAAATTGAACATTAATGCTGAAGGAAAAATTGAAACCGCAACAAGAAAATATACAGGATCTACTAAAATTGACATAGATTGACTGACACGCCCCAAACTCAGAAACCGGGCTCACAAAATTTCTGATCGCCGAATCCGGTGCCGACAGCCTCCGTAGAACCCCTTCTCGGCTCCCAGTGCCCATTCGCTAGGTTCCGATCCTGGGATGCTACAAGGAGGATTTTCAACATCAGTTTGATTCGTAATAAGCATAACCAAAGGCATAACTCACAAACAACAACCAAAAACTCCATCACATTTCCACTATGATCAAAAACTTTACAATTACAATGAGCATAAAGGGAAATACAATGATGATAAACCAAAGCTCCAAAAAGATCTGCTACGTGCTTAAGCCTCAGCGCTGCTGCGATCCTATGTCACCTGCACACAACGGTCGTGCATAAGCTTATGGAAAGCTTAGAGGGTGGTGAAAGTGTATGCTCAAGGTGGTAATGCAGCTATGCAGTATCAGAGTAATGCGGAACATGTTGATGAATGCCAAGAATACCATTAGCCGTACCAAGGCCATGCGATGCAAAGAATGATGTCGGCCATACCAAGGCCATGCAAATGCGGAATGCAACTCAAGCATACAAACCCTCATCTAAGTCCACATGTCAATACGGCTCAAATCTAGAATATCACCGGGGTCTAGTACACTCCAAGCCAGATTGCCGCCCCATCGCGCGCAATAAGGTGAGTGGAAAAGACCTCACTATCCGCCTGCCAATATCGGGCTCGGCTCATAATAGCGGACCCATTCCTCGAGCTGGTCAGACTCAGCCTAGCATTGCTCCCTACTCTCGGGCGGGTAAGGCCACACCTCCTTCCAACCGACCACGACACAGTGGAAAGCGCAACCGTCTGGTAATCGGCACTCAGCGCTCATGCACCCACTCGGTCTAGACGTTGGAGCAACCTCTTGGTACCATAAGGGTTTAGGGACTTTCACCCAGGGATATCTATCGCACCCCATGTAGAACAGTATTTCCGGTATCCAATCCTGCCAACCACGATACGTCTGTGGAGGCTACGGCCCTGATGTCGCTAGGGCGTACAGTAACCATATCACACAATGCGAATGCATGAATCACACTATCCAGTCATACAACAATCCTGCGCGTATCGTGCGCTCATGTAGGGCAACACCCCCTGTACGGGAGCCCCTAAACAATCTGTCCGAAGGCATATACTATGATCAGTCATTTCTCATATCAAGCATACGTATGATGCATATGATCATGAATCATAGAACTAAACATGTTATATGGGATGGATGATGTTCATGACGAAGATGGGCCTAGACGGCCTATACATAACACGTACGAGCCTAACAATGGGCCCTAGGAAAAGTCATAATGCGGACATTTAACCAACACTATACTTGCAATGTGAACGTCAAACCATCATTGCTCCCAAGGCATAGCCCAACGTAAACATCATTACATAAATCATGTTGGGATTGCACATTGCAATGGACCTTAGGTATATCCTATTGGGCCTTCAATACATCAAATGGGCCGTATCATATGGGCCTCATGTTCATCAAGTGAGCCACATCAATGGGCCACACCAATGGGCCTTATGTGCATTGCAATGGGCCATAACCTGTGGGCCTTAGAATGCATCAAATGGGCCTACTCACATGGGCCTTATATGTATCAAATGGGCCTCGCCAATTGGGCCCCATACGTGCATCAAATGGGCCTCAACCCATAGGTCCCAATGCACCTTAATGGGCCTTAACCCATGGGCCCTAACACATCAAATGGGCCTCGACCCATGGGCCTTACATATAAATCAAAGTGGGCCTCAATCATGGGCCACAAGTAAGCTGAGATGGGCCTCCCACCAGCAGAAAATTATAAATAATATAATATATATATACACACACACACGCACGCACCTAAACACACAAACATCACAGTGGGGCCCATCGCTCAAATATCTCAGTGGGCTCCACCGTACAACATCACAACGGGCTCCACCGGAGCCCACCGTCCACCTGGACGGTGACAATAAAATACATAAATCATTGTGGGCTCCATGTGGGGCCCACCGTAATGTTTGCTTTCCATCCAACCCGTTGGTAAGGCCACATGGGCCTAGATGAAGGGTGAAAATAAATTTCACCCTGATCCAAAACTTCTGTGGACCCCAAAAGGATTTCAAAGGTAGAGGTTCAATCCCACTGTTCCCTACGGTGTGGGCCACCTGAGTCTTGGATCAGGTTGATTTTTGGGGTGGGCCCACGTCAAGTAGTGGCCCACCCTATGAATGGTTTAGATGGTAGATAAACATCAAGGTGGGGCCCACGGCTATAGCCGTGGGTGGCTGCCCGACCGTCTGTCCGCTGGACGCTGTGCGCAGGCAGTGCCTGCTGCCGTCTCACACAGCAGCAGCGCCTGCTGCTGCTGTTGGTTTTTTTTTTTTTGATTTCTGTTATTCTGTGGTTTTCGCAGGTGGGATCCATATTTTGACAATCCACTCCATCCAATGGCCTTCCATGACTCAACACAAGCAAAACAAGTCCAATATTGGACATATTTTGGCGTATAATAATTTCAGGGAAGGCTTCAATGGTGAAAACCACCATTTGATATGGTGTGGCCCGCCAGAACCTCGGATTGACTCTATATTTCGGTTCAATGCTTGAAATGGGGTTGAGAAGGGAATGGACGGCGTGGATTGAATACATGCATCAAGGTGAGGCCTACATGAGTGGACCATCCCAAAGCTTGGGAAGAAGCTGATATTTGTGTTTCTTTCCAGCAAACGTCCAGCGTCCCTGGACGCTGGACTTGGCATATTCGTTGGAGGTGGGCCCTGCTTAGGTGGGCCACCAAGTGATGGATGGCATGGGTACTACACATATAAGATGGGCCCCACTTATAAATGGTTTGGATAAAATACCTACCTCATGGTGGGGTCCATTCAAGTGGGCCACACAACCTCATTATCATCACAAAAATAAAATAAAATAAAAGAGAGAGAGATAGAGAGTGAGACCCGCGTGATGGAGGGACCCCGGCACTATGGGCCCTCCCTTGCACTAAATCATACATCAAGTGGGTCCCATTACATGTGGGCCCATTAAAATTAAATCCAACGGTGGAGATCCCTTCTCCACTAAATTAGATGGTCTAGATGACCCTAAATATGCAAGAAAATAAACATCATGATGGGGTCCATGGAGAATGGCCCCATCTTGGAATGATCATGATGATCTAAGTGGGCTATCGGCCACATCTTAGGGTCTAAAGTGAGATCCAAACCATTGATCGGTTGGCCTCACTTGACCCATCTTAAAAACATCAAAAACTACCCTATCAAGGCACCCACCGCTTGATCTTCTTGCTCCCTTGGCTTCCTTAGCTCCTTGTGCTTCTCTTTGATGGAGGAAGATGAGAAATGGATGGTTGAGATGAGAGATCTAAGGATGGAAAGGTGGGCCACACATGTAGCTTGGGAGATATGGGGAGAGGCTCATACGTATGGATTTTCTTGCTTGGGAGAGTTTGAAAATGAGAGAGACTTGTAAGGGAGAGAGAGAGAGAGGGAGTGATGGGTGATGGAGTGATGGATGTGGTGGTGATGGGTGTAAGAGGCTCTTTTTGACTTTTTTGGCAAAAGTTGTAAGAGAGGGTATGGGTTGTAAGAAACTTTTTGACTTTGGGGCTTGCTTGGGAAAGGGTGAAAGGTGATGTGTACTTGACATGATGGGATTGATGAATTGATTGATTGATGTGACACCTTGTAGAGATTTCCTCAGAATTTGCACGCGCGGCATTTTACTCGCACCGAACACTGGTCCACATCTCCCAACCAGGGTATCGCCTCGCGGCATCGGAATCGCGGCGACGACGCGGTCGCTAAGGTTCAAGTCCTGGGTTGAGTCGACTCGGGTTGACGGCATGAGATTCAGGGTCACGTGCAAATACCGGTTAAGGGTCGAAGGTTGCCGAAATTCGACCGGGAAGACCGCAGAAGCCTATGAAACGGTACGGTCTAGGATACGGGGCTTACAGCTCTCCCCTCTTAATAGAAATTTCATCCTAGAAATTTACACAATCATCGCAACTAGGCAGAACTCAAGAGGGAGAAGAAACATAATATCACTATATAAAATCAGAGGTAACATATAACATACAACACAATCAATCATAAAAAAGATGGGGATAACGCTTTCGAATCTCAGCTTCGCGCTCCCAAGAAGCCTCCTCAATAGAATGGTGACCCCACTAAACCTTCACCAACCGAATGACCTTGGTTCGGAGGACCTGCTCCTTCCGATCAAGGATACGGACTGGCTGCTCGATGTAAGAAGTGTCCTCACGAACCTCTAACGGCTACCAGTCAATAACATGAACGATGTCTGACCCACACTTCCTCAACATGGAGACATGAAAAACATTGTGGACGTCAGACAACTGAGATGGCAAGGCAAGCCGATAGGCCACAGCTCCAACGCGCCCAGTGATCTCAAAAGGTCCTATGAATCTCGGGGCAAGCTTGCCCTTCGCTCCAAATCGCACTACGCCCTTCATGGGCGAGACCTTGAGATACACATGGTCCCCTATATCAAACTCCAAGGGACGACGCCGACGATCAGCAAAACTCTTCTGCCGGCTCTGAGCTATGCACATCCTCTGCTTGATGATATTAATAGCCTCTGACGTCTCCTGCACAAGCTCGGGACCTAGGAGACGAAGCTCTCCAACCTCGGTCCAACAACTCGGTGATCTGCATGGTCTACCATATAGTGCCTCAAAAGGAGCCATGCCGATGGTCGCCTGATAGCTGTTATTGTATGCGAACTCAGCCAATTGCAGATGCTCATCCTAGCTACCCCCGAAATCAATCGCGCAGGCCCGAAGCATATCCTCAAGGATCTGGTTGACCCTTTCGGTCTGGCCATCGGTTTGCGGATGGTACGCGGTGCTGAGCTGCAAATCAGAACCCATCGCTCTCTGAAAGCTCCTCCAAAACTGAGACGTGAACCTCGGGTCTCGGTCAGAAACGATCGAGACTGGAACGCCATGCAGTCTCACAAAATCCTCGATGAATAATCTCGCAAGCCGGTCCAAAGGCCAAGTCGCATGTATCGCAATAAAATGTGCCGACTTCGTCAGACGATCAACGACAACCCAGATGGCATCATGACCGCGCTGAGTCCTCGGCAAACCCATAATGAAATCTGTCGACACGTGCTCACACTTCCACATCGGGACACTCAACGTTTGCAATAGACCAGGGGGTCTCTGATGATCGGCCTTGACACGCTGGCACGTGTCAAACTCGGCCACAAAGCTGGCGTTCTGGCGCTTCATCCCCGTCCAAAAATACTGTCGCCTCATATCGCGGTACATCTTCGTCGAGCCAGGATGTATAGAAAACCGAGATCGATGTGCCTCGGTCATAAGATCTCTACATAACTCAGGAATATCCGGGACACATAATCGGCCTCTGAAGCGAAGTCCACCATCAGAACCAATCTGCCAATCTATCTGACTCTCAGATGCTGCCTCTGCTCGGTAATCTTGTAACGACTCGTCTGCCTGCTGAGCTCGATCACCCTTGTGACAAGAGAGGGTTGAATCGACAGGCTCGATAACTGCACAATAGAAGACTGCAAGCCAAACTCAAAGTCGTACTCTGCTATATCCTCGAGCATCCGCCACTCCTGAATCATCATATGAACCAGGCCTCGTGGCTGACGGCTGAGGGCATCCGCCACCACGTTCGCCTTACCCAGGTGGTACTGGAGATCGAAATCATAGTCCTTCAGGAGCTCCATCCAGCGTCTCTACCTCATGTTCAACTCAGACTGCGAGAAGAGGTACTTCAAGCTCTTGTGGTCAGAAAAGAGCTCGAACCTAACCCCATAGAGATAGTGTCTCCACACTTTCAGTGCGATGACAACTGCAGCCAACTCTAAATCATGCGTGGGGTAGTTCAGCTCATGGACCTTGAGCTGGCGAGACGCGAAGGCCACTGGTCTCCCGTGCTGCATCAGGACAGCACCCAAACCAATATACGAGGCATCAGTAAATACAATAAAACCATCACTCCCAGAGGGAAGAGTGAGGACAGGAGCGGACGTGAGGCGGTCCTTCAACTCCATAAATACTCCCTCGCAGGCATCGCTCCAAATAAACTCTGCGCCCTTCCTGGTCAACCTGGTCAACGGGGCTGCGATACGAGAGAAGCCCTCAATGAAACGCCGGTAGTAGCCCGCTAAACCAAGGAAACTGCGGATCTCGGACGCAGTCGTAGGCTGGCCCCACTGACGCACTGCCTCAACCTTCGAGGGGTCCACTGCGATGCCCTCCCTCGTCACCACGTGACCGAGGAACTTCACCTCCTCCTGCCAAAACTCGCACTTCTCCAGCTTCGCATACAGCTGGTGTGCATGGAGGGTCTGCAACATAACCTCCAAATGCTACTCGTGCTCCTCACGGGTCTGCGAATAAATCAGAATGTCGTCGATGAAAACTACAACAAACTGATCGAGATACGGATGGAAGACCTCGTTCATCAACTGCATGAACACTGCTGGCGCATTGGTCAGTCCGAAGGACATGACCTGACACTCGAAATGACCATAACGCGTCTGAAAACCGTTTCGGGATGTCCTCCTCTCGACCCGAATCTGATGATAACCGTAACGCAAGTCAATCTTCGAAAAGAATGTGCACAAATGATCGAACAAATCATCAATCCTGGGAGCGGGTACTTGTTCTTGATTGTGACCTTGTTGAGCTCGCGGTAATCTATGCGAGCCTCAACGAGCCATCCTTCTTCTTCACGAAGAGTAGTGGCACCGCTCGGACGGATAAAGCCTAACTCGCACAACTCGTCCAACTGCTTCTGCAGTTCCCGCAACTCCAAGGGTATCATACGATATGGGGCCTTTGAAATAGGCACAGTACCGGGCACGAGATCAATCTGAAACTCGGTGAGTCGACGAGGCGGTAATCTCGAAATCTCCTGAAACACATCGGGAAAATCACAAACCATAGGCAACTGGTCGACGCTCACCGCTATAGGCTCCTCTATGGCATAAGACATCATACAAGACAACGGCTCTCCTCTGGGCTCTGCAATGAACTGGAACTACGGCAAGCCATCACGGAGCGATCCAATATGGCGTGGTACTCGGCAAGCCAATCCATGCCCAGGATGACGTCGAACTCGGACATAGGCAAAGCAAATAGATTGGCAGGCAAAAAGATATCCCCAACCAAAACAGGGCAAGACAAGCAAAATTGGCCAACACTGCAGTCTTCTCCAAGGGAGTCGATACTGTCAACCCCTCATGAGTAGACTCCAATGGCAAACCAGTCGATCGGCAAAAACTCTCGGCCATAAAAGAATGAGATGCACCAGAATCAAACAACACACGTGCAATGCATGCAGATACTGAAAGTATACCCTCAACGACTCCTCCAGATGACTGAGGATCCTGCTGGGCCGCATAGAATCGAGCCTGAGCCAACTGAGGAGGTGCCTGTCCCCTCTAAGCGTGCTGCTGCTGATGGGGTCGCTGAGGCGGAAACTGCTGCCTCTGCTGGCCTCGGAGGCCGGTGGCGATGCCGCCGAGGTGGCCTCGCTTCTGTGGACCTCTTGGCTGCAGCTGCTGCTGCTGTGGGCGGGGACACTCCCATATACGGTGCCGGTGAACTGCCTCAAAAGTGGTGTTGGAGGTGGTACCAGCACTCAGAAGGCTGGGCGACCTGTGCGCCTCTGCTGGTCGACGCTGCTGGGGATCACTGAAGGGAGCCTGCCTCTTCCGGTCTCTCCTCTGACCGCAATCAGACTGAGTACCGACCTACTCAGCCTCATAAATCTGGGCATTCCGTACCACTCCCTCAAAAGTCGGGAGCTCATGCCTAATCACATGGCCTCGAAGACCGTAACGCAAGCCTTCCTCGAATCGACGAGCTCTTCGCCCCTCATCATCTACCAAGTATGGTGCAAATCTGGATAGCGTTACAAAATGAGCGGCATACTAAGCCACCGTCATATCACCCTGTACCAGGGCCTCGAACTCCAATGCTTGCTGTCGTCGGACGTGGTCAGAAAAATATTGTCGGTCAAACCGATCCACAAAATCCTCCCATGTCCACGCAAAATCGACGCCTGCTGCTCGGGAGACTGATGTCCACTAGTGCTCAGCCTCACCATAGAGAAGAAATACGGCTAATCGGACTTGCCGCTCGATCGTGCATCCCATCGTCTCAAATATCTTCTCTACATCAGCGCGCCATCTCTCAACCACGGTCGGGTCTGGCTCACCCTGGAAATGGGGGGGATCGAGTCGTCGGAACTCACGAAGGAGGGCACTCGAGCGCTCCTGCTCTGCCTGCGCTGGTGAAACGGCAGGGTGTCTACCCTGCCCCTGAAGTGCGGCCGTCACAGCCTGCAGCATTTGCTGTAACTGGGAAGCACTCACGGATACGGTCGGCTCCGCACCGGTCTCTGGTGGAGGAGCTGCATCCATAGGCTGGGTGATCAGGGTCAAATATTGCATATCAGACCCCAGTAATTACCAGATTTTACGTATATGAAAATGCTTAATAGAGTATTTTAATTGTATTTTTGTTACAGAATGAAGTCAGGAGCGTTAATTGAAAATTGATGTTAAAGGCATGGATTTCATGATCCAAAGTCTCCAGAGCACGGGATGGACTCCAGGGAATCAATAATGAAGATTTTACACGCCTGAGATCTGAGGAAAGCAAGCCAAAGGGGCCCGAAAAGGGTCCAGAATGCAAGATCACATGGTTCCCGCTATCTGATCAGTTCGAAACTTCATACATGGGATGAGGGCCGTAAATTAACCGTACATATTAAATTTCAGCCATTGAAGAGCTCGGGAAGTGGTCTAACGGCCAGATCAGCCCCTTAATTCATTAAGTGGGGCCCGCTGGATATCTGGATATACATCAATTTTGGTCCTGACGGTGGAAATAATATGAGAAAAAGGATGGACGGTGCGGATTTCTCGAAATCATCACAGTGGACCTATATCTATAGCGTGTGTACACAGTGCACATGTGCACTGCTTGAGCACCGAACGGACTAAAGTCGGTCAGCAGCGCTGACCCGACTTTCTTATTTCAAAAACGGAGATTTCCGTTTCAGCGCGCGTAACGGACGGAAATCCATTTTTTACGGACCGCTGTGGGCCCCACCGGTAGCACGTACGGTTAATCTAAACCGTTCATCGTGTAGAAGGGCTCAATATCTACAAAACCATGTTTTCCGTTTATGCTCATGAGTGCACACGTGCGTGATACAGAGGCCACAAACAGGCCGTCTTGTGACGTTCAAAACTGATTTTGTTCTGATTTCTTCTCTGGGCTGCGTCCACGCAAATTCAAAACCATCCATATTTGAACGAAATCTCGTCCTCTATCCAATGGACGGGGTGGATTTCCCCGAAAAAGCTTATGTGGGGCCCACCGAGCATCACAGCGCCGGACGTGCGAAGGCTTACGCACGTCCGCGAAGAACTGACTTCCGGGCGGTTGTGGCCCACCATCTTCGATCAGATGGAAGATCTGATCCGTCCATCGTGTAGAAGGCTTTGAAAGCTTCAAAACCATGTTGACATTCCTCGCCCATGCGTACACACGTGTGCGGTACAGAGGCCAAAAGTAGACTGCCCCAGGACGTTCACAACCGAGTTTTTTTGAGATTTCTTCTGTGGGCCGCGCTAATGGACCTTTGAATCCACTCATTCTTGACTGAAATTTCATTCTGAATCCAATGGATGGGGTGGATTTTCCAGAAAATACCTCTGTGGGGCCCACCGATCACGGCTGCGAAAAATTACACTTCGAGTCCTTCTACGACTCTGCCACCGACCCCAGCCATCCAGCAGCTATAGAAGGAGAGTTTTGGACGTGGGAAAGACATTGAGAACCAGAGGGAATTCCAGACCTAGAGCAAGGGAGAGAAGAGAGAGAAGAGAGAGAAGAAAGAGAAGAAAGAGAAGTAAGAAGAGAGAGATCGATCGGTTTGATGTTCCTTATTTTTATGAATTTTATTTCATCTATTTTTATGGATTTTATGGGTCACTAATCTCTCAACTAGGGCTGAGATGAAGCCCCTAATTTGATTAGCTTTTGTTTTGGTTGATTTACTTTGAATATCAATTAATTTGTTTCTTTCTTTAAGTGGGCTTTATGGGTTTAAATTCTATACTTCTCCATCTATGAACTTGATTAAAGTATATATATGGATGTTGTTTGGATGCTTATTATAGGTGCTTGTGTCTGATCAAGAACAAGTTTCCTATAGAGGAAGAAACAGGGTGCTTTAATGAATGTACATTCCATGTACCCGACCAAGGATATGGGATATGTCATTCATGGCATTGCTTAAAGGAATTAGACAGTCTGTATGCCACGATTAAGGACAGATTGTGCTTTCTCTGTATAAGTGGTATCAATCTAGATCAAGGTGAATCAACAGACAAAACAAGGGTTAGGATAATTAGGGGTGGATTCGAAAGTCCTAGTGCTCTCTCTCTGATTGAATTTTCTTCCCTGTTCTTAATTAATTGTTTTTCATAAAATTGTGCTTAGTAATTCATTCCATTATTTGTTGGATTAGTTAAGGAGAATCATAGATTTGAATTGTGACGACCAGTCCTCGTGGGAATGATCTCGTAATACGTACCGTATCTGCATTTGATTCGTATACTTGCGAGTTTAAAAATCATTTAAATCGTGTTGGTTTAAATAAAACATCACAAAACAAATGAACAGTTTGATATAACACATGTGTGTTATTCTCTGTAATTTCAAATGATGGTGGGTATAATCGTAGGTGGTAGTGCGGGAGCCGCAGGTGGTGGAGCGGGAGTCGATCGAGTCACTCTCCTACGCGGCGGCATGACCTACAGGAAAGAGTAAAGGTGCCTATCAACTTTGAAAACTCTCGAAGGCACGCTCGTTAAGGGTCGGTAATCAAAGATCACTAGGCTGTCCGAACTTAGGACTTAAATCATTCATAGCAGATATGTAATGTTGTTCTTGGTTATTCCCGAGTTATGCTCTGATACCAACTTCTGTCACGCCCCAAACTCGGAAACCGGGCTCACAAAATTCCCGATCGCCGAATCCAGCGCCGACAGCCTCCGTAGAACCCCATTCTTGGCTCCCAGCACCCATTCGCTAGGTTCCGATCCTGGGATGCTATAAGGAGGATTTTCAACATCAGTTTGATTCGTAATAAGCATAACCAAAGGCATAGCCCACAAACAACAACCAAAAACTCCATCACATTTCCACTATGATCAAAAACTTTACAAGTACAATGAGCATAAAGGGAAATACAATGATGATAGACCAAAAGCTCCAAAAAGATCTGCTACGTGCTCAAACCTCAGCGCTGCTGCGATCCTACGTCACCTGCACGCAACGGTCGTGCATAAGCTTATGGAAAGCTTAAAGGGTGGTGAAAGTGTATGCTCAAGGTGGTAATGCAGCTATGCAATATCAGAGTAATGCGGAACATGCTGATGAATGCCAAGAATACCATTAGCCGTACCAAGGCCATGCGGTGCAAAAAATGATGTCGGCCATACCAAGGCCATGCAAATGCGAAATGCAACTCAAGCATACAAACCCTCATCTAAGTCCATATGTCAATACGGCTCAAATCTGGAATATCACCGGGGTCTAGTACACTCCAAGCCAGATTGCCGCCCCATCACCGCAATAAGGTGAGTGGAAAAGACCTCACTATCCGCCTGCCAATATCGAGCTCGGCTCATCAATAGTGGACCCATTCCTCGAGCTGGTCAGACTCAGCCTAGCTTTGCCCCCTCCTCTCGGGGGGGGGGGGGTAAGGCCGCACCCCCTTCCAACCGACCACGACATGGTGGAAAGCGCAACCGTCTGGTAATCGGCACTCGGCGCTCATGCACCCACTCAGTCTAGACGTTGGAGCAACCTCTTGGTACCATAAGGGTTTAGGGACTTTCACCCAGGATATCTATAGCACTCTATGTAGAATAAGATTTTCAGTATCCAATCCTGCCAACCACGATATGCATGTGGAGGCTATGGCTCTGATGTCGCTAGGGCGTACAGTACCATACCACACAATGCGAATGCATGAATCACACTATTCAGTCATACAGCAATCCTGCGCGTATCGTGCGCTCATGTAGGGCAACACCCCCTGTACGGGAGCCCCTAAACAATCTGCCCGAAGGCATATGCTATGATCAGTCATTTCTCATATCAAGCATACGTATGATGCATATGATCATGAATCATAGAACTAAACATGTTATATGGGATGGATGATGTTCATGACGAAGATGGGCCTAGACGACCTATACATAACACGTACGAGCCTAACAATGGGCCCTAGAGAAAGTCATAATGTGGACATTTAACCAACACTATACTTGCAATGTGGACGTCAAACCATCATTGCTCCCAAGGCATAGCCCAACGTAAACATCATTACATAAATCATGTTGGGATTGCACATTGCAATGGACCTTAGGTATATCCCATTGGGCCTTCAATACATCAAATGGGCCGTATCATATGGGCCTCATGTTCATCAAGTGAGCCACATCAATGGGCCACACCAATGGGCCTTATGTGCATTGCAATGGGCCATAACCCGTGGGCCTTAGAATGCATCAAATGGGCCTACTCACATGGGCCTTATATGTATCAAATGGGCCTCGCCAATTGGGCCCCATACGTGCATCAAATGGGCCTCAACCCATAGGTCCCAATGCACCTTAATGGGCCTTAACCCATGGGCCCCTAACACATCAAATGGGCCTCGAC
The DNA here is from genome assembly GCF_029962835.1 of Magnolia sinica. NCBI lineage: Eukaryota > Viridiplantae > Streptophyta > Magnoliopsida > Magnoliales > Magnoliaceae > Magnolia > Magnolia sinica. The sequence goes on from NC_080577.1 coordinate 96,743,905, forward strand.
CCATGGGCCTTACATATAAATCAAAGTGGGCCTCAATCATGGGCCACAAGTAAGCTGAGATGGGCCTCCCATCAGCAGAAAATTATAAATAATATAATATATAATTTATATATATACTACATACAATATTATATATAATATAATATATAATATTATATATATATATACACACACGCACGCACGCACCTAAACACACAAACATCACAGTGGGGCCCACCGCTCAAATATCTCAGTGGGCTCCACCGTAGCCCACCGTCTGCCTGGACGGTGGCAATAAAATACATAAATCAGTGTGAGCTCCATGTGGGGCCCACCGTAATGTTTGTTTTCCATCCAACCCGTTGGTAAGGCCACGTGGGCCTAGATGAAGGGTGAAAATAAATTTCACCCTGATCCAAAACTTCTGTGGACCCCAAAAGGATTTCAAAGGTAGAGGTTCAATCTCACTGTTTCCTACGGTGGGGGCCACCTGAGTCTTGGATCAGGCTGATTTTTGGGGTGGGCCCACGTCAGGTAGTGGCCCACCCTATGAATGGTTTATATGGTAGATAAACATCAAGGTGGGGCCCACGGCTACAGCCGTGGGTTGCTGCCCGACCGTCCGTCCGCTGGACGTTGTGCGTAGGCAGCGCCTGTTGCCGTCTGACACAGCAGCAGCGCCTGCTGCTGTTGTTGGTTTTATTTTATTTTTTTAATTTCTGTTATTCTGTGGTTTTCACAGGTGGGGTCCATATTTTGATAATCCACTCCTTCCAATGGCCTTCCATGGCTCAACACAAGCAAAACAAGTCCAATATTGGGCATATTTTGGCGTATAATAATTTTAGGGAAGGCTTTAATGGTGAAAACCACCATTTGATATGGTGTGGCCTGCCAGAACCTCGGATTGACTCTGTATTTCGGTTCAACGCTTGAAATGGGGTTGAGAAGGGAATGGACGGCGTGGATTGAATACATGCATCAAGGTGGGGCCTACATGAGTGGACCATCCCAAAGCTTGGGAAGAAGCTAATATTTGTGTTTCTTTCCAGCAAATGTCCAGCGTCCCTGGACGCTGGACTTGGCATATTCGTTGGAGGTGGGCCCTGCTTAGGTGGGCCACCAAGTGATGGATGGCATGGGTACTACACATATAAGATGGGCCCCACTTATAAATGGTTTGGATAAAATACCTACCTCATGGTGGGGTCCATTTAAGTGGGCCACACAACCTCATTATCATCACAAAAATAAAATAAAATAAAAGAGAGAGAGATAGAGAGTGAGACCCGCGTGATGGAGGGACCCCGGCACTATGGGCCTTCCCTTGCACTAAATCATACATCAAGTGGGTCCCATTACATGTGGGCCCATTAAAATTAAATCCAACGGTGGAGATCCCTTCTCCACTAAATTAGACGGTCTAGATGACCCTAAATATACAAGAAAATAAACATCATGATGGGGTCCATGGAGAATGGTCCCATCATGGAATGATCATGATGATCCAAGTGGGCCATCGGCCACATCTTAGGGTCCAAAGTGAGATCCAAACCATTGATCGGTTGGCCTCACTTGGCCCATCTTAAAAACATCAAAAACTACCCTATCAAGGCACCCATCACTTGATCTTCTTGCTCCCTTGGCTTCCTTAGCTCCTTGTGCTTCTCTTTGATGGAGGAAGATGAGAAATGGATGGTTGAGATGAGAGATCTAAGGATGGAAAGGTGGGCCACACATGTAGCTTGGGAGATATGGGGAGAGGCTCATACGTATGGATTTTCTTGCTTGGGAGAGTTTGAAAATGAGAGAGACTTGTAAAGGGGAGAGAGAGAGAGAGAGAGGGAGTGATGGGTGATGGAGTGATGAATGTGGTGGTGATAGGTGTAAGAGGTTATTTTTGACTTTTTTGGCAAAAGTTGTAAGAGAGGGTATGGGTTGTAAGAAACTTTTTGACTTTGGGGCTTGCTTGGGAAAGGGTGAAAGGTGATGTGTACTTGACATGATGGGATTGATGGATTGATTGATTGATGTGACACCTTGTAGAGATTTCCTCGGAATTTACACGCGAGGCATTTTTCTCGCACCGAACGCTGACCCACATCTCCCAACCAGGGTATCGCCTTGACGCGCGAGTCGCGGCATCGGAATCGCGGCGACGACGCGGTCGCTAAGGTTCAAGTCCTGGGTTGAGTCGACTCGGGTTGACGGCATGAGATTCAGGGTCGCGCGCAAATACCGGCTAAGGGTCGAAGGTTGTCGGAATTCGACCAAGAAAACCGCGGAAACCTATGGAACGGTATGGTCTAGGATACGGGGTTTACATTGACAAATTCTACCATGAGTGCTATATTGATAATTGTAACACGTGAAAAATTGCTGAATGGGCCATTGCTAAACATGGGAGAAGGTCAACATAAGATGATCTAGCCAACATGAATGCAACAGGAAATAGATAAGCTCTCCATTTCCTCTGTGTAGCTTATCTTTCGAAACATTTGTGGATGGAAACATATACCAATACCACTGAGTTCGCCGCTCAGATAGAATGGATGAATTGATGCATGTTTCTGAACTTCAATCCACCAATACCACATGCGCCCTTTGAATGCACATGTATCCCTTCAAAAATAATTATAGAATCACTTTCCACCTGCAGATTTCTAAGACCCAAGCTATAACAGTTACAAAGCCCATCCACTATTGCACATACCTCTGCTATACAAATCTAAAAGCCCTACAGTAATGGTGGACTAAAACCTTCCAAGGTAAATTTCGAGAGTTAAAAAGTTAATTTCTATTGTTGGATCCTTCAAGATACGCCAACAATTATATTTGCAATCTTCAAAACCTTGCCATTTGCAAACTGTCTACAACTGAGTACAAGGTACTACATGAATATATGTCAAAATGTCTAAGATAAGAACCTGTATATGATTAAACCGTACCACAAGTTATAATTGAATTTGACCTTCAAGGACTTGTCAGAAATTTCTAAGACAAACCAAGTTCATGCATCGTGAAAGAAATTGTGAAGCTAAAAATAGAAATTAAGATAAACCTTTTGCGCTAATTAAGCACTAGAGATCCAAAAGAAGATTAAAAAAAATGCCTTGCAATAATTCCTTTTTTTCTGCCATGAAACCAAAGCATTAGAGACCATGAGTTCTGTAATGAAACCAAGTTCATCCATCATATATCCTAAAAAGCAAAAAGGAACAAAAAGGGGGAAAAGAAAAGGCATACAACATCATGTGGCCCTCAAGCCGGCCATTCCTACTAACGGAATAGCAAACCCCTGCTCCCCCGTAAGCCAGGATTGGAAGCAGAAACCTCAGAGATGAACAACCCACTCCTCGTCTTGGGAGCTAAGAAGCCCCACCTTAGAAAACAGTGAGAAGAGTGACATGCACTGTTGAAATCCTCCTAAGGTCCACTATAATGCTCATTTGAGATCCAACCTGTTCATGTGTCAACGCAGACATGAAATAAGGGAAAACACGAATATCAGCTTGATCGAAATTTTTTGTGTACTTTAGAAGTTTTTAACAGTGGGCATCACTCTCCCCACTGTTTTCTGTGGTGGAGTCCACTCGAGCTTTGGATCTTACTCTTTCTTTGGATCTTGCCTAATATGATCTCTCTCTAAATGGATGAACGTTGTGGATACAAAACATACATCATGGTGGGGGCCACAGAACTTGGTGAAGTAACTTCAGTAGCGAGTCTCGCCACTCAACCTGTCAGTAGCTAATCCACGTCCGTACGCTTAGCGCACTCAATAATCTGTGGGGCCCACCATGAATGTGTGTGTTTTATCCACTCTGTCCATCCATTTTACCAGATAATTTTAGATCATGAGCCAAAGTATGAGGCAGATCCAAACTTTGAGTGGACCCCACCACAAAAAATAGTGGGGATTGAATGCCTATCATTAAAAACTTATTTGTGGTGTGGTCCATTTAATCTTTGGATATGATTCATTTTTTTGAATAATTCTCTAAAATGATCTCGAAAAATGGATGAACAGTGTGGGTTGATCTCAAATTTTTAGTAAATCCAAAGCTCAAGTGGACCATACCACACGAAACAGTGTGGAGTAATGATTTCCACCGTTGATACCTTTCATGGGCCCACAAAAATGTTTATTTTCCATCCAACCTGTTCATAATATCAAAAAGATATGAATGAAGAGAAAACACAAACATCAGCTTGATCCAAAACTTCTATGGCCTCCAAGAATTTTTCAATGGTAGAGGTTCAATCACACTATTTCCTATGGTGTGGTCCACTTGAGATTTGGATATGCTTCCTTTTTGTTCTTTAGACTTCAAATTATCTGTTAACATGGATGAACGGAGTAGATAAAATAAATAAATAACGGTGGACCCCACAAAGTTTACTCTGGTAAGGGTAATGAGTAACTCACAAGGGCAGTGGAGAGGGATTTCCTTAAAACATTCATAATCATATATTAGGCCTACCTAAATGTGATTCACATATCCAACCCACTCATTATGCGTGTCCCACTTGGATGAGGGGTCAGACCAAGTTTCAACCGCATCCAAAACTCATATGGGCCCCACCAAGTGCTTTTATATTTTTTAGGATGTCTTCACATAGTTTTAGATGGTATGGGCCACCCGAGTTTCGTATATGGATGATTTTTGAGATATCTCATAACCTAAAGAGGACACATCAAATGCACTGTGTTGATGTTCGACACACATCATGATGGGGCCCACAAAACTTACTAACGTCAATTCTTAGGTTCTCACGAGGTCAATAAGTTGGGTCATAATTTTGACCAGAATATTTGGCCCATTTTACATGTCTGGTCCATTCACTCTATTTTACTGATTAATACCCTCAATTTGACTAGTTACTCGCCCCAATCAGGCTACATATGAGAAAGATATTGGTCATACAAGATTGATCAACAATTTGAGTGAAATTTGATTTAAACATCTAAAGTTATTTACTCTTCAATATGAACTGATTAGATTGTCCAAAAACGGTTAAAGGTTCAATTAGTGGATGTGCCTAATAATTTAGTAAAAAATATATATTTTTTCATAGATAAATTTCAATTTCCATTTAAAAATAATATATTTTTTTTCAAAATGTATATTTTTTACTCTTAATTTTTCTTTGAAAAATTTTAACAAAATATCATTTTTATTATAAAATAATTTTAAAAAAATTAAAATAAAAATTCTAAATTTTTATTTTCAAAATCTCAAAAATTTTCTCAAATTTTAATTTTTTTCTCAAAAATTTCAAAATGCCCACTTTTTTTTCTTCAAAAGCATCATTTTATTTTCAACTTTTCAATTTTCTTTTTTAAAATGATATTTTTTGTTTTCAAAATCTCAGTGTTTTTATAAATAACTTTTTCTTTTGATTTCAAATTTTGAACATTTTCAATTATTTTTCAAAATCACAAATTTTTTCAACTTTATTTTTCATTTCAAAATGCTTGTTTTTTGATAAAGTATCGATTTTTTAATATCGTTTTATTTTAAAATTTTCAATTCTTTTTAACTTCTCCATTTTTTTAAAAAGCATTTTATTCGAACTTGTCAATTTTTATCGAACTTGTCAAATTTATTTTATTTTTCAAAATACAAACTCTCATTTTCTTTTTCAAAATATTTTCATTTTTCAACATTGTGAAAATTTTCACATTTTTTAAAATATTTTTAATTTTCTTTTTCAGGATATTATTTTTTTTCTCAAAATCAAATGCTTTTTTTTTTTTTCAAAATTATCAACTTTATTCAATATTCTTTTTTTTTTCCGACAAAATAGATTTTTATTAAATCACAATTTTTATTTTTTCAAAATCTCATTTTTTTCTCTAACATTGTTAAATTTTTTATTCTCAATATTCTTTTTCATGTGATATTACAAATCATTTAAATATTACTTTTAAATTTAAAAAAATAAATTTCCACTCATTAAAAAAAACTACATATATATATATATATATATATATATATATATATATATATATATATATATATATATATATATATATATATATATATATATATATATATATATATATATGTTTGTATTAAATTAATTGTTAAAAAATAATCTTATATACAAATTTGTACAATTAAACTACTGAAATTCTATATATATATATATATATATATATATATATATATATATATATATATATATATATATATATATATATATATATATATATGTTTGTATTAAATTAATTGTTAAAAAATAATCTTATATACAAATTTGTACAATTAAACTACTGAAATTCTATTAAAAATAATTATTAGACTACAAAAAAACAATTTTCCACCATATTATAAAAAAATGAAAAAAAATTGATGTTTAGGGCAAAAGTGCTTTTACGACGGACCATGATCTGTCGCAAAAGCAACTTAAAACCGTCGCCAACTGGTATTTTGGGCGGGAATTTGCAACTTCATTTTCCGTCGCAAAATTTGATTTTGCGACGGATTTAGTCCGTCGCTAATTCATGACGGACCAAAATCTGTTGTAAATCAGATTTTAGCAGCGGATTTTGGTCTGTCGCGGAATTCCGTGACGTTCGAATCTATGGATTTTTGAGAAAAACAGGATTGGCGACGGACTTTTTCCATTAGCGACTGATTAAAGCCGTCATTAAACCAAGCGATTTAAGCGACGAACGAAGTCCGTCGCAAAAATTCGTTGCAAATCCACAATTTTGGCGTAGTGTATTCATTTCTTCATTAAGTAAACTTTGATAACGGATCAAAGGTTAGGGTTTTTCAACTTATTTTTGGGATGTAATTACTCCGCGAACATAAGTTAGTTTAATATGAGTTAATACAGGCGACATGTAACATGTGCCTACATATCGTGTCGTGCACTGTCGGAGCATGAATAGCTCTCCTCTTTTCTTTTTCAAGTATGTCCTTAAGTGAATGCCACATGACATTAATTTATAGGGTAGTAACTAAGAAAAACGTCAATAATCTTTTCAAGTTTATTGGATCTTAAAAAGTGTTGAGCCATGCGAGCCACAACTTCGAGTCTGCAATAAACAGCCTATCCAATTGCGCAAGGAACACTAAGAGATCGTTTAACATGATGTACTCTAATTTAATAAAAGCTTTTTAAATAAGAGTTCTCTAATACTTTTTTTTTCTTTCCAGTTCTTGTTTTAAATAAGCTTAGTTAATAAAAAATTACATTTTGAAAATAATAATAATAATTTATTTAAAATAAGTACATTTGATAATACATTCAAATAATAACTTTTCTTTAAAGGGTGTTTGATATCATTTTTCAAGATTACAACAATTTCATTACATTAATAGCAAGTTAGATAGTTGTTTAGGCTAATCTTTGACATGAACTGTCCATTATATGAGGCTTACCTTGATGTAAGTCATCCGCCATGTGGGGCGCCTCAATATCCACTACTCCATGGAATCCACATTTTATGTGTTTATTGTCATGCCCCAAACTCGAAAAACAACTCACAAAATTTTCGATCGCCGAATCTAGCGCCGACAGCCTCCGTAGTGCCCCATTCTTGGCTCCCGGCGCTTATACGCCAGATTCCAATCCTGAGACTCTACAAGGAGGATCTTCAGTATGATTTTTTTTTCTTGTAATGGAGCATAACCACAAGCATAACCAAGTCACAAAACAACATCACCACATATCCACTATATCAAAAACTTTAAGAATAATGCGGAAAGGGAAATACAAGGTGATAAAAAAGCTTCAAAATGATCCGATACGCACTCCTGCCTCAGCGCTTCTGCGATCCAATGACATCTGCACGCAACGGTCATGCATAAGCTTACAAAAGCTTAGAGGGTGGTGTAAGTGTGTGCGCAAAGCAAGTGACAAGTATAAAATATCAGAGTAATGCGAAAATATGCGGGTAAGTCCATGAATACAATCAGCTATACCAAAGCTATGTGATGCAAGGCATGAATGCTATCGGCCATACCAAGGCCATGCGATGCGAGACCTATGTACCCAAATGTCATATGCGAGATGCAAAACAAGCATATCAGTCCTCATCAAGTACACATATCAGTACAATTCCTCTCTAGGATATCACCGGGGTCTAATACACTTCACACTGACTGCCGCCTCCCTAGCCGCATAGCCCAGTAAGTGGAAGAGACCACATTATCCGCCTGACCAGTAGTATGCCAATACCTACACGGCTCGTCGGTAGCGGATTTATTTGCGAGCTGGTCAAACTCAGCCTAACTTATAGCCCCCTCACTCGGGTGGATAAGGCCACACCCCCTTCCAACCGACCACGACATAGTGGGAGAAGCGGCCTACTGGTATTTGGCACTCGGGCGCTCGTGTATCCACTCGGTCTAGACATTGGAGCATCTCCTGGTACCAAAAAGGTTCTGAGACTTTCACCCAAGGACATCCTAAGTGCCTACAGTGCTAGAACCAAGTATTTTCGGTATCCGATACGGCCATCCACGATGTGCCTGTGGAGCCACAGCCCGGATGTCACTAGGGCATACAATGATCATGACACACAAATGCAAGATGCATGAATCACACTGTCCAGTCATGCAGCAATCCTGCGCGTACTGTGCAATCATGTGGGGCACTTTGTCTTATAACGAGTCCCGTAAATATCTTAGCCTAACGGCTTATGCTATGATCAAACATTCCTCATATCAAGCATACATATGATGCGTATGGGCATGAATCATGGAGTTATACTAAGCATGTTATATGGTGATGAACTATCCTTCTAATGAGGATGGGCCTAGATGGCCTACATAGAACAAGTATGGGCCTATCAATGGGCCCTAAGGAGAGTTACAATGCGGACATTTACTAACATTGTACTTACAATGTGGGCGTTAAACCATCATTGCTCCCAAGGCATAGCCCGTTATAAAGTAAACACATAAACCACAGTGGAATCACATTACAATGGGCCTTATGTACATCCCATTGGGCCTCGACCCATGGGCCTCCAATACATCAAATGGGCCTCATAACATGGGTCTCATATATATCAAGGTGGGCCTTAGCGGATGGGCCATAACTACATCAAGATGGGCCTAATCACATGGGCCTTATATATATACCAAGGTGGGCCTCAAACATCCCCAAAAAGAATCATATGGACCATACCACAAATAGCAATGAAGATAATAATTTTCACGGTTAAATAATTCACAGGGCCCACTATAAAGTTTATTTTCCAACCAATCTAATCATAAGGTCATAAAGACCTAGATTAAGAGGGAAAACAAATATCATAATGGTCTAAACCCTGTAGCCAAGGGTTTTAATGGTGGACGCTTAATTCCACTATTTTCTGTAATGTGGTCCACCTGATCCTATATCTGTCTCATTTTTAGTCTCATGCCATAAAATTATCTTTTAAAATGGTTGGACGGCTCGGATGCAACACATGCATCATGGTGGGTCCCATAAAGGGATGGCGTGGATGAAGTAGGTGGGGTCCCCTGCCGTCTAGCAGCGCAGCCAAAATAGCTGGATGGTATAGATAAAACACATACATCACAGTAGGTCCCATCGTCCAATGGTGTGGACGGTGTGGGTAAAACACATACACCATAGTGGGTTCCACATGGGGCCCACCATAACGTTTATATGACATGCAATCTGTTAATAAGGTCACGTAGACCCAGATGAAGAGGGAAAACAAATTTCATGATGATCCAAAACTTCTGGGACACCCAAAAGGGTTGCAATGGTAGACGTTCAATCCCGCTATTTTCTGTGATGTGGGCCACCTGAGTGTTGTATACGGCTGATTTTTAGAGGGCCCACTGCCCTAAGGGGCCCCATCAAAATGCACAGTGTTGATGTACCCACACATCACGGTGGGGCCCACGGCTGGGACCCATGGTCCCTGCTCGTCGTCCACAGCACAGCAGCGCCTGCTGCTCTGGACGTCAGCTGCAACAAGTGCTGCTTATTTTTATTTTTATTTTTTTGAAAAATAAGTTTTTGTGTGGTTTTTTGTATGTGGAGCCCGCATCAGGTGAATCCACTCCAGCCATTGCATTTCATGGCTCAAGACTGACCAAACAAGCCCAATATTTAGTATGTTTTGGCTCAAGGTGGGTCCTATTCGATTTTAACGGTAAAAATCAATATTTTCTATGCTATGGCCCCCTAGAAAATCAGATTGGGTTCATTTTTCAGCTCAACGTCTAAAATGAGCTGGGGAATGGAATGAACAGTGTGAATTGGATTAATACATTAAGGTGGTGCCTGTATGAGTGGTCCACCCAAAAGCTTGTTGAACCAAGCTAATATTTTTATTTCCATTTTACGTCCAGCATCCTTAGACGTTGGATGATTTGGGCATGACACATGTACAAGGTGGGCCTTGCTTAGGTGGGCCACCAAATGCATGGATGGTGTGGATAAGACATACACCAAGGTGGGGTCCATCCAAGTGGGCCACAGGGCCACATCATCACACAAAAAAAAATGAAAAGAGATGGGAAGACAGAGAGTAAGAGAGAGGGACACGTGTAATGGAGGGACCCCCACACTATGGGACTCCCTCTCATTCAATCATACATCAAGTGGGTCCCAATACAGGTGGGCCCACCAAATCAAAGATCAATGGTGGAGATTCCTTCTCCACCAAAATGGAAGGTCTAGATGACCTCTATTCATGCAAGGAAAAATAAATATTATGATGGGGTCCATGGAGAATGGCCCCATCATGGAATGATCATGAGAATCAAGGTGGGCCATCAGCCACACCTAGGGTCCAAAATGAGATCCACACCATCAATCGGTAGGCCCCACTTTGCCCATTATAAAAATATGAAAATCTAGCCTATGAAGCACCCACCGTTCAATCTTCTTAGTCCAATGGAACGCCAATCACTTTGTGCTTCTCTTTAATGGAAGATGATGAGAGATGAATGGCTAGGATGAAGGATTTTGGGGTGAGAAGTGGGCCACACAACACTCACTTTTCTCTTACTTGGGATGCTTGGACGTCCATTTTTTTCTCTCTTGGAATGGGTTGGAAAATGTGTTGGGAAAGAGAGAGAGAATGGTGGTTGTAAGGGAGAGGTGATGGACGTGAGGTGATAGTGTGCTTGACTTGAGAGTTGACTTGGGGAGAAAGAAAGCATATGTTGTGTACTTGACATGAGGTGATTGATTGATTGATTGAGTGATTGATTAATGGGACATATTGTAAAGATTCTCTTGGGATTGTAAACGTGCGGTGTTTTCCTCCAACTGAATGCGGGCCCACATCTCCTGACCAGGGTATCAGATCAGTATGCAAGACACGGTGTTGGAACCGTGATGACGGTGCGGTTGCAATGGTATAAGTCTCGGATTAAACCAACTCAAATCTATAAGATACGACTTGGGATCGCGCGCAAACATCGGTTACAAGTGGAGGGTTGCTGGAATTCGACGGGAAGGATCGCGGGAGTTGACGGAACAGTACGGTCTAGGATACAAGTCTTACATTTATCATGTACGCCCTGTTGGAAAATTTACAGAATTATATATTTTGCAAAATATGAAAACTGAAAAAATCAAGTTGATCTGAAATAAGGACAGGCTGAAGCACGTTTGGAACGCTGTCCTTAAAGCATTATTTTCCCCTACTCAAGTGATTTGAGTATGCTGAAAAGGTTACAGGCAAACCACTTCTATGATACGATGAGACTGGTGTTGGTCTGTGTTCAGTAAACATGAAGGCCCACCAATGGAACTCTGTTACACAATCTGGTAGAAATAAAGAAAAAGGAAAAATCCCAGAAAAAAGAGAAATGCTGATATTAAACTACTGCACTGGTCTGTACTTTAAATTTTAGTTCAGATGAATCCTTCTTAGACCACTCTGTTGGTCTGATCTTTAGGCAATGGTTCAGAAAAACCTTGTTGTATTGCTGGAGTATATGGTCAGTGGGCTCTGATTCGTATGGGTCTGCTGGAGTGAGTTGAGATGGTTTAAAAACCCATCCAGACTCTCTATTTATAGGCTATGGTGGCTAGGGGGTTATGGTCTAAAGATATAAATTCCATTAAGCCATTTCTAGCTATTGGAAAACTACCCATTTTCTGACTGTTGTGCATGGCTCATAACAGCAGATGCATGCTAACTGCTGTTAGAGTTGGCTAGCCGTTTTCTATCTGTTGGGCTAGCCATGCAGCCGTTACAGCATGGCTCTGCAATGAATTGCATAGCTGTTACACATCTGCTGCAACAATCATTTTCAGCCTCTCTATATATACTGCGGGATCTCTCTCTTAGTCCCTAGTCTCTTTGCCAACTAGTCACCCGTCTTACCCACTTAGTCGCACACGTCTCGCTCTGGTTTGTGAAGGGAGTGACCCTTTGTGACACAATGCGCATGTGTGAAGTGCAAAGTGCATCACTAGCGATTCTACAGCCACATTGCCTCACATGCCCACGCCCTCGCACCAAGCCCGAGCCCAAGTGCGAGCATGCGCATGGGTGTTCCAGTGCTATGCACTGGAACACTCAAGGTCCATAGTCCTTGGACTAGGTAAGCAAATATTATAGTACTCCACTGTTTTCATTTAAACCCAAAAAACTCCTCTTTTTCCAATGTGGGACTTCTTAAAACCCACAAAAAAAAGTGTTTTTTCAAACTTTTTTTTTTTATAATATATATATATATATATATTATATTTTATTAAAATATATTTTAAAATAAATATTATGCAACAATCCCCCACTTGATTTTTTTAAAAATTATATTTTTTTCGATTAAACATTTCTAATAGAATAATCAGCTTATATGCATAAAGAAAGATATCTTTTAATTTTAATCTTCCCTTAGTGTAAGTATCTCAAAACTCTATCGAAATGACGGCAGCTGCAGTGTTGAACCAGTTGTTTCTAGAAAATAGAGTTAGAGAAACTACACACATATTCGCTATGTATTATTAGAGTTCCCACAATCTTGCTCAGCACAATTAATGGCCATGTGCTTATCCTAATTCGTGAACGATCCCGAGAGAAAACTCCTAACTCTCATGAGAGACGACACCATCTCTATGTTCATATATGTGAAATCCTTCCAGTGTCTCTGTTATTATAAGACACTTGTCCTATAGACTGGATTTCATTAAGAGTTCTAAGACTTAACCCTCTTTCGTAATGCTCAACACTTATCTATTATGGATGAGGTTTTATAATTTAGTGCTGAAAACTTTTCACATATTAGTGACTTGTTCTTACCCATTAAATCCAAAATTAGAGATAGAAAGACTTTAGGTTGGGTTATCATCACTGATGAAACTTTGGTTAAAGAGTTTCAACCCTATCCCTCTAGATGTAGCATTTACTACCTCTCTCGGTAGAGGTTTAATAAAAGGGTCCGCCAGGTTGTTGCTTGATTTCAAATAGAAAATAACAATGATTCCATCTCGAATCAATTGTTTGACATAGTTATGTTGAAGATTGATATGTCTAGACTTACCATTGTATGTGCCACTATAGGCTCTAGTTAATGTAGCTTCACTATCACAATGTAGTGACATAGCCGATATAAGCTTTACATATAAAGAAATTTCTAATAGAAGATCCCTTAGCCACTCAGCCTCATTGCCTGTTGCATTTAAGGCTATAAATTTAGACTCCATAGTTGAATGCATTATGCAGGTTTGTTTCTTGGATCCCCAAGTAGAGTCGCACCTCCTAGGGTGAATATCCATCCTATAGTAGACTTATTGTTCCCTGCACTCAATATCCAGCTCGCATTGGTATATCCATCCAATAGGGCAGAAAACTCTAAATAAATTAGTCCTAAGTCTTTGGTTGCTTTTAAGTAACCAAGGACTCTACTAATTACATTCCAGTGTTTAGTATTGAAGTTACTAGTAAACCTACTAAGTTTACTCACAGCATATGCGATATCTAGTCTAGTGTATTGCATCGCATACATAAGACTCCCTATTACACTCGTATATTCCAATCGTGCAACTATTATTTCGATATTCTCTTTTAGCTTGATACTTGGATAAAATGGAGTTTTTGCTTCTTTTATATTTAGATGGTTAAACTTGTTTAGTATCTTCTCAATATAATGAGATTGATACAAAGCATAACCCCCACAATGTTTTTTAACTTTGATACCTATGATGGTATCAACTTGTCCAAGATCCTTCATTTTGAATATAAAAGACAAAAACCTCTTTGTCTCAGTCACACTTATTTTATAACTTATTATTAACATGTCATCAACATATAGACAAATAATAATTATGCAGCTACTATTTACTTTCGAATATATGCATTTATCAGCTATATTATGCATAAAACCATGAGATAATATTTTGAAATCAAACTTCTCATGCTACTGTTTTGGTGCTTGTTTTAATCCATAAAAGATTTGACTAATCTACATACTTTGTTTTAATTTTCTGGGAGAAAGAATCCTTCAGGTTGTTCCATGTATGCCTCCTCATTAAGGTCACCATTCAGGAATGCGATCTTTACATTCATTTGATAGATGTGAAGATGATGTATAGAAGCTAGAGCAAATAATATCATAATGGATGTTATCATAGCTACTAGGTAGTATGTGTCAAAGTAATCTATCTATTCTTTTTGTCTAAAACCCTCAGCTACTAGTCGAGCTTTAAAGGTTTGGATAGTTCCATCAGTGTGATATTTCTTTCTAAATACCCACTTACAACCTATGGGTTTAGAACCGGAGGTAAGTTTACTAGTTCTCATATTTGATTTAACATTATGGATTCCATTTCATCGTTTATAGCTTCTTTTTAGAAAGCTGAGTCTCTAGAGGATACAACCTCTTTATATGTTTTAGAATCATCTTCTATAGTCATTATTATAGGTATTTTTCTTATAACATTTTCTCTATCTCCTTCTACAAGATGAAAAATGACACATTGTGAGTCTATGTAGTCATCTCCTAGACTTTTCTCTATTCTTATCCTTTGACTCCTATGAGGTTCAATAGGAGCTTCCATATCTGTGGAGTTGTGCTATCTGGTTCTCTATCAGGAGTTTGGACTTCACTATCCTTTGACTCTAAGGATAGTGAGTTTTCAAAGAACTCAATGTCTCTCGATTCTATTATTGTATTAAACTCTATATCTAAAAGTCTATAAGCTTTACTATTTTGTGCATACCCTACGAAGACGCACTTAATAGCTCTGGGTTCTAACTTAGTTTTTTTTTGGATTAGGGGTTCTACAATATGCAAGACATCTCCACACTTTAAGATACCCTAGGTTAGGTTTTTTACCTCTACATGTTTCATATGAAAATATTTTATATTTTTTAGACGGAATTCTGTTTAGTATATGGCATGCTGCAAGCAGTGCCTCACTCTATAGACTTAGTGACAACTTTGCACTTATTAGCATTGAGTTTACCATATCTAATAATGTTCTATTCTTTTTTTTTTAGATATTCCATTTTGTTGAAGTGTATATGGCGCAGTATATTGATGTATTAGTCCATGTTCTTCATAGAAGTTATCGAATTTATTAGAGAAGTATTCTCTTCCTCTATTACTATGAAAATTTTTTATTTTCTTATTTAGTTGATTCTCTACTTCTGCCTAATATACCTTAAACATGTTCAATGCTTCATCTTTGCTCTTTAATAGATCAGCATACACATATCTAGAACAATCATCTATAAAGGTTATGAAGTACCGTTTACTTCCACAAGTAAGAATGCCGTTTAACTCACAGATATCACTGTGCATAAGATCCAATACTTGAGACGATCTTTCAATACTTAGAAAATGTTTCTTCATCATTTTAGATCATATGCATACTTCACATTTATTGGTTTCATCATCTGTGTATGAGATTAAACCATTCTTAGCCATGAACTTTAAGGTACTATACCCTATATGGGCTAGTCTATCATGTCATAGTCCAACGGATTCAACCATATATGTAGAAGTGCTACTTTCATTCAGAGAAAACTTGACCATCCCGTTACAAGCATAATCCTTTCCGACAAAATTCTCATTCTTTGACAGAATTAGTTTTCTTGACTCGTATACCACCCTTATGCCTGGTTTACCCAGAAGGTCCCCATAAACTAAGTTTCGCCTCATATCTGGGACGTGCAGGACATTTGTCAAAATCACTTTCTTTCTAGAGGTGAATATTAGTTTGACGGTTCCTTTGCCTACAACCTTCGATCGGACTTCATTACCCATTTGGACTTCTTGACCATCGGTCAATTCCTCATAGGTTTTAAAAGCTGACTGTCGTAGCACACATGTACAGTAGTAGCAATATCATACCTCCAACCAGGAACCTTTTCTTGGATAGAATTCACCTTAGTGATCATGGCCACAATATTGCCTACTACACTTGTTTCTTTTTTAGATTTATGATATCAGTATACTCAAGCATAGTGCTCATTTTTCCCACAGATATGACATGGGCCTTTAAACTTTCCGTTCTTTTGGGCAGTTTTCTTGAATTTCCCTTTATTGGGTTTAGGGAATCATTCTTCTCAGGATTCTTATTATTAGTGTTCTCTACTGCATGTACCTTGGACGAGGCATTCCCATTGTCATTCTTTTTTTCACGGTTATGGGATTCTTCCTCAATTCTGAGGTGTTTCTGGATTTATTTTAGTGTGTAGTCCTCAGTCTTATGCAGCAACTTCTTTCTATAGTCTTTTCACATCCGTAACAATTTAGTGATTATAGCCTTGACTTGGAATGATTCAGGAAGATCAATTTTGATAGCTTTGATTTTGTTAACTATTAGCTGCAATTATTGGTTTGGGCTAGTAGCAGTTTGTTATCTATCATGTTATAGTCAAAATACCTAACAATGAGAAACTTGTTGGTACCTTATTCTTCAGCCTTGTATTTGAATTCCAGAGCAGTCCAAATTTCCTTCATTGATGACGTCTATTGGTACAAATCATACAGGTGAGCGGAGAGCGCGTTCAGAATGTGTCCTTGACACAGGAGTTCGTCTTTAACTCGTTTGGTGCATGCAACTACTTGTTCAGGTGTATTAGCTTTAGTTGCTTTAGACAATGACTGAAGATTATGATGTAGTATATAAAAGATCTTCAACGCCGTCAGAAGAAATTTGAGCTTACCTTGTCATCTTGTAAAATTAGTTTTATCAAACCGATCAAGATGTATCAAGTCCTGATTCATCAACTTGATGGATGAAACACTGTTGGCTTCCATGATAAAATAACACTTTAAGATTGTTGAAAAATTTGCAGAATTATATTTTTTGTAAAATATGAAAACCGAAAAAACCAAGTTGATCTGAAATAAGGACAGGCTAAAGCACGTTTGGAACACTATCCTTAAAGTGTTATTTGCCCCTACTCAAGTGAATTGAGTATGCTGAAAAGGTTACAGGCAAACCACTTCTAGAAAACGACGAGCCTAGTGTAGGTTTGCGTTCAATAAACATGAAGGCCCACCAATGGAACTTTGTTACACAATCTGGTAGAAATAAAGAAAAAGGAAAAACCCCAGAAAAAAGAGAAAGAATTCTGATATTAGACCATTACACTGGTCTGTACTTCAAATGTTGGTTCAGATGAATTGTTCTTAGACCACTCTGTTGGTCTGATCTTCAGTCAATGGTTCAGAAGAACCTTACTGTATTGCTAGAGTATATGGTCAGTGGGCTCTGATTCATATGAGTCTGCTGGAGTGAGTTGAGATGGTTTGAAAACCTACCCAGACTCTCTATTTATAAGCTATGGTGGCTGGGGGGTTATGGTCTAGAGACATAAATCCATTAAACCATTTTTAGCTGTTGGAAAACTAGCCATTTTCTAACTGTTGTGCATGACTCATAACAGCAGCTGCATGCTGACTATTGTAGAGCTAGCTAGCCATGCAGCAGTTACAACATGGCGCTGTAATGAATTGTATAACTGTTACACATCTGCTGCAACAATCATTTCCAGCCTCTCTCTCTCTCTCTCTCTCTCTCTCTCTCTCTATATATATATATATATATATATATATATATATATACTGAGGGATCTCTCTCTCAGTCCTCTAGTCTCTTTGTTAACCAGTCACCCATCTTAGCCACTTAGTCGCAACGCACCGTGACTCGCACACGTCTCGTTCGGTTCATGAAGGGAGCGACCCTCTACGACTCGATTATATACTGAGGGATCTCTCTCTCAGTCCTCTTGTCTCTCTGCCAACCAGTCACCCGTCTTAGCCACTTAGTCGCATGGGGAGCGATTCTTTGCGACACGATGCGCACGTGTGAAGTGCAAGGTGCGCCACTAGCGCCTTTACAGTCACACTGCCTCACATGCCCACACCCTCGCACCGAGACTGAGACCGAGTGCGAGCACGGGCGCAAGGTCCATAATCCTTAGACTAGGTAAGCAAATATTATAATACTCCACTGTTTTCATTTAAACCTAAAAAACTTCTCCTCTTTTTCCAATGTGGGACTATTCCCAAAACCCACAAAAAAGGTGTTTTTTCAAACTTATTTTATTTTATTTTTTATATATATAATATATATTATATTTTATTAAAATATATTTTAAAATCAATATTATGCAACAATACCTTCCAAGTTGGTTGATGCATGACCCATTTTTGATGTACACCATCCATTTTTGGAGTATTTGGAAATACCAAAATAATTGGAAAGGAATAAAATGAATATCTGGCTACCAAATTTTATCACTTCTATTTTCTATCTTACTAAGCTGAAATAAGTTTCTTTCTCACATTTTTCACGTGCGCCTTGAGACCTCCCTATGTCCACCATGATATTTATATGTCGTCCATACCATTCACAAGGTCATTCCTACTATGATAAACTTAAAATACAAAAATATTAGCCTGATCCAAAACTTATGGGCTCCACAAACGCTTTAATGGTGCACTTTCAATCCTCAATGTTTCAAGTCATGTGGCCCACTTGAACTTCATTTTTGAGCCCATGTCCTAACATAATCCAGCAAAATGGATGGACAAGGTGGATTTCTCATAAACATGACGATGGCCCCACCTTTCCCGTCGCAAGTTCCTGCCACCTTGGGATAGCAATGTGGGTGTGGGTCAGGGCTAGAAAAGTCCGGTGATCCTATCATGATGTATATATTTTATCCACACCTCTCATCCATTTGGAGAGCTCAATTTAAGGCATGATACCAAAAATGAGGCAAATTCAAATATCAGGTCGACTGCACTATAAGAAACAATGCTAATTGAATGCCCACGATTAAAAACTTCTCAAGGGATCAAGCCGAAATTTGTATTTTTCCCTTCACACATGTCTATGTGACCTAACCAACAGGTTGGATGGCAACTAAACATTACAGTAGGCCCTAGAAATTTTTTAATGGTCGACGCTTAATCATCACAGTTTCATGTGGTGCGGTCCACCTGATATTTTGATCGGCCTCATTTTCGGCTTGTCTTAAAATGAGGTGGCAAAATGGATGGACAATATAGATAAAACACATTCATCATGTGGGCCCACAACTTTTCCAGCACCTTCCTGTTGTATCGTCTCATGTCTAAGAATGGGATAAAACTTTCCTTGTTGACTGGCACCACCACATTATCTATGTCAAATCCACTCCATCCATTGGAATTTTTCTTCAATGCTGATCCCTGAGACCAAAAATCAGTTCGATCCAAAACTTATGTGAGCAAAAACACAATTTATTTTTTTTTTTTCTTTGGGATGGATGAACATAGGTTTGTATGTGTAGCTCAATTTGCCATCTATAGGCCATTCATCAAGTGCCCAGAAAAATACTAACAGATTGTGAAGGAATATTAATTATTAATCATTAATTCTATACATCCCCTTGAGCCACTTAATACAAGCACCATAGGATGTCAAATTGGCATTTATTGATACAAAAAGCTGATGCCGTGTAGCCTAGAAATTCCTCAAGTTAATTTTCATAGATGAATCACATACGTGAGAAAGAAATGTGCAATAATAATTTAAAAATGATTTATAGAACATGGGCCTAGAATCCCAATCAGCACCCATGTCAACCTGATGTTGTAACCAAAATAATTTCTAAAGGAAATTTTATTTTGCTAAACATATGATTTGGAATTGTATCTCAATTTTTCAGAGAAAATATTTTAATAAACAAACATGGGAAATGGTATTTCTTTTCCGGCACTTTCCTTGAAACAAGTTTATAACACAAGGAAGAGCGTGAAAAAGTGAAGAATTATCATCCTCTTTCTCAAGTGATGCATTGAATTCACAAGATAGTTTCTTGAATCCACAAAAAAGAAAAAAAAGAAAAAAGAGATTAAACTCAAATATTTTATTAAATAATATCTGTAAAGTGTATCAACTCTCGATTACACCACTAATAAAGAAAAAAATTAATTTGTAATTATACTTAAAAAAATAGTAAGTTTTTAATCTTAATAAAAGTTATCCAAAATAGTATAACTCATCGAAAGCCAGCTAATTTATTAAAAATAAGAAAGTCTAGATAAACTTTATTGGAAGAGTCCTATCATGATTACAAGTAATTTTTAAAAAAAATACAAATCTAAAAGTCTTAAAATAAAGAAATACTACAAAATTTGAAAATTCTAAAATAGTACTTTTTTTTTTCTTTCTAAAATCTACTTTTTAAACTAAAAGTGGGCATTTTCTCGTGAAACGGATGGACGCGACCCACTATGTGAGTCAGTTGACCCCGAATGAACTGTGATAATAAAGATTAATAGGTTGTGTGTCCCATAACGATGCTCAAATCAAAAATTTTTGTAGTTCACACTTCAAACAACAGTTTCTCTTTATCTAAATCAAATTCATCATGCCCTATATATGATTAGACTAAATTTGATGAACTCATTATACTTTTGTTTGGGCTTCTTTTGGTCCAATCATGCAAAGGACACATCTATTACATGCCATATATCAATTTCAGCAAAAAAAAATAATTTCTTTTCTCAATCTTTCCATAGAGCCAACCAAGCCCTAAAAGATTAGATACAAGTAAGACGTGGGCATTTTTGCCCTCACAATTAGTTGACCAGATAATTTTATGCATGTCTTATTGGCTGCGTTTCCCTTCAACCACAAGTATTTTAGTGATTTTCATTATTTTTCATGAGAGAAGCCTGCACCCATCTGCCCTTTGTCGCACACACTCTGTCAAACACAAAAGTACATGGTCCCACCATGATGTCTATATGAATGTAGCATCTAGGATGTGAGCCAAAAACCTAGGCAAATCTAAATATCAAGTGGGCCAAAACCACCGAAAATATTGAGATGGGGATGCTTACTGTTGAAACCACCTTAGCTGTTCTCTTTTTCTCTATTCGTGTGTGGTCCCCCCTAATTGCATGTACTATTTTCCACCCATCTCTCTCCCTTCCTCTCTTTATGTGCACCACACATGCATCATACCCTTAATACGAAGGAAAAAAAAATGCTAAGGGGATTCAGGTGAGAAGAGATTGACATTACGACGCTACACACAAATGCAAATGTGACAGGTGCAACATCTGTGCGAGTCGATGGAGTGGGTCCCACCACAATTATTCCTCTTGAGAAATTAATCAGATCCACTCATCAAGAGGGTCCACGTGTGTGTGTGTGAAATGTGGAGAATTAGAGAAAATAATTTGGATGGTTGAGCTTGAATTTTGGAACAAGGAGAGTAAGACCTGACAAATAGCCAGAATCTCACACTTGCTAACTTGTTATGTTGGCCCATAATTCTCTACATAGCCTGCTACAGGTTTAGGATTTATGTATCATGCAAATGTAGCCCACTCAATGATCAGTTGATGCAAAATTCATTTTGATCCCACTCATAAGCTAGTTGTGACTTGTATATGGAGTCATGCCATCGGTGTCCATTAATTCCAAAGGGGTGGCCCACTCAATGTGCCAACTTTATTACCTTTTTGCCTAATGTGGGGCCTGTTGTCCGCCCCACCCCATTACGATGATTCTCACTTTCGCATTTCTCAACTACTTTCCTTTCATGCCATGGGAATGCAGGAAATAAAACCAATATGAAATGTATAAATAACTTCATAATTTTTCACCATGTATATTGTTTTCAAAGCTATTTCAAGAAACTAATGTATGTTTTTTTTTTTCCTACAGTATAAGTGATGGTAAGGGTTCTATTTTTTATTTTTTATTTTTTTAGTGCTACTTTCTTTGAGGTACTAAAGACTAATATCGATTTAGCGAAAACCTGAACTAGCAAGTTATATTTTTCTGCATTATTAATTTATATTTGACACTTACAATTTGTTATGTATTATTTTTTATTAATTGTAATGGATATTTGCTTATTTTTCATGTATTGTTATTTGTAAACAATATTAACTATATTATATGTTGTATATTTTTTATTTTTATATATGATTTTTTTATTATTAATGGTATGTTATCAGGTTAAGAAACAAGCACGTGAAGAATACGTTGAAGCACTAAGAACATGAGATGTTGGAGGATAATTGATAAAAATACGTTAAAAATCAAATTTCGATTTTTTTGTTTATACTTTATTACTTTATTTAAGGTTTTTATTATGTCTATTTGTTTGCAGTTTCAATTAAACATCCTCTTAATTGAAAACTCACAATATTAAAAAAAAAAAAAAGCAAAAAAAAAAAAAAAAAAAGCAAAATAAAATCAAATAGAAGAGTTGTTACATTGCTGATTTTGAGCTATTTCTGCTCTTTCTAAAGCATTTTTTTTTTTTTTGTTTTTTGTCAATGTCCATCCCATTAATTCTAAAATACAATTTGTGCCGCCTACTTTTAATTTTTAATTGTATTTTATTACTCAAAATGTAAAAGAGATTTTAGCTTACTTTCTTTGATTTTAGAGGTTATACCCAGTGAAGGGCTATACGAGTAGGGCCACAAAAGTTTGAATCAAACTGATATTTGTGTTTTCCTTTCATTCATGTCTGTGTAACTTTATCAATAGGTTGGATGATGATAGGTTGGATGAGCTTGATAAACATCACAATAGGCTCTTTGAAAGTTTTAATGGCGTCCCTCAATATACAATGTTTTGTTTGATTGATTACCCATGTTTTCAACATCTTGATCCTATTTTATGTTATTATCTCACTATTTTATTATAATATCTCATAACCATTGAGAAAGTGGAGGACCCTCACTACCAAAAAATTGAGCAAAGGGCACGGACTTTGAAAATTTTTGGGTACGGATTAAATCCGTAGCAATTAAACTACGGATTTAATCTGTAGCTAAAACATAATTGATTCGTAGCTAAAACATATATCTTCGCCAGAGCCTTATTACATATTGATGGTGCTTAAGGGGCTCCATGGGGCCCATTGGAATATATTTTTTTGATCTAAGCCACCCATCAATTTTGATATACAATTTCAGTCGATGAGCCCAAAAATTATGTAGATTAAGGGTCTAAGTGGACTACACATAAGAAATAATAAAAATTAAATTTCTATGGTTAATATGTTGTGTGGTCTTCTTATAGCTTTGATCTGACTCATTTTTCGCATCAATACTTAAAATAACATTTTAAAATTAATGGACGGGGTGGATAAATAAAATACAGCACGGTGGGCCCCACGGTCTTAAAACCCAAATGATTTATGGGCCGTCCGTCACCGCCCCTCCTAAAACTAAACGCTCCCTCGCTCCTAAATCCAAAATCAGTCCGCCCTTTTCTCCTGTGCGCAACAAAGCTCCCAAAACCCATCTCTTAATCTCTCTCTCGCACTCAGCCTCTCCATCTCCCTCGCCCTCTCTCGATCTCCCGCTCTCCCTCACACCCTCAGCCTCTCTATCTCAGTCCGCCCTTTTCTCCTACACGCAGTAGACCTCCCAAAACCCATCTCTGAATCTTTAAAACCCACTTTTACCGTAAGAAGGAGAATAAGAAGGAGAAGGAGAAGAAGATCTCGGTATAGACAGACTTCAAGATGTTCCCATGTGAAAATGCATGCTCTTTAGCCTTAAGATTGAGAGATTCTCCATAGAAAAAGGTTCAGATTTGAAAAGGAGCGGTTTCAATGACCTGTTTGAAGTAATTTCAGATTTTCATGAATACGAAGCTTCAAATTAGTTTTCCTGCCTTTTGTTTGAAGTTGTAGAATTTTGGTCATTTTTTGTTTCTTGCTTTGCTTTAAAGTGATTGTTCTCATTTTTCCTGGAAAATCAATATATAAAACAGAGAAATCTAGGTGTCGTGAAATCAACGCTACTCTACAGTCCAATCCAGAGATTTTCTAAAGAAATAATGCAGTTTCATTGATGTTTTCTCGGGTAAGTCTTGAGAAATCTCAGTAATTTTTCGTTTGTGTTTCATTGAATTTTAAATTTTATTTTATTCGGATTTCATGTTAGGATACCTCGCTTTGGAGCATTTTTATTATAAGCTGTGAACAGATTTCAATTTTCTGGAGAATTTGAAGGATTTCTTTGAAGGTATGGCATTCTGCTTGCAATTCCTGATGAGTGAAGCGTATATTTATTTTGATTTATTCCACTTCTGTAGTTCTCTCATTTATGGATTGAGGAATTGTTTTATCTGGTAATTGATATCATTTGAGCTTTTGAAGGTTTTTCAAGGAATATGATTGTTTTATGATTATGATTTTGTACTTTTTTATTTGTCCTTATAAATCCTGATGATCTTGTTGTAAATATTCTGCTCGTTCAAAGGTAGAGAATGTGACAAAAGAAAAAGAGAGCCTAACTCAAGAGTTATTTGACATGAAGAAATCATTGGTTGATTTAACTCAAGAGTTATTTGAGATGAAGAAATCATTGGTTGATATAACTCAAGAGTTATTTGAGATGAAGAAAATCTAGGTGGATATGCAGAAAGAGGGATAGTATACTCAAAATCTCTCATTACCAGCAATCACTAAATCTACACAGGCATCGTCGGTATGCAAGTATAAATTTTTTACTGTATTGAGCTTACAACTATATTATAAATGCTAATAATACTAATGTCATTTTATGTGTAAATGTAGCCAGATATTATATATATCGGTAAGATATGGGACTTGCTTGGTTTTGGAAAACAAGGTGTAGTTTCTCATCGTCAAGTACACGAAGTTAATCAAAATGCCACTGTCCATTACGAACCGTTGGAGGATGGAGCTTTTGTTATTTTCCTGACTGAGGTTATACAACCTGGCGCTCATTTGTGGAAAGAAGATGGGTTCGCATCTACACTTGGAGAGACCGTTTTGGGATCATTTGTGCCATGGGGGAAAGAAGCTTTGAGAATTCAATAATGAAAACAAATTTGTACTCTATAATTGAACATGTGTGGTATGCATGTATTTTTTTAGTTACTTTATATGATGTTTAACTTGTTTGTTTCTTAATTTTGAACTAATTTGACACTCTATAGTTCAACATAGTTATAGTCTACATGTTCTTTCTAGTTACACTAGATGTTATTTAATTTATTTTTAAAAAAAATATATATATATTGAATGAATTTTGTACTATATATTTGAACTTATTTATAGTCTTAGGCTCCATTTGGTTATCACATTAGTATTTATGAATACATTTTTTTTTCAAACCAAATGGAGCCTAAGCCCTTTTTTAGCTCTGCCAATGCAACTCCTTGCATTGCTAGTCTCAAGCCCGGGTAAAGGAGGAGGGAGAAGGGCGTTAGAAGGAGGAGATCCTGTGTAACGCCTCGATTTTTGAGGTCGAGCAAAGACTCAACTCCCGAGATCCGTTGCATCACTTATGCAACATAGATAATGATGATTAAATGTTGTCCATATTAGTGCATTAAACATGAATGAGATTACACTAAATCAACATATCATACTCCAGAGACAATTAAATTACGTAAGCGGAAGACTGTGATAGATATATAAAGCATATAAGTGGTTGTAAGTCCCCAGAGTATGAACATGTCCCCAAGTTAAATAATTACATGTATAGTTTCAAAATTTTACAAAATGATACGATATGATGACATCTAATCTATATCCTTGTAACCCCAGCGACGCAACTCTAGGTCTACATAGACCCGCTAGAGAGTTGTATGTAGGAGAACCCCTCGTCGTCATAAAATTCAGGCTCCATCTCGTAAGGCTAGCCATCACCAACAGCTATAATAAAGTCTGGTTGGTGTTTTAAAACACCGTCCCAGAGTGGGAGTGAGTGATCAACTCAGTGGAACTATAAGGCAAAGGTTAACATGTTATCAATTCAGTCAAGTAGTAATGATAAGGCAATACAGCAATCATATCCTAAGTACTCTTGTTAATGCAAGAATGGTATGTGATAATGATGCATGCCCTCACCTGCACTCCCTCAGCGACATCATCTCCCAATCAAGCATGCACTACTCCGGACATGTGCGCTTCCTCGCCAAAGCACATGCAATGCGGTGCATGATCGTGTTAGCCAATATTTAATTAGGCTTATTTATACAACAGTTTCGAGAAGCTAAAGTACCTCCCTTTATATCATTTACCCAAACAATGATCCATCTATGGTTGTCAATCCTAGTTAATCACATACGATAGGCAAGTTACAGGGCAACATCATCCCTTAATTTAAAAGCAGTGGATAGGCAAGTTCAGTTCGCTACGGGAGGCTCGTCACCTCAGCGTAGGTCTAGTTTATACTTGAGGTCACTACGGGAAGACTCGTCACCTTAGCGTAGGCTAACAGCTTGAATATAGTGTCCCATACCACCGTATTCGGCTCACGAGTTTGGGTTATTCAATGGACACTACGGGGAGGCTCGTCACCCCAACGTAGGCTGACAGCTCGACCACGGTGTCTCATACCACCACGCCCAACTCATGAGTCTTAGCGGATCGTGGTACCAAGGTTAAACAGGCTTTTCACTGGTAAGGGATACCTTAGATTCAAGCAGTCGCATCCATACATGGTGAACATAATTAGGCTAATCGGGTTAGTTGACAAACTCGACTGGTATGAGCGCATGTTAAATTAATCGACATGGAGTGCATACGCACTCCTCGTGGCCTAACTACTGTTGATAATCAACGTATGACTCGGATTCATAGAACGTATCCATTGAGGTGAAACTAGTTCAACCACTGATCGTAAATCGTTACCGATTGCCTAAACTACGTATTAGTCCCAATTATACTCAAATACAATAGGCATTCATAGGTGATAGTCAAAACAACATGTAACAACCAATTCATATATAAATCTCATTTGAGCATTTTAACAAACATATAGTGCACCTATTATCATACATAGGCATTTCACCCATAAATCACGTAATAGCGAGATAAGTTATATGAAGGGAACTGTAGCTATAAATACGGTAATTGAGAATCCTATCTTAACGCCTTATTAAATACATTTCAATAATCAACTTCTCATTCAAACATTTTATCAAACACTTAGACCACACATATCAACATACATGTAATAATTTAATTATAACATATATTATGGCAAGTCCTTTCATAAAGGAGTTGTCACACATACAACAATCATGTATTATCAATCAATAATCATGGCAAGTACAAATCATAATTCCATATTCATTCAAACATTTCAACAAACACATGGAATGCATTATATTCAACATAGTTCATATATATATGTATAATACATAGAAAACATTGCATCTATGTACACGTGACAACAATCAAGTCAGTCATAAATTATTAACTGACATTGAAAGCCTTGAAAATAATAACCTAAACGTTTATAGTCCGCACCTTTCATCGGTTTACTCGTTACGAACCCAATTCTTACACTACGTCTCCGTCTACAGTAAAACGGCTGCCTAAATCATGAAATAGGTTAGCTATTCCACCGACTTCTTTGTTTAGATTCCTAAAACTCGTGATCCTTCCAACTCTTGGAGTATATCAGGATGTCATTTATGAATATGATGATGAATCGATGCAGATAAGGATGAAACACCTGGTTCATAAGGTCCATGAACACGGCGGGTGCGTTTGTGAGTCCAAATGACATCACAAGGAACTCGTAGTGTCCAAAGCTGGTTCTAAATGGTGTCTTCTACACATTTTCATCCCTAACGCGCAACTAGTGATACCCTGACTGTAAGTTGAGCTTTGAAAAATATTGTGCCCCTTTCAACTGATCGAACAAATCATCTATCCTGGGCAAATGATACTTATTCTTCACCGTCACTTGGTTTAACTTGCGATAATCAATACACAATCACAGTGATCCATCCTTCTTCTTCACAAATAACACGGGTGCTCCCCAAGGAGATATACTCATTCGTATGAAGCCTGCATCCAACAGATCATCGATCTGTCTCCTCAGTTCCTCTATCTCACACGGAGGCATGTGATACGTCGGTAGAGATACAGGTGTCACACCTGGCGCTAGGTTGATGGTAAAATCGATCTCGTGCTGAGGAGGTAGTCCATGTATCATCCTGAACACATCTGTGAAATCTCAGACTATAGGTGTATTCCCAAGTGTCGGACCATCAACATGCTCTGGCAAGGTAACATAACAACTAACACGATAGTACCAACTGACCTAAACTAGGAAAGTAAAGGTCGTGCCCTCAGATCTATGGGTTGTCACCACCCTAGCATCGTAATCAATCTCTGCCTTCATCTCGGTGAGCTAATCCATACCAAGAATGATGTTATAATGACATAATGGGGTCACCATCAGGTCAACGAGCACTATTCTGCTCCCTAAGTCTATTGAGCAACCTCTATAAGTCTTGGTGGAGTTTGAGAAGGTCCCTTTGGCGGTAAGGAGTCTCATCCCAACCATAGGAGCAGTTTCCAACACTAGTCGCTTGACTGCTGCGCATGATATGATCAAAATAGTGGACTCTGTGTCCACCAACAGAAATACGAGTGTACCTTCGATGTGTGCTGTGACTTCGAAAGCCAATGGTGCTGCGGTTGCTGTCTTGGAAGCCTTAGCTGTAAGTGAGTGCACCCGAGCTTGTTGAGGATGATTCGGTTGCGCTACTATAGGTCGTTGAGGCGGCCTACTATGAGGTACATTAGGCCTATAGAAAGGCTGTGCTGGTGGTACTAAACGTAGAGGTGGAGTCGAGATAGCTTGGGGAAGTTGACGATTGATCTTCTGAGGCTGCAAGAAGTCATTATCCCTAATCTTCTTGAAACGGTAAGTATTTGCATGGCCTGACCTCTTACAGTAGGTGCACCATAGATCTAATTGCCTCAGTTGGGTCAGTAAAGTCGTAAGCTGAGGAGGCGAATCTGCTCGTGGCCTCTTGCCGAGGAATGGTCTGCTTGAAAAATCTGGTTAAGGCCTCGAACCCATGGGTACGTGTGTACGGGATAGTCTGTCCCTGTCCTGCTTAGCTCATAGAGACATGTTCACTAGCTCAGCATAGTTGGGAATGCTAGCGTAACACATCTTTGTAGATATCTCAGGCCGCAATCCCTCAGAAAATCGCCGCATTCGCATTGACTCATCTGTTAATATTAAGGGAGCGTATCTGGCCAGCTCCGTGAACCTATTCTCATACTCGGCCACAGTCATTCCTCCCTTATGGAGGTAAAGGAATTCACCCTCCTTGTTACGATAGGTGAGGGGGAAACACTTTCCGTGGAAGCGGATCTTAAAAGCATCTCATGTCCACACATACCCCTTAGGAATGGTCCAAAGAATGCTGTCCAACCAGAGACTGGCTTCCTTCTCAAACATATATGTGACTAACTCAACTTGCTCTGCCTTAGTGCAGTGAAGTGGCTTCAGCATCTTAAAGATGCAGTCAAGCCAATATTCGGCCTCCTCGGGTCTATGAGTACCCGCAAAAGTGGGAGGTCGAAAGCACTGGATTCGCTTAAATAAGCTGTTGGCATTCAGGTTTCCAGTAGGGTGCATAGGTGGTGCAGGTAGAACCACATTCATGTTCTGGGCAAGGGCCCCAGCGATGGTGGTCCAAATCTATTGTTGTTACTACATAAGGAGCATCATCTGCTCCAACCTATCGGGAGGAGAAGCCGCCCGAGGCATGTGTGGCGTCGAGGTAGACACGCGGTTTTGTTTTAGAACTGGTGGTGCAAAAGGTGTCGGCCCATTTGTGGGGCCAGTGGCCGGTTGAGAATCCGGCATAGTCTCACTATCTGGGCCCAAGATAGGGTCCGTATGGCTATCGCTTACGGGAGGTGCCTCATCACGATTTGCTAAGTGTAAGATATGCTGTACTCCGAGTGACTTTAGGTGGCATTCCCTATATATAACATAGGGTACAACATATATAAGATTCAGCATAAGAACTCACACTCATCCAAACATCATTTACATTCCAAATCAAAAGAAGCTTCGTGCATTTCATTTAACCAAAATCATCATAATACATGAGATGTAGTCTTACATGGATCATGACAGAAGATGCATGTAAGCTAATCTAAACAAGGTTTTAAACACTAAAATATACCAACAACTCTACTATACTACTAAGCCTATCAAGGCTATAACATAGAAAATAAGAAAACAAAGAAAACCCAAAGACGACTACAACATATGACTACTCGTCCGACTCTGGTGATGGAGGAGGAGCACCCTTGTCCTGCATACAGTACAAGAGAGCCTTCAAGGTGTGAGACACCTTCTTAAATTTCTATTTCATGTAGCCCCTATTCTCTTCAAGTTCGGCTCGGGTCTCTCTGACCTCCTGTCGTAGGGTGACTTGGCCCTCCTCAATTTGAGCCAAGCGAGCTTCTAAAGCAGGCCGATCACGGTGGTGCTCATGTGTAGCAGGTGGAGAGCCCTCATCAGAGTCTTGGGCCTCCTCTTCTTCCTCTTCCTGTTATCCCTCTTCCTCACTTCCTCTATTTCATTTTCGTCCTCCCCTTCATCACTTTCTTCCTCTTCACTTCCCGTCTCATCCCCACTCTCATCAAGTCGGGCTAGACGTTGTCGAGGGCCAATTCCCATGTTGTTGAGCGTAGTGTCGTTGATGAAATGGATCAGCGTAAGATTATTTGTGCCAAGTCTGTAGCCGAATTCACGAGCAAGCTTGCATATAAGTCGGTTGAATGGGAGTGAAATATCTATCGTAGGAGAGCGTGCAGTCTGAACTATCTGTAGTAATACGTACATAGGCAGGCATAGTGTGATGCCTCGTCACTATTGCACATATGGGCGGCACACGTGGGCGGACGCTGATGTGGGCGGGGTTTAAGGGCCTGGGCGAGCTACCAATGATTGGTAGCCTACTGTGCTGGTAGGATATTGTGTATACAGTGGGAGGTTGAACTTGTCCCACATCGAAAGCGCTGTCCGAAGTAATAGTGCTTATATGTATGGTTAGGACCTTCCTTGTACGAGGCCTTCTTGTGGGAAACAAAACCACCGTTGCATACTCTGATGGGTTGTCAGTTAGGTTGGACAATATCTGTGGGATAGGTGTTGATGTGGGTGGGACCACGGGAGCACCGAGTCTGGGTGACCTACCAATATCCTTCCCCCACATGAGGCCTTTTGGGGGCAACCTTGAGAACAAAACCGTGCTGGCTGTGCCCAGAGCGGACAATATCGTACAATGTTGGTCGGGCCGTTACAAATGGTATCAGAGCTGAGGATGGCTCTGCCCTCAGTGGGGGATATTGTGACGTCCCGTCACTGTTGCACATGTGGGCGGGCACACGTGGGCGGACGCTGATGTAGGCGGGGCCTAAGGGCCTGGGCGAGCTAGCAGTGGTTGGTAGGCTACTGTGCTGGCAGGCTACTATATACGCAGTGGGAGGTTGAACTTGTCCCACATTGGAAGTGCTGTCCGAAGTAATTGCGGTTATAAGTGGGGTTCCCACCTTAAGGATACAACGCATTTTGGGGGCAACCCTGAGAACAAAGCCGTGAGCCCTCTGGGCAAAGTGGACAATATTGTGCCCTTAGGTAGGGCATTTCATACAGCTTGTCTCCTTGCCCAGCTCCGTATAGGAAGTCTACCATCAAACGCCTGCATTTACTGCGATTGCTCCACCTAGGATACACATTGTGTGTGAATATGTGGTGGAGTGGGCAGAAGTCATGAGTCATCTTGGTCGCTGGGAGGCAGTTTCCTTGATTCCAGTGGATCAGTCGGCCGCAAAGAAATCGAGTACGACGATCTCTTTCATGCACACTCTTGAGATTCTTCTCGCTAGCATGAACCTCCCCACATGGAATCCCCATGATTCGGGCTATCAAGTCTACATTGACAATGGCTTCCCGCCTTCCCACGGGGATACAAAACTACAGAGGCTCTAGCAGTGGATTTCGTATATGGGTGTAAAAGGCTCGGATAGTGCTCTCATTCGCACGTGACTTGCCCTCAAATATGGGACCCCACCCGGCGTCCAACAGGAGGTCCATCGTCAGATAAAGCCTAAATAGTTTTTCATTCACGTGTACTTCAAAGATAACTCTACGTTCTTGAAACCTACCATGTCCAAAGTCCACTGGTAGAGCTCTTTCAAAAGAAATTTGGGGATCAAGATCCCACTTCGTCCTTAGCTCCCGATCGATGCTAGTGCTAGCCTCGACGCCTTTTTGCTTCCTTGGATGGGTAGCACAGCTAGGCTCGGCTTCATCTGCGGGCACCCTCGTCTTTCCCATGAGGGAAAGAAATGTTCAAAGGGAGAAAATCGTGACAACTAGCTCAAAAAGAGCCATAGAGTTAAGAGAGCTTGCAAGATGAGATGGGTTGGAGGATTTTAAGACGTAGGAGACACAAAGGTGGGTTTGTGTACTCAAATGGGAGGAAATAAGGGAGATAGGAGATGGGTTTTTGATGAAACTAGTGGAGGTGGATATGTGATGAAGAAGAAGAAGAAGATATGAGAATGGAGGGGGATTTGAGGTGAAAAATTAGGTTTTTGGAGGGGTTGGAAGGGTGAAGAAACTCAGTGGGGGAGTGAAATGAGCAAAAGAAGAAGAAATAAGGGCCCCACATGATTTTCGTGGGCCCCTCATGATTGCACATGGTCAGCTCGTCGCGACCCGCTGCGGCCCGACCGGCTTGCTGGACCTGGACCGCAAGGCCTCGCAGTAGGCGCGATGCCCTCACAGTCCCCTGGACTTATGAGCGATGGCTCACCCTAGGGGTGATGGCATCCCCCTCCAAGGGTGCCGAAAATGCATGGGGGCCACTTTGGTTCCCCCCGATTTGTGCCGTTTGGGCCCCCGAGTCCGTTTGAGACGTTTTCGAAGTCCATCTCGCACATATTCACGCGTTCCGGTCATTTGAGTATGGAATACGCTAAATTATCGTCTAAACCCATCGATTGACATTCTAGAGAGGAATTGGAATTATCTCACATGATCACAGATGCATACAGGTCCCGTTCCAACGGTCAGTTTCACCTGTCAGTGAAACTTGGGATCCTACGATCATTTCTACGTTTTACCACCCCCGCCTAAGTTAAAGTACATCAGTGTGCATTGTGTTACCATAACTCAGGTCCAGTTTAATTCAAATTATGCTCTGATACCAACTTGTAATGCCCCAAATTTTGAGGGTTGATCAAAGGCTTAACTCCTGAGATCTGTTGCATTACTTATGCAATATAGATAATGATGATTAAATGTTGTCCATATTAGTGCATTAAATATGAATGAGATTACACTAAATTAGTATATCATACTCCAAAGATAATTAAATTATGCAAGTGAAAGACTGTGATAGATATATAAAGCATATAAGTAGTTGTAAGTCCCCAGAGTATGAACATGTCCCTAGGTTAAATAATTACATGTATAGTTTCAAAATTTTACAAAATGATATGATGTGATGGCATCTAATCCGTATCCTTATAACCCCAGTGATGCAACTCTAAGTCTACATAGACCTGCCAGAGAGTTGCATGTAGGAGAACTCTTCCTCGTCGTCATAAAAGTCAGGCTCCATCTCGTACGCCTCGC
Organism: Magnolia sinica; assembly: GCF_029962835.1. Classification (NCBI taxonomy): domain Eukaryota; kingdom Viridiplantae; phylum Streptophyta; class Magnoliopsida; order Magnoliales; family Magnoliaceae; genus Magnolia; species Magnolia sinica. The sequence continues at coordinate 96,777,756 of NC_080577.1, forward strand.
CATCACCTGCAACTATAACAGAGTCTAGTTGGTGTTTTAAAACACCGTCCCAGAATGGGAGTGAGTGATCAACTCAGTGGAGCTATAAGGCAAAGGTTAACATGTTATCAATTCAGTCAAGCAGTAATGATAAGGCAATATAACAATCATATCCTAAGTACTCTTGTTAATGCAAGAATGGTATGTGATAATGATGCATGCCCTTGCCTGCACTCCTTTAGTGACATCATCTCACGATTGCGCATGCACCACTCTGAACACGTGCTTCCTCGCCAAAGCACATGCAATGCGGTGCATGGTCGTGTTAGCCAATATTTAATTAGGCTTATTCATATAGTAGATTCAAGAAGCTAAGGTACCTCCCTTTATATCATTTACCCAAACAATGATCCATCTAGGGTCGTTAATTCTAGTTAATCACATACGATAGGCAAGTTAAAGGGCAACATCACCCCTTGCTTTAAAAATAGTGGATAGGCAAGTTCAGGTTGCTATGGGAGGCTCGTCACCTCAGCGTAGGTCTAGTTTATACTTGAGTTCATTACGGGAAGGCTTATCACCTTAGCGTAGGCTGATAGCTCGAATATAGTGTCTCATACCATCATATTCAGCTCACGAGTTTGGGTTGCTCAATGGACACTACGGGGAGGCTCATCACCCCAGCGTAGGCCAAAAGTTCAACCACGGTGTCCCATACCACCAGCCTGGCTCATGAGTCTTAGCAGATCATGGTACCAATGTTAAACAAGCTTTTCAATGGTAAGGGGTACCTTAGATTCAAGCAGTAGCATCCATACATGATGAACATACATTAGGCTAATCGGGTTACTTGACAAGCTCGACTGGTACGAGTGCATGTTAAATTAATCGACATGGAGCGCATACACACTCCTTGTGGCCTAACCACTGTCGATAATCAGTGTACAACTCGAATTCATCGAACGTATCCGTTGAGGAGAAACTAGTTTGGCCACTGATCGTAAACCGTTACCGATTGCCTGGACTATATATTAGTCCCATCATACTCAAATATAATAGGCATTCATAGGTGATAGTCAAAACAACATGTGACAACCAATTCATATCTCATTTGAGCATTTTAATAAACACATAGTGCACATGTTATCATACATAGGCATTTCATCCATAAATCACGTAGTAGTGAGATAGGTTACATGAATGGAACTGTAACTATAGATACAGTGATTGAGAATCCTATCCCAATGCCATTATTAAATACATTTCAACAAGCAACTTCTCATTCAAACATTTTATCAAACACTTAGACTACACATATCAACATACATGTAATAATTTAATTATAACATATATTATAACAAGTCCTTTCAGAAAGGAGTTGTCACACATACAACAATCATGTATTCTCAATCAATAATCATGGCAAGCACAAATCATACTTCCATATTCATTTAAACATTTCAACAAACACATGAAATGCATTATATTCCACATAGTTTATATATATGTGTGTGTGTGTGTGTGTGTGTATAATACATGGAAAACATTGCATCTAAGTACACGTGACAGCAATTAAGTCAGTCATAAATTATTAATTGACATTGAAAGCCTTAAAAATAATAACCTAAACATTTATAGTCCACACCTTTCATCGGTTTACTTGTTACGAACCCAGTTCGTACACTACGTCTCCGTCTACAGTAGAACGGCTGCCTAAATCATGAAATAGGTTAGCTATTCCACCGACTTCTCTGTTTAGATTCCTAAAATAGAATTGGTTAGGATTTCTTACCCAAAAATATATTTGGATTCAATGGTGTAGCGACACGGGAGAGATGATTCGGCACGTGGAGTGGTGGGAGTGAATCCCAGCAACAAATCACAGATCTCTCACACTTCTCCTCACTCTTCTCTCCTCTTTTCTCTCTTCTCTCTCCCGTGATTAGAAGAATTCGTATGGAATGAGAGAGGGATGAGTTAAGGCCCTTATATAGGCCCAAAAGTGAGGTAAATGACCCCAGGGCCATGGTATACTTAGGTTATAACCAAAAGGTGTCTGTTTTGGGCTAACGAAGCTCATCTGGGGGTCCATTATTGGGGATTTGTACTGTGGAATCACACAAATATAGATCTAGGATAACAATCCAATGACACCAAGAACACACAAGAGAACACAGATTTAACATGAAAAATCCTTGTGGGAAAAAATCATGCCACAAAGCGACAGATCTCTACTATGAAAATAAAAATTACAAAGAGAGAGGACTTACCCGATTCGAACAACCTCAAATCTCACCCATGCTACACCCTTTAGAAACCCTAAAATCCTTTTAGGAACCCTTGGAACTCCTTTAGAAATCCTTAGAATACCTCTCAATCCCGCATACAGCCCTTTATATAAGTTTAGAAAGAAGTAGAATCGGAATAGGAAACAAAAATCGCAAAATCTGCGTTTTCGCAAAAAATTCGCGTAAAATCTTCATTGTCATAAAAAACGGACCAAAACTGTCTAGCGACCAGGGTGAAATTTTTTACAATTATCAATGGCATCGAGTAACCTTTGATGTCCTCGACGACTGGCTTCGATGTCATCGAAACCCTGTCGATGTCATCGATAGACCAACAGACAGATTTAAGACATCTGTCCATAACATCCATTGCTTGTATACGGTCTGAAGAAAGTTCCTTGATAATGGATTTATGCTAGGTTAAGGTTTCGGTCCAATCGGATTAGTGGATCGATCGTGGAGGACCCGTTTCAGTTCAACGGCTATCGTCACTCGATCAGGGCCATAAGTACACTGACATGTGCTGGAAAATTTTCCTGATCCAAGGTTGTAGTTGGGTTAGAATCTGACGGTCTGAAACCTTAAATTTGGCCTGCAAGCGAACGGCCCAATTCACTTAAGTTTGAGTTTATTTTCTAAAGATATTCGCGTTTCTCACACACTTTACTCTAGGCTCAAGTTGTGCGTTCCTGGATACTATTTGGACTTGATTCCCATGATGGTTGTCAAGCCCAGTAAGATGGTCATAACCATATAGTTTCGTGGTAATCGAACTTTCGACGCGTGGTCCAAGTCCGTTACGGAGTTTCAATGTGCTCCTGAGAGCAACTGGGTTTTGAGATTGATCTTAGGTTTTTAGGTAATGTTGGGCTAGCAATTCTAATGGTTTTGGGTCTTGTAGTTTGTATAGAAATTGGTTCGAGCTAATTCTCTATTTTATTTAGTTTAGTACTTAATTAATTTTTGTCTAATTTCTACAGAATTCGACCCTTAGTGATTTCTGCCTAAGGTGATACTCGGGTCTTCGTATAGACTTTTTCGAGATGTTACATCCTGAAAGTGCAGTGAGTATCTCTAGTTTTATGGTTTTACTTATACATTCCTATATTGATTGCTCATGCATGACGGTTATGCGTTTTCTTTCAAGTGGATGTTGCATGTGGGAGGATTGGAGCTGCATCTTTCAGATTCAAGCATATGTTGTTGTCATACATGCAGATCAATCCTCACAGCATCTACCAAGCTCACTGGCATGCACCAGAACTAAATATGGTAACTTTTTATCGAATGTTATTTTCTCATTACATCTATCTAATTACCGCTACCTAGCAACCGACTTGTCATGGGTTGGGATTTGGTCTAGATATTCCTAGGCTTGTTGAATCACACCATAATAATAGAAATGAGAGATGTATGTATTACACCATTCATATACATGTATGAATCACACACACACACACCCTTTCCATCTCCTTCAGTAATCAGGTCTGGGCTTGGTCTATTGACATACCTATGTATGAATGCATGCTCCTTGCATCTCTTTTATGCCATCCTTCAATTGTTGGTCCCTTCACTTGTATTCCAATGTATAAATTTCTAAGGAATATCACATGTGGAAGGAACCTTGAGGAGGAAGATGTAAAAGATTCATTGGCATTGTGTGGTTTTTGGGAGAGTTATTTGTTCCTAGAAGAAGGGGATGCTGTGTTGCGAAAATTTGCTCCTAGTGGTGCTTTCACCTTGAGTTCTTTTTTCAAGGGCTTATTGATCTTTCAATAATTTCTTCAATGATCTGATTGTGGAAGGGATCCAAAAGGTCATCTCTTGGGCATATTCCTAGCATTTGGGGCCATGAAAGTTGTCCTTTGCCGTTGAGCAAGTTCAGCACAACTGTTTCTAGGCTAAACATTTTGTTTCCCTATGTGGTAAGAGAGGCTGATGATACCTGATGTGGGTTTGGGGGAATGGCTAGCGTCGTGGGTGTGCTCCCCATAGAAGCAGCTTCGATTCCCCTCCCACACTTTCACCCGATGCACATGGTTTACAGGTGATTGCATGCATTTGCAGGGTTGTCTTGCCATCAAAAGGGGCAGGGACACCCTGTTGTCATAAAAAAGAGAGAGAGGCTGATGATGTGGGAAATTGTAGCATTTTTCCTTGGGGGCTTTGTATCGTGTGAACTTGTTCCTTTTATGGTTCTCTTGTAGCTTCTTTCAGCATGCAGTTATTTACCCCTTGCTCCCATCAGAATTAAGGAAATTAATTTGGATTTCCCTTTTCCACAATTGATCTTGCTTTCATTCCCAATAGTTGATTTCCTCTTCCCTCCCATGCTCTAATATAGCCATTATTTCCTTCATCTCGTCCACATCTCCTTGAAACTATAAACTCCATTCCTTGCCCATCTTGTGAATGGATTTTGCAACTCATTGAGTGTTCACAGATGTTGAATTCATCCTTAGTTTTGAATTGATGGAACATTCTGATGCATATTTGGTTACATCCGACTCACTAGGCCTAATAAACTGTACATGTGAGGCCCACTTTTTTTTTCCAGATTTGGAGCAGTTTGGAACACAACAAAGGTAGAACTAGGATCTATTGTTGCTATTTTCGGGCTTGTGACTATTGGCCTTGCAGTAAGTTGCCTGAAGATTTCTTTTGTATTTTGTCCCTGACCTGAGAAGCAACATTGCCTGATTTTTTGCACAAGAACATCGAATCAATCTGGTTAATCTAATGAAATTATGAAAAGTTGGGATCTCATACACATCTTCCATATTGGCATGTGTGGCTACATGTGGATGGGCATAGCTCCACACACGTGTAGGCTTAGCAAACATCTGTTTCAGGTTTCGATTTAGGAAATATTGCGATGACCACTAGATAGATGTGGAGAATGCTACAATGGTGATTCGGAAAGATGGGTATTGATTTTTTATTTTTTTTTGAATTTTTAAAATTTGAACAGGTTGGGCTATTGATTCTAGATGAGTACTACAACAGGTTGCTTGCTCTGTTTCACCACTAATGTAAGAAAATGAGAATGACTAAATTGTAATCACTTTCCTTAACATTCAAAATTTGAGGGATTGGGCATATGAAATTCTTGGTAGTTTTCACTTATACTTTACTTTGCAACTTACAACCCAGTAGAATGCAACTGATGCCATTGTTACCATTATGTAAGGCTATTATGGCACACCATGCCTGTAGCTAAAGCTAATGTGGTTGTCATTAGCTGAAGGATAACTGGGTTTCTACCTGCCCATAATCTGTATCTGGGTAGCTAAAGCTATTGTGGTTGTCATTAGCTGAAGGATAACTGGGTTGCTATCATGGTAGGCTTTTTCTGGTTTGAACTTGCTGGCTATTGTATCTAGTTTTTCATAGATTACATTTGATGGGCATTCTTATTTGCAGTGGGCGACACTCACAAACATACTATCTGGACAGTTGCACCTTTTCTTCTGTATTTTGAATCCATGGTTTTTTTTTTTTGTTTGGAATCCAGACTATAGCAATCTGGCTTCTAAATCATATTTATTTCTTGCCCATGACAGATTGCTTCTGAAGGTCTTAAACACCGAGTGTTTAAGTGTTTCTTAGCTGACCTTCATGCTAATGAGGATCAGTCCTACAGGAAGATCCATCTTAGAGCAAAGGATATCCAAGGAAGGAATGTCACGCCCCAAACTCAGAAACCGGACTCATAAAATTCCCGATCGCCGAATCCGGCGCCGACAGCCTCCGTAGAACCCCATTCTCGGCTCCCAGCGCCCATTTGTCAGGTTCCGATCCTGGGATGCTACGAGGAGGATTTTCAACACCAGTTTGATTCGTAATAAGCATAACCAAAGGCATAACCCATAAACAACAACCAAAAACTCCATCACATTTCCACTATGATAAAAAACTTTAAAAGTACAATGAGCATAAAGGGAAATACAATGATAATAAATAAAAAGCTTTAAGATGATCTGCAAAGCGCTCCTGCCTCAGCGTTGCTGCGCTCCAACATCACCTGCACTCAACGGTCGTGCAGAAGCTTATGGAAAGCTTAGAGGGTGGTGAAAGTGTGTACGCAAGGTAGTAGTTATGCAGTATCAGAGTAATGCGGAACATGCTAATGAATTCATGAATGCCATGTGTCACGCCCCAAACTCAGAAACCGGCTCACAAAATTTTCAATCGCTGAATCCGGTGCTAACAGCCTCCGTAGTACCCCATTCTCGGCTCCCAGCGTATATACGCCAGATTCCAATCCTGGGATCCTACAAGGAGGATTTTTTTTTTCAGCGTACATTTATCTCGTAATGAGCATAACCATAAGATTACCCAAATCACAAAGGCAACATCATCATCACATATCCACTAATAATCGTTTGAGTACAATACTGAAAGGGAAATACATATATAAAATAAATCAAAGCTCCAGACGACCGCTGCAAGCTCCAGGCTTAATGCTTCTGCAACCTAACATCACCTACACGCATCTATCGTGCATAAGTTTATAGAAAGCTTAGTGGGTGGCGAAAGTATGTCCATAAGGTAAGTGTCAAGTAAGCAATATCAGAGTAATTAGAATAAGCGGAAATACTAATAAACCCATAATCATACAATATCAGAAACACTAGAAAGATCATAAATCATACGAAATCAGAGTAATACGAAAACATACTGATAGGCCCATAAATACCGTCAGTCTTATCCAGGCTATGCGACATAGAAATATAATAAAAACAATATCATATACTGATGAAGCAATGTAGATCAACTATGCAATGCGGAGACAACAAACCAAATATCAGATGTCGCTGATGCAATACAATATACAAATCCTGATGAGTCCACGAATACCGTCACTTGTATCTAGGTCATATAAATGCATAAACATAGTAACCCGAAATGCCATATGCGGCGGATGTAATGCAATATGTGGTGCGAATGGAATGACCATGCTGGAGTGTGAAGTCGGGATGATAGTACGTAGTATCGCAGGCTATGGGGTCCATCACAAGGTACTTCTATCCAAATCAATCACATACCTAAATTTGGATAGCTAGATCCAATGTAGTAGACTCCTGATCTCAGGTTAGTCACGCGCCCAACCGAAATCCTGGCCATGCGAAGGTACACAATAGTTAGTTGCGCACTACTAGCCCGAGTGGATAGTGAATGAATGAATGAATGAATATGCAATCCTTGCCCAATAAGTCCACATATCAGTACGGTTCCTCTCTGGAAAATCACCAGGGTCTATTACACTCCAAACCAGATTGCCGCCCCATCGCGCACAACAAGGTGAGTGGAAGAGACCTCACTATCCGCCTGCCAATATCGGGCCCGGCTTGTCGATAGCGGACCCATTCCTCGAGCTGGTCAAACTCAGCCTAGCATTGCTCCCTCCTCTCGGGCAGGTAAGGCCATACCCCCTTCCAACCCACCATGACACAGTGGGAGACACGGCCTAACGGTATGTGGCCCTCATGCACTCATGCATCCACTCGGTCTAGACGTTGGAGCAACCTCTGGAACCAAGAGGGTTTAGGGACTTTCACCCAGGGATATCTATAGACCCCATGTAGAATAGATTTTCAGTGTCCCATCTGGCCATCCACGAAATACCTACGGTGGCTACAACCCTGATGTCGCTAGGGCGTACGGTGGTCATGTCACACAAATGCGACATGCATCAACCCTGCGCATACCGTGCGCTCATGTGAGATAACCTCTGCCTATCAGGGAGTCTTATAACAATCTGCCTAATGAAATATGCAATGGTCAACCACATCTCATAACAAACATGCAGATGATGCGTATGGGCATGTATTATGATGCTGTATAGTCACATACTCATAATCGGTATCAATGACCGGCATCGACAATCGACCTCGACAATGTGGACATTTAACCAACATTGCCCCCGAGGAATGACCCTCGTAGATCCTAACATATAATGGACCCATGACCTCACATAAGGGCCAAATATACAACACCATGGGCCTCACTCAAGAGCTTAATACACATCACGATGGGCCTTTCACATGGGCCTAATATACATCACAAAGGGCCTCGACTACGAGTCGCATATACACCATATAGGTCTCAATAATCTGCCTCGACAATTAAAATCGGTCAATAATCGGAATCAGCAATTCGGTCACGTTAATCGGAATCGGCAATCGGTCAAGATAAACAGCATCGATCGCTAATCGGCAATCGGTCAAGATAAACGGCCTCGATTGCTAATCGGCAATCGGTCAAGATAAACGGCCTCGATCGCTAATCGACAATCGTCAAGATAAACGGCCTCGATCGCTAATCGGCAATCGATCAAGATAAACGGCCTCGACCGCTAATCAGCAATCAATCAAGATAAATGGCCTCGATCGCTAATCGGCAATAAACGACCTCGATCGCTAATCGGCAATCGGTCAAGATAAACGGCCTCGATCTCTAATCGGCAATCGGTCAAGATAAACGGCCTCGATCGCTAATCAGCAATCGATCAAGATAGACGGTCGAACAAGGCCTAATGGAAGGTCCCAATGTGAACATTAAACCATCATTGCCCAACAATGTGGACATTTAACTGTCATTGCTCTCAAGGAGTGGTCCTCATAGGGCTAAACAAATAGTGGGCCCGTGGTCTCACACCAGGGCCTCAACATACATCAAGTGGCCACACATCATGGCCCTAATACATATCACAATGGGCCTTGCCCATAGGCCTCGAATACATTACAATGGGCCTTGCCCATGGGCCTCAGATTCAAGCAGGTGGGCCCCATCGTATGGGCCTTAAATATAAGGCAGGTGGGCCCTATCACATGGGCCAAAATACAAGGCAAGTGAGCCCTGTCACATGGGCCAAAATACATCATGATGGGCCTCATGGATAGGTCGTATCAAGGAGCCTCAAGTGGGCTTAGATTACACCAAAATTCATTTCAATAGTTGTAGGTGTATCATGTGTATCACTCTACACTATTATAGCGGTACATGGTTCACTAATGTGATTAGCACTATCCAAACAATTCGCAAGTAAATCAACACCACCCAAACATTGTCTATGTAAATTAGCACGATCCAAACATTGTCCAAGTGAACCACACGTCCATCCGAATGGATAGATAGTGTGAATACAGCACACGCATCATGGAAGGCCACATACATCAAGGTCGGCTCCAATCAGCACCGTCCAAATGGATGGTGTGATATAGCCACATACATCTCAGTACGCCCCACACCCCACACCACAGAAAAGAGATGGACAGCGTTGATGAAACACATGTATCGCGGTGGGATACATGGCCGAACGGCCTGGATGCACACATGCCTCGCGGTGGTTCCCACAAAACTGGACGAATGACGTGGGTATACAACACATATATCTGGTGGTCCCCATGGCACTTGCTGACGTCAACTACAATAGTAATATAGCTGGTAGGGCCCTCTGATGGACAGTCTAAATGTAACACATAACTCATGTGAGCCCCACGACTTTCTGATGTAGAAGTATAGCAGTCATATAGCTGGTGTGGCCTGCTAGCCCACCGCCCAAATGGACGGTTTAGACATGCACAAACCTCATGATTAGGACCACTGATCTGCTGACATTAGTACAGCAGCTACGTAGGTGGCGGGGCCCACAGCTAAACGGTTTGGATATACAGTACATGGGCCCCATGCCCACGTGGATGGCAGGGATGAGACATGTACATCATAGAGGCTCCCACGTGCTGGGCTACAGCACGTCAGCGAGAAGGTCCCAACGAAATCAGATGGACGACGTGGATGTAAAGCATTACATCAAGGTGTGCCACCGTCCAAAAGATCTGGATGGTGCAGATATGATAAAGACATCAATGTAGATCCCATCTACATGTGTGGGGTGGGCCACGTGAAATGGACAGGCGGTGGTTATACAATACACCCAACAAGGTGGGACCACAGAACATGCTGCCGTCAGTACAACAGCTAGGTAGTTGTGTATGATGCAGCTGCTGTTGCTTCACGTAGGATAGGTGGGTCCCACGTAGGGCCCACCATATAACATTATTATATAATATATATATATATATTACAAAGAAATAGCGTCCAGGCCACCAGGACGGCCTGGATTCCAACACATATAATTATGGTGGCATCCCACTCCACCTGATGTCTGCTGGGCCTGCCTGATTTGGTCCCAAGTCCAAAAATGATCTCTCTGATGGATGGCTGGTGTGTAGACACCATGCATCAAGACGGGGTCCACCTCAGTGTGGCCCACCGGCTAAGGAACAAGCTGGTATTTGTTCCCCCCCCCCCCCCCCCCCTCATTCAAATGGTCAACAGCTATGACAATGCAAATGGAAGCCTCTGCTGCTTGTACGGTGCAGCTCACAGAACATTGTGCAGATGAATGGTATAGATGCAGATCACCTACATCCCAGGGTGGGGTCCACGTACACGTAGCCCATTAGAGGAGATGAAACTGATATTTGTGCTTGCCTTCATCCCAGCAGTCAGCATCAAAGCAGGGTGGCCTGGAGATCCACGGTACCAGCACACCACTGTTGCTGCTGCCATGGTACGACCCACGGACATTGGGTCTGGGCTGTGCAGATGGACGGCTGGGGATATAGAACATACATACATCAAGGTGGGATCCACGCATGTGGCCCACCAGCTACAAGTTCAAGCTGATATTTACAATCTCCCTTCAAACAGCCCTACATGACCGGACGGTCATGCAGCCCTATAACGGCAGTAAGGTGGTTCCATTAAGTGGGCGTCATGGATAAAATACATACATCAGAGGGGGTTCACGTAGGTGGGCCACCTAGCTTGAGATCAAGCTGATCTTCGTGTTTTCCTTTCAATAGGCCATGCCTAGAAACGGGTAGCAACTGTTGCCCCTGGATGGTCCAACAGGGCTGGCCCATTTTGTGGACAGCCTGGATCTCATATATACATCCATGGTGGGCCATCAAACCAAGAGAGAGAGAGAGAGAAGCACCCACCGTTAGATCTCTTCTTCATTCTTCCACCAATGCAGGCTAGAGCTCAAATAGGTGGACTTTAACGGTTGAGATCAGACTTGGATGGTGGAGATGGAAGGTAGGAAGGTGGGCCACACTAGTTTCTCTCCCATGGAAGCCATGGACGGTTGCTTGGAGAGAATGAGGGAGAGAGAGAGAGATTGGAAGAGAGAGATGGGTGAGTGATGTGGTGGGTGTACTTTGTGTAAGAGAAAGTTTGACTGATGGGATTTGATGTGATGTTCCCTTGGGTTTTGCAACAGCGCGGTGTTTTCCTCGAACTGAACGCGGGCCCACATCTTCTGGCCTGGGTATCACTTCAGCGCATGAAGCGTGACATTGGAACCGCGGTGACGGCGCGGTCGCTAGGGTACAAGTCTCGGGTCGAACCGACTCTAAAATATAGGGTACAACTCAGGATCGCGCGCCACTGCTATTTACGTGTCGTGGGTCACTGAAATTCGACCGAGACGACCGCGAAAGCCTACGGAACGGTACGAGCTAGGACACGGGTCTTACACCATGAGCCATACTAAGGCTATGCGATGCGAGGCATGGATGATGTCGGCCATACCAAGGCCATGCGGTGCGAAATGTAACTCGAGCATGCGAATTCTCATCTAGGTCCACATATCAATACAACTTAACTCTGGAATATCACAAGGGTCTAGTACACTCCAACCCAAATCGCCGCCCCATCGCACGCAATAAGGTGAGTGAAAAAGACCTCACTATCTGCCTGCCAATATCGGGCTCGGCTCGTCGATAGCGGACCTATTCCTCTAGCTGGTCAAACTCAGCCTAGCTTTACCCCTTCCTCTCGGGCGGGTAAGGCCACACCCCCCCAACCGACCACGACACAGTAGAAAGCGTGACCGTCTGGTAATCGGCACTCAGCGCTCATGCACCCACTCAGTCTAGACGTTGGAGCAACCTCCTGGTACTATAAGGGTTTAGGGACTTACACCCAGGGATATCTATAGCACCCAATGTAGAACAAGATTTTCAATATCCAATCCTGCCAACTATGATATACCTGTGGAGGCTACGACCCTGATGTCGCTAGGGCGTACAGTAACCATATCACCCAATGCAACATGCATGAATCACTCCTCACGTCATGCGACAATCCTGCACGTATCCTGCACATATCGTGTGCTCATGTAGGGCAGCACCGCCAATCCGGGAGCCCATAAACAATCTGCCCGAAGGCATATGCTATGATTAATCACTCCTCATATCAAGCATACATATGATGCGTATGAGCATGTATCATGGGACTATACTAAGCATGTTATATGGCGATGAATTCTATTTGCAACGAAGATGGGCCTAGACGGCCTACACATTACATGTACGGGCCTATTAATGGGCCCTAGGGAGCGTCATAATGCGGACATTTAACCAACACTATACTTGCAATGTGGATGTCAAACCACCATTGCTCCCAAGGCATAGCCCGTCGTAAACATCATTACATAAACCATGTTGGGATCACACATTGCAATGGACCTTGGGTACATCCCATTGGGCCTTCAATATATCAAATGGGCCTTACATTCGTCAAATGGGCCGCATTAATGGGCCTCACCAACAGGCCTTATGTACATTGCAATGGGCCACACCCAACAAAAGTGGTGGTGATGATTTCCACCATTAAAATTCCTAAGGCCCAACATGAAATATGTTTCCCATCAACCCCTTTCATAATTTACATAGTGATAGATGGAGTGGGGACAATATCAACTTGATGGGAAACTGCTATGGCCCCTTGGAAATTTTGAACGGTGGGCATCATTGACCACTACTTTGAATGGTGGGGTCCACTTGAATTTTAGATTTGGCCCATTCCTTAACTCCTGACATAAAATGAGCTCTCAAAATGGATGGACGGTTTTGGATGCAACACTTGCATCATGGTGGGGGGGTCCACATGAAGGCCCACCACCCAGTATATTATATATAATATAATATATAATTTATATATAGTATATACAATATTATATATAACATAATATAATATATATATATATACACACACACACACGCCCACACACACGCACAGGCACACACCCACCGTCCCCTAGATAGTGGGGATAGAACACATAAATCACTGTGGGCTCCACCGTCCGCCTAGACGGTGGGAGTAAAACACATATATCACTGTGGCCTCCACGTGGGGCCCACCATACTATTTATACGCCATCCAACCAGTCGATAAGGTCACGTAGACCTAGATGAAGAGAAAAAACAAATTTCATCCTAATCCAAAACTTTTGTGGACCCAAGTAGGGTTTCAAATGTCGCCGTTCAATCCCACTGTTTCCTACGGTGTGGGCCACTTGAGCTCTAGATCAGGCTGATTTTTGGAGTGGGTCCACTTCAGGGAGTGCCCCACCCAATGAACGGTGTGGATATCAGATATACATCATGGTGGCGCCCACGGCTGGGGCCGTGGTTCTGCTGCCAGTCCGTCCGTCTGCCGCTACGCAGGAAGCGCCTGCTGCTGCTGATGTTTATATAAATATTTTTTATTGTTTTCCTATGGTTTTTCACAGGTGGGGTCCACATCCAGAAAATCGAACCCAGCCATTGGATTTCATATCTCAAGACAGGCTATATGAGTCCAATATTGAGTATTTTTCGGTGTAAAAAAACATCAGGGAAGATTTCAACGGTGAAAACCACTATTTGCTATGGTATGGCCTGCCAGAACCTCGAATTGACTCCGTTTTTTGGTTCAACGCCTAAAATGAGGTTGGGAAAGGAATGGACGACGTGGATTGAATACATACATCAAGGTGTGGCCTAAATAAGTGGGCCACCCCAAAAGATTGGAAACAAGCAAATATTTGTGTCTTCCCTTTTTGTCTAGCGTCCAGGGACGCTGGACGGTCTGGCATTGCACATGCATTGGGGTGGGCCCTGCTTAGGTGGGCCACCAAATGATGGATGGTGTGGGTACTACACATATAAGTGGGCCCCCACCTATGGATCACTTAGATCAAACACATGCCTTATGGCGGGGTCCATCCGGGTAAGCCACACGGCCACATCATCACATGAAAAGAAATGAAAAAGAAAGGGAGAGAGAGAGAGAAAGAGAGAGTGGGACACGTGTGATGGAGGGCTCCGCCACTATGGCCCTCCTTTGTACTAAATCATACATCAACTGGGTCCCTTAACACGTGGGCCCAACAAATCAAAGATCAACGGTAGAGATCCCTTCTCCACAAAAATGGAAGGTCTAGATGACCTCTAGCCATACACAAAAAAAAGAAATAAACATCATAATGGGGTTCATGGAGAATGGCCCTATCATGGAATGATCATGTGGATCAAGGTGGGCCATCAGCCACACCTAGGGTCCAAAGTGAGATCCATACCATCGATCGGTATGCCTCACTTGGCCCATCATGAAATAAGAAAAACTAGGCTATAGAAGCACCCACCGTTCGATCTTCTTGCTCCCTTGGCTTCCTTTGCTCCTTAGCTTCGATCTCAACAGAGGAGATGGGGTTTGGATGGTTGAGATGGGAGATGAGAGGGTAGGAAAGTGGGCCACACTTGTGGCTCTCTTGGAGTAGAAGAGCTTGGACGTATGGAGGTTTTTGGGTTGCTTGGATTGTGATTTGAAAATGAAGGAGAGAGAGAGTTGTAAAGAGAAATAGGTGATGGAGTGATGGAGTGATGGATGGGAGAGAGAGGGATGGATGTGTAAGAGACTTTTTTGACTTTTGTGGTAAATGGTGTAAGAAAGGTATGGGTTTGTAAGAAACTTTTGACTTTAGGGGTTGCTTGGGGAAGGGTGAGAGGTGATAGTGCACTTGACATATACTTGACATGATGGGATGGATTGATTGATTAATTGAGGTGACATCTCGTAGAGATTCTCTTGGAATTCATACGTGCGGCGTTTTCCTCGCACCAAACGCTGGCCCACATCTCCTGGCCAGAGTATCGCATCGGTGCGCGAGTCACGACATAGGAACCGCGGTGACTGCGCGGTCGCTAGGGTACAAGTCTCGGGTTGACGGCATGTGAATCAGGGTCATGCGCAAATGTCAGTTAAGGATCGAAGGTTGCCGGAATTCGACTAAAAAGACCGCGGAAGTCTACGGAACAGTATGGTCTAAGATATGGGGCTTACAGCTCTTCCCTCCTAATAAAAATTTTGTCCTCGAAATTTACATAATCATCGCAATTAGTCATAACTCATAAGGGAGAAGAAACATAACCTCACTGTATAAAATTAGAGATAACATATAAAATACAACACATGATCAATCATTAAAAAGATGAGGATAACACTCTCAAATCTCAGCCTCGCACTCCTAAGAAGTCTCCTTGACAGAATGGTGACCCCACTAAACCTTCACCAACGGAATGATCTTGGTCCGGAGGACCTGCTCCTTCCAATCAAGGATATGAACTGGTTGCTCAATATAGGAAGCATCCTTCCGAACATCTAACGACTGCCAATCAATGACAGGAACGATGTCTGACCCACACTTCCTCAACATAGAGACATGAAAAATGTTGTGGACGCCAGACAACTGAGATGGCAAGGCAAGCCGATAAGCCATGACGCCAACGCGCCCAGTGATCTCAAAAGGTCCTATGAATCTCGGGGCAAGCTTGCCCTTCGCTCCAAATCAAACTACGCCCTTCATGGGCGAGACCTTGAGATACACATAGTCCTCTATATTAAACTCCAAGGGACGACGCCGACGATCAGCAAAACTCTTCTGCCGGCTCTGAGCTGTGCGCATCCTCTGCCTGATGATATCAATAGCCTCTGACGTCTCCTGCACAAGCTCGGGACCTAGGAGATGACGCTCTCCATCCTCAGTCCAACAACTCAGTGATCTGCATGGTCTGCCGTATAGTGCCTCAAATGGAGCCATGCCGATGGTCGCCTGATAACTGTTATTGTATGCGAACTCAGCCAATCGCAGATGCTCATCTCAGCTACCTCTGAAATCAATCGCACAGGCCCGAAGCATATCCTCATGGATCTGGTTGACCCTCTCGGTATGCCCATCGGTCTGCGGATGGTACGCGGTGTTGAGCTGCAAATCAGTCCCCATCGCTCTCTGGAAGCTCCCCCAAAACTGAAACATGAATCTCGGGTCTCGGTCAGAAACAATCAAGACTGGAACGTCATGCAGTCTCACAATATCCTCGATGAATAATTTCGCAAGCCGGTCCAAAGGCCAAGTTGCACGAATCACAATAAAGTGTGCCGACTTCGTCAGACGATCCACAATAACCCAGATGGCGTCATGACCGCGCTGAGTCCTTGGCAAGCCCATAATGAAATCTGTCGACACGTGCTCCTACTTCCACATCGGGACACTCAACGGCTGCAATAGACCAGGGGGTCTCTGATGATCTGCCTTGACACGCTGGCATGTGTCACACTCGGCCACAAAACTGGCGATCTGGCGCTTCATTCCCGCCCAAAAATACTGTCGCCTCATGTCACGGTACATCTTCATCGAGCCAGGATAGATAGAAAACTGTGATCGATGTGCCTCGGTCATAAGATCTCTGCGTAACTCAGGAATATCTGAGACACATAATTGGCCTCTAAAGTGAAGTTCACCGTCTGAACCAATCTGCCAATCTGTCTGATTCTCAGATGCTGCCTCTGCTCGGTAATCTTTTAACGACTCGTCTGCCTGCTGAGCCTCGATCACCCTTGCGACAAGAGAGGGTTGAATCGACAGGCTCGATAACTGCACAATAGAAGACTGCAAGGCAAACTCAAAGTCGTACTCTGCTATATCCTCAAGCATCCTCCAATCTTGAATCATCATATGCGCCACGAAGCCTCGTAGCTGATGGTTGAGGGCATCTGCCACCACGTTCACTTTACCCGTGTGGTACTGCAGATCGAAATCATAGTCCTTCAGGAGCTCCATCTAGCGCCTCTGCCTCATGTTCAATTCAGACTGCGAGAAGAGGTACTTCAAGCTCTTGTGGTTGGAAAAGAGCTCAAACCTAACCCCGTAGAGATAGTGTCTCCACACCTTCAGTGCGAAGACAACTACAGCCAGCTCTAAATCATGTGTAGGGTAGTTCAGCTCATGGACCTTGAGCTGACAAGACGCGAAGGCCACTGGTCTCCCGTGCTGCATCAGGACAGCACCCAAACCAATATGCGAGGTATCAATAAATACAATAAAACCATCACTCCCAGAGGGAACGGTGAAGACAGGAGAGGACGTGGGGCGGTCCTTCAACTCCATAAATGCTCACTTGCAGGCGTCGCTCTAAATAAACTCCGTGCCCTTCCGAGTCAACCTGGTTAGCGGGGCTGCAATATAAGAGAAACCCTCAATGAAACGCCGGTAGTAGCCCGCTAAACCAAGGAAACTGTGGATCTCAGATGCGATCGTGGGCTAGCCCCACTGACGCACTGCCTCAACCTTCGAGGGGTCCACTGTGACGCCCTCCCTCGTCACCATGTGACCGAGGAACTTCACCTTCTCCTGTCAAAACTTATACTTCTCTAGCTTCCCATATAGCTGATGTGCGTGGAGGGTCTGGAACGTAACCTCTAGATGCTTCTCGTGCTCCTTACGAGTCCTCGAATAAATCAGAATGTCGTCGATGAAGACTACAACAAACTGATCGAGATAAGGGCGGAAGACCTCGTTCATCAGCTGCATGAACACTACGGGCACATTAGTCAGTCCGAAGGACATGACCTGAAACTCAAAATGACCGTAGCGTGTCCTGAATGATGTCTTCGGAATGTCCTCCTCTCGGACCCGAATCTGATGATAACCGGAACGCAGGTCAATCTTCGAAAAGAACTGTGCACCCTGCAGTTGATCAAACAAATCATCAATCCTCGGGAGCGGATACTTCTTCTTGATCGTGACTTTGTTGAGCTCGCGGTAATCTACGCAGAGCCTCAACGAGCCATCCTTCTTCTTCATGAAGAGCCAGCACTCCCCATGGCGAACTGCTCAGATGGATAAAGCCCAACTCGCGCAACTCGTCCAATTGCTTCTGCAGTTTACGTAACTCCAACGGTGCCATACGATATGGGGCCTTCGAAATAGGCGCGTTACCGGGCATGAAGTCAATCTGAAACTCAGTGAGTCGGCGAGTCGGTAATCCCGGAATCTCTTGGAACACATCAGGAAAATCGTAAACCACAGGCAACTGGTCGATGCTCACTACTATGGGCTCCTCTATGACACACGACATCATGCAAGACATTGACTCTCCTTTGGGCTCAGCAATGAACTGGAATTGTGGCAAGCCGGATATACAAAACGTGACTTTCCTCGTGAAGCAATCCAATATGGCGTAGTACTCGGCAAGCCAATCCATGCCCAGGATGACGTCGAACTCAGACATCGGTAATGCAAACAGATCGGCAGGCAAAAAGACATCCCCAAGCAAACGGGGTAAGACAAGCAAAGTCGGCTTAACACTGCAGTTTTTCCCAAGGTAGTCGATATTGATAAGCCCTCACGAGCAGAATCCAACGGCAAACTAGTCGATCAGCAAAAACTCTCGGCCACAAAAGAATGCGATGCACCAGAATCAAACAACACACGGGCAATGCATACAGATACTAAAAATATACCCTCGACGACTCCTCTAGATGACTGAGGATCCTGCTGGGCCATGTAGAATCTAGCCTGAGCCGGCTGCGGAGGTTCCTGTCCTCTCTGAGTGTGCTGCTGTTGCTATCGTTGAGGCGGTCAAAACTGTTGCCTCTGCTTCTGCGGTCTCGGAGGCTAGTGCTGATGCTGCTGCTGAGGTGGCCTCGGTGGTGGGGGCTGCTATCGCTGCTGCTGTGGGGGTCTCTGCTGCGGCTGTGGTGGAGGCTGCTATGGACCTCTTGGCTGCTGCTGCTGGGGGCGAGGACACTCCCACATATGGTGCCCCGTCGCACCGCACCTAAAACAAGAGCCGGTGAACTACCTCGGAGGTGGTGCTGGAGGTGCTGCTGGGGCTCGAAAGGTTAGGCAACCTGTGCGCCTCTGCTGTGGTCGACCCTACTAGGAATCACTAGAAGGAGTATGCTTCTTCCGGTCTCTCCTCTGACCACGATCAGACTGAGAACCGGCCCACTCAGCCTCAAAAATTCGAGCCTTCTATACCACTCCCTCGAAAGTCTGGAGCTCATGCCCAATAACACAACCTCGAAGATCGTAACGTAAGCCGTCTTCAAATCAGCGGGCTTTTTGCTCTTCATCATCCACCAAGTACGGTACAAATCTAGATAGTGCTACAAAACGAGCGGCATACTGAGCCACCGTCATATCACCCTGCACCAAGGCCACGAACTCGAATACCCGCTGTCATCAGATGTGATCAAGAAAATACTGTCGTTCAAACCGATTTACAAAATCCTCCCAAGTCCATACAAAATCAGCGCCCGCTGCTCGGGAGACTGACGTCCACCAGTGCTCAACCTCACCATGGTGGAGAAATACGGCTAATCGGACTAGCCGCTCAGTCGTGCATCCCATCGTCTTGAATATCTTCTCCACATCAGCGCGCCATCTCTTAGCTACCGTAGGGTCTAACTCACCCTGAAAACGCGAGGGATCGAGCCGTCGGAACTCTCGAAGGAGGGCACTCCCGCACTTTTGCTCTGCCTGGGCTGGGGAAACGATGGGGTGTTTACTTTGCCCCTGAAGTGCGGCTGTCACAACCTGCAACATCTTTTGTAAGTGGGAAGCACTCACAGATATGGTCGGATCCGTACCGGTCTTTGGTAAAGGAGCTGTATCCTTAGGCTGGGCAGTAGGAATCTCTGGTGGTGGAGTGGAAATCGTATGTGGTACTGCCGGGGTCTCAGGTAGTGGTGCGGGAGTCTCAGGTGGTGGTGTGGGAGTCTCGGGTGGTGGTGCAGGAGTCTATCGGGTTACTCTCCTAGGCATCTTGTCTTACAAGTAAGAGCAAAGGCGCCTATCAATTTGAAAGCTCTCAAAGGCACACATGTTAAGGGTCTGTTACAGTAAATTACTAAGCTATCCGGACTTAGGACTTAATCATTCATGGCAGACATTTAATGTTGTTCTTGGTTATTCCCGAGTTATGCTCTGATACCAACTTCTGTCATGTCCCAAACTCGAAAATCGGGCTCACAAAATTTTCGATCGCCGAATCCGGCGCAGACAGCCTCCATAGAACCCCTATTCTCGGCTCCCAGCGCTCATTCGTCAGGTTCTGATCCTGGGATGCTACAAGGAGGATTTTCAACACCAATTTGATTCGTAATAAGCATAACCAAATGCATAACCCACAAACAACAACCAAAAACTCCATCACATTTTCACTATGATAAAAAACTTTAAAAGTACAATGAGCATAAAGGGAAATACAATGATAATAAACAAAAAGCTCCAAGATGATCTGCAAAGCACTCCTACCTCAACGCTGCTGCACTCCAACGTCACCTGCACGTAACGGTCGTGCATAAGCTTATGAAAAGCTTAGAGGGTGGTGAAAGTGTGTGCACAAGGTAGTAGTTATACAGTATCAGAATAATGCGAAATATGCTGATGAATCCATGAATGTCATGAGCCATACCAAGGCTATACGATGCGAGGCATGGATGATGTCGGCCATACCAAGGCCATGTGGTGTGAAATACAACTCAGGCATGTGAATCCTCATCTAAGTCCACATATCAATACAACTCAACTCTGGAATATCACCGGGGTATAGTACACTCCAAGCCAGATTGCCGCCCCATCCCACGCAATAAGGTGAGTGGAAAAGACCTCACTATTCGCCTGCCAATATCGGGCTCGGCTCGTCGATAGCGGACCCATTCCTCGAGCTCGTCAAACTCAGCCTACCTTTGCCCCCTCCTCTCCGGCGGGTAAGGTCACACCCCCTTCCAACCGACCACGACACAGTGGAAAGCATGACCATCTGGTAATCGGCACTCAACGCTCATGCACCCACTTGGTCTAGACATTGGAGCAACCTTCTAATACCATAAGGGTTTAGGGATTTACACCCAGGGGTATCTATAGCACCCCATGTAGAACAAGATTTTCGATATCTAATCCTGCCAACCACGATATGCTTATGGAGGCTATGACCCTGATGTCGCTAGGGCATATAGTAACCATATCACCCAATACAAAATGCATGAATCACATTATCCAATCATGCAACAATCCTGCACGTATCGTGTGCTCTTATAAAGCAACATCGCCTATCCGGGAGCCCATAAACAATCTACCTAAAGGCATATGCTATGATTAATTACTCCTCATATCAAGCATACATATGATGCGTATGTGCATGAATCATGAGACTATACTAAGCATGTTATATGGCGATGAATTCTGTTTGCAACGAAGATGGGCCTAGACGGCCTACACATTACATGTACGGGCCTATCAATGGGCCCTAGGGAGAGTCATAATGTGGACATTTAACCAACACTATACTTGCAATGTGGACGTCAAACTACCATTGCTCCCAAGGCATAGCTCGTTGTAAACATCATTACATAAACCATGTTGGGATCACACATTGCAATGGACCTTAGGTACATCTCATTGGGCCTTCAATATATCAAATGGGCCGTATCACATGGGCCTTACATTCGTCAAATGGGCCGCATTAATGGGCCTCACCAACGGGCCTTATGTACATTACAATGGGCCACACCCAACAAAAGTGGTGGTGATGATTTCCACCATTAAAATTCCTAAGGCCCACCATGAAATATGTTTCCCATCAACCCCTTTCGATCTTCTTGCTCCCTTAGCTTCCTTTGCTACTTAGCTTCGATCTCAACGAAGGAGATAGGGTTTGGATGGTTGAGATGGGAGATGAGAGGGTAGGAAAGTGGGCCACACTTGTGGCTCTCTTGGAGTAGAAGAGCTTGGACGTATAGAGGTTTTTGGGTTGCTTGGATTGTGATTTGAAAATGAAGGAGAGAGAGAGAGAGTTATAAAGAGAGATGGGTGATGGAGTGATGGATGGGAGAGAGAGGGATGGGTGTGTAAGAGACTTTTTTGACTTTTGTGGTAAATGGTGTAAGAAAGGTATGAGTTTATAAGAAACTTTTAACTTTAGGGGTTGCTTGGGGAAGGGTGAGAGGTGATGGTGTACTTGACATGTACTTGACATGATGGAATGGATTGATTGATGATTGAGGTGACATCTCGTAGAGATTCTCTCGAAATTCGTACGCGCGGTATTTTCCTCGCACCAAACGCTGGCCCGCATCTCCTGGCTAGAGTATCACATCGGCGCGTGAGTCGCGGCGTCGGAACCGTGGTGACTGCGCAGTCGCTAGGGTACAAGTCTCAGGTTGAGTCGACTCGACTTAACGGCATGTGAATCAGGGTCGTGCACAATTTTCAGCTAAGGATCGAAGGTTGCCGAAATTCGATCGGGAAGACCGGGGAAGTCTACGGAACGGTACGGTCTAGATACGGGGCTTGCAAGGAATGTCCTTACAAACTTTTAGGTACGTAGGAAAAGTTCTTTCCACCATCACTTATTATGCTCTTTATTGAAGAAGAGTTTAATTGGACTGGGATTTTTCAGGGAATGGATTTTACAACCGACAAATTAAGATCACTGGTCCATAAGTGGCAAACCTTGATTGAGGCGCATGTAGATGTGAAGACGACAGACAACTACACCCTGAGAATGTTTTGCATTGGATTCACCAAGAGGCGCCTTAACCGGGTTAAGCGAACCTGTTATGCCCAGTCAAGCCAAATCAAACAGGTGAAGATCTAACAAACTTTTGTTTATATTGGATATGTTTTTACTGTATAGCATTATCACCGTTGCAAAACATGTGTATTTGTCCAAATCTTGTACAAGTAGCATTAATATACTATTATTGGGGGTGTTAGATTCGTAGAAAAATGTGGGAAATCATGGTTAACTAGGTAACGTCCTGTGATCTCAAGGAGTTAGTGCAGAAGTTCATCCCTAGGGTGATTGGAAAGGAGATTGAGAAGGCAACATCCAGCATCTATCCTCTGTAGAATGTCTTCATTCAAAAAGTCAAGATCCTCAAGGTCCCAAAATTTGATCTTGACAAGCTGATGGAGGCATGTTTCCTTTTGCCTCTAAAATCTCATTTCTCTATTTGTTATCCTCTCCCCCCTTTTCTAGAGTGGAATAAACCACAGTTGACCTGATGAGATAAAAAGCCGGATCAACTCTTTAGTCCATGAGAGAATTTAAATCCCCTGGACAGTTATAACATTTTAGTCTGGATTCTGGATTTGAGTGTTATGTTTATTATTGTGGGAGCCCCAATTTAAAAATTCAGTCAGCCAACTTGAAACTTAACCAACTGTATCGGATATTGGACAAAAACCCTACTATAAAACTTTGACTGAGTTGCACTTGAAACATAACCTTATATCAATGCTTAATAATATGAACGAGTAGTTAAAGGTAAAACTTTGGTTTTTTTTTTAAAGGTGAAAATCTGACGATATCTTATATCAGTGCTCAATAATATGAACGAGTAGTTAAAGGAAAATCTTTTTTTTTTGTACATTTTCATGTGGACTCTCTCTCTCTAGATTATGTTAAAATCTTATGAGCATGATTTATTGCATGCCATTTCTTACTCATAATTATGTTGTTGCCTGGTTCCAAATGTTGTGTACGGTGCTTAAATTTTGAGTGAAGTAGATTAGGTTACTAAACAATGTATCTTGTCTACTACAAGAAGTTCAGTCCTATTAAAGTTCGTTCTTTGAAGGTGCAGCTTGTCTGCTACATGTGTTCTTGCACATGTCAGTGTGATGAACATGCTGCGTTTCCACAATTTCACCATAGGTGAGTCTCTATCCTATTGCATTGCAAGATGCCATGTTTATTATGTCCCACTGTTGGAACTATTGGATCTGATATGTTGGATTTGCCAAATCATATTAGCAAGATTCATGGATGCCTTCTTAAAATTGACCTTTGGGATTGTGTTTGCTAGTTTCTTTATATATTACCTTTCTAATTTTCAGGAACCTGTGCATTCTAAAGATAATATCATAAAGTTCTGTGAAGAAACTGGTTTACCTGTGGCATTAGGTGAAACTATTGACCATATTCAAGGAGATCCTCTCAATAAGCTTATGACATTTGTACACCAAGGAATAGTTGCTGTTGTAAGTAAAAACTAATCTTTATGAAGTTACAACTTAGAAGATGTTACTAATGACTTCAATATATTGTATTGTGAACATGACCTGATTTTACTATGATGGTCCTGTCAGGTTGTGGGTTTGAAAATGCAGCAGTGATTGCAAAATGGGCACAACAACATGAAAAGATGGTTGTTATCAGTGCTGCATATGAAAGTAGCCTAAGTTTAGCATCATATGTTCACTTTGCATGCTATCTTGAGCAGCAAAACATAGAGATCTGCAAGATGAAGAATAAGGAATAGTGCCCAATTATAGCCCATGGCCTGAAGAATGAGGGTGGAAGCGTTTTCTGTTGATCTTTTCTAATGTGGGCAACTATTATCTACTTTTGGTCATTCTTTTGAATTAGGTTTGTGTTGGGCCCTCTCTACCATGTGGAATTTGAGGATTTGATTTTTTAGGAGGCAAATGAAAATGTGTTGGTTACCAAGACACTCTCTATGCTCACTTTCTTTTGATTGAATGAAGGATTGTAATTAATTCATTAATGAATGAATGATTGTAATTGAATGAATAAATGATTACGCAGGTGGTAATTGAATGAATGAATGATTGTAATTGAATGAATGAATGATTACGCAGGTGGTAATTGAATGAATGAATCAATGATTATAAATTTTATTTTTTTTTTAATGTAGGCAATAGCTACGGATATTAACCGTAGCGATTATAAAATTTAGCATATTGCTATGGATCCCACACTACTTTCAGCTACCAATAATATCCTTAGTTGTAGGTGCTTTTGGCTATAGAAATATTTGCTATGGATTATATCCATAGCTATTTTAAGATATGGCTACAGATTAAATCCTTAGCCATAGGTTTTAGACCTATTGGCTCGGCACCTACGACGACGGTCGTGCTACGGATTTAATCCATAGCCTATGCCCATTTTTCTAGTAGTCTCATTCAAATTATAGCCGCAATGTATTTGAACACCATTCCATTGTACATATGTTAATGGAAGCATTGCTTTTCTAAGTAAAGTAAGCTGTACATTTGAATACTTGACAACATGATAATACGAATCAAATCAGTTTGAGATTAAAGTTTGGTTTGAAAAGGAAATGAAATTAAATTGGAAGCATTGCTTTTCTAAGTAAACTGTACATTGGAATACTTTGACAACATGATAATAGGAATCAAATCAGTTTGAGATTAAAGTTTGGTTTGAAAAGGAAATGAAATTAAATTGAGAGTAAATGACTTAATCCATCATGGATGGTAGTAAATGAAAAACATTTGAAATTCAAATATTATTCTTGGATAGAAGAAAATCTAAGGAATTTCATTGCATTTGAATTTTACAATATATTCACACCAACACAGATGATATCCCAATCAACTTTAATATCCCAAATTAGTGTATATATCTAATATTTGATAGATGATTATGATAAGCATATTGAAATATTAGTAAAAAATGAGAAAATTTCAAACCTCAGCGGGCCACTAAGTATCACAAACAAGCAACTTGATAGCATTATTAACCGTTCATTTAGATGGCCAATGTTTGAACAATTTGGATCATTCTAATTAGATTGTTTCATAGTATCATTAACGTGGCATGTGTATAGTAGACATGTACTAGCCACACTTTTGTTTACTTGTGTGACTCTCTAATGGCCTATTTGGTTTTTCAATTTCATATGAAATACAAAGTTAGCCATCATTATTTTTTTATGTGTTTGCTTAAATAGGAATTATGGCTCATAAATTAAGAGTTAAATACACTCTTAAAAAAGGTGGGTAAAATAAATTATAATAGTTTCAATTTTCAAATTATAAACTACCATATTTAGGAATTACAGTCAATTATAAACGATGTAACCACATAATTACAAATAATAATCATTACTCATTTACAATCATTTACCTTACGATTGGAAAACACAGAGCCAAGAAAGCATTCCACCTCATTTACTTTCAAATGTCTCCTTTAACATAAGATTTCAGTTATTTGTTTATTACTCCTAATTCATTTCATTTCTATGGATTTACCCTATCAAAACGCACTTTAGAAGTCATTTATCTCCATTTACTCCCATCCAAACGTCATTGTGCTTACTTACAATTATTTCCACCATTTCAACGACAGGATTTTCATAATTATATGTTTATGTGGGCTGAGCCATAAAATTAGTGGTAAACTGACACCTATTCAATTCCCGAAGTTCAAAAGACAATTCAAGGGGGGAGTCTGGGCTAACCCAAGATAGTGTGGCCTTTACTATGGGGCCCACTTTAATGTATGTTTTCTGTATCTACACCGTTTATATGTTTAGCTAGATCATTTTAGGGATTAGCACAAAAATGAAACACAAGGTGGACTATATTACAGGAAAATAGTGTTTATTGAACAATTCACCAATAAAAATCTACTAGGCCCACCATACAGTTTTCACAATGTTTATTTTCCATTGATAAGGTCACTCAAACCTGGATTAAGGGAAAAATAAGTATAAGATTGATCCAAAAAATTTAAAGGCCCACAAAAAGTTTTTAACAGTTAATCATCACCGTTTTTATGGTATGGTACACTTGGGATCTTGATTTGCTTCATTTTTTGTCTCAAGCACAAAAACAAACTGGAAAAATGGATGGACGGATTGGATATGGAATATACACATTAAGGTCGGTCCCACGCTAAGTGCCGCACAATCATAGGTAAGGCTATGCATTCAAATGCTACCGAGCGGTAGACCCTTATCGAGTGACATTGATACCCACCCAACTATTGCCGATCACGCACATGGTGGCAATTGCTGCGATCCCGGCATAGTTCAATGGTGTATTCAATTTTGAGTTCATGCCCTTAAATTAGACATACATCATGGTGGGCCCACGGAGTTTACTCAGTACACTCTACTCAATCCAGCCCATTAAAATTTGCAATTACATTTAGATAGTTATCCACAATGAAGTTTGTGATGCATTTTTCCGACAGGCCCTCAGTGGCGCACCTTCCTGAACATGCACGAAGGAAGGTGAGAGACGAAGGAGGCCCTAACTTGTACAGGGGACTCTCAGATACCAAAGTCAGGCTCGTGGTCTTGTAAAATGGGGAGGATCTCCAAAAAAGAGATCAGACGTAGATTAGGGGTTTCTGTGAACATACCTCTTACGGTGGGAGAAGCTTACCTATTTATAAGGAAGAGAGGATCCCATTATGGAGAGGGATCTTCCCTAATACCTTGGAGATTTGACGTGATCCAGGAGTTCCCTAGGACTCGAAGATCTTAAGGAGGATCTTTAAGCCTTCGTGGGGACTGCATAGGCCCATAGTTCAGCTTTAGGTCAGGTCCCAATGTGGTCGCAGAGTTGGAACTGAATGACACTGTCCTGATCGACAGATCGGCATTCACCTCTGTTTGTCAGGTGTGCTAGAAGGACAATGTTTCCTTCATCCGGGCACTGAGATTTCTTGAGCTCACTAGAGGCATTGTTTAATTTATGGCCGATCTATAACCGAGCTATGGTCGGTCTGTGATCGTCCTATAACTGATCTGTGATCGATCTAAGGCCGATCTATAACTGAGCTACGGCCGATCTGTGATCGTCCGGTGACTAATATATAGTCGGTCTATGACTGAACTATGGCTAGTCTGTGATCGATCTGTGACCGAGCTATAGTCGACCCATGATCGACATGTGGCTGATTTATATGTGATCTGTAACCGTCCTTTAGCCAACCTATAAATTAAGTCAACCTTTCGACCACTCTTATGAGCTCCTTGGGTGTCTTTGCATTTGCATCACCCTTCTCGAAGGTCATCCTACGTTTGGATGTAAAAGCATTATCTGGTTTGGGTCTTCATGGGCTCAGGCTGGTTTAGTAGAGTTGGTCCATTCCATAAGCTGACTTATGGACTTATAGATTTTTCCCCAACAGTGAGCCCGCCTTGCTTTCTAAACGAAGCTCAGAAAGTAAGCTCAGTCGTGGTTAGGTCGAGTTATGTATGGACTAGGTCGAGCCACATTTACATTAATGCCAGGTATGATGGCCGGCATGACAATCAAAGCGTCGTCTGCCTATAATCATGATGTGTCGTCACATGGCTCGAGGTCATGTGGGGCATCAAGTCTTCGTTTCGGTGACAGTCCAATGAGATCGCGACATGTGGTGTCGTACTTAATTTTAGGGGTGAGCGGCGCATTGGGTTGTGACGCGTGGCGAGCTGGGGGCAGCTGAAGAGGCACTCATATGGCATGGAGTTAATGCGTACAGTACTCCTGCCACATGGCACAGCTATATAAGGAGAGCCCTAATGCTTAGGGCTCTTCTCTTCCGCACTCCGTTTTCTTCCCTCTTTCTGCTTTCACCGTCTTTTTTCTTGCGTGCATTTTGACGACCGTTTGCGCCGCGTTTCAGCCGGAATCCCTTCCATTTTTTTTGTTAAATGTTCAATTCTAGGTGCTCGCTGGAGGGGATTTCTGGTGGCAAAAGTGCGGCGAGCAGTCGTCTCCTAGTAATGTAGAACCCCCCTTCACCACTGATAGTAATGGCGGATGCCGCTTTCCAATATTCATCCTCGAGGAGGGTACAAGAGAGGTCTCCAGCGCAGAGACCAGTGCCCACTGCTAGGGCATTAGATTTATCTCTCAGGCATGAGACAACACCTGGGACGTAAGGGTTGGATGTGTCTTCGGTGGCCAACCAAGTTACTGAAGCACGGGATCCGCTTGACAAGGATGGAGTGGCCGAGGAGGACCCGATGGGGCCCGTGCCCTCAACTTTGACTGCAGAGGAACTGGTTTGAATCAGGGATCTGAGGGCTCTCGACGAAGGTCAGTGACCTTGGAAGGTCCTTCTTCAGCACGAGCGACTTCTCCAAGCAGGCCTAGACTCGGTCCTCACAGGTACGACTTTTGGTAAGGCCTTCTACTGAGCTTTGTAACTTTGAGAACTTTCTCTATTTGAAAACCTTCTTTGACACCTTCATTTTTTCACACAGATGCCTAAGGCTCGGTCTTATATCTGCCCTCTCTACAAGGTTCGTGCGCCTGCTTGGGATAAGGGGGCGGCCCCGAAGAAGAAGAAGCAGAAGACTTCTTCGAAGTCTAAGGGGAAGGTCGGCCCCTCTCGCCTGGCTACCATTGTGGACGAGGGAGAGGGCAGGGAGGTGGATACCTCCTTTGGAGTAGCGGGGATAGTCGTCCCTAACAGTAATACCCCTATCGATGCGCACAGGGTTGTCAAGCCTCCGGCTGAGGTTCGTCCTTCTGAAAGGGCGAAGGCTGGGGAGAGGTCAGGGAGCTGTCTTCGTCAGACGGTGGAAGGGATCCTACCCTGGGTGGATCACCACATGGTCGACGTAGAGTATGCCAATTTGTTTGACTCCCCGACAAAGACGACCCTTACACACGTGACAACCACCCTGCTCAAGGTTAGTATCTCTTTTAAAAACAGATCCTTTCTCAGATTGCTTGTGCTTATTCTCTTTTTCTTTTGCAGTTTACTCCATGTGTGCTGAGGGCATTGTAACGTCTCAGAAAAATCCGTACAAAGACCCGAGCTTTACCTCAGGTAGAAATCACTCAAGACCAAATCCTTTAGAAATTAGGCGAGAATTAGCTAGTGCTAAACTAGAGTACCTGTGAAATTAGCACTAATCACTTTAAATATGATCTGCAAGACCCAAAACATGCAGAATCATTACCGCTACATTATCTTAAAACTTAGGATCAATCTCTAATCCCAGTTGCTCTCGGGAACACACCGAAACTCTGTATCGGACCTGGACCACGTGTCGAAAGTCCGATTACTACGAAACCATATGGTTATGACCTCCTTGCTGGACTTGACTACCACCTCAGAAATTAAGTCCTAATAGTATCCAGAAATGCACAACTAAAGCTCGGAGCAAAGTGAGTGAGAAACGCGAATACCTTTAGAAAGAGAACTGAAACTTAAGTGAATTGAGTCGTCTCACTTGCGGGCCAAATCTAAGGATTCAGACCATCAGAATCTGACCCAATTACACCCTCGGATCAGAAAAAATTTTCAACCCATGTCAGTGCACTTGTGGCCCTGATCGAGTACCGGTGACCGTTGAATTAAAACTGGTCCGCCGCAGTCGATCTGTAAATTCGATCGAATCGAAAACTTAACCTGACCTAGATCCAATGTCAGGGAGCTTAAGTCTGATCGCATGTAGAAAAGGAGCCTCCAGAAGTACTCCGTTGAGCTGAAACAGATGGGTTTTGGCTATAACATAAGTATACAATGGCCCTGGGGCCATTGAGCTCACGTTTGAGCTTATATAAGGGCCTTAAACCCTCTCTCTCCCTTCACATACGAATTTGCAAACCCTAGAGAGAAGAGAGAGAAAAGAGAAGGAAAGAGAGAGAAAGAGAGAGAGAGAGAGAGTGTGTGTGTGTGTGGGAGATTGTTCTTGGGACTCAATCTCGCCGTTCCACGTGCTTAGCTACCACTACCGTATCGCTATTCCGGCGATTCTGATTTCATTTTTGGGTAAGAAATCCTAACCCTAATCTGTTTTAGGGATTCAAATAGGGTATGTGATGAAATAGCTAACCTATTTTATACTATAGGTTGCCGTTGTACTGTAGACGAAGGCGGAGTGTTCAAATTGAATCTGTTACGAGTTTACCGGTGAAAGGTACGGACTATAAACATATAGGTTATGATTTTTAAGGCTTTCAAAGTCAATTAATGATTTATAACTGACTAGGTTGCCGTTTCAGATGTTAAATACACTGTTTTCCTCGCTTTACAGTTATATATGAACTATGTTGAATATAAGTTATTCCATGTGTAGGTTGAAATGACGGGATATGTCGGGAATTTGGTTTTGTGCTTGCCATGATTATTCACCATGAACATGTGATTGTTGAATACGTGACAACTCCTTATGAAAGGATTTGCCCTTATATAACTTATAATTGAGTTGTACCGTGTAGGTTGAAATGTGTAGTCTAAGTGTTTGTGGAAATGATTAAATGAGTATGGAATTTGAATCCTTGCTTGCCATGATTATCCATCATGGATATGTGTGTTGTATTCGTGACAACTCCTTAGTGAAAGGATTTGCCCTAATACATGTTGTAATCAACATACGTCATGTATGTTGATGTGTGTAGTCTAAGTGTTTGTGAAAATGTCTGGATGAGTAAATATTTAGTAAAGTGTATGTTATATAGGCGTTGAGGTAATATTCTCAACTACCTTAGCTATGTGTATATATCCCTTCATGTAACTTAGATTAAATTTGTGTGATTTAGCATGAAATGCATTTGTGCAAATTATGTTTACCTTGTATTTTGTGAAATGTTCAATTGGTTACGTTACTTGAATTTATTGTTTAACTTTGATATGCCTACCACATGTGTTATCCTGTTATATTTACATACGTTTGGGACTACTACGTAGTCCAGGCTATCGGTAACGGTTCCCGAACGAGTGGCTGAGTTAGCTTCGCCACAACAGATGTGTTCGAGGAATCCAAGTCGTACGGAGTTTGTCAACAGTGGTTAGGCCACACGAAGTGCTTACGCACTTCATGTTGATCATCTCGATATACGCTCATACCATTTGAGCTCGTCAAGTAATCCGATTGACCCGATGTATGTTCACCATGTATGGACATTATTGCTTGAACCTAAGGTACCAAACTCAAACCTTAGTACCTCGATCCGCTAAGACTCATGAGCCAGACATGGTAGTATGAGACACTGTGGTCAAGCTGTCGGCCTATGCAGGGGCGACGAGCCTCCCGGTAGTGACCAGTGAGCAACACCGTCTCGTGAGCCGAATACGGTGGTATGGGACACTTTATTTGAGCTGTCGGCCTACACTGATCAGGTGACGAGCCCTTTGTAGTGACCTCGAGCATACTCTGAGATTGCGTTGAGGTGACAAGCCTTTCCTTAGTAACTACAGTATAAACTAGGCCTACACTGATCAGGTGATAAGCCCTTTGTAGTGACCTAGAACCGCAACATCGTATGAGACTAGCTAGGACTGACGACCCTAGAATGGATCATTGTTTGAAAAATGATACAAGGGAGGTACCTTAGCTTCCCAAAACTATTGTATGAATAAATCTAATTAGTATTGGCTAACATGAGCATACACCGCATTGCATGTGCTTTGGTGAGGAAGAGCACTTTCAGGTGGTTGCCATGCACGTCGTAAGATGAAAACGCTAAGAGAGTGCAGGCGAGGGCATGCATCATTATCACATATTATTCTTTCATTAACAAGAGTATCTAGGACATGTTTGTTGTACTGCTTTATCATTATTGCTTGATTGAATTGATAACATGTTAACCTTTGCTTTATAGTTTCACTGAGTTGATCACTCACTCCCATGTTCCGGGACGGTGTTTTTAACACCAACCAGACTCTGTCTTAGCTGCAGGTGATGGCGATGCCTATGAGGTGGAGCCAAACTTCGAGGATGACGAGGAGGCCTTCTCCTACATGTAGTTATCGGGCAGGTTCATGTGAGCCGTGTCCTGATCGTCGGGGCTACAAGGACACTGATTAGATGCCCTTACACTATTGTTGTGTATTTTGGGACACACTTGTATATTCATTTTGATAACTTTGGGAGTATACATGTATATGGTTAACCTGGTGACATTTTCACACTTTGGAGATCTACAACAACTTATACGTTATATTTATCAATCACAGTCTTCCGCTTGCGTAAATTTATTCATCTCTGGAGTGTGATATGTTATTTGGCTTAATCTCATTTATCTTTAATGCACTAACATGGACAACATTAAATCATCATTATCTATGTTGCATAAGTGATGCGTTGAAACTCGGGAGTTGAGTCTATGCTCAACCCTCAATTTTCAGAGCGTTACAAGTTGGTATCAAAGCATGATTTGGATTAAACTTGACTTGAGTTATGGTCACACGATGTATGGATCAAGCATAGGATTCCCAATTTTGCCAATCAGCGAAATTTACTGAAATTGACCACCGAGATCGGGCCTGTACACACCCGTGATCACTTGAGGCGATCTCGGACCACTTCTAGACCGTCAATCGATGGATTTAGACGAGGATCTAACCCATTCCAACCTCAAACGAGCCAGAAAATGTGAATGTACATGAGATCGGACCCGAAACGGCTTAAACGGAGTCGAGGGCCAAATTGGTACAATTCAGGGGGACCCGAAGTGGACCCTGTATATCACAAGAGTACCATCAGGATCGGGCTGCTTTAGGAGCCTGTTTAGCTCAGGTCGAGGAGGGTCAGGCTGCTCTTAGACAGGAGATTCGAGAGACTTAGGCCGAGGTGAAACAGAAGCTTGAAGAACATCAAGCGTATGTGAAGAAGAAGTGCAAGAAGATGTTGCGCACCCTGAAAGTCCTCTTGTGCTGCTTGCAGGACAAGGGTGCCCCTTCACCATCACCTGAGTCGAACGACTAGTCGTATGTTATCGTCGTCTAGATGTTTTTTGTGCTTTCTTGCTTTATATGTTTAGCTTTTATAGGTCTAGTAGTGTGGTAGGGTTGTTAGTGTGATTAATGTTGAAGTTGTTTAAATTAGCTCACATACATTTTCCGTCATGATCCATGTAAGGCATCTCATGTATTGTGACAATTTTGATTAAATAGAATGCATGAAGTTTTCTTTCGTTATGAAATGTGTAAGCTACTTGAGAAATTGAGTGTTGTTATGCAGAAACCTAACACATGTTGCACTCTATCTTGTGTATAGGGTAGGCATCCGAGGATTACTTAGAACACTGCACATCTAACACTGTGGAATGCTTGAAGGGGCACCTCCCCTAAGCGATAGCCACACGGGCCCTAGCTTGGACCCTAGTGGCGATATGATGATGGGTTCGTTGCCGACCACCTTGTACACCACCAGTTCACGAGCAGAACCGCGCGTTTACTTCGACACCTCATGTGCCACAGTCGGCTCCTCCTCCCGATAGGTTAGAACAGATGATGTTGCTGATGCAACACCAACAGCAGTTTTTTGTTACCATCACAAGGGTTTTTGGTCAGAGCGTGCACGTGACCCCTCCTGCACCACCGATGCACCCTGCTGGGAACACGAGTGCCAGCGGCATATTCGAGCGATTCCATCGCTTGCGGCCTCCTACTTTTGTGGGTACTTACAGACCCGAGGAGGCTGAGTATTGGCTTGACCGCATCTCTAAGATGCTGAGGCCGCTGCACTGCACTGAGGTAGATCAGGTGGAGTTGGTCACCTTCATGTTCGAGAAGGAGGCTAGCCTCTGGTGGGACAGCATCCTGAGGACCATGGCTGTTGGTTACGTATGGACGTGGGAGGCCTTTGAGATGCACTTCCATGAGAAATACTTTCCCCTCACGTACCGTGATGAGAAGGAGGGTGAGTTCCTGAGCCTCCGACAGGGAGGGATGACAGTAGCGGAGTACGAGAACAGGTTTACGGAGCTGGGTAGATACGATCTGTTGGTGTCAGCTGATGAGCCGATATGTATTCGGTGATTTTCTGTGGGTCTGCGACCCAAGATACGCTTGAAGATGTGTTATGCTAGCATAACCAATTATGCCGAGTTAGTGAGCATTTCGCTGTGAGCTGAGCAGGACGGGGATGGTTAATCCCGTACTCGTGCACCCGTGGACCCTGGGCCCTGACCTGATTTTCCAGCCAGGCCACTTCTCGGCAAGAGGCCACGTGCAGACTCTCCTCCCAGGCTTGCGGTGCCACTGACTCAGCTAGGATGAGCAGACTTACGATGCACTTACTGTGGGAAGGTTGGGCATACAGACCGATATTGTTTTAGCAGGATGAGGGACGGTGGTTTTTCACCGCCCCAGAGGATCAACTGCCAGCTTTCTCAGACTATTACAGCCCCACCTCTACGATCAGCTCCAGCACACCCCTCCTTTCGGCCGCCGGCGCCTCGATTTAGGCCGCCTCAACAGCCAATGATACCACAGTCGAACCGTCCATAGCAAGCTCGAGTACATTCGCTTATAGCCGAGGCATCAGAGATAACAGACATGACACCAATGGCTTTTGAGGTCACGGTACAGATTTAAGGTACTCCAGTCTTTTTATTGGTGGACACCGGGTCCACTACCTCCATCCTATCATGCACGACAATCAAGCGACTGGGGTTAGACACTACTCCTACGAAGGGAGTGAGGGTCCTTACCGCCACAGGGACTTTTTCTGACGTTATCCGGATTTGCAAGGGTTGCTCGATAGACTTAGGGAGTAGGACGGTACCAGTTGACCTGATTGTTGCCCCCCTGTATCATTATGACGTTATTCTCGGTATGGATTGGCTCACCGAGATGCATGCAAAGATTGAATGTGAGGCTAGGGTGGTGATAGCCCATAGACCTGAGGTTACAGCTTTTACTTTCCCTGTTCAGGTTAGTTATCCTTCCCATTTGAGTTGTTATGCTTCTTTATTGGAGAGTATTGATGGCGCGACGTTGGGAGATAGGCTTGTGGTTCAGGACTTCACAGACGTATTCGAGAAGATCCCGGGAGTACCTCCTCGGCGCGAGATTGACTTTACTATCGATCTTGTGCCTGGTGCGACACCTATTTCATTGCTGACATATCGCATGCCTCCATGTGAGATGGAGGAATTGAGGAGACAGATTGATGATTTGTTAGTAGAAGGCTTCATACGACCGAGTGTGTCTCCTTAAGGAGCGCCCGTGTTGTTCGTGAAGAAGAAGGATGGGTCATTGTGATTGTGGATTGATTATGTAGGCTGAACTAGGTGATGGTGAAGAACAAGTATCCTTTGCCCAGGATAGATGATCTGTTTGATCAGTTGAAGGAGGCACGATACTTCTCGAAGATCGATCTGCAGTCAGGGTATCATCAGTTGCACGTCAGGGATGAGGACGTGCAGAAGACGGCCTTTAGGACCAATTTTGGACACTATGAGTTTCTCGTTATGTCGTTCGGTCTTACGAACGCACCGGCTGTGTTCATGAACCTAATGAACAGGGTGTTTTGACCGTTTCTATTCCGATTCGTCATCGTGTTTATAAATGACATACTGATATACTCTAAG
Source organism: Magnolia sinica (assembly GCF_029962835.1). Lineage (NCBI taxonomy): Eukaryota > Viridiplantae > Streptophyta > Magnoliopsida > Magnoliales > Magnoliaceae > Magnolia > Magnolia sinica. The sequence goes on from NC_080577.1 coordinate 96,814,254, forward strand.
AGTCGGGAAGAGCACGAGGAACACCTACAAGTAGTCTTGGGTACTCTGAAGAAGAACCAGTTGTTCGCAAAGTAAAAGAAGTGTGACTTTTGGAAAGATGAAGTCAAGTTCGTGGGACATGTGGTGTCCAAGGAAGGGATAACAGTTGACCTCGCTAAGGTAGCCGCGGTTCAGGATTAGGAGCAGTCCGGTTCGGTTACTGAGGTAAGGAGCTTTCTTGGTTTGGCAGGGTACTACTGTCGATTTATTAGAGACTTCTCCAAGATTGCCAGACCGCTATCTCAGTTGACACGGAAGGATCTGAAGTCTACCTGTAATGAGAAACTGGAAGCAGCTTTTCAAGAGCTGAAGGATAAGCTAACGTCTGCCCCTATACTAGTATTGCTAGAGCAAGGGGTTAAGTATACAATATACACCGACACATCTCGTGTTGGTCTGGGTTGTGTCCTTATGCAGAAGGATAGGGTGATTGCATACGCCTCGAGACAGTTGAGGAAACACAAGAAGAACTACGCTACACACGACCTGGAGTTGGCTGCTGTCATCTTTGCACTGAAGCTCTGGAGACATTACCTCTATGGAGAGGAGTTCGAGTTCTTTTGCAACCACAAGAGCCTCAGATACATATTCACTCAGCGGGACCTGAATATGAGGCAACGACGATGAATGGAAACCTTGAAGGACTTCAAGTTCGAGGTTTCCTACCATCCGGGCAAGGATAACCTTGTGGCTGATGCGTTGAGCTGCAAGAAGACCATAGAGTTTGCGGCTCCATTGATGGTGGCGGAATGGGGTATGGTAGAGTTCGTGCGAGACTTCGAGCAGAAGCTCACCATGGAGGAACCGTTTGAGAGTGTCGCACACATTTGTATGCGGCCACTTATAGATGATAGGATCATCGCAGCTTAGAAGGACGATGAGCGATTGGTTGAGATGAGAGAGCAGTTGAGCAATAGTGAAGACTCAGAATGGAGAGTTGGTATGGATGGGGGTTTGTGATATAATGGTCGCCTGTGCATCCCGAATCTCTATGACTTGAGGAGAGAAGTTCTAGAGGCCGCTCATAGTTCGAAGATGGCGATGCATCCTGGTAGTACAAAGATGATCAAGACATGAAGCGTTCTTATTGGTGGGACAACTGAAGGCCCACATAGAAGATTACGTGTCATGTTGCCTCACGTGCCAGCAGGTCAAGGCTGAGTATCACCGACCTCCTGGTTTACTTCAGCCTATGCCCATAAATGAATGAAAGTGGGACTTCATCTTTATGAATTTTATTTCTGGGTTGCCGAAGACGAGAAAGGGGCATGATTCTATTTGGGTGATCGTGGACCGATTGACGAAATCGGCTCATTTCTTCTTGATCAGAGTTACAAACTTTGCGGATGATTTGGCCAAGTTGTACATCAGGTAGATTGTACGTCTGCATGGAGTTCCTATGGAGATCGTGTCGGACTGAGACACGCGATTCATATCTATCTTCTGGACTCGTATCTAGGAAGCGATGGGTGTAAAATTGAAGTTCAGTACCGCGTTCCACCCACAGACGGATGGGTAGACGGAACGGGTGAATCAAGTGTTGGAGGATATGCTGTGAGCTTATGTGCTTGATTTCAAGGACAACTGAGATGACTATCTTCCTTATGCCGAGTTCCCTTACAACAACAACTTTCAGGCGAGTATTGGCAAGGTTCCCTATGAGGCACTGTATGGTCGCCCATGTAGAGCACCACATTGCTGGGTAGAGGTTGGTGAGAAGAGCTTGATTGGCCCAGAGTTAGTTTAGGCGACCTCAGAAAAGATCGACATTATCAGGCGTCAACTTCTGGCAGTACAGAGCAGACAGAAAAGCTATGTCGATAGGAGGCGGCGATAGCTAGAATTCGAGGTTGGAGACCATGTATTCCTAAAGGTTTTCCCTATGAAGGGAGTCCTTTGGTTTGGAAATAAGGGGAAGCTTACGCTGCGGTTCATTGGCCCATTTCAGATACTTGATCGAGTGGGTGTGGTGGCATACCGTCTTGCTCTGCCCACACCACTTGCAGGCATGCACAACGTATTTCATGTATTTTTGCTGAAGAAATACGTTCCTGATCCTTCCCACATCATCAAATGGGAGCAGGTACAGTTGAGTGAAGATGCTACTTATATTCTACGGTCGACGCGCATCCTAGACAGGAAGGAGCAGGTGTTACATAGTAGGGTTATCCTGTTGGTGAAGGTGTTATGGACAAATCACACTGAGGAAGAGGTTGGAAGACAGAAGCCAAGGTCCGTAAGAATTACCCTCAGATTCTCGAGGAGTACGAAAAGGTACTAATTTCGAAAATGAAATTTTTCTTTAAGGGGGGTAGATTATAACGTCTCAAAAAAATTCGTACAAAGACCCGAGCTTCACCTCAGGCAGAAATCACTCAGGACCAAATCCTTTAGAAATTAGGCGAGAATTAGCTGGTGCTAAACTAGAGTACCTGTGAAATTAGCACTACTCACTTTAAATATGATCTGGAAGACCCAAAACATGCAGAATCATTACCGTTACATTATCTTAAAACTTAGGATCAATCTCTAATCCTAGTTGCTCTCAGGAACACACCGAAACTCTGTATCGGACCTGGACCGCTCGTCGAAAGTCCGATTACTACGAAACCATACAGTTATGACCTCCTTGATGGACTTGACTACCACCTCGGAAATCAAGTTCTAATAGTATCCAGAAACACACAACTTGAGCTCGGAGCAAAGTGTGTGAGAAACGTGAATACCGTTTGAAAGAGAACTGAAACTTAAGTGAATTGAGTCGTCTCACTTGCAGGCCAAATCTAAGGATTCAGACCATCAGAATCTGACCCAATTACACCCTCGGATCAGGAAAAATTTTCAACCCATGTCAGTGCACTTGTGGCCCTGATCGAGTACTGGTGACCGTTGAATTGAAACTGGTCCGCCGCGGTCGATTTGTAAATCTAATCAGACCGAAAAGTTAGCCTAACCTAGATCCAATTTCAAGGAGCTTAAGTCCGACCACATGCAGAAAAGGGGCCTCCAGAAGTGCTTCGTTGAGCCGAAACAGATGGATTTTGGCTATAACATAAGTATACCATGGCCCTGGGGCCATTGAGCTCACGTTTGAACCTATATAAGGGCCTTAAACCCTCTCTCTCCCTTCACATACAAATTTGTAAACCTTAAAGAGAGAAAAGAGAAGGAAAGAGAGAGAATGAAAGAGAGAGAGTGTGGGACATTGTTCTCGGGACTCAATCTCGCCGTTCCACGTGCTTAGCTACCACTATCGTATCGCTATTCCGGCGATTCTGATTCCATTTTCGGGTAAGAAATCCTAACCCTAATCTATTTTAGGGATTCAAATAGGGTATGTGATGAAATAGCTAACTTATTTCTTACTATAGGTTGTCGTTGTGCCGTAGACGAAGGCAGAGTGTTCAAACTGGATCCGTTACGAGTTTACCAAAGAAAATGCAGACTATAAACATATTGTTTATGGTTTTTAAGGCTTTCAATATCGGTTAATGATTTATAACCGACTAGGTTGCCGTTTCACATGTTAGATACGCTGTTTTCCTCGCTTTACGGTTATATATGAGCTATGTTGAATATATGTTATTCCATGTGTAGGTTGAAATGACGGGATATGTCGGGAATTTGGTTTTATGCTTGCCATAATTATTCACCATGAACATGTGATTGTTGAATACGTGACAACTCCTTATGAAAGGATTTGCCCTAATATAGCTTATAACTGAGTTGTAGCGTGTAGGTTGAAATGTGTAGTCTAAGTGTTTGTGGAAATGATTGAATGAGTATGGAATTGGAATCCTTGCTTGTCATGATTATCCATCGTGGATATATGCATGTTGTATTCGTGATAACTCCTTAGTGAAAGGATTTGCCCTAATATATGTTGTGATCAACATACATCATGTATGTTGATGTGTGTAGTCTAAGTGTTTGTGAAAATGTCTGGATGAGTAAATATTTAGTAAAGTGTATGTTATATAGGTGTTGAGGTGAGATTCTCAACTAACTTAGCTATATGTATATATCTCTTCATGTAACTTAGATTAAATTTGTGTGATTTAGTATGAAATGCATTTGTGCAAATTATGTTTACCTTGTATTTTGTGAAATGTTCAATTAGTTACATTACTTGAATTAATTGTTTAACTTTTATATGCCTACCACATGTGTTATCCTGTTATATTTACATACGTTTGAGACTACTACGTAGTCCAGGCTATCGATAACGGATCCCAAACGAGTGGCTAAGTTAGCTTCGCCGTAACAGATGTGTTCGAGGAATCCGAGTCGTACGGAGTTTGTTGACAGTGGTTAGGCTACATGGAGTGCTAACGTACTTCATGTCAATCATCTCGACGTACGCTCGTACCAGTTGAGTTCGTCAAGTAACCCGATTGACCTGATGTATGTTCACTATGTATGGACGCTATGCTTGAACCTATGGTACCAAACTCACCAGTGGAAACCCCGATAACCTTGATACCTCGATCCGCTAAGACTCATGAGCCGGACATGGTGATGTGGGACACTGTGGTCAAGCTGTCGGCCTACGCTGTGGTGACGAGCCTCCCCGTAGTGACCAGTGAGCAACATCGTCTCGTGAGCCGAATACGGTGGTATGAGACACTGTATTCGAGCTGTCGGCCTACACTGATCAGGTGACGAGCCCTTTGTAGTGACCTCAAGAATACTCTGAGACTGCGTTAAGGCGATGATCCTTTCCGTAGGAATTAGAGTATAAACTAGGCCTACAATGATCAAGTGATGAGCCCTTTGTAGAGACCTAGAATCACAACATCGTATGAGACTAGCTAGGACTGATGACCCTAGAATGGATCATTGTTTGGGAAATGATACAAGAGAGGTATCTTAGCTTTCCAAAACTACTATATGAATAAATCTAATTAAGTATTGGCTAACATGAGCATGCACCGCATTGCTTGTGCTTTGGCGGGGAAGAGCACTTTCGGGTGGTTGCCATGCGTGCCGTAAGATGAAGATGCTGAGGGAGTGCAGGCGAGGGCATGAATCATTATCGCATATTATTCTTACATTAACAAGAGTATCTAGGACATGTTTGTTGTACTGCTTTATCATTACTGCTTGATTGAATTGATAACATGTTAACCTTTGCTTTATAGTTCCACTAAGTTGATCACTCACTCCCATGTTCTAGGACAGTGTTTTAAACACCAACCAGACTTTGTCTTAGCTGCAGGTGACGGCAATGCCTACGAGGTGGAGCCAGACTTCGAGGATGACGAGGAGGCGTTCTCCTACATGCAGTTATCGAGCGGGTTCATGTGAGTCGTGTCCTGATCGACGAGGCTACAGGGACACTGACTAGATGCCCTTGCACTGTTGTTCTGTATTTTTGGGACAGTCTTGTATATTCATTTTGATCACTTTGGGAGTATACATGTATATGGTTAAACTGGTGACATTTTCACACTCTGGAGATCTACAACAACTTATACGTTATATTTATCAATCACAGTCTTCCGCTTGCGTAAATTTATTCGTCTCTGGAGTGTGATAAGTTGTTTGGCTTAATCCCATTCATCTTTAATGCACTAACATGGACAACATTAAATCATCATTATCTATGTTACATAAGTGATGCGTTGGAACTCGGGAGTTGAGTCTATGCTCGACCCCCAATTTTCAGGGCGTTACAGGCACGAACTGAATTTTTTTGGATGTGTGATCGGGTCGAGGGAGCTGAGTAAAAGGTGACTCAGTTGGACACCGAGCTTGAGATTAGGAAGGCGGCTCTCGAGGCGGCTTCTGCTGAGAAGGCTGTGATAGCGGCGTAGCTAGAGGAGGCCAGGCGTGTGCATGCCAAGTGTCATGCCGAGCTACTCGAGGCCAGGGTGAAGCTCGACAAGCTGGCGGAGGACCAAAGGCGGCCTTGCCCTGGCTCGAGAGGAGGTTGTTCATTAGTTCGTGTCTTCCCAGGCATTCATGGACGAGAGAGATACTCTCTTTCGTCAGGGCTATGCCGAGTGCATGAAGGATATGAAGGCTTCCTTCCCTGATTTCGACCTCCCTGCTTTTGACAAGGCAGAGTCGAGCTCTAATGAGTCGGATGACGATGTAGGTCCTGAGCCAACGCTTGAGTCTTGATGTTAATTTTGTAGAGCAATATTTGTTCCCCTTTTCAGCTTTAGGCACTTCAAGCACGCCAAGCGTCCGGGCTTCAAGTTCTTCAAGTACATCCAGCATCGTCTTCCTCTTTAAAATTCCATATATTGTCCGATGTATGTTACTTTGACATTGTAGATTATGTAAATCTGATGTAATCAGACCATTTTGGGTGTTATCAATGAAAATATTCATTTTCTCAACCTCTATCTACTTGAACCGAATAATTAAGATCATCTCTTTAACTTTTGTTGTTTGTTGGTCGAATTGAGATCGAGCTATCGCTCGGTCTTCAACCCGGCTTAGATCAAGATTTTATTGAAGTTTGTGGCCGAATGGATCGGATTTCAGTCAGATCTTGGTCAGGCTTTCAACGGATTCGAATTGGATCCCGATCAAATCTAGGTCGGAGCTTGATCGGATATAGGTCAGATGTTGGTTGGGCAGAAGAGAACGAGTGATTTTATTGACCTTACTTCTAACTAGTACAAAGATGGGAATTGCTTTGGTCCATCTATGGGTAATATATCTTCAAATGATCGACATTCCATGGGTGCGAGAGCACCTGGCTAGTCAGATCCTGTAGTGGATAGGTACCCGGTCAGACGATGCCCGAAACCATGTAAGTTCTTCCCAGTTCGGCCCCAGGGTCCCGGCCCCTGCTTCCTTGGTGTTCTGAAATACCTTCCGGAGAACCATATCTCCAACTCAAAACCTTCTGACTTTGACCCGAGCGTTGTAGAACTGTGATACTTGCTGGTGACGAACGATGGTTTGAAGCCGAGCTTGCTCCCTTTGTTCTTCCAGGAGGTCGAGGCTGATGGACATAAGCTCGTCGTTGCTTGTTCATCGAACGCACTTGTTTGAGCTGTACATAATCTGATCTCTATAGGGGTGATTGCTTTTGCTTCGTATGCTAGAGAGAACGGGGTTTTCCCAATAGTTGTGCGGGTGGTAGTTCTGTAGGCCCACAGAACTTTAAGAAGTTCATCAGCCCAGGCTCCTTTGGCATTTTCGAGCTTGGTCCGAAGATGATGCTTAATGATCTTGTTGATCACTTCCACTTGTCCATTTGCCTGTGGATGTCGTGGCGATGAGTAGACACAGCGGATCTCGAGGTTCTTACACATTTCTTAATATTTCTTATTGTCAAACTGTTTCCTATTATCGGAAACAATGGTCCGAGGAACTCTGAACCTACATATGATATTCCTCCAAAAAAAATCCATGATTTTTTTTTTAGGTTATCTTCACCAATGGTTCAGCTTCTGCCCACTTGGTGAAGTAATCTACTGTAACTACGGTGAGCTTGGTCCGACCTTTACCCACGGGGAGTGGGCTAATGAGGTTGATCCCCCACCGGGAAAATGGCCAAGGTCCGGCCATTGGCGTGGGCTCCTCTGGTGGCTATCGAGGAACATTCGTGAACCTCTAGCATTTGTCGCATCTTTGGATGAGCTTCCGAACGTCGTGTTAGATGGTCGGCCAGTAATATCCTTGTCGGATGACCTTGTGTGCTAATAATCGTCCTCCCGAGTGATTTCTACAAATTCCCTCATGGATTTCTCTCAGAACGCACTCTGCTTCCTCTAGCCGAAGACATCTTAAGTAAGGAAGATAGAATCCTTTCTTGTAAAGTACGTCGTTAAGCATGGTATAGCGGGTTGCCTTATCTTTCATTCGTCGGGTTTTCGTTCGGTCTTCAGGGAGCTTGTTGCCTTCTACATATCGGATAATTGGATCCATCCATATTGGTTCTGAACTAACCAGAAGGACGTGCATTGGGTTGGCTTCGTTGATGCTCAGCTTAGCTAAGAACTCGATCAAGATGGATCTCGGGATTTCGTCCTCATCCACTTTAGCGAGCTTTGCGAACATATCGACTTTAGAATTTTCCACTTAAGGAATCAAAGCGATGTTGTATTTTTGAAAATTTTCATTCAACTTCCGAGCTTTTTGGAGTTAGGCTTTCAGACGTTCTTTTTTGGCTTGGTATATGTTGGCTATTTGGTTGACGATAAACTATGAGTCACTAAAGACGTTTAGATGCTGAGCCCTCATGTTTGCTACTAGTTTGAGTTCGACAATTAAAGCTTCGTATTCTACTGTATTGTTGGAGGCTTGAAACCTAAATCTCAAGGCACACTGCATGCATGTATGGTTAGGAGTCTCCAGGACTACCTCGACCCTGCTTGCCTTAAAGTTGGATGAGCCATCAACGTAAAACATCTACACAGGCGGGCCCAGAGTTTTTAGTCCGGTGGGAGGGAATTCGGACTTGGATAGGTCGGCAAGAGATTAGTCATCGGTCAACTCTTGCTTTGGTGATTGCATTAGTTCAACAATGAAGTCAGCCATAGCCTGGCCTTGGATCGCGACGCACAGCTGATACTTGATGTCGAACTCGCTTAACTCAATTGCCCACTTAGTCAGTCGGCCCGAGACCTCGGGTTTCTATAAGACTTGGCGCAGAGGGTGATCGGATAGAACGATGATCGAGTGAGCCTAGAAGTATGGCCGCAAGTGTTGGGACGATGTGACCAAGGTTAAAGTCAGTTTTTCTAAGGTCGGACACCTCGTCTCTGCCGAAACTAATGCCTTGCTAACATAATAAATTGGCAACTGCTTTCTCCCATGTTCCCTTATTAATTCCGAGCTGATAGTTGCATCGGATACGGCCAGATACAACAGCAGGGTTTTACCCCGCTCGGGTTTGAAGAGTAATGGAGGTGATCCCAGATATTCCTTAAGTTGCCGTAAAGCTATCTCACATTCTTTAGTCCATTTGATAATTCGTCTCCCCTTCAACTATTTGAAGAAAGGGATGCATTCATCTGTAGCTCTAGAGACGAAGCGATTGAGAGCTGCTATTCTTCCAGTAAGCCTCTGTATGTCTTTGATTGTCTTCAAAGACTGCATGTCGAGGAGGGTCTTTATCTTCTCGAGATTAGCCTCGATTCCTCGTCTCTGACCAAGAACTCGAGGAACTTTCCGGAGCTGACGTCGAAAACTCATTTGCTTGAGTTCAGTTTCATTTGGTATTTTTAGAGAATGAGAAACATCTCCTCTAGGTCAGCTGTGTGATCTGTGGCTTTTATACTTTTGACGAGCATGTTGCGATGTATACCTCCATAATCTGTCCTATTTGATGGGCGAACATCTTATTGACCAACCTTTGGTAAGTCGCTCCTGCATTCTTTAAACCAAAAGGCATCACGCGGTAACAGTAAAGACCTTTGTCAGTGACAAAGGTAGTTTTAGATTTATCTATCAGGTGCATTACAATTTGATTGTATCCTCAATATGCATCCATAAACTGAACAGCTCGTGTCCTGCAATACTGTCGACTAACTGATCAATTCTGGGAAGAGGAAAGTTGTCCTTGGGATAGGCCTTGTTCAGGTCTGTGTAATCTATACAGACACACCACTTTCCATTAACTTTCTTAACCAGTATGGCATTAGCCACCTAGTCCGGGTAGTAAATTTCCTCGATGAAGCTTACTTTGAAGAGTTTGTTGACGTCTTCTCCAATCACCACATATCTTTCCGGGCCAAGGGCACGCCGCTTCTGTCGAATGGCCAGTAGGATGGGTCGATGTTTAGTTGGTGCGTGATGATGATGGGATTGATGCCCGGCATGTCCTCATGGGACACTCAAAAATGTAGGCAAAACGTCGAAGGAGGTCGGCTAACCTTTCTCGTAGTGGTGTTGTCAGGGATGACCCTATCTTTATGTCTTGGTTGAACTCATCTAGAGGGATCAGAACAAGGTCTTCCATAGGTCGGCCTCATTCCTGAGATCCCTCTCGCGGATCCAAAGATTTAATCGCCAATGTCTCTCGCAAAGCCCTCAATGTCATTGCATAACACTGTCAAGCTTCCTGTTGGTCACCCTTGACGATTCCCACACCATGCTTGGTTAGAAACTTTATAGCAAGGTGGTAGGTCGACACTGCTGCCCGGAGGAGGTATAACGACGATCGACTAAAGATAGCATTGTAAACGGATAATTGATCAACCACGAGGAAGTTGACCATCATGGTGGTTTGATTGTGGTCATCTTCGGCTATAAGTGGGAGATGGATAGCTCCTTTTGGCATGACCTGATCCCCGAAAAACCCAATCAGGGGAGTTTTCACGGCTCGGAGTGAAGCTCGACCGACACCGATCTTATCGAAAGCTTGGAGGAAAAGAACGTCTGCTAACGATCCCATGTTGACGAGAATTTGAAAGACCCTTCTGTTAGCTATGGTAACAATAATTACTAGCGCATCATCATGAGGGTGGTGGACACCTCAAGCGTCTTCGTCAGTGAAGGCGACATTGTACCTCTCTAACTTTCTCTCCTTCGAGGGTCAGTCGAAGACCATGATTTCCGCCCCGAGGTGACTGATGCTCCTTGTGTGTACCTTTCAGGCATTGTTTGAATCACCCCCGCCTTTGTGGCCTCCAAAAATTATTCAGATCTCTCCGGTCAGCAGCTGTGGCCTGGCTCGCCCCTTGATCTATGTGCTTTCTGAGGTGACATTCCCTGATAAGCCTTTCGATCTCCTACTTGAGGTGGTAACAGTCGCTTGTGTCGTGCCCATGATCCTAATGAAAATAGAAATATTTGTTCTTGCTTCAGGATTGCCTCGTAGCTTATTTGGCCATTGAACAAAGTGTTCATCTTTTATTTCCATCAAGACCTATTCTCGAGGTTTGTTGAGCGAGATGTAAGTAGTGAACTTACTGTCAGGTCGTTTGCTCGACCTACAGTCATCCCGTGACCGATCATCCTTTCGCTTTTTGCTCGTGTTCATTGAGTCTAGCTCTTTCTTCGCATGTTCTTTGGCCACAAAATTTTTGTTTTGGACAGCGTCTCGCAAGATCCGGGACTCCTTGACATTAACATACTTTTGTGATCGGTTCAGGAAATTTACCAACATGGTAAGAGGGTTTTTATCCAGAGAGAAGAGGAACAATTTGTCTCTCGGCCCAGTCATGATGGCATTTAGGGCAGTCTCATCCGAGTGTTTTTGCACTTACAGTGCTTCCAGATCAAAACACTTGATGTAATCTTTTAAAAGATTGCCATCTCTCTGAACTATGTTCATAAGGTGGTTTGGTGCTTTGAGGCTCTTCTTTCCTCCGATGAAATTAGTAACGAAGGCCTCACTAAGCTTAGAAAATGATTTGGTGAATCTTGTTTTTAATTGTTTAAACCAGAGTCAAGTAGTGTCGGCTAGAGTTAGAGAGAATGCTCGGCCTATGACTGCATCAGAAGCATTGTGGAGCTCCATATAAGTTCAGAAAGATTCCATGTGCTCCATTGGGTCAATATTCCTTGTGTAGGGGGTTATTTGAGGCAGTCAAAACCTATCCGACAATCATGCCTGCATAATGTCGACTGTGAACGGGGATTCTATCTCCTCTGGGGCAGTCATATTGCCTCAGTAGGTTTGCTTCATGTCGGCGATAGACTCTGCAACTCGGTCTTCCAAGGTTCCTCACTATTGGCGATGGCCTCAATCCAGGCCCTGTTGTGCCTCCTCCGAACTATTTCATGCCATAGGTCAGACACATGCAATGGAATAGTTCCAGAAACATGGGATGGAGCGGGTTTGGCAGGAGTGCACTGCAGGCTCAGTTGGGAGGCGACCTGCACGACAGAGGGTTGTGGACGATTAGCGCATGGTCGAACATAGCTTGATTGTCCCTCTCTCTGGCAATCAGTCTCATGAACATGTTGGGGCCACATGCTTTCCATCGTTCGCTTCAGATAGCCTATATTGGCCCTGATATCTCCGACTTCTCTTTTGAGAGCATCTCGCCAGCCGTTTCTACCGTGCCTTTGCTGACTGCGTCGACTCGATCCCTAAGTGGCCTGTCGTTGAGGAGAGCCCAGCGGCTCTCCTCTCGTTTAGGGCGTTCGACGGGGGGCGAAGCCTGGGCAGGCACAGTAGCGATCAGGATAGCCACTGGAGGGGATTGAGCTCTCTTCTTTCCCTTCGCCATTGTTAGACGTGGAATGTTCACTGGTAAGAGTGGAACGACTTAACTTATGTCGATTCCCACAGACGGCACCAAACTATTGATGTAGTTTTTCGATAGACGCTCAGCGGTGCACCTTCCTAAACCTGCAGGAAGGAAGGTGAGAGACAAGGGAGGCCCTAGCTTGTACAGGAGACTCTTCGATGCCAAAGTCAGGCTCGTGGTCTTATAAAATGGGGGAAGATCTCCAGAAAAGAGATCAGACGTAGATTAGGGTTTTTGTGATTGTACCTCTAATGTTGGGAGAAGCTCACTTATTTATAAGAAGAGAGGATCCTGTTATGGAGAGGGATCTCCCCTAATATCTTGGAGATTTGATGTGATCCAGGAGTTCCCTGGCATTGCGGAATCCCGAGATCGTCGAGATTCGCCCTTATCCCTCGAAGATCTCGAGGAGGATTTTTAAGCCTTCGCGAGGACTCCTTAGGCCCATAGTTCAGCTTTAGGTCGGGTCCCAATGTGGTCGCAGAGTTGGAACTGAATGACACTGTCCTGACCGACAGATCATCATTCACCTCTATTCATCAGGTATGCCGGAAGGACAATGTTTCCTTCATCTGGGCACTAGGATTTCTTGACTTCACCAGAGGCGTCATTTAATTTATGGACGATTTATAACCGAGCTATGGCCGGTCTATGATCATCTTGTAACAGATCTGTGATCGATATATGACCAATCTATAACCGAGCTACGATCAGTCTATGATCGTCTTGTGATTGATTTATAGTTAGTCTATGACTGAACTATGGACAGTCTATGATCGATCTGTGACCAAGCTATGGTCGACCCGTGATCGACATGTGGCTGATTTATAGGCGATCCGTAACCGTCCTTTAGCTGACCTATAAATTAAGTCATCCTTTCAACCACTTGTGTGAGCTCTTCAGGTGTCTTTGCATTTGCATCACCCTTCTCAAAGGTCATCCTCCGTTCAGATGTAGAAGCATTATCTGGTTTGGGTCTTCATTGGCTCAGGCTGGTTCAGTAGAGTTGGTCCATTCTATAAGCCTACTCATGGACTTTAGATTTTTCCCCAACAAAGTTAAACCCTTCTCCTTCGTTTTTCCTCAAATCCACCCGCCTATCTAGCTCTTGGAGAGAGGCTCGACACCTCTCTTGATGCTACACACCCTAGCGGATCAGACCTCAACGCCAGCCAGCCCATCCATAAATGGGCCGATCATATCAACGGTTCGAATCAATGAATAATGGCCCCGCTTGTACAAAGTTCCTGACATTGCTGTATCAAGATCCAGCAGATCATTGTACTGTACTCCTATAAAATTTTGAGAGCAGATTTGCTGTGTGGAGCCCATAGAGATGTCCGTGACAAATCCACTCCATCCATCTGTTTCTTAAGACCACAATAGGACGATATTCTCTCAAAATTGAGCATATCCAAAAATCATGTGAGTATACCATATGAAACTGTGGGGATTGAACGCCTAGCGGTGACAGAAGTATTGTATCAGGATGATATTTCTTCATATAGTTTATCTAAGTGGTATTAATTCTATGAACGGTTTGGATGCCATATAAACATCATGGTCAGCTCCAGGAAGGTGGACGTGTTTCCGTTGTTTTGTTGGTATGGTCCACCTGATTGTTGGGCCTGTCTGATTTTTAAAATCTCTCTCTCTTTTTTTTTTTTTTTTTTTTATGTTTTTGTTTTTTAATTACGCACACACACCCCCTCACACTCACACCGTAGTGGAATTTCATCACCTATGGGTACTCGAACCCATGACCCGGTGTTAAAACTTGGAGTCTACTCAATTATGCTATTTCAAAATAGATGAAGAGAGTAGATTTGTCACGGACATCTCTGTGGACCCCACAACCTTACTTTCAAAAATTTTGTGTCACAAGGTATTAACTCAAAAGAGGAGTATTCCAGAAAGTGTGTGCTCTGATTTTGAGTATTTTTTTAGATATGATCTACCAATTCTACAGTTTATCATGATGAGCAATTTGACTACAATGGCTCAATACAGTTGCTAATGGACATCCAAGATCATCTGATTAGTGTAATTTTCAGCAAGTGGCCCACCCTCTTAATACAGTAGCAGTGAACAAACACATTAACATTGGAGATTGTATCCACCCACCAAATCATGTCGTCATGTGAACTTTTAAAATGAAACTCTCTTATTCAAATTTGAGAAAGAGCACACCTCTCTAAGACTTTTGCCATCTCTTCTGTATAGAACAATCCCAAATCGAGTATTGAAAAATCTATATATGACTTGCAAAAGAAACGAATATGAAATATGAGCGAGCAATGACACAATTTGCATGGATGTGGAATTGGGTCTACACACCATCTGATTGCCAGATGATACAAGTTATATTGAGCTCAATGTTGATATATATTTGTTATTATTTGGACGGATTGGCCCTGTTTTTTGAATGGGCCAACATTGATGGCTGATTGACCCTAATTTGTGAATGGACTAAAATTGATGGCTGGTTGGCCTTAATTTTTAAATGTGCCACGATCACCATACAGAAGTGGCTGCCCCATGACTCAGTCAAGTCCAATCTAGTTTGAAAATAAGGGCTAACTCAACCAATTCACCACTCAATTCAGAACTGAATGAGTCAGGACAAGTCTACTGTCTTCAAACCAGGGTCTGGAGTCTGCTAAAAGATGGTTCACAAGCAATAAAACATGGTACACAAGGCATGGATCTTGCTGTAACTGACATGTCACATTCTTAGAAATCTGATCTGGTGTGACACTGAGTCAGTAATATAAATAAGGGTGACTCAGCTGAGTCAAGACACAGCTTGACTTAGAACTGAATGAATTGGTGAAGTCACTGAGCCTTAAAACACTAAAAGATGGTCCACAGATGATAAATCCATCCATGAGTAGCACTTGGATATTTTTACCCCTGCAATTAGTCTACCAGAGAATTTAAAAACCTTGCTTATATTTGATGCGTGTCCCTTCAATTATGGGTATTTTAGTCATTTTCATTATTTTTCTTGAGAGTAGACTGCACCCATCTGTTCTCTTGCGCACACAAATTCTGTCCAACACAAAAGTACATGGGCCCACAATGATGTCTATGTTAAACCCATCCTGTTCATCAGTTGTAGTATCTCATATTAAGATGTGAGCTAAAAACCTAGGCAAATTGCCTACTGTTGAAACTACTTTAGCTGTTCTCTTTTTCTCTATTTGTGTGGCCCGCAGTAATAGCACCATCTCCCTCCAATCTCTCTTGACCTTCCTCTCTCTATGTAGAGCTGTACAAGAACCTAAGTTAGAATGGTTAGCTTGCTCGACTCGACTTGAAAAAGTTTGATTCGACTCGGTTCAAAACCGAGTTCCAGCCAAGTCGAGCTGATATTTTGAGCTCGAAAAAATTTTGAGCCAAGTTCGAGCATGCCTGAGCTGGACTCAACTCGGATCGAACCTCGACTTGAATCGACTAGGTGGTTCGGTTATTTTGGTGTTTGACGAAATGACTCAATGAAGTGCTATTCGGTGCGCATACATTCTCCACAGGATTGACTAATGGTGAGGAGGGAATGGATATGAAACAAATCACTACAAAAAAAATAAAATAATAATAATAATAACTTCACATTATAAAATTGCCCTCAAATCATGATTTTGATGTTGCCTGCCCAGTGTTTGATGAAATTTATGTATGCTGCTGTTACTGTTTTTCATTCTGTGAAAAATAAAAAATGCGATGTAGGTGTTTGAGAAAATGCCTCATTGAACTCAGGTCAAACTCACCCGAGCTGTTGACCAAACCGAGTCGAGTTGGCCAATCAGGCTCGAGGACCGAGTTGAATCGAGTTTGAGCTCGGATTAGCTACTGGCCGAGCTGTGCCAAGCTTGACTCGGTTTGACTCGTGCACAGCTCTATCTCTGTGTGCCACACAACCCCTTAATACAAATGGGGTGAAATGCTAAGGGGATTCAGGTGAGAAGAGATTGAAGTTGCAAGCGGCCTATATATGCAAATGTATATGCAAATGTGGTAGGTGAACATCGATGTCAATCGGGAGGTGGGTCCCACCACAAACATTCCTCGTGAAATTAGTTAGGTCCACAATCATACGTGTGTGTGTGAAAACACGGAGAATTAGTAAAAATAATATGGACGGTTGAGCTTAAATTTTGGACCAAGATAAGACCTGACAAATTAATGTCCAAGATCTCCCACGTGCTAACTTGTCATGTGGAACCATAGTTCCCTGTGAGTATGCCACTGGTGTAGGATTTCTGTATCATACAAATGGTAGTTAGAAAACATTCAGTGTTTAAATGAAAAAAAATTACTTTTTAAAAAACAAATAAAAAAAAAAAAAAAAAAATCAGCCGCAAAAGTTTATTATATATAGTTTAAAACTTCTCATTAAACGCAGTAAGTCATTTCTTTTTTTTTCTGAATTTTGATCGAAATATTTCTGCCAACTTTCAAAAATGATACAATTACACTTTAGAGTGACGTGGCTTCTCATTGGACGGTCAATGACTCATCTCAACGGGAAAGTTCATGCGCTAGGATGCTAGACGGGCCCACTGTGATGTTTGTGAGAAATCCACCTTGTCTATCCATTTTACTAGCTCATTTTAAGACATGCGGCCGAAGATAAGGTGCATCTAGAACTCAAGTGGCTAGCATGAGTGAAAAAAGTGGGGATTTAGTGACTACTGCCAAAACATTTTTATAGTCACAAAAGCTCCGTACCAGGCTAAGTTTTTTGTGTTTTCATTTCATCCCAGTAGGAATGACCTTATAAAAGGTTTAAGTGGCATATAAACATCAAGGTGCAGCCTGGGAAGGTTTCAACGGTAAGAAACTCTCTCCCTAGGTTTTCTTCAAGTATGGCCTACTTGGGCTTTGGATCCACCTCACTTTCAGTCACATGTACTAAAATAATCTTGCGAAATGGATGGATAGAATAATCTTGCGAAAGGGATGGATAGGTTGAATTTCTCATAAACATCATAGTAGGCCAACCTAGCATTCAAGCACACGAACTTTCTGTGAAACTACCTTTCAAGTTTTTGTAAATACCAAAATCATTGTAAAAACCAATAAAATCAACTTCTCACTAGTAAAATTTATCGCTTTTATTTTCTCACCTAATTTGAAAGTTTCTTTTTCACAATTTTCTTCAATTGGATTGTTGAAAGTTTTTTTTTTTTTTTTTCTACACACACATACCCCCACACACTCACGCCATAGTGGAATTTCACCACCTATGGGTACTCAAACCCTTGACCAGGTGTTGAAACTCCTAAGAGTCTCCTACTGGATTGTTTGGATTAACTTATTGCCACAGAAAGCTAAGTGGGGCCCACCAAGATGTTTATGAGAATCCACATTTTTTATCTGTTTTTCCAGTCATATGTTAGGACATGGGCCATGGGCACAATATGAGGCAGTTCCAAAATTAAGTGCAGCATGACAGAAAAAAAAAATGTATAACGAAATGCCCACAGTTGAGACTTCCCTGGGTCCACTATGATGTTTATATATCATCCATACCAATCATATGGTTATGTCTACTTTGATGAACTGAAAATAAAATAAATAAATAAATAAATATATATATATATATATATATATATATATATATATATATATATTAGCCTAATCCAAAACTTATGGGCCCCACAAATGTTTGAATAGTGCACTTTCAATCCTTACCGTTTCAAGTCATGTAGTCCACTTGAGCCTTATTTTTTGGACCCATGTGTTAAACCTGATCCACCAAAATGGATGGACAGAGTAGATTTCTCGTAAACATCATGGTGGACCACCTTTCCTACCGCAAGTTCCTGCACCTTGGGGTACCAATGTGGGTGCGGGTCAGTGCTCCACACCTCTCATCTATTTTGCCAACTCTATTTAGGGCATGATACCAAAAATGAGGCAAATCTAAATATCAAGGAAACAATGTGATGTAGAGCGGGTCAGGGTCAGTGTTTCACACCTCTCACCTATTTTGCCAACTCTATTTAGGGCATGATACCAAAAATGAGGCAAATCCAAATATCAAGGAAACAATGTGATGTAGAGCGGGTCACGGTCACTTTCATGACCAAGATGGACTAGAGAAGACCTGATCAAAGGAGGAAGTCATCAAGACCGTCAGAACCTTAAAACAAGCATATCTCACAAATCGGAATGAGTTACTCGACGTGCCATATATGATTTTGGGGTAGGACGAGCTACTTTAGCCAACCAACTAGGCTATGACGGGTTTCCCACGCCGAATTTGTGAGATTCCATCAGATCGACAGTCGAATTCCATGTTTATTTCTGTTTTTACTATAAATAGTACGTTTTAATTTGATTATAACTCTTCATCCGTTGGGCTTCAGGAGTTGTGTCCAACATGAAAAGTTCTTAGAATAATTAGGAGAATAATGTAGTTAAGCTAAAAAGGATACTAACTATAAAAAGTAAATTTACTATTTATAGTAAGTTACGAATTTCTAGGAGTTTTAGTTTTAGTTTGCTTCTGATTTCTCTTCTATTACTTGGTATCCCTATTTAAAGGGTTGTAAACTTGTTTATTTCATGAATGAATTAAAGTTTGAATTTATTAAAATTTATTTTTATTTTTTTCTTTCTTTCCTCGTGGATTCGAGAAGTCTCTGTGAGGAGTCTAGAGAAGCTCCATGGATTCAAAGTAATTATCCTTGAGGAAGACGGTGATCGACCTCATCACATTCATCTCTACGTCAATTGGTATCAGAGTGAGGACTCCCCTCGGGCCGATGGCAAACAACGAAGGTATGAACAAAAATCATATAGACGGCGATCTAGAGATTCGTTATCTTTCGGAAAGAATGGAATCTTTCTACCGGGAGAGTCAGTTAACCATGCAAGAACTGCAGTCAACCGTCACCCATATTGCCGATGTGCTAATTCCACCCCAATCTCAAAGTGATGCTCAACTGCCTGTGATCGCTGTATGACACAACCCCGATTTCTGCAAACCACCATCAGATGATGGTAAATTGCAGGCCACCACTTTGATTATGAGGAAGCCGTTATACATGCCAAAGGTAGAAATAGAATTACAGTGAGACAACATCTTTCGAATGAGGTGCACTGTAAGCCAAAAATTCTATAATGTGATCATCGATTTCAGGAGCAGTGAGAATCTCATGTTGAAAATAATGGTGGAAGAGCTGCAACCGAAAACAAAAAAGTATCCATCTCCATACACATTAGATGGATCAAGGATGTCAACAAAATAGAGGTAACCAAACAATGTACTGTCTCATTTTCAATTGGTAAAAATTATAATGATCAAGTACTTTGTGACATAGTCGACATAGAAGTTTGTCATATGTTACTTGGTCGACCATGGCAAAATAATATTGATGCTATTGTTACGCATAGAGGTCAGGATAACGTATTAAAATTTACTAAAGATGGTAGAAAGATTGGCCTCATCTCTACGAGATTGGAGAACTAACCTAAGACTTCTAAAGTTGAGGAACAGTCTCTCACAACTGTACAGGCTTTTGTTAAACAATCTGAGGAAACAAGAGATATATATGCATTAGTTAAAAAGAAAGAATATATGGAGCTTATGATCACCCCAGGATATTTGAAACCAGTGTTGCAAGAGTTTAAGGCGATTGTGCTCAATGAACTCCCTAATAAATTGCCTCCCATACGAGATATATAAAACCACATTGATTTTGTCACCGGGATAAGTCTGCCTAATTGCCTACATTATTAGAAGGAATGTGAGATATTGAAGGTAGGAGTGAAGGATCTGATCGATACTAATCAAGTCAAGGAAAGCATGAGTACAAGTATTGTGACAGCTCAAGAGCCTAATGCCAAGTATAAGAAAATGGCTAATAAACATCGGCATCAAAAGTTATCTCAGAATCACGAACCAAGTCCCTTGAGTAACTCGAGGATGAGTTTTTTCCAAGCAGAGGGGTCTGATGTAGAATGTGTCACAGATACATTCCTAGCATGGTTGGACCAAAAGAAGGTGGACTGTAAATTGATCATAACTTTTGATTCGGGTATCATTACAGCGCACAAGACAGAATATCATGAACCGAAGCAACATGAGAACTTAAGGAAGAGTTCTTTTGAAGTGGAGGGGACTGATGTAGAGCGGGTCACAGACACTTTCATGACCAAGAAGGACCAACGAAGACCCGATCAAAGGAGGAAGTCACCAAGACCGTCAAAACCTTAAAATAGGCATATCTCGCAAACCGGAATGAGAAACTCGACGTACCATATATGATTTTGGGGTAGGACGAGCTACTTTAGCCAACCAACCCGGATGTTCCAGGTTACCCACTGAATTTGCGAGATTTCATCAGATCGACGGTCGAATTCCATGTTTATTTCCATTTTTACTATAAATAATAAGTTTTAGTTTAATTATAACTCTTCATCTGTTGGGCTTTAGGAGTTGTGTCCAGCATGAAAAGCGCTTAGAATAATTAGGAGAATAACGTGATTGAGCCACATAGGAAACTTATTATAAAAAGTAAATTTGCTATTTATAGTAAGTTATGAATTTCTAGGAGTTTTAGCTTTAGTTTGCTTCTGATTTCTCTTCTATTGCTTAGTATTCCTATTTAAAGGATTGTGAACTCATTTATTTCATAAATCAATTAAATTTCAAATTTATTAAAATTTATTTCTATTTTCTTGCTTTCTTTCCCCGTGGATTTGAGAAGTCTCTGTGAGGAGCCCAGAGAAGCTCGATGGATTCGGAGTAATTATCCTTGAGGAAGACGGTGATCAACCTCATCACGTTCATCTCTATGTCACAATGGTGATTGAATGCCCACAGTTTAAAACTTCTTTAGGGTCATAAAAGTTTTTAATCAAGCTGAAATTTTTATTTTCCATTCTAAAATATACAATGGGCCTCACCATATTTTTCGCCTAACTAATTCGAGATAATATATCTTGTTAAAATATATTATCCTCTGTTAATATATTTCAAATCAGTTTCCCTTTGTCTGTGCGTATTTTATTCTGATTCTTGATTCCCCTAACTAAATATCCATACCTTTCAAGATGACGTTATATCACCATCATTGATTCACTTGGATCAATGAAATAGAGCGAGAAAGAATATCCAGGGTACACGGTGATCACAACAAAGAAGAAGAGAATAAAATAAAAAAAGTAACTTATGATGTGGTAAGCCATTTGAAAGGTATACCAGCCTGATTGAGTGTATATGATGCACTACGATTTTTGGCACACCCTAATTCAAGCCCTATCTGATAATAATGTAAGAAAAGCATTGTTCGTAGAGATGGAAAGCCCAGAGCCTATCATTTCCTTCTCTGACGACAACCTGACTTGTGGTAGGGAGCATAACAGGCCATTGATGATTGTAGGTCATATTCGCAGTAAACAAGTCAAGTGAATAATGTTGGATAACGGTTCTGCAGTGAATCTATTGCCATTAGCAGTGTTAAATGAGCTTGAATATCACCGCTCTCATCTATGACCTAGTGGAATGATGATACAAGGCTTTAACCAAGACGAACAACGCGCATTAGGAAAGATCACACTGACATTGGAAATAGTAGAGTTAACAACAAATGTTGTTTGTCATGTTATCAATGCAGTAACAACGTATAATCTCCTCCTAGGTAGGCTGTGGATGCATCAGTACGACATTATACCATCCACCCTACACCAATGCTTCAAATATTTTAAGGATGGAATTCAGCACAAAGTATTGGCCGATGTAAGACCATATACAGAAGCAGAGTCTTTCTTCGCCGATGCAAGCTATTATGACGGATTTACTGTAGAAGATAGAAAGGAGAATGATAAGAGCAAAATCGTAAAGAGCAGCCAGACAGAAATGATAAATTGCTGGTGGTCCAGTATGACCATATAGATGAGAGCGGTGATATATATCCACTTGTTATCACAAATTGAAATGGTATGACATGATCTTATCTAAATTGAAAGAGCATCTACATTAAGTGGTAAATCCGGGTGGGCCCTAATGATAAGTACCTTGTCTGTAAAACATTTACACAAGCGAATGTAAATCGCCTAACTACTTGGAGATATAAACTCTGGAGATACGCACTGTTCAGTTAAAAGACTGGATAACTATTTGGGTATTGATAAACCTCGTCATGATACACACACACCCCAAGTCTCACATTCCACACCCTCGTTTGATCCACCTGAGATTTATATCCCTCTCATTTTTAGGATCAAGACCTAAAATGATCCGTAAAAATGGATGAACGGAATGGATGAAACACATACATCATGTTGGGGCCCACAGAGCACCGACCATCAGCCACGGGGCTGGTGGCAGGGGGAGTAGCCAAACCGTTTCCCATTCTAAGGCGGTGGTGAGCTATCATATTGGCAGGAATCCTCACGCGCATTTGAAAATAGACTTTTGAAACCTCCTATTTTGAAATGCTTGCTAGATTCCCGCAGACCATTTTAAATGGTAGCGATGATGTGCAGGGTTTCGCGTGCTCACCACGCATTCAAATGGATATCGGACGCGGATTGTGTGGTGACCCTTCCATCACCTACATCCGTGTTGGCAGGAGCCTGTGGGGCCCACCGTGATGTATATGTTTTATCCACTCCGTCCATCCGTCTTTCCAGATTATTTTAGATTGTGAGCCTAAAATTGAAGCATATCCAAAGTTCAAGTGGACCACATCATAGGAAACAGTGGAAATAATGAGTCCACTGTTGAAACCTTCTTAGGGCCTACATGGAGGTTTATTTGTCATCCAAACTGTTCATAAGGTCAGAGGGACCTGGATGAAGAGAAAACAAAAATATCAACTTGATCCAAAACTTCTGTGGCCGCTAGGAAGTTTTCAACGGTAAGTGTTAAATACCCACTTGTTTCCTGTTGTGAAGTCTACTTGAGCTTTGAATATGTTTTAGTTTTGGGATCATTGTCTAAAATGAGGTGGAAAAATGGATGGACGGTGTGGATAAAACATATACATCACTGTGAGGTCTACAGAGTCCTGCCGCCATGGAAATTAGTGATGGCGCGCAAGGTCACCATGCAATCTGCGTCTGTTGTGGGAGCCCATGCAACAAAAAAGCTCTGTGGGTCCATCGTGACGTATGTGAGACATCCCCTCTGTCCATCTTAGGTGTAATTCACTGTGCTTTATTCTTTTAAGTAGAAGATTTGTAATTTCATGTAAGGAACAACCAGTATATATGTTATCTTTATACTACATCCGAACCACTGAAATGGTAGGCCCTATGTTGAAGATTATGTGGTAAGGAAACCAGACTGATCAATTCATCAGGTGGACCACATTCATAATTCACTCTCCAATGTATCCATTGTCTGTCCACAATTCTTACTGTCTGAGAAACTGAAGAATGAATCGGACGCGGATTTCCCGCCGAAGCCTTTGGCATAAACTTACAGAGCTGGGAAGCTACACCATATTTTCTACTAAATCCGAATATAGTAGGCGTTGTCAAAGAAATCAACCCAATGCACGAGTGTGTGATAATAAACCGAGGTCTAATATGCATACCACCACTTGAAGAAGAAGGTGATTTTCCCGGTATAGCTAAATAGTTATATTTTGGATATTAGATATATCTATGCAGTGAAAACAGTTGTGGAGAGCTTGTAACAATATTCATGAACATGGGGCCTTGTTGTGGTTACCATAATCCGAGTTATTGCCCATTAAAGAATTACGCCAAAGTATATCTTCACTAATAGGTTTGTAAATCTCGGATCTGGAATTCAAGTTACCATTCCACAAGACAAACACCCCCCGCCGAACGGGCCAGAATATCTACAAGGTCGTACCTGCCTGATGGACGGCTTGGCTATTGTACATGTTAGCCACCCTACCACTAATTAATGTTCATGACCTGCCTAGCACACCCGTTCGGTTACGGTCACTAAGGCACCTCATATACTTGTTCTTTTCTCCTTAATGCTCATGTCCACTTGTGTCTTCGGTCTTTAGCTTCTAATGGCTCAACCGACTCCCTGAAAAGATAACTCACGTGATTAATAAACAAGTTATGTAAATAAGTACGCTGAAATTAATGTATTTCTCAACCAGTTCGCAAGATAGCTGGTTTAAACGTGATAAGTCGGTAAAAGTATATAACAAATAGTTTGTACATGAGGAAATCCCTGAGCAAGTGGACATGAGCGTACTTATTTAACAATCCAAAAACTGTGGACCACTAACATTCTGAGATGATGGTTCTAAGTGAATTATGTGATGCATTTGTGTCAAGTATCCGGACGAAGCCATCTTATGAAAACAGGCACTTGGTAATTGAACATCACTGGGTGGCATATCATCATTTTGTACTAAGAGGGCTTGATGCGAATTCTAACCCTAGATCTGATTTCAGATATCTGTCCTATTCGACTGCTTGTTCCTGTAAGATTTCAGGCCCATGCATTATTCAATGTGAGACCATAACTCCATCACTCATGGGAATATAACTGGTATGTCATCCAACTTCCTATTTATATCACCCAGTCCCATATCATTCTGACCTCAAGTCACACATTTCTCGTATAGTGGTCCAAGAAATTACGTATATGGACAATAAACAGAATTTCCTGATCCATAATGTGAAACATAGCTCCATTTTCTTATCTTTTATAGCTCCAAAAATAGTATAGGATAGCCTTTCAGATGGTCCAACCTATTTTATATAAGATTGAATAAATTTTTTTTTAACTATCATTATGTTTGATATCTACTGATAACGGATACATAGGTTAAATATAACTATTTAATAATCATTTATAATAAATAAAATAATACAACATAAATGACAGGTGGGCCCTGTATCATCACTCCACTAAGGCAACATGATTAATATCTTTGAAGACTTTGGGATATTGTCTTTAAATCAATCATTGTATGCTATATAATTATTCATATGCTCGACTATTCAGAGCATAACTTAGGAATATCCCTTCATCACTCTTAGTATCGAACTTCTCTAAATTTTCCTGGTCTTGTAAAATGTAGCACTTACTTCCAAAAATTCGAAAGTATTTAACTGTAGATTTCTCTAAAATGGTAACATGCGGGAATGGACTATAAATGTTGTTATTGATGACCACCTAAACACACCATTATCTAGTTCAGAAGATGATGAAGTCAATATAATTAAAAAACCTGACTCCTCATCTTGTTAAATCAATACTGAACTATGATCAGTCAAGGTCCACCCGATTTAAGTCCATGAATGGAAACTCTGGGTAATGACCATTAATCTCTTCTTCTTCTTCTTCTTCTTCTTCTTGTTTTATGATATACACACACCAATTGATGTTATACGACCATCAACTTATGGTTGCGTGTAGATGTGCAATTGTTTTTGTCTCGTTTGTTTGAGTTTGCTTCTGCGCGATCTCCAACAATTTTTTCCTCACGTGGTGTGTGTATACATGTGGATTACAATGGATGAAAGGTTACAAAGAAGTTGATGGTAAGTATAATAGTCTATTTGTGTTTTTAATCCAGTGAGATAAAATGACTTTTAAACATGAAGAAAAAGGACTAAGGATCCAA
The DNA here is from genome assembly GCF_029962835.1 of Magnolia sinica. Classification (NCBI taxonomy): domain Eukaryota; kingdom Viridiplantae; phylum Streptophyta; class Magnoliopsida; order Magnoliales; family Magnoliaceae; genus Magnolia; species Magnolia sinica. The sequence goes on from NC_080577.1 coordinate 96,840,037, forward strand.
GAATCCACGTATTGCAATCACAATATCTATTTTATTGATTCAACATCTCATGAATTGCTGTAAAACAGTCATTCTTGGATTATCAATACCACAACATGAAGTGGGCCAACTATAGTGGTAACCATCATTATACCTACACAAAACAAGGATTTAGAAATGAGTATATTTCACAGAGAATGATAAGTAAACATATTTATATGACCTTATCATATAAATAGGCAAAACTATGAATTTAATAAAGATTATAATGCCATCATATTATGACGGATACCTTCATAGACATACCGGTTGTACAATATCCTCGACTATTTGATCTGTACAGCCCTTTCCCAAACACCGATGCATAGATTCTTAGAAAAATCCATTGCCATTGTTTGGATTCCGAATCTCGATGGCCCCATGAGGATAGACATTAGTAACAGTGAAAGGGTCAGTCCAACGGGATCGGAGTTTTCCCGAAAAGAGATGTAACTGAGAATTGAACAAAATCAAAATAGTCCATGTCCACCTATCTCGCAGATCACATCAACATACTACTTTTCAGGTGGTAAGTGGGGCGAAAAATTATCTAAAATGATGGTTCATTGAATATGGATAATAGAACCATCATCTCATCACCAATGTTATAATCTACACATCCCATGGACAGACGGTATAGATAAAACCATAACTAAAAGTTTCTACCCAGCGCATTCGACCTCTACCATCTGACCCATGTTTACCTACACAATATGCCAATCCATGTTCTATCCACACCGTCCAGGGGACGGTGTGTGTGCGTGCGCGCGTGCGTGTGTGTGCGTGTGTGTATGTGTGTGTATGTATGTATATATATGTCCATATATATATATATATATAACTATATTATATATACTATTGTACATATATACTTTATATAAATTATATATTATATTATACATAATATATATATGATGGTGGGCCTTCATGTGGACCCCTCACCATGATGCTTGTGTCGCATACAACTGTCCAACCATTTTGAAAGCTCTTTTTAAAGGCTTGAGACTAAAAATAAGACAGATCTATAGTCCAAGTGGACCCCACTTTGGTATAAATATAAGGCCATAGGATTAGGCCCATCTTGATGTATTATGGCCCGTTGTTGGGGCCCACTTGAGTATAGACATGGGGCCCAATTGGTGTGGCCCATCTGATGTACATAAGGCCCATGTGATTAGGCCCATTCAATGTATTTGTGACCGTTGTTGAGGCCCACCTTGATATGAATATAAGGCCCATGTTATAAGGCCCATTGTGCTGTATTCAAGGCCCATGGGTTATGGCCCATTGCAATGTGCACAAGGCCCATTGATGCGGCCCCACCCATCCATATTCGATAGTCCAAACCTTATAATGGATACCTGCTTTGTGGTTTGTATAGCACACATCTCTCCTTGTTCGACTTAAACGAGGTTTGTTGTGTGGCATATCCTGTCCGTGGACACAAGATGATTGAAGATAACGCCCCAGTCTCAAGAAATCCAAATTCCCTCGTACTTTACCAACATCAGGAGGCAATGGTAGTTTTACTAATCTAATCCAGCAAACATCGTCGGTGTTTGACAATAATAATATACTTCAACTTGATATGCTTAGGAATCTGCCTTTTCTTCATGTATAGCATCAACATTCTAGGACTTAACATTCCTGAGACTTTGGATTCTTGAGACTTTGGTTATCTGAAACTTTGGATTCTGAGACTTTGGTTTTCTTGGTATTCTGCTTATCCTACCCCCTTTTGATTTGAAAGTATTATGCTAATAATCTTTGAAATCAAAACTGTAATTATGTTCAAGGATAACGTATTTTGTATGCTTTTATCTGCCCCCTGATGATTATGCCGTGAATTTTCTGAGTCAAAACGCAGTGAATCCTCTTGGTATTCAGTGATGATATATTTTGCTGAACTGGCAGGTATATTGATGAAAATTTGCCCCCATGATGAATATACTTGGGTCGGATGGTAGCCCATGGGCCATAGGATTAGGCCCATGGGTATTTCTTCATATATTGACGTCATTAACAAAGGGCAACCATACAGGTATCTTATTGAATGATGCGGCCCCACCCGTCCACAATAAACAGGATATTTTCTATATGGGATTCAAGCCACCCACAAATAAATAATATATATTGATGTCCATCACGCTATTGGAATGCATATCAACTGAATACATCCACCCAGATTCTATTAGGGTTTTTATTATTATATAGCTGGTGTGTGGTACATCAGCCAATCCGCCTCAACTTTCATCAATGGCCTCATGCTGTGAACCATCATCTCATAACAATCGAATTTGATATAAACCATCATATAAGAAAATTTTCATGTTTAATACCATTCCAATGACCTGAAATAGTATAAATTCAACCTTTGAAGAGAAAGTTATGAGGGTTACTATTGGACAAGGAGATGAAGGAAACATTCAGGACCGACGACTGCAATCCCACTTAGGGATGCCCAAATTGTCTCGGAATACGACGATTCCAATCAGGAATGAAAGAGTACTAAAGTACCATTCAGATGACCAAAAATCTACCCAATACGACATCAAAGGATGGACTTATAGGCATCAACGTTGGATCGGGCAATTTGGAAAGATTAACAATCCATATTGAAAAATGATGATCGAAGTGTTGCAACGTGCTTTTGGGATATCGACTGGTCTCTGAATTTTGGTCCCATTTGGAAGCTTGACAAGTTACCATTCCAATGACCTGAAGTGGATTGAGATAATTTTTAGCACCTCCATGTTCACATTTATATTTTACAATGATATCTCGTTTTAGGGTTTGGAGGTGGTTATAAATATGGATTGTTAAAGCCCTGTTTTGTCTCTCTACTACTGAAATTTAGATATATCAAACTCTCTCTTTAGAGGGTAATAGATGTTCAGGTTATTTGTATAGGGTATAAGTGTGGAATGGTAACTTGTCAAGCTTACTGGGAATGGATGTTATATAATCACTATGGATGATGAAAATTGGTCATATGTCCGTGGACTAATAGAACCATCATCTCATCACCAGGTCATTTGGTGAGGCCCATTGTGGCTAACACGGTATCAAGAGGGGCAAAGGATTACACTAGGAGCACACGTTCATGAACATTAGACGGCGACAACCCCATACATTAACAAGCTTAACATATCCGACATCAAACTCCATGGATAAATGAATTCATCAGACATGCTCTGGTCCACCATCTACTAGAAACAATGCACAATCTCAAATATAAGGACAACATGCTAACATCTTTCATGTCATACATCATATTGGGTCCACTAGCCCCATATACAACCGATTGTTTTTCGTGCTATAGAAGTCAATTGATATATATCTTGGACGTTATAGACATAAAATAAACCACCTGTGCCATCAAAACGATAAGTTACCATTCCAATGCCCCACAATACGACTGCGATCCCACTTACGGAAGCCCAAATGGTCTCGGAATATGACGATTCCAGTCAGGAATGAAAGAGCACTAAAGTACCATTCAGATGACCAAAAATCGACCCAATTAGATATCAAATGATGGACTTATAGGCGACTCCATTGGATCGTGAAATTTTGAAAGTTTAACAATCCATATTGAAAAATGACGATCGAAGAGTTCCAATGTGCTTTTGGGGCATCGAACGGTCTCTGAATTAGTCAATTTTGATCTCATTTGGAAGCTTGACAAGTTACCATTCCAATGACCTGAAATAGTCTAAATTCGACCTCTGAAGAGAGAATTATGAGGGTTACTATTGGACAAGGAGATGAAGGAAACATTCAGGACCGTTCGATACCCCAAAAGCACATTGGAACTCTACATCTCTCACCCAAATCATGTGATGATAAACCTTCATCTATGACTATTAACGGTAAGGTGCCTGTAGGATAGATTTGGTCCTCGACACTAGTGAAGAGATGTAATTCGTAATTTGAATATGTCCACTATATTAGGCCATTTTCTCTGAAGTGTGGAAATTAAACTGGGCTTTCCATCTCTACGAACGATGACAGGCACGTGGACCATGAGAATGGCATTCATGATTTGGGTATTGAACATCTACCGTGAAAACATCGTGAACATCCCTGCTCAGCCATATTGATCAGGACTTGACAACAAGAGCAGATTGAACATCCAGGAACAACAGAGTCATGTTCAGCTTCTACGTCGATCATTCAATTGTCGTATTCCCGAGATGGAAGCTTATATAATTTTCAACAGAATCTCAAGTAATTGGGTTATGAATACCTGATTATCAATTCTGTCTACAACTTACACACGGTCATATGAGGGCCACCCATTAATTCACATCAGTAGTATCATCTCATCGTATGTTCGCTTGGTCAATGCACTTGGGTTCCTCTTCTTATTCACTTCTATAGATATGTACTAGTTTCTCTATGTTATAATTTGGGATTGAATTTTTTTTCTCTCCATTATGGACATCAATGCACAAGTAAGTTCTTGAATATTATCAAACATGGAACTTTGATGGGCCTCACCATATGTCCTCCAGTTCAGAATCTGAAAGGAGTTAACAATACATTTGACAATGAGGATGTTCAAGAGGGACCCTAATTACTATTTTATTTTTGTGTAATGTGACAATTAGGGCCCACAAATCACAACAAATTCTATACACATGAAATGGTTCTAAATTGCTATATCAATGATGGTGATATAACGTCATCTTGAAGGAAATTGCATTATTTCTTCACAATGCGTTCAAGGATGGATATTTCAACGCGAATTAGTAACTAAGTCCATATTGGAATTAGTTACCTATCAATCCCCATCCTACCCCATGGCCTAGGAATTGTACAACCAGATATAAAGTTTTGAGGATTAGTTCAAACAACGATTCGGGACCATCAACCTTATTCACACCATGGTTACAAACTTCAATTGTTAAAAACGGCCAATAATATCTACATGATCATGATATTTTGCTGATTGAGCGAATCGTGCCGAGATTAATAGACGTGGATTGTCCAACCCACAAGTATAAATACCAGGGGACCCCATTGCTATAAGTACGTAATATCTCGCACCCTCTCTCTACATTCGACTTAGACCAGATTCCCTTGCCTAACTTAGGCATCGGAAGGTCTCCCGATTGAGCCAGGGTCTCCTTCACTTATCCTTTTGTGCAGGATCAGGGTTCATCGAAGATTTAGAGTAATGTGCATAGGGTGGTTTATATTTGACATCAACATTTATTATTATTGTTGCATATGTAATGACATGTATACTTCATTGAAAAGATGGGAAAAGAGGGGCCACATGCAAGAAAAGTCAAGGATTACGGAAGCAAACCATATCCTTGTATAGTGAATACACGCATGAATATGATTTTTGTGTGATTTGCTCACGTATAGGGTATAAGTGTGCCACATGTCCCATGACGTGTGCACGTCGCTGTTTTCATTGTGGGCCCACGATACACTCCAACCATTAGATTACTATATTTTATGATAGGTAGGTGAGATGCATCAATCGGATCATGCCACGTCGTTGGATGAGATTTTAAGATGATCATTTTGGTACGATACGGTAGTGCCGGAAAAATAGGAATATGGTAGAGTCATCCCTCCATAGAACGTGTGGCAGTGTGATTTATTAACGAGGTCTACCCCTACCTACTGCTACAACAATGGATGGCTTAGATTTTAAAAGTAAAAGCCATGAAACGATCTTAACCTTTACTTTTATTCGGTTTAAGCCACTCCATATCTGACCGTCAACTATTTTTTATTGGTACGCGGATTAGCTACTGACTGGCTACTGAAGTGACGTCACCAAGTTCCGTGGGTCCCACCATGATAGATGTGTTGTATCTACACCATCCATCCATTTGAAGAGATCATTTTACGGTATTATTTAAAGAACGAGTTAGATCCAAATCTGTAGTGGACCCCACCACAGAAAAAAGTGGAGAGAGTGACGGCCACCGTTGAAACTTTACTAAGCTCCACCGTGATGTTTATTTGAGATCCAACCTCTTCATAAATTAAAAAAGACATTATATAAAGGAAATCACACATATCAGCTAGATCGGAAACTTTTGTGGCCCTTACAAGTTTTTAACGGTGGGCGTCAGTCTCTTTTATTGTTTTCTGTGGTGTGGTCCACTTGAGATTTGGATCTCACTCATTCTTTTGATCATCCCCTAAAATGGTCTATCCAAATGGATGGACGGTGTGGATACAAAACATACATTATGTTGGGATCCACTGAACCTGGTGACGTCACTTCAGTAGCGATTCTCGCTACTCAACCTGTGCTAATCCGCGTCCTTTTTATTGCCTTCCTAAAATAGAGAGAGAGAGAGAGAGAGAGAGAGAGAGAGCCCGCCACGATGGGCCCCTCTTCACTATGCATACATTAAGATGGGTCGCACATATGTGGGCCCTCAATACATCAAATCTAAATAAAAATCACCCACCTATTGCACTCCTCCTTGATCCCTTGGACTCCTATGCTCCTTATCTTCAATTTTGATAGAGGTAGATGATGAATGAATGGTTGAGATGGGAGATGAGAGAGTGGTAAAAATGGGCCACACTTGGATTTGGGAGAGAGATTGGACGTTTGGAATTTTTGTTGCTTGGGAGTGAAGAGAGAGAATGATGGGTGATGGGTGATGGGTGGAGTGATGGAGTTGTAAGAAAGGGATGGGTGGAGAGAGAGAGAGAGAGAGTTGACTTTGGTAATGGGAAAGGGATGGTTGCTTGTACTTGTGGTATGAAGTGTACTTGATTGATTGATTGATTGATGGGACATGTTATAGAGATTCTCTCGAAATTCATAACGCGCTCTGTTTCTTTGGAATGAACGTGGGCCCACATCTCTTAGCCTAGGTATCAGATCTGTGTGCAAGTCACGGCGTTGGAACCACGGCGATGGCGTGGTCGCTGGGGTACAAGTTTCGGGTCGAGCCGACTCCGATATGCAGGACTCGGCTTAATATCGTGCGCAAACATCGGATACAGGTTGAGGGTTGCTAGAATTCGACCGGAATGACCGTGGAAGCCCACAAAACAGTACAAGCTAGGATACGGGTCTTACACAGCCGACTTCTTTGCCGAAACTGAATTAACCGCTTTCCTGGCTTACTAGTTGAGCTTAGTTGTGCTTCCCAATTCTAAAAGTTCAGACTCTATTCGGCCGACTTTATTTGTGGAGGAAAGTGCAATAGCAGAAGGCAGAAAAAGATATTCCCTGGCCCCTCCCGTCTTATGTTCGTTATAAAGAGCTTTCGGTCATGCCGCGACGCATTGCTCAAGCCCGGCATTAGGAGTTTCATCCGCTTTTACCCCATGGCATTACTTCTCCAGATGACTTGGTATTTATTTCCCCTGGACGTATAATGACCCGGAGAAGGCTTATGTCCATCCTAATCATCTCCCCTTGTGGCATTTTTTGAAACGAAAAATGATAAAGAAGGGATACGAATGGATAGTGGATAAAATTGACAACATGGAATCTATCGATTTCTTCCCTTTTTACTTAGACTACCAGGCTGAAGACAGAGATGTGGAGGATAACAATGGCTTAGAACCTATCGAGAGGACCTTCTTTCTCTGTATTAGTTCTTGTTGTCTTCCATTCCGAGAAGGACTAGAATTCTAGTGAGAACCATACTATCCAAGTCGATTTGCTAAACAGTTTGGATATGATCAAGCCATGCCCCAAGCAAGTGAGGAGGTCACTCGAACAATGAGGAGTTATGGAGTCGGTCCTTATAACTGGGCTTTGATATCGAAGCAACTCCTATCGAGAAATTTTGGTTCTCGATTTGTTCTCCCGGGGTACAATCATAGAGTAATAGCTTCATATACCTGGAGGCGATGGTGGAGTCATCATTACTATTTGGTACGCAACTATTTTTCAGTGGATCGTTCTATCTGGGTTCCTCCCCCACGCATGAGGAATTGCAAATCAGAACAAGGGATTAGATATTTTTATGAGAAAGATCAGGCCACCGTTCCGGGACAGCTTCGCCATAAAATTTCTGTGGAAGAGCCCATCAGAGAAATAAAGCCTCCAAACACTTTGGAAGGTTGGATTGCTTTTGGTTCTCCTCTAGATCTGATAAATCGGAGAGAAAGATTGGCCACTCCTCACGATGAATTTGAAACTGCATGGGGTATTCTGCCTTCCCCTACTCCCGAAGGAGAAAATCAGCCTGCAAATCCCGCTCCCATCATCCCTCCGGTTATGGAACTCATCTCCTCTACAACTTCTCAACCTGTCGAACGTGTAACCGCCATAGTTATCCCTATCATAGATCTTACAAAAACCATAGCTAATTGTGCTACAACCACCACTTCTCCAGTAGTACGTCGAATTGTTATTGCTACATCTCCCATGACCCGCTCTCGTACTAAGTCATTGTCTACTGAAGTTTTGGCACAACAAATTCCTTCTCCCTCTCAAGGTACACGTCTTCTCCCTGTGAAGACTACCTATAAAGGAAAACAAACCATATCGGAAGAAGACAGCTCATCAGAATATTCAGCAAATACTACAAGCGAAGATACGTCTTCACCCACAAGCCTAACTGATGAAGGAGATGCTTTGTTAAATGCATATACTGATGCTGAGGTAGATATTGGAGAAGATAGCAATGTTGGAATTAGGTCCAATCTTCCTGATGCTCCAATCACTCAACCTGATACTTCTCATCCAATTTTAGAAACCTCCCTAGATAATGAGGAGCAACTCGGTTACGGAGAATATGGTTGTTCTCCTGGTAAAAACATCTTTCTTTCTTTTGATGCTTCGTATTCCCCTTATATCATGGAAGCTGTTGATGTGGTTGCTCGCGGAACATCAACTTTAAGGGATGCAGAGGCTCAACCATCCGAAATTCAGGCAACAATGGGGAATATGCTTCTTCTTCCCAATACAAAAGCAACTTTGCCACTAGTCCCCTAAACATCTGATGCTCCCGTTCAGACTAGCAAGTCCCCTACTATGTGCCTTTTCCTATTCAGCCAGTAGCTCGAAGTTTGGAATTTCTTTCTGATCCAGCTGACGTCCCTACTCCAAGTACTCTTAACTCAAGTACTGTAAGAGCTCAGGAGCTTTCTTTTAATGCTGTCATGACTACAGAAGTCCCAAGCTCTACAGCACCCACAACCAATTATGTTCTAGTTGCCTCTGCTGTTATTCCTAATTCGGGTATATATTTTCTTTTCTTATTTTTATGTTAGCATTAAATATGCATATGTTTTCTTTTGAACTTACATTCCCTACTTCTTATCTTTTGGTTTCAGTTGTGCCAGCTCCCAGTGGATCTGAAGGGTCTAACTCAGTAACCGCAGCTTTGGATAAACTCTCTCTGGAAAAGGTACCACCTCTTATGTTGGGGCTCTTCAAGAATGTGATTTTCGTCATCATTGGTGCTTTTAAAGATCTAACCCAATGGCCTTTTCTGGATAGTGCTCTAGCAGTTCTCGCTCATTTAACTCGCCTGACACATGTTGATGTTCAGTCTCTTTACACTTCCTTGTCACAGTTTTATGATTCCATGAAGAACTTGGAAGCAGCGCGGAGTATAGTCATTGCTCCTGAAATTCTAAGTTGTCAGAAGGAATTGACACTTCTTAAGGAGAAACTCTCTCATGCAGATGATGTTCTTACCGATCGGAATGCTGCTAATCAATCTCTCCATGAGAAATTGAAGGTTTTCGATAGAAATAAGGCAATCATTGGCGATCAAATTACTCTTCTTGAGAGGGAGATTCTATTACTCAAGAGTAAGTGGGAAGTAGAAGACTCAACTATTTGTCAGATCAAAGCAGAGCTTGAAACAAACACTCAATTAATTGATACTGTACAAGCTGAACGAACAGGGAATGGGGAAGCTGCTGCTTCTTTATAATCCAAATTGATTGGCGTTCCTGATCAAGCCAACATGATCCTTGAAGCTGAGCGCACAACTGCTGTAGCACAATCTCAATTGAAAGAAGAGTTGCAACGTTACTTAAAGATATTGAACATAATTGAAGATCTGTAGGCATTGTATGTAAATATTCCTTTTGTGTTATGATGTATAAATAACTTACAAATTTTATTAGAGATATTTCAAGATATTTTGTTCTTTCATAAATTTCTACATCATGAATCATTTTAAGCATATTTATCTATGCAATAATCTTTTCATGATATTTTAATGAAGAACTGCTAACAAAATCTCCACATATTATGATTTTCAATATGGGATTCCTTTATATGATTTTTATTTTGATAGGCAGTGCTAGTTTTCAGTTTATTTAGATGATCACACATAGTTTAAGCTCTTGAGTAATGGAGCAACACAGTTTAGACTCTTGAGCAGTGGAGTCGGGTCTCACGTGATAGTCTCTATAACTCTCATGAGTTCACTGAACTTCTCACAGCCTGGTGAGTTCACAAACCGCAACCCATTAGAGGGGCCCAGTGAAGCTACCGAGGCCATGAACTCGGCTGGATTTACACACAAGGTTGGCCGCAGTAACTCTCTAGAGTTCACGAGGCTTGCAAGGTGACCTTTGAGGTACCAAATCTAGGGCCGTCAGTCCATCAATGAGTAGGTTTAGGCCCTTCCTCATTAGTTAATACTGAAATCAAGCCAGAGATTTGGGAGGTCTTACACATGGTTGGCCTATCTATGGACATGGCTAAAGAGCTCACACTGCAGCCCGCGTTTTCTTCGCCTGTAAGGTTGGACCCATTCACGGGAGGGCATTTTTCTCCATTCCCCGTGACGCTATCGGAAAGCTATACAGGTGGCATTAGTCTTATGTGTGACTGGTCATTAATGACTTTTTGGCCTTTTAGGGCTTTTAGTCGCTGGCTTCGTCTACTGCCCACATGGGTATGCATATTATGGCCTTCATGGGCTTTTAGGGCCACTGGCTTCTCACTGCTGCCCAAATAGCGATAGTGATAGGTCTTACGCTTAGCTGGCCATTTTTAGGGCTTGATTAGGATGCCTTAAAAGATAATAATAGGCGAGCATTGTTGTCACAAGGATGATAGACATTTCTTATTGAGATTGATACGTCACCACTTCTACTAATATCATCAATGATATTCATATGTGTTGTTCATAATATATCAGCTTGGTGACGATACCAATTTCAACGAAATTTTGTAAAGCTCGTTTGGTGATGATAACGATGGTCACTTTCTTTTTTTGTAACACTTATTGATACATAATCTTAATGTGCTCACAAATTTTTGTAGAGCTCGCTTGGTGATGATAACGATGGTCACTTTCTTTCTTTTATAACACTTGTTGGTACATAATCTTGATGTGTTCGCAAATTTCTTCTTTATTCATTCATCTAACAGTACATAGTCGTGGTCTTATTTATTCTTGCCCCCTTTTGATACAGAATCATTATTTTGATAATATTTTGGATCAAAATCATTAACATCTTTAGGGACGATAACTTTTGATGAAGCGAGCATTGACCGATATGTTGATACCTTGTTCGTCTTGATCCACGACTTTGTATGCTCCATTGGAGTACACTTGTTTTATTACGTACGGCCCATCTCATTTGGGCTCGAATTTGCCCTCTATTTTGTGGGTTACCACTATAGGTCTTTTCAACATCAGTACCATATCCCTTTTTTTGAAAGATCGATACTTGACTCGTTTATCAAAGGCGGCCGATATCCTTGTCTGATACGATTGCAATCGCTGTTGGGCTGGCAAACGTTTCTCATCGAGTAAATCCAGTTCTTTCAGCCTTATTTTTGCATTTTCATCATTTGTAATGGACTAATGTACTGCCACTCTGAGTGACACTACTTGTATTTCAATCGGGATCATTGCTTCTACACCATAGACCAGCGAGTACGGTGTTGCTCTTGTTGTTGTCTGGTGGGTAGTTCTATATGCCCACAATGCTTCTTGTAACATTTCATCCTAATCACGTTTATTTCCTATCACTATTTTCTTCAGTATCTTGACTATCGTTTTATTAAACGCCTCTGCTAATCCATTAGCTGGTGGATGGTAAGGTGTTGAAAATGAATGACGAATGCTGAATTTCTGGCATAACTTCTCCATGCCTCTGTTTTTAAAAGGGGTGCCATTACCTGTAATAATTTTCTTCGGAATCCCATGGCGGTATATTATTGCGTGTTGGATGAAAATAACCACATTTTTCTCTTTAATGCCGCATAATGCAACTACTTCTGTCCACTTGGAGAAATAATTTGTCGCTGCCAAGATATACTTCTTTCCTTTGGATGAAGGCGGATTTATAGGACCAATGACGTCAAGTCCCCATGCAGAGAAGGGTCAAGAGGCAACTGACTGATGTAAGTCTTCTGGAGGAATGTGTATAACATCTCCATGAATCTGACATTCATGACACCGCTTCGCATAATCTATCGCATCTTTGAACATAGTAGGCCAATAATACCTCATTCGATGGAATAAATTTCAGCTAGCTTGATGTGCCCCACATTCTCCAGAGTGTGCTTCTTGCAACATTTGGCCCGCTTCTTGTTCATCTAAACAACGTAGCAACATTCCATAGTAAGATTTTCTATACAACACCTCGCTACATATGATGAATCTGCTTGACCTCTGCTTGATTTGTTGTCTCTGCGCTGGATCTTCTGGCAAGATATCATATTTGAGATAATCTATGAAAGGCTAATGCCAATCATCTGTAGTTACTTCTAAACACGATATGGGAAGTGTCTCAACAATTTCATCGATGACTTTTGAAGATGGTAAAAATCTTCTTTCTTCTATAGTTACTTGGAGAGGGCTTCGATTTGGGCAGGACAGAGCCATTGCCAAACTGGCCAAAGCTTCTGCTCTTGCATTTTCAGACCACAGTATGTGCTTGATTTCGACATGACAGAATTGTTCTAGCAACTACTGTGCTTTTCGCCAGTATGGCAAAAGCTCTTGCTTTCTTATTTCGAATTCAGTCGTCAATTGATTTATGATCAATTTAGAATCCCCGAAGACATGCAGCGTTTTTATCCTCATTTCTTGAGCCATTTCTATTCCGATGATGAGGGCTTTGTATTCGCCCTCATTGCTTGTGCATGCGGTTCCCAATGTGAAGGAATAAGGTAACAAGTCACCTTGAGGAGTAATGAATATCACTCCTGCCTCTGCTCCTGATGCTCGAGAAGCGTCGTCAAAATACATTTTCCATGGGTTGCGACTCAGTCGACATAACCTGTTCATCGAGAAACTCATCACTGATGGTCTCACATTCTGTTATTAGGTGTGCTACGAGGAAGTCCGCCACTGCTTGCCCTTTTACCATTTTTGTCAGCTCATAAGTAATAATATATTCTGAAAGGAACAGCATCCATTTGGCCAATCTCCCAGATAACGTTGGTCTTCTCATCAAAAATTTTATCGGATCTGCTCTTAATATCAAAGTTATGTCATGAGCGAGACAATAATGTCTTAATTTCTGTACTGCGAATATTAACGCCAGACGTACTTTCTATATCGGAGAGTAATTGCATTCCGCGCCCATCAGAGTTTTGCTTACATAATAAAGAGCAGTTTCTTTCCCCAATTCATTCACCTATGCCAACAAAGCTCTTAAAGAATTCTCAACTGCAGATATATATAAAATAAGTGGCTTCCCTTTTATTGGAGCTATTAATACTGGCGGTTGTTTCAATAATTCCTTTATCGAATCAAATGCATTCTGACAGGCTTGGTCCCATACAAACTCTGTACCTTTCTTCATCAAATGAGAAAATGACTGACATCTCCCTGCCAAATTTGAAATAAAATGGCGAATGTACGCTAGCTTTCCTTACAAACTTTTTAATTCTTTTTATCAAACATTATATTATGGTCATTATTATGTACAATTGTAATGGAGTATCTGAGACCATTTGGGCGTACTGGAGATCAAAATTCGTATCAGGTCAATTGATTATCTAGTGCAATGAATCGGTCTTTTGTATGAAATGATACATTATATCCGAGTCATACAATACCCAATATATCAGATACTGGGTATCAAACACATTGCTGTTTGAGTTGATGCTTTCATCTGTATAAAGGAATCGAGTTGATGCTTGGAATTTGGATAACCATATTACCAAGTTTAAAATCACAAAAAATTTATACAACCTATGATTGGTGTATAGTGCTATAACTTTGATATCCATACCTCGAAACACACAAACTTTAGTTAGGGGAATCAAGAGTCAGGCAAACGACGCCGCAAGAGCCTGAGAAACATGATATATCCTCCACCTTAGGATATTGTAATAGTCATAATATTAAATGAGTGATTATGAAATATCCAATTACTAATTTTTCCATTTCTAAATATGAATTCAATAGTGTTAAAATTTGGTGAAAAATACTGCTAGACAGCAAGTCTTTTTGGTGCTTATAGGGATGAAAGACTCACCAAACTGTAGAATCTTACTTAAAATTTTTTCTAGAGTCTTGGGAATAAGTCAGAGACTTATGTTTAAAATTTTAGATAATTCAGATATATGATTTAGAAATTAAAATTTTGGGAGTGATAGGATATCAATATAAAATGATTTTGGGAATTTACAACCATTCATATAAACTTATGGAAATGATCAAGTAACATCAAATGTGAGTCCTCTAAAGATTCCTACCTATGGGATATAGCATTTATATCTACAAGCCTCTAAATTCATAGTTGCTTGGGAAATGGAGGGAGATAAGCTGGAATGGGTAAGAGATGGGAAAGAGGAATGGGTGTTGTAAGAAAAAATGACATGGAGGGTATGGGCTTGGTTGACTTTTGGGTGAGAGAGGGATGGGTGTCATGCCTTGTTGGTAAGAGAGAGATGGGCTAAGTATGGGTCGTATTTGACTTGTGATTGATTGATTGATGTGAGACAGTAGGTAGAGATTCTCTTGGGATTCGCAATGCATGGCGTTTTTTTGAAACAAACGCGGGCCCACAACTCCTGGCCTGGGCATCGCATCAATGCGCAAGATGCAGCATTGGAACCGCGGCAATAGTACAGTCGTAGTGGTATAAGTCTCAGCTCCAAAAGTGAGACAGTGGATATGAATTGCGGTCAATTGACACGTTAACACATCCCAAAAGATATCTAGACACATGCTGTTAGGCAAAAGAATCCATTTGGTGAGGCCCATTGTGGTGTTCTCTGTAGTATATCCAAAACACTTACCGTTGAAAACTCTATTGCGATCAAGGTTTTACTACGTACCTACTCTACTTTAGTTATGGTGAAAGAATACACGTATCAGATCAAAAGTCCTACATTCACCATTTAACTCGACAATGCTATAGGTCAACAATAATCGCCTAGGCACGAAGACTCTATTTAGTGGACCATACCACACAATAAACCCTTTCTCTCTCGATCTCACCCCAATGGAATGACCACTGTTTGATCTCTCTGTTGATGGAGAGATGAATGGAAGTGGGTCTCACTTGATCTCACCCTGGGCGGCACAATGGTTGACCTATCATGGGTCTGAACCATTCATTCATTTATACAACTAGGAGCAAGCTATGGTGTGAGAATCACACTGATCAGGTGATCCTAATCCCATGAATGTGGCTGATTTGTTGTAACTAGAATCATCAAATCACAGTTTCACTTTAGATTCACAAGAAATACAAAGTGGGATCTGTCTAGTAGATTTTGAAGATGATGATTGGACCTATCTATCTAGTAGATGTTCAAGATGATGATTTGACCTATCTTGTTTCTGCAGTCAAATCTTAAACTGTCCATTTTAGCATGAATTTTTACATGATCGCTTGCTCTTAGATTATGAATGAGTGGTTTGGATTTCCATGTAAGAGGTTTGGGGAAACCTCCGTGGATGTCAAGACAATTAATTTGTAATTATTGCACTTTTTTCACCTAAATACTGAAAATCTTGAATCCAAACTGCGACATTATTAGCCTATTAAGATAATGATTTGACATTAAAGTAATGTAAAAATACTATCATACCATTTTATTTCCTTCAGATTGTGAAGTCTTGTGTGGCCAAGTTACAATCCTTAAGATCAGATTGGTTGAATAATCTGAACCTTTGATTTGTGGACACTGTTTGTGGGAATAGGGACGTAGGATGCCCATCAATGTGATAGTCATATAATGGAATAAGCTTTGTTTTATAGGTCAGAATATTCAAACATCTTTTATAGCCGTCCATATGTATCAGTGGAATCTTTTATGATGTGGCCGATTGCTAGGTGTACAGTGGACTTTTTAAAGATGAAATATCTTACGTATCCATCACACGTGTGCCATACTGGCATGTGTACATGCTCACTATGAAGTCGTAGGTACGTACCAAAATGTAGACTGTTGTTATCTTACCGAATTAAGATAGGCCATGGACCAGAAGATATTCCAATCAACGTGGGGCCTATCAAATCAATGGATTGGATCGCTGCCTCACATTTACTGTTCCTCGTTATCTGTAAAAGTGAGACAGTGGGTATGTGATCCAGACCGTTGATCTAATAACGCACCATGGGTACAACATGCCTTAAACTTTTCTTCCTTGTTTCTGGATATCATCTCATTCGTACACATCTTCTCTTTATTTCCCGAGCCCAGTGAGTTACGGAAATGCAATCTTCAGATCAGATGAACCTAGCCACATGATATTCAGTCTTCTTTTACATTGGATGAGCTTTAACTTGTGGAAAGGAGTAAGCATGGATGGTAAGATGCATAGGATGTTATTCAAATTTCCATACCCTCCCACAAACAAAAATGCAGATATTGGTTTTGTACAACAATACAAAAAAGAAAAAAAGAAAAAAGAAAAAGAGAGAGCCAAAAATGAAAATAAAAGAAATTCCAGGGGCACCTAAATGACACTGTAGATTCTAAGGCCTCCAAGGTGGTGGTGGGGGTGGCGCTTGCGGATATATAGATTGAACACTAACTCTGCTGTTTCTAACAAAGGCCTCCCCATGGAACTTGTCAAGTGCCTCAGCGAAACTGACCGTGTCAAGGTCAAGATACACTCATACAAGGATTGTGCTGGAGAAAAAGTCCATCTATATCAAGTGAGTATGTTAGCCTAAGGGACACATATTTCAATTGCAAGAGAGGCCAGGTTGACATGCGAGCTCGAATAGGCAGAAACACTTTTTTGGAAGTTTTATGTACGGCCAGATAATGTAACTTGTTTTCGCCAGATAATGTAACTTGTTTTCTTTTTTGTTTTTCTTAATGTGACTACTGCACCAATAGCTAAAACTGGAGATATTAACTTTTGAGTACTTTGCTTAGTTGGGGCTCCTTTGGATTAAAAAAAATAATGAAAAAAAATAAAATAAAATTTAGTCCCTGGCCACCTGTTAAAGGTTTCAGACGTTTCCAATCTGGGCAATTTAGTACATGGCCATTCATAAATAGGCTGATCATATGAACGGTTCAAATGACTGAATAATGGGCCCAATTATACAAAATGAAAGACATAAGTGTTGGATCAAAATCTTGTGGGAGCACTGTAATGTACCCATACAAAATTGTGTTAGTGCTAAATATCAGAAGCTATTAACTCAAAAGAAAAAGTAGTATACAAAAAGTGGGTGTTCTTCTTTTGAGTATTTCTTGGATATGGTCCACCAAATTAATGGTTTCAATAATCGTGAAGAGTAATTTAACTGCCATGGTTCAAACTAGTTACTGATGGACAATCAGGATCATCTGATCGGTGTGATTTTCTGCAGGTGGGCGCATCCTCTCAATGGAGTCACGCTCATTAACACATGAAGGGTAGAGATTGAATTAGTCCAATAAATTATGTTATCATATAAACAACAAAAATTAACCTATCTTCCTAATTCTTAATGTTCCCATCTTTTTATAATTGTATCTCTTATACCTGAAATAATCATACGTGGTGAAATAAGAAACGTGTATAAAGAAATGTAATCTCCGACTTATATGAAATATGAATATGCTATATGTATGGATATGAAATTGTGTTCATATGTCATATGATTGTATTTAAAACAGTGATGTTGAGCTCATCGATTATGTATTCAATTTTTTATTATTATTATTTTTTTAATGGCTGATTAGCCTTGATTTGTGCATGGGCTTTTTTTTTTTTTTTTTTAAATGTCTGATTGGCCCTGATTTGTGAATGGAGCCACGATGACCATACAGAAGTGGCCACCCCAGTATGAGTCAGATATAAATAGGGGTGACTCAGCTGATTCAGGACACAGCTTGACTCAGTAACGAATGGGTTGATGATTCACCGAGTCTTAAAACACTAAAAAAAGGTCCACACATGATAGATCCAGCCAAGAGTAGTTGCAGACAGTTTTACACTGACAATTAGTCAACCAGAAAATTTAAAACAGGCTTATATCTGACATATGTCCTTTCAATTAAGGGTATTTGAGTAATTTTATTCTATTTTGAAGTGGCCTGCACCCATGTGCATACACAAATTATCTTTTAACACAAAAATACAGGGACCCACCATGATGTCTATGTGAAATCCATTCTGTCCATCAGTTGCAAGTTGCAGTATCTCACGTTAGTATATGATCCAAAATTCCAAAGTAAATCTAAATCTCAAGTGGGAAAATACCACCGAAAATAGTGGGATAGGTCTTTAGCTGTTCTCTTTTTCTCTACTTGTATGTGGCCCACCCTAATTGTAACATTTTCCTTCAATTAACAGATCGCGTGCTGAGTTATCCAATACTAAGTAAACTTTGTGAGGCCCACTGATATGTTTCTTATCTATGCCATGGAACTTTTTTTTTTTTTCAGATTATTTTGGGCATGAGCCTCAAAATTAAGCACATCTTAAGTTTAATCGGACTACACCACAGGAAACAGTTAGAATTGAACACATACCATTGAAAACTTCTTCAGGGCACAGAAGTTATATTCATGTTTTGCTTTCAACAATATCTGTGTGACCTTATGAACAGTTTGGATGACAAATAAACATCATTGCAGGTCCTATGATTGTTTCAACGGTGGATGCCATTATTCCAACTATTTCATGTAGTGTGGTCCACTTGAGCTTTGGATATGTTTCAATTTTGGGTTCATACACAGAGTGGGTAAGACACATACATCACATGTGGGCCCTACAAAATATACTTGGTATGCCATTGTCTCCCTCCCTTTGTCTCTTTGTGTGCCACACATGCCATACTTCTAATACAAAGTAGAAAATGCCAAAGCGGATTTAGGTGAGAAGAGATTAACGCGCGTTATGACATGTCATATGTTCGAATGTGGCAGGTGTAGGATCCATGCCACTTGCGACGTGGGTCCCACCACAAACGTTAGTCCACTCATCAGGTGTGTGAAATATGAAGAATTAGAGAAAATAATATGGATGGTTGAGCTTGAATTTTTGACGCAGGAGGATAACTGTTCCGAATCCACGGAACTTCTCTGGACTCCTCCCAGAGGCTTCTCGAATCCACAAGAAAGAAAGCAAGCAAAATAGAAAATAAATTCTATAAAATTTGAGTTTGATTAATTAATCCAATAAACAAGTTCACAACCCTTTAAATAGGGATACCAAGCAATGGGAGAGAAATCAGAAGCAAACTATAACTAAAACTCCTAGAATTCGCAACTTACTATTTATAGACGGTCGTGATGTCTACTAGTGCACAAGGTTTTCGGCCAAAAATAGTAAGTGTCCTATTTGGCTTCACCAAACCATTCTCCTAATTATTCTAAGCTCTTTTCACGTTAAGCGCAACTCCTAAAGCCCGACGGATGAAGAGTTATAATCAAAATAAAACTTACTATTTATAGTAAAAATGAAATTAAAACAGGGAAACAACCGTCGATCCAGGGGTATTTCACAAATCTGGCTTGCGCAACCTGGCATAGTAGGGTTGGTTGGCTAAATTAGCTCATTCTACCCCAAAATCATATATTTTACGCCCGATAACTCATTCTGGATTGTGAGATACGCCAGATCTAAAGTCCAATGGTTCGAATCACTTCTGTTGTTGACCGGGCCTTTTCTGATCCATCTCGGCCATGAAACTGTCCGCGACCCGCTCTACATCAGTGCCCTCCACTTCAAAGAACTTGTCCTCGAGTTCTCATCCTGTTTTGGTTCATGATACTTGGTTAGGTCCGCGACGTTGAAAGTTCGTGAGATTGCCATGTGATCTGGAAGATCAACAACACAAGCGTTGTTATTGATTTTTTGAATGATTGGGACGGGTCCAATCTTCTTATTTTTCAACTTGTTGTACTTCTCAGTTGGAAATCTCTCTTTACACAGATGGACCATAACGCGGTCGCTCACTTTGAACACTTTTTGTCACCGGTGCTTGTCGCTTGTTCCTTGTACTTCTCGTTCAAGGCATGTAGCTTGGTTTGCACTTCCGCATGGATTTCCATGATCTTGTCTACCATATGTTCTGCTGCAATGCTCATGCCTAGATGCTTGGGTAGAAGGACCAAGTCAAGTATGTGGCGAGGCACTCGTCCGTAGATAATCTGGAACGATGATTTTCCTGTCGAGCGGTTCACCATGTTGTTGAATGCAAACTCTGCTTGAGACAAGGCCAAATCCCACTGCTTCTGTTTTTCTCCTAAAATACAACAAAGGAAGTTTCCCAACGTGCGATTCACAATTTTGGTCTGCCCATCAGTCTGTGGGTGGTAGGCACTGCTGAATTGAAGTCGTGTATCAAATCAAATCCACAAAGTCCGCCAAAAGTGGATAATGAACTTCATGTCACGATCAGAAGTAATAATCTTGGGGACCCCGTGTAGCCGTACGACCTCCCTGAAGAATAGATTCACCACGTGTGTTGCATCGAGGGTCTTCTTGCATAGGATAAAGTGCGCCATCTTGGAGAAACGATCTACCACCACGAACACCGAATCCATGCCACGTTGTGTTCGTGGGAGACCAAACATGAAGTTCATTGATAAATCTTCCCAAGGACCGTCAAGCACAGATAACGGGGTGTAGAGGCCCGTATTCTGAGATTCTCCCTTGGAGGTCTGACAAACATGACAATGTTGTACGACTTTTCCCACATCACATACTAATTGTGGCCAATAATACCTCTCTTCCACAAGAGCTCATGTCTTGTCTCGCCCAAGGTGTCCACCGAGGCCACCTCCATGAAGCTCCTAAATAATCTGCTCCCTCAAACAACTTTGGGGGATGCACAATCGATTCTCTTTGAAGAGGAAATCGTCCTATATATGAAGGTCACTGTGGTGACCTTCTTGGCACTTCATCTAAGAATATTTGAAGTCCTCATCCTCAGCATATAGCTCCTTAAGACAGTCGAAGCCGACCACCCCGTTGCTCATCGTAACAAATAGTGATGCACGACAGCTAAGTGCATCAGCGACCTTGTTCTGCTGCCCTAACTTATGCTCAGAACAAACGTGAATTCCTATAAAAATGCAACCCATCTAGCATGCACATGATTCACGTTAGTCTGACTATTAATAAACTTTAATGCTTGATGGTCAGTGTACAAAACAAACTCTCTTTGAATTAGATAATGCCACTAATGTCGCAACGCCTGAACAACTGCGTACAACTCAAGCTCATAAGTCGACCACTTCTTTCGGGCCTGTAGAAGGCTACTAGCCTGCCCTCCTGTGATAGTACTCCTCCAATTTCGACATATGAAGCGTCACACTTAACCTCAAACAATTTGTCAAAATTAGGAAGCACCTAGACTGGTATTGTAGACAAACGATGCTTGATCTCATGAAAGTTCTTGTCAGCTTTATCGGTCCACTGGAATGGTCTTTTTTTCATGCAATCTATTATAGGCGTGACTATGGTGCTAAAATCTCGCACAAATCGACGATAGAAAGTCGCCAACCCATGAAAACTCCTAACCTCATGAATGTTTGTCGGGATTGGCCATTCCCTAATGGTTCACACCTTTTCATCGTCCACACGGATGCCTGTGGACATTACAACAAATCCTAGAAACAACAGGCTATCAGTTAAAAAACTACACTTCTTCAAGTTGAGGTACAACTTGTTAATTTGTAGGACTTGCAGCACCTGCTTGAGATGTTTTCTGTGCTCTGTCTCATCCTAGCTATATATCAATATGTCATCAAAATATACTATCACAAATCAGCCAGTGAACGGTTTTAGAACTTGATTTATCAAACGCATAAAACTACTTGGTACGTTCGATAGGCCAAAGGGCATGACCAGCTACTCATATAACCCTTCCTTGGTCTTGAATGCCGTTTTCCACTCATCACCGGGTCGGATACGAATCTGATAGTATCCACTCCTTAGATCTAGTTTAGAGAACACCTTGGCCCTTTCTAGCATATCGAACATGCCGTCCAACCGTGGTATTGGGAACTGATATTTGATGGTAATTTTGTTAATTGCCTAGCTGTCGACACACATGCACCGACTTCCATCTTTTTTTGACGTTAATAGTGCTGGTACGACACATGAACTCATGCTCTCTCTCTCTCAAGAGACCCTTACAGATCAATTCCTCCACTTGCCCCTGAAGTATCTCACACTCCTTCGGACTCATCTGATAATGAGGGCGGTTGGGTAGGTTAGCCCTAGGGACAAGGTCTATGTGATGTTGGATGTCCCTTACGGGAGGCAATTCATCAAGTAAATCTTTAGGCCAGACTTCTTTGAATTCGTTTAGCAATAGTCTTAAACTTGGAGGGATGTTTGAGGGTCCCTCTTTCTCGCCCTTCACCACTACGGCGTATACCTCGCCGGTTTCCTTGGATTCCTTCATGAAATCTCGATTGGTCAAGAGGGAACTCCCCTCTATTTTAGAGGCTTCAGAGTGGTTCTCTGGTGCCATAAGAGAAATGATTATTTTTTTACTATCCTTGATGAATATGTAGACATTGTCTCATTCCTGATAAGTTGCATCATGGTTCGACTGCCAGGGTCGACCGAGTAGTATATGGCAAGCTTCCATGTTGATCACGTCACAAAGTATTTGATCCTTATAATTTTTGCCTATTGAAAATGAGATAGTGCATTGTTCAGTTACCTTGGTCTCATTCACATTTTTTATCTAGCCAATTGAGTACGGGGAAGGATGTTTTGTCATTAGTAGCTGTAACTTGTTCACCATGACTCTTGAGATGATGTTCTCGCTACTACCACTGTCTATGATCACATCACAGATCTTTCCATTGACAGTGTACCGAGTACGAAATATATTGTGTCGTTGTAGATGTAATTCCTTTCGTGGGGTATACAGTAATTGCCTCACAACTAGAAATTTACCACGATCCTCGCCCATCACTTCATCGCCACCTATTATTTCTTCAGTGGCTTGTTCATGTTCATCAAAGCCATGGTCTTCTTCTGCGGCCTCATATTCAATGCCCCATTCATTTATAGTCAAGTGTGCTGCGGGACATTGAGGACAAGTGTTTGATAAGTGGTCTGGTTGGCCACAGCGGTAACAATTGTTCGACCTTGGCCGAGCATAAGGATTTGGAATCCTACTTGGGCCTGCTGTTGTGAGTGCTGCACGTTGAGGTCTGGATGAGCTGTTCCCCGTATCACGGTTTGCGGTTGTAGGAGGTTGAAGACGTTCTCCTATTGGATCTTTTCCTCATGCTAGCACTGGATCCTGCGTGGGACCCGTCATGGGGGGTCGAGTTGAAGGATAGGGACGAGTAGGAAGTCTTGCAAGTTGTGTTTTTGCCTTACCCGCCAATTGAACTGCTTCATCCACGGTCCTGACTGGGTACATCTTAACTCGGTCCTGAATTGTCGGTCGCAACCCACCTATAAATCGTGCCACCTTCTGTGACTCAGATTCTGACAGATCGTTTCATGTAACAACTGCTGGAATTCTTCAGTGTAATTTGTGACGGTTCGATTTCCTTGTCGATAATTTTGGTATTGCTGGAATAATATCTGCTCATAATCACTAGGGAGAAATCGTGATCGAAGAAGACATCTCATCCATGGCCATGATGAGATGGATGCCTTGTTCTAGCGGGCTCGTGAGAGTTATAATTGCTCCCACCATGCAGAAGCAAAAGATTTTAATTTAAACGCTACCAATTTTACCCTTTTATGATCTGACACGTCCATATAATCAAAATATCTCTCTGCTTTGGCTAGCTGATCGAGAAAATCTTTTATACATAATAAACCATTAAAACTAGGAAGTTCAAGCTTACCTCGATAGTCTCTTTCAGCAGGATCTAGATGATTGCCTCCTTGGATTGGTTGAAGGGCAAAACCTTCATTAAGGTCCTCGTCGCTAGAACTTGAATCATCTGGTGTAGCCCTACAGTTTTCCAATGGTAGTACTCTACGAAAATCAGGGTTGTGTCATACAGCAACCACGGGTGGTAGGGCAACCATAAGTGGTGGAGCACCACCTAGTGCTCGGGGCGAGAGTAGCGCATCCACAAGATAGTCGAGGGTTACGTGTAGCCCTTGCATGGTCAACTGACTCTCCCAGTGGAAAGTTTCCATTCTTTTTGAAAAATAACGAATCCCTGGATCACCGTCCATAGAATTTTGATTTATACCTTCATTGTTTGCCATCGGCCAAGGAGAATCCTCACTTTGATACCAATAACGCGGGGATGAATGTGATGAGGTTGAGTACCATCTCCCTCAAGAGGATAACTGTTCCGAATCCACGAAACTTCTTTGGACTCCTCATAGAGGCTTCTCGAATCCACGAGAAAGAAAGCAAGCAAAATAGGAAATAAATTCTATAAAATTCGAGTTTGATTAATTAATCCAATAAACGAGTTCACAACCCTTTAAATAGGGATACCAAGCAATGAGAGAGAAATCAGAAGCAAACTATAACTAAAACTCCTAGAATTCGCAGCTTACTATAAATAGTAAACTTACTATTTATAGACGGTCGTGATGTCTAGTAGTGCGCAAGGTTTTCGGCCAAAAATAGTAAGTGTCCTATTTGGCTTCACCAAACCGTTCTCCTAATTATTTTAAGCTCTTTTCACGTTGGGCGCAACTCCTAAAGCTCGACGGATGAAGAGTTATAATCAAACTAAAACTTACTATTTATAGTAAAAAACGAAATTAAAATAGGGAAACGACCGTCGATCCAGGGATATTTCACAAATTGGGCTTGCGTAGCCTAGCATAGCGGGGTTGGTTGGCTAAAGTAGCTCGTTCTGCCCCAAAATCATATATTTTACGCTCGATAACTCATTCCGGATTGTGAGATACGCCCGATCTAAGGTCCGACGGTCCAGATCACTTTTGTCGTCGACCGGGCCTTTTCTGATCCATCTGGGCCATGAAACTATCCGCGACCCGCTTTTCATCAATTTTAGACCAAGCTAAGAGCTTACATATGACTAGAATCTTGCACATACTATCATGTCACGAAGGCCCATTTTTCCTTGTGAACATACCATGGTGTAGGATCTTTGTATCATGCAAATGGTAGCCCACTCAATGATCACTTGATGCAAAATTTATTTTGTCAGTGCACTTATTTATGCACATTGTTTGTCAATCACATGAGTCAGTATGTCATTTGGTCGGTCGAGCTCTTGGAAGTTGAATACCGAAAACATAAGATGACGTGAGTATCAAGGAGTAAAGAACATGTAAATGAGGTGCCTTGGTGACCCTAACCCTTGACCCAAAACAACCCCTTGAACCTCTATATGATCATGGCTTAATATGTAAACCTTATTGATCATCCCTTAACCTTAGGAGCATAATTGGAACATGATAAGTAAGACTAGTAAATGTGTATAATTGTTGTAAACATACCTGCCCAAAACAACAGCTTTCGAGTGGTCTTCGATCTCATCGACAGGTTGTCGATGTGACTTAATGTAATCAAAGGTCCGCTCAGTCAGATCGAAGAATGAGTCCAACAACTATCAAAGAAATTCATGGATTTTCTCGATGGGATCGACACATAGTTTAATCCGATCAAATATCCTTCGATCCCATCGAAAGAGTCGTTAACTAGCCGTTTTATAGTTGTTGCAAATCAATTTCTTATCAAAGGGCATTCGATTATTGGACATTTGGATGAATTTTTAATATAATAGAAGCCTAAGTGATTTCATGTTCATATATCTCATCCTAAGCCTCCAAACCAATGAGTTCTAAGTCATCTTCCATGATATTAACACTCTATTGTGGGTTCCAACCTCCACCTTAAAGATGAGCTTGAACTCCACGACTTTTTAAAGATTGGACCAAATCATATCGGTATACCCTTTGTCTAAATCCTCTAGAAGACCTATCTAGGTGAATCCCCTAGAAATTATAACCTTTTATTAGTGATATGAAATTCACCTTACCTCCCATCACCTTGGTCACTGCATCAGAGCATCGCATGGAATGTGTTTGATCTTGGAGCTGAAGCATTGGAACGCATTGGCATTATGGTGGGGAGAGAAATTGAGGAGCGTATTCAACTATAGGAAAGCTTTAAAGAAGCAATTCAAAATCGACATATCAATGGGGTTTAATTCGACAAGTGTCACTGAGTGAGTACATACTCACTTTCCTTGTGTGGGATTGAGGGTAAAAGTTTGTGATCCAAACTTGAAAGGTTCTTGTGTATGACCTATGCTCTTCTGTAGGGCCGAATTCACCAGGCACGGGTGTGTACGTGTTAGTCTCCATGAGAGCCTTCAGCGGGAGTAAACGTAGGTCCTTGGAGTAGGATTGAAGCTGTTGGTTAACCGATAGAAAACCAACTCAAGTCTCTTGCGGGAGCTTTCAGCAAAAATATATACTAGTGTCATTGTGTAGGGCTGTAAAGATTAGATGTGAACCTAATTTAAAACCTCATATAGTAAAATCCAATATACTCATGGGTTGAGTGCATCTGTCGGGAGTGGAGTAGGAAAACCAAACCACTATATATGCTTATATTTAAGATGGTCTTTGAGAAATTGTTTAATATGCTTATGTAATTAATTGATGAATTATATGTATATATGATTGACGAATCTTAGAATTTGATAGTTAGTACATACCACACACACATGTACACTATCATGTTTATAAAGTAGTTGATTCATAGGAATATGATTTGTGGTCTATGTAATTGGACCCTCTATTGGCTTGTAAGTCTTAGAGCTAATTTTTTAAAACTTATTTTAACCTACATATTAGTTTAACTTAGGCAATGACATTTTAAAAGGCATAATTTTTATTTGTTCCTAATCACCCTTCTATAGCATAGCCTTCATTCTATAGCTTCACCAAACTTCTGCACACATATAGATCGCGGGCCCACTGGCACATGCGATTTTATATTTTAAACCTACTCATAAGGTAGGTGAGACTTGTATATGGAGTCATGCCATCGGTGTCAATTGGCTCTAAAGGGGTGACCCATTCAATGTCTAAACTTTATTACTTTTTTGGTTAACTGATCTTTTT
This sequence comes from Magnolia sinica, assembly GCF_029962835.1. NCBI lineage: Eukaryota > Viridiplantae > Streptophyta > Magnoliopsida > Magnoliales > Magnoliaceae > Magnolia > Magnolia sinica. The sequence continues at coordinate 96,867,444 of NC_080577.1, forward strand.
GGTTGGCCTATTGTCTGCAGGGTCAGGATGTCATACACAACTATCATTTTTGTGAAAGGGATGGAACCTCACCCGATGATGATAACTCTCACCTTTGCATTTCTCAACTACTTTTCTATCACACCATTGGAATGTAGGAAATAAAACCAATACAAAATGTATAAATAACTTCAGAATTTTTCAACATGTACATTATTTCCAAAGCTATTCTAAGAAAATAATGTATGTTTTTTTTTTCCTATAATATAGTATAAGTGATTGTAAGTTTTTTTTCAATGTTGGTTTCTTTGCATCGCCGAAGATTAGTATCGATTTAGTGAAAGCTTGAACTAGTGAGTTATATTCTTCTACATTATTAATTTATATTTGATACTTACAAATTGTGATGTATCATTTTTTATATTACTTTTATTGGATATTTGCATATTTGTCATGTACATTTATTGGCTGACAATTGTTGGGGATTTGTGCTGCGGAATCACATAGATCTAGATCTAGGATAACAATCCAATAACGTCAAGCAATCACAAGAGAACACAAAGATTTAACGTGGAAAACCCTTACGGGAAAAAAAAATCACGGCACAAAGCGATAGAAATCCACAATGAAATAAAAATTACAAGAGAGAGGACTTACCCGATTCGAACAACCTCGAATCTCACCCTTGCTACACCCTTTGATAACCCTAAAACCATTTTAGGAACCCTCGGAAAACTTTTAGAAAGCCTTAGAACACTTTAAAATAGCCCTAGAGACCCCTATTTATAGTTTAGGGAACTCCACTTATGCACCTCCTTTGGAAAAGTCCGGAGGCCGCCTCAAATTTACGCAATCCGCGCAGGATCTGCGTAACCTCGACTGGTCGAAAGAGGGCCTCAATTGGTCGAGCAACGCGCTTGACCGGTCGAGCTTGACCCTCGACTGGTCGAGCATCACAGACACCCAAAAAACGAGCTCGCTTGACTTTGAGTCGAGCGGGCCTCGATCGGTCGAGTGGACCCTCGACTGGTCGAGCAGCGGACTTGAAGACTTCTGACAACAACAATATCAACTATATTGTATATTCTATAGTTTTTATTTGTAGGTATGATTTATTTATTTTTGTTAATGATATATTATTAGGTTAAGAAACAAGTACGTGCAAAATACTTCAAAATAAAAATATAAGATATTGGAGGATAACTAATAAATAATAGGTAAAAAATAAAATTTTGATTTATTTGATTTAATTTTATTATTTTGATTTAAGATTTTTATTATATTTATTTATTTACAGTTTCAGTTAAAAATTCTTTCGAATGCAAGTGTAAAACTGTAATTGTGGAATTGAAGATGGGGATTGAAAGGAAAGCTCATATTTAGTTGAGATGGGATTAATGTAACGGCCCTAAAGTAAGCAAAAATGAAAATATGGTCAATAACTTAACTCGACCGAAAAATAAAATAGGTTCTTCATTATTTACAATTTGAATGAATTAAAATCATTTATCAATTATGCCCACTGTATAAAATTGTTTACAGAAAACCCAAAATGTTAAAAAATAAACAAGTTAGTTATATAGTTGATTTTGGGTTATTTAAGCTCTTTTAACAGCTAAATTTCATTGGTCTTATTCTTATTGTGCGCCTTGTGAGCACGTTTGGATCCGCCAAGGCAATCGCTCGGATCTTCCCCTAACCCAACCCGGGAACGGACCGGAGGGAACCGCAGCATGGGGAATGTCCGCGTCTCGTCGCAAGGCTCATTTTGAGTTGTGGGTCATATGGCGGGCTTCGGGCGGGCAGTGCAGTCCAGGGCACAAGGGTCCTGGTACTATCCAGGTGCGATTAACAGCTAAAATTCTTTGTAAATTTTTATTTGATTGGTTTTAAAATATGTTTTGTATTTTGATTTTTAGGGTTATATTCCATTCAAGGGGTAAATGCGTAGGCCCGTCTCTCTTTGGTTGAGTCGCTTGCCGGGGTTTCTCCCCTGAGCGATAGCTAGACGGATCCACAGTCGAGCCCGTCTCATACTGGTGCTGGGCTGGACTCTCAGCCAGCTACTGGCCTCGTTGCTGGGCCGACACCTGTGATTCTACTTATGGCTCCTCTAGTCACGCCTTCGGTTCTTGAGCCGAACAGTGCATCTGCGTCGATGCCGTATGCATCTTCGTCTACTCTGCCTCCTGATAGTTTTGAGCAGATGATGCTGTTGATGCAACAGCAGCAGCAGCACCAGCAGCAATAGCAGTTTCTGTCTTTCATGGCTGGCATCTTTGCTCAGTCGATGGGGCCGACTCCACCTGCTTCACCTATGCACCCATCTGGGAGCGCTAGTGCGAGCAGCACATTTGAGCGATTCCAGCGCTTACGACCTCCCACATTTGCGGGTTCTCATAGACCCGAGGAGGCCGAGTACTGGATTGATCACATCTCTAAGATGCTGAGGCCGCTACACTGTTCTGAGGTTGAGCAGGTCGAGCTTACCTCCTTCATGTTTGAGAAGGAGGCCAGTTTATGGTGGGACTGTTTTTCGCACTGTTGCGAATGGGTATGAGTGGTTGTGGTAGGCGTTTGAGGCACGCTTCCGCGAGAAGTATTTCCCGATTATGTACCAACACGAGAAGGAGAGTGAGTTCCTTTGCCTTCGTCAGGGAGGAATGTCGGTGACGGAGTATAAGAACCAGTTTACTGAGCTGGGTCGCTATGCTCCTTTGCTTCTGAGTGATCAGCCGATGACGATGTGGCATTTTTCCAAGGGGTTGAGGCCTGAGATCAGATCGAAGATGTGCTGTGCTAGCATATCTTCCTATGCGGAGTTGGTGAGCATGTCCTTGCGAGCAGAGCAGGATGGGGACAGGTCATCCCGTATGCGAGCACCTATGGTTCCCAGACCACGACCTGACTTTCAGAGTGCACCATTTCTTGGCAAGAGGCCGCGGGCAGATTCTCCTCCAAGGCATTCAGCGCTGCCCGCTCAGCAGATGCGATCGGACTTACACTGTTCGTATTGTTGGAAGATAGGGCATTCGGATCGTACTTGCTTTAAGAGGATGCGAGACAGTGGTTTTACTCCACCGCAGAGGATCAGCCGTCCGATGCCTCCGGTTATATCACCTCCACCTCTTCGGTCAGCGCTAGCTCACCCATCTTTCAGACCTCCTGTACCTCGCTTCAGGCCACCTCAGCGGCCCATGGTTCCTCTGTCGAATTGTCAGCAGTAGGCTCGAGTTCACGCGCTCTTAGTTGAAGCGCCTGTGGCTGACTTGGTGTCGAGATCCTTTGAGGTTACTGCTCACATTGAAGGTATTCCCGTTTCTATGTTGGTAGATACAGGGTCCAATACCTCCCTTATATTGTATGCAGCAGTTAGGCGCCTAATTTTTGGCACTGTATCTATGAAGGGAGTGATGCTCACTACCGCTATAGGGATCTCCTCTGCTATGAACAAGCGTTGTATAGATTGTTTGATTGATATAGGGAGTGGATCGATTCTTGTTGACTTTTTTGTCACACCTCTTTACCATTACGATGTCATTATGGGTATGGATTGGCTCACGAGGATGCGGGCAGAGATTAATTATGAAGCTAGGTCGGTGACAATCCATGGACCTGAGGGTGAGACAGTTACTTTCCCAGTTCAGGTCAGTTACCCTTTTCGTCTTGGTTATTATACTTCTCTGTTAGAGAGTATTGCTGGATCGGCGTTTGAAAGCACGCCTGTAGTTCCGGAGTTTGAAGATGTGTTTGAGTTGATTCCTGGATTACCACCTCAGCGCGAGATTGATTTTACTATCGATCTCATGACTGGTGCGGCACCCATTTCTTTGCCCACCTATCGTATGCCTCCGAGTGAAATGGAGGAATTGAGGAAGCAGATAGATGGCTTGTTGACTTTAGGATTTATTCGGCCTAGTGTGTCTACTTGGGGAGCACCTGTTCTGTTTGTAAAGAAGAAGGATGGTTCCTTACAATTATGTATTGATTATTGCAGGTTGAATCTAGTGACTGTGAAGAACAAGTATCCTTTGCCTAGGATCGATGATTTATTTGATCAGTTAAAGGAGGCACGGTACTTTTCGAAAGTTGATCTGCAGTCAGGGTATCATCAGTTGCGCGTTAAGAATGAGGACGTGCAAAAGACCACTTTTAGGACTAGCTTCGGCCACTATGAGTTCCTTGTGATGTCGTTCGGTCTTACGAACGCACCGGCCGTGTTCATGGATCTGATGAACAGGATGTTTCGGCCATTCTTATTCTGATTCGTCATTGTCTTTATTGATGACATTTTGATATATTCTGCGAGTCGGGAAGAGTACGAGGAGCACTTAAGAACAGTCTTGGATACTCTTAGGAAGAATCAGCTTTTTGCGCAGTTCAAGAAATGCGATTTCTAGAAAGAGGAAGTCAAGTTCCTGAGACATGTGGTGTCCAAGGAAGGGATAGTTGTCGATCTTGCTAAGGTAGCTGCAGTTCAGGACTGGAAGCAGCCTGATTCAGTTATTGAGGTGAGAAGCTTTCTGGGTCTAGCAGGCTATTATCGACGCTTCAAACGAGACTTCTCGAAGATAGCCAGACCGTTGTCTCAGTTGACACGAAAAGATTTGAAGTTTGCTTGGAATGAGAGGGCGGAGATAGCTTTTCAAGAGCTGAAGGACAAGCTGACGTCCGCCCCTGTGCTAGTATTGCCAGAGCAAGAGGTTAAGTATACGATATATACTGACGCCTCTTGCGTTGGCCTGAGTTGTGTCCTTATGCAGAAGGATAGGGTGATTGCTTATGCTTTGAGACAGTTGAGGAAACACAAAGAAAATTACCCTGCACACGACCTGGAGTTGGCAGCTGTCATTTTTGCATTAAAGCTCTGGAGACATTACCTCTATGGAGAGGAGTTTGAGCTCTTTTGTGACCACAAGAGCCTTAAGTATATTTTCACGCAGCGTTACTTGAATATGAGACAACGCCGATGGATGGAAATATTGAAAGACTTTAAGTTCGATGTTTCTTACCATCCGGGTAAGGCGAACCTTGTGGCAGACGCGTTGAGTCGCAAGAAGGCTATAGAGTTTGCGGCTCCGCTAATGATAACAAAGTGGGACATGTTGGAGTTTGTGCGAGACTTTGAGCAGAAACTTACAGTGGAAGAGTCGTATGAGGTTATCGCACACATTCGTGTACAACCCTTCATTGACGAGAGGATCGTTGCAGCTCAAGCAGATGATGAGCTTTTGGTGAAGATGAGAGAGCGGGTTGGTACAGATGAGAACTCCGAGTGGAGTGTTGGTTCAGATGGAGGCCTACGATTTCGTGGCCGGTTATGTGTCCCAGACATTCCTGACTTGAGACGGAAGGTTCTCGAGTCAGCCCATAATTCTAAGCTTGCGATACATCCAGGTAGCATGAAGATGTATCAAGATATGAGAAGATCTTATTGGTGGGACAATATGAAGGTTTACATTGCTGAGTTTGTATCTCGTTGTCTCACGTGCCAGCAGGTCAAGGCAGAGCATCGCCGACCTCCTGGGCTTCTTCAGCCCATGCCCATAGCAGAATGGAAGTGGGACTTCATCTCTATGGATTTTATTTCAGGGCTACCGGGAACAAGGAAGGGACATGACTCTATTTGGGTGATTGTCGACCGATTGACGAAGTCGGTCCATTTCTTACCGATCAGATTCACAAACTCTGTAAACGAGTTGGCTAGATTGTACATCAAGGAGATTGTACGTCTGCATGGAGTTTCCTTGGAGATTGTGTCTGACAGAGACACGCGTTTCACATCTATCTTTTGAACTCGTATCCAGGAATCGATGGATGTGAAATTGAAGTTCAGTACCGCATTTCATCCGCAGACAGATGGGCAGACGGAACGTGTGAATCAGATTCTGGAAGACATGTTGCGAGCTTGTGTTTTGGATTTCAATGACAGTTGGGATGATTGCCTCCTTTATGCAGAGTTCGCGTATAATAACAGTTTCCAGGCGAGTATCGGCATGACTCCCTACGAGGCATTGTATGGTCGCCCATGTAGAGCACCGCATTGCTGGGCAGAAGTTGGCGAGCGTAGTTTGATTGGCCCGGAGTTGGTGCAGGTGACTTTAGAGAAAGTTGACATTATTCGACGTCAACTTCTGACAGCCCAGAGCAGGCAGAAGAGTTATGCTGATACGAGGTGGTGACCGCTTGAGTTTGAGGTTGGAGACCATTTATTTGTTAAGGTTTCCCCTATAAAGGGAGTTCTGCAGTTCAGTAAGAAGTGAAAGTTCACGCTTAGATTTATTGGTCCATTTAAAATTCTGGATCGAGTGGGAGCGGTAGCATACCACCTTGCTTTGTCCACACCACTTGCGGGCGTGTATAACGTATTTCATGTTTCTATGCTGAAGAAGTACGTTCCTGATCCTTCGCATATTATCAGTTGGGAGCAGGTGTAGTTGAGCGAGAATGCCACATATGTACTGCGACTGACGAGTATCCTAAACAGGAAGGAGCAGGTATTACGTAGCAAGGTCATCCCTCTTGTAAAAGTACTATGGATGCATCATAGTGAAGAAAAGGCTACTTGGGAGACTGAAGCTGAGGTCAGAAAGAGCTACCCTCAGATCCTTAAGGAATATGAGAAGGTATGAATTTCGAGGACGAAATTTTTCTTTAAGGAGGGTAGATTGTAATGACCCGGAAAATTTCGTGCTAAGACCCAAGTACTAACTCTATTTTCCTTAGAAGTTATTTGTGGGTTAATTAGCGCTAAACTCGATTGCTTGTGAAATTAGCATCAATCACTTTAAATTTGATCTGCAGGACTCAAAACCTGTAGAATCGTTAGCGCTATGTTACTCTGAAATCTGGGATTCAACGCTAAATCCAGTTGCTCTTGAAAATTTTTAGAAGCTTTGGATCAGACCTGGACCGCGCGTTGAAAGTCCGATAGCGATGATCTTAGACAGTTATGGTCACCATGTTGGACTTAATCATCACCTCAAAAATCAAGTCCAGATGATGTCCTGGGTCGATTTGATTGAGTCCGGAGTGAAGAGTGTGAGAACGGTGAGAAATTAAATATGATTTTATAAAATCTAAGTCGTGTCGCTTACGCGACGATTTTAAGCAATCTGACCGTTGGATTCTGACCTAATTTCACCCTCGGATCAGGGAAGATGGCCCAGGCATGTCATGATGCTTGTGGACCTGATCGAGTTTCGGTAACCGTTGAATAGAGTGTTGTCCACCACGGCTAATCTGTAAATCCGATCAGTATAAAAACTCAGCCTGACCTAGATCCATGGTCAGTGAGCTTAAGTCTGACGGCACGTGGAGAAAGGACCACTGGAAGTGCTTCGTTGGATCGAGAGAAGCCTGATTTGGTTATAACCTAAGTATACCTTGGCCCTGGGGCTATTTTCATCAATGTTAGGCCTATATATAGACCTTAAAACCCTCACTCTCTTTTCCATACGAATTTCCTAACCCTAGCTAAGAAAGAGAGAGGAAAAGAGAGAGAAAGTGAGAGAGAAGTTGGTGAATCATCTTAAGATTCTTTCCTATTACTCTACATCCTTAAACCATCACTTTTGAATCGTTATTCCGGTGATTCTAAGTTCCTTCTTGGGTAACCCTAATCTGTTTTAGAGCTTAGAAGAGTCTATGTGTTGATGTAGCTCATTTCTATTCTTGCCTTAGGTTATCTAGTCGCCGTTGACGAAGACATATCGTCTGAATCAGTTCGGTGTGCTTTTTCTGGTTTAAGGTGCGGACTATATTCGTATAGGTTATGGTTTTCAAGGCTTTCAATGTCAGATAATGGTTTATTGTTGTTATGGATGTAATTTCACATGCCAAGTGCTATGTTTATCTTGCGTTCCTGATATGTATGTGTTATATTGAGATTTGTGTATTCTATGTGTATGTAGGAAGTACCGTATACGTATAAAATATGAACATGTGTTTGCCATGATTATTTGTTGTGTACTTGTGCTAATTATATGTGGGTCAACTCCTTGGCAAAAGGAATTGTCCAAATGCGTGTATTCCAACATACGTCATGTATGTTGAGCTATGTAGGTTAAGTGTTTGTAGCGGACCCATTCCTGTAGCTAGTCAAATTCAGCCTAGCTTTACCCCTTCCTCTCGGGCGGGTAAGGTCGCACTCCCCAACCGACTACGACACACTGGAAAACGCGACCGTCTGGTAATCGGCACTCAGCGCTCATGCACTTACTCGGTCTAGACGTTGGAGCAACCTCCTGGTACCATAAGGGTTTAGGGACTTACACCCAGGGATATCTATAGCATCCAATGTAGAATAAGATTTTCGATATCCAATCCTGCCAATCATGATATACCTGTGGAGGCTACGACCCTGATGTCACTAGGGCGTACAGTAACCATATCACCCAATGTAACATGCATGAATCACGCTATCCAATCATACGACAATCTTGCACGCACGTATCGTGTGCTCATGTAGGGCAGCACCGCCTATCCGGGAGCCCATAAACAATCTGCTCGAAGGCATATGCTATGATTAATCACTCCTCATATCAAGCATACATATGATGCGTATGAGCATGAATCATGGGACTATACTAAGCATGTTATATGGCAATGAATTCTGTTTGCAACGAAGATGGGCCTAGACGGCCTACACATTACATGTACGGGCCTATTAATGGGCCCTAGGGAGAGTCATAATGCGGACATTTAACCATGTAAGTGCTATAGTTTATATCCTTGTCTGTTGTCAAATTTGTGGTACCAAAATCACTGTTATATATAACTTGCATAAGTGAAGCTCTCTCAAGGATCAACATTCATAAACAAGCTAAGCTCACAACAAGCAAAGCTCACAAGACAAGACTTAAACTGCAAGACTTCAAGAAGAGTACAAGGCAGTTGGTAAAGAACTCAAGACCCTTTCAAGATTGAGTTACATCAAGATTTCAAGATTGATCTACATTAAGACATCAAGGCTCATACTTCAAGGTCACTAGTTCCTAATGTTTCAATGTCCTTACTTCATGGTTGAGGTTTGACTGACCATAGGTTAACCTTAGAAGTAGGTCATTTCGGATACATAAACTGAATGTTTATTTTACATGAGTTTGGCCTGTTCTTTGACTAGTCCTAGGCCTTCTTCGACTAGTCCTAGAGTTGCTTCGACCAGTCTAAGAAATTCCTCGATCAGTAGTGAGTTTGTTACAATTTTCGGATAAAATCTGTTAGGCTTCGACTAGTCCAGGAATCTGTTTGACCAGTCGTAGGAACAGTGTCGACTGCATCTTTGACCTGTCGAAGATCTTCGACTCAAAATCCAGCGAAGTTTTTCAGGATCTACGACCAGTCGAAGGAGACCTACGACCAGTCTTAGGTGACCTACGACCAGTCGAAGGAGACCTTCGACCAGTCGTAGAACGGTCAAAGCATATCCCGCCGGATTTTTCAAATATCTGTTATTGCTTCGACTAGTCGAAGAGCTCCCTAGACCAGTCGAAGACCCGATCTGCTCACCTATAAATAGAGCACGAATCTCAGAAGAAATTATCGAATTAATTAATCCATTCAAGCCAATCTTCGTCGAACTTCTGAGAAATAATTCTGTGCTCCATCTAAGCTAAGTGTGCTTATTTAATATTCTCTTTCCTTAGCTTTATTTAATTGATTTTGTTTCTGCTATTCCAATCTGATTTGATAAGAGGAATTGTTATTCCCTTTCTTTGGAATCAAAATCAATTAAGGCAAGCCCTATTTGGTTTAATTTAAAATCTATTAGAATTACCATTGTAATCGAGTACTGGACATTGAACTTGGACATTCAATTATCTACTTTGATTTGGTTCTACCGGGCTGCTACAACGAAGGAGATAATCAGGTATTTTACATTTAATTATAAATTCCTTTCTATTTTGGTTTCTTTCAAGATTTGCTAGAAAAATCTTGTTGTATTGGTTATCTGAGGAGAGCCAGGAAAACTCACAAGTGGGGTTTTTTTAATTGTGTAAGCCCACAGACAAAGACACAATTGTAAAGGTTTTGGGTGAACCTGGGAAAACCTATTTTGTTAGTGAACGCTAATATCCCCTGTGTGAGGATATTAGGAGTGGAGTAGCATTTTGTGTGGCTGTTGTTTAACAGTTGGTGAACACACAGGCGAACCACTATAAACCCTTGTGTTATGGTTAAATGATTTATTCTTCTAATCTTTAATTATTCTTTTGTGGGATGTATGTATGGTGGTGAATGTTGTAATCATTTAATTCAAACTTTGTGAGAATTTTGTAATAGTTTAGAATTTATTTTCTGCTATTCCTTTATCAGCTTGATTTTCAATTTCCTTTGAAAGTTGTTCCAGCAAGGTTGCCCTGCCATTTTTATAGTGTATGGCTGTCCCTAGAACAATACATTTTTTATTACAATTTATTTCAATTCAGTTTGTATTTATTTTTGTATTCCTCTTCGGTTTGAGATTTGATACAAAGATCTTTCTAGAAATAAGGTTGTCCTACCATAAACTCTGGTTTTTGGTGTAAGGTTGTCCTTAGAACAACGTTTGTATCAACCTCTCAAGATCTGAATTTTGAGGTTATTTTACTTTCCTGCATTATGATTTATTTTGGCTATCATATTCTTTTTAATTCCGCTGTTATAAGTTTTATTTGGCATTGTCCTATTCACCCCCCCCTCTAGGACATATAGCTTGGCCTTTTCAAGTGGTATCAGAGCCTAATGGCTCTTTTTTATTCTTGGATTTATTTCCTGAGCTAACAATTTAAGCTATTTAAGATGTCAAATTTTGATAGCCTTTCAGTCACGAGGCCTCCACCCTTTGATGGCTCCAACTATGCCTATTGGAAAACCAGAATGAGGATCTTCCTCAAATCAATGGATGGAAATGTGTGGTAAGCCACAGTGACTGAATGGAATCCTCCTATCATGGAAGTTACTGGGGTTGATGGTTCAAAATCTATGAAAGTCACACCATATTACCAATGGACCACTCTTCAGAAAAGTGAGAGTAGTACAAATGCTAAAGCACTAAATGCAATTACTTGCGCACTATCACCGGATGAGTTCAAAAGAATCATTTCCTGTGATACTGCAAAACAAGCTTGGGATATATTAGAAATGACACACGAGGGTACTACAATTGTCAAAAAATCTAAAGTCCAACTCCTCACAACCAGATTTGAAGAAATTCATATGGAGGAAAATGAAATGTTTATGGACTTTTACACTAGATTAAATGACATTGTAAACTCAATGTGGGGTCTTGGCGATAAAATCCCAGAAAGTAAAGTGTGTGCAAAAATATTACGCTCACTTCCTGAACGGTTCAATTCTAAAGTAACCGCGATCCAGGAACTTCATGATACGGATAATATGAGGGTAGAAGAACTAGTTGGTTCTCTACAAACCTACGAGTTAAACTTTAAAGCTCCTAAAGGTAAATCTATCGTACTAAAATCTTCTAAATGTAATTCAGAAAATAATTCTGGTTCAGAAGATGATATGGCTCTTTTAGCTAAGAAATTTTACAAGATTTTCAAAAGCAAGAAAAGGGTTAATTTTTAAAAATCATATGATAAAAAGAAGTTTAGACCCAAATCTCGAAAATCTTTGAAAGATAGTCAATGTTACAACTGTCAAGAATATGGGCACTTAGCAAATAGATGTCCTAAAAGGAACAAACCCAAGAAGAAGGGTATGTTGGCTACATGGGATGAATCATCTGATTCTGAAGGTTCTTCTGAATCAGAAGATTCTGAAATTGAGTCGGGCAATGAGGTTAAAGCTCTTATGACTCTAGCCAAATTCACATTTTCAGATAATGACTCAACAAGTGAAGAAAATCTGAGTAGTGAATGTGAAAATGAAGATGATCTTCAAGACGCTTACAATACCCTATATAAGGAAAGTTGTAAAATTGCTGTCAAACTTAAACTTCAAAAAGAAAAGTTTTCTAAACTCAAAATTTTTTTTGAAACACTTGTCTCACAAATTTTAGATTATTTTGAAAAATCAAAATGCGATTTGGAATTCAAAAACTCACTAATTGTTGATTTAAAATCTGAAATTGAGAAACTTAAAACTAAAGTAATTTCTCTTCTGAGTCTAAAGGACACATGGAAATATGCCCAAGGTGATCCAAAGTTAGAGAAACTTTTATCCGGATCTAGAAAATGTGGCGATCGATCCGGGTTGGGCTATGATAAAAATCTACCTCCTAAACAAAAGTATACTCCTCCTATGTTTGTTAAAGGAGAGTCCTCAAGCTCAAAAGGGAAAAGTACTTATCAAGATTTTTCTAGAAATTCAAAAACTTTTCAAAAACCTAGAAGTAGCCATGTCAACTTTAATCAGAAACGAAATCCACTAGCTGAAAAGATACTTGATTTACTCAAGGAGCTCTTAAAATCTAACTCTATAGGTCATTCCTACAAATGTACACAAAAGAAGACCAACTATGTTCCTAAACCCAAAACAGCTATGAAATGGGTTCCTAAAGTCACCTGCTTGGTTGCTCACACTGCTTTCAAAGCAACAAGTCATTCAAAGTGGTACCTAGACAGTGGATGCTCCAGGCATATGACAGGTGACAAAGCTTTATTCACGGATCTGAAAGATATGACTAATGGTTCAGTCACATTTGGTGATGGTAGCAACTGCAAGATTATAGGCCAAGGTACGGTTCAACTTTTTTATCTTCCTATGTTTAAAAATGTTTTATATGTTGAAGGCTTAAAACATAACTTGCTGAGTATATCTCAAAAGTGTGATAATAACCATAATGTTCGGTTTTCTAATCAAAGCTGTGAGATACTAAACAATAAGGGTTCTGTAATATTAACTGGACGTAGAACGTCTGAAAATTGCTATATTATTAACGAATCCAGCTCATCTAATCAAACATGTTACATGGTCCATATAGACGAGACTGATTTATGGCACAAACGTCTTGGACATGTACATTATCAAAATTTATATAGATTGAGCAAACGAGAACTTGTAAGAGGTTTACCCAAACTTCAGAAATTAGATAAAATATGTGGTGAGTGCCAGATAGGCAAACAAATAAAGAACTCACACAAAAAGGTGAATTCAAATACCACATCAAGACTACTCGAACTTCTCCACATAGATTTGATAGGACCTACCAGAACAGAAAGTCGTGGTGGGAAAAAGTATATCCTGGTAATAGTTGATGACTTTACCAGATTCACTTGGATAGTCTTCTTAAGGGATAAATCTGAAACCCTTGAAAAAGTAAGAAAAGTTTTCAAAAAGATTCAAACTGAAAATCTTCTCAAATCAGTAAAATTCGTAGTGATCATGGATCTGAATTTGAGAATAGCAATTTTGAGAAGTTCTGTACCGACTAAGGAATATTACATGAATTCTCTGCTCCCAAAACTCCACAATAAAATGGAATTGTTGAAAGAAAGAATAGGGTGCTTCAAGTAATGGCTAATGTCATGTTGAATAGCATGAAGCTCTCTAAAAATCTTTGGGTTGAAGCAGTCAACACAGCTTGCTATATTATTAACCGAGTCTACACTAGCAAAGATAATAATAAAACAGCTTACGAATTGTGGTTCAATAAAAAGCCTACTGTTAAATACTTTCGAGTTTTTGGCAGCAAGTGCTATATTTTACGTGATCGTGAAAATTTGAGAAAATTCGATACGAAGAGTGATGAAGGTATTTTTCTAGGATATTCTTTAAACAGTCGAGCTTATAGAGTTCTGAACAAAAGGACTGGTGTGATTCAAGAATCCATTAATGTTGTCATTGATGATCACTTAAACACGCCAATTTCTAATTTAGATAATGATGAAGTACTAATCATTGATAAACCCGATACTTCATCGAATCAGACTGATTCTGAGTTGAGGACTGTTAAAGATCATCCAACCACACAAATTCTTGGAAATCCTCTCACCGGTGTTCGCACCCGTAGACAACTTGAGGATATATGTAATTATGTTTGTTTTACATCCCAAATAGAACCATCTAACGTAAAAGAAGCTCTTGCTGATGAGAACTGGATTGTTGCGATGCAAGAAGAACTCAACAAATTCATAAGAAATGATGTTTAGTATCTCGTACCAAGACCTAAAGATAAACACATCATTAGAACAAAATAAATTTTCAAAAATAAGTCTGACGAGTGTGGAAATATAATTAAAAACAAGGCTAGACTAGTGGTACAAGGTTATACTCAAATTGAAGGGATTGATTTCAATGAAACTTTTGCACCAGTAACACGTCTTGAATCTATCAGACTATTAAAGATCTATCAGATGGATGTGAAAAGTGCTTTTCTAAATGGCGATTTACATGAAGAAATCTATGTTGAACAACCAATGGGTTTTGAAGATTCCAAAAATACTGATTATGTGTATCGGCTTAAAAAGGCACTTTATGGATTAAAACAAGCACCTAGGGCATGGAATGAGAAACTAACAAAATTTCTTTTAAGTTATAATTTTCAAATGGGATCTGTTGATAAAACTCTGTTTGTTAAAAAACATAATGATTATATCTTAATGGTACAAATTTATGTTGATGATATCATTTATGGATCAACTTGTACTGACTTGACTACTGAGTTTGCAGATTTGATGAAATCACAGTTCGAAATGAGCATGGTTGGGGAATTGACTTATTTCCTTGGATTGCAAGTAAAGCAACAACCTGAAGGAATATTCATTTCTCAATCTAAGTATGCTTTGAATCTAATCAAGAGATTTGGATTTGAGAATGGTAAGAATTTCGATACTCCTATGAGTACTACCCTGAAACTCTCAAAAGACTCTAATGGTAAAAATGTTGACTCAAAACTTTATCAGAGTATGATTGGTAGTTTGTTATATTTAACTGCTAGTAGACCTGATATTTCTCTAAGTGTTGGTATTTGTGCAAGATATCAATCTGATCCAAAAGAATCTCACTTGATTGCTGTCAAGCGAATTATTAGATATGTCGCAAGTACTGTAAATCTCGGTCTCTGGTATCCTCATGAAACCAATGTTCAATTAGCTGGGTACTCGGATGCTGACTGGGCTGGTAATCTAGATGATAGAAAATCAACCAGTGGTGGTTGTTTTTACATTGGAAATTGTCTAGTTTCCTGGTTTAGTAAGAAACAAAATTCTATATCACTTTCAACAGCTGAAGCTGAGTATATCGCAACTGGTAATGCATGTACATAGCTTGTTTGGATGCAACGAATGCTAAGTGATTATGGAATTAAACAGGATTCTATGTTATTACATTGTGATAATTCCAGTGCGATAAATATTTCAAAAAATCCTATTCAGCATTCTCGTACTAAGCACATTGACATTAGATTTCATTATATAAGGGAATTAGTAAAAGAAAAAGTTATATCTCTAGAATATATTCCTACCGAAGATCAACGAGCTGACATTTTCACAAAACCTCTCGATAAAAGCAGGTTTAAAAAGATGAAATTTGATCTTGGCATGTGCATTTTAAAATGATTATTTATGCCTACTTGTATTATAGTGTATATATATGGTAGATTGAATTCCAATTTTTGTATAATATGCAAGAAATATGAATTTTTTGGGCTTTCTTCGACCTGTCGTGAGTGTACTCGACCTGTCGACCTACGACCGGTCGTAGATACCCATGACCAGACGTAGAACTCGGGTTTCACTTAAAATTGGGGATTTTTTACTTTCTTCCTCATTTCATCCTTCTTCTCCTTGGAGCCGAGCTTCGACTTGTCAAACCCATCCTTCATGTTCTTCAAGGTTAGTGTTCCAAATCCCGTTTTTCTTGCAGATTTGTATCTAGATTGTTTCCTTTTCTCTCTTGAAGCTTTCTATTTTGAAAATCATTGAGATTTGGGGTTTGGATTTTGAAAAATCTGTTTTGAGTAAACTCACTTCTCAATCCTTTGCAACTTCTTAATTCCTTGAAATCCTTGTTGCAAATGGCTTCTAGAGGTAGAAAAACTACTTCCCGTGGTCCTTCTTCTTCCTCCAGATCGACCGCTATCTCTAAACGTCATCTTCTTGTTCCCAATGATGATCCATCATATGTTAGGGACATTAGATTACGTCATGTTATTGTTGAACATCCTGTTGATGTTAATCATATTACACCTTTTGACATCCTTCCTATGCTTGAAGCTGTAGGTTGGGTTAACTTATTACATTGGGGTGGGCCTGCATACCGGTCCATTGCCCAATACATGTTTACATGTATTAGTGCTTTCTCACAGGATGATTTAACTTTTAAAATATCTACTAGAGAAGGGCCTTTTGACGTTGATCGTCATTTAATTTCAGCCCTTATGGACATTCCTGTGAATGATGAGGGTATTCCTATCCATAATTTAACTGATAAACCCTCAATGTCTGAAAAACGCATGCTCACTAGAGACTTGTGCAACATGGATGTTCAATGGACTTAAAAAGGGAATGCGCTTCTCGCAAGGTATTTGTTACCTAAATACAGAATTCTCCACAAAATCTTTGTATCCAATCTGTATCCTCGTTCGGGTAATAAATCTGACTTGACTTCGCTTATGGTTCGTGTTATCCATGCTATTTCCAATGGTACTCAGATTTGTTTACCATCCTTAATCTGTTATTTCATTCTTCAGTTTAGACTCCATCCTGGTCATAGTGACATTCCTTTTGCCTATTTAATGACTGTATTGGCTACACATATGTTAGTCGATATGCCGGTTGATGAGGCACCTATCTATTATCTTATCTTCAACAATACTAATATCAATAAGATGAAGTTGGATCTGCTTCCTGAATAAGGTGGTGGTGGTGGTGGTGGTCATGAAGAAGCTGGTGTTGACATTAATATGGATGACATTTTTGAGGAATTGGATTCTGACTCAACAAATGATCTAGATTTTGTACCATCTGATGTTGATGCACGTCTGAGTGCATTAGAGGAGAAAGTTGAGAATATAAATGTAAAGATGGAAAACATGTCTGTTGCTCATGATTTACAATTCAAGTACATGCGCAAATATCTTAGGCGATTGAACAAAGGCATGCACCAACTTGATCCCTCTATTCCTGCTCCGTCATCTGGTTCTGGTTCTAAGTAGTTTATATGAGACTTTTGGTCTGTAATAACTTTATACCTTAGCACTTGGTTGACTGATTTTGAGTTGGATACTATCTATGTTTTATGCTGGATATTTATTCTATGTGATGCTATGCTGAGTATCTCTATCACTCTTTTGCTATACTCTCTTACCTCCTCATGTTTACTCTCATATATTCCTTTATTTAGTTCTCCTTTGTCATATTGTGACAAAAAGGGGGAGAATGGTTTGTTCTTAATGATGTGATTATGAGAGGAGTAGCATTAATTATGTTACTCAGGGGGAGTGGGGGAGTATGTTTGAGCTTATTGAATGAAACTGGTTGAAGCTAGTTGATATGACCTGGTTCATAACTCTTTAACCGGTTGTTTTACTTTATGTTTATCTTGGTTATGTGTTTTGTCACTAATTTGACAAAGGGGAGATTGTAAGTGCTATAGTTTATATCCCTGTCTGTTGTCAAATTATTATACTCAGTTATATATAACTTGCATAAGTGAAGCTCTCTCAAGGATCAACATTCATAAACAAGCTAAGCTCACAACAAGCAAAGCTCACAAGACAAGACTCAAGCTGCAAGACTTCAAGAAGAGTACAAGGTAGTTGGTAAAGAACTCAAGACCCTTTCAAGATTGAGTTACATCAAGATTTCAAGATTGATCTACATCAAGACATCAAGGCTCATACTTCAAGGTCACTAGTTCCTAATGTTTCAATGTCCTTACTTCATGGTTGAGGTTTGACTGACCATAGGTTGACCTTAGAAGTAGGTCATTTCAGATACATAAACCAAATGTTTATTTTACATGAGTTTGGCCTGTTCTTCGACTAGTCCTAGGCCTTCTTCGACTAGTCCTAGAGTTGCTTCGACCAGTCTAAGAAATTCCTCGATCAGTCGTGAGTTTGTTACAATTTTCGGATAAAATCTGTTAGGCTTCAACTAGTCCAGGAATCTGTTCGACCAGTCGTAGGAACAGTGTCGACTGCATCTTCGACCTGTCGAAGATCTTCGACTCAAAATCCAGCGAAGTTTTTCAGAATCTACGACCAGTCGAAGGAGACCTACGACCAGTCGTAGGTGACCTATGACCAGTCGAAGGAGACCTTCGACCAGTCGTAGAACGGTCAAACTCTTCATAAGTTCAAATATCTGTTATTGCTTCGACTAGTCGAAGAACTCCCTAGACCAGTCGAAGACCCGATCTGCTCACCTATAAATAGAGCACGAATCTCAGAAGAAATTATCGAATTAATTCATCCATTCAAGTCAATCTTCGTCGAACTTCTGAGAGATAATTCTGTACTCCATCTAAGCTAAGTGTGCTTATTTAATATTCTCTTTCCTTAGCTTTATTTAATTGATTTTGTTTCTGCTATTCCAATCTGATTTGATAAGAGGAATTGTTATTCCCTTTCTTTGGAATCAAAATCAATTAAGGCAAGCCCTATTTGGTTTAATTTAAAATCTATTAGAATTAGAACCATTGTAATTGAGTACTGGACATTGAACTTGGACATTCAATCATCTACTTTGATTTGGTTCTACCGGGCTGCTACAACGAAGGAGATAATCAGGTATTTTACATTTAATTGTAAATTCCTTTCTATTTTGGTTTCTTTCAAGATTTGCCAGAAAAATCTTATTGTATTGGTTATCTGAGGAGAGCCAGGAAAACTCACAAGTGGGGTTTTTTTAATTGTGTAAGCCCACAGATAAAGACACAATTGTAAAGGTTTTGGGTGAACCTGGGAAAACCTATTTTGTTAGTGAACACTAATATCCCCTGTGTGAGGATATTAGGAGTGGAGTAGCATTTTGTGTGGCTGTTGTTTAACAGTTGGCGAACACACAGGCGAACCACTATAAACCCTTGTGTTGTGGTTGAATGATTTATTCTTCTAATCTTTAATTATTCTTTTGTGGGATGTATGTATGGTGGTGAATGTTGTAATCATTTAATTCAAGCTTTGTGAGAATTTTGTAATAGTTTAGAATTTATTTTCTGCTATTCCTTTATCAGCTTGATTTTCAATTTCCTTTGAAAGTTGTTCCAGCAAGGTTGCCCTGCCATTTTTATGGTGTATGGCTGTCCCTAGAACAATACATTTTTTATTACAATTTATTTCAATTCAGTTTGTATTTATTTTTGTATTCCTCTTCGGTTTGAGATTTGATACAAAGATCTTTCTAGAAATAAGGTTGTCCTACCATAAACTCTGGTTTTTGGTGTAAGGTTGTCCTTAGAACAACGTTTGTATCAACCTCTCAAGATCTGAATTTTGAGGTTATTTTACTTTCCTGTATTGTGATTTATTTTGGCTATCATATTCTTTTTAATTCCACTGTTATAAGTTTTATTTGGCATTGTTTTATTCACCCCCCCTCTAGGACATATAGCTTGGCCTTTTCAAACCAACACTATACTTGCAATGTGGACGTCAAACCACCATTGCTCCCAAAGCATAGCCCGTCGTAAACATCATTACATAAACCATGTTGGGATCACACATTGCAATGGACCTTAGGTACATCCCATTGGGCCTTCAATATATCAAATGGGCCGTATCACATGGGCCTTACATTCGTCAAATGGGCCGCATTAATGGGCCTCACCAACGGGCCTTATGTACATTGCAATGGGCCACACCCAACAAAAATGGTGGCGATGATTTCCACCATTAAAATTCCTAAGGCCCAACATGAAATATGTTTCCCATCAACCCTTTTCATAATTTACATAGTGATAGATGGAGTGGGGATAATATCAACTTGATGGGAAACTGCTATGGTCCCTTGTAAATTTTGAACGGTGGGCATCATTGACCACTACTTTGAATGGTGGGGTCCACCTGAATTTTAGATCTGGCCCATTCCTTAACTCTTGACATAAAGTGAGCTCTCAAAATGGATGGACAGTTTTGGATGCAACACTTGCATCATGGTGGGGGGGTCCACATGAAGGCCCACCACCCAGTATGTTATATATAATATAATATATAATTTATATATAGTATATACAATATTATATATAATATAATAATATATATATATACACACACACACACGCACACGCACACACCCACCGTCCCCTAGACAGTGGGGATAGAACACATAAATCACTGTGGGCTCCATCGTCCGCCTGGACGATGGGAGTAAAACACATATATCACTGTGGCCTCCACGTGGGGCCCACCATAATATTTATACGCCATCTAACTCGTCGATAAGGTCACGTAGACCTAGATGAAGAGAAAAAACAAATTTCATCCTGATCCAAAACTTCTGTGGACCCAAGAAGGGTTTCAAAGGTCGCCGTTCAATCCCACTGTTTCCTACGGTGTGGGCCACTTGAGCTCTAGATCAGGCTGATTTTAGGAGTGGGCCCACTTCAGGGAGTGCCCCACCCAATGAACGGTGTGGATATCAGATATACATCATGGTGGGGCCCATGGCTGGGGCCGTGGGTCTGCTGCCAGTCCGTCCGTCTGCCGCTACGCAGGCAGCGCCTGCTGCCTTCTAACACAGCAGTAGCACCTGCTGCTGCTGATGTTTATATATATATATATATATATATTATTGTTTTCCTGTGGTATTTCATAAGTGGGGTCCACATCCAAAAAATCGAACCCAGCCATTGGATTCCATATCTCAAGACAGGCTATATGAGTTCAATATTGAGTATTTTTCGGTGTATAAAAATATCAGGGAAGATTTCAATGGTGAAAACCACCATTTGCTATGGCATGGCCCGCTAGAACCTCGGATTGACTCTGTTTTTTGGTTCAACGCCTAAAATGAGGTTGGGAAAGGAATGGACGGCGTGGATTGAATACATACATCAAGGTGGGGCCTAAAAAAGTGGGCCACCCCAAAAGCTTGGAAACAAGCAAATATTTGTGTCTTCCCTTTTTGTCCAGCGTCCAGGGACGCTGGACAGTTTGACATTGCACATACATTGGGGTGGTCCCTGCTTAGGTGGGCCACCAAATGATGGATGGTGTGGGTACTACACATATAAGTGGGCCCCCACCTATGGATCACTTGGATCAAACACATGCCTATGGAGGGTTCCATCCAGGTGGGCCACACGGCCACATCATCACATGAAAAGAAATGAAAAAGAAAGGGAGAGAGAGAAAGAGAGAGTGGGACATGCGTGATGGAGGGCTTCGCCACTATGAGCCCTCCCTTGCACTAAATCATACATCAAGTGGATCCCTTAACACGTGGGCCCAACAAATCAAAGATCAACGGTGGAGATCCCTTCTCCACAAAAATGGAAGGTCTAGATGACCTCTAGCCATACAAAAAAAAAAAGAAATAAACATCATGATGGGGTTCATGGAGAATGGCCCCATCATGGAATGATCATGTGGATCAAGGTGGGCCATCTGCCACACCTAGGGTCCAAAGTGAGATCCATACCATCGAATGGTATGCCTCACTTGGCCCATCATGAAAACAAGAAAAACTAGCCTATAGAAGCACCCCACCATTCGATCTTCTTGCTCCCTTGACTTCCTTTGCTACTTAGCTTCGATCTCAACGGAGGAGATAGGGTTTGGATGGTTGAGATGGGAGATGAGAGGGTAGGAAAGTGGGCCACACTTGTGGCTCTCTTGGAGTAGAAGAGCTTGGACGTATAGAGGTTTTTGGGTTGCTTGGATTATAATTTGAAAATGAAGGAGAGAGAGAGAGAGAGTTGTAAAGAGAGATGGGTGATGGAGTGATGGAGTGATGGATGGGAGAGAGAGGGATGAGTGTGTAAGAGACTTTTTTGACTTTTGTGGTAAATGGTGTAAGAAAGGTATGAGTTTGTAAGAAACTTTTAACTTTAGGGGTTGCTTGGGGAAGGGTGACAGGTGATGGTGTACTTGACATGTACTTGACATGATGGGATGGATTGATTGATTGATTGAGGTGACATCTCATAGAGATTCTCTCGGAATTCGTACGCGCGGCGTTTTCCTCGCACCAAACGCTGGCCCACATCTCCTGGTTAGAGTATCGCATCGGTGAGCGAGTCGCGGCATTGGAACCGTGGTGACTGCGCGGTTGCTAGGGTACAAGTCTCAGGTTGAGTCAACTCTGCTTGACGGCATGTGAATTAGGGTTGTGCATAATTTTCAGTTAAGGATCGAAGGTTGCCAGAATTCGACCGAGAAGACCGCGGAAGTCTACGGAACGGTACAGTCTAGGATACGAGGCTTGCAAGGAATGCCCTCACAAACTTTTAGGTACGTAGGAAAATTTCTTTCCACCATCACTTATTATGCTCTTTATTGAAGAAGAGTTTAATTAGACTGGGATTTTTCAGGGAATGGATTTTACAACCGACAAATTAAGATTGTTGGTCCATAAGTGGCAAACCTTGATTGAGGCGCATGTAGATGTGAAGACGACAGACAACTACACCCTGAGAATGTTTTGCATTGGATTCACCAAGAGGTGCCTTAACCAGGTTAAACGAACCTGTTATGCCCAGTCAAGCCAAATCAAACAGGTGAAGATCTAACAAACTTTTGTTTGTATTGGATATGTTTTTACTGTATAGCATTATCACCATTGCAAAACAAGTGTATTTGTCCAAATCTTGTACAAGTAGCATTAATATATTGTTGTTGGTGATGTTAGATTCGCAGAAAAATGAGGAAAATCATAGTTAACTAGGTAACGTCCTGTGATCTCAAGGAGTTAGTGCAGGAGTTCATCCCTAAGGTGATTGGAAAGGAGATTGAGAAGGCGACATCCAGCATCTATCCTCTGTAGAATGTCTTCATTCGGAAAGTCAAGATCCTCAAGGCCCCAAAATTTGATCTTGGCAAGCTGATGGAGGCATGTTTCCTTTTACCTCTAACATCTTATTTCTCTATTTGTTATCCTCTCCCCCCTTTTCTAGAGATGGAATAAGCCACAGTTGACCTGATGAGATAAAAAGCCGGATCAACTCTTTAGTCCATGAGAGAATTTAAATCCCCTGGACAGTTATAACATTTTAGTCTGGATTCTGGATTTAAGTGTTATGTTTATTATTGTGGGAGCCCTAATTTAAAAATTCAGTCAGCCGACTTGAAACTTAACCAACTGTATCGGATATTGGACAAAAACCTACTCTAAAACTTTGACTGAGTTGCACTTGAAACATAACCTTATATCAGTGCTTAATAATATGAACGAGTAGTTAAAGGTGAAACTTTGGCTTTTTTTTTGAAAGGTGAAAATCTGACGATATCTTATATCACTGCTCAATAATATGAACGAGTAGTTAAAGGCAAATCTTTTTTTTTTTTTGTACATTTTCATGTGGACTCTCTCTCTCTCTAGATTATGTTAAAATCTTATGAGCATGATTTATTGCATGCCATTTCTTACTCATAATTATGTTGTTGCCTGGTTCCAAATGTTGAGTATGGTGCTTAAATTTTGAGTGAAGTAGATTAGGTTACTAAACAATGTATCTTGTCTGCTACAAGAAGTTCAGTCCTATTAAAGTTCGTTCTTTGAAGGTGCAGCTTTTCTGCTACATGTGCTCTTGCACATGTGAGTGTGATGGACATGCTGCGTTTCCACAAGTTCACCATAGGTGAGTCTTTGTCCTGTTGCACTGCAAGATGCCATGTTTATTATGTCCCACTGTTGGAACTATTGGATTTGATATGTTGGATTTGCCAAATCATATTAGCAAGATTCATGGATGCCTTCTTAAAGTTGACCTTTGGGATTGTGTTTGCTAATTTCTTTATATATTACCTTTCTAATTTTCAGGAACCTGTGCATTCTAAAGATGATATCATAAAGTTCTGTGAAGAAACCGGTTTACCTGTGGCATTAGGTGAAACTATTGACCATATTCAAGGAGATCCTCTCAATAAGCTTATGACATTTGTACACCAAGGAATAGTTGCTGTTGTAAGTAAAAACTAATCTTTATGAAGTTACAACTTAGAAGATGTTACTAATGACTTCAATATATTGTATTGTGAACATGACCTGATTTTACTATGATGGTCCTGTCAGGTTATTAAACCAAGTGTTGTTGGGGGGTTTGAAAATGCAGCAGTGATTGCAAAATGGGCACAACAACATGAAAAGATGGTTGTTATCAGTGCTGCATATGAAAGTAGCCTAAGTTTAGCATCATATGTTCACTTTGCATGCTATCTTGAGCAGCAAAACACGGAGATCTGCAAGATGAAGAATAAGGAATAGCGCCCAACTATAGCCCATGGCCTGAAGAATGAGGGTGGAAGCGTTTTCTGTTGATCTTTTCTAATGTGGGCAACTATTATCTACTTTTGGTCATTCTTTTGAATTAGGTTTATGTTGAGCCCTCTCTACCATGTGGAATTTGAGGATTTGATTTTTTAGGAGGCAAATGAAAATGTGTTGGTTACCAAGACACTCTCTATGCTCACTTTCTTTTGATTGAATGAAGGATTGTAATTAATTAATTAATTAATGAATGATTCTAATTGGCTGAATGATTGTAATTGAATGAATGAATGATTACGCAGGTGGTAATTGAATGAATGAATGAATGATTATAAATTTATTTTTTTTAATGTAGGCAATAGCTACGGATATTAACTGTAGCTATTATAAAATTTGGCATATTGCTACGGATCCCACACTACTTTCAGCTACCAATAATATCCTTAGTTGTAGGTGCTTTTGGCTACAGAAATATTTGTTATGGATTATATCCATAGCTATTTTAAGATATGGCTACAGATTAAATCCATAGCCATAGGTTTTAGACCTATTGGCTCGGCACCTACGACAACAGTCGTGCTACGGATTTAATCCATAGCCTTTGCCCATTTTTCTAGTAGTCTTATTCAAATTATAGCCGCAATCTATTTGAACACCATTCCATTGTACATATGTTAATGGAAGCATTGCTTTTCTAAGTAAAGTAAGCTGTACATTTGAATACTTAACAACATGATAATACGAACCAAATCAGTTTGAGATTAAAGTTTGGTTTGAAAAGGAAATGAAATTAAATTGGAAGCATTGCTTTTCTAAGTAAACTGTACATTGGAATACTTTGACAACATGATAATAGGAATCAAATCAGTTTGAGATTAAAGTTTGGTTTGAAAAGGAAATAAAATTAAATTGGGAGTAAATGACTTAATCCATCATGGATGGTAGTAAATGAAAAACATTTGAAATTCAAATATTATTCTTGGATAGAAGAAAATCTAAGGAATTTCATTGCATTTGAATTTTACAATATATTCACACCAACACAGATGATATCCCAATCAACTTTAATATCCCAAATTAGTGTATATATCTAATATTTGATAGATGATTATGATAAGCATATTGAAATATTAGTAAAAAATGAGAAAATTTCAAACCTCAGCGGGCCACTAAATATCACAAACAAGCAACTTGATAGCATTATTAACCGTTCTTTTAGATGGCCAATGTTTGAACAATTTGGATCATTCTAATTAGATTGTTTCATAGTATCATTAACGTGGCATGTGCATAGTAGACATGTACTAGCCACACTTTTGTTTACTTGTGTGACTCTCTAATGGCCTATTTGGTTTTTCAATTTCATATGAAATACAAAGTTAGCCATCATTATTTTTTATGTGTTTGCTTAAATAGGAATTATGGCTCATAAATTAAGAGTTAAATACACTCTTAAAAAAGGTGGGTAAAATAAATTATAATAGTTTCATTTTTCAAATTATAAACTACCATATTTACTATGACTTTTAGGAATTACAGTCAATTATAAATGATGTAACCACATAATTACAAATAATAATCATTACTCATTTACAATCATTTACCTTACGATTGGAAAACACAGAGCCAAGAAAGCATTCCACCTCATTTACTTTCAAATCTCTCCTTTAACATAAGATTTCAGTTATTTGTTTATTACTCCTAATTCATTTCATTTCTATGGATTTACCCTATCGAAATGCACTTTAGAAGTCATTTATCTCCATTTACTCCCATCCAAACGTCATTGTGCTTACTTACAATTATTTCCACCATTTCAACGATAGGATTATCATAATTATATGTTTATGTGGGCTGAGCCATAAAATTAGTGGTAAACTGACACCTATTCAATTCCCGAAGTTCAAAAGACAATTCAAGGGGGGAGTCCGGGCTAACCCAAGATAGTGTGGCCTTTACTATGGGGCCACTTTAATGTATGTTTTCTGTATCTACACCGTTTATATGTTTAGCCAGATCATTTTAGGGCATTAGCACAAAAATGAAACACAAGGTGGACTATATTACAGGAAAATAGTGTTTATTGAACAATTCACCAATAAAAATCTACTAGGCCCACCATACAGTTTTCACAATGTTTATTTTCCATCCAACCTGTTGATAAGGTCACTCAAACCTGGATTAAGGGAAAAATAAGTACAAGATTGATCCAAAAAATTTAAAGGCCCACAAAAAGTTTTTAACAGTCAATCATCACCGTTTCTATGGTATGGTACACTTGGGATCTTGATTTGCTTCATTTTTTGTCTCAAGCATAAAAACAAACTGGAAAAATGGATGGACGGATTGGATATGGAATATACACATTAAGGTCGGTCCCACGCTAAGTGCCGCACAATCATAGGTAAGGCTATGCATTCAAATGCTACCGAGTGGTAGACCCTTATCGAGTGACATTGATACCCACCCAACTATTGCCGACCATGCGTGTGGTGGCAATTACTGCGATCCCGGCATAGTTCAACGGTGTATTCAATTTTGAGTTCATGCCCTAAAATTAAACATACATCATGGTGGGCCCACGGAGTTTACTCAGTACACTATACTCAATCTAGCCCATTAAAATTTGCAATTAGATTTAGATAGTTATCCATAATGAAGTTTGTGATGCAGTTTTCCGACAGGCCCTCAGTGGCGCACCTTCCTGAACATGCACGAAGGAAGGTGAGAGACGAAGGAGGCCCTGACTTGTACAGGGGACTCTCAGATACCAAAGTCAGGCTCGTGGTCTTGTGAAATGGGGAGGATCTCCAAAAAAGAGATCAGACGTAGATTAGGGGTTTCTGTGAACATACCTCTTACGGTGGGAGAAGCTTACCTATTTATAGGGAAGAGAGGATCCCATTATGGAGAGGGATCTTCCCTAATACCTTGGAGATTTGACGTGATCTAGGAGTTCCCTAGGACTCGAAGATCTTAAGGAGGATCTTTAAGCCTTCGTGGGGACTGCTTAGGCCCATAGTTCAGCTTTAGGTCAGGTCCCAATGCGGTCGCAGAGTTGGAACTGAATGACACTGTCCTGATCGACAAATCGGCATTCACCTCTATTTGTCAGGTGTGCCAGAAGGACAATGTTTCCTTCATCCAGGCACTGAGATTTCTTGAGCTCACTAGAGGCATTGTTTAATTTATGGCCGATCTATGACCAAGCTATGGTCGGTCTGTGATCGTCCTATAACTGATCTGTGATCGATCTATGGCCGATCTATAATTGAGCTACGGCCGATCTGTGATCGTCCGGTGACTAATATATAGTCAGTCTATGACTGAACTATGGCTAGTCTGTGATCAATCTGTGACCGAGATATAGTCGACCCATGATCGACATGTGGCTGATTTATATGCGATCTGTAACCGTCCTTTAGCCAACCTATAAATTGAGTCAACCTTTCAACCACTTGTGTGAGCTCTTTGGGTGTCTTTGCATTTGCATCACCCTTCTCGAAGGTCATCCTACGTTTAGATGTAAAAGCATTATCTGGTTTGGGTATTCATGGGCTCAGGCTGGTTTAGTAGAGTTGGTCCATTCCATAAGCTGACTTATGAACTTATATATTTTTCCCCAACAGTGAGCCCGCCTTGCTTTCTAAATGAAGCTCAGAAAGTAAGCTCAGTCGTGGTTAGGTCGAGTTATGTATGGACTAGGTCGAGCCACATTTACATTAATGCCAGGTATGACGGCCTGCATAACAATCAAAGCGTCGTCTGCCTATAATCATGATGTGTCGTCACATGGCTCGAGGTCACGTGGGGCATCAAGTCATCATTTCGGCGACAGTCCAATGAGATCGCGATGTGTGGCATCGTGCTTAATTTTAGGGGTGAGCGGCGCATTGGGTTGTGACGCGTGGCGAGCTGGGGGCAGCTGAAGAGGCGCTCGTATGGCATGGAGTTAATGCGTACAGTACTCCTGCCACGTGGCACAGCTATATAAGGAGAGCCCTAATGCTTAGGGCTCTTCTCTTCCGCACTCCGTTTTCTTCCCTCTTTTTTGCTTTCACCGTCTTTTTTCTTGCGTGCATTCTGACGACCGTTTCCTCCGTGTTTCAGCCGGAATCCCTTCCATTTTTTTGTTAAATGTTCAGTTCTAGGTGCTCGCTGGAGGGGATTTCTGGTGGCAAAAGTGCAGTGAGCAGTCGCCTCCTGGTAATGTAGAACCCCCCCTTCACCACTGATAGTAATGGCGGATACCGCTTTCCAATATTCGTCCTCGAGGAGGGTAAAGGAGAGGTCTCTAGCACAGAGACCGGTGCCCACTGCTAGGGCATTAGATTTATCTCTCAAGCACGAGACAACACCTAGGATGTAAGGCTTGGATGTGTCTTCTGTGGCCGACCAAGTCGCTGAAGCACGGGATTCGCTTGACAAGGATGGAGTGGCCGAGGAGGACCCGATGGGGCTCGTGCCCTCAACTTTGACTACAGAGGAACTGGTCTGAATCAGGGATCTAAGGGCTCTCGACGAAGGTCAGTGACCTTGGAGGGTCCTTCTTCAGCACGAGTGACTTCTCCAAGCAAGCTAAGACTCGGTCCTAACAGGTACAACCTTTGGTAAGGCCTTCTGCTGAGCTTTATAACTTTGAGAACTTTCTCTATTTGAAAACCTTCTTTGACACCTTCATTTTTTTCACACAGATGCCTAAGGCTCGATCTTATATCTGCCCTCTCTACAAGGTTCGTGCGCCTCCTCGAGATGAGGGGGCGGCCCCGAAGAAGAAGAAGCAGAAGAATTCTTCGAAGTCTAAGGGGAAGGTCGGCCCCTCTCGCCTGGCTACCATCATGGACGAGGGAGAGGGCAGGGAGGTGGATACCTCCTCTGGAGTAGCGGGGACAGTCGTCCCTAACGGTAATACCCCTATCGATGCGCATAGGGTTGCCAAGCCTTCGGCTGAGGTTCGTCCTTCTGAAAGGGCGAAGGCTGGGAAGAGGTCGGGGAACTGTCTTCGTCTGACAGTGGAAGGGATCCTACCTTGGGTGGATTGCCACATGGTCGACGTAGAGTACGCCAATTTGTTTGACTCCCCGACAGAGACGACCCTTGCACACGTGACAACCACCCTGCTCGAGGTTAGTATCTCTTTTAAAAATAGATCCTTTCTCAGATTGCTTGTGCTTATTCTCTTTTTCTTTTGTAGTTCACTCCATGTGTGCTGAGGGCATTGTAACATCTCAGAAAAATCCGTACAAAGACCCGAGCTTCACCTCAGGCAGAAATCACTCAGGACCAAATCCTTTAGAAATTAGGCGACAATTAGTTAATGCTAAACTAGAGTACCTGTGAAATTAGCACTAATCACTTTAAATATGATCTGCAAGACCCAAAACATGTAGAATCATTACCACTACATTATCTTAAAACTTAGGATCAATCTCTAATCCCAGTTACTCTCGGGAACACACCGAAACTCTGTATCGGACCTGGACCACGCGTCGAAAGTCCGATTACTACAAAACCATATGGTTATGACCTCCTTGCTGGACTTGACTACCACCTCAGAAATCAAGTCCTAACAGTATCCAGAAATGCATAACTTGAGCTCGGAGCAAAGTGAGTGAGAAATGCGAATATCTTTAGAAAGAGAACTGAAACTTAAGTGAATTAAGTCGTCTCACTTGCGGGCCAAATCTAAGGATTCAGACCATCAGAATCTGACCCAATTACACCCCCGAATCAGGAAAAATTTCTAACCCATGTTAGTGCACTTGTGGCCCTAATCGAGTACCGGTGACCGTTGAATTGAAACTGGTTCGCCACGGTCGATCTGTAAATCCGATCGGATCAAAAACTTAACCTGACTTAGATCCAATGTCAGGGAGCTTAAGTCTGACGCACGCAGAAAACGGGCCTCCAGAAGTGCTCTGTTGAGCTGAAACAGATTGGTTTTGGCTATAACATAAGTATACCATGGCCCTGGGGCCATTGAGCTCACGTTTGAGCCTATATAAGGCCTTTAAACCCTCTCTCTCCCTTCACATACGAATTTGCAAACCCTAGAGAGAAGAGAGAGAGAAAAGAGAAGGAAAGAGAGAGAAAAAGAGAGAGTGTGTGGGAGATTGTTCTCGGGACTCAATCTCGCTGTTCCATGTGCTTAGCTACCACTACCGTATCGCTATTCCGGCGATTCTGATTCCATTTTTGGGTAAGAAATCCTAACCCTAATCTATTTTAGGGATTCAAATAGGGTATGTGATGAAATAGCTAACCTATTTCATACTATAGGTTGCTGTTGTGCTGTAGACGAAGGCGGAGTGTTCAAATTGAATCTGTTACAAGTTTACCGGTGAAAGGTACGGACTATAAACATATAGGTTATAGTTTTTAAGGCTTTCAAAGTCAGTTAATGATTTATAACTGACTGGGTTGCCGTTTCAGATGTTAAATACGCTGTTTTCCTCGCTTTACAGTTATATATGAACTATGTTGAATATAGGTTATTCCATGTGTAGGTTGAAATGATGGGATATGTCGGGAATTTGGTTTTGTGCTTGGCATAATTATTCACCATGAACATGTGATTGTTGAATACGTGACAACTCCTTATGAAAGGATTTGCCCTTATATAACTTATAACTGAGTTGTACCGTGTATGTTGAAATGTGTAGTCTAAGTGTTTGTGGAAATGATTGAATGAGTATGGAATTTGAATCCCTGCTTGCCATGATTATCCGTCATGGATATATGCGTGTTGTATTCGTGACAACTCCTTAGTGAAAGGATTTGCCCTATTACATGTTATGATCAACATACGTCATGTATGTTGATGTGTGTAGTCTAAGTGTTTGTGAAAATGTCTAGATGAGTAAATATTTAGTAAAGTGTATGTTATATGGGTGTTGAGGTGAGATTCTCAACTACCTTAGCTATGTGTATATATCCCTTCATGTAACTTAGATTAAATTTGTGTGATTTAGTATGAAATGCATTTGTGTAAATTATGTTTACCTTGTATTTTGTGAAATGTTCAATTGGTTACGTTACTTGAATTTATTGTTTAACTTTGATATGCCTACCACATGTGTTATCCTATTATATTTACATACGTTTGGGACTACTACGTAGTCCAAGCTATCGACAACTGTTCCCGAACGAGAGGCTGAGTTAGCTTCGCCACAACAGATGTGTTCGAGGAATCCAAGTCGTACGGAGTTTGTCAACAGTGGTTAGGCCACACGGAGTGCTTACGCACTTCATGTCGATCATCTCGACGTACGCTCATACCGGTCGAGCTCGTCAAGTAATTCGATTGACCCGATGTATGTTAACCATGTATGGACGTTATTGCTTGAACCTAAGGTACCAAACTCACCAGTGGAAACCCCATTACCTTGGTACCTCAATCCGCTAAGACTCATGAGCCAGACATGGTAGTATGGGACACCGTGGTCGAGCTGTCGGCCTACGCTGGGGCAACGAGCCTCCCCGTAGTGACCAGTGAGCGACACCGTCTCATGAACCAAATACGGTGGTATGGAACACTGTATTTGAGCTGTTGGCCTACACTGATCAGGTGATGAGCCCTTTGTAGTGACATCGAGCATACTCTGAGATTGCGTTGAGGCGACGAGCCTTTCCTTAGTAACTAGAGTATAAACTAGGCTTACACTGATCAGGTGATGAGCCCTTTGTAGTGACCTAGAACCACAACATTGTATGAGACTAGCTAGGACTGACGACCCTAGAATGGATCATTGTTTGGGAAATGATACAAGGGAGGTACCTTAGCTTCCCAAAACTATTGTATGAATAAATCTAATTAGTATTGGCTAACATGAGCATGCACCGCATTGCATGTGCTTTGGCGAGGAAGAGCACTTTCAAGTGGTTGCCATGCACATCGTAAGATGAAGACGCAAGAGATTGCAGGCGAGGGCATGCATCATTATTACATATTATTCTTGCATTAATAAGAGTATCTAGGACATGTTTGCTGTACTGCTTTATCATTACTGCTTGATTGAATTGATAACATGTTAACCTTTGCTTTATAGTTCCACTAAGTTGATCACTCACTCCCATGTTCCAGGACGGTGTTTTAAACACCAACCAGACTCTGTCTTAGCTGCAGGTGATGGTGATGCCTACGAGGCGGAGCCAAACTTCGAGGATGACGAGGAGGCCTTCTCCTATATGTAGTTATTGGGCAGGTTCGTGTGAGCCGTGTCCTGATCGTCAGGGCTACAGGGACACTAACTAGATGCCCTTACACTATTGTTCTGTATTTTGGGACACACTTGTATATTCATTTTGATCACTTTGGGAGTATACATGTATATGGTTAACCTGGTGACATTTTCACACTTTGGAGATCTACAATAACTTATACGTTATATTTATCAATCACAGTCTTCCACTTGCGTAAATTTATTCATCTCTCGAGTGTGATATGCTGTTTTGGCTTAATCCCATTCATCTTTAATGCACTAACATAGACACCATTAAATCATCATTATCTATGTTGCATAAGTGAGGCGTTGGAACTCGGGAGTTGAGTCTATGCTCAACCCTTGATTTTCAGGGCATTACAAGTTGGTATCAAAACATGATTTGGATTAAACTGGACCTGGGTTATGGTCACACGATGTACGCTGACGCACTATAACTTAGGAGGGAGCGACAAAACGTAGGATCAGGTATAAGATTCCCAGTTTCGCCAATCAGTGAAATTTACTGAAATTGACCGCCGAGATCGGGCCTGTACACACCCTGATCACTTGAGGCGATCTTAGACCACTTCTAGACCATCAATCGACGGGTTTAGATGAGGATCTAACCCATTCCAACCTCAAACGAGCCAGAAAATGCGAATGGACATGAGATCGGACCCGAAACGGCTTAAACGGAGTCGGGGGCCAAATTAGTACAATTCGGGGGGACTCGAAGTGGACCCTGTATATCACAGGAGTACCACCAGGATCGGGCTGCTTTAGGAGCCCATTTAACTCAGGTCGAGGAGGGTCAGGCCGCTCTTAGATAGGAGATTCGAGAGACTTAGGCCGAGGTGAAACAGAAGCTTGAAGAACATCAAGCGTACGTGAAGAAGAAGTGCAAGAAGATGTTGCGCACCCTGAAAGCCCTCTTGTGCTGCTTGCAGGACAAGGGTGCCCCTCCACCAACGCCTGAGTCGAATGACTAGTCGTATGTTATCGTCATCTAGATGTTTTCTGTGCTTTCTTGCTTTCTATGTTTAGCTTTTATAGGTCTAGTAGTGTGGTAGGGTTGTCAGTGTGATTAATGTTGAAGTTGTTTAAATTAGCTCACATACATTTTCCGTCATAATCCATGTAAGGTGTAACGACCTTGGAAATTTTTGTGCTAATCTTTCCTTAAGTAGTTGTTTTTGGGGTAATTAGCGCTATACTCGATTGCTTGTGAAATTCGCATCAGTCACTTTAAATTGTATCTGCATGGCTAAAAACCTGTAGATTAGTTAGCGCTACGTTACTCTGAAATCTGGGATCCATCGCTAAATCCAGTTGTTCTGGGGAATATTTGGAAGATCTGGATCGGACATGGACCGCGCGTCGAAAGTCCGAAGGCGATGATCTTAGGCTGTTGCGGTCACCGAGTTGGGCTTGACCATCACCTCAAAAATTAAGTCCATGTGATGTTCTGGGTCGATTTGATTGAGTTCGAAGTGAAGAGTGTGAGAACGGTTGAAAATTTATTAAGTTTTTATGAAATCTGAGTCGTGTCGCTTGCGCGACAATTTTAAGCTATCTGACCATTGGATTCTGACCTAATTTCACCCTCTGATCAGGGAAGGTGGCCCAAGCATATCCTTATGCTTGTGGACCTGATCGAGATTCTGTGACCGTTGAATTGAGTGTGGTCCGCCACGGCTGATCTGAAGAGCCGGTCGGTACGAAAACTCAGCCTGACCTAGATCCATGGTTAGTGAGCTTAAGTCTGACCTTTCGTGGTCTTTGGCCCACCAGAAGTGCTTCGTTGGATCGTAAGAGGCAGGTTTTGGTTATACTTTAAGTATACCTTGGCCCTGGGGTTATTTTTATCAATATTAGGTCTATTTATAGTCCTTAAACCCTAGCTCTCTTTTCCATACGAATTTTCTCTAACCCTAGCTTGGAAAGAGAGTGGAAAAGAGAGAGAAAGTGAGAGAGATAAGTTGGTGAATCATCTTGGATTCTTTCTTGTTCTTCTTCATCTTTGAACCTTCACTTTGAATCGTTATTCTGACGGTTCTGAGTTCATCTTGGGGTAAGTTAACATAACCCTAACCTATGTTAGAGCTTAGATTAGTCTTGGTATTGTTGTATCTCATTTCTATTCTTGCCTTAGGTTATTCTATCGCCGTTGACGAAGACAACTCGTCTAAATCAGTTCGGTGTTTCTTTCCTTGCTTAAGGTGCAGACTTTAAGTGTATAGGTTATGGTTTTCAAGGCTTTCAATGCCAGTGAATGATTTATTCTTGTTATGGATGAGATTTTGCATGCCAAATGTTGTATTTACGTTTCTTTCCTGATATGCATGTGTTATATTGAGATTTGTGTATTCTATGTGTATGCATAAAGTACCGTATACATATAAAATATGTACTTGTGTTTGCCATGATTATTTGTCATGTATGTATGCTAGATGTATGTATGACAACTCCTTGGTAAAGGGAATTGTCCAAATGCTTGTTTTCAACATACGTCATGTATGTTGTACCATGTATTCTAAGTGTTTGTAGAAATGCATGAATGATCTAAAGTGTAATTTATTACACTAATTGCAGGCGTTGAGAAGTGATTCTCAACACTCCCATTGATGTGCATGATTTCCTTCTTGCTAGTTACATTCCATGTTATTTAAATTCAAGCATTACTTATGCTTACAACTATGTTAAGTTGATATTCCTCAAGTGCTTATGTACCATGATTTGAGTTGTTGCTCCATTATTGTTTACATTCAATACAATTATCTGTTGTAGTATAATGTGTGTGGGACTATGTATTAGTCCAGGAGATTGGTAATCGGCCTTATGATCGTGGTTGAGGTTGCTTTCGCCACGTAGGACGTATTAGACGAACCCGAGCCGTATTAGAGTTGGCGGCAGTGGTTTGGCCACGCGGAGTGTTTGCGCACTCTATGTCGTTCTACTCAACGTGCGCTCATGCTAGTCGAGTTCGTCAAATAACCCGATTGTCCGATGTATGTTCACCATGTATTTGACGCTACTGCTTGAATCTAGGGTACCGAACTTACCAGTGAAATCCTATTAACCATGGTACCTTGATCCGCTAAGACTCATGAGCTGAACATGGTGATATGGGACACCGTGGCCGAGCTGTCGGCCTACGCTGGGGTGACGAGCCTCCCTGTAGTGACCAGTGAGCAACTAAACTCGTGAGCCGATTATGGTGGAATGAGATACTATATTCGTGCTGTCGGCCTACATTGATTGGTGACGAGCCCTTTGTAGTGGCCTCGAGCATACCTAGATACCGCAAGGAGGTGACGAGCCAAACTGTGGTAGTAAAGGTGTGAAAGGCGTGCATTGATTGGTGACGAGCCCTTTGCTACGACCTTAACCATATGATCGTATAAGATGTCTAGGACTGATGACCCTAGAATGGATCACTGTTTGGATGGTGATATGAGGAAGGTATCTTAGCTTCCCAATCCTGCTGTATGAAAAAGGACTAATAACAACTTGGTAATCATATTCATGCATCGTATTTGTATGTGCTTTGTAGATGCGGCGCACTTTGAGGTGGTGTCATGCGTAATGTAAGATGAAGACGCTGAGGGTGTACGCGTGAGGATACGCATCATTTTGCATACATCCTTGCATTAACAAGAGTACTTAGGATTTATTTAATTGTTCTGCTTTATCATTACTGTTTAATTGAACTGATAACATGTTAACCAGTGCCTTATTGTTCCACTGAGTTGATCACTCACTCCCACGTTCTGGGGCGGTGTTAAACACCCACCAGACTCTGTCTTAGGTTCTGATGTTGCAGATGTGGATGCGACTTCTGAGGCAGAGCGGGAGATGGATGATGATGAGGCTGCTTTCTCTTATATGCAGTTTTCAGACGGGTTCTAGCGAGCCTTGGTCTGATGCGCGGGATGCTAGAATTATTTTTGGGAATTTAAATGATGTAACTTGATACTTATAATTTTGATAAGTAACACTTTCATACGACCTGGTTTGTATATGTACTTCAGGGATTTACACTTGTACACATATATTTCTATAAGTCTTCCACTTGCTTTATTCACTTATCCCGGCTTAATCTATTCCATGTTTTATGCACTCATATAGTCAACTTACATCAATCATTAAATATGTTGCATAAGTGATGTTTTGGAACTCGGGAGCTGAGTTATGCTCAACCCCCGAATTTCAGGGTATTACATAAGACATCTCATGTATTGTGACAATTTTGATTAAATAGAATGCATGAAGTTTTCTTTCGTTATGGAATGTGTAAGCTACTTGGAAAATTGAGTGTCGTTATGCAGAAACCTAACACATGTTGCACCCTATCTTGTGTATAGGGTAGGCATCCGAGGATTACTCGAAACACTGCACGTCTAACACTCTGTGGATTGCTTGAAGGGGCACCTCCCTTAAGTGATAGCCACGCGGGCCCTAGCTTGGACCCTAGTGGCGATACGATGACGGGTTTGTTGCCGACCACCTTGTACACCACCAGTTCACGAGCAGAACCGCGCATCTACTTCGACACCTCATGTGCCACAGTCAGCTCCTCCTCCTGATAGGTTGGAATAGATGATGCTGCTGATGTAGCAGCAGCAGTAGCAGTTTTTGGCTACCATCACAGGAGTTTTTGCTCAGAGCATGCACGCGACCCCTCTTACACCACCGGTGCACCCTGTTGGGAACATGAGTGTCAGCGGCACATTCGAGCGATTCCAGCGCTTGCGACCTCCTACTTTTACGGGTACTCACAGACCCGAGGAGGCCGAGTATTGGCTTAACTACATCTCTAAGATGCTGAGGCCGCTGCACTGCACTGAAGCAGAGCAGGTGGAGTTGGTCACCTTCATGTTCGAGAAGGAGGCCAGCCTCTGGTGGGACAGCGTCCTGAGGACCGTGGCTGTTGGTTACGTATGGATGTGGGAGGCCTTTGAGACGCGCTTCCACAAGAAATACTTTCCCCTCACGTACCATGACGAGGAGGGTGAGTTCCTGAGCCTCCGACAGGGAGGGATGACAGTAGCGGAGTACGAGAACAGGTTTACAGAGCTGGGTAGATATGCTCCGTTGGTGTTAGCTAATGAGTCGATGCGTATTCGACAATTTTCTGTAGGTCTGCGACCTGAGATACGCTTGAAGATGTGTTGCGCTAGCATAACCAGTTATGCCAAGTTAGTGAGCATGTCATTGCGAGCTAAGCAGGATGGGGATGGTCAATCTTGTACTTGTACACCTGTGGCCCCTAGGCCCCGACCTGATTTCTCGGCCTGGCCATTTCTCGGCAAGAGGCCACGTGCAGACTCTCCTCCTAGGCTTGCAGCTCCATCGACTCAGCTAGGACAAGCAGACTTGTGATGCACTTACTATGGGAAGGTTGGGCATACAGACCGATATTGTTTTAGCAGGATGAGGGACAATGGTTTCTCACCGCCTCAGAGGATCAACCGCCAGCTTCCTCAGACTATTACAGCCCCACCTCTACGATCAGTTCCAGCACACCCCTCCTTTAGGCCGTTGGCGCCTCGATTTAGGCCGCCTCAATGGCTTATGATACCGCAGCTGAACTGTTCACAGCAGGCTTAAGTACATTCACTTACAGCCGAGGTATCAGAGATAGTAGACATGGCACCAATGGCTTTTGAAGTCACGGCATAGATTCAAGGTACTCCAGTCTTTTTATTGGTGGACACCGGGTCCACTACCTCCATCATATCATGTATGACAGTCAAGCAACTGGGGTTAGACACTGCTCCTACGAAGGGAGTGAGGGTCCTTACCGCCACAGGGAAATTTTCTGACATTACCCGAATTTGCGAGGGTTGCTCAATAGACTTAGGGAGCAGTACGGTACCCGTTGACCTGATTGTTGCCCCCCTGTATCATTACGACGTTATTCTCGATATGGATTGGCTCACCGAGATGCGAGCAAAGATTGATTGTGAGGCTAGGGTGGTGACAGCCCATGGACCTGAGGGCACGACTTTTACTTTCCCTATTCAGGTTAGTCACCCTTCCCGTTTTAGTTGTTACACTTCTCTATTGGAGAGTATTGATGGTCCGACGTTGGGAGATATGCCTGTGGTTCAAGACTTCACAGACGTATTCGAGAAGATCTCGGGAGTACCTCCTCGGCGCAAGATCAACTTTACTATCGATCTTGTGCCTGGTACGATACCTATTTCATTGCTGACATATCACATGTCTCCATGTGAGATGGAGGAACTAAGGAGACAGATTGATGATTTGTCAGAGGCAGGCTTCATACGACCGAGTGTGTCTCCTTAGGGAGCGCCCGTGTTGTTCGTGAAGAAGAAGGACGGGTCATTGTGATTGTGGATTGATTATGTAGGTTGAACCAGGTGACGGTGAAGAACAAGTATCCTTTGCCCAGGATAGATGATCTGTTTGATCAGTTGAAGGGGGCACGATACTTCTCGAAGATCGATCTGCAGTCAAGGTATCATCAGTTGCGCGTCAGGGATGAGGACGTGTAGAAGACGGCCTTTAGGACCAGTTTTGGACACTATGAGTTTCTCGTTATGTCGTTCGGTCTTACGAACGCACCAGCTGTGTTCATGGACCTGATGAATAGGGTGTTTCGACCGTTTCTATTCCGATTCATCATCGTGTTTATAGATGACATACTGATATACTCTAAGAGTCGGGAAGAGCACGAGGAACACCTACAAGTAGTCTTGGGTACTCTGAAGAAGAACCAGTTGTTCGCAAAGTATAAGAAGTGTGACTTCTGGAAAGATGAAGTCAAGTTCTTGGGACATGTGGTGTCCAAGGAAGGGATAACAGTTGACCTCGCTACGGTAGCCACGGTTCAGGATTGGGAGCAGCATGGTTCGGTTACTAAGGTAAGGAGGGTACTACCATCAATTTATTAGGGACTTCTCCAAGATTGCCAGACTACTATCTCAGTTGACACGGAAGGATCTGAAGTTTACCTGTAATGAGAAGGTGGAAGCAACTTTTCAAGAGCTGAAGGACAAGCTAATGTCTGCCCCTGTGCTAGTATTGCCAGAGCAAGGGGTTAAGTATACGATATACACTGACGCATCTCGCATTGGTCTGGGTTGTGTCCTTATGCAGAAGGACAGGGTGATTGCTTACACCTCGAGACAGTTAAGGAAACACGAGAAGAACTACCCTACACACGACCTGGAGTTGGCTACTGTCATCTTTGCACTGAAGCTCTGGAGACATTACCTCTACAGAGAGGAGTTCGAGCTCTTTTGCAACCACAAGAGCCTCAGATACATATTCACTCAGCGGGACCTGAATATGAGGCAGCGACGATGAAAGGAAACCTTGAAGGACTTCAAGTTCGAGGTTTCCTACCATCCGGGCAAGGCTAACCTTGTGGCTGATGCATTGAGCCACAAGAAGACCATAGAGTTTGCAGCTCCATTGATGGTTGCAGAATGGGGCATGGTAGAGTTCGTGCGAGACTTCGAGCAAAAGCTCACCGTGGAGGAACCGTTTGAGAGTGTCGCACACATTTGTATGCGGCCACTTATAGATGATAGGATCATCGCGGCTTAAAAGGACGATGAGCGATTGGTTGAGATGAGAGAGCAGTTGAGCGACAGTGAAGACTCGGAATGGGGAGTTGGTACGGATGGGGGTTTGCGATATCATGGCCGCCTATGTGTCCCGAATCTCCATGACTTGAGGAGAGAAGTTCTAGAGGCCGCTCACAATTCAAAGATGGCGATGCATCCTGGTAGTACGAAGATGTATCGAGACATAAAGCGTTCTTATTGGTAGGACAATTAAAGGCCCACATAGCAGATTACGTGTCCCGTTGCCTCATGTGCCAGCAGGTCAAGGCTGAGTATCGCCGATCTCCTGGTTTACTTCAGCCTATACCCATAAATGAATGGAAGTGGGACTTCATCTTTCTGAATTTTATTTTTAGGTTGCCGAAGACGAGAAAGGGGCATGATTCCATTTGGGTGATCGTGGACCAATTGACGAAATCGGCTCATTTCTTCCTGATTAGAGTTACAAACTCTGCGGATGATTTAGCCAAGTTGTACATCAGGGAGATCGTACGTCCGCATGGAGTTCCTATGGAGATCGTGTCAGACCGAGACACGCGATTCATATCTATCTTCTGGACTCGTATCTAGGAAGCGATGGGTGTAAAGTTGAAGTTCAGTACCGCATTCCACCCACAGATGGATGGCTAGAAGGAACGGGTGAATCAGGTGTTGGAGGATATGTTACGAGCTTGTGTGCTTGATTTCAAGGACAGCTGGGATGACTATCTTCCTTATGCCGAGTTCGCTTACAACAACAGCTTTCAGGCAAGTATTGGCATGGTTCCCTATGAGGCACTGTATGGTCGCCCATGTAGAGCACCACATTGCTGGGTAGAGGTTGGCGAGAAGAGCTTGATTGGCCCAGAGTTAGTTCAGGCGACCTCAGAAAAGATCGACATTATCAGGCGTTAACTTCTGGCAGTACAGAGGACAGAAGAGCTACGCCAATAGGAGACGGCAACAGCTAAAATTCGAGATTGGAGACCATGTATTTCTAAAGGTTTTCCCCATGAAGGGAGTCCTTCGGTTTGGAAATAAGGGGAAGCTTACGCCATGGTTTATTAGCCCATTTCAGATACTTAATCGAGTGTGTGTGGTAGCATACCGTCTTGCTCTGTCCACACTACTTGCAGGCGTGCACAATGTATTTCATGTATTTATGCTGAAGAAATACGTTCCTGATCCTTCCCACATCATCAAATGGGAGCAGGTACAGTTGAGTAAGGATGCTACTTATATTCTACGGTCGACACGTATCCTAGACAGGAAGGAGCAGGTGTTGCATAGTAGGGTTATCCTGTTGGTGAAGGTGTTATGGACGAATCACACTGAGGAAGAGGTTGGGAGACAAAAGCCGAGGTCCGTAAGAATTACCCTCAGATTCTCGAGGAGCACGAAAAAGTACTAATTTCGAGAATAAAATTTTTCTTTAAGGGGGGTAGATTGTAACATCGCCAAAAAATCTGTACAAAGACCCGAGTTTCACCTCAGGCAGAAATCACTCAGGACCAAATCATTTAGAAATTAGGTGAGAATTAGCTAGTGCTAAACTAGATTACCTGTGAAA
This sequence comes from Magnolia sinica, assembly GCF_029962835.1. Classification (NCBI taxonomy): domain Eukaryota; kingdom Viridiplantae; phylum Streptophyta; class Magnoliopsida; order Magnoliales; family Magnoliaceae; genus Magnolia; species Magnolia sinica. The sequence goes on from NC_080577.1 coordinate 96,909,088, forward strand.
TTAGCACTAATTACTTTAAATATGATCTACAAGACCCAAAACTTGCAGAATCATTACCACTACAATATCTTAAAACTTAGGATCAATTTCTAATCCTAGTTGCTCTCGGGAACACACCGAAACTCCGTATCGGACCTGGACCGCGCGTCAAAAGTCCAATTACTATAAAACCATATGGTTATAACCTCCTTGTTGGACTTGACTACCACCTTGGAAATCAAGTCCTAATAGTATCCAGAAACGCATTACTTGAGCTCGGAGTAAAGTGTGTGAGAAACGTGAATACCTTTAGAAAGAGAGCTGAAACTTAAGTGAATTGAGTCGTCTCACTTGCAGGCCAAATCTAAGGATTCAAACCATTAGAATCTGACCCAATTACACCTTCGGATCAGGGAAAATTTTCAACCCATGTCAGTGCACTTGTGGCCCTGATCGAGTACCGGTGACCGTTGAATTGAAACTGGTCCGCCACGGTCGATCTGTAAATCTAATCGGACCAAAAACTTAGCCTGACCTAGATATAATTTCAGGGAGCTTAAGTCCAACCACATGCAGAAAAGAGGCCTCCAGAAGTGCTTCATTGAGCCGAAATAGATGGGTTTTGGCTATAACATAAGTATACCATGGCCCTAGGGCCATTGAGCTCACGTTTGAGCCTATATAAGGGCCTTAAACCCTCTCTCTCCCTTCACATACGAATTTGTAAACCCTAGAGAGAGAAGAGAGAGAAAAGAGAAGGAAAGAGAGAGAAAGAGAGAGAGAGAGTGTGGGACATTGTTCTCGGGACTCAATCTCACCATTCCACGTGCTTAGCTACCACTATCATATCGTTATTCCGACGATTCTGATTCCATTTTTGGGTAAGAAATCCTAACCCTAATCTATTTTAGGGATTCAAATAGGGTATGTGATGAAATAGGTAACTTATTTCATACTATAGGTTGTCGTTGTGCCGTAGACGAAGGCGGAGTGTTCAAACTAAATCCGTTACGAGTTTACCAAAGAAAGTGCGGACTATAAACATATTGTTTATGGTTTTTAAGGCTTTCAATGTCGATTAATGATTTATAACCGACTAGGTTACCGTTTCACATGTTAGATACGTTGTTTTCCTCGCTTTACGGTTATATATGAACTATGTTGAATATATGTTATTCCATGTGTAGGTTGAAATGACGGGATATGTCGGGAATTTGGTTTTGTGCTTGCCATAATTATTCACCGTGAACATGTGATTGTTGAATATGTGACAACTCCTTATGAAAGGATTTGCCCTAATATAGCTTATAACTAAGTTGTAGCGTGTAGGTTGAAAATTGTAGTCTAAGTGTTTGTGGAAATGATTGAATGAGTATGGAACTTGAATCCCTGCTTGCCATGATTATCCGTCATGGATATATGCATGTTGTATTCGTGACAACTCCTTAGTGAAAGGATTTTCCCTAATACATGTTGTGATCAACATACATCATGTATGTTGATGTGTGTAGTCTAAGTGTTTGTGAAAATGTCTAGATGAGTAAATATTTAGTAAAGTGTATGTTATATAGGTGTTGAGGTGAGATTCTCAACTAACTTAGCTATGTGTATATATCCCTTCATGTAACTTAGATTAAATTTGTGTGATTTAGCAAGAAATGCATTTGTGCAAATTATGTTTACCTTGTATTTTGTGAAATGTTCAATTAGTTACATTACTTGAATTAATTGTTTAACTTTGATATGCCTACCACATGTGTTATCCTGTTATATTTACATGCGTTTGAGACTACTACATAGTCCAGGCTATCGGTAACGGATCCCGAACGAGTGGCTGAGTTAGCTTTGTCGCAACAGATGTGTTCGAGGAATCCGAGTCGTACGGAGTTTGTCGACAGTGGTTAGGCTACATGGAGTGCTAACGTACTTCATGTCGATCATCTTGACGTACGCTCGTACCAGTCGAGTTCGTCAAGTAGCCCGATTGACCCTATGTATGTTCACCATGTATGGACGTTATTGCTTAAACCTATGGTACCAAACTCACCAGTGGAAACCTCGTTAACCTTGGTACCTCGATCCGCTAAGACTCATGAGCCAGACATGGTGATGTGGGACACTGTGGTCAAGCTGTTAGCCTACGCTGTGGCGACGAGCCTCCCCATAGTGACCAGTGAGCAACATCGTCTCGTGAGCCGAATACGGTGGTATGGGACACTGTATTCGAGCTGTCGGCTTACACTGATCAGGTGACGAGCCCTTTGTAGTGACCTCGAGAATTCTCTGAGACTGCATTAAGGTGATGATGCTTTCCGTAGGAACTAGAGTATAAACTAGGCCTACACTGATCAGGTGATGAGCCCTTTGTAGTGACCTAAAATTGCAACATCGTATGATACTAGCTAGGACTGACGACCCTAGAATGGATCATTGTTTGGGAAATGATACAAGGGAGGTACCTTAGCTTCCCAAAATTACTGTATGAATAAATCTAATTAAGTATTGGCTAACATGAGCATGCACTGCCTTGCTTGTGCTTTAGCGGGGAAGAGCACTTTCAGGTGGTTGCCATGCGCGCCGTAAGATGAAGACGCTGAGGGAGTGTAGGCAAGGGCATGCATCATTATCGCATATTATTCTTACATTAACAAGAGTATCTAGGACATGTTTATTGTACTGCTTTATCGTTACTGCTTGATTAAATTGATAACATGTTGACCTTTGCTTTATAGTTCCACTGAGTTGATCACTCACTCCCATGTTCTAGGACAATATTTTAAACACCAACCAGACTCTGTCTTAGCTGCAGGTGATGGTGATGCCTACGAGGCGGAGCCAGACTTCGAGGATGACGAGGAGGCATTCTCCTACATGCAGTTATCGAGCGGGTTCATGTGAGCCGTGTCCTGATCGATGGGGCTACAGGGACACTGACTAGATGCCCTTGCACTATTGTTCTGTATTTTTGGGACAGTCTTGTATATTCATTTTGATCACTTTAGGAGTATACATGTATATGGTTAACCTGGTGACATTTTCACACTCTGGAGATCTATAACAACTTATACGTTATATTTATCAATCACAGTCTTCCGCTTGCATAAATTTATTCGTCTCTGGAGTGTGATATGTTGTTTGGCTTAATCCCATTAATCTTTAATGCACTAACATGGACAACATTAAATCATCATTATCTATGTTGCATAAGTGATGCATATGAACTCGGGAGTTGAGTCTATGCTCGGCCCCCGATTTTCAGGGCGTTACAGGCATGGACCAAATTTTTTTAGATGTGTGATCGGGTCGAGGGAGCTGAGCAAAAGGTGACTCAGCTGGACGCCGAGCTTGAGATTGGGAAGGCGGCTCTCGAGGTGGCTTCTGCTGAGAAGGTTGTGATAGCTGCGTAGCTGGAGGAGGCTAGGCATGTGCATGCCAAGTGTCATGCCGAGCTACTCGAGGCCAGGGCAAAGCTCGACAAGCTGGCGGAGACCAAAGGCGCCCTTGCCCTGGCTCAAGAGGAGGCTGTTCGTCAGTTCGTGTCTTCCCAGGCATTCATGGACGAGAGAGATACTCTCTTTCGTCAGGGCTATTCCGAGTGCATGAAGGATATGAAGGCTTCCTTCCCTGATCTCGACCTCCCTGCTTTTAACAAGGCAGAGTCTAGCTCTGGTGAGTCGGATGACGATGTAGGTCCCGAGCCAATGCCTGAGTCTTGAAGTTAATTTTGTAGAGCAATATTTGCTCCCCTTTTCAGCTTTGGCCACTTCAAGCACGCCAAGCGTCCGGGCTTCAAGTTCTTCAAGTACATCCAGCATCGTCTTCCTCTTTAAAATTCCATATATTGTCCGATGTATGTTACTTTGACATTGTAGATTATGTAAATATGATGTAATCAGACCATTTTGGGTGTTATCAATGAAAATATTCATTTTCTTAACCTCTATCTACTTGAACCGAATAATTAAGATCATCTCTTTAACTTTTGTTGTTTGTTGGTCGAATCGAGATCGAGCTATCGCTTGGTCTTCGACCCGGCTTAGATCAAGATTTTATTGAAGTTTGTGGCCGAATAGATCGGATTTCAGTCAGATCTTGGTCAGGCTTTCAACAGATTCGAATTGGATCCCAATCAAATCGCTTGATCGGATATAGGTCAGATGTTGGTTGGGCAGAAGAGAACGAGTGATTTTATTGACCTTACTTCTAACTAGTACAGAGATGGGAATTGCTTTGGTCCATCTATGGGTAATATATCTTCAAATGATCGACATTCCATGGGTACGAGAGCACCTGGCCAGTTAGATCCTATAGTGGATAGGTACCCGGTCAGATGATGCCCGAAACCATGTAAGGTCCTTCCCAGTTCGGCCCCAGGGTCCCGGCCCCTGCTTCCTTGGTGTTCTGAAATACCTTCCGGAGAACCATATCTCCAACTCAAAACCTTCTGACTTTGACCTGAGCATTGTAGAACTGTGATACTTGCTGGTGATGAACGATGGTTCGAAGCCGAGCTTGCTCCCTTCGTTCTTTCAGGAGGTCGAGGCTGACGGACATAAGCTCGTCGTTGGCTTGTTCGTCGAACGCACTTGTTTGAGTTGTACATAATCCGATCTCTATAGGGGTGATTGCTTCTGCTCCTTATGCTAGAGAGAACGGGGTTTTCCCAGTAGTTGTGCGGGTGGTAGTTCTGTAGGCCCACAGAACTTTAAGAAGTTCATCGGCCTAGGCTCCTTTGGCATTTTCGAGCTTGGTCCGAAGATGATGCTTAATGATCTTGTTGATCACTTCCACTTGTCCGTTTGCTTATGGATGTCGTGGCGATGAGTAGACACAGCAGATCTCGAGGTTCTTGCACATTTCTTAATATTTCTTATTGTCAAACTGTTTCCCATTACCAGAAACAATGGTCCGAGGAACTCTGAACCTACATATGATATTCCTCCAAAAAAAATCCATGATTTTTTTTAAAGGTTATCTTCCCCAATGGTTCAGCTTCTGCCCACTTGGTGAAGTAATCTACTGTAACTACGGTGAGCTTGGTCCGACCTTTACCCGCGGGGAGTGGGCTAATGAGGTTGATCCCCCACCGGGCAAATGGCCAAGGTTCGGCCATTGGCGTGAGCTCCTCTAGTGGCTGTCGAGGAACGTTCGTGAACCTCTAGCATTTGTCGCAACTTTGGATGAGCTTCCGAGTGTCGTGTTGGATGGTTGGCTAGTAATATACTTGTCGGACGACCTTGTGTGCTAATGATCGTCCTCCCGAGTGATTTCTACAAATTCCCTCATGGATTTCTCTCAGAACGCACTCTGCTTCCTCTGGCCAAAGACATCTTAAGTAAGGAAGATAGAATCCTTTCTTGTAAAGTACGTTGTTAAGCATGGTATAGCGGGTTGCCTTATCTTTCATTTATCGGGTTTCCGTTCGGTCTTCAGGGAGCTTGTTGCCTTTTACATATCGGATAATTGGATCCATCCATATTGGTTCCGAACTAACCAGAAGGACGTGCATTGGGCTGGCTTCGTCGATGCTCAGCCTAGCTAAGAACTCGATCAAGATGGATCTCGGGATTTCATCCTCATCTGCTTTAGCGAGCTTTGCAAAGATGTCGACTTTAGAATTTTCCACTTAAGGAATCAAAGCGATGTTGTATTTTTGGAAATTTTCATTCAACTTCCGAGCTTTTTGGAGTTAGGCTTTCAGACGTTCTTTTTTGGCTTGGTATATGTTGGCTATTTGGTTGACGATAAACTATGAGTCACTAAAGACGTTTAGATGCTGAGCCCTCATGTTTGCTATTAGTTTGAGTTCGACGATTAAAGCTTCGTATTCTACTGTATTGTTGGAGGCTTGAAACCCAAATCTCAAGGCATACTGCATGCATGTATGGTTAGAAGTCTCCAGGACTACCTCGACCCTGCTTGCCTTAGAGTTGGATGAGCCATTAACTTAAAATATCTACGCAGACAGGCCCAGAGTTTTTAGTCCGGTGGGAGGGAATTCGGACTTGGATAGGTCGGCAAGAGATCAGTCATCAGTCAACTCTTGCTTTGGTGATTGCATTAGTTCAACAATGAAGTCGGCCACAGCTTGGCCTTGGTTCGCAACGTGGAGCTGATACTTGATGTCGAACTCGCTTAACTCAATTGCCCACTTAGTCAGTCAGCCTGAGACCTCGGGTTTTTATAAGACTTGGCGCAGAGGGTGATCGGATAGAACGATGATCGAGTGAGCCTAGAAGTATGGCCGCAAGTGTTGGGACGATGTGACCAAGGTTAAAGTCAGTTTTTCTAAGGTCGAATACCTCGTCTCTGCCGAAACTAATGCCTTGCTAACATAATAAACTGGCAACTGCTTTCTCCCATGTTCCCTTATTAATTTTGTGCTAACAGTTGCATCGGATACGGCCAGATACAACAGCAGGGTTTTACCCCGCTCGGGTTTGAAGAGTAATGGAGGTGATCCCAGATATTCCTTAAGTTGCCGTAAAGCTATCTCACATTCTTTAGTCCATTTGATAATTCGTCTCCCCTTCAACTATTTGAAGAAAGGGATGCATTTATCTATAGCTCTGGAGACGAAGCGATTGAGAGCTGCTATTCTTTCAGTAAGCCTCTGTATGTCTTTGATTGTCTTCGAAGACTGCATGTCGAGGAGGGTCTTTATCTTCTCGAGATTAGCCTTGATTCCTCGTCTCTGACCAAGAACTCGAGGAACTTTCCCGAGCTGACGTCGAAAACTCATTTACTTGAGTTCAGTTTCATTTGGTATTTTCAGAGAATGAGAAACATCTCCTCTAGGTCAGCTGTGTGATCTGTGGCTTTTATACTTTTGACGAGCATGTTGCGATGTATACCTCCATAGTCCGTCCTATTTGATGGGCGAACATCTTATTGACCAACCTTTGGTAAGTCGCTCCTGCATTCTTTAAACCAAAAGGCATCACGCGGTAATAGTAAAGACCTTTGTCAGTGACAAAGGTAGTTTTAGATTTATTTATCAGGTGCATTACAATTTGATTGTATCCTCAATATGCATCCATAAACTGAACAGCTCGTGTCCTGCAATACTGTCGACTAACTGATCAATTCTGGGAAGAGGAAAGTTGTCCTTGGGATAGGCCTTGTTCAGGTCTGTGTAATCTATACAGACACACCACTTTCCATTAACTTTCTTAACCAGTATGGCATTAGCTACCTAGTCCGGGTAGTAAATTTCCTCAATGAAGCTTACTTTGAAGAGTTTGTCGACGTCTTCTCCAATCACTGCATATCTTTCCGGGCCAAGGGCATGCCGCTTCTGTCGAACTGGCCAGTAGGATGGGTCGATGTTTAGTTGGTGCGTGATGACGGTGGGATTGATGCCCGGCATGTCCTCATGGGACCACTCAAAAATGTAGGCAAAACGTCGAAGGAGGTCGGCTAACCTTTCTCGTAGTGGTGTTATCAGGGATGACCCTATCTGTATGTCTTGGTTGAACTCATCTAGAGGGATCAGAACAAGGTCTTCCATAGGTCGGCCTCATTCCTGAGATCCCTCTCACGGATCCAAAGATTTGATCGCCAATGTCTCTCGCAAAGCCCTCAATGTCATTGTGTAACACTGTCAAGCTTCCTGTTGGTCGCCCTTGACGATTCCCACACCATGCTTGGTTGGAAACTTTATAGCAAGGTGGTAGGTCGACACTGCTGCCCAAAGGAGGTATAACGACGATCGACTAAAGATAGCATTGTAAACGGATAATTGATCAACCACGAGGAAGTTGACCATCATGGTGGTTTGATTGTGGTCATCTTCGGCTATAAGTGGGAGATGGATAGCTCCTTTTGGCATGACCTGATCCCCGAAAAACCCGATCAGGGGAGTTTTCACGGCTCGGAGTGAAGCTCGAATGACACCGATCTTATCGAAGGCTTGGAGGAAAAGAACGTCTGCTAACGATCCCGTGTTGACGAGAATTCGAAAGACCTTTTTGTTAGCTATGGTAACAATAATTACTAGCGCGTCATCATGAGGGTGGTGGACACCTCAAGCGTCTTCGTCAGTGAAGGCGACATTGTACCTCTCTAGCTTTCTCTCCTTCGAGGGTCGGTCGAAGACCATGATTTTCGCCCCGCTCCTTGTGTGTACCTTTCAGGCATTATTTGAATCACCCCCGCCTTTGTGGCCTCCAAAAATTATTCAGATCTCTCCGGTCAGCAGCTGTGGCCTGGCTCGCCCCTTGATCTATGTGCTTTCTGAGGTGACATTCCCTGATAAGCCTTTCGATCTCCTACTTGAGGTGGTAACAGTCGCTTGTGTCGTGCCCATGATCCTAATGAAAATAGAAATATTTGTTCTTGCTTCAGGATTGCCTCGTAGCTTATTTGGCCATTGAACAAAGTGTTCATCTTTTATTTCCATCAAGACCTATTCTCGAGGTTTGTTGAGCGAGATGTAAGTAGTGAACTTACTGTCAGGTCGTTTGCTCGACCTACAGTCATCCCGTGACCGATCATCCTTTCGCTTTTTGCTCGTGTTCATTGAGTCTAGCTCTTTCTTCGCATGTTCTTTGGCCACAAAATTTTTGTTTTGGACAGCGTCTCGCAAGATCCGGGACTCCTTGACATTAACATACTTTTGTGATCGGTTCAGGAAATTTACCAACATGGTAAGAGGGTTTTTATCCAGAGAGAAGAGGAACAATTTGTCTCTCGGCCCAGTCATGATGGCATTTAGGGCAGTCTCATCCGAGTGTTTTTGCACTTACAGTGCTTCCAGATCAAAACACTTGATGTAATCTTTTAAAAGATTGCCATCTCTCTGAACTATGTTCATAAGGTGGTTTGGTGCTTTGAGGCTCTTCTTTCCTCCGATGAAATTAGTAACGAAGGCCTCACTAAGCTTAGAAAATGATTTGGTGAATCTTGTTTTTAATTGTTTAAACCAGAGTCAAGTAGTGTCGGCTAGAGTTAGAGAGAATGCTCGGCCTATGACTGCATCAGAAGCATTGTGGAGCTCCATATAAGTTCAGAAAGATTCCATGTGCTCCATTGGGTCGATATTCCTTGTGTAGGGGGTGATTTGAGGCAGTCGAAACCTATCCGGCAATCATGCCTACATAATGTCGACTGTGAACGGGGATTCTATCTCCTCTGGGGCAGTCATATTGCCACAGTAGGTTTGCTTCATGTCGGCGATTTATCGCCGCAGACTTTACAACTCGGTCTTCCAAGGTTCCTCACTATTGGCGGTGGCCTCAATCCAGGCCTTGTTGTGCCTCCTCCGATCTATTCCATGCCATAGGTCAGACACATGCAATGGAATAGTTCCAGAAACATGGGATGGAGCGGGTTTGGCAGGAGTGCACTGCAGGCTCGGTTGGGAGGCGACCTGCACGATAGAGGGTTGTGGAGGATTAGCGCATGGTCGAACAGAGCTTGATTGTCCCTCTCTTTGGCGATCAGTCTCATGAACATGTTGGGGCTACATGCTTTCCATCGTTCGCTTCAGATAGCCTATATTGGCCCTGATATCTCCGACTTCTCTTTTGAGAGCATCTCGCCAGCCGTTTCTACCGTGCCTTTGCTGACTGCGTCGGCTCGATCCCTAAGTGGCCTGTCGTTGAGGAGAGCCCCAGCGGCTCTCCTCTCGTTCAGGGCGTTCGATGGGGGGCGAAGCCTGGGCAGGCACAGTAGCGATCGGGATAGCCACTGGAGGGGATTGAGCTCTCTTCTTTCCCTTCGCCATTGTTAGACGTGGAATGTTCACTGGTAAGAGTGGAACGACTTAACTTATGTCGATTCCCACAGACGGCACCAAACTATTGATGTAGTTTTCCGATAGACGCTCAGTGGTGCACCTTCCTGATCCTGCAGGAAGGAAGGTGAGAGATAAGGGAGGCCCTAGCTTGTATAAGGGACTCTTCGATGCCAAAGTTAGGCTCGTGGTCTTATAAAATGGGGGAAGATCTCCAGAAAAGAGATCAAACGTAGATTAGGGTTTTTGTGATTGTACCTCTAATGTTGGGAGAAGCTCACTTATTTATAAGAAGAGAGGATCCTGTTATGGAGAGGGATCTCCCCTAATATCTTGGAGATTTGATGTGATCCAGGAGTTCCCTGGCATTGCGGAATCCCGAGATCGTCGAGATTCGCCCTTATCCCTCGAAGATCTCGAGGAGGATTTTTAAGCCTTCGCGAGGACTCCTTAGGCCCATAGTTCAGCTTTAGGTCGGGTCCCAATGTGGTCGCAGAGTTGGAACTGAATGACACTGTCCTGATCGACAGATCAACATTTACCTCTATTCATCAGGTATGCCGGAAAGACAATGTTTCCTTCATCTGGGCACTAGGATTTCTTGACTTCACCAGAGGCGTCACTTAATTTATGGACGATCTATAACCAAGCTATGGCTGGTCTGTGATCATCTTGTAACAGATCTGTGATCGCTATATGACCAATCTATAACCGAGCTACGACCGGTCTGTGATCGTCTTGTGATTGATTTATAGTTAGTCTATGACTGAACTATGGACAGTCTATGATCGATCTGTGACCAAGCTATGGTCGACCCGTGATCGAGATGTGGCTGATTTATAGGCGATCCGTAACCGTCCTTTAGCTGACCTATAAATTAAGTCATCTTTTCAACCGCTTGTGTGAGCTCTTCGGGTGTCTTTGTATTTGCATCACCCTTCTCAAAGGTCATCCTGTGTTCAGATGTAGAAGCATTATCTGGCTTGGGTCTTCATAGGCTCAAGCTGGTTCAGTAGAGTTGGTCCATTCTATAAGCCTACTCATGGACTTTAGATTTTTCCCCAACATAGTTAAACCCTTCTCCTTCGTTTTTCCTCAAATCCACCCGCCTATCTAGCTCTTGGAGAGAGGCTCGACACCTCTCTTGATGCTATACACCCTAGCGGATCAGACCTCAACCCCAGCCAGCCCATCCATAAATAGGCCGATCATATCAACGGTTCGAATCAATGAATAATGGCCCCGCTTGTACAAAGTTCTTGACATTGCTGAATCAAGATCCAGCAGATCATTGTACTATACTCCTATAAAATTTTGAGAGCAGATTTGCTGTGTGGAGCCCATAGAGATGTCCGTGACAAATCCAGTCCATCCATCTGTTTCTTAAGACCACAATAGGACGATATTCTCTAAAAATCAAGCACATCCAAAAATCATGTGAGTATACCATATGAAACTGTGGGGATTGAACGCCTAGCGGTGACAGAAGTATTGTATCAGGATGATATTTCTTCATATAGTTTATCTAAGTGGTATTAATTCTATGAACGGTTTGGATGCCATATAAACATCATGGTCAGCTCCAGGAAGGTGGACGTGTTTCCGTTGTTTTGTTGGTATGGTCCACCTGATTGTTGGGCCTGTCTGATTTTTAAAATCTCTCTCTCTTTTTTTTTTTTTTTTTTTTATGTTTTTGTTTTTTAATTACGCACACACACCCCCTCACACTCACACCGTAGTGGAATTTCATCACCTATGGGTACTCGAACCCATGACCCGGTGTTAAAACTTGGAGTCTACTCAATTATGCTATTTCAAAATAGATGAAGAGAGTAGATTTGTCACGGACATCTCTGTGGACCCCACAACCTTACTTTCAAAAATTTTGTGTCACAAGGTATTAACTCAAAAGAGGAGTATTCCAGAAAGTGTGTGCTCTGATTTTGAGTATTTTTTTAGATATGATCTACCAATTCTACAGTTTATCATGATGAGCAATTTGACTACAATGGCTCAATACAGTTGCTAATGGACATCCAAGATCATCTGATTAGTGTAATTTTCAGCAAGTGGCCCACCCTCTTAATACAGTAGCAGTGAACAAACACATTAACATTGGAGATTGTATCCACCCACCAAATCATGTCGTCATGTGAACTTTTAAAATGAAACTCTCTTATTCAAATTTGAGAAAGGGCACACCTCTCTAAGACTATTGCTATCTATTCCTTATAGTATAATCCCACATCGTGTAAGAAACAATCTATGTATGACTTACGGAAGAAACAAATTTGAGATATAAGCAAGCAATGATAAGATTTGCATGGATGTGAAATTGGGTCCACATACCAACTACTTGCCAGATGAAACAAGCAATATTGAACTTGATGTTGATATTTATTTTTTATTATTTGGACGGATTGGCCCTGTTTTTTGAATGGGCCAAAATTGATGGCTGATTGGCCCTAATTTGTGAATGGACTAAAACTGATGGCTGGTTGGCCTTAATTTTTAAATTGATGGCTGGTTGACCATACAGAAGTGGCTGCCCCATGACTCAGTCAAGTCCAATCTAGATTGAAAATAAGGGCTAACTCAGCCGATTCACCACTCAACTGAGTCAGCCCAAGTCTACTGTCTTCAAACCACGGTCTGGAGTCTGCTAAAAGATCGTTCACAAGCAATAAAACATGGTACACAAGGCATGGATCTTGCTGTGACTGACATGTCACATTCTTAGAAATCTGATCTGGTGTGACACTGAGTCAGTAATATAAATAAGGGTGACTCAGCTGAGTCAAGACACAGCCTGACTTAGAACTGAATGA